>NW_026522002.1:1385000-2770000 GCF_021234435.1 Artibeus jamaicensis | reverse complement strand
TTTACATTCAAAGGAAACAAAATTATAAATATGATGAATCAAATAGCAAGACTTCTGCTGCTATGAATACTTAAGGGAGAACCCATTCACTTATGGTTACATTCATAAGAAAAACTAGGCAAGCTTTTCTAGACTTTCATGAGAGAATTAGTTTTTAACAAATGTGCACAGAAGGAACAGACAACACCAACTCAATGAAGTAGTGAATACTTTGGAGAAAGCTTGAATTCTGGACACTTTAAATTTTTCCTTATATATTAGAAAAATAGGAATGACAAATATTTATCAGGCAAAATTTTTAAGTTACAGACCTAGGAAAAGACAAAAAATCCATTAAAAATTTTGAATAGTTAAAATAATAACAAAAGATGACTAGATAGAAAAAGCTTTTCTCTCTCTTTTTTTTCATTCTGATGCATAAATAATTCTAGTGGACTCTACTGGATTACAGTCTCTGACGATATTGAAGAATGTGTGCTATCAGGACCTAGAATCCTAGAAGTTTAGAATGAGAGTTGCAGGCAATTTGCCAAAGGGCAAAATGTTCATACTTCTATGTTACCTCCTGTATGAAGGCCACATTAATTTCTTGGGTGTTCCTTCAATTGCATTCAGAAACAATTTTGTATCTGAGAAAGAATTACATACCTCGAAAGGGAATCAATCAGAACTTGACCTACTTCAGAATCATCACCTTTAAACAAGTTTCTGGAAGTTGTCTAGTCTATCCTAGGCCACTTCTAAAAAAGAATATGTGTCCAAGAGAATGGACTCTGAAGAGGCTAGATGGCAGAGCAAACTGAGATAATAATACAAGAGGAATCTGATAGCACTAAGATCAATGATGTGTCACAATTTATTAATGGCATTCAATCAGCCAAATTCACATATGGTAAATCATCATGGTGAGAACAAAGTGGGCGGGGGAGGTATGGTAAATACATTTCAGGCCAAGCACTATGCATTAGCAGAGTCTGGCACTCTTTTTTTTAAAAAAAAGATTTTATTCATTAATTTTTCTTAGAGAGGGGAATGGAGAGAGAAAGGGAGGGAGAGAAACATCAATGTGTGGTTGCATCTTACATGTCCCCCACTGTGGACCTGGCCTGCAACTCAGCCATGTGCCCTGACTGGGAATCAAACCAGTGACCCCTTGATTCGCAGACCAGCTCTCAACCACTGAGCCACACCAGCCAGGGTGAGGCTGACATTCTTAAAAAAGAAAGATTCATAGGCCACAATCACGACTGCTAAAAAGTGCTATGATGAATTAGCAATGTCTGCTATGAGCATGGGCATAGAGAAGCAGTAAGTATTCCATCCACCTGCTAGCAATCACTCTACAGGACCCTCAAATTGTGATTCTCCAAATCGTATCCATGGCTCTAAACAAATGCTAAAAAAATATGCCTTCTCTAAGCAGATCTCCAAAGTGAATATACAGAACAGGATTCCAAAAAGAAGTGGTTCCAAATCTGTATCAAGAAAAAGGGCCTCAGACAGAACTCTAAAGGGGAGTCCATATCCAAGCAACATTTAAATAAACATTTGAGCACATAGTAGGTTTATAACTTTACTCCTTAACTGATTCCTGTGGGTCCCATGAATACAAGAGTAGATGATAATTTACATAGTTTTGGATTAACAACAAGAGCTGTAGTTAAGAAGCCTTTTGGAATGCATTAAAAACAGTCTCAGAAAAAAAACTTAAGGTCTTGGTATATCTAACTTCCTTGCAGCCCAAATGAAACCTCAGTACATGACAGAATTTTCGCCCTTTTTGGGGTCAGGGGAGGGCAGGAGGTGTGCTTTTAATGTTTTCTAGGATTACACTTATTATCTTGGGTATTAGAGCTGCTACTAGCTTTAGATTTTATTACTGACCTTCAGTGTTACAAGTTTTCTTCCAGAATGTTCAACAGTGTGGTTCCCCTCATATCAGTTTGGAGAAATGGAGATAGAAGGCTATACCTCCAATTACAAGTCACTGAAATTTCTCTCATATCTATAACAATGTAAGTAGCCAAAATTTTTTTAAAGGTTTGAACCATTAAGTCAAAAAACAAAAAAAAAATTTTGGACAACCAGAGTTATTTGCCAAACAGCAGTTAGGGACCAATAATTCCTCAAAACAAAAGAGCGAAAGGAGACTAACCATTCCTTACATTCCATCTCCAAATTAATCCTATTAGCACACTTGAACTTCTGCATCAGAGGCCAGCTGATAATACACACAATTCAGAAGTGCCAAAGGTTGTCCTCCCAGAACTGAAAGCAATAGCATCCAGGCTGGTCTGTGTGTTGGGGGGACCTGCTCAAGTTACACTGCTTGCAGAAATTTCTACAGCCCAAGGGCATCCTAGGAACAGCTGTTCCCTTCTGTTCAGAAGATGATGTGCTGATGGGCAGGGGTGGTGCATGGATAGAGGCTCTCCACTTTGAGGTGCTCTGCAGAGAATGTTTAGTGCAGATGGGTTGAAGTCATCTTCCTCCCCAGTTATGCACAGAAGGACAACAGCTACCACTAACATGGTTCCCCTGTGAGGTCCAAAGAGTCAACGTTAGACTATTTAGGGGTAAGGTAATTGAGAACAGAAGCAGTATATAGAAAATTTCAAGCAACAGTCATCGCCAGTAGCCAGTGACCCAGAGATATAAGTATGTCGAAAACCATTGTGTGCTGGGTACTAATTTTGGCCTTGATTTGTTAAGGGCCAAAAAGTAAAACAGGATAATATCCCACTTGATAGCTGCCTTTAATGGATAAAATGACAACCATAATTTCAATCTGCTCATTCCAGTGAAGGTTTCCATCTACTCTAATGAGAAAAAAATATTAGAAAAGACTGAAGATCAACCCTCCCTGAGTTTTTAAGGACTGGGATGGATATTTGTAGAATAAACTTACAGGTAAGTAAGCCACCTTTCCATAGGGTTTGGGGTTATTGAAAACATTTAAAATAATCATGTTTTCCCTAAATCATGTACATAGTAAATAAAATGTGGGGAGCGTGTGTATCTTTAATGGATACTGATTATAAACCCTCTTGAAAAATCAAAGCATATTTTTATAAGACAAACATAGCTCCAACTTAGGAACCACTGAATTTTTATGTATGAGGTTTACATCATCTAGGACATTTCTTACTTGTCTAGATAGTGAATAAGCTTGCTGAAGGTGACGAGCCCACCATGCCTAATAAGACATGTTCTTAATCAGTATTTGTTGGATAATGTACATTCACGTAATGTTGTTCTCTTTCTTGAAAAAATAAACTATATTTTATACTTAATGTTTACTTAAGGCAAGATACACCTATACTAATTAAAGAATATACAGAGTCCAGCAGAAGTAATACCTGCTTGAGTGTGTTTGTTAGGGTAACATTATGGGTGTAATAATTTATACTTTTTAATTTGAACACTTACCTAAAATGTCATATGCTATGCTTCAGTGTGATATTGTTATGTTACAGAATTACATGCTTATGATTTTGTAATAAAAAGGGGCTTTATTTGTGCCACACCCTGTATACCAGGAGAATATCAAAAAGACAAATGTATCTATTTACCTAAAAGAAATATCTCAACAGGAGCTAGGGTAGAAATATCTCGATAGAAGCTAGCCCTGTGGTACCAGGGCCCCATGCTCCAATTCTTATAGGTTATCAGAGCCCAGCATAGAGTCATCTGGGAACATTCAAGGAACCATTTCTTTTCTGATCACCTACACTAATGGAATCATTATGGTAGATGAGCCAAGTCCAACTTCTTTGACATAGTGGGGTATGTGCTATATCCCCAATCTGATTAGAAGAAATTATTTCCTTAGTGTCTTCCATGTTGAAAAACCAAGGGGATTATTTCCTGCAGCATCTTCCATGTAGAAATATTTGCTATCTGCGGCTTCATCCTAAATACATCCTGAAGCCATGGCTTCTGCAGAGTACTCATTGCATCTTTCTGTCCATTTTGGGCACAAATCTTTGGGCCACTCTACTAGGTCTACCAATCACTATGTGTAGAAAGGTGAGACGTACATTCTAGAATGCACTGTCTCAAAGACTATAATGAGAGCCACATATGCAGTTTTAAAATATCTATTAGCCACATTAAAGAAATTTAAAAAAAGATAAAATTACTTTTAAATATATATTTCAGCTAACCGAATGCATCCAAAATATTTTAATTTCAACATGCAAAATACCCAGCATCCTTCTTTTTTCTACTAAATCTTTGAATGCCAGCATGTTTTTTATACATATGGCAACTTCTGTTTGGGACTAGCCATACCTCAAGGGCTCAGCAGCCTCACCCTGCAAGTGGCTCCCACACTGGACAATGCAGGCCTAAGAGCATTTCCAGACACTGACTTGAAAGAGCCTCTGAATGTAAGGGAAAGAAATACCATTCACAGTTATCAATTCACATGCCTGAACTGGGGCCACTAAGGTCTGAGGCAGAAGGACAATGTTGGGAAAGAAGGAGTATGAAGACAAGGGGGTACAAAGTTCCCTTGAAATGTACCCACTGCTTCCTCTACATGTGGCCCGCAATCGGCTAAATAAGATAAGCTATGAGTCTGTACATGTCCACGGCGATCCATGTAACCATCTATAGATGCATATATCTATAAACTCTGCAGCTGATATTCATTCTGCTATCTGTCAAGATAAAAGTAAAGCACACTTCAATCAAAAGGAAGGCGACAGACAGCACAGCATCTTCCTCCCCAAAGAAAGTAGAGAACTGAACAACAGTCTCATTTGTGTGTTAGGAGGGGAGGTGGGGAAGACAAGGTGGCTTCCTGCCAGCAATTTACATCAGCCCAAGGACTGGGAAATCAGGAGATGTATCAGCTATTTAGAGCACACACTTAAAGTCTAAATCCCTAAATATGAAAGGTCTTAACTACCACAGACACACCAAAGTAAGTTAACTACCTTAGGAGCATGAAACACTCAAGCTCCATCCAGCTTAGTACAGAGCATGTAATGGTAACTAAATGAGTAAAGCCTTTGTAGGCAGAGGGCCTGGGTTTGAAGACTTGTTCAGTCACTTTGTACCTGTGCAAGCAAGCTATTCAATCTCCGTGAACATCAGCTTCCTCATCAGTAAATAGGGACAAATAGCAGTTACCTTGCTTGGTCTCTATGAAAGTGAAATATGTAAAATGCTTAGCTGTTGCTATTCAATAGGTGTAGGTACCAAACATAGGGAAGATATAGGTGCATGGTATATAGTTGTGCACACACTATATATAGTAATACAGTAATAGTGTGTGTGTGTTTTTGTGTAAGTGGCAACCAGGACTGAAATGCTGCGGCCAGGAGTAAGGACTGGAGTTCCCTGAAGGAGTGCAAGTATTGGTTCCAGCCCTGAACCTGTGTGACCTGGGGCTGCATCTGACTTACAGTTGCCACATCTAGGATATGAGACCCACAGCATCTACTGTGAAAGGTTACTAAAGGGTCCAATGGCATCATCACCTGTGACAACCACTAGCACAGTGCCTGGCCCACAGCTGTTGCTCAATTAACTATTAGCTGTTATTGTGTTTACAAGCATTCATCAATAATCTGAGCTAGTGCTTCCCACCTAGGACTGCTCTTGCCTAACTGTGAACACTTGTAAGTGGCTCCCACACAAGGAAGGGGCTGAAAGAAGAATGGACTGGTGGGGTTTACCATCTAAACACCATCATGCATAATTAAAAGACACTCTTAGAAAGCAATTTCTTCATTTTCTCACTTGATGTTTACAAGCCTACAGGAGTAAGCATGTTGATTTTAATCAAGAACTATTCCTTAAACACCTACTATGTGCAAGGCATGATTCCAAATGGACATTCAGATAAGCATTCCTTGTGGTAATTCATGTGTTTGTTTGCATAATCACCTTCCTAAGAAGCTGGAAAATTTCCAGTGGGAATATTTGTTAAGAGCTTTGTCTGACCTGAGGAGGCGTAGTCTATATTATTTAACAAAAATGAAGATGTTCTACACTATTACATAAGATTATTTCTCCTTTCCCCATCTCCAATTATATTGAAAACAAAAAATTTCACATTTTTGAAAACAATATTGGATATGGAATTACAGCTATACCCAAATATTCTTATAAGCTTTTTAATACATCTTTGCATCCTATGGTACTTTTGAAATTATGTAAAGGAGAGGAAAAACCCTTAAAGGTTTGCATTTTTCATTAAGTTTAAATTGCTTTCAAACAGCATGACATGTCAACAGTGTGGCAGCATTTGCTTAATTCACAAGCAACTGGAAGAGGAGATGTCATCTCCTTTAGGACACTCAAAGTTGGGCAAACACACTCTATTCCAGTTCTCACTGGAAGCAGGCTGAGTAAGCCCCGTGTGCTCTTAGCCATGGCACTACCAGGAAATTCCTGCCTGCCAAAATATTAGAAAAGGCAGCTTTCCTACGGAGCACAGCCTGGTGTGGGGGGAGGGTAAAACTTTTATAGTTTTACCAGTTATTTCTTTCCCCAAAAGAAAATAACTGGTCGGGAGGCTTAGAAATGGGGAATGCTTAGAAAAGGACGGCAAGGCTTTTAGTTCCAAGAAATGAGGATGGACACAGCCAATTACTCTTTTTAATACTCTCCTATTTGCCAAGAAAGTAGCCTGCAGGAGAGTCAAGCAGCTTGAACTGTTTTTAGGCCTATGACCCTTTTAAAAACAGCTAAATTCAATCCTCAGTCACACGCACTCAACTCCCACCGGCTTCAGCGTGAGCCATAGCAGAAGCCATGCGCGATGGAGAAGAGATTTAGCTGTGCCCTTTGCAGTCTTTGTTCAAACTGAATGACAGTTCACTGGCCAAGGCTATCAAAAGCCACACACAGGGTGGGTCTCCTGGCTCAAGGACAGGACAGCCACGGGCTTACATTCCACAACCAGCCTGCCAAGCGCACCTTGTTAGGGTTCTCACACAACTGAAGAAAACTTGTTTTTTGACGATCCAGGCAGAGGGAAAAACAGAGTTTCCTTTTGAAGATGGCAGTCAGTCTGTTTTGGAGTTGTTTGAAATTATAATGTCATCTACAAGAGCCCAGATTTGAAGAATTGTCACATGTGGGCTAAATAACTTTTAGCTCCAATTAGCATGCGGTAATTACAGTAAGGGATCACAGGAAGTTTACTGCTGTTAACGCAATACAACTTGTGACTGTCCACCACAGCAAGGTGGGAAAAAACATCATTTATGGATAACAGGTCCCAAGTCTGACTTGGGGGTGAGTGAAGAGCATTTGGCATCTCAAATTACTTTAACTGGGGGCCTTCACAGCCCATAGAAAGGCTGAGTCTCCCCTCACCCTCTCTAATCCTTCCTTCTTAAAGGAACACTCGGCAAGATAATGGAGCCTTTAAATGTTACATCTTCTGTCTTGCGTTATTGTGGTGAGAAACTCTTCACATCAAACAGTCATCAGGACTATTACAAAGTGGGCTTATAAGAAGGGCTGAAAAGGAGCTGTGTGAAAAGAAGTGGAAAATTAAAGCTGAAGCAGCCGAAGAAAGGGCTTAATTTACTGGCATGTACAGTATGCAAATGAGATTACTCTCAGCTTAACTGCATCATTTATGTCCATAATAACGGCATCATCATTACAGGGCTCAAATTAAATTACACCATAATTAGCATATCAAAGTGATTGGTTAAAGTTTAAAACAAATACCCAATTTTGTTAATGAACAGCTGTAATTGTCATGTACACTTCAGTGAAAACTCTCTAAACAAATATATATTTTAGAAGATAGAAAGATTTTTTTTAAGCAGACAAGTCTATAGTAGAGGTAAATTACCTAAAAAAAAGAGTGACATGGACTATTCTATTAATGTTAATATATGCTGATCATTTCCTGGTAATAAAACATTCTATCAAAACAAGGCTTCACTTGCATTTAGACACCTTCCCCGCTCCTGAATACAACCAACCCCCAGAAACCTGTTTCTACTTACAGCAATGATAACAACGCAGGGGTGACCTGTCTCCAACAAGAAAAGGACATGTTCAATAACATGCTATTACTAAACCCTTATACTTATTGAAAAGACATCTGTGTTCAAATTGTGCCGAGTCAAAGCTGATTTTCTCCACATTCCAACCAAAACAGGAAAGAGTGACAGGGCCAGAAAACTTGCCAAATATACAGAGTAGACCAGAATGCTCCTAAATTGATGACCTGATAACGCATTACACAACTTCCAACTTAATTTTCCCTTTCCAAATCACAGCTACACAACAGTTGCAAACATGAGCTACACCAGGAAAGTTTCTGCTCCTGCACAATAAAAATAAACCAGTAGCTGCAACTGGCTATTATGTCAATATTGGCTGGAGCAGAAATGCACACATTTTAGAGGTGCAAAACCATGCATAAATAATAAGCCTGTTTTCAAATCTTTTTGTTATAATCATTTATGTCAGAAGAGTTTCTATGCAGAAATCAATAATCTTGAAGCTCACATACAAAAAAGCATTTTGCCTAAGATTCCCCTCATTTCCTAAAAATATGCCCCATACGTTGTCTGATATATCTGTGAGGACAACCATCCACGGCACTGGATACACAGCAAGACAAGCCAAAATATATTTTTCCCCAAAAGAAAAAAAAAAGCACTTTCAAATATACTTAACAAGCAAATTGAATGTCTTATTAAAATCGTATTATCTAAACAGTGTTCAAAAATTTAAAGAAAGTAGCTTTTCATTTTATTCATCAAGAAATCCATTAAAGCTTAGGCTCTGAAGTAGTATGTAAATTACGTGCCTTTCAAGGTAGAGCTGGGACAAATCCACTCCATCAACTAATGATGAACCTCATTATGGCAGGGAGGATTCATAATGAGGAAAGAGCCACCACCAGTCCAAGTTCTAACATAAATCCCTGTAAAATCTGAATATCTCCCCATCTAATTAAAGGCTACTAATTCCAATCACCCCTTTGTGGCCCCAAAGTAAAAATAAACCTCTTTAAAAGCACAGTCTACAGTTATATTTCTAAAGCAGTACTAGATTCTGTTTGGACTCAAAACCTTCCACTCAGATATGTTTTAAGACAAGCATAATTAGCAGCTTTCTAAGATACAAACTTTGAGGCTATTCAAGATCATTTTGGTGAAATACACAGGATTTCTATTTTTCAAAGAGTTTCACCTTGATGGGGCTACAGTGCTTGCCACAGAGATGACCAGCAGCCAAGAAGCTGGCAGGAGTGTGTAAGCACGGTCACAACATAAAACAAATTCTTAGTACTCCAGTTCAGGCTGACGCTGAGATGTGCAGAAAAAGCCAAGCACTGTGGCATGAACCCGAGATATCATTTGGATGGGGACATATTCCAATCTGCTTGGGAATGACATGCTTGATTCTGGAACAAACTGTTCACTTTTAATGTGGTCTGAACTAATGAACAAGTACAGCCCTGCATTTCACAAGCCAAAGAATTATTCCCTGTTCTAATCACCGACTTTGATTTTTTTAACTGAAAACTATAGAATGCAAACACAACGTTGCCAAACATATTTATTATGATTAATAGCCTGTAATATCCCTCACTAAGGCCTAATTTGCCCTTGTTTTCAATTATGAATGGGCGCCACTCTGTTCCAGTCCCCTTTTCGGGTGGAGATGAATTTCTTGCTGTCTTTACTCTTTCTATTGTATTGCCACTCAGCAAGGCACAATTAGTTAAAAACAGCGAACCTCCACCTTGGCTCGAACAGAGCACCAGATTACGCAAAATTCAAGAGCAAAATCACTAAGAAATAAGTAAAGGTGCCCAGGGAATTAAAGCAATTAGACCACAGGAAGAAGGAAAGGTACATATGCCAGTCATCCACTCATACTTTTACATTAAAATTCAGAAGAAAAGATAAAAAAAATCCTAGATCCTTTATTTAATTTTGATAAAATAAATGGAGAATCCAATGAAGAAATTTCTGCTGTCATAAATTTAAGCATCCCAAAATGTCTGAGCCTCAGCTTTGTAACACAATGAACACATCAGTGTGATATCAAGTGTAGAATTTCAGGAGGAGTCCATTCTACTAAAAATGCTGCCGCTTCTTTAAGTTGCATAAAAATAAACTCCACTACATAAAAGCTGCCACAGTGCGTGCTCTCTCATCCCTTGGCTCCAAGCAAGATCCCCCCTCCTTTTAGGTCAGCCACTCATGCAGTAGGAAGGCATTGCCTCCCAAAATAACTTGGCCCTCCCCTGAAGCACTGAGTTGAGCAACCTACCTTTGTTCTGGAGTTGCAGATAATAACAGGCAAGCCTCAAGACCATGAGGATTTGGAAAAGACCAGGAGAGTTGAAGAAAAAAAGGAAGAAGAAAAAGAAATATCACAAGTGGAAAAGAAGAACTGGAAGAAACAACAGGACAGCCTCCCAATGAAACTGTTGTGGCTGCCACACCACCAGGGTGTCTTCACCAGTGTTTACCCCAGTGAGTACACTTCTGCTCCGTCTCATTCACAACTGGTGGCATTTTTTTTTCTGAATCCATGCATGACAATTAAAAGCAATTGCACCTCTCCGTTTGGAAGAGGGGCCACAAAAGACCTCTGCAATATTTCTTTACAATTTCTCTATCACTGATGAGCATTAGTTTGAGTGACAAAGGTCCCAGGCTAAATCAACATTCTTACCTTAATGTTCCTAGTAAAAGGCTCCAGGAAACATAACTCATGAGACATGTATGCAAAGATACATCTCAAGGAATTAATCCAGAGCTCTCAGATGAAGTGAGGGGCAGGAAAAAAAAAAAAAAACAACCAAACACACAGAAAAAAACGGAAAACGAAAATGCAGTGGCTTATTTCCAAACAAATGCAGCTCAGCTTGGGCAGCGATGGCATAAAAACAGGTTTGCATATACAGAGCTCAGTGGCAGAAACGAGTTCTATAGGATTTATTTGACACTTATTTTCCGGGAAGGCTTTTGTGGAGTTGTACTGCTTGTTTCTCATTGTCTGAGCAGCAGTTAGGAGCTTTCTCCCGGAGGGGGCCTCTCAACCCCTGGGCTTGGCCGCCTCTGACAGGGAGGTAACCATATTAGGATGTGTATGGTAAAGTAAACAATAACATAGTTGAAATGAAATGGAATTTTTCCCCCAGCTAATGGTGTTGGGGCCAGTCCTGTCTTTTTAGCCATTCCCACTAATTTTGTTTCCCAGTTCAAACAGGCCCTCCTCCTCCTTTTAAAAAAAGTGTTAGCTGTTTCCAAATATCTGACTGTAAATTTGCTGAGAATGTTTGCAATGTAAGAAAAAGCTTTTAACATCCAAATAAAGATCTTGCCAGTTTAATCATTAAAGGGGATGTGAATTTTCAAACCTTTGCGGAGATCCAAGGCTCGCCTACTTATCCCTCCACCCCCATCTCTTCCTGAAGGTTAAAATTACTTGGTCATTTAAAAGTACCTTCTAAATAAATCAGATTTTAAAAGAAAGAGACCATTACCTTCATAAAAATTCCATATTCACATACTATGTCACTGAGGGAAGAGTCTTAACCGCTCATGCGCTTGAAAATTTATTACCTGAAATTTCTAGGATGGTTACTTTTACACGATCAAGCTCTTTCCCACTTCATCCAACCACCCACCAAAAGAAAAAAGCAAGCATAAAATACTGTTGTCAAGTTATCCTGTAGCAATTAGCTAATCAAACAAGAAAATACCAAGAATGAATTCCCAAGATGTTACACATTCAAGGAAAGTTCTGTAGGTTCAAAGACAATAAAAAGTAAGGCTGCTTTCTGGCTGCTGCCACTCAATATGAGATCCCTGCCCCCCAACCAAGCAGGAGGGAAACAGGACCCCCCAAGACCAGGGCTGGCTGGGGAGGGCAGCAGGGCGGATGAGGACCACAGACAGTCGATCTGGAGAGGGCTGGGGAGCTCGGAGTAGCTCTGGGAGCCAACCTCGGCCCCAGTACACTGCATGCTTCCACGTCTTCCTCCGCTAGGTGAGAGCCCTGGCTGCTCTTGAAAGCAATTTCCCCAAGAGATCTGCCAAAATGAGGGTGGTTAAATAGCAGCCAGCCCTCGGTGTGCAAGGGGGGAGGCAAGGCGCTGCATTGCTGCCTGCAAGAACCCCAGAAAGGAAGCATCAAGCAAAATATGCGGCGTGAGCAGAAGGGTAAAGCTGGGGAAGCAATGATACATGCAATTAGGAATGAAGCCTGCCTGACAGAGCAAATAACATGCTTATGGCCCTGGTGAAACTTCCAGACCTCAGAAAGAGCCTCCTCAGCCTGGAACCACCCCCCACCCCCCGCTGGCCTCTAAACTGCCTTGGCTCTTATCAGATCCGTATCATATAGAAACCTAAAACCCCTGCTACTCATGTTTTATTAAAACATGTTTAGCATTCTTCTTAAAGATAGGTTTTTAACCCCAAATACCCATGAAATTAAATCTCCTATGCCACTTATCTGCACTGCTGGGCAAAAACTAAAGTTGAGCTAAACAGAGAGATAGCAAAATCAATAAATCACACGAAACAAGTAGCAGTTCAAAAGTTCAAAGATATGATGGCCAGTTCAGTGCTTCTTAGCACTCACCCAATAATAACCCATCCCCGTCACTCCTCAGAGTGCAGACAATTCCAGGGCATCATTTTCATTAGCCTGTCTCATGGAAAATTGCTAGCTATTTACGTATACGCTAAAATAAATTAGCCATTTCATCGAGCAGTGTGATTCTTATAAAATACATTAACACAATACTCGATTTTCCAGTTGGAGTAAATAAATAAATCAATAAATTCAATACAGGGTGATTCTTTTACTGTGCCGCTACAGCTCTCAGCATAAGTATTTTTATTGGGTTTATTTGTTTCAATAAAAATTGAAATGGACCACTGATCTCAGTGCTAGCATCTTTAAAAAAAATCTATCCAATATTTGGGAAAGTATTCTACAAAACACTCAAACTTATGATTTTATTAAAAAATCATTTTTATTTTGACGGCCATTTCCAACCCAATCCTGACAGGAAATTTTACAAAGGGAACAGGAGAACTCTGCCAGGTGTGTGATTCCTGTGGTGTCTCTGTGCTGCCCACCCAGCCTAGGGGTGAGGACCCGGAGACACAGCAGCTTTGCTGAGCTACAACCTTCTGCCTGGGTCTCTGGATAGGGAGACCCATCAGTCACACAAGTGCCAGGGGGCCTCCCCTGTCACACCCTGTGGAATGCCAATGATTGTGGCTTGAGAAGACCACTAACTCCCACCTCTGGGGGCAAGACTAGGGTATGATGATGATAAGAAAGAGGAGTGGTGTACCGATACCGTAAATAAAATTCAAGGGCCTGTAAGCAGCTCTGGAGGCAAAATGGAGACACCGCTAGGCAAGAGATTTCCTCAGAGTCACCATTACAACAATATAGATCAAAGGAGAGGAGGGCAGAGCCTGCCTGATAGCCACTCTCCTCTTCCTCTGGTCACACCAGCCTGACTTTTCTTTGGTAAAATGCCCTGCTCCCCCATCTCAGGCCCCCAGGTTCACAGAAGGTTGATGCAGATCTCCCAGCTGGAGAGGGTGGAGCCATAAACCAGGTCTGACCAACCAGTGTGCTCCTCTCTTCTGGCCACGCTGATGGACTGATTAATGGACATGTCCCAAACCAGAAAGATGCTTGACTACTAGTCTTCTGTAGGAACTACTGGGAGGGAGAGACCTCCTTTTGCTAGGCTTTTGAAAGCTTTAAGAATATGGACTGGGCTTGCCCTCATAAAGGGAAAGCTGCCTGAGGCCAGGCACATTAGATCAGAAGTGAGCACAAACACAGGAGCAGTTCCTAACAAAGTCCCCAGAAAGCCTCCTGCTCCTGGGCTTTTTCAGGAGTCAATATGAGTCTGTTATTTGTTTAGCCAGCTGGAGTGGGCTTTGAGTTATTTGCAACCAAAAGGTACAAAACGGGAACTCAAAATAGATGTGTGTTCTCCATGTACTTCTTCATCTCTACAATGTAGGTTAACTCTTGTGGGGAAGCAAGGCCACAAACTCTCATGGCTAGTATGCACATTCTGTAGACCTCACGTATCCTATGTAACCTGACCACCAGCCACATTCTCTTTTCTGCTAACACTGGGAAGAATTAGAAGAGTAAGTCAGGGCCTATAATCAGAAAGAACTCAAGATGGTCTCATAGCAAATGGAACTAAAGATCTAAAACAAATCTAGTATGAGGTTTAACAGAGACTTACTAATGCTTTTCTCTTGGCCCTGGGTGGTGGGGTTCAGTTCAGGGATGGAAAAACTCAGTTTAGGTGAAGAGCTACTTGGCTCTCACAACAGGCCTCATGTCTCCTGACCAGATTCATAGACAAGGAGTGAGGATCTGGTTCTTTCAACCTGATAGGAGGTTGTGTTGGGGATGAAGAGGCAGGATGGAGAGGTCCTCAGTCACTGATCACAAAGACCCAGTGAGGGGCTCGGTACTCCCTGAAAACAGGCCAATGGAAACCTGACAGCACAAATACTTTCTGAATCCTTTTCACAGACTCATTAACATTCATATAAAAGTTCATATAGAAATTACTAACACTTTGACCAAAGTGTTACTAACTTCAGCCTACCAAAGTCTCAAACCACTGGACAATCTGTAAAGTTATTTTAGGAGACATAAATATTCTAATATGGCAAGTGTTATTGCTAAAGTTCAATGCCTAATGTTGATAGAAAGAAAGAAAGGTTACAAATTCATGACATTCTTCAGTTTTATTCCTATATTGGTTCTTGACTCATTATAAAAACTACCATTTACTGAATATATGACTTAAGTGGGAGACATATTTTTCATGAAATTCTTATCATATTTTTCCCATTTTGCAGATATGGCAAACTGAGACTAGGGTTAAATAATTAAGGTCACAAAGTAAGTAATGGGTATAACAAGATTTCAAATCAGGTCAGTAGGTGCACACACTCTAGTCTGTTTTACCCTGTCACAACCTTTCCTTTCTCTATTCTCATGAGTTCAATTTTTCATCCTAATATGCCATTAATTCTTAAATCTCTAGTGCCTAATACCAACTCCAAATCTAGAAGAACACATAACCAGTTAAACATACACAAACATATAGTCATGAAATTGAGCATATTCTATGGAGGAGACAGACAGGAGTCAAGAGACAAAGCAATAACAGGGCCCAGGGAGGGGAGCCTATTCAAGTGAGCTGAAGAGAAAGCATCTGTAGAGTAAGTGACATTCAAGCTGAGGTGGAAGAGGTTTAGCCCCGCCTCTAGACTACCCAGATTAGCAAACCAGGGCCCAGATTTCCTCCACAGGCAGGAGAGGACCCCAGATTAATAAAACCGAACTTTCTTGGGCTTAGTAACCACAATAACACAAAACTAAAACAACAACAATAAAAGCAACCAATGATGTTATTCCTAATTTGCCAAAGACTATACTAATCACTTTACATGCACTTTCTCATTTAATCTTTAACTAACCCTATAAGATGCATACTGTTAACTATTTTCATTTTATAACACGAAAGACTGAAGCTCAGAGAAGTTAAGTAACTTGCTCTTGGCTACACAAAACCTAAGTGGCAAGAGCCCCAATCTGACATCCACCTGCTGCCAAGAACTGGCAGTATGAGCCCCAGCTGCTGACACTGATGTCCCAGCTCCCCACGCTGGCCCGGGGAGGAGGACAACCCAGCCTACTCCGAAACTCAGTGTATAAGGCCAGGGCCAGTGAGTGGAGGAGAAGGCAGAAAAAGGAGAGGAAATAACACTGAGCATCAACTGGACTCTCTTGTAGCCCTAAGAATCCTCCCTTACCTCTAACTAGGGCCACAGGACATGGGACAAGTCTTTTCTATACTAAACCTCAAATTTTAATCCTACTCTGAACTCATATTTTATCCAAAACACAGGCTACCAAATATTTTGGTAGTGAGAATTGCTTTAAAACTCCAGCTGAGGAGCTGGGGACCCCAGAGGTCTACCCACCCTGGGGGAATACAGTCTGTCAACCCAATTACTACCTACAGTTCAGGCTAGGATGCTTTACAGGATATCTACATGCTGTCAGCACCATCACCACCCCAGTTGTGACCACCAAACATGTCTCTAGATATTGCCAAATGATCCCTGCTGGGGAAAAGCACTTGTGGTAGATTCATCTAGAGAAACGTTGCCCAGTAGCACTGTCTATGATGATAGAAATGTTCTGTTCAACACACATCCAGTAGCTATTACTGAGCATTTGAAATATGGCTAGTGTAATAGAGAAATTAAACTCTTTTTTAAATTTTTATTTATTGATTTTTAGAGAGAGAATGGAAGAAGACGAAGTGGGAAAGGAAGAGGGGAGAGAGAAAGAGAGAGACAGACAGACAGACATCGATTTGTTGCTCCACTTATTTATTCACTCATTGGTTGTTTACTGTATGTGCCCTAAGGATCAAATCTTCAACCTTGTTGTATGGGGACAATGACACTCTAACCAACCAAGCTACCTGACCAGGGCCAGAAACAACAGTCTTAAATTTATGTAATTTTAACTCATTTAAATGTAATAGTCACACACATGGACCACAGAGTTTAGAAGTGCCACCAAATTCCCATACTCATGAAAATCCGATCCTCATCAGATGGATATTTGGTTTCCAATTAGAGAATTTAATATATAATTTAAATTATATATTAATTTTTAATTAAAAATATTTTCTTCTCATATGCAATCAATAAAATGTCTGAAATTTAGTGGTTTTGGTTATAACTCTTTTAAAAATTCCATTCTTACTCTGAATTGTTGCTTTTAATTTTTATTAAAAATGTCAACTAATTTCTATATAAATTTAACCACAGTTTTGAATTATAAATTTATTTAACTAAATAACAAGAGATTTACGCTTGAGGATTAGAATCAAGCTTGAGATAAGGAGCCAGTTACAAAACAATTGTTTTCCTCCCCAGAAAATGTACTTGCTCCTCTCTTCACAACACACTACACATTAACTGGGTCTTCAGAGACATGGTTTCACCTGAAGGCACTGCTCACTCAGCCCTCCCTATGTGAGTAACTCCCACCCAGTTTGTTCATTCAATTCAGAATGAATGAATTACAAAAGATTTCTTGGACAGTGACATTCCTCTACTCTGTTCTACCCCTGCAAACTCCAGACAACACACGTCAGATGCAGCTCTTCCCTGTAAATCCAAGTGGGATGAATTTTTCAGCTTAGGGAGAAAGATTAGTATTGATGCAACAGACAGACTAGAAAACCAGTAGCACCGCATTAAAAATATAGCACAGCTGTCAGATGTGTCGTTCACTTGAGCACATACAGAAGGAAAGATCATCATTTTGGGGGGAGGGTAATCACCCCCAATAACACAGGCAGGGTGTGAAACACCTAGAATGATGGCTCTGAACAATAAGCTGAGCCACCTATAAAATATTTCCTGGGTGATAATACAGAGAGCTTGTGATGGAGTAAAAAGCCTGATGAGGAAGAAAGTAAACACAGAACTCTGAGTTACCCACCCTTTTTTGATACCAAGAAATTTCAGCTTTGGCTATAAACTGGGAGTCCATTATCATTCTAAATAATACTGAAAATAATGACATTCAAATCCTTTGCTAGGCACAGTCTAGATTTGGGGTTGACTTTAACTGGTCAAGTAAAAAGTGCTACTCCACGTGTAGACAGTGCTACATGGTCAGTCAACAATCATTCCCTATCCCTTCTGTCCCTCCTCCTACTCTTCAAATTGAAAAAAGAAGGAAATGTTCCCTTGCCCAGCTTTCTCTGCATTTAGGGATAGACATCTAACTTAGGTCTTGCCCAAACATATGGGGGGAAACTGCTTGAAAATATTTTTCCTTTTCGATTAGATGAAAAGGACTCAAAAAAGCCTCTGTTTCTCTCCTCTCTTTCTCTCCCTGCCCCTCTCTTCCTTTTCCCTCTCTGACTTCCTTCCTTCCTCTACATGCAACTATATAGGAAGGTAATAGTTGGACCTTTAGCAGCCATCTGTGATTATGAGGGAAAAGCTAAAAGAATCATGGATATGCCAACCCTGCAATCAGATATTATTCAGGTGCTTAACCAATCCTGACTGAGTAACTTGAGACATCTGAGCAAGTAAAGGAAAAATATCCTTATGTTTTTAACCACTAAAAATGTTTTTGGTGAGGTTTACTGTTACTAATTAGTGAATACAGGCTAAGTGATATAGCCTAAATCCCAGGAATGACAAGAGAAAAATCACTTCCTTGAGGGAAGTAAACTAATCAAAGTGGGATTAGTCAATTCTCCTGTTATCTGAGAAGTTTCCCTCCTCACTTAAGAGCCTGTCACTGAAGAAAGTGACTCTCAACTTTAAAGGATCCCTGAAGAAGAACACCGCCACTTGGCGTACCAACTGTACATCAACCCTGTACAAGTCTTTTACTAAGGTGGCTCACTCTCACTGCCCTCACCCACTAGCTCTATGTGTGAGGTAGAATGATCTTCCCAATTTTTGAGGAGAAGTAACAGAGGCAGAAAGAGGTGAAACACAAAAGTTGGTCAATGCAGTGGGGAAACAGTTACATGGTGTGGCCCCAACTGCCAACGTGAACAGCCCCACTCCAGTGACACACAGGTCTTGCTCCAAGACACAACAGCAGAAGCCTGGGCCCAGGGCACACAGGCCACCCACAGTCTAGAGAGCTGAACCCTGGAGCCCAGGCACTGCAGCAGTAGCTTACAAAAGATCTCCTTGGCTCATCCTGAATGGACTTGGATGCTCCCTGAAAGACAATAGCAGCACCCACAATAAAGTTACTGTCACAAGCAGGCAAAGGTGTTTGTCTCCATGATATGGATGGAATGGGACAAAGCCTGCATCGCATAGTGTTTGCATGTTCACCCAATGTTTTAACAGCAAAGGGAGAAAAAGGTGAAGATAAGCTTCCAGGGAAACTGTACAAAGGAAACATAGGTTAGAAGAAAGTAGCTTGGAAATGCTGGGAGGTAGGTTAGCATCATGGATACATGTGGTATATACACTGGTGTGGGAGTGGGAAAAGACAAGGTGCCATGCAGCTTATAGTAGTTAGGAACCATTAGCCAATCTGGCTTTATAATTGCTGACTGTGTGATCTTGAGTAACTAGAGCTTGACCTCTCTGAGCCTCAGGTTTCCCATTTGCAACATGGAAATAATAGAAATAGCTAAAATTTTTCAGTTGTGGTGAGAATTAAATAATATGGTACATGCCAAAGTTCCCACCTAGTACACAGTATGATAAATGAATTGCAAAGTTACCTTAAAGTGCCTATCCTGGTACTTTGCACACACTGGGTAATCAGTAAATTCTTATCCCTTAGTTTTTTATCTCTCTTCCTAATACAAATAACTCGGAAGATTTAATTCTGCTTTGATGTACTTACTGTAATTTTTCAAAATATTAATGAATTAATTCACTAAAATCGTACTGAGCTTGAGCTGATGTTAGAATAGATACAAAGATAAAGTGTCAATGGAGAAGACAGAAAAGTATGTACTCATTGAAAGTAATCAAAAATATGTAACATTAACATTTATACTAATACAAACATATTATATAAAGCCCTTACAGGTACATATTATACATGTAAGGATATCCCTTCTATTTATCAAATTTCTGTGAGTTGAGAACACAGATAATTTTAGTTTTTAAAGTGCTTATTTATACATCAAATTTTCTGCTATAGACATGTACTGCTTACGTAATTTCGAGGAAAAGATATTACTTTTCAAAAGATAAAAAAGGTAAGAACAATCCAATTTCTACATTCTTGAATTGGTTTTCTAACAGTTGATAATTTTGAAACTATGTAAATGGCAACAAATCTATAAGAAATAAAACTTTTTCTAAACATTTCATTAACCTCACCTCTATGCCCTTAATAATTTACTCTTCACCATTTTTCCTCCTCCATAACTTCCTCTTTTCACCAGGTGTAAGTTCTTCCCCTGGTTTTTCTTCCTCATAATATCTCAGAGGGGGCATCTTTAAACTCCCATGGGTGTGACTGAAAATTTACACATGATTTGGGAACACAAAAATAAATAACCCAGTAAGAGTCATGACCACCAGGCTTGGGCTGGCTGGCCTCCTTCATGGAGGCTCTGTGAACTGGTGTTTGCTAAACAGTTTTTCCTTTCTGGTTGGCTGGCCTCAATCAGCCTTGTGAATGCCAAGACTTATGATAAGCAATGACACACTTAACTGTTACATATTAATGTTCATGATAATGCAATCTTTCATTTGGGTGATTTAAAAGTCCCTCTAGTCCGACTTACAGTTAGACACACACTGAATGCTTCATCAATCATAACCATTTTTATTCTCAATCTTGTGCAAAAATACTAGAGAAGGTGAATTTCAACTACGCACTGAAGAGAGCTTTACGATTAGCCCTGAACATTTTCTCTCTTGTCATTTATACATTGGATTCCCACAGTTTCTGCCTAAGCAATCTTCACCTGCATCTTCCACTATGGCAGAGCTTATCTACAGAATAATAAGAAAACCACATTCCTATCTCTTCTATAGGGTCAAATCTCCCATGTCTTATAGAGAGAAGAAAGCTTTTCTCAGCAATGAATTAGACAAAATGCCCAACATCTCCACATCTGGAACCCCTGTGAGCATCAGCTTGAGAAGCTCACAGCAACTTGGACTGAACTTGAAAGGGGGATTAGAACTAACTCACATTGAGAACCAATGAGCCCACTGGGATTAAGCAGTATATCAGTGATCACTTCTACCTCTAATAATGCTCTTGAAAGAAACTACACTCCTCTTTATTCCTTAGGGCTTTATTTGGAAGGGCTTGTCATAGTTTCATGGCCAAATCTTCCTAAAATTAACCATGGACCTAAAGACCATGAGGCAAATCAAAAGGTAGGCAGAGATCAAACTAGGTATTGTCTAACCTGGCTTGTAGATCTTACCACACCTGCAGCAAGCTCTTATATCAGAAACACATGAGTTTTTTAGGTAAGTACATATTAGCCCCTTAACATCTTGCGTCATCCTCATGTGCAACAAACAAATAAATGCAACCACTAACACCTAAGATCTGCTCCCAAAAATGTTTTCGTTGGGGCAGGGGAGAATTAGCCTACCCCTTTAAAACTGTGTTTTGTTTTACAATATCTAACATATATTCAATATTTAAATTGAGATTTTATAACCTTTTTTCACCTTTGTCCTCTTGAATTTGCCATCCTAACAATTTCCTTTTAAGCTAATAAACTTATTTTTTATTCCTATGTCATTTACAGGTTGATCTCTTGAGGCAAGGAAACACTGAATTATTGGAATTTAGTGTAAAGATGCTTTCAAGGGAAAGGTTCTCTGTTTATTATAGCAGAAGGAATGCATTCAATTAATTTGACTTGTAAGTCTGATAAAATTTCCTTGGAAAAACTGATTCTATTTTGATGAATAATCCTTTGAGGTGAAAAATGAGAAATTTACACACTGGGTTTTATTATATACTAATTCTAACAGGGTCTCAAATGAAACTCAAGTAACCCATCTTTTAGATGTTGGAAAATCTAAACTTTCCCACAAACTACATGTAAGAAGTAATTAAAGTAATTGAACATGAAATTAAGCAGCACCCCCATAAAGTAGGATGTAAAAGTAAATATTATGGGAAAAAGTTGTCTTCTTGCTCTATATTAATCTCATGAATTGTGCACTTACTCTACTTCTTTTATTATTTGATGATGGGATTTTAGAACTCAGGTTTTAGTAAGACTTGCTAGAGAAAATACTTGCGTTGTAAGCTAGCTACAGGTCTGGGTATGATATTACATCTTTCCCAGTGATTTAAATATTAGATAAAACCATGCAAGGTGAGGGTATGCTCATCAAACTTGTGGAACAAAACTGAAAGTTTTCCTAATACCATCAATGACAGAGTCAAGACGCTGGTCAGAAAGGAAGGCTAAAGTTACAAAAAGTGGGACTTCATTTACAGAGCAAAACTCTGTACCTCTCTTCAATAAACTCTGCTATTCATGTAGAATTCAGGAACAGCTAGGATTTGTTGAAATTAGGTGGCTATCCAGAATTCATTCTCAGTTCGATTTCCTTTGGAGAATTACCTCACCCCACCCCACAAGCAGGGTGGGATTCCTCAGTGAAGGTCCCCAGTACTCTTATAGCCATGGGGTAGATAAATGATATATATTAGGCCCATCCAATTCATCTAAGCAGACTGATGTGAGGACAGAAAAATGTGTAGGGAGTAGTGATTTTGGCAGTGACAGTGATGAGCTGGTCACATCATTCAAGCTGCCAAGATAATGGAATTGTCCTGCTTCCCATCTTTTCCCAAACTTCCATGTATTTTGTGAGCTGTAAGCTAGTCCTCCAATAAATCCTTTTCCTTTAAGACGACCAGGGCTTGCAACTAAAAAACCTCACCCAATATGATGGGGAGATCCTTGCTTGACCTTGGCTCACAGAAGGAAGCTGAGCTTATTGAACCTATGCTTAGTATCGGTCACAATATGTGATATTGTGGTCCTATGATATATATGGCTACTCCTAAATTCAGCACAAAATTTTGGCCAATAGTCATTTAAAAAAGACCAGTGTCCAAATCTGCAAATAAGAAATCTTCCTTCCAGTCTTTTAAAAATACCCAATGGGGGCCCTGGCCAGGTTGCTTAGCTGGTTAGATCATCAAGCCAATATGCCATGGTTATGGGTTCAATTTCTGGTCAGGACACAAACAAGACGCAACCAATGAGTGCATAAATAAGTGGAACAACAAATCAATGTTTCTCTCTCTCTCTAATCAATCAATCAATAAATAATCAAAATTAAAAATACAGAATGGGTAAAAGAGGAGGCATGTTCAAAGAGAGAGCTTCTAAGATAAGAGAAGATGAAAAAATTGAGTAATGTGAATATTAATTAAAGAGATGTGCATCCTTAATATTGACTTCAAGGAGCCATAGCAATCAGTACTATGTGTTTCTGAGGCATCATAATCATGGTGAAAAGAAGGTGGGCTTTAGAGCCAGACAGCTCCGAGTACAAATGTCTGCCCTTCCTATGACCAGCTATGTGATTCTGTCCAAGAGACACAGTCTTCCTGGACCTCAGTTTTCTCATCTGTAAGCTGAATAATAATCATAACTGTAACTCACAAATTCATTAGCAGGAGCAAAGTTGACTATATATATATATATATATTCATATATATATATATTTATATGAAATATATAGCAGCCTTGATGTACAGCAGGCCCTTAACAAAATAATTACTATGCTAAACAAATCTGTGGAGCACCTACTCTCTACCCAGTGTGCTCTGGGACATGCTGAAATGAATTACATAGGTTCTTACCTTCAGGCAAGAATATGTGGTTTTGAAATCTGAAAAGAACAAAATAAAATAGAAAGCAGATCTGAACAAAGGTTATAATGAAATACAAACACACACTTGTGGAAGCCCAGACAAAGGAGTGAGTCACACAAGCTTCACAGAAGTGATATGTGAGCCAAGCCTTGAAGGATGAGTAGGATGTTATTATGTATGGGGGTGCACAGAGGCAGATTGGCATCTAAAGCTGAAGGAAGCAGTCCCACAGGTGCATAAGTTCAAGGGCAGAGCAGAAAAGGGAAGAATCAGTGGTCTGATGTAAGCTCCACAAGGCCAAGGACCACGTTGGAATCTATCACTCCTGTGTCTATCCTGAACTTCTAGGAAAGGGCCAGTCCCACAAAAGGCACCCAGTGATTATTCTGTGAAAGTCTCAACTAGAAGAATGGAAGACAGAATGGGGCCTGGGAATGAAGAATTAGAAGGCCATGCTGAGAAGCCAAGCCTCCATTCTACATCTGGAAAGGCAATGAAAGAAGGCCAGAGAGTAGTAAAGACACTTTAGAGATTAAATAAACAGGGCTTGGCAACAGGAAGGATATGGGAGGGGAATGGAGGGAAAGGGGGAGCTCTGATTAGGATTTAAGTCTGGAATTTTTTTTGAATTGAAATGGTTCTGTGTCTAAAACTATCACTGATAACATCCACAAATTTCAACCACTGAAAACCCTTTCAGACAACAGCCCTGTCTGAGCTGACTCATGAGGAAACATGACATTCAAAGGCTTCCAGGAGAAAGTAGAAGAGCCCTGGCTTAGAGATACACCACTGTGTGACACTGTAGATGCTACCTCACCTCCCTGTGTCTTAGCTTTATTATCTGTTAAGTGGGGCCTAGAGCAGTGTATTTTAAAATAAGGCCGTTAGGAGGACTAAAAAGAGAAGATATATGTAAAGGATTCAGAATGGCTCCTGATACCTGCAAAGTGCTGCATAAATGTGACCTGCTAGTATTCCTATTGTTCTTCTTCTTCTTATTATTATTATCTACCATATACACCAGGCCCATCTGATTCATCTCAGCAGACTGATGTGAGGACAGAAGAATGTTTGGGGAGTAGTGATTTCGGCAGTGACAGTGATGACCTGGTCACATCATTCAAGCTGCCAAGATACTGGAACTGTCCTGCTTCCTATCCTTTCCCAAATGTCCATGCATTCTGTGAAGGAGGATGAAGAATGAGCCCCAGGGTCCCACGTGACTAAAGTCCCAGTTCAGTGATCTTATGTGAAAAGAAAACTGAACCCTACGGCATCCAGTAAAAGGTGTTGCCTCTAGTCGACTGACAATTTTCTAAAGATTGGACTAGATGGTTTGTGGACAGCTTTTTGATAAAACAAAAATGCCTACAACTTAATAAAATATCTACATATGGGAAGGCATCTATCACAGAACCATGTGCTAACCAACAGACACTGTGGGAAGTACTTCCCAGTATGGACTCAGCCTGCTAGTTATGTTCGAAGCCTGTCAGGACAAGCAACTTGGAATAGGGGGCGGAGGGAGACCTACTGGAGGCTCAGCATATACCCAAGTAGGCAGAGAAGGTGGAAGGCAAGGTGAAGAAGAAGCAACAGGGAACTAGCTAAGGACATTTTCTAATGGTTATAGAAAGTAGAGGGGATGCAGAGAAGAAATGAGCACACCATGCTTTCTTGTTGTGGTTTTAAGCTGAGTGCCCTGTTGGCTATGTTTAGTCCATACATTTATTTGATGGTTCATTTTTCAACTACTATACATGTTTGTGTTTTGCAGTTTTAGACAGTTTGTTAAGCATTCCTAAATACTATATGTAATTCTAACTTATTTTTGTTTCATATTTGGAACAATTTTAACCCACTATTTGGGGTGGAAATAAGACTAAAACTCAAAATAAAGTAAAAGAGCACAATTTCAAGGCAAAAATAATTACATTATGACAGGAGATTTGGGCATGGCCTGCATGGATGGTTAGGATGGAAAGATTCTCGAGAATCAAAATTGCAATTCAGTTGATTTCCTTAATTTCCATACTGAAAATATAAACAAGGATGTGCTTAGTAGAAACCTGACACTGAGTAGCATCTCTTGGTAACCTTAAATTTGAAATGAAATCCGCCCCTCACCTGTCAGAATGTGTCTCAGAGGAAGCCCCACTGGTGATGTGGCCCTGTCACCAGTCAGGGGCTCTAGTCTGCTAGAGGCAGGAAGGACCTTCAGAGGGTCCAGTGTAACTAGCCTCTACCTTCCTATCTGTTAACCAATAGAGGAGAACAGATATTATGGGTTACAGGCAAAGTCTGAATTAGAATTTAGGTATACTGCCATCTGCCCTTCCGCCAAGCACACACTGCTAATAAATTTTGGAAATTGGTAAACAATTAACAGCATTTCCTTCTTTTGGGCACCCTTTAAAACTAAGCAGGAGCTTCCCACCTTAAGGTAAAACAGAAAGAGCCCCTGATAATAAATATGGATCAAGATAAGAGGGTAAGGTATTATACAACCTATCATTTATACCTTTTAAAGTAATACAGGTCCTTTGCAAGCCTGCCATATAGTCAGGTAATTATCTTAAGCACATTAAGTTTTAGTCTTATTCTATATTTAATAAGTGTATATGAATTAACATCACTTTCAGTAAATTATCACTAAGTTTGTAACACAATAGAAAATACATTAATAAAAAAATCTTAGTTATTTTTTAAACTGTAATTTCCAGTTCTGCAATCTGAAAGACAGACCAATTCTTGTACTTTCACATATTAGGAAAACATAAAAATGAACAAAATGGTAAATCACATAAAAACACTCCTATTTAACAATTAGACCAAAGTAGGATAACAGAATCTACATTTGCTAAGATCTGATGCAACGCTGTGATTAATATGGTATTCTTCCCCTTTATTGAACTCTGACATATACACACCCTCTATTAAAGAAACACAGAATAGCAAGACAGGTTGCAAGCTCTGTAGACATTAAAGCTATGTTACTGAGTAGTCTAGAATGACTGTAAAAATATTCACAGACTTCAAGATGACTTTACCTCTTGGAGGCTTACTTTACTGTCCAAGCAAGAAATACTAATGCTGTTATCAGGGGACACAGGCAGAAATATTTTCCATCATGAACTACTTTAACTTGGATCATCACAAGTCCAAAATAAACCCCAAATGCAGTGCCTATAGAATATTCATTTCTCAATAAAAAGGTATACAAGTTATCTGGAGGTATACTCTCAGATCTGCCCTTCACCCAAGTCCTGATTACTATTATCATTTATTAACTTCGTTATCTGCTGGTTCACTCAACAAATAGTATTTGTCAAATCCCTACTATATCACAGACATTGAATGCTAAGATTAAAATCATGATATGAGCTCAGCTTGTACCATAACTTTGGGGTAAGAAAAACAGGCTTGGGATATACCTGCCACACTGAGAAATAAATAAGCAATATAATTTTTATACTCATGGTTTACTTCCAACACCAAATTTATATAGAAAAGAAAGAGGCTGCCCTTTAAAAGAAAAAAAAGTCAGCAGATCAAAAGCATCATTAATCACTGTCTCTTTTAAATTAAAATGTTCGCAAAAAAGGTGGGCACAAAACCAATGTGGGAAACAAATCACTCCCCTTGCTGAGTGAGGGTCAGAGTCTAAATGGGAGCGTCCTCGGTATTTACCCAGCTCATCTCCTGTGTAATGGATTCAGAGAAGAGATTTCTGCTAGGGCTCCGATAATTTGAGGCTTGGCTTATGCTCTTTAAAAATGACACTTGGGTGGTTACTCTAGTATTGTGACTGGTTTGAGAAATAGACCTTTTAAGTAATCTTTCAATAAGGTTCTGGCTTTCCTGATTTGACCTAGTAAATCTTGAGCCTCCTTACTGACTTTTTGGGAGTCCTCAGGATTCCATTTGCAAAATGGCTAGCCCTTGTAAAGTAAGCGCAAAACGCGTCCAGGCACCTGAGAAAGGATTTCTGACACAGTGTCTGAAAGAGTTAAGGAAACCCCAAAAGAGACTCATTTAAAATCAGCAATATTCAGCAAGTAGCATTTGGGGTCAGTGTTTCCTACTCTCTTGTTCTTGAGAATACTTCTATCCACACCACAGCTTCGAATAGGTCAGGGTACAGAGAGGGAAAGCACTGAGGTTTTCTGCTGTGTACACAGCATGGAGGGAACTCAGCCTTTGACAGAGTCAGAGTTTCTCTCATGTGAAATATCAGCCCAAAGGAATTTAAATATGCTTAAAAACTAAAATAAATCACCTAAACCTAGCCTATCCTATGCCACAAAAGCTGGGAATTTCAATAGCTACTGAGAGGAAATAACCATAGCTAAGATTTGAGGAATTGGATTTTAATGGTTCTATTGCTGTGTACTATGAACTGCTGTCTTATCAGGCAAGGGCCTATTTTTTTTAAAGATTTTATTTATTTATCTTTAGAGGGGAAAGGGAGAGGGAGAGAAACATCAATGTGTGGTTGCCTCTCATGCATCCCCTGCTGGGAACTGGCCTTCAACCAAGGCATGTGCCCTGACTGGGAATCAAACCATGATCCTTAGGTTCACAGGCCTGTGCTCAAACCACTGAGCTATACCAGCCAGGGCCAAGGGCCTATTTTTAAAAGCTCACATTCTTGTGGAATGCCTGTGACAACAAAGAGACACTCTTGCACCAATCTTCCCTCATACTTTAGTCATAAAGCTTATATTCATTATTCCTTTATTCTCTTGTTTTTTATAAGTATATCTGTCTTAGAAAGGGCAAGTGAAGATAAAAACATAATTTGTATATTCATAGTAGTCATAATGATGACAGACCCCATTTATTGAGCGTTTGCCATGTGCTGCACCATGCTAAATGCCTCACTTACCTTCTTACATGACTCCTCTCAACTGCAGAGTAGGTACTACTCTAGTTTCCCATTTTAAAGTTGAGAAAACTGAGGTCAATGTCATAAAAAAAGTGAGTAAAAGAGTTGAGACTTGAAACTGCCAAGCAGGCAATTACCAGTACCTCTTGTTAATACAAAACTAACCCTGAATAGAAAGTAGCTGGTGGAAGAGAGGGAAAGGGTAGAAAATTTTTAAACGATAGCACAATACAGCTGATATACTCAATGGTGAAAAACTGAAAGCTTTTCCTTTCCTCTAAGATCATGAACAAGACAAGGATGCCCACTCCGACCATTTCTGTTCAATATAGTACTGAAAGCAATAAGACAAGAAAAAGAATTAGAATGCATCCAAAGCAAAAAGGGGGAAGTAAAACTCCCATTTTTTGCAGGCGACCTGAAATTATACATATAAAATCAAAATATAAAAATCTATTAGAATAAATGAAGACAGTGAAATTGTCAGATACAAATTTAGTACACGAAAATCCTTTGTGTTTGTATATACAAATAACAAATGATCACAAGGAGTATTAAGAAAACAGTCCCATTTACAATTACATCAAAAACATAAAATACTTAGGAGTAAATTTGACCAAAGAGGTGAAAGATGTATACTCTAAGAACTGTAAGACACTGAAGAAAGAAATAGAAGATACAAATAAACAGAGTAATGTACTATATTCATGGATTAGAAGAGTTAATATTGTTAAAATACCTTTAATACCTAACGCAATATATGAATTCAACGCATCCCTGTTAGAATACCAATGGAGCTCTTCCCAGAACTAGAACAACTAACCCTAGAATTTCTGTGGAACCACAAAATACCCCAAATATCCAAAGAAGATTTGAGAAAAAACAAAGTGGGCAATATCAAACTATACTACAGAGCTATAGCAATAAAAACAGTATGGTACTGGCATAAAAACATATGTAAAACAATGGAATAGAAGAGAGACCAGGAATAAATTCCTGCTTATAAGGTCAATTTATCTATGACAAGTGAGACAAGAGTATAAAATGGTATAAAGACAGTCTCTTCAATAAATGGTATTGGGAAAACTAGACAGATACATGCAAAAAAATTGGGCCAATTTCTTACACAATATACATAAATAAACTCAAAGTGGATTAAAGACAATATAAGATCTAAACTTTGAAACTCCCAGAAGAAAATATAGACAGTAAACAACTCTTTGATATTGGTCTTAGCAATATCTTTTTGGATATGTCTCTTCAGACAAAGGCAATACCAGAAAAAATTTTAATGGGACTCAAACTAAAATTCGAAGGAAACCACATAAAATGAAAAGGCAATCTATACAATAAAAGAAGATACTTGCCAATGATGTATCTGATAAAGGGTTAATATCTAAAATATATAAGAAACTCATACAACTTAACACCAAAAAGACACAAAGAAATCCAATGTAAAAATAGAGTAGCTGAATAGATATTTCTCTAAACAGGACACAGTTGGCCAACAGACGTATGAAAAGATGCTCAACACCACAAATCACCAGGAAAATGCAAATTAAAACCACAAGAGGATATTTTATCACACCTGTCAGAACACCATCAAAAGAATCAATAAATAATAAGTTTCTGGCGAGGATGTGAAGAAAAGGGGACCCTCAGGCGTTATTAGGAATGTAAACTGGTGCAGCCACTATGAAAAACAGTATAAAGGGTTTTTAAAAAAACTAAAAACATAACAACAATATGACCCCAGGAATTCCAGGTCTGGGTATCCATCCAAAGAAAAAAAAACATTAATTTGATGCATATATGCATCCTATGTTCACTGCAGCATTATTTACCACAGTCAAGGTATGGAGACTATATATCCATCAATGGATGAATGGATAAATAAGGACTGGGAAAATGGAATATTGTATATATGTACCAATAAAAAGAAAGAAAGAAATCAGCCCTTAAAAAGAAAGAAATCTTTCTGTGTGACAACATGGATGGACCTAAAGGGTATTATGCTAAATCAAGAAAGTCAGACAGAGAAAGACAAATACCATACAATTTTATTTATATGTGGGATTAAATGAAAGAGGTAATGAATAAACACAACAAAATAGAAACACACCCATAGATATATGGCATAAACTGATGGTTGCCAAAGGGGAAGAGAAGATGGAAAAAAATTAAAACACGAAAAAAGTTTAAACCTGCATCACATCATCTCCTGCCCCCTCAAAAGAAAACTGAAAACCTACATAACACAGTAGACCCACCTGGTCACTTATGGTCACTGTTCTTCCTCAACACCAGGATCTCAATTTTGTTTGGACAGCAACGTGCTCCATTAAAATATTTGCCATTTCAGGCTCTCTTGTCATTGCAAGTAGCCCTACACAAGGTCCTGGCCAATGAGATGTGGACAGACATTCCTTCAAAGTAAGAAGGCAAATAAGGAAGATATATTTCACTGTACAAAGAGGCAAAATCTGGAGAGAACAAATCTCTTTGTACTTTACTCTTTTACCTTCTTCCTATAACTTTGATGTCTAATGCTTCAGGGCAACTAGAAAAAAAGCATATAACAAAGGTGGTGGACTGACAGGCAAAAAGAAGCCTCATCTTGGAGGAGCCCCTTGACTAGCTGTGCCAGCCTTGGAGGGTCTACTTCTAGACCACTCCCCTCACTTGAGTAAGGCAGGGGACTACAGCTGTGACCTGTGGGCCACACATGGAGCCTGTTTTTATAGGTACATAGTCATGCCTGTTGATTTAAGCATTTTCTATGGTACACAGCAGAGCCGGGTACTTGTGACAGACTGTGTAGCCTGCACTACCATCAGTCTATTTACAAAAATGGTTTGCCAACCTCCGGATTAAGTCACTGTAGTCAGGTTTCTGTTCCATGCATCCAATTCAATCCTAATTGAAATACTGGGAGTTTTTCAAGAATGGCTGTAGGTAAAAAAGTAAAAGTGCTCACACTTTCTACTCAGTCAACACTCAATAAATGTGTATATAAAGTCCTACTGTGTTCCAGATCCTCTGTGATCTGCTAAACACAGAGACATGAACACTGTCCCTGACCCTCAAGAACTTGAAATCTTTGTATAGTAACATGCTTCAGAAATAATCACTTACAATTGTCACTTACAAGTGCTAGGGGAAAATATAGGATGCTATATAGACATTATAAATCAAAGAGCCTGACAAACTGAAAGAGTGAGAGAAATTATCTCTGAAAAAAAATGACAAATACCTGTTTCAACATAAAGTTGCTCCACCTACCCAGTTTCTAGTCACACATAAACCATTCCTTGGTGGATATTCAGTCGCTTTTCAAAGCACCACTACAGAACTATTTAATAATAACCAGCTTAAGCACACCCAAAGGAACCCAGATTCTGAGGAGGCATCTGTCTAGAAAAATCTCATTCAGTGACTTTAACACTTCCATATGACTATGAGTTTATACATCCAGAAATAGTTTCAAGAGGAAAAAACATTTGGGTTTCTATATCCAAAGGATAATTTAATTATCAATGTAATTTTTTCACTAGTGCCCCCACAATCAAGCCACCCATGCTTGTCACCTTGTCACGGGCACCCAGCAATCCTGGAGACTTGCCCTATAGTGATTTCTGTAGAGAAAAGACTACTATGCTCTGAAAGGAAACAAAAGGATGTCTTCCAAAACACCTGAACTCAAGAGCTCCATGGAATATTTATGGTAAGATGGAAACAAATATAAAATCCACAATGCCAGAATGCAGTCAAATGAGGAGGAGAAATGCAAGACCCATAAGATCTTGACATTGGGATGGAGAGTCATGAATGGCCTTCTAGAGAAATGAGTTCAGTCCTTAAGTCCTAAAAATTCTAAAAACATAGCCACATAGAAGGAATCTGATTGAATTATCTCTAATTGCTTTGGCACCTATCTCTCATTCCCCTTTGGCTGGTTTGCTGAACACTACACAGGAGGGGCAAGGAGGTTCCGAGTGTTCTCATCAGCCTTCCATTCTGGATTTCCAAACACAAGGTTGTCTACTAAACAGCAGTTTAAAGGCTGGATTTCCAAGCACAAAACTGTCCATTAAACACCACACAATTAGAGGTACAGAATTAAGCAAATGGTAGAGTACGTTACTAGGTACTCTGCACAATATGAAAACTAACTAACATTTAATGCACCAGGTTCCTCAGTATTGCTTTTATATTTATTTATTTATTATTGTACTTCATTTTCATAGTAATATTTTAAAAATGGCTCCAATTCCCCAATTTTAAAAATGAGGAAGAAAAGCTCAGAGAGGTCAAGTAGCTTGCCCAAGGCCACACAGAGAAACAGCTGGTGAGCTGAGCGAAGACCTAGTTCATCTAAGTCTAGATCCCTCACTCCTTACCACTTATACATTCAGAAACTTCCTCCCTATGCTTCCAGGGAAGAGGGCTCTACTGTGAGGTACCAGCTCCAACCTGAGGAATGTAGAGGTGGCAGGCAAAAGAACAGAGGAAGAGAAAACATCAGATTCTGCTTCATTATCTCTCTCAAGAAATTTCTGGACTGCTGCTCTTTGGTCTAACAACCACAAATTTGGCCCAAAACACCTCCATAAGCCAAATTTATTGAGAAATGTACTAGCACTGGTCTAGGTACCTGCCTCAATGGACCAGTAACAAATCAGTTGGGAAACAGACATAATTCTGCCTCCTTGAAGTCAAAGAAGATCCAAGAACTGAACAGAAGAATGGCTTTGAGTTTCAGAACTCCCCTTTCAGGTAAGCCCTAAAGCTAATCCATTTTAGTCAGCAGCACCCACTGCTATATTCACTCACTCATTAGCTCACCTTCTGTCCTGGGGGACCAACTAGGTGTTCCTCTAGGAAGAAACAGATTCATGGGAGAAAAGACTCCTAAGAAATCAGCTCCCCTGACACATATTCTGTTTGTCTCTTTTTCTCGAAGAGGCACAGAACAGAAAACATGAACTCTGCAGAAGAGGAACGGACCTCTCAGGCTAGCTATTGCCCCAGTAACCTGTGAGTTTGTTAATGGCATAATGATGATTTACAGCAACAAGCATAAGCAATGAAGGGGACAAGAACTCCCAAAGAACTGATAAAGTACAAAAGAAACATAGAATGAAGTGAAAAACACATGAAAATAAACCTCATCACAATTGTGTAGGAGGAAGGGGGTGAAAACTGAAGGTTGCATTTCAGGCATCAAAAGGCAGGAACTCATTTCACACCTCAGGAAACAGGTCAGGGTACCAAAGTTAAGAACAAGTCTCCAAAGTGCAAGAGGTCATGTGAACAGAATGGCTGGAGCATTATCTGGACTAACAATGAGGCCCGGAGCCTGGGCCTGGTTCTGAAACCCACCAAATGGTGGGTTCACTTTTTACAAGACAGAAGAGTCCTTTAAGGCTGCGGCTATGACGTGGAGCAGCAGCCAGAGAAACAAGCCAAGTCGGGGAGGTGCCTAGAAATGTGACAATCACAGGGAAAATAAACAAGTTACTTAGCCCATGACACAGCCACAAAGTCACAAATTTGGACTTTTAATGTTCCCTGCAAATCATATCTATCCTCCAGTCACAGGAATCCAGTGACAGGATTGAATTTCACTTGCAGGTCCATTGATGGATCATAGCACCAAAATATACCAGAAGTACTATTTTGAATAAAATCATGTGACTCACACTATCATATCACATTATATACCGTGTGTGAGTGAAAACATCAACTTATTTAGAGGAAATCTATAGTAAGAAGATACCATAAATTGCATAAATCTGTTTGGCATTTGTATTATGTATTAGTACTTCATGAGCCTTGAAGTAGGGGAAGTGGCCCAGGTCTCTCATGGCTTGTGAGAAGTCCTCCTTTCATAAATGTACATGAAAGAGATTCTGTATTAGGCAACCCTACAAAATGTAAAGGAGTTTACAGCAGATCCATATGGAAAAGAATCCAAAAGGAAAAACAAAAGAAAGAGACCAATGTCTAGATCCTCTGGGAGCATCCGAGTGAGGCCACAGAAAGGCACGAATGTGGTGCCCAGAGGGCTGCAAGGTGAGTGAGCACAGGATGGAGACGTCACACAGGTAGATGTGTGTCATCACTCTCCTAACGTGTGTAAGGAAAACAGCAGCTACTGTGTGAGGAAGGACAAGGCCGGGCAGCTGCAAGCAGAACAGAGATACACTTTGGAAAGAAGACAACAGGTAAGGGCCAAGGACACTACTATGTATAACAAAAGCTGTCAAACAAACCAGGCAAATATTACTACTTCTGGTAGACAGGGCTAACATTTGCTTAAAAATGCCTGTGGTTTAATCATTTTGAAGTTATTTAAGCTTCTAAATTGCCATCAGCTAGAAGGAGGCAGAAAATAATTCTAAAAGTCAGATATAGTCACCTAAGACTAAGTATCTGAGCTGCTTGAGATCTGACAAATGCTATTTCAGAGACAGCAAGGGGAAGGACACACCCAAGAAGATGGGGAAGGGAGGAGGGTAATGAAGCACCCCTCAAAAAATGATGAGCCGAAGAAGTCAAATGGATGTTCATCCTTTCATACCACAGGAGTCAATGAGAGTAAATAATCTTTTCACCGTCACTCTGAGAACAACAAGTTATGAGGCAACAACCAACGTAGTTTTCTGGAGACTTAGTGCCAGCCCCTCTGACCTAGTGACCAAGTCAGGTAGATAAAGGGGAATCAAGAGATGTAATCTCACAAATTTCTGCTACTCTCCTAATTCTGTCCCTGTGATATTCTCAAAAGCAGGCAAGAAAAATGCCAGTTGGCACATCGCATCCATGAGGCGGTGTGCTGTCAACCCAGAGACGCCTAACAACTGACACACCACAGATGTCCACCTCCCCACCAGGATTATTTAATCTCTCTGTCCATGAGAGCCAACAGAGCTGCCTATGCGCAGCCAATGAGCCTGCAGTCCAACCCCAGGGTCTCCTTATTGCCATCCTGTATCACTGCTTCTCTTCCTACCTAACACGAAGCCCCAAGTTTCACCTCTGCAGAGTGAAGACAACAATCTGGAAAGGTAAGTGAACCAAGAGGTGGAAACTCACCTGGAAACTCAGCACTATCCTTACAAACTCTCCTGGGTTCACCACAACTTGCAGCCATCTTTTGTTTTTCATTTAATGGCAAATGGAAGTGCACACTGACTTCAAGGACGCTGACACAAACAGCCCGAGGAGGCCTCAAACTCAGAGTGGGCTCCAGGGAGCCTAAGAAACTTTTGGTCTGGAACCTGCCTAAATGTCCACAACTGCAAAGATCACATCCAAAAGATTAGCTTTTGGAGATCAAGTTCTGAATGTTATCTTCAAGACTAAGATGTCTGAAGAAACAGCTGCCCTCAATCCAAAATTGTCAGGAAACAAACAAATTATCCCTCAAACACTCTAGGAAAGTCACAGTGAGATCACTTAGGCAGGAAACAAGAAACTGGAAAACTAAACTTAACATGTATTCATCGATACCTGAATTAATAAAATTCCACCATAAAAAGAATTTTTCAAAATGTTAGGTCCAAGAGTACAGCCATATTGTTCCATTCCAGCAACCCAGTTGATTCCGTTTAATTACTATATTCCCCCAGTTCTAAGTCCCTCACTAAGAACATTCACAAATTTCATCTCAGCGTTAGTACTAAACAATATTCATTAAGAATCTCACCATAGTGCAACATGTAAGTAAATCAAACCTTTGATGCTCTATTTTGCAAATTTCATGGGCCACTAGGGATAATTAAAAGGGCAATTATATAAAGTTGGTACCATTTTGAGAAACAAATGACATTTTCTGCTTTAAAGCACTTGATAATTTGATATTTTGCTATTAGGGCCATCACGTGTACTTTTATAGACAGGCAGCCAAATAAACAATAAATGTTCCTTAACAGCCTCTAATGATTGCTTTTGCCCACTGATATCACTCACCATTCTAGTCCATAAATCATATGCTAAGAGATTAAGGTAAAGATAATGAAAAAGTATCAGAAGCCATTAAGCCACAGAAAGAAAAAAATAAGGCTAAAAGCGTTGATTTCGTCTATGCTTTTTCCGAAGATACCCAGCAAAGTCTGAGATTTGAATGTTGCAATGTCTGTCCCTGTGTTCAACCACTATTCTGAAGCCAGCAAAGTACATTACAGCTCATGAAAAATACAGCGAAGAAACTGCTAGTGGCAGAAGCATTTAACTTCCTTGTTAGCAGCCTCCCCCAAGTGGCACTTTTTCACCAGCAAGTTGTTTATTATGTTCCGTGCCAGGCAAAACTGATTAAATGGGGCTCTTAAGAATCAAAGCGTTATAAATTCATGGAAATACAGCAAGCAATAAATTCCATGGAATTAAAAGCTTACTAGTGCTATTAGCATTTCAGGGTGTTTGAATTGTTAATACTGATGTGCAAAAATGATGTGCCTCTAAGACAAGGCAGACGGAGGCAATGCAGGCGAGCAGCTCGGAAAATTTTTTTATATTAAAGAGGCACTGGGACTTGGCAGTTGTTATAGCCACAGGAATGGAGAAGAGGAGCAATTATCTTCAAAATTCTAATCAGCCCTAAAAAGTCAATTTAACCACAGAAGAGAGGAGGCACCAAATAAAGGTTTACATGCGGAGGAAAACAAGCGTAAAAACATTATGCAAAGGACTTACGCTTTGAATGAATGGAAATTTTGTCTTTACAACTAACGGGGATGAAAGTTTTATCTTCCTACCTGGTCTTAGCATGAATGGAGCCCTACTTGCTGTGACTGCACTGACCGAGGCTTCCCACAGGACAGATTACCCCAGAGCAAGTCCCCAAAAGTTACTAAGTAAGGCTGGCCACATGGTGAGGGGGCCAAAAACTTTCCCTGGATTGTCATGTTTCATCTTTGACTCTTTCTGGAGGTTTATCAAGTGTTATCCTAAAGTGACAAGGGGTGAAGAAATCAATGATTATGCCATTAGACAAGTGCAAGGCATGAAGTAGTAATTCTATTGCACTCATCTTCTTCTTTCCAGCAGAAATGTGTCTGAGGATCTCTGCTAGACAGATACAAATGTATGAGAGAGAATTAAGGAATGCTTCTTGAAGACTTAGATATTTGGGGGGGAAAGTGTGAAAACATATTTCCCTTTATAAAAGAAATAATTACTGTCCACACATACAGTGGGATCTGTTGAAAACACAGTTTAAGAGAAAGTAGACTCTTAAATCTAGAATTACCAAACTCAGAAAAAAATGCAATTCGAAGCTGTCAGTGTAGACAGATATCCTAAACGTGTATTCATCCATTCCAGAGTTGGCCAAAACATAGCATTTTCTAACAAATCAAGAAAACCTAGTTCTTTTGACAAAAGAACCACAGCATAATAGAATCTACTGACGGATCACTGGTACAGATGATTATCTCTGAGGCTATGTTCCACACGTGATAACATGTGTACCCACTGAAGCTGTCTGCTGCTTCCGCACAGAGAGACAGAGCCTGTTCATGCACCAAAAAAGACAAAGAAGACAAAGAGGAAAAACCTTATAGAGAAAAACTGGTATCCATTAATATGCTTCCATGGGCTTATGTCTAAAGCCATGTGTAGTTATTGGAGCAACATTTCACTGGTTGCCTGTATTGTTAACACTGCTGTTCAAAATGGTTCTCCCTCTAACACAAGACCTACTATGCTTAGAACACTGACAGGGGAGATGAATAAATAAAAGACATTGTTCTTGCATTCAAAAAGCTTAAGATTCTCACTGGGAAAATAATTGTAAAGCAACTATTATATATTCTAAATTGGGAATCAAAAGTCTTAAAAGATAGGTTCTATATCCATTGGGATTTTTAAAAAAATATTTTATTTATTTATTTTTAGAGAGAGGGGAAGGAGAAAGGGAGAGGGAGGAACATCAGTGGGTGGTTGCCTCTCACACACCCCCTACTGAGGGCCTGGCCTGCAACCCAGGCATGTGCCCTGACTGGGAATCAATCCAGAGGCCCTTTGCTTCACAGGCCCATGCTCAATTCACTGAGCTACACCAGCCAGGGTTCTATTGGGATTTTTTAAAAGATTTTATTTATTTACTTTTAGAGAGAGGGGAAGGAGTAAGGGAGGGGGAGAAACATCAGTGGGTCGTTGCCTCTCACACACCCTCTACTGGGGACCTGGCCTGCAATCCACACATGTGCCCTGAACTGGGAATTGAACTGGTGACCCTTTGCTTTATAGGCCCACACTCAATCCACTGAGCTACACCAGCCAGGGCTCCACTGGGATTTTGAAGTGACTTGAAGATAAGACATACGCCACGCCACGCCACGAAATAACCCCTAAACAAGGCAGTATTATATCTATCAACATTCTATACACATAATTTTTTTTTTCTGTGCATGCAATAGTCTCTGATTTTAGGAGAGTAAAGAATAAAACCTGGACAAATAGATCACTGGGGAATCATTGCTTTATATAACAATGAAAATGAAAAATAATATTTTGTTCCATTTGATTTCTTTTCTTTTTTGTCCCTTGTATCAGAAAAAAAAATGTTGCTGTGAGAAATGTCCAAGATTGCAATGCCTTTGTTTTCTTCTAGGATTTTTATGGTTTCAAGCTAACATTTAAGTCTTATCTATCTTGAGATTATTTTTGTGTGTAGCGTAAGAAGGTGGTCTAGTCTCATTTTTTTGCACTTGTCTGTCCAATTTTCCCAACACCATTTACTGAATAAACTATCTTTAGCCCATTGTATGCTTTTGCCTCCTTTGTTAAATATGAATCGACTGTGAAGATGTGGGTTTATTTCTGGGCTCTCCATTCTGTTCCATTGGTCTATGTGTCTGTTTCTGTGCCAGTATCATGTTGTTTTGTTACTATGGCCTCGGAGTACAGTTTGATATTAGGGAGCGTGATTCCTCCAACTGTGTACTTGTTCCTCAAGATTGCTGTCGCCATTGCAGGTCTTTATGGTTCCATATAAATTTTTGGAATACTTTTCAAGTTCTGTGAAATACATCATTGGTAGATTGCTTTGAGTAGTATAGGCATTTTAATGATGTTAATTCTTCCCGTCCATGGTGTACACTTCCACTTATTTGTATCTTTTTCAAATTCTTTCTTCAGTGTCTTATAATTTTCCAAGTACATGTCCTTTACATTCTTGGTTGGGTTTATTCCTAGGTATTTTACTATTTTGCCCTTTTCTCTTAAGGGTGTCCAGCTAAGATTCCTAAATAGAGATGAGCCGCTCCCTAGAAGCTTTCTCAGTCTAATATTTTACATCAAAAAGGATTTTCATATTAGCTTCCATCCCTTCTCTAACATGCTGTAATATCCCCAAGATCTTTGAAAATATTTTATTCATCTTACTGTTCTCAGGCCTATCTACAGAACCCAGAATATACTAGAAGTTTGTGGCTTACCAATTTTAACTGAATTGTAAACAGAAGTAGGAGACAAAAATGAATGAAAGCTGATCCTCAAGATCCCCCAAAAAGCACATGGCCATGGCAAGCCTGAAAGCAATCCTTGAGGGCCTGCATTTGAAGTGAGAGCTTCCCTGATGCCCTGGGAACTGAGAAGTGGCAAGGATGGAACTGCTTGAGCTACTCACTACCAAGAAAGGTGTCTCATCAGAAATGAGGCCAGCAGAGAAGAGAGCACAGGGAAGAAACATGAGAATGGGCTTTAGGGCTTAGATCGTGTCCAGCCAGACCTACACCTGACCTATTCAGTCTCTTTTTGCTTAAGCCAGTATGGGCTGAGTCTTATATGACATGCAAGTAAAAAAAATGTTCTAGAGGATACATAGATCATGGAATTCTATCAAATAAATTATCATTACACAGGAGATAAGTCATACAGTGTTGGGAGTCCAAAGTAAGAAATGTGGTTGATCTGTGCTAAATCAACTCTTTCTCATCACTAGGTTTTTTAAATAAATCAGCAATTCCACCTGATTTCACACTTACTAAGAGCAAGGATTTGAAAAGAGAGATCATCAAAATTCACTATCTAATCTTAATTCACTATCTGATCTTTTTTAGCAGGCTTGCTGGCCCTAAGATAATGACTGTTCCCTCTTTGGGATCCTAGAACAATTATGTCCAAATGGCTACTATGCACATATATAATCCAACAGCACACAGGGATAATTGGGGAAAATTAATTCCATCCCCCAACCACCAGTTTTCTTTCCCAAAGGCAACCACTGCTAGAAGTTTCTTGTCTCTTTTCCAAAAATCATCTGCACATATATTCATGTTTTTTGTATGCATACTCCTTTTCCCCCTTCTCCCCAAAGAGTGGTGTATTTAAGCACTTGGCCACTCAATATATATCAACATACATCAGAGATGCTTCCATGTTAGCAAATATAGGGTCAATTTCTTTTTCAACAGCTGCATAGCAGTGTCTCTCACTCCATCCCAGGGATGGACCATAATTCAGCTATTTTGCCCTGACAAACATTTAGATAATTTCATTATTTTTGCTACCAGAAAAAAATGCTGCAAGTTATGTTCTTATACACAGGTATTTTTTTTTTATCTGGGTGAGTTTACATCCCTGGAAGCAACAGCTGATTGTTGCTACTGCATTTGTGAACTAAGAGTCAATAACCCTACAGTTGGAAAAATAAATCCCCATTACGTGTCAAATGCTCTGTACCTGAGCTTCCTTTTCGCTGGCATCTTTCTGACAGGACCAGATGACCAGATGCCCTTACTGGATATTGTAAACAAAACAAACAGAGGCACAGTTCTGGGGTATCAACTGAGATCCACACAGTTGAACCCAAACAACCAGGTAAAATATTCCCACCACCACCCTTTTAAAAATAATACATTTTATACAACTATAAAGAAATCACTTGTGCCTACACCTGATGGAACACACGCGGCATGGTAATCACAAGGCCCTGTCCCTGGAGAAGTTCCCCTGCCTCTCACACTTGTCATTTCTTCGTTTTTCCTGTCTTTTCCCATTTTTAGCATGGCCTGGAGCATTCTTTCCACCTGTGTTCCTTCACTCTAATTATTCTTTTATTTTAAAGAAAATAACTGCCTTTTTCACTCATAGTTAAACCTTAAACCTTTACACAAATGATAACTAGGTAGCAAAAATTAACAAGCCTGAAAAATCATCAAAACAAAAAAAACCCCACGAAGATAAAAAAAGAAGTAAACTGCTGCGTTGGAAAATACACATTTGTTCTTATAAGCAAATTCCACAGACTTGAGAGGAGTGCAGAGCAGGAGACCTGGCTGATCTCTAACCACCTCTCTTTCCTAATCTACACAGTTACTTCCTCTACACAGTGTCCAGTGATGATGTTTTCTGAATGAAATACCAGAGCACATGGTAGACTAAATCTTCTGAGTAACTTCCAGGTTTAAAAGGCAATCTATGAACTAGATTTTGTTGCTGTAAGAATTTCTGGGCTCTGTTTACAGGGGAAAAAAATACATTGCCTTTGTATATTCAGGCCACTTTAACATAACACCACACACTGGTGGCTTACGAACAACAGAGATCAAAGTGTGGATAGATTAGGTGTCTGATGACAGCCCACTTCCTGGTTTATTGATGGTCATCTTTTTTCTGTGTCCTCACATGGCAGAAGGCAGTGAGGGAACTCTCTGGGGCATTTTTTAAAGGGCATTAATCCCAGCCAACGTGGCTCCACCCTCCTGGTCCAATCACCAACCAAAGGCCCTGTCTCTAAACACCATGACACTGAGCTTTAACATATGAATTTGGGGTGGGGACAATACAAACATTCAGTCTACAGCATATATGAAAGAGGTTCCATCTTTAAAAAAAAAAAAAAAAAACAGGATGTGTCCAATCCAATCTCTTTATCTTCTTATTCCACACTAGGGCTCTCTCAACATTCCACGAACTCAGCTGAAGGCACATCCCTCAAATATACACACCAGGAATCAAGGTGTCATCTCTAACAACTCCCTCTCTCTTACATCTTGTACTCCATCTATTAATGATTGCTGCCTAACTTTAACTCCTACATATCTCTTCAAGTCTTTCCTTCCTTGCCCATCTACCATCAATATCTCAGTCCAAATTATAGTCTTGTCTAGCCGTGTCTTCTGCAGTAGCCTCCTGGCACATTCACCTGTCCCACACACTCTTCCTTCTCTTGCTCACACACCTGTCTCTCAGCACACCACATGCACTCCCACCCTGTGGACCTGGTGTGAGCTGCTCCTACGTGGAGTGCACTTCCCCTAACCCATGTCTGGTTCCTTCTTCTCATCTCAGCTTACTTCCTCAGGGACACTTTTCCTGACAATCTAAAGTGGCCACTCACCTATTCATCCTCTCTGTTACAGCACTATTTCAGTTTGCTGCCTAGTGTTTGAAACCAAACACTGCCCTACTTTATTTGTTTCTTATCTCTCTTTGGAAGGTCATAAGGGGGAGAATTTATTCTTTGCCCTCCATACACCCTTCTCACTCCTTGAACTGTGTGCGGCACATAGAAAGTTACAGTGCGTTGCTTCCAAAGCTGGTTGCCCATAATTCCTCCATTCTGTATATTCACATGCCCATCCAGAGAGCACAAATCTTCCTCCTGCCCTTGAGGACTGGCTGGCCACGTGATGCACTTTGACTAATAGCAAGGAATAAAGAAGTACTATGCCAGTTCCTAAGAAATCTGATACATACCTCTTTTGCCTGAAGTTCATCATTCTGAAGAGACCAAGCAGGGCACCACATGATGGCCGGCACCCACTGTCAATTGTGGAATTGAAGCCACAGCTAACCTCCGAGTTTATTGCATTTGCGTAACCAACCTGCTGAGCCCCACACAAATGTGAGAAACTTTAATTGTTTAAAACGTGACTCTTGAAGTTTCAGGGCAACTTAAGAATCGAGGACTGCCCTTCCTCCTAGTTGTTCTGGACCTATTCCTACTGCCCCCAGGTATTCTTAACTTCACAGAATGACCTTCCCAAAATGCAAATCCGATCAGGTTCTCCCATCCCATCCCACCCATCCCTCACTATAAAAAATAAAAATTAAAAAAAAAAACTGTTTTACAAGCACAGATCCAAGTCTGTGTACATTTTTTCCTGCAACTTGGATATTTCCTTGGTCTCAAGCTCACCCTGGCACCTTCTACACGTGTTAGGTTCCTTCAACATACCACAGACCATCCCAACACCAGGGACATACCTTTCCTTCTCTTTGGTTCCCCATTTACACTTTTCTCTCTTTAGATCCTCATTTTAATCATCATTTCCCCTGGAAGCCATCCCAGGCTTCCTGACCAGGCCAAATCCTTCACTCTAGGCTCTCTCAACACCACGTATTTCAATTTTTCTAGTCCTCAGTGGACCGGTGTTTATTAGTCTCCATTAGTCTGTGAGCTACATGAGGCCCCAATTCTGTCCTTATGGACACACTACTGTAAACTCAGCAAAGAACACTGTGGCTGGCATGAAGGAGAACCCCAAATATTTCTTGGAGCAGTGAATACATGATTAGAGTGGTCACATGGACTACCTACTTCTGGCCATGTCACATACTAATGATGTAACCCAGGGCACATCTAATCCTAACCCAAATAGCCCACCCGCTGCACTCAAAGCCCATCTGAGCAGTGGAAAAAAGCCTTCCGTACTTTCTCCCATATGACTAGGAATTCCTGTTCCCTGTCCTGTGTACCTCCTTCCCTTCTTCCTAGCCGCTATCTGTCTTGGCAATCGACATAGTGAATACTGAATGTAGCTTCTACCCATGTTACTCAAGTGCTGGGGACATTAGGCCTAACGCTCCCTTAACACAGCCTGTATGTGTAAGTTCTGTAATAAGATCATGGTAGAGCCAATGAATCTCCTGCACAGCCCTGAAAAACCTTTCGCACTACATTGGTCACATGGTTTAGCTTTCGAAAAGCTTGTTAGCCCCAGGTCTCCCTATCTGAACTCAGGAACATGCAGGTGTCAACAGTCCAGCTTTGCACACTTTTAGCACTGAAATCTGAGCTCTGCATGGCTAAGAGACTGATTCAAATTCCTAAAATTGAGCCAAGTGGATCCCTACCTTCTGATGGCAAGTAGAAGATCAGGAGAGGAAGGTGATTTAAAAATATAATATCATCCTTGAAAACTCAGAAGTCATTTCTTTCTACTTAGGACCTTAAAGGGGTCACCTGCCCCCTCCCTATTTACACCAGAAGAAGGTATCAGGATGTCCATTACATTTGTTTCCACTGGGTTCTCCCTAATATAAACAGCATTTAAAATATTTTCATTACGTTAAAATTAATTAATAGTGAAAATTATGAATGTCCTTGAAAACTTACTACATCCCATGCACTGGGCTGATAATAAAAATAGCTAACATGACTGAGCCTCCATTACTGATGTTTGCTGTCTATGAAGCATTGCTCTAAAGCATTTTTTACTGGAATAACTGCTGCAACTACTCCAAAGGGGGATACTAATTTAATCACCATCATTTTAGCTGAGGAAAGAAGGCTTAAAAATCTGGTTATTTTCTCAAGATCACAAAGCTAAAAAGCAGCAGGACTGGGCCTGCCGTGTAGAACTTTAACCCTGAACTCTTCATTGAGCTGGTTCAGTATAATCTCCACAGCACAGCTGGAGGCAGGCCCTTTCGCTTTTCCCATTTCTTAGATGGGACAACCATCTGACAGTGTCCCAAGAACTGGCATCTCCACACTTAGAGGAGGCTGACACCACCCAACCTCTCAGAGGTGCACGCCAGCATGAAACACTGGGCTACGCCAAGCACTGTCTGCAGAACCACAAAGCAAGGAGGTAGAGCCACCTAACTTACAGAAAATCCTTTCTTTTTTTGTTTACTAATGTACCTCTGGTACCTAAATTATTGCCTGGAATAAGCAAGCACTCACTATCATTTCACATGCGTCAGAATGGCCATCATTAACAAAACAACAAACAAGTGCTGATAAGGTTGTGGGGAAAAGAGACCCTGGTGCACTGTTGGTGGGAATGCAGACCAGTGCAGCTACTGTGGAAAACAGCATGGAGATTCCTCAAAGAGATAAAGATGGAACTGCCTTTTGACCCAGTGATCTCACTGCTGGGATTATACCCTAAGAACTCTGAAACACTAATTCAAAAGAATCTATGCACCCCAATGTTCATAACAGCATTATCTACAATAGCCAAGTACTGGAAACAGCCTAAGTGCCCATCAGTAAATGAGTGGATCAAAAAACTGTGATACATTTACACAATGGAATACTACTCAGCAGAAAGAAAGGAGGAGCTCCTACCTTTCACAACAGCATAGATGGAACTGGAGAGTATTACACTAAGTGAAATAAGCCAGGTGGAGAAAGACAAATACCATATGATCTCACCTATATGTAGAACCTAATCAATAAAACAAACAAACAAGCAAAATAGAAACAGAGACACAGAAATAAGGAACAAACTGACAGTGACCAGAGGGGGATAATGGGAGAAAGAAGGGGAAGGGTCTAGTCAAGGGAAATGTGTAAAGGACCCAGGATAATGGACAATAGGGTTGGGACTGTCTGGGGGAGCAGGGAGTGGGCAGCACAGGGCAGAGCGATGGGGGGAAAATTAGAATAACCATAAATGAACAGCAATAAAAAAAGAAATGAATTTAAAGCATCGAAGTTTTTGAAAATCTTGTGGACTCCAGATCTCTCCATCTCATTTCAGGAGTGTGTGGGTGCCAACTGGCCTGACCCTGTACAATTTTAGCATTCAGATCTAAGCTGTAACTCCAGCACTCTGTGAATTCTCTTTGTTACTTCTGGCAAAAAAAAAAAAAAAAGCCACTAGTCAAGTAACTTCACAAAGACATATTCCTTCCCCAACCTCTCAGCACCCGGCTTCTCCCATCACCCTTCCTTCAAACCCTGGCTGTTCCAAAATTTATGAATGATTAAAAGGGAAATACAAACTGCCTAAATAAACAAAATTTCTGGATTTCATCTGTAATCAAAAAAATTAACAAGAAAAAAATATAAGATATACCTTTTCTTTCTATGATTTGAGTGATAACCAAAAATGTTCAACGTCACCATTGGTAAAGTTGCAGTGAGTCAACGCTCTCATTCAGTAGTGGTAGAAGTGTAAATTGGTGCCTTTTGAAAAGTAAAATGACAAACCTGTATGAAAGAAATCTGTAAGAATTCCCTAACTTTTCTTCCAGTAATTTCCCCTCCAGAATATACTAAAGAAACTAAACTGATAAACAAACATTTGTGTACAGATATGCCCTCTGCAATGTATTACACATAAAAAAGAAAGAAAACAACCTCCATACACATCATGAAAGTCAAATTTTATTATATCTGAAAGGATAACATAGCATGCGGTCATGTAAGATGTTTTTAACAATACTTTATGACATAACAAAATGCCCACCATATGTGACATTTTTAAAAAGGACACACAGTTCCATTTACCGTGTGACAGCAATTTTGTTACGTATGTGCACATTCCATGAAAAAAGAATGATAGAAAACATGCTATTCTCAGTGTCAAAATTCTAGATCATTTTTACTTTTTATACTTGATCTATTTTTCTACTATTTCAAATTCCCTATGATGAATTTTACATTTGTAATCAGAAAATAATGTTCATTAGAATTTCCTACTCTGTGTTCTATTACTAACAACATAATGAGACCATAGGTAATGGAATTACATGACACTTGCCGATGACAATTCTTACTGGTCTTTATGTAATATTTTTTTTCCCACAGAAGGAAATAAAGAGAATGTCAGCTCTATTCCAGAACTAGACGAAGCAGGACCCTAGAGCACAAGCAATTCAACTCAGATAGTGTCCACAGCAAAAAAACACAGCAACACATGTTACTGTCCTTTCTTGTGTCCCAGCCCGTGACAAAACACAGGTCCCAGGGAGGAGCTCAGGGGTATAAATCAGTCAGAAAGAACAAGACCACCACCTAAATTCTCAACTATTTACAAAACACACAGTTGTTATCAACCAGCAGGAGCATTTGAACTTGACACACATCTTCATGGAGGAGCCTTGTTAAAAAGACAAAAAGATCAGGCTTTAGAGCAGGGAGTGACAGAAAGGAAGGGGGGCAGGTAGGAAGAGAAGCAGCAGTGTTTGGAGCTTTAGAAGCTCAGGAAGGAGGAAGTGAGGAGGAAAAGGGGAGAGGGTTAAGTGGGCATTTTCTGAGATTAACATTTTTAGATGACACTTTTCACACTTTGTATTTTGAAACACTTGTAAATGGTGTAATTACCCCTCACGTGGCTGGAAGGAGAGTGCTGGAAATGAAATCCAGGAAAAAGCCATGTACACAAAAGAAATACATTTTGGTTTTCATCAGGTATTTTTTACAGTCAACTTATTAATAGTCAAATTGTAATATTTCTACTTGTTTTGGGCACTATACCCTATAAGGAAGGAAAGGGTGTAAGAGAACAGACAAGGAGTCCCATACAGAAGGCAACATTACCTGTGGTCATTTTCCTTTTCTAGATCTCAGTTTCACCTTCGGTAAATTACTAGGAATCAATAGGAGAAGTCTAACTTTCCTTAGTCCTCTCAGAAGCTATAAATCTAAGAATGCGTCACTGGGTGACCATTTGGGAATTTTAGAACCAGACGTTGTAAGGACCACAAAGGAAGAGTGGGATGCAGCTCAATCTTAAACAGAAAACGAACCTTGTAGAAACTCAATAAATTGGAAGACAAGAGAGCTTAAATTTTATACTCTAAAAGCTGTAAGTGTATTTCAATATTCCAGGGCAAACCGACCGAAAACCAATCAAAGCAAATTTTTGAGATGCAGATGCAATCAAATTAAATGAATGGTTTGCTCTGGGACAAGAGGAGGACTGATGTTAGGGATAATAAAATAATGAAAGGATGAATGGCTGTCCCTTGAAAGGACATAAAGTTCCTAGCTGATATGCTGAAAATCAAGTAGAAGTGGGAAAACATCAAGAGACAATTCAGATTAGAAAATAAAAATGCCTAGCAACTGAAAGTCTAGAAATTTTGTAAAACTAATGCAAACTGTGGCTCACATAATCGTGGAAAACATGCAAGTCAATTCCAGGGTGCCAAGGTGATTTTATGTGCCCCAAATTACTTTTTATATTACTTCAAAGTTGAGGGAGCTGGGTGACAATCTAAAATCACAACATCATTTATAAAACTAATTCAAGAGATTGAGCTATGTTGAGATGCCCAACTGAGACATACTGGCAATCATGTGTAACTGGAAGGAATCTAAAGATGCACTATTGCAGGAATAGATAACAACAATAGAAGTCACCAAAGTATACTAAAAATAAGATTTGCCTAAAATATGTAATAACTTAGAAAAATATTTAGGATATTTTAATGGGAAAGCAGGAAACAAAATAGTGCATATAGTACAAGTATATACATACAAAACACTGGCAAGATACAGATAAAATGCTGAACTGTTTAGGTGAGGCTATCAGTGAAATTATTCTTCATACATTTTCTTTCCATACTTTCATACTTTCCTAATTTCTTCTAATAACATTTTATAATGAAATAATATTAAAAAATGCATGCACGTGTTTTTTCACAAAGTATTTTCCTTCATCCAATATTTCCTTAATGGTATGTATTATCCAAGTAGTGACAAATGTGTGTTTGTTGTCATTTTTACTTACTATTTCCTAGAAGCCTGAAGATTTGGGAACAGTCTTAGAAATCTCAAAAATGTTCAACTGTGTTTCAGAATTGTTGAATAAGCTAGAGTCTTTGATGCTCTTAGTTAATTTGAAAGAAAGATGAACCCATCAAAGACTACCTATATTAGTATAAGGTAAAGGTGAGAGACTGACATGCGGCTTAGGCACAAACTAGTACTTTACTAATCTAGAGACTATGTTAACCACACCAAGCTGTGATGTACTTTAGATGATTAAAACTAAGGTATTTTAAGTTATAAATGCAAGTGTACTCCCTCTTTTCCTGTCTTTGATTTAAACTTAATATCTAAACCATCAGATTAGAGATTGAGTCAAAAGGGGCAAAATACACAGGATTCCTTTGTGTAGCATCGAGTTTTCTTCTGATTACTTTCCACAGGCTGTACTGTAACACAATGATTACAGTTAGCCCCCTGACTGTGGGCTGCAAAGGGTAGAAGCACATGTGATGATGTTAGTAAAGGAGAGCGCTGAACAGGCACTATTCCTGGCAAAATCATTCAAAATGCCTAATTTCCATAAGCAGACTGATGATAGTTGTATACAGTATACAGGAGTGAGATTCAAATATTTTTGACACTTGTTATGGTTAACTATGACTTCCATGTTGACAAACTCAAAGGTCAGTTCTTTGTCATCACTGCTCTTGACCTCTTGGCAGCATTTCACAGGGCTGCCAATGCTCTCCTCCTTTAAACAGTGTCCTCAATGGGCTTCTGGTTCACTACAACAATCCCTAGGCTGTCCTTCCATCTTTGACCTCTCTGTCTTGCTATCTTCTGATCAAACCTCTTAATGGTGTTGTTTCAGAACCTACATCTGGGAGACCTTCTTTATCTGCACCACTGCTTCCTTAGTGAACTCATCCAATTTCATACCATTATATATCATGTGCTTAATAAATCCTCAATTTACAGCCCTAGCTAGGACATTTCTAGAGCACATATCCAAATATCCACCTGAAATCTGAATCTGGATAAACAGTTAACAACTCAAACCTCACATGTTTACAGCTGTACTCCTGGTCTCCCCTGCTTCCCTCGTCCACCCTTGACAAAGTGTCTTGGCTTATTCAAACTTTACTCACACTCCTAAACGCCACCCTGATATCTGTCTGATTGGGTTGCTTATCCTCTACCATTCCCCCATGGTGCCTATTCACCCTGGACTGTCTTAATCGAGAACCCCATTTGATCTATTTAGCTGAGACACTCCCCTTACCCCTAACAATTTCCTCTTAACAATTTTTCATCCACTGACTCCCACACTGCTCCTTGGCTATGAATTCCCATCTACACATGCTATATTCAGGGTTGAACTCAATGTGTCTCTTATATAGAAAATCCCACTGCAGTGTTCCCTGTATCTACTATAATAATCCTGAAAAAAGTCTGCTTTATTGTCTTTAACAAGTGAATTTTTAACACCCTCGAACCTGACCCCCCCCACAGGCTTCCTTATTCCAGTTTCATAAAAAACCTATGTTCTATCTAACTCCTCTATGTCTACCTACAAGTAATCTATCAGGACAAAGATCCTGGAAGTGATCTTTGATACAACTCTTTCAAACTCCACGTCTATTCCATCAAGAAATCCTTTGGCTCCACTTTCAAATAAATTCCAAATTTAAGTACTTCTCGCCACTTTCCACCACCATCCTGATCCTGGTCATCATCATACATCCCTGGATTATTCCAGTGGCTTTTAACAGGTCTTCCTGCCTATTGGCTCACCAACCCAAAGTCTATTTGCAAAATAGCTTCTAGAGTGATCCGTTTAAAGCATGAAGCAGATCTTGTCCTACCTCAAAGCCCACATGCCTCCATATTTCACTAATAGACTAAGAGTTCAATCAGCCTTAATGCTTGACTCAGTATGGCCCTGTTACTTGTTTTATCTCCTTGCTACTCTCCCACTTAATGATTCTGTTTTGGCCATACTGGCCAACTTGCTTTGTTTACAATGTGCCAAGTCTTTGTTCAAATACTTGTGTATCACTGATTATTTGCAGTTGGAACTCCTTCCCTCTAGCAATCTAACCTCCTGTGCCCTCCTCTATTTCCTCCACAGCACCCATCACTTCATATTTATTTACTATGTTTTCCTACCAGTCCCCACCCCACAGAGCTATCAGCACCAGGCTTGTAGCTGTCATTCATTGCCATATTACCCATCACCTGAGCAAACTATATAATAGGAATACAATGATTGCCACAAATATAATTTTAACCACACTGAAAAAAGTAAACAAAACAGTTGACACTAATTTTAACAATTTATTTGATTTAAAACAAGATATCCAACTTATAATCATTTCAATGTATAATTAATAAAAAACAGTTATTCAAATATCTCACATTCTTTTTTCCTTATAAAGTCTTTGAAACATTGTGGGTTTTACACTCACAGCACATGTAAAGTTTTAGCTAGCTATGTATTAAGTGCTCATAGCCACAATGTGCCTAGTGGTTTCCATATTGACAGTGCATGTCTATTCTACTCTATTGTGTGTTTACTGAATGGTTTAAAAAATTATTGAGAAGAATGCAGAAACAAGACTTACAGACATCCTTTCAAGATGGAAACATAGGTAAACACGTGTAACCACGCTTCATCTCCTCAGTGACTGCAGAAAAACTTACAACCAGACTTCAAAACAAGTAACACCAAGAACCACCAGAAAATTGAGCTGTATGGAAGTCTAACAACCAAGGATTTAAAGAAGTCACTTTCATCTAGGCAGGTTGGACAGGAAGAGATGTGAAAATGGGAAGAGAGGTGTGGAGACCCAACATGGCACAGAAAGCTGGCAGAACAGGTGGTTCCACATTTATGTGTGGTGGCTAAAAATCAGGAGGGATACCTCGGGAGTGAAGGATCCCAACTCCAGGCCAGACCACATAACCCAGGGTTCCAGTACCAGGGTGATAAATCCCCATAACTTCTAGCTATAACAATCAGTAGAGATTGGGGTGGTAGAAGAAACTGCTGGACTTTCAGGAGACTCTGATTAAAGGGCCAACGGGGACTTAGAACTTCCACAGATCCATCCCCTCTTGAATTTACCACCAAGGCAATAGCTGGAAGGGTACCAGTTGTATACAGGGAGTAAGTGAAGTGACTGGAAACAATGTGAGTGCCAGGCAAACCTCCAGAAGCCAGGCAATGGCATTGTCCCCACTTTGGGCCCTCCCCCTACACAGAGCCACGAAGTGGTGAAGCAGGTTGCCCTGCCCTGGTGAATATCTAAGGCTCCACCCCACACAATTTACAGATGCCTTTTCTATAAAAGGCCATGCTACTAAGACAGGGAGTCAAACACACAGCAACAAATACACAGCAACAAACTAATAATACCCAGCAACAAACATGAGAAGGCTGCAAAATTGAGGAGACAAAGAAATGGGGCCCAAATGAAAGAACAGAACAAAACTTCAGAAAAATAACTAAATGAAAAAGAGATAACCAACCTATCAGATGCCGAGTTCAAAACACTGGTTATCAGGATGCTCAAACAACTCTTTGAGTATGGCAACAGCAAGAAAAAAATAGGAAAAATTTAAAGTTACACGAAGTGTGATGAAGAAAAATCTACAGGAAACCAACAATGCAGGAGATAATGCCAAGATTCAAATCAATGATTTGGAACACAAGGAAAAAACAAGCATCCAACCAAAACAGCAAGAAGAAAAAATAATTTAAAAAACTAAGGATAGTATAAAGAGCCTCTGGGACTTCTACAATGTACCCAACTAAATCACAGGGGTGCCAGAAGAAGAAGAACAAGAAATTGAAAACTTATTTGAAAAAAATAATCAAAGAAAACTTCCTTAATTTGGCAAAGGAAAGAGACATACAAGTCCAGGAAAAACAGAGAAACCCAAACAAGTTGGACCCAAAGAGGAACACACTAAAACACATCATAATTAAAATGGCAAAGCTTAAAGATAAAGAGAAAATCTTATAAGCAGAAATAGAAAAGCAGAGACTTACTTACCTAACAAGGAGTTCCTGTAAGACTGTCAGCCAGTTTCTCAAAAGAAACTTCACAGGCTAGAAGGGACAGGCAAGAAGTATCCAAAATGGTGAAAAGCAAGAACCTACAACCAAGACGACTCTATCCAGCAAAGCTATTATTCAGAATGGAAGGGCAGATGAAGTGCTTCCCAGACAAGGTAAAGCTAAAGGAGTTCATCATCACCATGCCATTATTAGACAAAATATTAAAGAGACTTATTTAAAAAGATCAAAACTATCAACATTAAAAGGGCAACATATTCACAACTGTCAACAACGGAATCTAAAACACAAAGTAAGCAAACAACCAGAACAAGAAGAGAATCATAGATATGGAGATCCTCTGGAGGGTTACCAGTTGGAAGGGGGAAAGAGGAGAATGGGGAAAAAGGTACAGGGATTAAGAAGCATAATCAGCAGGTACAAAATAGACAGGGGGGTGTTGATAATACTATAGATAGGGAAAAGCCAAAGAGCTTACATGCATGACCCATGGACATGAACTAAGACTGGGGACTGCTGGAGAGAATGGGGGCATCGGGCAGAGGAAGGTAAAGCAGGAAAAATTGGGACAACTGTAATAGCATAATAAATAAAATATATTTTAAGAATTCTTGGTTACAACCCACTACATTGAGTTCCTAATCCACAAATGGGTTCCCATGCCCACTCTGAAAATCATTGCCCTAAATAAACTTTAAGTATGTAGTCTGTAATGCATGGATTTTTGGATACTTCCTCTGGCCTCCAGGAACTGCTCAGGGGCCTTAAAGGGAGACAGATTTCCCAAGGAAGGAGGCCTGGAGGGCAGGGCGAGGAATTCAACGTCCTGGACAATCCACTGACTGAAATCATAACAGTCCATCCAATGATGCAAGACTTCTTTTAATTAAAAGGTACTTTTGAATAACCCACTGCACTCTCAGATAATTAACAAACCTCTAATTACTTATAATTATATACTATATACATGCTAATACAAAAAAATTCAAGGTAAATTCTGCACAATTTTTATACTTCAGAAAGACTGCGTTTGAATTGAGTGGGAAGACATCAAGTTTTTCATATTTCTCTACCCACCCTAAGCAAAGGCCATAGAACAACAAGAGTTTAGAGCAAGGAGAGAGAGGTACAAGCAATTAATCTTCATTTCCCAGTTTTACAAATCCCAGTCACCAAGTCTTTTAAAAAGATACCATAAATTTCAAATCCAAACTCATCCCTGGGAGTAAAGCATCAACTTTTAATGTGGCCTCAAAATAAGGCTTCTGCCATCAATATACCATTTCCTCTGTTAAAGTTTGGGATATTACTAGATACAGGGGGGTATGCAGTCAAGGCTACATAGATATGCTACCCTAAAAAGGTATTGTTGTTAGACGGTTAGACTTCAGATTTCTTCCTGAGGTTTCTGAATTACCAAAAAGGGTTGTACCTCCTGCATCTCTGTCACTGTGTTAAATTGTCACCTAAACTGAGAACTCCATGGTAAGATGCTCAAGGTGCATCTTACACGGCTGGGGTATGTGTGCCCTGAGAAGAGCACAAATATTACTTCGAAGGGCAAAAACATTACTTTGAAAAAAATGAAAACAGCCATTTGTTATTTGGCTTCATATTTTTGATTGTTCACTATGCAAAATATGGCTACTTGATAATTGCTGCAAATATTGTCTTTACTACTAAATATGCCTTCATGTACATTTCAACAAGTGACTTCTGCTTGCAAAAGAACTCTATTGAGCATATTTCTCTGGAAATCAGTATTTAAATTATTTTTCTTTGAAACTAACATGCAGGAGAGACAGCTCTTGTTTACAGAGCAACTAAGTTTAGCATTATGGTTAACAATGTTTAAATAAAGCTAACTTAAAATGCAAACATTTAAATTCTAAAGTTTAACTGTTGTGAGGCCAAGTCAGATCTATGGAAATATAAATAATATGAGAACAGTAATTTTCCTCCCAATTCCATCCCTTGTGACAATATTTCAGGCCACCATTTTTTTGGATTTAGGAGTAAGAACTCATACAATTCCAAGGTTGCAAAAGGGTTACAAATTGAAAAGTTTTGGATGAATCTTGAAAACATTATGCTAAGTGAAAGAAGTGAGTCACAATAGACCACCTAATGCATCATTCACTTTATGTGAAACATCCAGATGGACTTCCGCCAAGATGGAGGTGTAGGTGGGAACACTTTGCGTCCTTGCACAACCAAATCTAAAAACAACAAAGCTTTAACAACTATAAACGCAACCAAACCACACAGAAAATCGAATACGGAGTCCGAAAACAACGCAACTCTCAGCTAAACCTGTGAGAGGGGCGAAGCCAGCAGCAGAGTGGTCGGGCAAAAAAGATCCCCCAACCCAGGTATGCAGGGCACCCAAGGGCACAGGTGCAGGCTAGCTACAGGCGGAACCCAGGGAAGAGGCAAGGCTGGCTACAGTCGGTTGCCCATTTGCACGCAGATAAACCAGTGAAGAGGCGAACATTGAGACAGATCACGCAGACCCCGGCAGCCTGCACAGGGCGGTGGGCTCGCACATTTGCGCTTGGATAAGCAGGCGGGGGCAAGCAGTGAGGCAGACTGGGTGAGTGAAGAGGACCGCCATTGCTCCCTCTCTGACTCTGCCCCCACATACAGTGTCACAAACCCGTGCCCTGGGTGGCCCCGCCCTGGTGAACACCTAAGGCTCCGCTCCTCATATATAACAAGCACGAACAGATTAAAACATGGCTCAAGAACAACTCAGAGCCCCAGAGCCAATAAATCTAAGCAATGAAGAAATAGCCAAACTTTCAGATGCACAGTTCAAAACACTGGTGATCAGGATGCTCACAGAACTGGTTGATTTTAGCCACAAATTAGAGGAACATATGAAGGCTAAACTAATTGAAATGAAGGGAATTGCACAGGAAACCAATAGTAATGGAAAGGAAAGTGGGACTCATATCAAGGGAGCAGACCAGAAGGAAGGAAAAAATGACCAGACAGAAAAATATGAAGAAACAAGAATTCAAAAAAAATTGAGGAAAGGCTTAGGAACCTCCAGGACATCTTTAAACGCTCCAACATCCGAATTATAGGGGTACCAGAAGGGAAAGAGGAACAGCCACCAGTGGAAAACTTATTTGAACAAATAATTAAGACGAACTTCCCCACTCTGGAAAAGGAAATAGACTTCCAGGAAATCCAGGAAGCTCAGAGAGTACCAAAGAAGTTGGACCCAAGAAGGAACACACCAAGGCACATCATCATTACATTAGCCAAAATTAAAATGAAGGAGAGAATCGTAGAAGCAGCAAGAGAGAAGGGGACAGTCACCTACAAAGAAGTTCCCATCAGACTGTCAGCAGATTTCTCAAAAGAGACCTTACAGGCAAGAAGGGGCTGGAAAGAGGTATTCCAAGTCATGAAATCCAAAGACATACATCCAAGATTGATCTATCCAGCAAAGCTTTCATTTAGAATGGAAGGACAGATAAAGTGCTTCTCAGATAAGATCAAATTCAAGGAGTTCATCATCACCAAGCCCTTATTATATGAAATGTTAAAGGGACTTACCCAAGAAAAAGAAGATAAAAAAGATGAATAGTGAAAAGACAGCAAACTCACAGTTATTACCAACCACACCTAAAACAAAAGCAAACTAAGAGGACAGCTAGATCAGGAGCAGAACCATAGAAATGAAGATCACATGGAGGGTTAGCAACAGGGGAATGAGAGAAGGAGAAGGGGGGAGAAGGTACAGAAAATAAGTAGCATAGACAGTAGATAGAAAATAGATAGGGGGAGGGTAGGAATAGTAGGGGAAATACAGAATCTAAAGAACTTGAGACACGTGTTCATAAACTAAAGGAAGGGGGAATGGTGGGGGAGGGGTGTGCAGGGTGGAGGGGAACGAAGGGGGGAAACAGAACAAATGTAATGGCATAATCAATAAAATAAAAAAATAAAAATAAATAAAATGCAAAAAAAAGAGAGAAATATCCAGAAAAGGTAAATCTATACAGACAGAAAGGAGATTGGCAGTTGTCAAGGGAGTTGGGGGAATGATGGCTAATGGGTATATGCAGGGTCTCTTTCTGGAGTATTAAAATGTTTTAAAGCTAGATTGTGATGATGGTTACAAACTCTGTGAATATTCTAAAAAACACTGCACTGTACACTTCAACTGGGTGAATTGTATTTTGTGTGAACTGTATCTCAATAAAGCTATTATAAAAATTAACATGCCTGATAACATTCACATTGGCATGAAATATGTAAGAAAATCAAGTTAATTCAACATAGCTTCCACTTAATGCTAAAATACATAAAACTTGACACCACTGTCTCCCTGTTATAGAGCACATTCTCATAGCAACCAATATCTGCACTTCCTTACACTTGTCATCATCATTCATAGTATCTGTCTTCCTCTCTACGACATAAACCCCATGAGAACTGAGGACGGAGACAGGGTCTTTCCTGCATAGTGCTATGATCCCAGCACTTGGAACACATATTCAGTAAGTATCTGCAATAGAAACTAATGTATGTATGTATGTATGTATGTATGTATGTGTAGTATGTACATTCATATGAATGAATGAATGAATGAATAAAATTAGTGAATTGGGACAATTCAACCAACCAAGTTGATGTGTTTAAACTATCCCCATAAATCTGTTCTCCAATTCTCCCACACTTGTGGCCACCCAGGTAGACATTTTTTCAGCAGCCATTGCAGCTTCTTGTGAATATGTGACTGTACTCTTACCAATTAAATGTCAGTGGATATAATGTGTACAATTTTTAACTCATTTGCTTCAAAGAAACTCACTTGTTTGGACTTCACTCTGTTTCACCCATGTAGATAATGACAAACCACAAAGTAGGAGAGCACAAGAGGAAGATAAACTGCTCAGTCAAACTAGACTGGCCACACGGTTACATACAAGAGAAGTAAACTTATATTTTATTTAAGCCATTGTATGTTGGAGTCTGTATGCTACACTAGCCAAGTCTCTATCCTGACTGTTACAACCTACACCTAAGTGCATGTGTGCCATGCACTTAGGGTCAGGAGAAGCAGGGAGGATTTCAATGCTTAACTAAATTGACTATTGATTTCTGCCAATGGTAACTCCATGAAGACATTCTCTTACAGTGTCTTCATAACAACTTCATGAATTTAAGTCACATAATTCAAATGCTAGATATTGTAAAGAAGTCATTTTGAATGAATTTAACTCAGAATATTTTTCATTCTGTAAGTATTCACATCACATATAACACACTTTCCAAAGAACCAATGAATATATTCTGAATGGCTGATTGGGCAATTCTTGTTTTTTTGTAACCAAGAAACAATTTATAATATGTAAGACACAATGAGTAGAGTTTATAAAAATGCATTATATAACTCCTGATCTAACAAAAAATATATAGCTCAAATTGGAGGTGGGGGGAAATTGCAATGGTTACAGATTCTTTTAGATTGTTTAACTTAACTATTAAAAAATGAAGAGGTAAAATGTGAGGATTGAACATTCCTGATATTTAAAATTAACCATTTAGTTGTAATCTATAGGATCCTTGACTATTATCATTAACTCTTTGTGCCATTCCAAAATGAATACAAGATGGTGAATTTTACAATCTGAATTTCAATTTGAAGCAAAAATGCATGTGGGTGAATTGTCAATGGTGGGGAAAGCTGGGAGAAACTGATACACAAAACATTATTAAATAACCAAATCAGGGCCCTCATGATAGAATAACATCAATGCAATTGTGACCAGTGAAAGTTGCCTTTTTATCTCCGGTCTTGACATTCTAGATTGCTTTGGGTAAGTTACTAATCATCTATACCACTTTCCCAGTTTGTAAAGTGGGGATTACAATAATTGCCAGTGACCTCTCAGAATGCTGGCAACCAGACCTGTTTTATTAAACGCTCAGATCTACTTGGAAGAAAATTGTTATACCACTAGTAAGTATGATGACTATTATTTATGATTATTTGTAACTAAATTTAAAAAATGGCTTTATCTGGTTTTCTGAATTTGCTTGACCACTTTTATGCACATAACCAGTTGTTCTCATAATGCCAATGAAGGCATATTTATTTGCATCTATGCTGACTGTTAATGATTCCCAGATTCTGAAGTTACTGAGAACCTCCTGGCATATGAAATCTACACCTTCTTGCAGTGTGGAAGATAGTGCTGGTTTTTTAACCATCACTGGGTAACAGGATCTTGTTTTTATTTAAGGTTTATTCACTGGGAAGAAACACTAACCATTCTATCCAGTTAATACATATATATTTTTTTAGAATATATATATGTATATATATTTCTATGTATATAATATATATTTTAATCTTAACCCAAGAATATGTTTATTGATTTTTAGAGGGAGAGAGAGAAACATCGATGTGAGAGAAATGTCCAATGGTTACTTCTCATACACACTCTGACCCAGGATTGAATCCACAACCTTTTGGTGCACAGGACGGTGCTCCAGACAACTGAGGGACCAGGCCAGGGCTCAATTTTATATGTTTAACAAATATTCTTTTCCTTTACATATAACAGATTAAGACATATAGGGATTAGTTTTTAAAGGATTATTGAGCTTGTTAAAAGGTTAAAAAATTACATGTAATTAATTATTTAGTCTATATACCTTCTAAAAATAGAACTTAAATGAGAGTCAAAACACAGATGAAACTAATATTGTAGAAGGAAAAAAGTAATGAAATGCTAACTGTGGGTAGAAAAAATTAAGTTTATTTTTAAATGGATCCACAACAAAAAGTTGAGTTTGAAAAAACTACAGAGATTGAGCACAAACTCTTACTCTGAGCTTCCCAGCAGTTAAGTCAAAATAAAAATTATGTGAATTTGGTACTCAGCTTGCTTTGTCCCACAAAAGGAAGCATCGAGAGGACAAAATTTTTCTAAATTTTGTTCCTAAATCATGATCATTTCTAAATTATGTTCCTAAAATTTGAAAAGAGGGTTCTTATTCTCAGGATATTATATAGCACACTATGTTTTTGACAATAATTGTAAAGGAAGCATTTTGGTAACAGAGTATTGAATATCAATTGTAATTTAAAATAATTTTTTAAAAAGAGAGGATCTTTTGCTCTTAGTCAACACTAATGACAAATTTAAAAACTTTTTTTAAACAAAATGTGCCCCTGACTCACGGTATTTTTAACTTTGAACAATAGTACAGAATTGGGAAAAATCACATTGCACAATGCATCTGTGCCCATTTCTGGGTCACGGGTGTAAGCATGGACATTACAAAGACATCAAGTCGGAGGAAAATCATTCACGCTTACATGGTGATTCCAAAGAAAACAACAAAAACCCACACGATGATGAAGCCCTCTTTGAGGCAGTGGAGATAACAGAGCTCTCTGGCTGAGTGTTCATCTGTTCCACCACCTTTTCAGCTTTGTTTAATAATAATTTGTGGCTGCACCAGAAACAGACCTTTGCTAACAGCAAGTGATGAGATAAACACCCTGCAGGCTTTGCAGAGGAACACCTTCAGGTGAGACCCACAGGAATCACAGAGACCAGGAAATGCAACTTACAGCTGAGCTGAGGAGTTGTGGCAGAGACTGAATGGCCCACAAAACAAGAAAAGATTTACTGTACAGCCCTTTACAGACAAAATTTGCACATCCCAGGAACAGACTAAGCCATCAGTTTTAAGATTAGAAAACTATGTCTCAGCAAAGGGAAGTGCTTTGCCAAAAGTCACGCTATGACTTGATAACCCCACTGCTGGCTGGAATCACCTCTTTCCAGGCTGGAGGATCAAGTGCTTCCCACAAAGGTTTAATTTAAACTACGAAGATGGAAAGGTGAGGCAAGCTAGATTTTTTTGGCACCAATTAAATGTGCCAAGGATCAAGTATAACAACAAATCATTACATTTATAATGCGTTCTTAGAACCCAAAACACCGAGTGAGGTTTAAAATAAACTGATGTAAGAATCTTCATATTATGAAAGCTCCACAATAAACCTATTCAACTAACGCGTAAGGACACCGCATCTTTCAAGTTCACTAACTTTAATGTAACTTTAATTCACTTACTTTGCACATAAAGTAAGGTTATGTGCAAAGGCTTTGTCCCACCAGGCCAGCTAATAATCTGTTTGAAAACAGACACAAATGTAACTATTATTAGTCAAAATTCAAAAATAAAATGAAGATGCTACTTGAGAACTATAAGATGTTAAAGTGACCTGCAAGACTAACTTGCATAAGATGAGCACTGCTGTCACTGAGATACTTTAGGAATCAAGAAACTAGGTAGCATCTGTAACCACTTTAACCAGAGTGCTTTTTGTGCCCCGTCCCAAGTGTGAACTTGAGAAAATTCATTTAGCTTCAATTCATCAAGCAACCCTAGTCTTTCAGAAAACTTCTACTTTTAAAATCAAGTACTCATTTGATTTCCAAGCAAGGTCAAGAGACCAAGGCAGCCTACTGCTGACATCATAGGGGTCTGCCCCACGCTGCTCAACAGTGACATCAATGCAGCATGTTGCTATGGTGCCTGACTATTAATTTCTGAAAGAAGGTGATTATAAAGCCACCATATGAACATCAATTGGATGATACCATTTCAGCTCAGAACACTGACACACGTAACTCTTGTTAGCAGCAAGTTCAGTTGATGAAATCACCACTTTTGTGATGTGAAGAGTCCTCTGTAACTTTAAACCTAACAATTCAACACCCCCACCCCAACCCTCAAAAAAAGTTTAGCTTCAACGAGGGGGAAAAGTTTGGTATTTAGGGAAAATGTGACTCTCTGGACCTTCTCTTAAGGGCAATCTTTTCTTTAAAGACCTCCCAAAATATGCTGCATACATATTTACACGCAAATAAATACACATATATTTGATAAATATGTAGATCAGAAGAGAACTGAATTAAATGCCTAAAAGGTGACAGCTACTACCCTACATATAATCCCACTAATCATATTTGCATTTACCTTTTTTGGCTTCTGTAAAGCAATCTTCAGTTACAGTCACCTCTCAAAAGGTCACTTCTTACCCTGAAAACAAAAGAGAAAATCAAAATCTGAATGTCAAGTAGCAACCATCTCTTTTGCCTGAGAGAGATTCAAGAAAAACAACAAAGGGACTCAATTATATTTATTGGCAAGTGACTTTCAGAGTTGATAAAAACAAGTCCCAAGATCTCCATTTATCTGGGCCACCTGTATTTGAGATCTTCAAGACAACCAAAGGAACTTGGACGGAAAAAGTAGAGGTGAAACATTTCGAATTTTGTATAATAACTTTTTCTCATTTGGTGTCTATCAATTTATTTTCACATGGAATAATGCATGACTCACAGGCCTTTGCTTTTGGAAACCAGACTGCTATTTGAATGTGTCTGTTTGGTTAACATCCTCAACCTCTCTACTCACATTAAAGCAGAGGCTTATTTTTTCCCCCTTCGGAAGAGAGTCAGCTTTTGTAGGCAAGATGCTTTATGCCATTCTGGACCTTTCAAAATGAATAAAAACACCACAATTTTCAGGTTGGGGAGGGGTTGCTGAAAGCTGTTCTCAGAATGTTTTCCACTTAGCATGTATCTACAAGATTAATTAAGTTACATAAAAATGGTCCGTGTCAGATGAAATAAACAATGGAAATCAAGCTTCCCTCAAACACTCTTTCTCCCTCACCCGCTCCTGCCTGTGCATCCTTCCTTATGCTGAACAGTGTGTAATCCTTTAAGGAACACCACAAGCTGCCTCTTTCTGCCCATGGAACTGGGATCCACATATGGCACAAGTGAAAAGAAAAATACTTGTTTATTAATTTAGATCAAGTTAGCAACAGGGTACAGGATTCATTCCACATCCATTGACCACATGCTCATCTAATTTTTTAAGATGGTGGAATTATAGAATGTCACTTCACTGAAATGTTAATATCCATTTCCTCACTCTTCAGAAAAATATGTAATGAAGTGGTTTTAATTTTACACAGACTATATCCCTGCTCATCCCTCTGCTGTGGGTCCTTAGTGTGGAAAGGCAAACATCACTGAGAAGAGTTAAATCTCATTTCACTAGGGCTAAAAATTTGAGAGTGGCACTTGGGTGTGTACTATCTTTAAGGAATTGATCCAAGGCCAATTTATGACATTTCCACAAGCAAGTGAATGCAGATTCTTGCCATTAAGATTGGAAAGAAATGCAGGCTCTGAGTGAAATCATAATTTTCATGTTTACTCTAAGAGGAAATGGGAGGTTTTCACCATAAATGTTCACCATTTGGGTGGGGGAAAACCCTAGCTCTGGGGCTGAAAATTACTATTTTGCAACCTGCCCCAAACCTTTTTGTTTTTACACAAAACAATTCAAATTGAAGATGACAACTGTGCGCTTTACTGCTGATGTGTGTCCCCAGGACTGGTTTCTCAGGTGGTGAGAACAGTCTGAGGGAAATGGTGGTAGGGACACAGCAGTGACAGGCCCCACAGGGAAAGTGCAGGTCAGCAGACGCCCGCTCCGCACAAATCAGAAGAGCTCGTTAGACAGGAGGCACAGTGATAACCACACACCCGAAATGTCCATGTCTACCCCGCATCCAGTCTTAAATGGAAAGGACGAATTCTGGCAAATCTTACTCAATTTAAGGCAAGACCCCCTTTTCCCTCCTTTTACTTGACATGTCTTCTAGTGAGTGTACTCTAAACTAATTTTCATGTTTATCTATTGAGTTGCATCTATTTTTGCATGTCTGACAGATCTATAATATTAGACTTTGCAGTGCAGGTGAGATTGCTATCATATAGGCAAACAACTGGACCTTATTAAAATTTAATTTTAGAAAACTGCTGAGAATGCCTACTTTGAACACAGTTATTTCCAGCATTGTGCTCAAACCTGCAGAACACTTTCGGGTAAGTACCGAGTCTGCCTCTCTACTCCCTTCTACACGCTACGGTATAAGTGGACAGCGAGAAATACAAGCTGGTTCACCTCACAGATATGACAAGTGTAATTTTTCCCTGGGGGGGACTCATAATAATGAAGTTATACATTTGACCCTCTAACTTATATTACTAAAGCTGGTTACATTGAATTTTTACTTATAGATAAAAAACTGGCAGTGGAATTCAAACCATCTTTTCTTCCATTTTGAAGTTTCATAAATTTTAATACATATACATATTTGACCACTTATTAACTTATTTTTTGTTGACTTTAGTGTTTAGTATATATTAGCAAAGTAATCTAAAAGATAGTTTTCTAGCCCTGACCAGTATGGCTCAGTTGGTTTGGACACTGTACCACAAAGCAAAGGGTCACTGGTTCAATTCCCGATCAGGACACATGCGTGAGTTCTGTCCCTGGTTGGGTGTGCATATGAGAGGCAACCTACAGATGTTTCTCTCACATATCGACGTTTCTCTTCCTCTCTTTCTCCCCACCTTTCCCTCTCCCTAAAATTAATAAATACAATATTTGAAAGGATATTTTTCTAGCTTTGCTGAGAAAAAGATTAATAGTTCAACAGCTGTTTACCATCATGCTAAATTAAGTGAAATGAGTCAATATAGCAGACAAGACGATTAGGGTGCAGAAGAATCAGAAATCAACAACCAGGACAAAAATCTACATTTCATTTTTCCTGAAGTATAACACTGCTGTTTCCAAAACTGCATTTGCTGTTTTTTAAACAATTAAGTCTTTCTTATCAAATCTACCAACTATTTACCTGAATGCTTATTGCCAGTGTGATCGCCAAACTCAAACTAAATGATTATGTGAAGCTTTTAAGGCCAAAAAAAAAAAAAAAACAAGCCCTGGCTGGTGTAGCTCTGTGTGGACTGAGCATGGGCTGTGAACCAGAGGGTCGCTGGTTCAATTCCCAGTTGGGGCACATGCCTGGGTTATGGGCCAGGTCCCCAGTGGGGGCCATATGAGAGGCAACTACACATTGATGTTTCTCTCCCTCTTTTTCTCCCTCCCTTCCCCTCTCTCTAAAAATAAACAATAAAATCTTCAAAAAAAACAACAAAAGATAAGAAAAATAGTTACCTCCAGCCCACTTCTCTTCTTAGAAAAATTCTGTCAGCATATGAATTGCATTTTTTTCTTTTCCTATCTTTCTTAAGTTTCCTATTGGTTTTAGGTTTTAAAAGTGAACAGGGGCATGGTTAATAGAAATTAATTATTTCCCTTTATGTTATTCCTTACACTTAAGATTCTGTGAACACGAGGCATGTTCAGTGTGTGGCCCCTTCCCTATTGCTTGCGACAGTGTTACTGATCTAAAGCTATCTGACGACCATAAGGACCTTGACTTAAACATCAATGCAGAGCTATGGCCCCCTAGGTTAGAAAAGTTAACGTGCCTTCCAACTCCTCTACCTTCCCAACCCTTCCCACAACTAGGAACTGGACTCTATAAGCCTCTCAGGTTACTACAGTGCTTCAGTGTCACGCTTTCTACAAGCATACTGGTCTCTACTTTAATCTCTGTGATAAATAATGCATAGTGCTAACAGTATGGCCAACATGGAACCAAGTTACAGGTAAGTGTGGAGGTGTGATTTCATCTCACAAAAGGGCAAATGAACAACATATACTCTATTTTCCCATTAAATGTATCCCCCTCCTGCTCTTTCATGGTAGCTCAAGGGAATGATTTCTACATCAAAATTTCTGCATTATATTTCATTTCTGTACAAAAGTGACTGAAGGATGGCCAACATATGTCATCTCACCCTTCAGTCCAACAAATGTTGGAGAACCCACTGTGTGTCATGTCACTGGGGATGCGGGGATGGTCACAGCTACCTCCCGGCCTAGGAAGAGGTGGCAGTTTAGTAATTACTCTCATGCTGAAAGGTCCCTTCTCCTGAAGTCCAGAAATATGGTTCAAACTTCCTATACTTCCAAATACTCCAATCAAATGACATAACCTTCATTTGGGAAAAAAGATCTTAATGGGCCAATTTCCAGGAGACTGCTGTCTCTTTACTGAATCTTAAGTCACGTGAGTTTTTATGTATTGTTTATCAAAGATTTCTTGGGAAAAAAGGTGCACATCAACACAAATTGGACAAGCTGAAAACTATAATACAAAATTATATAAATGAGTAATTTTTATAATACAATTATAAAATTACAATACAATTATGATACATTTTCTGCACTCAAGAAAATCCCCTCAGAAATCAACCTCAATGTGTTTTTGCTCTGCTTCTAAAAACTTTGAAATTGGCTACCTTTTGAGTGAGGTTTACAAAAAAAAGGAGGAGAAACTGGGAGAGCAAAACAGGGCAAAAAGGAGAAAGAAGGAAGGAGACTAGAAAGAAAAGAAATGGAAAGGAAACCATGCAGGTCTGGCCTCTGGGACCAGAGGCCCCCTGTAGACCCCACTGGCTTGCTGGTTTACAGCTGCGACACTTTCCGATTTGTTGCTAACAAGGGAATCTACCACTTTGGACTCATCATTCCCCAAGGCCCTCTGCCACTGCTGCAAGAATACCTGACTTCCTTTCTCCTCCCCTTCTGGGACCCTCACCGAATCATAGGACCTAGCTTTGGGGTCCATCTAGTAAGAACAATATAAAATCCTAAAAATAAAGTGAGCCCTGTGGTGCAGGCAGTCCTGGGGAGGATCGGCAGGGAATCCCTGAGGCTGGCAGCCCCCACCAAGTCCACACTGGCCCAAACTTCATTCAGAAAAAAAAAAACCACCCTCCTACCTTACAGAATATAAAACCCTGGGCATGGCCATGTGAAAATATTTTATAGTATCCTTTAACAGCCTTTAAATGTTGAAACCTAAAAACAATATTTGCTGTTTTCTCTTTGAAGCACTAACAAAGCCTTTGTTTTAAATTTACCTTTAGTGTGCAATAAGAGTTAATAATCAAATCCATCCCAACCCCCACAGATGTTAAACAAAAAGATAAAAGAAATGCAAATAGCTATTGTCATGGAAAGTTAAAGTACCTGTCTGTATTTTTAAATGAAAACTATTATCTCTATCAATCAAAATTTAAGAATACAATAGCGCTAATCACAGAAGGTGCTCTGACGGAGTTACTTTTCCTCACAAAAAAGTATTTTTCCCCTTCAAAACCGAGTATAAAAGTCATATAGTCACAATTAGATAGGGTATTTGTAATTTTATTATTAAAAACCTCAGCAGCCTCACTGTTAATAAGTGCTTCTAAGTCTCTAAACTGATTTGTACCCAAGAAGACCCGAGTCCCTACATATTTTAGTAAGGTTGATACAATTTTATTTAAATTTTTCCAGTTTCCAACCTGTGGAGGAACAGCACACTCTTCTGTTGAAAAGAGTAACTCAAACTGAGGCATCAGTTAACTGGTAATAAAAACTCCTTCTTTTCGACTCTGGACTCAATTCCTAGCCCCTGAAATATCTTTGTAGAGGACACAGCTTCCTTGCACGGCTTGTCTTTCTTAATTGTGGCAATTCATTCTTGAAATTATAACACTCTTTTAAAAAAAAGAGAATGCCACCTTTATAGCGCTGCCTGATTTAAGTGCACAGTGCATCAATTTCTGAGTTTTTTTCCCCAAATATTTGGTTTTTAAAAATACCGGGTTAGTCCCTGGATATGGTGATTCCTAAAGAAAGCACAGAGACAAACCCATCCCCCGCCCCAAAGAGGAAGACCCAGAAAACAAACAGCTCAAGATTAAAATTCCTAGAGCAAACAGTTAAACCGGGATGCCATTAGCTGGCTGAACCTGGATGGATGTCTCCTCGACCACTGGGCCAAGAGGCTGTCATGCTCCCCGTGACCCCCCCACCCTGCAACGCAAGATCAGATTTCCTTCCCTCCAGACCTCCTCTCTCAGCTTCGGGGCCAACATCTCCAGTGTGCTATTAATACCAATGAAGAGTCGATTCCATTTGCACTGAAGAAAACCCTTGCTCCCCGGCACAGACCTGCCCTGCCAGGAGGAGCAGCTGGGTGTGGACAATCCAGTGGCAGAGTTGCCCTGCTTCCTTACAGTTCACTCTTGAACACTGCTTGATGCCTTTTAGCACACAATGGCAGCATTATCTCCAGGGTAGTTACAAAACAGGATTTGTTAGGACAAAGAATAATAAAGCCGTTCTCTCTCTTTTTTCTTTTTCTCCACCCTCCAAGTTCATGGGAGCCCCTCCCTGGCAGTCCAGAACTCAGTCACATCTCCTAAAGGCACCTGTACTTGTCAATTTCAAGGAGCCAGCAAGTGACAACTGAGGAACCCCTGGGACCACTGTCAGGAAGAGCCCAGAAGAGCAGCAGAGTAGACTCTTAACATTTTAAAACGAAACAAAAGTACCAGCCTTGGCTTCCCACACACACTTACCGGTTCATGGTGAGGCAGGAAAGCTTTGGGGCCCCAGAGGGAATTTTCACACAAGGGAAGAAAGTTGAGAGTTTGTAAGGGAGAAACTCCAGGCGCTTAGAAGCTGTGGGCTTTCAGGGCTCCTAGGCTGGGCTGGCTGCAGAGTGAAGCAGGACTGGAGGTATGTGGGCTAAACACAACAAAAGCCACTGCTTTACTCTAGATTCAATATGCAGGAAGAGGCCCCTTTGCATAAACACAAACACTCAGCAAATGAATAACTGGCTTAATCAGACTCCCGCTGTGCCTTCTACCTGTCCTCTCCCGGACAGGAGACACTGCCTGTTCCAGAGGACAAGCACTAAACAGGAGACAGTTAAGAGTTATGTTGCTATAATAACAATTAAAATGAATTGCATTCATTAGTAGTTAAGAATTGACTCCTAGGGAAAGGCGCAGAGGTGGGATATGGTGCTGCTGTTGTATCTGCAGCTACTCCAAAACAAACTGGGCGAACCCAGACCAGAGTCTTTTACCGGAGCTGTACTGGGATCTCTAACGTTCAGCGACAGTTTTAAACAATCACATTTTTCAGCAACAATTTCAGTGCAATGTATAACTGTTGTTTCTCTGCTTTGACACATTATAAACTCGTCCTTGTGAGTCGATAGAAAGATCTATTTTATGTATGTGTACAAAAGTGTACATACATAAAGTAGACATACAGACACATTTATGAACATGCATACACATGTGTGTATATACTAACATTTATAATACTGCACACATATATCTGCTTAAAAAGAATAAAGCAAAAAATGCCGTTTACACTCCTTACTTCACTGATTATTTAAGGAAAATAGTTTCAGCTGTTCAAAACTATATCCCAAATGTCTGCCTTTCAAGTGTCATCAACCCATAGCCACTCATTTTACCCATGTATTAGGAAAGATGCTTTTAACTGAGCAGCTTAACCACTTATAATTTCAATTAAATAACATAATTACAGTCAACAATCTCCATTTCAGCAGAAAATATGCCATATCTCAACATAATCTATCCTTAGAACTGGGAAGTTTAAGCACGAGGAAACACACGCAGGTACTGGTAATTCACTACTACCTTCTCGCAGTGTATGTAGTCAGCGCTCTCACCCTAACCCTCTCCAGTGTTCTGGCTACAGGTTGGTCCTAGTAACATACTTACCCATATTTTTGGCACCATAAGATGCACCCAGGTTTGCACCCAGGTTTTAAAGGAGGAAAACAGAAAAAAAAATGGAAGGAAAAAATGTGGTAAAATATTTAATAACATAAGTAACATAATATTTCACCAATATAAATGTAAACAGAACTCAACAGCAGCGTTAACAACCATTATTCCTCCCAAGTTTGGGGGGGGTGCATCTTATAGTCTGAAAAATACGGCATTTTAATAACTTTCGGTAGTTTGAATGATTTATTTGAAACATAAATAAGGCTATGTTCAAAGAGTTCCATCTGATGCCATACAGTCCTTTAGGGGCAAATCCAGCACTGAGGTTCTATACGGTGTGTCTACACTACTGCTTAGGTTAAAAACGATAGGATCCTCCAGAGCCTCGGAGAATGTACGATTCTGCTGCTATCCAGGGGAAATAAGCGGTTTTCCAGAACAAAATCAAGTTTTACTGTATTAATACAACACTGTTTTCTGGCTATATCAATCTGCCATAAAAGCAAAAGAATATTACTGAAAAGTTAAAAAAATACAAACAGACAAAAATCCCATTTCAAACATATTGTGGTGTTAACATGATGAGAAACAAAATTAAAAGATTCTTCAAGTCCCAAGGAATAAAACCCAGGTTCTCCAAGAGGGGTTCCCACAAAAACTAAGGATACCTATTCTGTTCACTATGTTGTCTGGAAATGACCTTCCAAATAAGGTGTTAGATAACCCACTTTCATAGATGATAGTGATCTAACCTTGATGCAAATAAACCATAGAACCAAATTTAATCAGCAGATCACTGTGAAAGAGCCTGTCTTCATCCCAATGGAGCTTCTAATAACTGTTTTGGCAGATCTGGTGGGTAGTTATGCTTCCTTGCTCATCTATATCTCACACTGGTTGAGCAAGCTAATGGAAGTGCTGTTAGTGGAATCCAATATTAATGCTCTGCTTCGTGCAAACTTGAATGCAACCTAATATACCAGGTAGTATCTAATTATAGGTAGTATCTAATTCCATAGGTATTAGATACTATACTCTAAATTAATATTTTAATGAGGACATTGAAATAGATGACAATCTAGGTAAGGCATCCAAGCACTGTGGTCCAGATAAGCTCCTTGCTGCAAGAGTGCTTGATGCTGCAGCAAACAACACAGACACAAGGACTGTGACAAAAGTCCATATGCAACCTTTAGACGCTGAGTGACACACGCTGATGCACAAAGATGCATCCTCACACAAGCACCACTCACTGTAAACCTGAGAGGATGAAGAGGGAGTAGTTGCAGTGAGGCCTCCAAAAATAAACAGGGTGTACAGTTTCAAAGGCTGCAGACACAGACATTTCATTGTTCAAGCCAATTATCAGTGGAAAATAATAACAACAGATGGATTCAGAGTCACTGACTTTTCATATGCACTTCATCTCGGCAGAACAGATGATGAAACGTGAGAGCTATCTCAAAAAGGCAAAACATCTTTCAGTAAAAGAACTCTACAGTCCAGATGGGGACCTTCTAAGTCTGCTGATTATCTTCGTATAATGTTATGAGATAGACTTACTAAAACATTTCAAGAGCTGATCAGAGATGATGAGCACAATGGCTACATTATTGGAAGGAGTTGCCTCAGACTTGTGACTAAACTGGCAGAGATCTCAGTAGGGTTAGGGCTGTAAGCTTCCTGTTTTCTCATCAGGGACTGCAGATTCCAATGAGAACTGGAAATCTGTGCACAGTGGGAGAATAAAACATTGCCCAAGGACCCTACAGTTGTGCTCTTCTCTTGTTTGAGCTAATAGCTAGAGCGAGAGCAAGTGAGAGAGAAAGAGAAACTGGGACTGTGAAAAGGACATTAAATTATTCTGAAACATTCCAGCAACAGCTCCAAAGCAATTCCTTATTAAAAGCATTTAGTGATAAAATATCATCTCTCATAAGCAGTTAGAACATCTTAAATATCCCTTGCCATGCTGATCAGAAAATATAGTTTGCTCTTAGTAGGAAATAAATATAAATTTCAATGGTGGTGTGATAAGCAGTTCAAGTCAGTGCCAACCAAACCCAGAGGTGAAACCCACCAACCTACCCAAAAGCACTCTCACTTAACTTAAATATCACCAAGTCAGACATGATGAAAAACACAAATAGGGAAACCACAACATGAGAACCTTCTATAAGCAATAGAAAAAGTTAAAATCTCTCATCAGATAAGCTTCATTACATTGGAATAACAACACATCCATTCTATCTATCTATATCCATCCACCCATCATCGATCCCACGTTCATAATATTGCGAAAATCTTTCTGTGAATCGATGTAAAATATGGTCAAAATTGCTGTGCTAAGAAACGCTGATCCTACTGCCTTTTACTAACATACTTAACATTTTAAAATATTTTTATGAACACACTGTTGACTTCACAAGTTTATAACTTAAGTACAAAAAAATTTTTAGAGCAAGGCTTTTCTTTCAAAGTACTCTGACAAAAGTAAATTTGTAGCAGAACATACAAGCATGAAGAAAATATCGCCAAGGGCAAAATTCTGCAACTGCTTTAAGAAGCAAACAAGAACACAAAAGATGTGTGCCGCAGCCATCTGGCTGTCCTCAGACTGTGTCACTGCCTGCTCTTTATCCCACCCCCTGGCCAGCCCACACCAGTGCCACAAAACTTATGTCTGCTGCACAGCAAATGGACACAATGCACTTAGAATGCAAACGCTGATTTTTACACATAAACGGGTATCTTAATTTTTTTCTCCACTTCAACAATTTTGTTGTTGCTGTTACTTATTCAGAGTGGGACTACTTTGAAAAATCTCTAAGGACTTCACCGTAATAAGACGTCCCCATATGGATATATCTGCTTAGGTTCAAGACAAAATCCCTCTGAAACCTTCAACTCTACTGTTCTGCGTTTTCCATTATAGTCAGGCACTAGAAGTGGACATTTAAGTAATGAATCCTAACAGTATTTCATTGAAACCTTTACTCTGTTTTTGCTCTAGATTGTGCATTGTTTTCCCCACTTACTATTCAAAACAACTGTACTCATTTTTAATCACTGTCCTTGAAAGTCAGCATGCTCATGGGAAGTTTTCCTTCCTTGGCTCATTCCATGAATATTTAGTGAGCAACTACTGTGGTGTCAAGAGCTTGCTGGACAATGGATGAGCAAAATCATTATTTTCCCACATGCTAGCAGAGACTGCCTGCTGCATTAAACCAGAAACTGCAGTTTATAAAGAATCTTCTACAAGCAGGTAGGCATTTTACTTATATACTTATTTGAGGAGGCAGAGAGATATGTCTGTAGGTATACAATTGCTTTCAAAGATGGGAATTGAAGCTTTTAATGGAAATCTGTCTGGATACGACAGGCCTCTATACTCTGCTTTTCTGAAGGAGCTTTCGAGAAGCAGGTGCCCTGTGTCAGGCATGTGCCCTCACTGGGAATTCACGTTTGCCTGGCAGTTGGTGATGGGGTGGGTGATGACACATGTCTGGTACACTTCTGCTTTCTTGCCATCAATGGTTTCCCATAACCCCTGCATCCCTCTCCATGTTCCAGGATAAGAAGGACTTGCCTAGATTCTCAAAGGGCTGATTTTTGGTTTTCTTCTGGGTGTTTCTGCCCAGGACCACAGAGACTTCTGGTCTGGATAGCCAGGGTAAGCCTGGGACACACACGGCAAATCCAGCCATTGGGTTAGGGATCTGCTAATTGTTTAAGCCAGTACCAATGTCTGGTCACCAGTGGGCAAACACGGCACACGGCTGCCTCCCAGGCCTAGGTTAGTACAGCTGGAGCCAGATGACACCTCTGAGATATTCTTCCTGTGGCCACATCTGGCTCCTGGCTGCTCTAATCTAAAGCTAAACTGATATTGTCCATTTTTCTGGAAAGGTTTAGGTAACAGATGAGACCAGTCATATTAATTTGATTGTGTGCAGTTCAGTTTGGGAGAAGATATCAGAATATAAACTCAATGAAGGCAAGAACTTCATCTGCCTTGCATGCTGTACCCTTTACAGAACAGTGGCTACACATGATAGTTGTTCAATAAATCTATATGAAAAGAGTAACACTGACCAGCATGAATCTCATTCCAGCTCCTCTAGTCCCACTGCAAACATGTACACCAGCTAACCCTCCTGATGCACTGAGAAGAGACTCCAGGTGGCTCCATGTTAAATTTCACTCTGGGCACAGTGACCCAGGAAGAAAGACAATTGAGAATGAAACAATACACATAGTCAGCAAAGTTGGGCAGACCTCCTGACAGTCCGTCCTTAAAAATAACAGTCTCCCAGTATTCACCACATCCCAACTTTATTAGTCCTTAAAGTGCAAAACTTGGCAGCTATGGGCCCACAGTGGTTGCAAGTGACCTGAAAGTAGAAACTTACCTCTTGGCCACCAGAAAAGAGACTGATGATGATGCAACTTTTCCTGGCACCTTTTTACCCCGTTTCCTTTCCCATGCCTCTCTTCCTGAATTCCCTGCCACTTGCAAATCCCAGGTCCATTCTACACTCAACTCTGACACATCTCTAGGCTTTCCCAAAGCTCACCCCTCCCTCCCTTCCACTAGAAATACCACTGTAATTTAGAAAGAGGTGGAACCCACCTTCTCAGCTCCTTGGCCAGACAGGTTTCTGATACTATGTTAATATTATGCTAGGGAACCTCCAATCATCGTGACAACAAAGCTCTACAGAAAGCGCAGGAACAAGATAAAGGAGGAGGGCTATCTGGCAGAAGCGTGGTGTGGTGGTTCTCAGATGATAACACCTCCCCAATTCAGCAGGTTAAATTTCCTAAGACAAGAATGGTTGAAATAGCAGGTGACTTGGATAAGCTCAGTATATGGTCTTCAAGGAACAAAGTTACTCTAAAGTTCCTCCATGAAGCTGTGCCTGAACTCCTTTTTCTGTCATGGAAAGCAGCTGGTGTGAAGCTTGGGGTCAGGGCAATTCTCTTCAGAGAAGTGTAAGTTTCTGATTGGCAGACGACTGGAGCTTCCAGGTCCCCTTGGAAGGAATCACTTACCCAAGGAAGAGTAGTCCAGGACAACCTTCCCTGGAAATACCTCCCTCCTTCTTTGTTTTTGCTTTTGTAATTACTTTAAAAGTGGAAAATGACTCTCCACAATCACAATGTAAGTTTAAGCTAATCAAGGAAGAAGCAGTGTAACAGGATGCAAATGACTGACACCCAGTGCTTAGCTGGAACAGGCTACAATGTAAAAACAACCAAAACAGAACAATGTTTTTCAATGGGGAAGATGGAGAGAGGGAGGCAGGGCTGAAGGTGTACAGGAAGAATATCTTCATTTCTTAATGCTTTCGTCAGCTACCCCAAATTAAAAGTAAATACTATATCACACAGTACTACACAGTACAGTTTAGTTTAGGATAGTTCATATCCTACAAGTGTAAAATCGAGTGCATGATTTCAAAACTCAGCTCTGCTCCCTGCTACGCTTGGGAACTTGGGCAAGTTACTTATATTCTCTGTCCCCAGTATGCACACCCATAAAGTGACCTTAATAGTCCAAAATGTGCTTTTGAGGAATAAATGCATTACCTCGAAAAAAAAGTGTTTCGAAAAATGCCTGGCACGTGGTGAGTGCTAAAAAAATGACAGTGCCATTGTTATAAACAGGGATACTTGGAACTTACATAAAACTAAAGCTTCTTAAACTTTATTCCTGCCACCTCCATAGTTGTTACTACTAGCTAGTCAAGCACCACGCTACAGGTTTAAAGAAAGGAACCACACATCAGACTTTAAACTTCTTGTGAACATAGTACAAAAAAATCGAAACACTGATTTTTCCCTCAGTATTAACTAGAGAATCCTAGGTTTAAGATTAGGATCTCACCTACCTCAGGGGAGGGAAGGTCATTAGCTACAATACAAAAGGGCTGCAACCCAAACTTGGTGTCAGCTGCTTGATCCACCAATGACCAAAAAGGACTTTGGAGAAATGTTCAAAAAAGGAAAGAGGAGCATCCAGCCTGGAACCCCATAGTATTCAGACATATTTCCCTGGACGTTTCAAGTCTGTGTATATAGATTCTGTTACTGATTTAGGATCTTAAACAGCTTGTTTATTTTTTTTTTAGTGGCTTTCAGCTCACCTTTAATAACACGTTTCTTTCACTTGGCTGAACTACGCCTCAGAAGAATTACAAGCGGGAATACGGCTGGGTGAAAGGTTCAGTGAACTAATCCACACCTGGTCCATGTAAGAAAAAAGGCTCACATTTTCCATATAGAAACAAGTCTCTTTATGTGAACCAGGCTTCTATTTAACTGCTATGGCACTTTCCCTGCCATACAGTCTTTTATGGGCTTCTTTATGGGGTGGGGAGAAGAACTACCACCTAGTCATGGCTGCAGCTTTCTCAGTGACAGAAATAATCATCATCGCCATAATAATAGGAAAATGCAAACCTCATTCAGAATAGGAAGTGGCAGACTTATACTAGCAAAAACTCCTTCACCAAGTTTTAACAATGACAAAAGACAAAGATGTCCCTCAAGAAACAGACTGGGGATCAAGTGAGAATTATTGTGTCTTCATGACCAAAATTCAGATTTCTACTGTACCACCTGTGTGACCCAAACTTTTTTAAATCCTCACCCAAGGACATGCTTATTGATTTTTCTTTTTGAGAGAGAGAAGGGGGAAGAGAAGGAAAGGTCAGGGGGAGAAACATCAGTGCCAGAGAGAAGCACCGATTGGTCGCCGCTAGTACACATCCCAACCAGGCACCAAGCCCACAACCCAGGCATGTGCCCTGACTGAGAATCCAACCCCACAACCTTCCGGTTGACAGAATGACGCTCTAACCAACTGAGCCACACTGGCCAAGACAAATGACCCAGGCTTTCAACTGGAAAAAGTAAGGCTTAGACTGGAAACATCTTAAATGAGAGAAAAGAACACGTATTTTAGAACTGACAGGTACCTCTGAGGGGGTCTAGTCCAGCCACTGCCTCCTGGGGAGTGGATTAGTGGTGTGAGAAGGCCACACAGTGGGTGTGGGGTAAAAGCAGGGACAAGTGCCTCTGACTCCTAATAAATGTGGAAAAGCGATGGCTAGAAAATGTGGTGTCTGGGCACATCAATCGTATCATCTGAGGCTAGAATCCAGACAAGCTACCTTTCTGCTCTAGAGTCCACCACATCAGTATTTCAGGTATCTTGTTCTTTTCCTCTCAGTTTTATTTTTAAGAAAAGCCTTTTAATAAACTCTGGTTTGAAGTAAGTGGACAAGGAGATACTTGTACACCTTAGTTAAAAAGGAGCAAAGTGCCTGGAGAGAACATTTTCCTGGAAGGCAGGAGAGTGAGTGTCTCTATTCCTAGAGTCACCACTAAGTCAGCTAGAATTTGGTAAGCTCCTTCCTTTCTGCAGACCTCAGTCTCCTGTGGGGACAAGGAGTGGCACTCGGAGACAATGTCCAACTGGTACACAGCAGTCACTCACCCAACTGAGTTGTTAAAACACTGACATACTTGAGTACTGGATGGAAAATGCCTTTGCCCCCCAAGCTATCTGAGTACAAGCTTGGCCACTACCCTGAACTTCCAAGAATCCTCAAAGGCACAGCAGGACCGCCCAGTGCCCTGCTCCAGTGCAATGTGCAGTGTCCATCCTGGATGGACGATGCCTGTGCTGTACCCATTAGCTATAATGGCCATTACCCAAGATGCTTTGAGAGGTCGTTTTCCAAGGCTATGCTGCAAAGACCACCAGGCCAGGTTATGCCCCGGTGGAAGCCACAACCTGGGATACAGACAAAGACAGGAGAGTTGTGACAAGCAGAATAACAACCTGTGAGGGGCCCACCTTCCACCTCAAGTCACTTCCCTCATTTGGGACATCTTTATGTAGGCTATGCTTATGAGGCAAATCAGTGGAATCTTAGGGCAAATTCCAGAGGTCACCTTTGTTTTCAAAAGCTGGAAAGAAATACACCATTGTGAACCAACTCTTAAAGTGAAATCCTGAGCTCAGAGGGAAATTACCAACACATGTAATCAAATTATATTTACCATGGAAATTTCTAAGAGCTCCTGCTTTCTACTCTGCTTTTACAACTCTTTAGGAAAAGGAATATTTCTCTATCCAATGTTTCAAATTTCCACAGCAAAGTCGAGGCATTATACCTGCTGAAATATATAGGAAAGGAAAAAAGTTTCCCATTATTTTCGTTTCCTCCATCCTCCATCCCTTCTATGCCACCATTATTCAAAAGTCACTCAAAAATTTTGCTGGCTGACATGACGCCATGCCGTCACTTGATCAGGTGTGGGGTACCACATGGTATGAATAAATACTTATCCACAACCGCATATTAAATGGGAATTTGCAAAGGCAAGCTCTGGAGACAAAGACGTTTCTATATAGAAATATTAACTAAGAATTTAAGTAAATGGCCCCACTGGAACAAAAACGGTTCTAAAGTAGCAATATAAACTATATTTAATAGCAACAAAAAATATTTTCCTTTTGGGAAAGCAATTTGGGTTTCTAAAAGTTACTGCCTTTCACGTGACTTAATACAGTATGCCTAAATTATTTCATTTCCTAAAACACAGATGCTGAGCCCCCAACTTCTACTTTGTGAGAGTTAACTTTTTAAATTACTCTTCTCCCAAATATAATATTCAGATTAAACACTACTTTGGTACCTTTTCCCCCTACAAATGTTATTTTCTTACAAGTCTGAATATCACACATCCCCAAAAACATATATTCCCAAGGAAGGAAAAAAGCCAGGCTCTAGAACTAATACACAATGAAAAATGAATTTAAAGCAGCCTTCTGGTCTGACATAAGAATATAAAAATGATATGAGCAAGAACAGCTTAGTTTACATACTTTTCAGTCACAGCTGCTGCTCCGAAACCACAATACCTTTAAAATGACATTTCAAGGAAACAGATACGGCATGGCTTTAGCCATAGCTTGATGTAGCTCACATTGATTTAAAGAGGCTTCTCTTTTCATGCACAGACTTTATGTAACCGTGTACACTGGCACAATTAAAGAAAAGGGTGATTCATTTTAAATAGTACAGTGATAAAAAGAGTAGATTACAAATAATTCTACCCAGCAAGATTTTTTTTTCTTTCTCCATTAAAATCGTAAGACTCAGACATGAAAACAGAGTTTTGGGGAGAAAAGGAACAGGTCTACTCTTCCTGCTTAATATTTAATTGGGTGTTAAAGACTTTTTGAAGAGACCTCTGCTCCTCCAGTGACAGGCACACGAGAGGCTCCTTTCTCTGCAAGAGACGCAGGCACTTCCATGAATAAATGAAAATAACATGCAATTAAATCAGACTATTCAATTAATAAATTACTTTGGTGGACCTTGCAGGCCAAGTCCTAGTTAATTGCATAATTTCAAAAATATTTGCACATTGCAATCACCAAAATTGGCTTTGAGGTTTCATAATACACACTTAACACTTGAGTAGAACAAATTTATTTAATAAATGCAGCCCTAAGTGCTAGAAGGCCATACCACTGAAACTGCAAAATCACTTAGCACATCCTCAGAAAAAACAAATAAACTTCCCCACTATTTAGACGTAGGCTGCTGTTGAATGTCAAGAGAGGCAGGCAAATTTTTTGCTTTTCTCTGTCATGTGTTGCCTGTAAATCTGGCCACTTGGAGACGTAATTAGAATGGAGCTAATGGACAAAATGGTTCCAGTTAGAGGTAAATTAAAGATAAACTAAGGTGGAGGATGTCAAGTAGTAAAAGCCTCATCAGGTAAAACAGACAGGCTGTCTTCCCTCCCCACTTCTCACTTCTTAGGACAACAAAACGCACCAGAAGTGAACTTCGTTACCCAGTATAAAGATGTGTTCCATTAGGAAAGCACACACAAATCCAAGGGTGAGAGAGGTCTTTCATAAAAAGAACAGAATTACACTGAACCCAAAAAGAGGGCAGAGGCACTTCCAGGGTCTGTATTGCTTACATTTGTCCTGGGGCCAAGGTACTGCCTGGAAGTGAAGGGTCTGGAAGCCCCTAGAGCACTTGGGCACCACTAGCTGCCTTCGTATTTTGATGGAAATCTTTGTCAAGCAGGTTTATTTCCAATAATCACTGCATGCTTTTCATTCACAATGGCCTCAGCTTTTTGAGCCCTGTGGAGCTGATTCAATTTACATCAGAAGTACCCAGACCACCATGACAAGGTGATTGTTTTTGTTTGGGGCTCTTTCCCTTACAGATTTCTAACCCATACAATCCAACCTGCTGCTTCCTCTTGCCTGTTTTTTTACACCCCAAGGCTTCCACCTTGCTGTAGAAAGGTATCTAACAAACTTCGTAAAAATTTTCAGTAAGGTTTAAGTAAAAGATTCTGGTGAGACTTTCAGATCTCTTATGAAATGAAACAAGCACATCTGTCTTAGTCCCATGTCCCTTTCACAAACTTCTGGAAAGAGTTGCCTATACTCTTGACCTGCCTTCTTCACCTCTCACACCTCCTCAGTCCTCACCATGCACTGAACCTCTACTGCAAAGGTCACTCAGTTTTTAGCCTCTCCTGATCTGGTCCATTGGCTGCACTCAGGAGGGTGACGCTGTCTTCCGTCTGGGTGCAGGGTTCCCCAGGTGCAGGATTCCACCTGGGACTCTGGCTCTCCATTGTCACCAAGACCTTTCCTCCACCTGCTCTCCCCTCAGTGATGTTACACTGTCCACCACATGCTCTCCCCTCAGTGATGTTACACTGTCCACCAGTAGATGAGGCAAATGCTGTGGAGGCAGATTTGGCACCTTCTCCACCACAGCCAACAACCATGCCAGCTCCACTGTCTTTTCTGCATCCCAGTAGAAACTCACTAGCCCACATGAGAGCCCTGCATGGATTCCTGCCATGGCCTCCTCAAAGCTCTTTCCTGCCTTTGCTCTCCTCATATGCCCACACAAAAGACAAACTCATCTTGCAAAACATAAGCATACTAAGTTTTCTCAATTTCTGGATAGCTTCCTCACAACAGGTTAATATTTTCAATACTGAATGCACCTCAAATTGATGTGAAAGCTTAATGCAACTTCCTTTTAAGCAGATGCAGGTCCCGCCTCTGCTTAAAACGTTTTTAGCTTCTGAAGGCCCAGAAAGCCATGTGGAAATGTCCAAAGGTACTCAGAGGGCTCTTTCTGATGTTCACCACTGCCTGTTCCCTCACTTCCATTCTTCCGTCAACATATATGACTGCACACTCCACACACTCAGCTCTAAGCCTGCACACAGAGCCAGCTTCCACCACCCATCACCCAGCCCCATCTCCTAGAGAAATTACCTGTCCCACATATTTCAAGCACAAACACCATGTTCTTCTAGAACCATTCTCTAATCTCTCTTGAGATCTATACTCTGTCATTTGCTCCATTGGCATATAGTGTTTGTCCTACTATAGCAATGATTCAATCTCATTGTAATGCTCTAATCACTAGTTTAATTGAGATACAGTTGACATACAATATATTAGTTTCAGGTGTAAGATTAATATATCTTCTTGAATAAATGAAGTGGATGGATTCTAATAAAGTTAATGATGACAATTCTTTGGTTACTTCATAAAACCAACTCTTCTCGGTAGATAAGGTTTTAAAATTTTTTCTCTCTCTTTTTTTAATTGTTGTTCAAGTACAATTGTCTCCATTTCCCCCAACACTCCCACCCACCCCGGCCATTAGTAAATAATCTTAGTTCCTCTTCCACTAGAACCATTCAGCAAGGTGAAGTCAAGCAGACCAACTGCATCTGCACAGTATTTGTCCACAACTCTGAAGATACGAAACATGTTATCACAGTTGATATTAATGTGCATGACTGAGATATGATTTGAAGAAGAACATTGTATGTTCCCTTGAAGTAAAATCGCCTTATTGTTCATAATACAGAGCAAAGAAAACAGAATGAGCAAGGAAGCTATAAGGGTTTAATCAAATAAAGTTCTTATAAATAAGAATTGAGATTCACTATCCACCAAAAATGCAATTATCCCCCCCGACTAACAGTACCCTAATTTAAACTGCACACGAAAAAAAGCTTTCAAGTTAGAAGACAATTTTATATTAAGGTCTCAGATGAACCTTAATGCCACTCCCTTTCCTGGCCCTGTGGTCTGCTAAACTTCAGCTCTAATTATCTCATCATGTGTCCCACTTCCAGCATCTCCAACTTCACAGCCAGCCTCCAAAACAGTAAAAAAAAAAAAAAAAGAGTTGCCATGTGTCACACCTGCGACCTCCCATCTTTGGTATATTTGGTAATGGTGTTAAAACGGGAAACCTGGTACCAGCCAACATCAGTCCCAGACTCAAAAAATGATGTAACTTAAGTGACCAAAGAATAAAAGCCAACTTCTGTAAATGTTGTGTGACAAGGCCACACAATATTCTTCCTGGGTTTCATATTTTCAGAAACCCAGAACTAAAAATATCATAAGTGTGTTGTTTATAATGTAATTAAAGGTAATTGGTAGGTGAAATCAAATTTTCTTTTTCATAATTAGGATTTGGCTGAGTCATTTAACTTCTCGGATCCTCAATAATTTCTTCGTCTATAAAATGGAGTGAGGAAATCTCTATGAGAGTCAAATGTGATCGTACATTCTGATCCAAGACAGGACTTTCAACTCTGTGTGTGCAAAGATGTGTGAACTGGAAAAGAGGTATTTTTGATACAGCTCCTATGTTATTCATTCGGGTGTTTAGCAAATAATGTTAGTGAAGCCCACACTGTGCCACGTGGAAGGTAAAGAAGAATCAAACTTGGTCCCTTCCCTCAGGAGCTCATAGTCAAGTTCTGTAGTATCCAAAACAGTAGTCATTAGGGATATTTTAATTAAATCACATGTGGCTATTTTAATTAAAATTAAGTAAAAACTAAAAATCCAGTTCCTTAGTTGACACAATTCCAATGCTCAAGAGCCACACATGGCAACTAGCTACACACAGGCTAACTTGTTGGACAGTGTAAAATATTTTATTACTACAGAAAGTTTTACTGAGCAGCTCTGATCTAGACAGGCAAGGAAGTATGCAGGTGAACATTAAAACATCATGCAATCTAAGTGATGACGAATAGGTAAGTTTTGTTTTTGTGGAGCAGAAAGGGACAGCCAGGTGGAGCGGACCACATGTGCAAAAGCACGGAATAATCAAGAGGCATCCTGAGTCCCAAAAGGGTGTGCAAGCACTTCTTTGCACCAGGAAGCAGTGGCCAGATATAAGCCTGGAGGAGTGGTTAGGAGACAAGAAAGACCTCACAAGCCAAAGAAGGGGTGAGGACTTAATTCAGAGCATAGTAACAAAGCGGTATGGTGATGCATCAGAAGTGTTTGATAGAAAACTAACCATACAGTGGTTGTCAACTCTGGAGGTACACATGAGAAATTTACAAAGCTCCTGGAAATGCTGGTGCCTTGCCCTAATGGAATTAAATCCATTTCTGGACTTGGAACCTGGATCTCAGTAAGTGTTAAAACTCTAAAGTGATTTAAGTGCACAGGGTTGAAAACCAATGAAGATCACAAGGAACTGGAATTGTGGTTAAGCTGGAACAAAGAAGTACAAGAAAGAGTCTACTGCAGCTGTCCTACAAGAGGTGACGGTGACCTCACCTAACACAGGCACAGGGGGGATGAAGAGGAAATGCTGATTTTGGTAGAAGTTTCTAAGACATAATTAATACAACTAGAAACAAATATGAGCAACCAGGGTAGAAAAAAAACAGAATATAGTATGAAAAGTCTGTCCCACGACAATAATGACCAATGCAGAGAACAGTGGCAACAGCCCAGTGTTAGAGGCAGGGCCACATTCCTCAGAGCATCTCGTAGAAGGTCCAGGAGCCAGAGACAAGGTTTGCCTAGATCCTGCTGTTGAATCAAGTGAGAGAGTGAGCACAAATGATGAGTGCTTGCAGAATCTGTACAGAGTAAAATACTTTTCTTTAAACTGCAACCTATCAGAATATCAAAAAGACATGCATTTTTAATGTTTGGCTCCCTCCTCAACTATTCCACACTGCACACCAGTGCCCCCATCAGCCTGGCAGCACAGACAGGCCACAGACATCCTGTCCCAGCAGCACCACTGATTACCTGTATGGACTTTACCAAATCATCTGACTCTGGGTCTGGGCCTCATTGTTGTAACAGTCAAGGGGGAGAGATGGACTTAAACAAGGTGCTGCCAGAGATCCCTCCAGTGTGGAACACTCTATGACACATTATAGTCTAAAGAACAGAAAGTCATATAAGTTTATAATAATGTTCAGTACTTACCTACACACTAATTTATATAAAATTATATTTATTTACATTCCAGACATATATGTTCCTAAGATTATACATATACATTTCTTAAATTATATACAGATTCCAAATATACATACACACATATTTCTTTTTGTCTCAAAAAGATATACTCAATCTATTGTTTAGTCTTCGTATAACAATTACCATGTTTTTTCCTTGCCATGCTAAAGTAAGGAGTTGCAAACTCAATGCCTCACAGGACAGGGGGCTGGCCATGTTAATGAATAAAGCAGTCCAGTGGGGAATGACAAACTCTACGCCATGCACCTGCTGAAGGGGATGGCCACTGTCTGGCTCCAAGTCCCAGCTACCTACCATACGGGAATGTGAACCCAGGTTAGTTGCACTTTTCTTTCAAAACTCATAAATTGTTTTAGGTGTAATCTCTTTATATTTAAATGCTGGCAACCAACACAAATAATTTTAAAACGTTGTGCACACCACACACAACAGGCCTGAGGCTACCAGTATGTGCTTTGCCCTGAAGTATGCTATCCTTCCATGTCTTTTAAACCTGAAAAACATAAAACAAGAAAGAAGCCTTCTTAGGTTCTTATGACAGAGTTCTGACCTCTGGTTTCTAAGTTAAGTTTGACCAGCAACACTAGTCACAGACTTATAGCTACCATTCCACAAAGTGCCTATAAAGAAATCTACAGAATGCATTTGTATGGGGTTTGAATGGAGACTAGGACACCTGAGAAATAAATTCTTTGTGTACCAAATGTCAGGTGGGTTTTAACACTTAAAGATAAAAACATGAGCATTTATATTCTGTGAATAGCAGCCATTTATCCTTCAGTGAATTCAAAATAGAAAAACAGTTTTTTGAACAGCAATATCACTATATTTTTTGCTTTCAAAAGAAAAAAAGTCCCTTCTCTTTTCATTACACCTTTTTAAACATGGAGTGCTTGCTATGCCATCTGGCACTCATTAGCAGGAAGAGACCAGTGCACATGGAGTATTCCGTACTAGAGGCTGGGGTGTCAACCATCGTACTGTAGTAACATGATCCTCTGCTGCTCGATCACCCTTACACCACTGTCACAGTGGAAGGAGAGCCAGTGTTAATGAAGAGGAATTTACATCCAGAAGGGCTGTCCTGTACATACCCAATGGTTGAGAAATCCATGTGAAAAGCATAAAAAGAAAACCAGATGAAAAACAACAATCCGATAATATTTATGATAAAATTCCCATGATGCCCCCCAAAAATGCCTTGTAGCAACCTGGGCTCCAAGAGTATTTTATAATGACTGTGATGGCAGAATTGATAGTGTTCTAGTGCTCAACATAAAACCTATAAAGTTTTATAGGTTTTCTCCCCTTCAAAAGGGGAGAATGTATTTTTAAAGAATGGAAGGAAGTAAGGGAGAGTATGAAGCCAGTTACTTGGGCACATGATTCCAGTTTGTCTCACTACAATGCAACAAAAACAAGAAAGGCTTTCTTGTCATGCTCACTAGTTGCATGCCTCAGGTGGTAAATGTAGGATAAGGTTTAAGCAAATCCCTAAACCTACCTCACTAGTACTTGGAAGAAAGGAAGAAAACAAAGCCTGTAGGAGTTGGGAAAGATGGGCCGTACTAGGCTGTCTCGTATAGGAGGGTCTGAATGAATTCTAAATCTGGAGGAACCTATAGGAAAGGCGTGGAAAAAGATGATAATAGCAGCACTGGGAAGAGAAGAAATAAGTAGATAGCAATACTTTAAGTGTTCCGGGCACAGCACTACACTGTTCTTATTCCCATTCAACAAGTGAGAAAAGTAAAATCCAGCATGGTAATTAGGTCCAAGTCATACAGCTAACAAATGGAATAGCATGGATTTGAATCCTACTATCCATCCTAGAAGCCAATGTCTCAACCACCACCCTATACTGTCTCCCAACATTGGAGATAAAATTAAATAAAAGCAGGTAAAGACAAAACCAGAGATGAGACAACAAAGGATGCCTTCAGCAATGCTATGGAGGGATGACTTTGAAAAATTAATGCAGGGACAATCACTCCAAAGAGAGAAGTGAAGTTCCCTTACTATATTGAAATGGGTCTCCCTGCTGCTACTTGAGAGGCCACTGGTTTTCCTTTTCATTTGGCCACCTGTAACAGAATTAACTATGCTTAAATATGCACCCACAAATTATGAAATTTGACCACCAATTTCTCACACAAAGTTATAAACATACCAAATGATCTCCTGTAAAGAGTAGTTCAATTCTATGATATGTAAGTATGCATACATGAGTGTTCACTGAAGACAAATGATATCTGAATCTCAAAGTACCTCTAATTTCTCTTTGTTAATTATAATTAGCTCTTTCAAAATCAGCTGCACGTGTATGTTTATCCTTTATTACCAATATGCAGAAAAATTTTTCTGAATAAGAAATGTTCCCTCAGGACCTTCCTCCATCCTTTTATACATAAAAGGAGGCCATACAAATTATGGCCTTGAATATTGTTATTTAAAACGACATCAGAAAGTACACTCATTAGCACTAGAGATATTTAAAATTATTGTTCATTGGTGAAATAAGTAGTATTCAAGACACACGATTAGCTGGAAAGATTGTGTGTCAAAACCTGAGAACCTCATACCTTGAGAACTGCACAAGGGGTCTAGATCTAATTTGGTACCAGGAAAGAACTCTGATACCTTTCATCTAGAAAGCTGGCCAATTCTGCCATTGAAATAGCATTATTTGCTCCTCAGAGTAAATATTTTACATGAGATACCTGCTGCAATATGTGAGTGTGGCAAAGAGAGACTTCAGGCCTCAAAAAAACAAGTTGTATGACTTTTCTGGTCTTGCTTCCTAATACATCTCTATCCATATGACACAATTCTGGATATAACTTGCATGAAATACAACATGCCATAGGGCAGTGAGGGTATGAGAGGAGGAAATGCATACCTCTGTGTACTGTTAACCGCTACTATTTTGGCCAAGAAACTCTGACAGTTTTGGAATGGCCAAATTGGCTCAGTTCAGTTCTTGACACCCTTACCCTGGGCTGACTGACCTTCTAGCACCTGAGCATCAGCACAGTGCTGACTAATCAATGACAATGTGACTGCCTCAATCTGCTTGGTTGTGGTTGGAAACAGTTGGAATAAATGATCCAGTCAAACTCTGAGATCTCCTTTTGCGCAGTCTGAACCCATTAAATATCACAAAACAGGACTGCCTGAGGCTATCAGAGATCAGTAACTATAAAAAGAGCCAGAAAACAATGAACAAAATGGCAATAAGTTCATAACTATCAATAATTATTTTAAATGTAAATGGATTAAATTCCCCTACCAAAAGACACATAATGGCTGAATGGGAAGGAAAAAAATCCCATCTATATGCTGCCTACAAGACATTCAATTAAGACATAAAGACACACAAAGACTGAAAGTGAAGGGATGGAAACAGATATTCCAGGCAAATGGAAGCTAAAATAAAGCCAGAGTAGCTGTACTTATATCAAAAAAATAAACTCTAAAACAAAGACTGTAGTAAGAGACAAATAAAACTTGTATGTAATAATAAAAGTGTCAATCAGAAAAGAAGATGCACCCAAGACAGGAGCACCGAAGTATGTAAAGCAGATATTAATAGACCTAACAGGAGAAATACACAGCATTATAAAAGTAGTATGGAACTTTAATACCCAACTTACATCAATGGATAGGTCATCCAGACAGAAACTCAATAAGGAAACATTGACCTAAAATGACATGTCAGATCAGAAGAACTTAACAGATATTTATAGACTATTCTATTCAAAAACAACAAAGTACACATTCATCTCAAGTGCACATAGAACATTTTCCAAACTATAAGATAGGCTATACAATAAGTCTACCTAAATTTATAAAAATTGAAATCATATTTAGCATATTTTCAGAGCACAACAAGTGTAAAACTAGAAATTAATTACATTAAGAAAACTGGGAGCTACAGGGCCCAGAAACCATGCTTCAATTAGTGGGTGCACCAACCTGTCCCATGGTCCCAGCACTGGTTGTGACAGCCACATTATCATTTTTTCACCTGAGGTCTGGCTCTACCAAGTAGAATGTTTTTAAGTATATTAACCAGGTGGCCTTACATAAGCATCTGTCAAAGGGAAAGACTGTACAGTAATTGTCACACAGAAGAAACTCCCTGACAAATTACTGGGTTCCAGCATAGTGACTCACTTATTCAAGATAGCTGAAAATACTGGCTGTGTTTTCACATTCCATGACAGGAATGACATCTGACAGCAGATCCCAGGTACAGAGGCCATGCTATGAGGCAGCTAATTGGAAATACAGGTATGACTTTGAGATTCCTGTAGAGATGCTATATAAAAGAACTACTGATACTTTTCAGGTCTAACCATGGAATGCTGAAATGAAGCCTCTTGGTAACTGTATGATTTTAATTGGTAGAGATGTAGAACTGGCCCCTCAGATACGCGTGTGTGATCCTACAGGTTACTACTACAGGTTTGAAGCCATGCAGCAGGAGTTAAACCTAGTCAACCAGTTTTCTTTTTAAAAAGTGCAGAAAAATGTGGACATTTGAACAGACAGTGGAAACTATGATTATATGCCTGATAAGGTTTCTGTCAACTGATTTCAAACCTTCAGAAATAGAACTTGGGAGTAGTTACAGTTGAAAATCCTAAATTCAGGATTCTTACAGATGTAGAGATTGATGCTCACCTTGTTGCTCTAGCAGAGTCTAAGCATTGTAGTTAGTTTACCAAATTCAGGATGCCACCTGCCTGCACGTTTGTCATAACAGACCAACTTTACAGAGGTCCTTAGGTTGAAAAAGGAACCTCTCTCCCACTCCTCCTGCCGCTGAAGTAGTTAGAACTCTATAGAAATAAAAACAGTGTTTTGGGAGAAAAAAAGAAAGAAAACTGAAAAATTCACAAGTAAGTGGAGATTAAGCAGCATATTACTGAACTAATGAGTAAAAAAATAAATCAAAAGATAAATAAAAAATGTCTTGAGACAAATAAGAAAATATACAAAAATTTATGAATGCAGCAAAGGCAGTTCGAAGAGGGAAGTTCATAGCAATAAATGCCTATCTAAGAAACAAGAAAATTTTAAATATACAATCTAACTTTATACCTAGGAACTAGAAAAAGAACAAAGGACACTAAAGTTAGTAGAAGGAAGAGAGGCAAAGATTAGGGCAGAAATAATAAAAGAGATTAAAAAGACAATAGAAACTATCAATGAAACTCCGACCTGGTTCTTTGAAAAGAGAAACAAAATTGACAAATTTATAGCTAGACTCACCAAGAAAAAAAGGGAATTGACATAAATAAAATAGGCAATGAAAGAGAAGTTACAACGGATACCATAGAAACAGAGGATCATAGGAGACTACTCTGAATAATTATATGCTAACAAATTGGACATCTGAGGGAAAAAATGAATGTATTCCTAGAAACAGAATTTACTAAGGCTGAACCACAATGAAATAGACTATCTACACAGACCTATTACTTGTAAGGAGATTGAATCAGTAAGCAAAAACTTCTCAACAAAAAAAGTGCAGGACCAGATAGCTTTACCAATGGATTCTTCTCAATACTTCTCAAACTATTCCAAAAATAGAAGAGGAGGGTACTCTTTCAAATTTATTTGATGAGACCAGTAATATCCTGACACCAAAAGCAGACAAGTATGCCAAAAGAAAACAAAATTATACACCAATATCCTTAGTGAATGGAGATGCAAAAAATACTACCTCAACAAAATACTACCAAACCAAATTCAACAGTACATTAAAAGAATGAACATCACTATCAAGTAGGATTACCTACTAGTGATGGTTCAATACCTAAAAATCAGTCTACAAGCTACACCACAGTAACAACATGAAGGATGAAAATCACACAATCGTCCCAATAGATACAGAAAATGCAGCTTAAAACCCCAACATAATAAAGACCACATATATGACAAGACAAGGCCACAGCTAAGATCATACTAAACAGTGAAAAGCTGGAAGTTTTTTCTCTAAAATAAGGAACAAAATGAAAATGCCCACTCCCCATTTTTATTCAATGAAGTATTTGAAGTCCTGGCCAAAACAATTAGGCAAGATAAAAGAAAGAATATGCATCCAAATTGGAAAGTAAAATTGTCACTATTTTCAAATGATATGATATCATATGTAGAAAATCCTAAAGACTCCATTCAAAAACTGTTAAAACAAAGAAATTTACCAAAGTCGCAGGATACAAATCAATACACCAAAATCTGTTGCATTTCTATATACTAATAATGAACTATCAGAAAAAGAAATTAAGGAAAACAGTCTCAAAAACAATTAAATTCCTAGGGAATAAATTTTCCAGGAAAAGACATAAATAATGGAAGAATATTCCATGTTCATGGACTAAAAAGGTATTGTTAAAACATCTATAGCACCTAAAACAATATACAAATTCAGTGTAATCTTTATCCAGATTCCAAGGGCATTTTTCAGCAAAATTAAAGAAAGAATCCTAAAATTTGTATGGAAACATAAAAGGCCTCAAATAACCAAAACTGAAGACATCGCACTCCCTGATTTCAAACTATATTACACATCTATGGTAATTAAAACACTGTGGTACAGGCACAAAAACAGGAACCTAGATCAATGGAACAGCAAAGATAGCCCAGAAAAAAATAAAAACATATATGGTCAATTAATTTATGACATAAGATCCAAGAACATACAATGAGGAAAGGACAATCTCTTCAGTAAGTGGTGTTAAATAAACTGGACAGCCACAAACAAACAAAAAAATGGCCTGCTGTCTTAAACCATACACAAAAAATAACTAAAAATTGGTTGAACTTAAACATAAGGCCTAAAACCATAAAACTCCTAGGAAGGAAGTACAAGTGGTAAGTTCCATGATGTAGATCTTAGTGATGGGTTTTTCAACCTGACACCAAAAACAAAGGCAACAAAAGCAAAAATTTAATAAAAAATAGGCAAAAAATCTAAATAGACATTTTTCCAAAAAAGACATACAGATGACCAAAGGCACATACAAAGATGCTCTACATCTTTAATCACTAGAGAAATGCAAATTAAAACCACAATGAGGTATCATCTCACACATGTTAGAATGGTTAATATTAAAAAACAACAACAAGAAATCACTAGTGTTGCTGAGGATGTAGAGAAAAAGGAACTCTTGTGCATTCTTGGTGGGAGTAGAAAGCGGTGCGGTGTGTCCACTATGAAAAACAATATGGAGGTTCTCAAAAAATAAACATAAAACTACCATATGATACACAAATTTCACTTCTAGTACTTAGCTTAAGGAAATGAAAACACTCATTTGAAAATACATATGCTGGGACATGGAAGGACTTCCGCCAAGATGGAGGCATAGGCAGAGACGCTGTGCCTTCTCACACAACCAAGGTTAAAGACAACAAAATTTTAGCAACAGAAAACACAGCCCAAACACAGAAAATTGAACTTTTCGGAAGTCTGATAACAACGAATTCTTCAGCCGGACTGGTAAGAGGAGCTAAGCCAGCAGCTGGAAGAGCGGGGTTGCAACGGGTGGACCCAGTGAGCAACCTGGCGGACCCAGTGAGGGTGCAGGGCGGCAGGCTGAAAGCAGTCACACATTTGAGCGCAGATAGACCAGTGAAAAAGTGAGCAGTGAGACAGACCGAGCAGGCTCCAGCAGCAGGAAGCAGCAGAGGGGACCGATATTGCCCCGCTCTGACTACGCCCCCATATATAGTGTCACAACCCAGTGACCTGGGCGGCCTGCCCTGATGAACATCTAAGGCTCCACTCCTCATACTTAATGGGCCAAAAATGGCTCAAGAAGATCTCAAAGCCCCAGAGCCCATAACTCTAAGTGACCAAGAAATAGCCAAACTTTCAGATGCACAGTTCAAAACACTGGTGATCAGGATGCTCACAGAACTGGTTGATTTTAGTCACAAATTAGAGGAACATATGAAGGCTAAACTAATAGAAATGAAGGGAATTGCACAGGAAACCAACAGTGATGGTAAGGAAACTGGGACTCAAATCAAGGGAGTGGACCAGAAGGAATAAAAAAATGACCAAACAGGAAAATATGAAGAAACAAGAATTCAAAAAAATTGAGGAAAGGCTTAGGAACCTCCAGGACACCTTTAAACATTCAAACATCTGAATTATAGGGGTACCAGAAGGGGAAGAGGAACAGCCACCAATGGAAAACTTATTTGAACTAATAATAAAGGAGAATTTCCACAATCTGGCAAAGGAAATAGACTTCCAGGAAATCCAGGAAGCTCAGAGAGTCCCAAAGAACTTGGACCCAGGGAGGAACACACCAAGGCACATCATCATTACATTAGCCAAGATTAAAATGAAGGAGCGAATCCTAGAAGCAGCAAGAAATAAGGGGACCATCACCTACAAATACCTTCCCATCAGACTGTCAGCTGATTTCTCAAAAGAGACCTTACAGGCAAGAAGGGGCTGGAAAGAGGTATTCCAAGTCATGAAATCCAAAGACCTACAACCAAGATTGCTCTATCCAGCAAAGCTTTCATTTAGAATGGACAAATAAAGTGCTTCTCAGGTAAGATCAAATTCAAGGAGTTCAGCATCACCAAGCCCTTACTATATGAAATGTTAAAGGGACTTACCTAAGAAAAAGAAGATAAAAAAAGATGAACACTGAAAGGACAGCAAATTCACAGATATTAACAACCACACCTAAAACAAAAGCAAACTAAAAGGACAGCTAGATCAGGAGGGAAAACATAGACATGAAAATCTCATGGAGGGTTAGCAACAGGAGAGTGGGGGGAGGAGAAAGGGGCAGAAGGTACAAAAAATAAGTAGCATAGATGGTAGGTAGAAAATATATAGGGGGGAGGGCAAGAATAGTAGGGGAAATATAGAATCTAAAAAAATTGAGACACGTGGTCATAAACTAAAGGGGGGAATGGTGGGGGCGGGGAGTGCAGGGTGGAGGGAAATGAAGGAGGGGAATAGAACAACTGTAATTGCATAATCAATAAAATCAAATAAATATTTTTTTAAAAAATTTAAAAATTAATAAAAAAGAAAACACATATGCTGCATTACTTACAATAGCCAAGACACAGAAGCAACCAACTGTCCATGAATGAATGAATGGACAAAGAAACTGTAGTTCATATATACAATGGAATATTATTCAGCCATAAAATAAAATCTCGCCACTTGTGACAACACAATTGGAACTCAAAGTAAAATATGTCGGACTGAGAAAGGCAAACATTGTATGGTCTCTTATATGTGGAAACTGAAACAACGACAATGACAAAAATAAAAAAGTTCACAGACAGAATACACTAATGACTGCCAGAGCAAGGGGGTGAATGGAGGCTGGGTGAAGTGCTTAATTTTTAATTTAAATGAATAAATGTTTAAAAATTAGATACAGAGGTAAAAGCATAGTTATTGAATCTTCCCAATGCCCCACATAAAAACATACAGAAAAACCTGAGAGTAAAACCAAAAACCCATGGACAAATTTACAACAGAAGTACATGACAAGCATTACCCCAAACAACAAAGTACATGGTGGTGTGGGCAAGCTAACACTGACCACAAGTCCTACAGAATAGCAGCCTTCATGTGTAAAGCAGCAGAGGAAAACACCAGGGCAATTGAAGGACCTGAGGAAAAGAACCCCTCAAATTGTAAAAGTACTAAATAAAAAGTGTGGTGAGCAAATTTAAAACAGCAGCTGAACCTGGGGGAAATCTTCCTGTTCTAATAAAGTGTCAAAGGCCTCAAAATAAAAAATTCTGAAAAGCTCTGGCTGGGTGGCTCAGTTGGTTGGAGTATCATTCTGTGCACCAAAAGGTTGTCAGGTTCGAACCCCTGTCAGTACACACACCTAGTCTGAAGGTTGGTCACCGGTCAGGGTGCATACAGGAGGCAGCTAATGGACGTTTCTCCCTCACATCAAAGTTTCTCTCTCTCTTTCCCTTTCTCTCTCTCTAAAATCAAGAAGCATGTCATTGTGTGAGAATCTCTTTTTAGAAGAAATTCTGAAGAGTATGGAGTAGTCAATTGTGTATGACCTCTCAAAACTAAACTGCTGGGACTCCATTCTAGGACAGAATCTTACACCCAGAGAAACATCCGGAAATAGAAGCAAAATTGAAAAAGGTGGAGAAAACTGAAAGGACAGAAAAAGAAAGTCCAAAAGTGGGCAAAAGAAGACAGTCAAGGTATTTTGAAATAGCAGGACAGTAGTAGACCATTAATAGAAAGAACACCAGAATATAGAGCTCTATGAATTTAAAAGAACTTTCTAAATCAAATCTCTTGATTAAAAGTTTAAAAAATTACTTACATATAAAAAGAGGCAAGAGAAAAAAAATTTAAACATATTTTATTGATTGTGCTATTATAGTTATAGTATTACAACTATAGTATAGTGCTATTATAGTTATACTATAGTATTAAATAGTTATCCTATTTTTTCTCTGCTTTATCACCATCTTCCATGTACCCCCTCTTCCCTCCAGTATCCCCCCCTCCCAGTTCTTCTCCATGGGTCATATGTAGAAGTTCTTTGGCTTTTCTGTCTCCCATATTATTTTTAACCTCTCCCTCTCTATTCTGTATCTACCAATTATGCTTCTTATTCCTTGCATCTTTTCTCCCATTCTCCCCCGTCCCCCTCTGCTCTAACCCTCCATGTCATCACCATTTTTGTGACTCTGTCCCTGTTCTAGTTGTTTGCTTAGTTTGTTTTTGATTTTGTATTTGTTTTTTTTTGTTCAGTTGTTGGTAGCTGTGAGCTTGTTGTCATTTTATTGTTCGTAGTTTTGATTGTCTTCTTTTTCTTACGTAAGTCACTTTATCATTTCATGTAACAAAAGCTTCATGATGATGAACCCTTTAACTTTATGTTACCTGGGAAGCACTTTATTTACCCTTCCATCCTAAATGATAGCTTTGCTGGAGAGAGTAACCTCAGATATAAGTCCTTGCTTTTCATCACTTCAAATATTTTTTCCCAGCCCCTTCTTACCTGTACGGTTTCTTTTGAGAAATCAGCTGATAGTCTTATGGGCACTCCTTTGTAGGTAACTGTCTCTTTTTCCCTGCTGCTGTTAAGATTTTCTCCTTATCTTTAATCTTGGGTAATGTAATTATGATGTGCCTTAGTGTGTATTTCCTTTAGTCCAACTTCTCTAGGACTCTCTGAGCTTCCTGGACTTGTGAGTCCTTCCTTTGCCAGAAGTCCTTCATTGGACTTCTTGGACTTGTAGGTCCTTCATTATTTTTTCAAGTAAGTTTTCAATTTCTTTCTCTTCCTTTTCTCCTTCTCACACCCCTACAATTTGAATGTTGGAATGTTTAAAGTTGTCCCACAGGTTCTTAAGCCTCTCTTCACTTTTTAAAATTATTGTTTTTTCATTCTGTTCCAGTTGAATGTTTATTTCTTCCTTTTGTTCTAAACTGTTGATTTGAGTCCCGGATTCCTTCCCTTCCCTTCCCAGAGTATTTTGCACTCTGCATCCGATAGGCTGGCTACCTCCTTGTCACTTAGTTCTTTTTCTGGAGTTTTGATCTGTTCTTTCATTTAGGCCATATTTCTTCAACTCAGCACACCTGTTACACTGTAAGCCTTAGATATTCTCCAGGGTGGGGCAACCTGTATTGCTGCATGGTAGCACTGTATGTGGGTGAGGGGTCTGAGAGGAAACAATGCTGCTTGCTCAGTTCTCCGCCAGCTTTCAGTTACTTCCTCTGCTACCCACAAATGAACTGTACCCTTCTGGTGCTGATTCTGGGGCTTTTGTATATTCTGCGACCATGTAGGCCCTTCCAATGGACTCTCTTGTGAGACTGGCAGTTTCTCCCGCCATTGCAACCCCCACAGGTCTTTATAGCCAGGGGTTTTGAAACTTTCTTCTCTTGGTGCTGGAATCCTGGGTTGTATGATCTGTCTCCTTCCCCATTTGTTCCTCTCTGTTTATACACACACGGATGTAAAACATTCTGATCTGCCAGCCGCTGCCTCACCTGCCTGGTCCATCAGATGCCACCTTGTCCTGCGTCCTCTCCACCCTGGTTTTCTGTCTCCACACTTCCTACCAGTCTGGATGAATGTTTCTTCTTTAACCCCTTGGTTTTCAGCTTCCATACAGTTCTACTTTCTGGCTCTTCTGGTTGTTTTCTGTTTTTAAATTGGTTGTTATCCTTCTTTTGGTTATGCATGGAATTAAAGAAATTGTACACCAAAAATATGCCATATAACAGATAAAAACTAAGATGTTATTTTAAAATGAATTAAAAGACAGTGGAAATATGATATAAAGAATTAGAAAAACAGAAACAAAGGAAAAACAGGAAAAATCAATTTCAAATTGAGAAATGCATTAAGAGGTAACAAGAGTAAATAAATACAACATATAATTCCTTAAAAGTAATAAAAGATTAAAAAATAATTTTTTCAAAAAATAAAAAAGAAATAAAGATAAAACATTTTAAGCAAGTATCAATATTGAACATAGATAAAGATCCAACATGTGAAAAATAGGAGTCCCTGAAGAAGAAAAACAAAGGAAGAGACCTGTCTAAATACTTAAAACTGTAACTATCCTAAAATTAAAAAAAAAATTTGAGCCTATATGTTGAAAGAGAACACTTAATACTTGAGTATATTGACCTAAAATGACCAACACCAAGATGATTCCTAATAAAATTACTGGACTTGTGGCTTTAGACCAAAGAAAACAACATAACATTGTCAATACATTTTTAAAAAAATGTGAACCAACAACTTTATACCTGATAAATACTTACCTTTTAAGTATAAAGAGTGCACAACAAATTGTTATAAAAACACAAGAATTCAGGTAACATAGGTCTTATAGCCCTTTTTGCTATATTTATAGAAAATAAGCATTAGATAAAATGAACAGAAATACTTAAGGACTATACTTATTTATAGAACTAAGACTGAAACAGGATTAACAGGGGAAAGTATGTTATAAATGGCTACATGTGCTAAAAAGACAGTCACAGTAAAGCACCAAAAAACAGAGATTAGGAACAGTACATGTAATAAGATGTTCAGCTCTTCTTCGTAATCGGAACTGGAGGTTGTAGTATAAGTATTGTTGTTCTGAAACTGCTGTGTGTGCAAGGTTGAACAACAAGCAAATTATTAATTATGGGATATTGTAATTCTGTCATCCCCAGTATTCTTGAGAACCACAATTCTCAGCAAGGAAGAAAGGAGATAAATATGTAACAGATAAGAAACTAACTGAAAGCCCTCAAATCCTGAATATGAAATGAAAATAGTAGGAATTCCTGAGGCCTAGACACAATTAACCAATCCAGTAAAAATGAGCATTGTTAGCACTAAGAATATTGTCTTGAAATACACAGTTCTACTAAAAAAAACAAAGTTTTCTTGGACAAATGGCCAATTTTATTTTTTAAAGATTTCATTTATTTATTTTTAGACAGAGGAGGGGAGGGAGAAAGAAAGGGAGAGAAACATCAATGTGTGGTTGCCTCTTTCATGTGCCCCATACTGGGGACCTGGCCCACAACCCAGGCATGTGTCCTAGACTGAGAATGAAGCTGGTAACCCTTTGGTTCACAGGCCAGCACTCAATTCACTGAACCACACCAGCCAGGGCTGCCAATTTTAGTTCTCATGTGAGAAACATGAGCTTGGAATGTCTTGCCTTACCAGTGAGCAAAAAAGCAATTGAAGATCAGTAGGATCATCTCAGGACAGAGGAATCAATGTAAAGAAGTTCCATGATCAAAGATGGACTATTTATCTTCAATTAAAATTAGAAATTCCATGGATTGAAAGCAACTAATATTTAAATGTATGATTCAGAATGATATTAAAATTTATTCACTGCTTTCAGAGGATTACATGAAACTAATTCATTATTTTTTAAATCTGTAAACACTTGGAAAGAACCAGGCATTTATCCTGTATTTTTATATGACTAGATCCATGAGTAGCCAAAGAGTAGATAAAAATTACAACAGTATTCCAACTAATATAGGAATACACTAGAAATGAAATATCACTCTTTTGCAACCCACAATGAATTAAAGGATCTATCCATTAATGGTTATTCACATCACAAAAAGAAAGAATAAGGAAGTATGTCACTCCTGAATGAAAGTCTTGCCAAAGGGGTCAAATATGAACCTCTGGATCCAGCTGCCAGTGTGTATGAAACGAAGAGGAAGTAGAGAGGGCAGAAGAACATATGAGCTAAGAATGCAATCAGCCAAATCCAGGCTCTGGGAAACTACAGCTCAAGTGGCTAGGTTCTCCAAAAGGGGAATTGTAAAGAACGGAATGGAATAGAGAGAAAATTTGAAAATTAAGAACTTAAAAAACTACTTAAAAAATGGGCAATACTAAACTAGTGTTAAAGGATGTACATGTAAGTAATAAAATAATAAACAAAGTGAAGTGATTACTATAAAAGTATTGGTTACTTTTGAAAGGGGCTGTAAGTGGGATAAGGAACATAAGGGGCTTCTGGGTGGCTAGCAAATACTGACTTCTCAACTCTAATGATTGTTATAAAGATATCCACCTCAGATGACATACATACACATATGTGTTGTCCAGTACCGTGGTCACTAACCACATGTAACTATTACGATATAAATTAAGATGAAACAGAATTAAAAATCCAGATTTTCTCAGTCATCCTAGCCAAATTTTAAGTGAGCAGTAGAAAATGGCTACATTTTAGACAGTGCAGAAATAGGACACATTGTATAGAATCAGTTCATGTGTGGGGTGTGTGTGTTTGTATGTGTTGGTAGTAGTTTTCTACAATTGTGCTTACAATAAAAATGTTAAAGTTCATGACCCCCAAAACATGTTACATAACTGCATTTACTAGAATTTATTTCAAATACACAAATATAGGCTACTCCTTAAAGCAATGGCAAAGAGCATACACCTTCCAGATGAGAGATGAATAATGTGAAACTCTTTTAGAGCATTAAGTAGCAGAAACCCATGTCAATGGATCTGATTAAAATTGCTGATACACGATACAAAAAAAACCCCTTTCATCTCAAGGACAATGCAGTTGGGCCTAGAAAAGGTTAATAAACTCTTCTAGGCTATGGATTGATAATTGATCATTTTAATTACCATTAAACATTTGTTAGACATCGAGAGAAGAAAAGACTATGGCAAAATAAAGTAGCAGAGTCCCTGCCAAATGGGAACTCCTAACAAGGCACTTAAGATATGTTACCAAATTACACAGGAGAAGGACCAGGAAACATTCCTTCCACAGGGCTGGAGATCCTTAGGTCAAACACCTCATACCTCAGTCCTACTGCTGAGCTCACAGTAAGTACAAAGGAGGAAGTTCCTTTGAAGAGATTTAAAGGAGGTGTATGAAATGAAACGATGAAAGCTTGGCCAATGGAGTCATAAAATGTTTTCAAGCAGAGCAAATGACCTAAGAGAAATGGGAGGTGAGACATTGACACAGATCAAAGTGGAATCTACAAAAATATGTTACATAAAAGAAGGGAGGGCCTAAAAATAAATAATTTAGAGGTCAGAATAGAGAATCTCAAAGAACAAATGCACAAAAAGGCAGAGTGTCTGCTAATCCTCTTCAGTCATTGGCAGGGCAAGCATAAGTGCTATAGAAAAGGACAATTATAAAGGAGGCATTTTGAATAAAGCAGAAAAAAGGAGGGAGTAAAGAAACATCATAACTACAAAATACCCATCTAACAGAGTCTTTAATTACCCAGGGAGAATATCAGTATTTTCTTTAAAATAATGTCATTGATGCTAAAACATATTGAAAAAAAATAAGACCATGGAACCTATGAGCCAGTGCAAAAAGGAGGGCACCTGGTGCATTAACAGTTAAAGAGCATGGAAAATCAATAAGCCCACATCTGCTCATCATGCAAAGTGTCACACGCAAAAGAAAAGGTTAACTTTAAGTAAAGACAAAAAAAATATCTAGAATATGATGCAGAATGGGTTAAAGCAAATAATAGTAAAAAAAAACAGGGCCTGATTTTCCCATATACTGTAATCTGAGCTTTTTATTTCATTTTGGGTCTGGTTATGATCCAAACATTCTGTAAAGCTCTCTTTTACATCTTATTCTATCAAGAAAGATTTGGCAACTGAAATCCATTATGATATCAAAAGATACCTGACAATATAAAATGTATCCCACCGAGTTGATGCCACCACACACGGTTAAATTTATAACAGAAGTATCATAAAAATTATAAGAACTGCAAATTGACCACTGATTTCTAGTTCATTGATATAAACAGTGGTAACGACATGGCTAACTTCCAAACATCTTTACCACTGTTTAAAATCTATCAAGAGCATTTCAACCACAAACCTGTCCTCTAGGGTGCATTATCATTCCCACACTTAGATCAGCAAGAGTGACAACCCAAGTAAAGCCACATAATCAAAAAGATTCCATGAGATTCTTCCTCTCACCTTTCTAATTCTTCCGCATGTCAGTATCTCACTCTTGCTTAAGTACCATTCTTACTCTCAATTTGTTATTTAAGATCATTTAAAAATTTGGCTCTAATTTTGTGAGATATGTCTGTCTGCTGTCAAAATTAGTTCTTCACTACAGTGTTAAGATTCCTACTGGGCTCAAATTAGCAAGATTTTCTGTTTACTTCATATTTGTGAACCAGGAGCACTGGCAGCAGTGTGGTGCCAGTATAGTTAACAGACAGCTATTGGGAAACCTAGCAGGTAGGGAGGTCACATATTAAAACAACAAAAACAATGATTCCTTTCTGGAAGACAGTTAAGATACAGAACCTAATGACTTCCTCCATCAACGATCAATTCTATAGCATATTCACAGAGATGACAAAACAAAAAGAAAATGGCTTTAATAGGTAAAATCTGAAAAACTGTATTTCATTCATAGTGAACTTAAAAGAATGGCTAAACTATTTCATTGTTCAAATAAACACCAAAATGTGGTTAAGGGTAATAAAATGGCTAAAGAAGTAAAGAAATCAAAGACAAAGGCCTTTTAAAAATATATTCAGTGATGAATTCTCATTTTGTGTATATGTGTGTTTATTACCCCACCCCCTTACTTTCCCACTGACATATGTCTAGAACAAATTTAACATACTGCTGAAAAGAAAAAAATTAAATGTCTGGGAATAATATTATTAGCAAAAACAATCAGTAAGCAGTATCATTGTCTAAGCAGAAGCTACATGTGCATTTGTGCAAAAATCAGGCAGTTCTAACTCTTAACTAGTCCTAATACATGTGTAGGAAGTCACTCAAGAGATACTAAGTATATCTAGCATATACTACTTGTACCCAAATTGGTTTATTTCACCTTTCTGTACTTGGGAGAAAAGTAACGTCTATACGACAGATGCACTTGGAGTTTGCCACGTGGCCTAAATAGAGAAAGGGCTGCACAGATTTAGGAACAACTTGAAATTTTCATTTGATTCTTATTTGCTAAAATAAAGGCATATTTTCCCCCACAGAACATGTTGGTATTGAGTTAGTCCATGTCTACACAGAGTAAGCAGAGAGCAGAGAGGAAATAGTGACTTGTATCTGGGTAAGTCAAAGCCCCTAGTCACCTGCTACTGAAGATAATGTTGGTTTTCCCTCAGTTTGACTCTACTGGCTGTCTACAATAATACATGGGGTAAATAAGCCATCAATCCTTCATTTCTCTTTACCCATGTAAATATGGTCTAAATACCTCTCTAAATGTCAGAGCATTGTCCCATTGTAAAGCTAAGTTTTTTTCATTAGTGTGCTATTTTTAAACCCTAAAACTGAATGAAGCCCTGAAAGCAGATGTCATAACAAGAGTGCTCTCTTTGTTCTCCTCAAGAAAGTCTTTACCTAAAAAAGACTGAGCCCTAAAATACATAAAGCAAAAACTAATAGTACTTGAACTAATAAGAAAAATAGAGACAGACTCATAGATGGAAGGCAGGTGACAGCTAGTGGGAGGGGGTTAGGGTATGAGGGGATGGAGCAAAAAAGAAAAAAGGATTCATAGGGACAATGGATGGTGATTGCTGGTGGGAGGCATAAGGGGACTAAATGGTCATGGGAAAAATACAATAAAGATTACATTAAATAAAGAGCAGCACTGACAAGACAAACAGACACTTCGATGACAATAGTTGGAGACTTAATACTCCACTAAAATGAAGGGCCAGAACTAGGCAAAAGATCAACAAGGAAATGGAAAGCACAAACACCACCAAAGACCTAACAGACCTCCAGCCCACACCTACAGAAGGCTCACCTAACAACAGTATAATATACATTCTTCTTGAGCACACATGGGACACTCTACAGATAGACCATAAGCTGGGTCATAAAACACACCTCAATAAATCTAAAATTACTGAAGTAATATAAAGTATATGTTCTAATTAAAATGGAATGGGCTTATAAGTAAATAACACAAAGAAGTTTAAGAAATTCACAAACATAAAAATTAAGCCACACATTCCTAAATAACCAATAAATAAAAAAGAAACCAATTAGAAAATACTTTGAGATGAATGAAAATAAAGATAAAACATACCAAAACTTACAAGATTCAGGTAAAGCAGTATTTAGAGGGAAACTTGTAGCTATAAACAAGTTTAAGGCTTCAGAAGAGATTTAAAACAGAAGAGATGTCTCTTCTTAAGACAGAAGACATTTAAAACACTTTTGAGTTAAGCAACCAGTTAACAAATCTACCAATATATCCTAGATCTTGATTCCCCAGTCATAAGACCAAGCAACTTTTATAGTAATCACTTTCACTCAGGAAAGACATAGGTATGATGTTGTGTTACACAGAACGTCATGAAGTTATCTATCAATGGAAGCTTTTGGTAGAACATAATTCTCTTTTAATAACTTCCTAAATGAGAGGACTGAGATCTTATGAGTCAGCAAGGGATATGGTTTTAAAAGATAGATTTTCTGAATTTGAGTCTAGTAATTTTTCTGCTAGTTCTTTCTGCTACTCAAAGAACTAGCCTTGTGAATGAGTGTAAGTTTTCCACGGCTTACGTTTACATGCTATAAAGCAGAAAATTTGGAGGTTACTACTGCCATTCTTCTTTTTAGATGCCCATGTGCCTCCCCATGCACACATCAGGCACTACAAATTCATTAAGAAACTCATCAAAAGTGTCAGACCATCTTTCTTTTCAACAAAGCATTTACTGAGATTCCAAAGATAAGATAAATGATTTCTACTGTCTCCATTGAGATTAGAGTAGGTGAATTTGGGGTAGGGGAGAAAGAGGAGGTCCATGGTAATGAAGAAAACAGGAGAGACGCAAGGAAAAATTTGGGATCCTAAACATACACTGAGTTATAGAAAACCATGCCATATGGGCTTGACAACCTGAAACTCTGACCCTAGAAAGACAGTGGGACAGAGACCATCTTTGTTCATCAAGAGATCTCAGAAATCAAAGCAGTGAATACACTGGGTTTCGCAAGCAAACAGTCTTTGATTCAAATGTAAAATCTTCCATTAAAAAAGTTAATTTTGAATTAATTATAGACCTACAGGAAGTAGCAAAAATAATAGAGTCCCATGAATACCCTTGGCCCTGCTTCCCCCGAGGATGACATCTCATATAGCTGCTGTACAATATCAGAACCAGGAAACTGCCACTGGTACATTAATGTTAACCAGACGACAGTCCTTATTCAGTTTTGGTCCTTTTTTAACTACAGGTAAGTCACTGTGGCCAACCTCTTTTATCCTCAGTTTACTTATCTGGAACATGAAGGCATTAAGAGTAGCAACTTCATAGTATTTATCAGTATTCAGTAAGATAGTGGTAGTGTATTGCTTATAACAGGACCTGATATGCAATAAGAACCTGATTAGTTACTATTTAACTACTAAACAAGACTTGGGATTTCTAGTTCTCCTGTGACATTTTCTTTGGGGCCCTTCCTACTACCCATAATATAAAGATGTCATCTGCCACCATTTATAGTTTGACTGAACCCAAAAGAGAAAAACACCGGAAAAACAATGAAATGTAGCTTACTCTAAGTATTAAAAGGAAATCAAACTCAAATTTCCTTTTTGGGTGTGCACATGCCCTGGTATTTTTAACTTAATTTATCTGACAGTGGAATGGCTCACGTACTACTGACAATGCTTTTTTAAAGCCTTTGGGGAGAAAAGCAGTGAACCATCATGTAAGAATAATCTTATACTTTGATAGCTTTGTTTCCCCTTTTGGGGGATAAGAGGTAGGTTTGGGCTTTTATTTTTGTTTTTTTCATAATGTAAGTTTTTAAGTCTTAGACCTTTTTAATCAAACAGAGTGAATGCCAGACTGGATCCACGCTGCCATAGTTTCCAAATCTACTGTGTCAAAACTCAAGGGAAGCAAGGCTCTTCAAAAGGTGAGGTCTTCCATAGGTTTTAAGTAGGCCTTTCTGTGCACACAAGAAAGAAGTGCACACACAAATAGTTCCAGGCACAATCAAGGTTCTCCACTCCAGGGCTACCATTCACTTCCATTAACTGCTTTTGTGAGCCCATCCAAGTCCCTCCCAGTTCAGCATGGCAGACACATGCCAGTACCCAGAGTGCTCTTGGGTCCTACCTCCTTCACAATTACACTTTAAGGGCACAAGTATTTAATGGGGGGAAAAAAAACTTTACTGGATTTTCCCCCAGCTTTGAAACTTTTAGACCTTGAAAATGAATCGAACTTTAATAATTTTTTCTTTCTCTTTCATTTTTTATCCTACTTTTTCTTTTTGTAAATTGGCTACATTTTCAAAACCTGCCACCCACAAACAGTTTGAAATACTAAAGTGTCTGCTCTGTTTCTGTCAACAGACATTATTTGGAATCACTTAAAAGGACAAATAATATGTCCACTAATCAGCCTTAACAGCTAGAGTAGACAGCTTTGGTACATTTTAATTCTTAGACCTCTCTTCTATTCTCTTCAAGTCAGACCAAATAAGAATCATATTTGGATAGTTTCAATTTTGGTTTTCAAATTAGGGCAAGCATCTCAAACAAAGTGATTTCCAAGGAAGTCACTCAGTGTTAACGGTATCATAGGAAAACAATTGAACAAACACAGGACTGATCTATTCCATCTACCATATATTATCGATTAAGAAGCCTATAAGCTTTGGTTTCCCAATCTCAAGATGTATTTTTAATTGGATCAAAGGAAAAACTTTGATCCAATTGTAGAAATTGAGAGATGTAGAAAACAACTGATTTCTTATTTCATAAAACATACCAAAATAATCAAAACCTGATTTTTCCACCTGAATTAAAAAGATGTATTTAGTTTTGTTGGCCACAGTCCTCAGTTCAGTTCTAGTGTCCCTTTCCCCAACTTAAATATGTTTCCCCTAATATTACTTACTCTTCCTATCCTGGCATTATGCAAGATCCCTACTTACTTTGGCAATGGACACAAAATAAGACGAGCCACCCAGAGTTCTTCATTCCGAGGGAAGGAGCTTCCCAAGAACAGCAGAGTGTTGTTGTGGCATTTCCTTTCTGCACTGCCGAAGAGCAAATAGCATTCTCCAGCCAGGAAATTTAGTACCAATGGTGGGAACTGGGAGGGCCTCTTGACTGAAATACCTATTAGAACCATGAATGGCAGGTGTGGGCATGACCATCTGGTTCATGATCATTTAGCACCTGTAAAAAACAGGAATTGGCCAAATCCATACATACTTTATATGTCTCTGTGTATGTACACACACACACACACACACACACACACACACACACACACGTACACAGAGAAGGAGGGGCAGTTAAATAGGCCCAATATGCAGAAAGAGAAGATGCTTTGCAAACACAAAACCCAAGGTAAGAAGATGCATTTTATTTCAGAGAGAACCCAGCAAAAACCAAACTCTCAGATTGAGAAAGTGAACCTTGACATTAGTTCTATCATTAAAATCCTCACTAATATGGCCAATGGGCCTAGGTGAAAGCTTTAAAAATTTAAAATTTAAGGAGGGGCTAACACGCTTATACAAGAAAAGCAAAGACAGGCTTGCATATAGGATATCTGTTTCAGTGAGGAAGAGTGAACGCCAAAAACAGTGTAAGAATTAAGTACTCACATAATAGATCACTGTAAGCAAAGCTCTCCTGCAGATGTTGGAGTTAGTGATCTAAGCCCCACACTTGGAAAGGTTGTGTGACTGAAGCCATGATATATAAAGTAAAACCCAAGTGCCAAAGTTTTGATTTAGCCAAGAAAACGTGGCTGTTTTTGTTGGGTGGAAGAGGCATTTTTTTTCTCTGAGCGAAGAATTACGGTAAACATCTGTTAACCATGCCCACAGAAGGGGTGACTGTTTTCATCCCAGGTCATTTTAAAGGAATAAATGTAATTAATAAAACCCCACAGTAGTAGTATCCAAACTTCCAATAAGTCTGCTTGCTTCTGTCCACATGCCTATTTATTAAAAAGAAGCACTTATTTGAGCAAGTTTCCTGATACAGCCATTAATACTTCTTGGGAACCACTGATATGAGGTAAGAATTTTGTCTCAAATGATGCTTAAAAATACTAGTGGACTTCACTTCTTATCTCACTCTTTAAGCAACTGTTTTTGAGGGGATTCTTTTACTCTATCGGCAACAATTTATTGTAATACGTGTATTATTTAGGTCACCAAATCCCCCTTTTCTATTCTTTATATTTTAAAAAGATTTTATTTATTTGTTCTTACAGAGAAGGGAAGAGAAGGAGAAAGAGAGGGAGAGAAATAACAATATATGAGAGATGTATCAATTGGTTGCCTCTCACACGCCCCCAGGTGGAGACCTGGCCTGCAACCCACGCCCTGACTGGGAATCACTCTGGCAACCTTTTGGTTCACAGGCTTACACTCAATCCACTGTGCCACACAAGCCGGGGCATTTTTCTTCTTTTTTTAAATTAACGTTCCCATGGGTTTACCTCACACATAAAAGTCCCAGAGTATAACTATCTTTTGAAAGTGACTGTAAGAATTCATATAATCCAGAATGGTTTGGTTTTTTAAAAACTCCTTATTTGGTTTGTTCTCTTAGAAGAAAGGAAGAGGTAGGGAAACTGAATTATACAGTCAGACTGTCATTCAAATCTGTCAAATCAGAGCTCAAAACATCACTTTATCTTTGAACAACTGACTCTGAGCCCCTCCATAATGAGAGTCACCTTGGATTATTTTTAAATGTTCCCAATTAAGAGAAAATAATCATAAAAATTCATAAAATCCCAACTTCCATTCTGAGGCAAGCAAAGTTCCCCTCTATCTACATTAAAAAGGCTGTCTAGACTTAGAAAAAAACCCAGTGTTGATAAACTAGATGCTACCGCTCAACAAAGCTAAAAAACTGAAGTCGCCTATTTCTGACCTATCATTATGCCAATACGATCAATCAACAAGATGCTACTTCCCATGAACTGGCAGCACAGCAATACAGAAGGTCAGGCTTCAAGTGAGGTTATTGAAAAACACTAAATTCATCAACTCCATTTTTCCAATGCTTGCAATATTGGCAGGGTCACAGATGTTGGACTAGCTTTAAGGACAGCTTAGGAGCCTGGGGAGGTAGATGTCAGTGCTTCCACCTTTCCAAGGAGTCTTCAAAAAATACTAATTCAATGCCTCCTAGGTGCCAGTTACTGAGTTTCATGTGTGTGCATGTGTGAATGTACACAGGAGGGTATGTGTGCACAGCGGGGAGGGTATGAAGGGTGAAAGGCGATCTTTTGAATGCTACTTATATCTGATAGAATATTGAGGGGAAATTAACCCAAATGTCAGTGTTTTCTGGATCTGAAAAATTATCCTTGTGTTTACTTGTTCATTTTCCATAAAACTAAGTGTCATGTGCTAAGAAAGAAGGGAAGCAAAGATGGAGATGGAGCAAGCAAGGTTTTGATACCCCAACCGCCCTTAAGTAATGATGAATCATTAGACAAGAAAAAGGAGGGACTACAAAAGCCCGATTTTATTTAAAAACTGTCAAGCCCTTAAAGAATGAGCCTTAAAATAAACCCGCTAATTCCCTAACACATTCAAGATTCATTCCTACAAGTCAGCCCAGGATCATAGGCCACTGTGGTCAGAACTGAAATATAACCATGTGCAGCTCCACTAAATTATGCTTAAATAAAAATGTGATGTACCCATCATATTTGTGCAATATAGGGACTAAATCAGCTATAATTTTCAAGCTTTAAAAGAAAATTTCAAGCTTTAAATATATTAATTCCTAGTGAAAAATAATGTGATAAATGTCATTAATAAAAAAATTCCACAGGAAATAATTCTTTACCCTTTTCAAATTTTCCTTATGAAATGCATCATTTTAACCTAGCGCATCAATATACTTTTCCATAAATGTAACTTTGTTTTGATAAGGAGAGCCTTTTAATCCAAATTGCACAGTGATACTTCTACAATGATGTTATAACTTAGTAATCAGAGTTAACAGACTGCCTAATTAACCAAGTCATCATTTGCCAAGATCCAAATATGGGATGAATTGTGGGCCAAGGAGAAAATATGATGGACATGAAAATTATTAATTCAGGGAAGCATTAAAAGCATGTGGAGTTAATGTTCTTTGCTAAATCTTACTATCTTTAATAGTCTTAATTTTTATAATATAAGTAATATGTGAACATAAAAAATATATATATTATGCAGGGGATATAAAAACATCTAAAAATCAAATAGTTATTGATATAATTAACTTTTTTAAGGTTTTTACAATCCATGAGTTAAAAACCATAGATTCCTTCTAACAATAATAATAAACAATACCCATTGACTGCTTAGGAAATGCCAGCATTTCACTGTTTCATATGACTAAGATGTTTACTCTCCACATAACCCTTAACCCTTTGAAAGGTGCTGCTTTTCTCTTCAGGTATCAGATGTGAAAACCAAGCTTCAGAGTATTTTTTTGCTCACAAGAATACATAAATAAACAAACCATGTCCAATCTTTTCAAAAATCTTAGAGAAGTATTATTAAGTATTCTATAATTTAACTCACCAAAATTTTACCCATGGAAGCTTCATCCAGGCATTTACTATGTGGTTAGGAGACAGAAGACTGAGGTAACCTGAAAGATGCCATGTGCCTAACCTGTACAAAAGTCATTATCAGCTTACTATTCCTACCACTAACATCACTGATATGTCCTAAGAAGACATGTGTATTTCAACTGAGTTAAGACGTTTGTGAGCCAATTTTCCTAGGTGATTTCAACGTAAATCTACATACAGGATTTAACATAAGAGGGAGATGATGAATCCAGCAATCTGACCATCTTCCTCTGCGTTACTTGGTCACTCCTGTTCATCCTTCCAGGTCCCCACCAAGTCTCATTGCTTCTATGAGCCCTTTCAGTTCCCCTCCTCCCAACCACACACACACAATCCACCAGGATTCTGGTCACTTCTCACCAGTGTATTATAACTGACCTTTCTGTCCACCTTGCAGATATAAGTAAGTTGAAATCAAAGATCTTGCTTTAGGACCTAGATAGTATTAAATGGTAGATAAAAGGTTGGACAGAAGGATAGATGGGGGGAGTGCAGCAATGAATGAACTCCTGGCTTCTCGGAGGCAATCATGTGTAAGCATACTGAGGCACAGCCCACCTGGCAGGTAGTGAACATCATTGGAGATGTCCAAATATCAGACAGACAGCTTCATGAGGAAAATCTCAGAGGATACTCAAGCATGGTTAGCTGGGCTATGTGATTTTTAAAGGTTCCTTCCAACCCTATAATCCTGTATATCAGCTCAATATGCATCAATACGGTACCTTACAGGATACACATGCACAGTCACCCCTCTTAGAATTCAGCCCCTTCTTCTGAAGCCAGCACTGCCGGTCTCAGGTTATTCCCTTTCTACTGCCTTTTATAGGTAGGACACCAACCATAAACGCCATTCATGACTTTAGTGACCCAATCCTGTGCACACTTTTATACCCACCCCAGTTCAGCTCTAGGCCCAGAGAGGGTTTTAGTAATAGGTGATTCCAACTCATTGGATTAATCACAGAACCAGATGTTGTAGCATCCAAATGCTACAACAGGTGCAAAGACACAGAGGGCCAACTGTATGCATTTCTCTTCGCCATTTTAAATAGGGGACTTGAGCATCCACTGATTTGGGTATCCACAGGGATTTTGGAACCAATCCCTCACAAATAATGGGATGATTTAATTTTGGGGGGAATCAAAGGTTACATGTGGATTTTCAACTGCACAGAGAGTTGGCACCCTTAACCCCCTTATAGTTCAAGAGCAAATGGTAGCTCCTCTTTGTGCCTAAGCTGGTCACAGGTAACCAAAGAGACCTAACAAATAGGTGGGCTCAGTATTTTAAACATAGACATTAAAATGGTCTGCTTTTTAATAAGGAGATACTGATACTTAAAACCCTGTAAGTAAAAATTGCTTATTTGAGGTCCCTTGGAACCATTTTTATATAGTTTGTGTGTGTATATATGTATGTATGTATGTGTATATGTGTATATGCACATGCATATATTTGGCGTGTGTATGCCCCAGGTACAGGACTGTTATTGTTACTTTAGGAAGGAGACCTTCTTGCTTGTTACACTTGCCACACAAGTGACTGAGCAGAACAAATTAATTGCTGGGTAGTCAGAGGCCAATACAAAATAAAATGAGGGCTACCAAGATGAAGTTAATTAGAATAATGTACCAGAGAAAAGTGAGCCAAAGATCTACAGAAAACATCTTAACAAACACATCCAACTAAGAATGGAAGAATGTCAGTTGAGTGGGGTTGTCTTCATGCTAAATCACACTGAGACGTTTTTATTCCCATTGCTCTTGTACTAGCAAAAAGGAATCAAAGCATCTGAAAGAATCTAGTAAAATAAGACAGGACCTGTTAGATGGCATTGAAGTATAGAGGCTCAACATGAAACAAAAAAAAAATTCCCAGGACACCTGCAATTCAAAAAACATAGGAAAGTGTTTACACGATGAAGACCATATGGCATAATGGTTAGGAGCCATGGCACCAGGGGAAGGGTGCCTAGGTTCAAATCCTACCTCTACTTTTATAAGTGGAGAAGTCTGAGGCAGTCACTTAATCTCACTTATGCCTCAGTTCAGCTGCAAAATGAATATTTAGAATTGTACCTCCCTCATAGAGTTATTGTGAGTTAATATATATCAGGTGAATTTGTGTCGCTGTTAATGACTGATTTGGGACAGATGTAGACCAAGTCAATGGGCCTCTCTTGATGAGAACACCCAGAGTTGGCACTGAGAAATTCCACCCCAAGCACATCTCAACCAGACTCACCTGGCACTGAGGGGCCAAACTGCACATGAACATGCAACCACATTTCAAACCGCGAGAGAAAATGCCCTCAGAAAGCTCCCGATATTCCTCCCCAGGACTGAGGCAGAGGGCATGGGGATGAGGGCATGTAAGGGCTTTCCTGGCTGCTGAGCCCCCCCTATTGAATGGGCAGCACTCAAGTCTTGCAGCACATGAGTCTGCTTCCTCTTCTGTTGACTCTTGTTTTAGTGTATGAGATGATATTTGGAGATGGAGTGTACTATGTTTTCAGAGATGTAATGGGTGAGTTCTTTGCCACTTTGAAGAATATCAGTCTCATAAAATGTTTTCCAGAATTATTTGCATCACTTGACTAAAACTCAAGTGTTAGCTTTTTATTTACTACAAAGGCTATTAAAAACCAAATGTGATGCCTATATCTTAATCATTTGCTTTATTTTTATAAATTGAGAGGGTCTAAGTTCTAAATTAATAAAACTATGTGGCTCTTTGCATTTCTTCAATAAGCCTTGCTATTCCATTAATCATGTAAGTAAGAGTAATGTGACTTGATGTATTTCACGTTTTACCAGCAAAAGTTAAGGGATGTGAAGGTAGGCAAAGCTGTTCTCTGTGTCAGCGTTCACCTCACAGATGACAAGGAACAGTGCACAGGAAGCACGTGTGTCTGAAACAGCACAGCAACGGGAGACAGACCATCCTCTGCAGGCACATGAAAGAAACCGTCAATCTGCAGAGACTTGAGTCTTCTCTCAAAAATAATATGTGAATTATCAGGACAGAACATCAAGTGTACAAAATAAGAATTTTCAAGAAATTTAAGACATGGCCTCTTGTGAAGCAGGAGATGAAACCAGCTCTGATTAACTTAAAGACAAAATGTATCCCTAGCCAGGTGACTTAAGGAGATTGCAGAACTTCCAAGGTTTTCTACATTTCTAAGGTTTTGTGGATCTGGGTCAAGCTGCACACACACAGCCATCCATTGAGGTTTATCACTTATATTATCTGAAACAAGTCATAAACAACCAGCAGCCAACATGTCAACAACAAATATAAAACAGATCACCCCACTGCTTCTTCATACTGTATTTGTTACTTTTAAAGTGAATTCAGTATGTGAAACATGAATATAATAGGGAATTAAGGCTCTTCACAATGTTCACCACTTTAAAATAAAGACGGCAAGAAAGTGCAACATGAGTTTTGTCAGTTTAACTCCCAAACACTTTGCTGATCTCTCTAAGTCAACAGCATGGTATTCTGTTCCAGACCCTGTACAAAGCACTGTCCCCATTTCATCTCTGTTAACACTTACATTAACACTATGAGCTGTTACCCCTGCCTTGGATAAGTAAACTGAGGCCCAGAGAAAGTAATCTGTCCAAGAACAAAGAGCCAGTGAATGACAGTGCTGAGAACTGAGCTAGGAATCCAATATCCTTAATCACCCTGTACCACCCACAGTACATGTTAGGCCCAAATGGCAAATGATTCTGCCTTCACGGGGAAGGTGATATATAACCCATTCTGGATGGGACACACACAATGTCAAGATGTGTGCAATGTGTAGTGGAAACGCTGGAGAAAACCCAAGGGCAGTATCCTATTCCTATAATTAAATGGTTTTATTTCTTCTCCTATTCTCTCAACCACAAATTCATAGGAAAATTCCCAGATATATTCTGTTCACACTGACTGTGAGCATGCCTACCATATCCTGGCTCTATGCACTGTGAGGAAGCCATTCTAGATTTAAAAAAGACCTTTCTTCCCTTTGCTTATGACCTGGTGGAAAGGTATATTCAGAAAGTGACAGGTACCCCAGTAAATGGAACAAACAAGAAGGCTGGATGGAGAACAGTGACAAGGGACAACAGGGAAATATCCATTAAGGTGGGGATTCAGGAGAGACCTGTCTGAGAAGTAGATATTAAATTAACTGAGGAGCCCTGAGACACGCAGAAATTCTTCTAAGCATAGAGGAGATGGTCCAGAGGCAAGAAGGATTTCATGGCATCTGAACATTAACACAGGATCCAAATAAAATATTGGGAACCATATAGCAATAGCTCAAAGTTGACAACAGTCTTTTGAACAGGCAAGATATTCAAGCCACTATCTCCACAGAGTCAACAACCTTATGAAAACAGAGCTTATGTTAAACACTCTTGCTTTTTTAAATTCACCTGTTCTTAAAATGTTTTAACTGTGGTAAAAAACACATAACATAAAATGTACCCCTTCAAACATTTTTAAATGTACCATTCAACAGTGTTAAATGTAGAATACATCTGCATTGTTGTGCAACCATTTGCCAGAACTCTCTTCATCTTCCTAGCCTTAAGAGATTCTTGAGGGGTACTAATAAAGTCTGAGGGGTCAGTGCCCCCAAGCTCATCAATTCTGTGACATATCACAGCCAGTAAATTACTGCAGACTCCTATAAATAGGTAGTCTGCCTTCACCTATCATCACCCAACGGTGCTCAAAAAACTCAACAGACAGCCATACTCATGTGGTTGCTACCAGTCTTCAATTTCTGGGACACAGTGCCACTGGGGGCCATCAGTGGGCACTGCTGACAGTCTCTGTGCGCAGATGGCACTGCTGTTTGAGGGCCATTCCCAGAAGACCTGTAGGATCCAAGGCCTGCATTGTAGACTCAGTACAGAGGCAGGACCTGGGATAAGACAGGAAATCAGCATTGTGTAGCATCAGCCTGTACAAGTGAAACCCTACAGAATTTCAGATTATCATCAGCAATACTGTCTTGAAAGCAGTTAGTGAATTCTGCTTGCTAGGCAGGCCCATTGTCTGAATAAATGAAAAAACAACAACACAGAACTAAAAAAACAGAACTGCACACCTCTTAGGGGAAATTGTCAAAATGGGACCCACAGATCAAAATTCTGTTTAGCAGGGCTGTCCAGTTATACCCATGGCCACAGTAGCCTTGAAAATAGGCATCAAGGCCTCCTCCCAAGACTCTACTCAAATAAAAGGGAGTATCAGGCAAGAAGCAACAGACCAAAACATACATTGTCTGCGAGTAAAACCACCATCAATGAATCAGCCAAAGGATGGTGAAAATTTCTGGAAGACAGGGATTCTGCCATATTACCTGGGGAGTGTAATGCCAACAATGCTGGCATTTGTTGCCTACCAGGATCTGTGCCAAGCTCTTTACAAACATCATTTCACTAACTCTTCACAGGAGCTGGCTCTTATTTTTATCCCAATTTCCTAGATAAGGAGGCCGTGACCTAGACAGGTCAAGTATATTGCTCAGGGCCATTCAACCAGAAAGTACAAAAGGTAGAACTTGAATCTAAGCTGATCTCATTTCAAAGCAGTCACTCTTAACCATATTGCTAATTGTATATGGATACAGCAAGCATTCAATAAATGTCAGTGAATGTACCAACTACCATGTTTCATGAGCACTTATCACATGCTGGTATGGCAGATAATATATTTTGAAGCATAGGGAAGTCTCATTCTACTCATTCTGTGAGGTGGAAATCTTCACAAGAATAATATACGAGCCAATATGGAATACAGAAATTGGCCAGGGCTGACTCACTTTTTTCCCCCATCCTCCAAGGTAAGGTTTCAGTAGAGATATAGAAAGCAGCAAATCACATAGATGCAGAGCAGAAAGCACTGTCCAGTCTTTGTGGGACAGTACAAGCAAGCAGCAAATTCCCCTGCACATACTGGGAAGAACAGAACTGGGTGTGAGCCTGCATGGTGCTAGAACCTCATGCTAGTACTCAAACTTTAACAAGAGCTTAATATCCAGAGGACAGTAAATCTAATAGAAAATCCAGGAGTTTAAATTACAGTTGATAGCTCTCCTGACAAAGCAATGTATTTTTCAGATCTGCCATGGTACTTTCAGTAAGAATATTATGGCCCTAAAATATTTACTGAGATATGTATCTCTGCTGAGAAGTAAATTAGCTGAAATTCTAATATATAAAATTCAATTAAAACATTATACATGCAAATTATTGGAAGACAAGGCAGCATTTCACTGAAAATAAAAATTAAACATGTAAGGAACAGTGGTATCATGATTTTGCGTGAGTAACCACAGGTGTTGCTCAGTAACCATTTCCCTTTTCTTCATTATTACTAGAACCTGGAACTTATCTGGGACAGTAAATTTCTGAAGTCTACAGATACACTTCTCAAATTCCCTCATGTCAGGGGTGGCAAAAAGGATGTAAGTAAAAGTCACTGAATAAAACTTCAGGGAATGTTCTTTAAGACGGAAAGTTCTTTAAAGGGACCTGCCTCGGCTGAAAGGGCCACATTTTGTCCCTTGCACTCCTGTTTCTACCTTTCAGGATACAGAGGCAATGGCTGGAAAAAGAGCAGCCATCATGTGACCTTGAAAATAAAGCTATACTTGAATAGGCAGGCAGAGCAGAAAGAAGGCACCAACTTTTCTCCCCCAAACTTGACTATCTTTCATGAGAGGGAATACACAACTAATTTTTTGAAGTAATATAGTACATCTCTGTTACTAGACAGCAATTCTTAAATGATATAATAATATAAAACAAATCTGAAGACCATATTACTATTTTTGTAAAAAAAAAACCCTAGAAATTAATGAATTGTGATTCTGATTATCAAACAGTTTTTAAAGCTGTTTAAGTATGACTTTTCTTCATCCTTATAACTAGCCCAGAGAAGCATATTTACTGAGCCTGTCTCTAATGTTTTGACATGGAAGACTTACAAAAGTCAAACATACTTGTAGACATGCAAAGCACTATTACTGATTAAGGCCTATATTAAAGGTAAAAGATCTTACACCACTCTCAGACTCTGATGATTAAAGAAAATTTAATCACTCCTCATTGGCATTTGATCTTTAGCCTGCCCAAATCTATCTGTTGAACTCTTCATCCCTGTGGGTACTAGAAAGATATTTCAACAGCCTGCCCATCAACTGTAAGACAGAAGGAACGTGCAGACAACCATAGCATTCAGAAAACAAGAAAGCTCTCCCCACACTCTTGTAGCTCACAAAAGCTCAGTGTGATTAAAAAGGTGAAGCACACTCCACCAGGTGAACCAGAGCAACTATGTAAGGAGTTTCACATACATTCTACCTTGTTCCATCCTTACAGCTGCACCCATGTGCTACTATGTATGGGAAGGTATTCTTTAATTCACCATCCCTCTTGATAAATGGTTTGCTCAAGATCACAGGGACTGATACCTAGTGAAGTATTCTGCTTATAGGTCATATGTCCCTTTTTGATGCATTTGATCAAGAGTCAGCAAACCATAGCCTCTGGGCCAACTACGGCCCACTGTCTGTTTTTGTAAATGAAGTTTTATTGAAACAGTCATGCCCATTTGTTTACATACTGTCTATGGCTTCTCTGGTGCTACATCAGCAGAGCTGACTAGTTGCAACAGAGAATGTATACGGCCCAGAATGTTGACAATACTTACTATCTGGCCCTTTACAGACAGTTTGCCAACCTGCATTAGGTCAGCTCTCCACAACTACGGTCCAAGTTATGGATCCTGCTCTTAAAGGCAATAAAGCTATCATGGAGTGCAGCTTTGAAATTCATAATTAATAATGGAGTATCCCTTTACCTTCCTAGAGGTTCCCATATCCACTACTGTGTCCTCTGCAAAGGCAGATGGCGATTTTATGTAGTGCACAATAGTAGTGTAGTTTACCTCTTACCATTTAATTTGTCTCACAGCCATAAAAAAACCTGGAGGTCACTGGTTGGAGGCACCCATAATGCCACAGGACTGCAACACACAGAGGGACGCTGACAGCAGAAAGAACAGAAGAGGGTAAGTGAACAGGGCAAATCGTGACACTTCAGAATTGTACGTATACATGTATATGTAATAATACAAGAGGGGACCCCCCCAGAAACAAAATTTACTTGTAAAAACTTCTGTATTTATTCTTACATATCTAAACTTCAGTCACCTTCAAAGTACTCTCCATTTGATGCAATATACCTATTGAGGCTTTTTTCCATTGCTCAAAACAGTTTTTGAACTCATCGACTTGGATGCCTTTTAGTGTTTCTGCTGCTTTTTTCACCTCTTCCACATCTGAAAAATATTTCCCTTTGAGGACTTTTTTTCATATGGGGAAACAAACAAACAATAAAAAATAGTCGCTTAGGACAAGATTGGGTTAATAGGGGAGGGTGGGGTATGGGGGTTGATACTAGTTTTGGTCAAAAACTGCTGGCTCAGCATGGTGTGGGCAGGTGAGCCTTGGAAATCACCCACCATGAAATGACAAACACACTGAAAGAACCTTCAGAAAAAATTACTGAAGCCAAATGCAGCCTTTCAGATTAATGCCAGCTGGTACACTGATAGAGATGGGTTCCTAGAACACTCACTTTGCTGAGGAAACCTCTACTCCACTCTCTAAAAGATAATTCCAATTTTTCTGGGGTCCCCCCTTGCAAATACATATACAATATGTATAACATATAATAGACATACAGTAAGTACATGTAGATATATAATAGATGTATAGCAGCATATATTTTTTGTTCTTTCTCTTCTGGAATTGGCATTTCATCAGCCCATAATCTGAGCTCAGCATTACAAAACAGTGGTACTTGTAAAACGCTACATAGCCAAGTGTAACTGCCACTCACTTGGAAAGTCTGGTTCCTTGAACTTCTATCATTTCTTATTTTTTTAAGATAAATTCTCATAATTACAATGTTATTTTTTTCTGAGGAATAAGGACAAATTATCCACAGGTCCAAATGCTGATTTACTTTGGGTTCTGGTCTTTCAGTCTCTCAGACAATCTAGCAGAGTGATGATAGGAAACACACACACAAACATGCACAACTGCACACACATGTGCAAAACGCTGCTTGCCACAATTTACAGTTCTTCTCCAGTCATATAGAAGGAAGCCATGACTCAGCCTTCTCGGGGAAACAGTCGGCCTGCGTACATGCTCACACTGAGGCTGCAAGCTTTCATGGCTTAGTTGGATTATTACAGCATTTACCAAACCCAATTCCAAGTAAGCTGAAGTTACTGACACATAAGTCAACTCATCCTCAAATAGTCTTTGTGACTAGCAGGCAGTAGCAAAGTTTTGCACACCAAGCCTTTTCTGTACACATTCTTGGAAGACTGCCACCCACGTGGCACTCAAGGTGATAAGAGGGACTCTGTCAATGGGGAACTGGAACTACAGTGTGAACAGAAAGCATGAGCTCTTCAGTATGTGTGTGTGTGTGTCTTGTTCTCCTTCAACAGTAAGCACAGATAAAATTCCATGAATGTACATGTTTTCTACTCCAGTCAGACAGAGAAGTGAAAACCGAAAAAGAGGTGTACAAAGGTTAATGATTTGAATAGTCATGCACCTCTGGAAACTCTGTGGGTTGTCTGTCTACCAGAGCTCAGAAAAGGGTTAAAAGGCGGTGCTCCCAGTGAGTGCCTCTTCTTGGTAAGAGATAGATTCAGGCCAGATTGGTTCACACAACGATTTCTAGGTATCAGTTGTGTATATGAGTGTAAACTTTTTGCTGAGTATGTCTTAAGTCGAATATTCATATGACTTAAGAATGTTTATTCTTATATGAGTTTTCCATGATGTATTAGCATTATTCATGAAGAGTATAATAAGAATACATCAAAAATATTTTTAAAGATAATTTCAGTTGGCAAAGGATATACTCATTGAAACTTAATCTGTGAACTCATTGATGAACAACGGCCACCATAAGCAAGAGGACCACGGTCACCCATTTATCGGAGCGAGAGAACAAAGTTAATTTCATTGTTCTCCATGGATTTACACTTGCTTCCTTTTAGAGTCTATATTTTCCAAACATTTGCTCAGACATTCTGTGTTTTTGTTCCGCCTAACAAGAGCTATCAGTTTTGGGCTCCTCTTGGAAAGTCAGGAGATCATCAGAACAAAGCAACTGGAACACTCTTCTAGTCTTTACTACCTACTTCTAAAATGTTATAAGCCAGTAAACTGTTTAGTTTATGAGCCACATTAATGATTTACTCACATTTGAACACAGGTTGCCCAAACCGGGTTTCCAGGGATGTGGAGGGTAATTTGTAGGTCTGGCTTCTTTCCTAAAGGGGCGCTAACGAATGTGACACTGTAACATGACATCAGTGGTGGGGCACATTAATGACCAGACTCCAAGATGAGACTGCCAGCCTATCGCTCCAGTGAGAAGCCAACTGGCTTTCATTTCAGTACATGATGCTCAACTAATTATTCAGACAGCGACATTAATGAGAACCCTCATGTTTATTTTCAACACACTAACCAGTGCTTAGCTGCCGTTTGTCTGATATGGTCACTAATTAAAATGCGTTTTATGAATAGTACATCTGAATTCTGATGTAACAAAGAAGCACTGGAGAAAAATAAGGAACAGCTGATTGAGAAACCATCCTTGCCAGGTCAATTTTATTTTTTTGTCTCAAATACTGTCAAAGTGGCAAGTAATAGGAAATGCCATGAATGCCAAGAGAACTGAAAGGAATATTTTTAATCCTGTATGTCTATGGACAGTCTTGACTTTCGCGCGAGGCCACTGGGTTACAATATGGTCAAGAGCAACTTTTGTCTCATATAAACTTTACTGACTTTATGATGTGGAATAAAGATTTTTTAAAGTCAGTTTTTCTGTGGAATGATCAAAATGTTTGCTTGCCTTACTGTGCCTTTTCAGTATTACGAGTTTGATCTTTGATGACACCATTGCAGATATGATCTTCACAAACATCTCTAGATGCAGTTGTGATTTTTCCAAATCTAATGTAAAAGTCCACTACTGAGGGTTTTTTAAAAGTGTTCTTTAGTGTCCTCTTTACATCCTGTTTCTACTCTACTAAAACTGGAAATCGAGTTCCTTCTACTTTAAATTAAACTTCTATTTTGTATGATAAAGTTTGTCCTTAATTTTAAGATAATTATAATCCTAAAATATTTATATGATGACATAAAATAAATAACTTTTTAAAAGGCGTGCTTAGATCTACTAGAGGAATGGAAAAATGGAAAAAGCTCCTGATGTGCTTTATTGTCAAATGTGTACTTTGAATTAAATAACAGTGGTTATATATTGACAAATATTCTATATTCCATAATTGATCAAGAATTCTATTCAGTGCTGTGGATGACTTCTGATTTTAAAGAATAGAAAAATAAAATATGAGTCCACATAGACCACTTTAAGAATAAAAATGTCATTGCAGGCATAATTTCTAAAGTATGTACAAGTATTTCTGAACTTACCATACAATACATCTGTGATTTTAGAATGCCAAAACATGACAATGTCAGAAGCAGGTTCAGATCTTAGATTAATTTTTAAAATTGTATTCATACAAGTATATCGATTAATCGTCCCAATCCAGCATTATTGTCTCCAAATGCTCTATTTCCATGGGCACATGTTAGAGACAGTCTTTCAGATTATTGGCACAACTCTGTGGAATTTATGTATGCCATGCATACATAAGATACAAGAAGATATAGTCAGCCTGTGGCAGAGCCCGGACCATTAAATCCATTTCTGTTTCATGGGCATACAGCTGGGATGTATTCCCCAGCTTCCACTGCAGTTAGGTAGAACCTTGTCACTGAGCACTGGCCCAACAGATGGAAGAGGGTACGTTAATTTCATTCTGACCCTGAACCCTCCTGCACCATCACGCCCTCTCTCTACCCTTGAGTGTGGGCCGAGAGGTGCAGAGCGCAAGTCTTAGTTCTTGCAGATGGTGAAGTCATTGGATGAGATAAGTGAAGGTCCCCGAAACCCCGCATGAGCAGAGCCATGACTCCTGTCCCCCACAAGCCAGCACTAGACTGTGCAGCCTGAGAAATAAACCTGCACTGAATTACAACTCTGAGATTCAGGAATGTTTATTACAATTGCCACTATCTCTTACTAAATACGCAGGCCTTTCTAATTCTCCCTGGCTCCAAAGTTATACTTGAATCTCCAGGCCACCATATATATGTGGGAGCAATGTGAATTTGGAAAAATTCCTGAAGATATTGTACAGTTGTGATCATCTGCTCCTCTAATTAAGCTAAGGGTAGAAAAGAGAAAGGGAACCAATCACTAATGCATTCCCAAACTGTGTGAGGTACATTTTCCTTACTTAACCTCCACCTAACCCTGTGAGGAGGTCTAATTCCCATTTTATAAATGAGAATGCTTCTAATAAGTGAAATACAAGCAAATGCCATGAAATGTATATCCAGTTGACATTTTCCCAGCTGGATATCTCTTGGCTTTTAATATCCAAATTATATAGAAAATGATTATTTCTAAATCAAACATTTTTGGCTCTTACTAATAAAAGAAAAAGTTCTAAGACATCCTCCAAAATTAAATCCATTTTAAATAAAATATGTGAGGTTACAAAACAACAGGTGGAATATCAGACCCTCAATAGAGGTTTTGAAAGCCAGCAACACAGTGGGTGCTGTCTCAGATGTTCTTGGTGATTTATTTTTTAAAAAGCCATATTCAAAAAAGAAAAAAAAACAAGTATTTTGAAACTGCATTAATTGTTGAGTAATTAATGTTCTAGACATTTACATTCTTAATGTAATGACGCTGACTACATATAAAGTGTTTTGTTATACTTTAGTTATATGTTAGAACAGGGTTGACAAACCTTTTCTGTAAAAGGCAAGGCAGTGAATATTTTAGATTTTGCAGTCATAGCTTATCCACTGCAACTGCTTAACTTTGCCATTGTACTAGGAAAGCAACTACAAGTGGTAAGTAAACAAATGGGTGTTGTGTTCTGATAAGTGTTACTTACAAAAACAGGCAGTGCATCAGATTTGGCCTGAGGGACAAAATTTGTCCATTTCTGTTTTAGAGAACGGATTGGGGTTTTTTAATATTGACACGTAACATTATGATTTCTCCTATGTAAAATAACAGATTTGGATCTGGTTAGCATTTTGCCAAAGGTTCAAGAGATAGATAGTTGGCAGCACTCAGTTTCTATCTGAGGTCTAACCCTACTACCCCATTCTTCCCTCTAAGTCATTCCACCTTTTAAAGGGGTCATGGATCCACATAAAATGTTTAAAGGCATCCCCATACCATTTTGAACAAAATCCAAAAACTACTATACCAAAAAGAAAAAGCTGATGGTTTTTCTCAGCCTGCACAGTAAAGTCCCTGTGTTAAAGTAACGTATGCAATAGTTACCTTAAAGTGAGTTTATAACTCCCTGGCTGGTGTGGCTCTGTAGATTAAGCACCGGCCTGTAGACTGAAAGGTTACCAGTTTGACTGCCACTCAGGGGACATGCCTGGGTTGCAGGCCAGGTCCCTAGTTTGGGGCATGCAAGAGGCAGCCAATTGATGTTTCTCTTGAACATCGATATTTCTCTCCCTTTCTTACTCCCTCCTTTCCCCTCTCTCTAAAAATAAATAAACTATATTAAGGTCTTCTCAAAAATAAAAAAGCAAACTAAATAATATGTATATTTAAAATATCACTGAGATCACCTCTAAAAGTTTCAAACTCAGGTATAAGATCTCTGCAAGTGAGAACTGAACAGCATTCTTGGTCCCAGAGGATGTTCACTGTTAACCAATCTCAGAGTAGGAGCTATATGTCCAATAACAGAAAATGGCAGCAATAATGTAGCAAATATAGTCCTCTATTATTCTCTCAAAAAATGTAAAGTTGTTGTAACAAGGTTTTAGTTCACTTCTGGAGGGAAGGCAAAGTTCAGAGACATATAGACAGATACTTTTTTTAAAAAAAGTCTGTTTCCCATGAATGTTTATTAGAATGGTTAAGTGTGCAAGATGGTTTGAGAAATTTATGAATCTGTTTTACCCAAAATGTCAATCAAAACATAACAAAAGTGCTCTTTCCACAGTCTTGGAGCCTGTGGAAGCTGCTGGGAATAGGACTCTATCACGACAAATGTTCCAGGAAGGCTGTGGTCCAAGGTCATTATTGCTAGCAATAAGTGGAGTCTCAGGAACCAGAGAGAGCACATGGCTCATACAGCTCTTCTTAAAATTGAAGGTGTTTATGCTCAAGATGAAACTGAATTCTTTTCTAGTACTAGTACTTACTAGTACTTCTAGTACTAGTAAAAGTACTCTTCTAGTACTTTTCTAATAACTTTGTTTAGTACTAGGTAAGAGATGTGTTCATGTGTACAAAGCAAAGAACAACATAGCGACTCCGGTGGCAAACTGAACAAACCCTGACAAAACCAGTCTCATCTGGGGAAAGGCAACTTATGCTCCTACCAAGCAACCTCCCTGCTAAGGGCATTAGACACAGAATCTCAGAGATGCTGTATCCCTCAAGGATTTAAACTTACTGAAAAGTAAATAAATAAAAGTGGATTTGTCCTCTTATAAAACAAATAAACAGAGAGAAGTAAATTATACTCCAGTCTGACAGAGAAATATTTTGTCATCATTAAAAACAATGCTGGGAATGGGCAAGTGTGTGCAAATGCTTGTTACAATATGACATGACATAAGAAAGATAGAAAAATTGTATCTACAGTAGACACTCAACTGTGTAAAACTTTATGACAATAAAAAACAGAAAAAAAAAATAATGGTACTTGCCCTGGAGGGAAAAGAATTAGGTGATGTTTCTTTAGAATGTTTTGTTTTTCGTTTTCTAAAACAAAGCACTTTCTAAAATATTGGTTAGTGAATGTAAAACAGTTAACTGAATCACAGGAAAAAGACATTTGTTGTACATTTATACCCATTTACTAATAGCTTTTGATTGCTTTTTTTTTTTCAAACTAGAGGTAAAGCAGACATTCATGGTATCTCTCATGCCTCAAAAACAGTATTTACAGGATCTTATGCATTCAAATAACATTTCTCAAAGCAACTGAACAGTCCATCTTACTCTTTTAAAAAGTGATCTTAATTAGATTCCATAAATAAAGATTTATATTTCAAGCCTTTAAAAATTGAATAATTTTGCTTAGTACTTCAAGCCTTTAAAAATTAAGTAATTTAAAAAGATGTGTTGCTTGAGGATTATAGCTGTAAATAAACTGCTTGATATGAAATTACAGTTTCTCCTCCTTTTTTCCATGATGACACACAATAATTTGTCTTTTAATAACTTAAAACAATTCTGAGTCATGTTCTCATTAAAAACAAAATACCTCTGTTCAGGAAGCTTGGCATTTCATAAATATTTACCTGAAATGCACTGCCTGCTTTACAAGTGGGATGTTAAGCTCCCGATGGACAGGTTAAATTCTGTGTAGAAGAAGGGAGGAGACCTATTATGTCAGCTGGGAGAAGGGCACCATATTGTCTTCACTGTCAGTCTTCTTTGTGGAGGCTCCAGACAGCCAAATAACACACAACAAATATGACCATCATTCATCATTGTTTTCTCTTTCCATCAATCAGCCTCTCTCTCTCTCTCATACACACACACATGCATATGCACACACACTAACCTTGCACTCCCTCTTGGCACGCACACTTTCCATGGTTCCCCAGCAGTCCTAGGATAGAAATCAAAACCCTTCCCTGGGCTCTTACACGGTACTTGTGATCTGGCCACTGCAGATCTCTCCAGACTCCATGCAGCTCAACTACACGTCTCCACTGGCCCTGCCAAGCTTCTCAATGAGCTTCTGTAATGAGCTGGGAGTACAGCAGAAAGAAAGACTGATGAGGAGATGAAGACCTCAACTCCTCTCTGTGAACTACTAGGATCAACAAGATGATGGGGGAAGAAACGTATCTTTAAAAATAATAGAGCATCATAAAATAAGCACTTATTATTATATTCTCCTCCACGCAATTTTCATGAAAAATTTCTCGTATCATCTTCTGGATTTAAAGAAAAACTGAGATTAGTACACACACTGAAAATAGAAGTCTTAAAAGCAACTTCATTTTTTTCCCTTAAGACATAAAAATTAGTCGACAAGGTACACCTCAAGTTCATGAGAATGGCAAGTAGAAAGGTTTAGTTAGTCCTCACTACTACTGAACTCTTTTCTCCAAACTAGTCAAGCCTAGAAGTTGAAGCAAATAGGGCCAACCATAGCAACAAAGCAGTCCCAACATATAAAAGACTATCTCTCTGTAGTGTACAAATTCACCACACAAGGTAAAATGTTTCATTTTGTAATGGAAAGAAGGTAAGCTACATCTAGCTCATCAACAAATCACCCTGCCCAAACCCAGAAAAAAAGATGAGCTGTTTCTTGGATTTCAATGAAAGACAATGTACTCATAACATGGAAAAATTAAAGGCCTTTCGGGGTTAACACTGTTCTTAGATAACAAAGATATACATACTGATGAGTAAGTTACAAAGACAGGAGGTGCTATGCTTCATTTTGCTCAAACCTCAGTGGCTAAAACCAATGTAACCTACTCTTTAGGACTATCACATGGTAACTAATTCCATTTCATTTTCTTCTTCCTGGCATTTACATTGGGACTAAGTGACTGCTTTTTGATCAATGGATGTGATCAGAAGAATGTCACTTCTAATCATGACAAAAAAAATCATCTGTGCTCCCTGTTCCTCATCCCCCAAGACCATGCAGACCCCAAGTTCCTTGTGACAAATACAACTTTGTGGAACTTCACTGGACACACACTGACATGAAGGAAGACCACGTATACTGTTACAATGTTAAGCTATGGAAATTTGTTATTTATCAGTCACAACGGCTAGTACAACACATACTGAATAATACTATTTATCTTTTATGGCTTCTGGTCAAGACGGTGGAGTAGATAAATAGTGAATTTGCCTCCTTTCACAACCACATCAGAATTACAACTAAATACAGAACAACCATCATTCAGGACACCTGAACATTAATCCTGTAACTAAAAACATAAAAACAAAAACATAAAAAAAACACATTGAGACTGGTAGGAGAGATGGAGACACAAAATGGGCTGGTCCCATACTCACATTGGCAGTTAAAAATCGAGAGGGAGTTCTCAGCTACAGAAGTTCACTCTAAGGAATGAGGGATCCCAGCCCCACACTAGGGTCTCAGTGTCAGTAACCTCTGGCTATAAAAATCAGCAGGAATTTTGGCTGAGTGAGATGGAGACTATTGGAGTTCCAGGTGTTCCTCTTAAACAACCAGTGCAAAGATTTACTCAGACTCCCTCCCTCTGAACTCCAGTGCTGGGGCAGTAGCTCATAAGGCACAAGGGATATTTGGAGAGAAAAATGAATCATATGGCATCAGGATGAGAGCTAGAGGGGCGGCTTTCTCCCAGACAGACATGCTGGCAGAGGCCATCTTTCATTTTCTGAGCCCTCCCTCTGTAGGCACAGTCTGGAAGCAAGTCTGAATCTCCATCAGCCAAGTACGCACTCTTCATCCCACCAAGAGGCTTTCCTGAGATGCTACCCCAACCATCTCATAGGCCCACCCAAGCCACTTCAGTGGCTTTTCTACACAAATGACCTGGCTTGACTCATGCTGCCAACTTTCCTAAAATCTCTCAAAGGTTCACAAACAACAAACAAGCAGCATCTCTGTGCCCTATACACTTGATAAGTGGTGCCGAGCTGGGCACTAGTGGCAGCCAGCTTCACTTTGCACATCAGCCTCTCCCAGACACCTCCAAACCCAGCACAAGTAGCAACCATCCAAAGATCACTTTGCACATACCAGGTGGTCCTAAGCAGGACACACAAAGCAGGTGATTTAAGGCCGCATCTCGCCAGAAGCTCCAGGACCAGCACTTCCAGTATCTACCTTCAGAACACAACAGAGTACCACCCAACCACCTCCACAAACAATACAAAGTGTAAACCTGGCAAGAACCAGAGCTGTGCTGAAGTGAATCCTGCTCCATAAAGTCAACCCCTGCACAACAGCTCCTCACCTATATTCATGGCCAGCACTCACAGCAAATCAGCCTAGAGGTCGATTTTTCCCACTGACATCTGACAACAAATAAAGACTCAACCACAACAGGAGGATACACACAACCCATACACGGGACATACCTGGAGTACCTAGCTCAGGTAACCAAGGAGAGTGCACCACTGGGCCCCACATAACATGTACCACATAAGGTACCAAGACCAGGAGACATAGCAGTACCTAATATACAGAAACAAATACAGAAAGACAACCATAATGAGGAAACAAACAAACAAACAAAACATGTCCCAAATGAAAGAAAAAAAAACAGGGGAAAAAACTAAACAAAATAGAAACAAGGAACCTACCAGTGAAAATTTAAAATATTTGGTTGTAAAGATGATCAGTTATCTCAGTAAGAACATCAACAAGGAGAAAGGAAACATTAAAGTAGATATAAAAATCAAAAAATTAAAAGTCAGGAATGAAAATACAACATCTGCAATAAAGAAAATATTAGAGGAAATCAATAGATTAGATTAAGCACAGGACTGAATCAATGATTTGTAAGACAAGGTAGCAAAAGATACCCAATCAGAAGAGCTAAAAGGAAAAAAGAATCCAAAAAAATTGAAGATATTTTAAGAGATCTCTGGGACAATATCAAGCATAAAAATATCTGCATCACAGAGGCATTCGTCAGAAGGAGTGAAAGAATGAGAAACTGAAAACTTGTCTGAAGACATGATGACAGAAAACTTCCCTAATCTGTAAAGAAAATAGACATACAAACCCAGGAAGCACATAAAGTCCCAAACAAGATGAACCAAAATAGGCCCACACTAACACACATCAGAATTAAAATGCCAAAGGCTAAAGACAAAAAGAGAATCTTAAAAATAGCAAGAGAAAAGCAGATGGTTAACTTATAAGGTAGATCCCATAAGACTGTCGGCTGATTTCTCTACAAAAACGCTGCAGGCTAGAAAGGAATGACACAAAATATTCAAAGTGATGAAAAGCTAGGAGAGTTAAAGAGCTTCCCAGATATGAAAAAAACTAAAGAAGTTCATTGCCACCAAACCAATATTATAAGAAATGTTAAAGAAACTATTTTAAGAAGATGAGAGAAAATTGTGAAAAATATCAATAATAAAGTGACAATAACTACTTACCTAACAATAATCACTTAAAATGAAAATAGATTAAATGCTCCAGTCAAAAGACATAGGGTGGGAAATACTTTGTAAAGTATATGATTGCCTGACCACTATATTTAAAACTAACACAAAATAATATTGAATGTAAATTGTAATTAAAAAGTTAAAAAATATTCTTACTTGCAGTGGGAGCAGTTAGGTTTAAAAAATATATAGGTTGGATAAACAGAGAAGAAAACAAGGCCCTTACATATACTGTCTACAAAAGACTAACTTCAGATTCACAGACATACAAAGACTGAAAGTAAAGGGCTGGATAAAGCTATTTCATGAAAATGGAAAAATTTTTAAAGCTGGAGCGTCTATGCACATACAAGTCAAAATAGACTTTAAAACAAAGCCTATAATAAGAGACAAAGAAGGACCCAAAAATTTCACTTCTGAATATTTATCTGAAGAAACTCAAAATGCTAGTTCAGAAAGATACATGCATCCACATGTTCACTGGAATATTATTTACAATAGCCAAGATATGGAAAATAGCCAAAGTGTCCATCAACAGATGACTGGATAAACCAGAAGTGATGCCTATATACAATGTAATATGACTCAGCCATAAAAAAGAATGAAATCTTGCCATTTGTGACATGGATGGACTTATTATGCTGAGTAAAATAAGTCAGAGAGAGAAAGATGACTACCACATCATTTCACTTATATGTAGCATCTAAAAAAACAAAATAAATGAACAAAACCAGAAAGAAACTTAGATACAGAGAACAAACTGATGGTTGCCAGATGGGAGGGGGTTGGAGTACCAGGTGCAAAAGATAAAGGGATTAAGAAGTACAAATGGGCAATTACAAAATAGTCATGAGGTTGGAAAGTACAGCACAGGGAATACAGTCAATAATATTGTAATAACTGAGTATGGGTATCAGAAGGGATAATCACTTTTTTGATATATAAATGTCTAATCACTATGCTGTTCACCTGAAAGTAATGTATTATTGTATGTCAACCATAATTGAAAAATAAAAAATTATCTTAAAAAAGATTTACTTTAAATAAATATGTCTGGCTTTGTCTCCAATTCTCTGATCTTGATCCCATAGGGTCGTGTCTTAATATTCCATTTAGACTCTTTTTATAAAGACTTATCACCATGCATTCCATAATCAGTTAAATAGAGTAACAAAAGATAATTAATCCATTAAGAGAAAAAGCATGCCAGATGTAAACCCCCCAAAAAAACTGGGATAACAATACTTACAGCAGATAAAACAGACTTTAAAACAAAGGTAATAAAAAGAAGCAAAGTAGGACACTACATAATGATAAAGAAGTCAGTCCAAAAGGGAACACAACCCTTCTGAACATTTCTGCATCCAACATAAGAGTGTGTAGTGTGTGTGTGTATGTATATGCACATATGTATGTACACACATACATATGCATGCAGGTATACACATACACACATATGAAGATTCACTTACATCCATGAAGGGAATCTTCATGGACATAAAGGAAGAAAATGACAAGAATACAGTCACAACAGGGGGCTTTAATACTTCATCACCATCAATGGATAGACCTTCCAGACAAAGAAATCCACAAGGAAACAGCTACCCTAAATGACACACTAGACCAGATGCATTTAATTGATGTTTTCAGAGCATTTCACCACAAGAGAATATACATTCTTTCCAAGTGCACATATAACATTTTCTAAGTAAAACCACATGTAAAGACACAAAAGAAGTCTAAATAAATTTTAAAAGACTGGAAACATATCAAGCATGTTCTCCAACTACAACATGACAAAACTAGAAATACATGAAAACAAAAGAAATAGATACAAATATGTGGGGGCTAAAATCACATGTTACTAAAAAAATGAATGGGTTAAAAATGAATGGTTAACAATAAGGGAAGAAACAAAAAACAACTCAAACCACATGGGACACAACAAAAGCAGTACTAATAGGGAAATTCATAGCATTACATTAGGCCTGTAGGCCTAACTCAAGACACAAAAAACACTTCAAATAAACACTCTAATCTTATACATAAAAGAATAGATAAAAAACAACTAACAAAGCCCAAAGTGAATACAGGAAGAAAATAAAAAAGATCAGAAGTGAAAATAAACACAAAAACAGAAGCCAAAGAAACAATATAAAAGATCAATGAAACCAACAGCTGGTTCTCTGAGTAGATAAACAAGACTGAGAACATTTTGCTAAGTGACATAAGCCAGTCAGAGAAAGACAAATACTGTATGATTTCACTCATATGTGGAATCTAATGAATAAACTAAACTAACAAGCAAAATAGAGACAAACTTAAAGAACAGACTAACAACTCTGGGACAAGATGGGGGACAAGATGGGGGGCAGGATGGGGGGTGAGGGGTGAAGGGATCAAGCAAAAAATAGAAAGAATTCAAGAACATGGACAGTGGTGTGTGATTTTAGGAGGAAAGGAAGTAGAGGTGGAAGAGGGTATAAGAGAGATAAATGGTCATGAAAAATACAATTAAAAAATAAACAATTAAAAATCTGTAAAAAGAAAAAAGAGAAAACCCAAATGAATAAAGTCAGAAACGAAAGAGAAGTAACAACTGATACCACAGGAATACAAATGATTGTAACATTACAAGTTAGACAAACTATACACCAACAAATTAAGCAATCTGGAAGAAATGGATAAATTCCTAGATACACGATCTCCCAAAACTGTGTCAAAAAAAAAAAAGAAAAAATCTAAACAAGCCAATTACAAATAATAAAATATAAGCATTAATGAAAAAACTTCCAACAAACAAAACTCCTGCACTATATGACTTCACAGGATAATTTTACCAAACATTCAAAGAACTAATACCAATTCTTCTCAAACTATTCCAAAATACTCAAGATGACAGAGGATGGTCAAGCTTATTTTATGAGGCCAGCATTATCTCAATTACAAAACCAGATAAAGATAGTACAAAAAAAGAAAAGGATAGGCTAATATCCCTTGTCAACATAGATGCAAAAATCTTTAACAAGGTAAGAGCTAATCAAACTTAGCAAATACATTAAAAAGATCATACACCATGATCTAGTGGGATTTATTCCTGGGATGCAAGGTTGGTACACTATCTGCAAACCAATTAATGTGGTTACATCAAATAAACAAAATGAAGAACAAAAATCATGCAATCATGTTATTAGATGAAAAAAGCATTTAACAAAATCCTGGACCCAGTTATAATAAATACATTTAGTAAAGTTGGAATGGAAGGAACACACCTCAACATAATAAAGGCCTTATATGACAAACCCACAACTAACATCATACTCAATGGGGAAAAACTAAGTGTTTCCCTTAAGATCAGGAATGAGTCAGGGATGTCTTAACAACTCTTATTCAACATAGTACTGAAAGTCCTAGCCACAGCAATCAGATAAGAAAAAGAAATAAAAGATATAAAAGATATTCAAACTAGAAAAGAAGTAAACTGTCATTATTTGCAAATGACATGGTACTGTATATAAAGAATCCTGAAGATTTCACCAAAAAACTACCACAATTGATATATGAACTCAGTAAAGTAGCAGGATAGAGAATATACAAAAATCAGTTGCATTTTATACATCAATAATGAATTATCAGAAAGAAAAACTAAGAAAACAATCCCATTTATAACTGTATCAAAATAAAATAAAATACCTAGATATAAATGTAATCAAGGAGATAAGAGATCTGTACTCAGAAAATTACAAGACACTGAAGAAAATATAAATAAGTAAAAGTGTATGCACAGACAATGGATAGGATTATGATAACACCATTAAATGTCTGTATTACTCAAAGCAATCTACAGATTCAGTGCAATTCTGTTAAAATACCAATGGTATATTCCACATAACTAGATTAATCTAAAAGATTATATGGAATCATAAAAGACCCTCAAGAGCCTCAGCAATCTTGAGAAAGAAGAAAGAAGTTGGAGGTACCATGTGACTTACTATCAAACTATAGTACAAGGTGACAGAAATCAAAACAGCATGGCACTGGCATATAAATAGACACAGAGATCAACGGAACAGAACAAAAAGCCCCCAAATAAACCTACACCTCTAGTCAACTGATATTTGACTAAGGAGACAAGAACATACAATGGAGTCAAAACAGTCTATTCAATAAGTGATGTTGATAAAATTGAGCAGATACATCCAAAAAATTAAACTAGACCATCTTCTTACATAATATACAACATTAAACTGAAACTGGATTAAACTTAAATGTAAAGGACTTCTGGCCAAGATGGAGGCATAGGTAGAAACACTTTGCCTCCTCATACAACCAAAAGAAGGATAAAAACAAACGATAATCAGAACTGTCAGAAAATCAAAATGTATGAAAGTCTGACAACCAAGGAGTTAAAGAATAAATATTTATACAGACTCGTAGGAGGGGTGGAGATGGGCAGCCTAAGCTAAGAGGACCCACATAAAGGCATCAGCTAGCAGACCAAGCAGTTGCAAATTTGCATGTGGATAAACCAGGAAGAACTGGGGAGCAAGACAGAACACGCAGCCCAGGGTTTAAGCACAGGGAAACAAAGCCTCAAAACCACTGGGGTAAAAACCTCTGGGAAGTGTGGCAGTGAAAGAAACTCCCAGCCTCACAGGAGAGTTTCTTGGAGAGACCCACAGGGTCCTAGGACATACACAAAACCACCACCAGGGAATCAGCACTGGAAGGGCCCAATTTGCTTGTGGATAGCAGAGGAAGTGATTGATAGCTGGCCAAGAGCCAAGCAAGTGACATTGTTCCCCCTCCACCACATACAGCACCACAATGCAGCAATGTGTGTTGCCCCACCCTGGTGAATACCTAAGGCTCTGCCCCTTACAATATAACAGGTGTGCTGAGACAAAAACAATATGGCCCAAACGAAAGAACAGGACAAAGCTCCTATAATAGAAATAAGCAATGCAGACATTGCCAACCTATCAGATGCAAACTTCAAAACATTGGTAATCAGGATGCTCACAGAAATGGTTGAGTACAGACACAAAATAGAGGAAAAAGTGAAGGCTATGCAAAGTGAAATTAAGAGAAATGTACAGGGAACCAACAATGAAGGGAAGAAAATCATGGAGTGGAGTCAGAAGAAAGAAATAAACATTCAACCAGAACAGAATGAAGAAACAAGAATTCAAAAAAATGAGGAGAGGCTTAGGAACTCCAAGGACAACTTTAAACATTGCAACATCCAAATCATAAGGGTTCCTGAAGGAGAAGAAAAAGAGCAACAATTGGAAAACTTATCTGAAAAAATAATGAAGGAGAACTTCCCCAATCTGGCAAAGGAAACAGACTTCCGGGAAGTCCCAAAGAAGTTGGACCCAAGGAAGCACACACCAAGGCACATCATAATTACATTACCCAAGATTAAAGATAAGAAGAGAATCTTAAAAGCCGCAATAAAAAAGGAAAAAGTTAACTACAAAGGAGTTCCCCATAAGACTATCAGCTGATTTCTCAAAAGAAACCTTGCAAGCAAGAAGAGGCTGGAAAGAAGTATTGCAAGTCATGAATGGCAAGGACCTACATCCAAGATTACTCTATCCAGCAAAGCTATCATTAGAATGGAAGGGCAGATAAAGTGCTTTCCAGATAAGGTCCATTAAAGGAGTTCATCATCACTAAACCCTTATTATATGAAATGTTAAAGGGGCTTATTTAAGAAAAAGAAGGTGATCAAAAATATGAACAGTAAAATGACAACAAACTCACAACTATCAACAACTGAACCTAAAAAAACAACCACACAAACCAACCAAGCAAACTAGAAGAGAAACAGAACCACAGAAATAGAGATCACATAGAGGGTTATCAGCGGGGATGGGGTGGGGACAGAATGGGGAAAAAGGTACTTGGAAGAAGCAGCATAAATAGTAGGTACAAAATAGACAGGGGGAGGTTAAGAATAGTATATGAGAGGACAGCTAGATCAAGAGTGAACCACAGAAATGAAGATCGCATGGAGGATTAGCAATAGGGGAGTGGGAGAAGGAGAAGGGGGGAGAAAGTACAGAAAATAAGTAGCATAGACAGTAGATAGAAAATAGATAGGGGGAGGGTAAGAATAGTAGGGGAAATACAGAATCTAAAGAACCTGAGACATATGTTCATGAACTAAAGGGGGGGAATGGTGGGGGAGGGGTGTGCAGGGTGGAGGGGAAGGGAGGGGGGGAAATAGAACAAATGTAATGGCATAATCAATAAAAAAAAGAATAGTATATGAAATGGAGAAGTCAAAGAACTTATATGTACAACCCATGGACAAGAACTAAGGGGTGGGGGATGAATGCGGAGGGGTACAGGGTGGAGGGGAATAAATGGGGGAAAATGGGACAACTGTAATAGCATAATCAATAAAATATATTTTAAAATAAATACTTTAAGATTTGAAACCATAAAACTCCTAAAAATAAATATAGGCAGTAAAATCTCTGACATTTCTTTAGTAATATTTTTCTGATGCATCTCCTTAGGCAAGGGAAATAAAAGGAAAATAAACAAATGGGACTATATCAAACTAAAAATTTCTGCACACCAAAGGAAACCATCAGCAAAATGAAAAGATGGCCTACTGAATGGGAGAACATATTCACCAATGATATGATAAGGTGTTAATATACAAAATATATTAAAAACTCATACAACTCAATACCAAAAAAAAACAATCTAATTAAAAAATGGGACCAAGACCTGAATAGATGCTTCTCCAACGAGAACATACAGATGGCCAACAGACATATGAAAAGATGCTCAATGTCGTGAATCATCAGAGAAATGCAAATCATTCCACAATAAGATATCACCTCACACCTGCCAGAATGGCTATTATCAACAAAGAATAAGTGCTGACAAGGAAGAAAAGAGAACTTCCTGCACAATTGGTAGGATTGCACACCAGTGCGGCCACAGTGGGAAACAAAATGGAGGTTCCTCAAAAAAATTTAAATGTTAACTGCCTTATGACCCCACTTCTGAGTATACATCTGAAGAAACCCAAAATATTAATTAGAAAGAATACTTGCACCCCTGTGTTAATTGCAGCATTATTTACAGTACCCAAAGAATGGAAGCAACCCAAGTGCCCATCAATACATACATGGATAAAAAAGCTGTGATACATACAATAGAATATTAGTCGGCCATAAAAAAGAGTAAAATCTTACCCTTTCACTCTTCACTACATATACCATTAGATTATATGTGTAATCTAAAGAACAAATAAACAAACAAAAATGAAACAGAATCATAGACACAGAAAACAGACCTGCAGTTGCCAGAGGAGAGGAGGTTTGGTGGGGTCTGCTGAGAAGGTGATGGGATTAAGATGTACAAACTGGTAGTTGCAAAACAGTCATGGGAATGTAAAGCACAGAAAAAAAGGGGAAATAGCCAATAATACTGTAATAACTATGTCAGGTGTCAGGAGGGTACTGGAAATATAGAGAGGAACATTTTGATAAGTGTATGATTATCTAATCTGTACACAGTACAGGTTAGATATGTTACTTTGATATGTCAGATATGTTACTTTGATATGTACTATGCTGTACCTATCACACTAACACAAAATAATACTAAATGAAATCTGTAACTGAAAAATAAAATTTTTAAAAAGAGTAAAAGCATGCATTTTAGTTACTTTTTCAGTACTCACCATGGGCCAGACACTGTGTTTGAGGCTGAGTAGAGCTTGGAATTAAGACAAATAAGGCCTCTGGCCTCCTGAGGCCCACAGTCCACCAGGAAACACCAACACAAGCACATGGGAATGATTAACAGAGAGATTTGACCCAAGCGCAGGAGGTCAGAACAGGCTGCATGGAAGAAATTATCTGTACACCTAAGAAATTAAAGGTGAGCAAGACTTGGCCAGGTAGATGGGCTGTGTGGAGGCTCAGGAGAGCAATGCTTGGGTTCCAATCACAAAGTCTCCAGTGCCATCCTTGGTCAGAAACTTCTGCACAAGCAGAAATATTGGGACTGAAAACAATCAATGTTCTGTCTTCTACAATAACTATTAAAATATAACTTGGGAGCATCAAGACTTCCAACTCCCCAACAAGGCCAAATCTATTGAGTAATATACAAATAAAAATGCTATTATCCTCAGCTAAGTGTCTCAATGGTGTAACTTAACACAAAACTCTTGCTCTTCTACCACTGACAGGGAGAAAAAGGAATGGGTTATTCACACTAAAATTGTTTTTCTAAATTATGTGAGAAGAGTAGCAAGAGATATGAGGCAGCTTCGGGTCACAGACCACAGCACTATTCCTTTATAGAAGTCCATCCACCTCCTTTATAAATACCATAATTATCTCTCCAAAAAACAAAGTGGGTTTTGTTTACTCTATTTTTAACTCTATAAACCCTTAAGGAAAGAGCACTTGAGTAAGGTCAAGAGACCAGGCTTCCATCAGTTCTGAATCACCTCTTAGATGAGTCCCTCATTTATGGACTGAAGAACAGTGGCTGGGAGAATTGAACAGCCGTTTCCGGCACTAATATCTCATAAAGGGCTCCTCAAACTTGTGTACTCATCAGAGCCACTAGGAAAGCTCATTACAGCAGGATTGCTGGGCCCTAACCCCTGAGTGTCTGATTGACTAAAGCTGGGGGGAAGCCAGAAACTGACGTTTCTTGGAGGAGGTGCTACTGCTGCTGAGGTGGGTCCAGCAGGCACCACATGAGGCCAGTGCTCTAGGTACTTACTCTCTTGCAGACGTCTATCAGAGTGCACCTGCACGCATCCTTGGGATAAGTAAATCTTCTCCTAAGCAGGACCAGCCAAGTCCGTCTGGGCATGGCCTCTTCCAGAGTTCCTCGCCCAACCTCAGGAAGCCAGGGACTTATCCTGTATCCCCAGGAAGTCTATTTTCAAGAAGCCCCATTCTCCAGCAGCCATCCATGGGGTGTATTTTTAGATACATGAATCAAAAGTGGTTGCCTCTGAATGCTTTACAGCAGTCTCAGAGTAAGACCTAGTCCTTGGTCATGTTATGCAGGGCCCTGCTCAGGTTTCCAACCTCTCCCCACCACCCACCACCCACCACTGTCCTCAGCTAACTGCCTAAAGCCCGTTCTTTCTGTTCCCACATCATACTGTTATTCCTAACTTTGAGGCTCAGTTGCCATCATTCCTCTGCTTGGAAAGTTCCTCCTCCAGCTCTTTGTGTATGGAAATCATTCTTAACTTTTAGTTCTGATGTCAAAAGCTATCTCTTCCATGATGCCATCCCTGATTGAACTATTTAAGTGTTCTTCCCAAGATCTGAGCTGTATACTATTTCCTTCATTATGTGAATATACTGCTCCTTCCTTTCACTGCTTACTCTCTCTGCCTCCCTCTACTTGAGGGAAAATTCCATGAGGGCAGCATCTGTCTCACTGTGCATCACTCTGCCCACCACTTACAACAAAAGACTGTCAAACACAGTAGGCACCCCATGTGTCACATGCATGAATAACTAAATTAAATTATCCTGTGCTATTCTTCAATTTAAAAAAAACTAAGGAAAAAAGGAACCCCCCAAACATAAGCTATGAAATAACACGTTACAGAACCCAGAGTGATTTGCAATGGCATGTGACAAGACTAAAGTCACAGGAGTAGAGCAGCTACGCCAGGATTTCAGGCATAGAAATCCTGAGGTGGGGTCAAGAAGTAGAGGATATCCTCCCTCTTACATCTCAGATCGCCTCCAAAGACCCACTGTATGCTGCGCAAAGCTTTTCATATAATTTCTGCACTCTAACCCTCGATGTCTTGGAGTTCTAATGTGTGGCAGCTCCTACCCGGTGCAGGGGAAGCAGGTACTACAGTTCTTTGCAAGCTGAGCTCCTCTGCAGTGGACAACTCTGAAAAACTACTTGTAAGTAGTAAATGTTAACCACAATTAACAAATTTGACACAGATGTTTGGACAAAAAAGGGGACAAAGCCTTTTAAGATAGCTCACTTCTATTAGGTCATTGTATATATTCCATTCCATAACCTAAAAGCTAACAAAATTCTTTCTTTCTATGCCAGGCAACCAGGACAGGAAATGTGGCATGGTTTTGCTAGGGGCATCCCATACGCCCCAAAATGTTCATGCCTTTAAAAAACATGTGAAAGTAAAATTTTAACACACTTATCATAAAAGCTGATACTCGCCCACTGGAGAGAAACTGAAGTGACAGAGCTGTACCTGTGTGTTTAATAGACTGTGGGATAAATATTCTTCATAAGGAAGTTAAAGCATTGGAAGATGATGTAAATGAATATTCAAAGTATACTGTACCAAATAATTTTTCCATAATTATTTTTAAAGAATCATTAAAATGCATCAAGCATTTTTGCAGCCTTGGTGGGATGAAATATGGGCCAATTATGGTTCGGACACTAATTCACTTACTGTGTGGTCTTAGAAAAATCACTCCGTCTCTGAAACACATTTTAAGGAGGTTTAATGGGTTCAGTCATTTCAAGGTTTCTTCCAGTTCATACTCTGAATCTGTGAATGTTTCTGGACTTGCATCTTAGGTGGACAGACACAAAGAAAGGGGTATGCTCACCTCTACCCTGCTAATCATAAAAGAAACACCATGAGAACCACCACCCTTTATCAAAAGCTAAGATGTGGGGTGGCTATACTCTGGTTTATGATATCTATTCAAATAAAGTTATTTTTCCATGTACTGCAGGAGGGTGAGTTGATGTAGTAATTACCTGTTACTCTTGACAAGTAAGGTAATTAATGTAGCAAAATACCAATGCAATGTGTGTAAATTTAGACTACCATAATTAAAGCACCCGTCTGTTCAACAAACTGTTCAATTAAGAAAAAAATTGATGGTGTACATTTCTTGAAATTAGAAAACGTATGGAATGAATGAATCTCCCTTGGTTGACATCCATTTCTAGAATGCCTTCTCAGCAGGCAGCATCCATAAAGGGTTATAATGAAGTAACTTCCACTAAAAAACCAAAGTACTTTTGTGCATACATTATTTAGACAAGAGTCTCTTGTGGAAGTGTTTTATTTAGCATTCTCATTTCATAAAACATACACCAGTCAAAGAATGAACTCAAGAAGTGCCTAAACCCCAAAACAACATCAAGTAGCAAATAAGTTAAAAGTTATTACTGTATAACTACCCAAGTACAGGCTGTCATCAAGTATCATAACCTAAAAGTAGTGTTCCCTACTTGCCAATTTTAAAGAGCTGGGGATACTGAACATAGCATGAGTTGCCCTGGTATTACTTGCACAGGAAGATGATGGTATCAAGGTTGGCTTCACTATTCTTTTACTCTGCTTTTGCTGTGTCTACAGGTTGCTTTCAGACTCAGAGGTTAACATGTTAACAAGAATGCCACCCGCTCCTTCACTCAAAGGAAAATTACCTTCTGGATAATCTGCTCTGGAAAATCTTCAACCACATCAAGAGTCAAATGACCAAAGAAATGAAACCAGAACAACTGCCACAGACTGAGAGAAAAAGAATCCGACAGTTACCAGACTAAAGGGAAAGTGATTACCTCTGAAGTTGTTCACACACATACACACACCTGCACAAATACATACACACATGAGGGCTGGCTAATATCTACATAAGTAGACAACTGGTCAGGGGACCTCACAGTTTGAGGTTAAGGAAACCCGAGGGTTTTTTTCTCTTAATTCTTCTACTCAGGTAAATTCAGAATAAGTCAGAACAAGTTGGCCTAAGGAAATAAACAGCTGGGATTTAGACATACTAAACCCTGTGATATGGGAAGGAAGTGGTATATGATTTCAGTGTCATTTAATGATCTATACACTTGTTTTTGGTTTTGTTTTTACATTTTCATATAGCATATTTTACTTTGGGAGAGAAAAATATAGAGAGAAGTAACTAAAGGTTACCTTCAAGTGAATTCTTAGCTTATCATATTAAAATTAAGTCCTAAATGTTCTATGTCTGGGAAATTGGATGTATCCCCAAGTAAAGAATAAAAGGTACAAGGAGACACTCTAGACTGAAACATGGTGAGAAAATTGAACAATTTCTCCAACTAAAATACTCTGATTTCACACTTGGAAATAATAATGATGTCATTAAGAAGACAAGAGTGAAGAAATCACTTGCTCTAGCTGTGATTAAAAACAAGGACTAGAATGTCCTAGAGGAAAAGAGCATTTTGGAAAAGGAACCTTGGAACTTAGATTTCATGGAGGTGCTGAAGCATTAACTTTTTAAATGATTTTTTAACTCTAATAATTCGAAAGGATGCTAAATATATGGTAGGGATAAAAGGGACAAGAACGGTGGATCTCATACAAGACTGATTCATAGACTACAAACTAAAATTTCTGATTTTCTAATGCTGCATGAACCATTCAAAAAGCAAAGGAAAGTCAATACTCTTCTTGCTCACTGGGTGACTTTATGGAGGATGAATCCATAAGCACTAACTTCAATGATTACACTGGATGGCATCTTATGACCTATGCAATATTATAAAATATCACAAAACTATTTCACATTGATTCTATCATTTCATCCTCACAAACCACTGAGGTAAGATTAATTCAATCTTAAGACTAATAAACTAGGACCCACAGAAGCAGCTAACTAGTATGGTTGAGTTCCCCAAAGCTACTGTACTTAACAATTTGTTCTCTTTGGAATGGGATAAATATGTCTTTGTACCCATTGAATCAATTTATAGAGAATATCTGAATATTCTTTTTAGCACTTAAAGTGATGACTCACATCTTAAAACTTGCACCTTAAAATTACCAGGCATACTGCTTAATATGTTTCAAAGCAATGGTGGCATTAAGTTGTTTAGTAATCACCTAAGCTAAAAAAAAATTAAAGATTTGGTTCCAAATTCTGGCATAGCCATTTAGTAAAAATACCAACCTGGAATTTGTGACCCTATGAACCCAAAGAGCTTAAGTAATCACTTGTGTCTAGAATTTGCTTTACCCTAAAAAATGGCTCAAGGAAAATACCACTCCCATCTTCAACCTCCAACTTTGTATTAATTAGCTCTTGGGTTAACTTTCTTTAGACCTTTTCCTCTTGATCCTTCAATATCATCGCACTCTTGTCTGCTTTCATCTCACAAAATTCAAGAACCATGGGGCTGAGGGTGACTTTTACAGGTCACATCTATTCTCCAGATGTAGAAGCTGATGCAAGAAATGGAAAAAAAAGGTGACAGATAAAAAGGGAGGCAAATAAGTATCTAATAATGCCTCTCTTATTTATTCATCCTTTATCTACAGAAACTTGAAAGTGAGAGAAATGTAGAATAGATTCCTCATCCTTTTTTATTCTCAAAATTAATAAAAACTGGAGAAAAAACTAAATGGCAAATGGGTGAGCAGGTGCAAATGAACTGATGTTAAGGTGTAAAAACATGAGTCAATGTTTCCTGATTTAAGCAACTTTAAGAGAGTTCAGTTGGCCACAAAGACTCAAATTACCCAAATTCTGATCTTATATGAACTTTATGCATACTTCCTTTTTACATAAGAGAATATTATTTTAATCCAGATGTTAAAAATGTGGAAAAGTGAGATGAATATTTAAAGTATTATTGACTCCTGGAGTTGAAAGTCCTCTATTACTTAACTCCAGTTTAGGCATCCACCAAAACAATAATAATTTGAAATGATTACTTAATAAGATAAATATCACATAAGGAATATTAATTTTTACATACCATGCACTGTGCTCAGAACTACTTTCGTATAACCCCATTTGACCCAAATGCATCTGATAAATTGGAATACAGATAGTGCCTGATTTATGATGGCTTGACTTCACAATTTTTGGACTTTACAGTGGTGCCAAAGCAGTATTAATGCAGTAGAATTCTTTTTTTTTAATATATTTTAAATTTTTTATTTATTTTTTTAATTATGCCATTACATTTGTTCTATTTCCCCCCTTTATTCCCCTCCACCCTGCACACCCCTCCCCCACCATTCCTCCCCTCCCTTTAGTTTATGAACACGTGTCTCAAGTTCTTTAGATTCTCTATTTCCCCTACTATTCCTACCCTCCCCCCTATCTATTTTTTATCTACTGTCTATGCTACTTATTCTCTGTACTTTCTCCCCCCTTCTCCTATTCCCCTGTTGCTAACCCTCCATGTGATCTTCATTTCTATGGTTCAGCTCCTGATCTAGCTGTCCTCTTAGTTTGCTTTTGGTTTAGGTGTGGTTCTTAATAACTGTGAGTTTGCTGTCTTTTCACTATTCATCTTTTTTATCTTCTTTTTCTTAGGTAAGCCCCTTTAACATTTCATATACTAAGGGCTTGGTGATGATGAACTCCTTGAATTTGATCTTATCTAAGAAGCACTTTATTTGTCCTTCCATTCTAAATGAAAGCTTTGCTGGATAGAGCAACCTTGGTTGTAGGTCTTTGGATTTCATGACTTGGAATACTTCTTTCCAGCCCCTTCTTGCCTGTAAGGTCTCTTTTGAGAAATCAGCTGACAGTCTGATGGGAACTCCTTTGTAGGTGACTGTCCCCTTCTCTCTTGCTGCTTCTACGATTCTCTCCTTCATTTTAATCTTGGCTAATGTAATGATGATGCGCCTTGGTGTGTTCCTTCTTGGGTCCAACTACTTTGGGACTCTCTGAGCTTCCTGGATTTCCTGGAAGTCTATTGCCTTTTCCAGATTGGGGAAGTTCTCCTTAATTATTTGTTCAAATAAGTTTTCCACTGTTGGCTGTTCCTTTCCCCCTTCTGGTACCCCTATAATTCGGATATTGGAGTGTTTAAAGATGTCCTGGAGGTTCCTAAGTCTCTCCTCATTTTTTTGAATTCTTGTTTCTTCATTCTTTTCTGGTTGGTCATTTTTATCCTCCTCCTGGTCCACTCCTTTGATTTGAGTCCCACTTTCCTTTCCATTACTATTGGTTTCCTGTGCATTGCCATTCATTTCAATTAGTTTAACCTTCATATGTTCCTCTAATTTGTGACTAAAATCAACCAGTTCTGTGAGCATCCTGATCACCAGTGTTTTGAACTGTGCATCTGAAAGTTTTGCTATTTCTTTGTCACTTAGATTTATGGGCTCTGGGGCTTTGAGATCTTCTTGAGCCATTATTGGTCTGTTCGCGCCCATTAAGTATGAGGAGCAGAGCCTTGGGGGTGGGGCGGGGCCTCCAGGGAGGGGTCACTGGGTTGTGATGCTGTATGTGGTGGCGGGGTCAGAGTGAGGAAATGGCATCCCCCTCTCTTGCTTACCGTCACTGGGTGAGGAGCAAGCCTTAGATGTTCACCAGGGCAGGGTTGCTCATGTCACTGGGTTGTGATGCTGTATGTGAGGGCGGGGTCAGAGTCGAGAAATGGCGCCCATCTCTGCTGCCTCCCGTAGCTGGGACCCACTTGGTCCCGTCACTGCCCACTCTCTCACAGGTCTATCTGTGCAGGAATGCGCCAGCACAGTCAACCCGCTGCCCTTCACCCTCGCCGGATCGCCGGTTGCTCACTGGGTCGCGTTCACTGGGTCACTCACTGGGTCCACCCTTTGCAACCCCACGCCTGGGATCCACACGCCTAGGATCCGCATGCCTGAGTCTGTCTGACCGAGTTTTCCTGTGCAACCCCACTCTGCCAGTTGCTGGTTTCGCCCCTCTTACCAGCCAGGCTGAAGAATTTGTTGTTATCAGACTTCTGAAAAGTTCAATTTTCTGTGTTCTAGCCGTGTTTTCTGTTGCTAATATTTTGTTGTCTTTAAACTTGGTTGTGTGAGAAAACACAGCGTCTCCACCTATGCCTCCATCTTGGCAGAAGTTAATTCAGTAGAATTCTTCATTTGAATTTTGATCTTTTCCCAGGATGGTAATCTGTGGTATAAATACACTCGTGATGCTGGGCATTATAAAACAGGCTTGTATTAGATGATTCTGCCCAACTGAGACTATTGTGAGTGTTCTTTTTTTTAAAAAAAGTATTTATTTATTTTTAGAGGAAGGGAGGGAGAGAGGGAAAGAAATATCAATATGTGGTTGCCTCTCAAGCACCCTGCACTGGGGACCTGGCCTGCAACCAAGGCATGTATGTGCCCTGACTGGAAATTGAAATGGTCACCCTCTGGTTAGCAGGTTGGCATTCAATGCACTGAGCCACACCAGCCAGGGCTAATGTGAGTATTCTAAGCACACTCAAGGTGGGCTGGGCTAGGCTATGATGTGTGGTACATTAGGTGTACAAAGTGCTTTTTTGACTCTCAACATTGCCAGCTTTGATGGGTTTATCAGGATATTACCCCACCACAACTTGAGGAGCATCTGTCCTTTAAGTTCCTATAGTGATGTAGGTGCTTCTTCACCTCCATATTCAAATGGAAAACTGAGGCTTCATAAGATTAAATAATTTTCCCAAGGTCACAAAGTTACTAAGTAGCTTAGTCAGCATCTGAAACCAGATCTCTTTTCCCAACTTGAGTAATTACTTACCAGCTAAGGACCACACTTTAGCACATATCAGCTAATACTCCTGGTGTAAGGTTTCCTGGTTCATGTTGATACTGGAAGGTAAAGCAACTTGAGAAAACAATTTTGTTTTAAGAAACTTATTTTGAAATAAAAATTATTTTTGTACTGGTAACATGAAGACATTATTTTTCAGGTTATAGTAATAATTATTACCCTATGAATGTTATACACAAATGCTTCCCCAGAATTTGGTGTGTGTTTTGTCTATCATAAAGAAAGCAAAAATATTTGAACACTGTTAACATCTAAATTCTTGTATCCCCAAGACTTCTCTCTCAAGCACGAGATGAGACATACTGGTCTTGGTCTCCTAATACAAAATTTTGTCAAGAAAGAATTCAAGGATACCTGTCTAAATCATACCTAAAATTGAATCAATACAGACCAAGAAAAAAGCCTGTATTTGAGGTGTAGCACTTAATTAACCTCTACAAAGAGACACTATCCTGAGTCACTAAGTCACTTTGTTCCTTTAGCCAAGGGCAAGGGGATATTAACATCAGAAACTTATGAATAATACACGAATACCAAAGAAGCTACCACTGGGGGCAGTGGGGGTATGGGGAGGGGGTGCATGGCTAACATCAGTTTCATATACTATGATGCTATTAGAAACATGAGTGAGGGTAATGGATTGGCTGACAAAATATTCAAGTTGTTGACAACTTCTGATCTCATTGGTTGTTCTTTTCTTCTTCTAGATATTTTCTCCCTTATCAAAAAAGCCATTCTTCTTGCCCTGGAATTAGTTGGAGCATCGTCACTTACACCAGCGGGTCCCAGGCACATACCTAGGTTGTAGGTTCGATCCTTGGTCAGAGTGTGTGCTGTAGGCAACTGACTGAAGTTTCCCTCTCTTGCCAATGTTCCCCTCTCTCCCTTCCTGTCTCTCTAAAATCAATAAACACATCCTCAGGTTACGATTTTTTTAAGTCATTTTTTATCCCCTCCTTAACAAACACCGATCTTGTTGGTTTGTAGCTTTGTGTTGAAATCCCTCCTTTTATTCATGTGCTATTTGTAACTCTATCCTCATGTTATCTGTGTGAAGAGAACTGGGTCAAATACAAAGGCAATATTACCAAAGTTCTAGACTTAATACTTCTGATGACTTTAGAAGGTATGGACAGAATAAATCACACTGAGTTGCACATTACAAAGCTGTTCTCTCTACAATTTCATTTCAACCCTTCTAATCACATAAACGACAAACCTTCATTTGGGTGCTGGTGTGACAGCTAATACATGCTAAAGTCCATTTTTAACAAAAAGAGAACTCCAGCTCAATACCTTAGACAGAAATAGGCCACAATATAAAGTGAGTTTTATCAGGGGTTAGGCATATTATGGTCCATGGGCAAACCTGGCCTGCTGTTGATTTTTATAGAGTCCATGAGCTAAGAATGAATTCTGTATTTGTAAATGTTTAAGGGGGACATTTTTTAAAAAAAAGAATATTTCATGACATGAAAAACAAATTTCTGTATCCATAAGTAGAGTTTTATTGAGACAGTCATGCCACCTACTCATTTATGTATTGTTTCTTGCTGATATGGAATTCCAATGGAGGAGGTGAGTAGCAACAGAAACCATATGGCCTAGGAAGCCAAAAATATTTACTACCTGGCCCTTCACAGAAAAAAAAATTGCCAACTCCTGTGTATACCATCATTCTGCCTTCATAGGCAGTTGCCATGAGAGCTCTGGCAACTGATACTATATTTTTCTTTTAAGGTATAAGTCACATAAATGCTCCTTTTTAAATAGACTGCTTTATATTGTAACAAGTGATGGGATATAGGGGGAAATAGAAACAAATAAAATATGGGTGGTATTTACATCAAAATCAGTAAAAACATAAGCAAAATTATGAAGCATGCCTACAAATGGTGAAGTTTAAAAAATGTAAACAAAGTACATGGGTGAAGGCTGAGAGGGTTGGGATATAAAACCGAAGACTATATAAATAAGACATCCTGAGGTAGCCATCTGTCTTCTGTGGTCAGAATTGAGTCTGAAGGGTGGACCCCAAGTGGGCGGGAGGTCAAGCAGGCTGCCCAATAACATCAGGTTGGCCAACCTCACCATGGGGAGTAGTAGGTTCTGACCTCATATCCACAGGACCCTGACACACTGGCCAAGGATTTCTACTCTGGCAATCGGTGAGACAGTCAGTCCAAAACAACCAATGTTGTGTAAGTCAGGTAAAACAATAGCAAAAAGCCAAGGGTTTCAGCACAAGTCTAGGCCAAATGCTTCACACCAAACACCACTTGGCACTGATAATACATTCAGTACGACTTAAGAAGGTCCCGTTATCTTTATTCACTCTGATGGCAATGTTCCCAAAATGCACTGAGTACAAAAGGCTTCCTGCATCTTAGAATATGCCACATTAGCATTGACAACACTTACACTGTTCAGTGTATGATTTGTACAATGTTTATTCTTTAACAATGAAGTTTCCTCAACAGTTTGACTATATTCTTTTTAGAAATTTCTTTTCGTAAAACAATCTTACATTATTGTGTTTGCCTCTCATTACTCGTACTGAATATGCATCTCTTCCGCAGCCTTTCTACCAAACATTTTTCCCCCAAGACAGAACTGTTTTTTGGAGGTTCCACTAACAACAATTTCTGTTGTTGAGTCATAGACACTATTGTAGCAGAGTTAAAATTCATCATCTTTTTCTTTCCATATGATTAATGTTTTTTACAATGTACTAGTAAAACTTACTATATCTAAAAATACTTGAAATGCTGAGTTTTAACTTTTGGAAATAAGACTAATATAAATGAATGTCATTTTTTCCATTTCTGCATAGTATTTCATCTGGTCATCACTTCTTAGATGAATTACCATTAGTTTTAATCTGCTACTGATTCAGAGGCTGGGACTAGAGGTCCCGATTTTGTTAAAACCACAATGAACTACTTCTATTGAATTCTAAGCATGCCAACAAATACAGACACTAAGTTTCAGAAGACTCTGCTAGCTAATACTTATTTAAGTACTAATTAACTCCTACAGAATATCTACCAAATTGCCAATCAGAGCTCACAGACCGAAATATCTATGGCTAAAAGCCAAGGAACTTCAGAGTTTAACCCCAGAAGCTTTATCTTTTACAAATGAATGTATTAACTCTAGTCCTTTTGAAACACACACACATAAAAAACAGCTCCATGAAGAATACATTTGTAGCTGTATCCAATGCATCCCTTCCTCCAAACCCCTCCCAAACAGTACCCATTGATGGGCAGGGAGTCATGAGGTTCTGGGAAGGCTGACTCCATCCCAGCAACAGTGGTGGGGAAAGATCACCAAGGATATACAATGAACATATTCCATTTCCCTGGCCATCAGCAGGGTAGAATGTGCTGGAAGCCAGTCTAATTGGTGTTTCAAAGATTTTTATCTGAAGCAAAGATTCCCTTTCCTCTCTTCTTTTCTGGCATGGTCAAGGAAAGCCATGGCCCACCAGTTGCTAGAAACCCTTTGATGACTGCAAATGGGGCAAATCTAACAGACAGACAAACACTGGAAAAGAGAAGAGAGAGTGGAGGAGATCAAGTCTCTCCTTTGGTTTACCAACAAAGGCCTTGCCAGTGACACTGTCTAAAGCCTAACCTGGACTTTCTGTTACTTACAGCCAAATTCAATCTAACTTTAATACTGAAAAACTCCATGATTACATTTCCTAAAATCTCTGAGATTCTAGGACTCTAGGCTTCGATAACCACTGCCTTGATGAAAAACAGATTGTGTATGTCTGTATGTGTGTATATATAAAATAACCAGTAAGTGTGTTCAAACTTGGTTAAATATTTTTAGAGTTTTTATAACTCCTGACCGGGCATGGCACTTAGAAAACTGTGAAAGATAACATCAGGAACTGCCTGATTTTAAGAATGCCATGAGTGAAGCCAGCACCAAGTGGCTCACTGAAGACAAACCTTTCTGTGAGCTCTGCATCAAAAGGCACCATTTAAGTGTGGCTTGGTGGATTGAGTGCCGGCCTATGGACCAAAAGGTTGCAGATTTGATTCCCAAAAGGCACCATTTAACCATGTCATTAATATCCTTAACTTCCAGGGGAAGAAAGAAAATTCATTATTACCATATAAGACTTACTTTAAATATGGCATACAAGGTGGTAAACTTTACCAGGAAGATTAGATGATCAAAAAAAAAAAAAACAAACACAATGTCACTAAGTATTTTTAGAAACTGAGTGTTTGTAAGGCTGAGATTCTGAGGTTTTGCCCCAGAATTGAGAAGAGAGAGACTGTTGGTGGCCTAGTCGAAGAAAATAAGTATCAATGAGAAAATGCTGGTATTCAGGGCCTCTACTTTGAAGTTTTCTTTGCAACCTGTTTGGGTTGATTAAAGGAGAGCAGATGTAAACAACCAGAGTTTGCTGGGTAGGACCAAAACTAGAATAAAACCCTAAAATGTCTATGTAAAGTAGTCGTAGTTATTGCTACATTTGCTGGAGAGAAGTAGGGGGGAAGGAAGCAGTGTCTATGCATGTCTGTACATGAAAAGATTATCATTTCACCAGTCAGAAGTTCCTTCTTGATATGCTGCTTAAAAAGAGGAAAACAAGGCCCTCAGGAGCCCAGCATGGAAGGAGATGGTGAACAGAAAACTAAATTGCCGTATTTAAGAAATATTAGTGGGTAACAGAAAGCAGAGAAATGAAAGGCAAAAAAAAGATAAGAGAAGAAAGAAGAAAGGATAGGTTAGGCCATTTGTAGGTCATAATGTATGGAGAAAGTCATCCAAGGACAAATTCAGAGTAGGCAAATACGTATTTTAAGAACAGGCTGTTGAACATTTGATTCTAAATTTCTCTGAGGCAAACATCCCCAAACTCCCTGAACGTCAATGCCCTGTGTGAGCTGTGTGGAAGGGAACTGTACAGAGGGGGTTGACTTCAACTCAGAGAGAAGAAAAGAGAATAGCAATGAGAAGAGACAATATTGAGAATTCTTTAACCAAATCAATCATAAAATTCTCAATGCAATTCCCATGGGAATAAAAGCTCTAAGTAATTTTATTAGAATCTCAAAAGTCAAGGTGACCTCACTTGATAAATTACTTCTCAAACCATTATCACAAAGCCCTCAGTAACATGGCCAAGTGAAGACTCCCAGGAGAAATATGAATGATATCCCAACTCGACACTGGTAGGAAGACCTGAAGAATTTTGTTAAATCTATTTTCTTAACGTAAGTATCACCGCCTGTGAAGGATTCACACGATTTTCACAGTACTGGCAGTAGGAGTACTGGGTGGCATTGAAATTTCTAAGGTATTTCAAAGCATTCTAATCCTTTGGTAAATATCCATGTAAGGAATCAAGAAGTAGAAGCCTAAGTTTACTAACACCGGAGGGCAATTTTGTCAGGGTGACATTTTATAGAACCCCGAAAGGAAATCATCACCTAGTGGTATCTTGAAAAGAAAAATAGCACTATCTCATTCTCCAAGCAATAACACAAAACAGACTTGAGCAATAACACAGCATTTCTCTGGCTGTTGGAAAAAAATTAAAGACCAGGAAGACTTAATTGTTAAACTTAATAGGAATTAAGAAGAGACACAGGGAAGAGAAGTTAAAAAAAAAAAATAAGTCTGAACTGCAGTTCCTCATGGGCTCAAGCAAAGAAAGCTATGGGCCTCCCATACACATTTGAGAAGCTGAATGGATTTTCAAAGGAGAAAAAATATCACCCCAAATGAAAAGTTAACACATCTATTGACCACACTCTTATTCCATATTTCACAACATAATGGTAATCTTACTGAATTCTGTGAAATCCTATTATAGATCTTTTAGCATTTAAAGCAGCCAGGCGTCTGTGTTGGAATAAATTTTGGCAGGGGAGGGGTGGGGTGGAGTATATAAAATTCTATGCGTGGTCTGAACTTCACACACTATAGAAGTAAACTCTGTCTTCCCTCTACTGCTCTCAACTTGCAACCCAGGGAGCAGAATCCTACCCCATCGGGCACTCGGGGGAGACTCACACAGAGCTTACCCTTTCTCCCCCACTTGCTCACTGAGGTGGGAAAGGCCTCCAAGTATATATGTGTGCTTAAGTGAATGGCCATGCTCATGATACAGATATGAATACACATAGGGATACATATGAATGTATATGGGAATACATATATAAATATGTACATGAATATGTATACAAACATGAATATGGATAGGTATATGTCTAAATCATGGCCCACAAATCTGTCGTCTTCAAAGTGCAGAAAGATTTTTCTTTATCTCATAAGGCTGATTTACTTCCTGGTCTTCTTCCCCAGCTACTCTTTCTTCTCCCCCTCACTAAATCTACTGGCTTCCTTCTCTACACTCCTTTCCTTGGCTTTAAATCAACATCTCCAGCCCAAACACCTTCCCAACCTCATGTTCAATGTGTATTTCATCACCTTCCAGAAAGACTCTGCCTGCACTTAAAATGATATCCAAACTTCAGCTCTTCGCTTCCCAGCCTGCCCTCCCCCCTATTCTGGCAACGAGCGCTGGGAACACCACCCTAATTCTCCCGTCATGTATCTCTTTCACAGAAAGTCCAGCCCGTGAAATGTCAAGATTTTTTACCCCTCCACCACTGCCTTTCCAATCCTTTCAACTACCCCACTGAAGTCTTTGACTACTGCTCTTCAGAAATATCAATTTCCTATCATTTGAGCTACTTACCATATTCTACAAGATAATGACAGATGAACTACCCTGGATCCCAGCTTTGACCAGGAGACTACTGCTCATAAAAACCTTGGTCACACCCACTGGCTGTGGAGTCAGAATCTTTAAAAGGCTGGTACTTGTGTCACAAAGACAATTTGAAATCACATTCCGAGTTACCACTCTGTGCCAGTAGTAAGGTCAAACACCCATTCCAAGACTCGATTTCCTCATCTGTATGGTAATCTCTGGAAAATGCCAGTACCCCCTTACTTGAATGTTATAAGGAATAAAATGCTATGCTATAGACCTTGCCCACAGCAAATGTTCTCTGCCATTATTAATATTAATTAATATTACTGAAAAAATTCCTTGCTTTGCAACGTTAATTTAAAGTTGTCTGTAGTCTTGTCAGGTATCTTTCCAACTCATTTTCTCTCCCCACCCTTTATGAACTCTAAGTCCCAGCCAAAGGGAATTATTCATTGTTCTCCTCAAGTATCAAGCTTTTTGTTCTTTGTTGCATATTCACTCTGTTCCCATGAGCCAGAAAACCATCTCTCTTTTCCTAACCTAAATATCTGAAGTTTACATCTTCAGCAAGCTGTAGCTTAAATTCTCCACAGGGGTAAAAAAAAATCTCACTTCTCTTAACACGTTATTCTTAAGATAGCATTTGAGTATGAACTTTTGTTTTTGCAAAATTGCCTACAGCAATTTTAAACATATACTGAACTCTCAGTTCCCTAGTGGTGAAAAGGGGTAGGGGGTGCAGGAGACACACGGTCACCTCATGTGCACCAAGGAGACCCATGCAGTCCCCATAACACCAAGGTCCAAGATGGCTTATGAACTACTAGGAGTTAGTGAACATATCACTTGTTTGGTTAATTTAATATTGATATATTTGGAACAATTAATGATTATATACCTAAAATTATATTTCTTTTCCCACTGTAAGGATTTCAGATGCTTTAAAAAAACCACATTAAGAACAAGTTTCAGCTGCCAGTGAACCTTCTTCATACCTGAATGACTTCATATTACTTGAAATTTGTCTCCTGGAATTCACAATGTTTATTCCACAGAGATGTATAAACACTTAGAGTAGAATATGAACAAATGTATACCAATTCTTAAAAGGGGTATTTGCATCTGTGATTATTACATATAAAAAGTTCAATAACCACACCGTGTCACCTCCAAATGGTATTTATTAAGGACCCATATCCTCGTGCTGCAGGACCGAAACAAAGACACTTCAGTCCAGCTGCTAGTTATTTCAGTATCTAGTGTTGTTAGAGAATGGTGCTTCTCTGTCATTGAAATTTTATAACTATCAGAACAAAAAACTGACTTGGTCGCACTCAGAGGCTCGTAATGCCAATAGCAAAACAATGCCAGAACATAGGGTAAAAAGAAAAATTCTGTCCATTTTTCCACCTTAGAGTCGGTTTTTATACATTTTCTACATATCCAGCCAATTTAAGTGGATGGAAAGTAAAAACCCTTTGTTGTAAAGTAGCCAAAACAGCCAGTGGGTTTCCTTTTCTAACTTTATTTTTTGAATGTCCTGTAGACTCATCGTAAATCATTTCCAATGTAATTCTGCTTCCCAATTTTAACTGTCGGTCTTATTTAGAGAATTGCCTCTATATTTAACAGATTCCACATCCATTCTGAGGAGCTAGTAAGCTAAAAAAGAGTGTGTTGTTCTAAAATGCATCATTCAAGCCTGACTTTTTAAGCAGCTTAAATGTTAAACATCCCAATCAACTTACCTAGCAGTGATTTGAAAACTACATACATGACTTTAGAGTAATAAAGAAAATCACAGTTCAGTGCAGGTTCGATCATTTTCACTTCTGGGTTTCAGGTGAAATGCTTTTATAGATGTGTATTCTCTAAACCCACCCTAAACATACACCATTTCACCAACAACAGAAGAACACGAGTATTCAACACAACTGCATGTTTTGTTTTCTTTTTATGTGAAGTAAAATACACACTGTAATGTAACACTAATATTTTTAACCTATAGATTATTGGGCCTTTCATTAACTTTAAAAGTTAAATAAAGTTTCCCAAAGCACAAGAGTCCTCCAGGGAAGAAAGGGAAGAAGAAAAAACTGCCACGGCAGTTACAACAACTTAACAACATATAATAAAAATGCCATAAACATGTGGCATACATAACAAATCTAGTCAAGTCTGCAAGGCGGGCAGATAAAAATGATTAACTGCCACTATCCTTGAAAAGAAAAATTTTGTCCCCTGTTATTCATCAGAGCTAATGTTCTGACCCTAAATCTAATATGTAAATCAAATGATTTTTATGGTAACACAGCGTACCAAGTAGAATGGACTTTTCACTTCCTATTTTCTTTTTTGAGAAAATGAGGTAAACAAATATGTTAGAGCCACTTTTTAATTAAAGGTGTGGTTTTGGGAAATACTAAGAAACAACAATAAAACTGCTATTCTCTGTCACTGATGGAGCAAACTGCAGAAGCACCACTTATCCTGAAGCACCTCTGAGCTCCCTTTTTAATGGTCCCCTGCATTCATCTCCTCTGCTGTTCAGAAGGCCTCCATGCAGTGAGGAACATGTGCTAAGTCTCCAAGATGTGTACATACAGTGTCCCAGAAGGAAGGCTAGAAAAACTGAAGCCTGCCTAAAAGGTAGCTTCTGTGGCATAACAAAGGCCTGGATGACTTCCATGACAGGCACGACTTCCCTCTGACAAAGACTATCACCTTGACAGGTAACAGGTCTGAGGCTGCTTTGCTCTCACAGTTAAGATTCTCCAGACAGAACTGCTGTGACAGGTAAGGAGGATTAACACACTGACATACAAAAAATAAAAAGTAAACTATCTTTTTTTTAAAGCTGAAGAGGTTCAAATGAACAAACTCCTTGTTCCTCACAGGAAAAACAAAGAGCTTTCAGAAACATCTCCTCTGAGAGGTGTAATAGAATATGAGTAAATTATAACAATTAAAAACCATTAAAGGTAGAGTAATTGAGAATACCTGTTTCGGTAACAATGACTTTCTTGAATTCCTGGGTACAGAGGGTCTATTTTTAATTACTCTTTTTTGCAAAAACTTGCATAATTTAACAATAATTGTGATTTTTAATTTTTATATATCCACAAGAACATAAAGTAAAAACCATAAATTATATACTAACTCTAGCTGTTAAATGTTGGCATTTTTTTCTTTTTAAAAAAGTTCAAAAATCTGTTTCCTTAAACCAAGGAAATGTGGGAAAGGCCATCCTGCCAGTGGAGCCTCAGCAGCAGAAAGCTCTGCTGCGGTTTCTTGCCGAGGCAGCAAACTCCACCGAAAGAGAAGTTGCTGCCAACTCAAATACTGTTTGCTTTCACACCCAAGAACAAACTGTGTGCATGGCGAAGCCACTGAAGGGCTGAAGCAGCTGCAGAGGGCGGAAGGAAGGTAACAGGAGTATCAGAGCTACTGTAAACTCGTTCTCCTTTCCCTATCAGCAAGTTAGCATCCCAGAAAACACCGCTGCCTTCTCCTGTGTCCCAGCAGCCCAAGTCGGTACGTGCTGTAATTCTAAACCACCTTTTGCCAAGTCTACAAGCCAAAAGACTTTTCAGAAAAAGAAGATGAAAATATCACCCAGAAAAATGAAACACATACTCCTTCAGTGAGGTTCTAAGGTCCAGTGAGATCCAGGTTTACATAGAGTTAATGAAAAATTTACAGATATCGGTGAAACAGGCAGGCACTTTCTCTATAAACAGGCAACGCAGAGGAAGAGTTCACTGCAGGCTTGTAAACCAAAGGCACAAAGCTCTGCCAAAGCAAATAGCACTACTGCAAGGTTTCTACTGTTCCAGAGACCCTCCAAGTTGCCTTTGTAAACCCCGTGGAAGGATGTCACTGAGGGTGCACCACAGAAGTCAAGAATTCAAAAGGAAAACAACCCGAGTCTCAAAAAGCAACAGATTTATTCCACGGTGCCTTTTCTTTCTAGTTTCAAGTAAACTAAGGCTGACTTCTAACTGTTGGGATGGCACTACCATTTAAGCTCCACATTAAAAATAAGAATTGTTCCTTTCCTTTGCCCATACTGCTTTGAATAATAGTTTAAATTATTGTGTAATGATTAATATGGTCAATGTCATCTTATGTATATTTTACCACAATAAGAAAAAAAATTTCTGTGCAAGCCATACAGTGGGGAAGAAAAGAGCCAAGCTATAAATTCTGGAATTCTGCTTCCCATTGCCCAGTATTCTGTACATCAGACTCAAACAAAGTTAATCGTTTTAAGGAAGAATCCTTTTCAAGGCACAAATCATACTGTGTCTTCCAAAACCCCTACTGCAACTAGTCCCCCTTTGCTCAAGCACAATTACAGAAAACAGCTCACAAAAATGTCATGGGCTCAAAACATGGCTATGAAGGATGTAATGAATCTCAGGAATGGAAGATCTAAATATTCTCCACCCATAATAATCAAGTTTATTTCATGTAGGGCAAAAATATAACACATTTCCAATTCCAAATTGGACCCAGTAAGGTTTCAGCATTAAGAATCAACTTTAGTGACTTCCTCTGGTTTAAAATTAGAAACCTTTTCTTATTGTCTTAACCACCCATGCCTACTGCACCCACCACAAAAAGTTTGATGGTTAGGACATAGGCTGAAATAATCTGTCCAACTAAACAAAGGCCACCTTTCTTCTTGGATAAAAAGAAGTGTAAGAATTTGCCAACTGTTCCCCCAAAACATAACCCTGTAACAAACTCTCCTTGCCTCCGAAGTGATTGATGTGATGTCGTTCCCTTCTTTCATCACTCCCTACCTTGTCTGGTTGCTGGTGAGAACCAGGAAGCCACAGGCAGACACATGGTCTTTTGCTTGTGCGAGCCTCAATTCTCCAATGCCAGGTTGCTGCCAATGTCCTTGCAGCCAATGGTAAACAGGCCACAGGGTTCACGTTAACTGCAGAGCATTACCACACTGAACATCTGGTCATGAATGAACGGATTGCCCACTAACTCTCAGCATTGGGCAGCTGATGAAAAATTCAACATTTTCCTTGTTGGCACAGTTGTTTTGTAGAATTCTCTAGAGCTTCCTGAATTATATTAAGAAAACTTCACTGCAGCAATCTATATCTGTGACAACAGCTGGTGTTGAAAAGGATCTGCTGCTCTCTCTCTGTGCTGGGGGACCTCATGTTGGATCAGGACAGTTTACTACATTTGTCCTTGAACACTCAGCCTTGGCTTTGAGGAACTGTGCAATGTAAACGATAGGAAGGGCAGCTCCCAGGTGCTGGACTCCATACAAACAAATCTCTTAATCAGGGTAAAAAAAAAAAATCTATTCCCAGCTAGGACTTTACTCAGAACTTCTCTTAAAAAATATACCCAAACAGTCATCAAACTACTGTTGGGCTCTGAAATCAGACTGGTCCAGAAAATGTAGAACTTGACATTTTCCGAAGATTTTCAGGATAAAACACTCCCCAGTCCTTTATAAAACCCAGTGACATGCGACATCTAAATACCAGTTTTTCACCACATGAAGGATTTTAAACTTAGCCAAGTAATCTATTAACCCTGAGGGTGACAAAAAACAAGCAAATAGAATGTAATACAGTACAGTGTGCTCAGCACTGGAAGCAGCCACACTGACACAGGGGTCTGCTGATGTTTAAGAAGTTCTCTGAAAATATGATAGCCTTCAAAATAATGAACTTGTTGGTGGATATATGTGATATATTATTATTCCTTTTTGTTAAAAAAAGGAAGTGGTAAACTTAAGTCAAGCTAAATTTAGGTTATTATCTATGCAGCATAAATTTCACTTCTGTGTATAAATGCTAACTTGCATATTTCTCCATGGTAACTAAACTATGATTAAAACAACAGTGAAACCAGCCTTTTTTAAAGCCACCTTTTTAACTAGGAACAACCTAATTTACAGAAATACTTAAACTCTGGAAATTTCATGGGCATCTATATCACACTTTTCCCAATAGAAAACTCACTTTTCCATGGCACATAACTGTAATGTACTTGGCCCAGGTCATAATCATTCTTTTTTTTAACTAGTGTAATTTTTTCTTATGTTGTTCACTCTAACATAAGTGGTATTTAAGATTATAAAGACTAAGATTCTAATAATTCTTTCCAAAAAGGAAGTTATTCTACTGCTTGGAAGGAACTGATTTACCTAGAAAGTATCTTCATTATACAAGAAGAGCTAATGAAAGAAGTGAGAAAATTCCAAAGTGAAATGAGATGGCAAGCTACATTCAAATTAATTTTTTTATGGAGATGGTCTTGTAATTTACTAATGAAGAAATGGCTATTTTACTGGTGAAATTAAAGAAATAATTATAATATGTCTAAGAATAGTAAAAATGTAGGTATAAGCAGTATTTTCTTATTGAATTATAAAACATAAAAGTACATTTGAATGTGAATCATTGTGAAACCTTAGAATTAAGTTTAGAATTTAAATACTGAAAACCCCTTGAAGTCAAAACATAATCATAATAGGTCAGGTTTGGTGTGAAAATCATGACTCATATTCATGACACATATTCAGAAATGCCTCATATTAAAACTTTATTATAATCAAAAATTGATCCTCAGGGTTTTGTGTGTGTGTGTGTGTTTTGTCTCCTGGTCTTTACATGATGTAATGTCTAAAGCCACATTTCACACTGTTAAGTAACGATGGCTGTGTAAGAACTCATGATTTAAAAAAACTCATAAAATGTCACAATTTATAATTTTATGTATACTTGCCTCTCTAATATCACATACATTTGCACAGTGAATGTTAATTAGATAACAATGGTATTATTATATTATCTATAAAACCTGCCTTTAAAACCAAGTTCTGTTAAAAATAGTCTTTTCAAGCTGACATAGTCCATTTCCAGGGTCATATTTAAAATAATTAGCACCATTGCTAGTAAATGTTCTAATAAAACTAAAAAATGATTTCTAAGCAAAATTCTGCAAACTTTAATAATAAAAATCTTCCAGTAATCTGAGATAACCTTTCCAAGGGGCATCAATGAAATCAAAGAAGTGTTAAGATTTTAAAACTCAGATTCCTTGGGCCCACGTGCACAGCTCCTGAAAACGAATCCTGGAGAACTGAGCTGATGGACTCTATTGTCTCATCTGATTCTCTGACACAGACAAATGTCCTGCTGGGCAGAACAACAGATTCTGAGGAGTGGCAAAAGGGTCAAAAGCCACCTCCCGCATCAAAAATGTCAACTACCGTAGGCCAAATTTCCACAAGAATTATCAGCTCCCCGAAAACAGCATGTAAATTGCTCTTACCCGAAACCCAAATGTAAGGCAGTTATTTTGGAGGTGCAGAATTTGTGTCTTATAAGAACTATTGCGAATCCTCTTTAAAGACAAGTTTTCTAAACAGTTAACCCTTGTTTTTAAGCTTTTCTGTATTTCAAAGTTAATCCAGATGAGATAAGAAATCTAGGAGACAGAATTCCATAGATGGTGGCAATTTCTAACATCCCAGACTTTGAAAAAGGTCAAACAGCTGTATCTGAGAGTGTGAACCCAGTTCCTGGAAACCACTTAAGGAATGGAGCAACCATATCCATCATGAATTTATCCACTAGGCTTCTTCATAAGTAATATAAAATCTCTTTAATGGATAGAAAAATGCATTTTTTTATAATTAAGAGTATCTGGTATTTTAGTAGGTAGAAGTATTATCAATATTAATAGCTCCCTAATATGTATAAGTGATTTTGCATTTATCAAATAGTTGCCACAAGCCCTAAATCATTTCATCATTATACCAACCTGTATCAAAGCCACTATCAATCTCATAAATAAAATGATTCATCAGGAAAACTACATAGCAGGTCCCTGTAGATTTGAGACTTGTCCTGGGACTCTGATTCTAGCACGCCCTTCAGTGTTATGCTTCTTGACTAGAGAACTGAAGGATAAATCCAGGTACAATCGTTCATTCCTAGACAGCCCCCACCCCCTTGTTCATACCCGGAGACTATGTTACTGATTATTTAGCTGAAAGATTCCTGGTTTCATCTGACCTTGAAATTAACAGCTAGAAAAAGAGCTCAGGAATTACATGACCCTGGCTTATGGGGTCCAGGGTCAGGCCCCAACTAATTCCTCTGTCCAATTAATTTCCCCTCTCCATCTTGCACACCTCATTCCTACTCTCCATTCTGTTCCTAGACCCACAACCTCACAGTACCTTCCAGTGTGAGCACTAAATGTCCCTAAGTCTGGAATGCTCATAGCCAACTTTCTCCTGGCTGCCTCCCCCCTTGTCGTTCAGAGCTCAGCTCCAATGTCACCTTCTTCCGAGAAGCCTTCCCTGGCTACATGTCTAAAGTGGCCTAGAGGCACTCTTCTTCCATTACCTGTTTTATTTCTCTTCGTAACACTTCTGTTTCATACGGTTCTTTGTTGTGCTTAATATCCATACCCTACCAGGATATCAGTCATATAACAACAAGGTTCCTGGTGATGTTGTGAGCAGTGATACTCCGTATCTTACAACACTATGTGGCACACATGGAATCTTTAAGAATTATTTCTCAGGTAAATAAATGGATCATATCCTGCATCATCAGTATCTAGTAGTAATGTGTCATCCCTCCCCAAGAACATGAGTCCCTTTGATATGGTCAATTATGTTCAAGTTTTCTGTATAAATGGGGGAGGGGTTCTATTTACGAAATACTCGGCTGCTTCTGCAGAAGAGATGTTGACTCCTTTAATGATGATATACTGACATCTTTGATATACTGACACTGGGAAACAGAGATGGGTTACAAAATGCAGAGTTTGAGTATACAAATCCTTTCCATGTTAATTAATCATTTCACATACAGGAAGAAAACTAGAGGACAGGGAGCAGTTCAGAGGAGGAGTGAGCAGAGCTGCCCTGAGCCTTTCGTTGGACTCTGGCACCTAGAACAGTGGCACCAGGCGACAAGGAACCTTGAATGCTGGCACATTCGAGTATGGAAGCACAGTGAGAATCCTGAGACTTCAATGGAGCAATAACCACAAGAGCAGGTGCAACCAGAAATGTAGTACCCAATGACTGCAACACACCTCATAGTGACTGAGCTCACCTAAGTAAAGCGCCTGGGAGCTTGGTCCACACACTCTCTCACTTGGTTCCCGCCTCAAGCCTGAGAGGTAGGCCAAGATCATCCTGTCCTTTCTGGAAATGAGGACACTGGGCCTGGAAAGTTTAAGTAACCTGCTCATTGCAGAGCCAGGATTTGAACGCAGTCTGAGTCACAGCCAAAGCTCTTATCCTATAAGTTTGTGTCCTGTGAGGACGGGCTCCCCATCAAGTACTCAATGAAGCATTTAGGAGTCATGATCAGGGACGATCAGGCCCAAGACCATCGAACTTCCAAGTAACACAAATTCTGCTAAGGTCAGGAAAGTCAGCAATTGAAAAGTCACATGATTAAAATGACAGAAAGAACACACACTTATGGACTGGGCCAGCTACATCATTTCTGGGACCCCTTGTTCAAAATCATGGAGAACTTCAAGCTGGTGACAGCAGAGCACTAACGAAGGCAGGGCCCTCTGAGCACAGCGCCCCCTGAGGCTGCACAGGTGTCCTGCCAGGAAGGCAGCCCTGCTTCTAAGTGTTTATTTCTTTGAAACTTCACTCCCTGCATCTCAATTTTATTCATCTCTTTCTAAGGTTCAGTATATAAGTAATAAAGAACACATACATTTTAAATGGAAGAGATAGACTCGAGAGAAGAGGAAGCATGTGCATTTTCCTGATTTTTTTCTTGAGCAGTTCCTAGAATTGCATGATGAGTGCTCAAGGGCAAGGTCGGTTTGGAAGAGACCAGACCTAGCTAGATTCTACCGCTCCAAACTGGAAATTAGGGGATGGTAAGAGAGTCACCTAAACTGCTGCACTAATTAGATGGACAATTATTTATCATTTAGGAAAGTTTTATGTGGGTGGAGAAGTGTTCTCCAAATGACAGGCTGAATGTAGGCTATTATCCACATAGTTCATTTGACTCCATCTACAAATACCTCTCGAATCTACTGTATGTGCCAGATAATGTGCCAGGCCTAGGGACACAATTTATGCCTCTGGAACTAACAGATGGGCCACAAGGGTATTAACATTAAAATAACAGTACAAACACACATGTAATCTCAGAAAGGATAATAAGACCCTGGTCAGGCAGCTCAGTTGGTTAGAGCATCATCCTGATATGCCAAGGTTGGAGGTTCAATCCCCAATGAAGACATATGTAAGAATCAACCAATGAATGCATAAATAAGTGGAACAAATTGATATGTCTCCCCCCTCCCAAATCAATCAATAAATAAACATTTTAAAAAGAATGCTCTGTCTGGGTGGCTCAGTTGATTGGCACATCATCACGCACACCAAAATGTTGCAGGTTCGATTCCCAGTCAGGGCACATACCTAGGTTGCAGGTTTGATCCCCAGTCAGGGCATGTACAGGAGGCAACTGATCAAAGTTTCTCACATCAATATTTCTCCCTCCCTCCCTCTCTCTCTCCCTCCACCCCTTCCTCTCTCTCTAAAATCAACATATCCTGAGGTTAGGATTTTTAAAAGCTTTTTTTTTTTAAAAAAGAAAGGATGGTAAATTGACCAGAGGCATCCAGTCTATAAAACTTGAGAAGAAGAAAGGAGGAGGAAGAGGAGATGACAAAGCAGGTGAGGGTATTATGATGAAAACCCAGCACAGCTTTCACTGGCCTCGCAGACTCCACCTAAAACTTCTAGGTCTTCAACTTATACTATGGAATTTTTCTATCCACCCTGAAGAGGACAGGACAGTTCCTCAGTCTGTTATATTTTTGGATTCCATGCTATACAGACCCAATCCTATACTTTAGTTCTCCTCTATATAAAAGTTTCCAGGAAAGTGAAGGAAGAAGAGACAAAGAAGACAGAGCGGGTGGAGAGGAGCGAGAAAAAGCTACCTACTTCTCAGTACAGAATGGCTTTAAGATTTAACCATTTTCTTTTTTTTTCTTTCTTTCTTCCTTCCTCTCAAAGCTGAAAAACACTCTTCGAACCACTCATAGTTTCTATCACTCCAGGGTCTTAACATTATTTTAACAGAGCTTTGCCTGTGCAAATACTACAACAACCAGAAACTGTGCCTCTTCCTTAAAAGCTCCTACCTAACCTGACTGTATATATGTCAAGACTGCGTGTGCAATATGTATGTCAACAGTGCTTAAGTAATGCCTTGCTTCCACTTGCTTCTGATTTCTTTTAATTCTCATATCAACTTCTCTCTTTCTTTTTTAACAGTGCTGGGATTTTCCCTCTTTGAAACTTGACAAAAATGTAAGATATTTCAGTTTTGTTATGAAGCACTAAGCAAACTGAAAATATCACTAGCACTTTAGTCTCATTAGTTTCCTTTAAACACCTACTTTGCTGGTATAAGCTAATGTGAACCTTTCTCACCCTGTTTAAATTCCAACATAAAATCTGTACACAACAATAAAACATGTGGCTCATTTGTCATGCTTGCATGAGCAGCTATGTCACTCATACCGAGATGCACAGGCTGAGTGTGCGTGGCAATTCTGCTCTGATTCTGCAACACTCAGTTGAGCCTTCTGTAGATAGGCTTTTAACAACCGCATCTGGCCACTAATAAATCACTGCACTTTGTCTTCCTGCCAAAACTCCTCCTTTATCTAACTTACATCTGCATGAGGAGATAGGAAATCACACATTATGGTGGTGACAATTTAAATTATGTCATTAATAGCCATTTAATGTACAAAGGTGCTCAAAAAGGAAATAGAATGCACAATAAGAAACACAGGGCACTACACTGATCATAGTTCTAGTCCACTTTTACTTCATGAGTGTAAAAAGCTGGCCTACTTCTTGGGCACAGCAGGCAGTAATGCCATACCACTTTGCGAACTATGCAGCTATTTTACTACCCGATCTACCTAAATATAAAAAGCATTTAATAGCTTGATTCAGACATAAATGTTATTTGTAATACCTTGCAGATTACATTTATTTTTCAACTTTTTGTAGAAGTAACTTTTTTGCTTGGATAGAAACTCAAATTATTTGGGTTCAGACAATTGAACAACCATATATATGTGCATGTGTACACACATATAAGTATATATTTTGGTATATGTATGTGTGTATGTGTACATATGTACACACACTCCTACAGGAGTCAAACATTTGATAAGAACTCTAAGTACTAAAGAGAAAGACTACAAAACAGAGATTCAAGAAAATGGGTCATTTATCCTGTATCCCACCACCTCTTGCCATGAGGCTTAGTGATCATAAATTACAACAGGTTTCAAAATACAGTCGATCCTGAACAATGCTGAGGTTGGGGCACTGAGCCCACGTGCAGGAAAAATCTTCCTGTAACTTCTGAATCCCCCGAAACTTAACTACAAGTAGGCCTTCAGTTTCCACAGAGCACCAGTTCCCAGACCCCTCACAGATACCAAAATTTGCATATGCTCAAGTCCCTTATACAAAACAGCATAGAACCGCCTATAGTCAGCCCTCTACAGTCTCAGATTCCCAAACATAGATCAAAAATTTTTTTTTTTTTAAAGAAAATACTGTTTTCGATTTGTGGTTGGTTGAATCCATGGATTCAAAACCTGGAGATATAAGGGTCAACTGTATATTTATTGGAAAAAAACCCAAGTGGACCTACAAGGTTCAAATCACTGTTGTTCAAGGTTCAACTGTATTTGGGTATTCCCAAAGTTCTAAAACCCTGGGCATTTCTCCAAAGACAATAAAAATAAAATGCATGATTCTCCACAGTGCATAGCTCCAACATCCACCCCTACCGAATGAAGCAGTGACAACCAGGGGACAGAAACGGGTAGGGGTAAAACCTTGGAGAGCCTACAGCCTACAAAGATGGAACACGACAAAGTGTCCTCTTTCCACATCTCCAGCTTTGAAATGCACAAACCTAATATGTGCAAGTAATACAAATCAGAAGGCAACAACTCTAGCAAAAGCAAAATCATATTATAGGTAACTTCAGTCAGCTACTTCAACCTCTTTACTTCTTACAGACTTTCATTTTACTGTGTAATCTCTACATGAGATGAGCTTTGAATCAAGTATGTTAAAAATTTCCATTTGTTTGAATTCAACAAATACCTAGTAAACACCTATTACATTCCATACTAATCTGGCAATCCAAATATAATTAAGATGTAGACACAGTGACAAAAAGTTGAAATTTGAAACACTGATGCAAATCTAATTAATCTAATATGTTTATAATATGCCCTGGCTGAAGTGGTTTGGTAGGTCGAGCACCAGCCTGCAAACCAAAGGGTTGCCAGTTTCATTCTTGGCCGAGGCACATGCCTGGGTTGCAGGCCTGGCCAGGGACTTGTGAGAAGCATCAGATCAATGTTTCTCTCACACATAGATGTTTCTCTCTCTTTCTCCCTCCCTTCTCCTTTCTCTGATAAATAAATAAAATCTTTTAAAAATTATGAACATTATTTCTAGATTTGGCATTGTTTTTCTTATATGGTAAGCTTTCAGTTTTCACTTTGCACTTAGCAGTGTGTTTTCTGGAGAAGCTCTGAGGCTGAATTCATTAAAAAACAAACAAGCAAACAAATAAACTTTTGCACACCTGTCAGAATGGCTATCATCAAAAAGTCAACAAATAACAAGTGGTGGTGAGCACGTCAAAATACGGGAACCCTCCTTACATTGTTGGCGGAATATCATTTGGTGCAGCCGCTATGGAAAACAGTACGGAGGCTCATCGAAAAAGTAAAAGTAGAACTGTCCTATGACTCAGCAATACCACTTCTGAGTATTTATCCAAATACTGAAAACACTAATTGGAAAAGATATATGCATCTTTATGTTCATTGCAGCATTATTTACAGTAGTCAAGATATGGAAGTAATCTAGATATGTACTGAAAGATAAATGTATAAAGAATATGTGATATACATACACACACACATATACATTATGTATATGTGTATATGTATGTACATTATGTATATGTGTGTGTGCGTGTGTATATATAATGGCCTTATTACTCAGCCATTAAGAAAAAGAATGAAATCTTGCCATTTGCTACAGTGTTGATGGACCTAGAGGGCATTACGGTAAGTGAAATAAGTAAGAGAAAGACAAAAAGCATTTTATTTCACTTCCATGTAAAATCCACGTAAACAAAACAAAGAAATAAATAAAACAGATTCAAAGAAACAGAATGTAATGTGCAGCACAGAGAATAGAGTAAAAACAATGACGGTGTGATGTCAGATGGATACTAGACTTATCAGAGTGCTCACATCACAAGGTATATAAATATCAAATCACTATTTTCCATACCTGAAACTAATATAATATTGTATGTTAGTTATAATTTAATTAAAAAAAACTTTTTCACAAGCAAGTGAAATATTATGCTCTTGTCTTCAACACTGAGGTAAGTCTTGTTGATATCAGCTGTAATTCAACCGGGGATTGGCACAAATGCAATGAAGCCATTTACTTCAAAATTTTAATGAACAATGTAAAAAGCAGGTATTTAACTGGATTGGGTATTTCTAAAGCACAGGTCTTTTCTGTTTCTTTAATTTACTTATAATTGTTGCTTCATGTTTACCTTTTATATGAATATACTACCTCAGACTTTCAAAAGATACTTGGGACATAATAGAAGCTGAATTTTTTATTCCAGAAGTTATTAAGAAAAAAATGAATTTCCATATCCATAATACATGTTGCATAATATTAAGACAAGTTTTTCAATACACTAAGAAACTAGAAAGTGACCATTGCAGACAAAAATAGGAAGTAAAATTACAACAATAAATAGAGATTTTAAGAGAACACATCAGGGGAAGGGAAGTCTAAATTCAATGAAAACAGAAGGGCCTTCTGCCAAATATATCAACTTATTATCAGGTTAATTTTCTCTTAATTGGTCCAAGGTCTAAAGATGTCTGTTAGTCCTGGAGTCCACCCTACTCTCACTCAGAAAACTTTGACATTTAAAATTTTATTTTTTCTAAGAAAAGCTTATCTGGAACTCACATTTTCTACTTACATATGAAAGAAATTGTACTCACATCAACATTATCTTTATCAACTTTCCTGCACACGCCCACGGGTACTAGCAGTTCAAAAGTTCAAAAGTTTATTTTTTTTTAAAGAAACGAAGACAGAAAACAGGCACCAATTCCTATTTGGAACCTACATCTCATGCCTTCTAGCATTCTCTAGATGATGGATCAAGAGGAATGATAAAAGATAGAGAGTGGAGCAGCTGCCAAGGGAGGGTATCAGTTGGTGTGGATGGCAATTCTCATACTGACTGAAAAATTCATCTTGTCCCCACAAGCTGTCAGGCCTAAGCACAGGGCAGACCTACATATCACACCTCAGAATAAGAAGGAGCAGTGGAAAGCTTTGTGTACTCAGAAATTCTGTCTCCCTTTTATTCTTGTATTTTTCTTTTCTTTTCTTCTGTTTCCATGTGCTGCTGCTTCGAGCACGACTCCCTTAGCCTCTTGAAAGTGATGTATGAGAAAGCTTAAGACAAAAGGTCTGTGTGTAGGAAAACCTTCACTGGGCATCTCTAAATTCCTCCACTCTCCTGCTGGATTAATTAGTTGACGCCCTCCTTTCTCTAATCATACTTCTACCTGTAACAGAAGATGAGGCTCTTGTTGTTTAAGGTAGAGGGACACCTCTCTTCAAATGGATGAAATGAATGGACAAAGCATGCCTCAAAGTGTCAGTTATTAGATACATGGGACCTAAGCCAACCATTACCTTCTCTTTAGGGCTCCAGAGCAGTCCAGTTGAAATATGCTGCTCTGCAGACAGAGCTGTCCTTTTCCACCTCCTCACCAGGCACCTTGGGGGAAGGAGTGACAATGACATCTTCCTCAGCTTGGTGTGGTGGCCAGCTCTGCACTGGGGTGCAGTGCATCTTTGTAAGGGCCATCAACTGTCCTAGTAATTCTCTACAGAAACTCTGGTGCATGCCAAAGATGTTTTTTCGAAATAAAAATAAAATTATAAACATCCATTAAATTGGAATAAATTAGCACCATTCAATGTCAAATGACAGACCACTGTGTAGACTTTCAGCAGGGGAAGCTAGATCTATAGGTATTCACACTTTATCTTTCTCAAATCAAGGCTGAAGTACTGAGGATACAATATAGTTGCATGCTAAACTTAGAAACTAAATAAACACTCTTAAAAAAGGTAATCTGTGTACGTAAATGTATAAAATAAAATGGAAAGACAAGACGTACCCCAACGCCTGATAAAATTCGCTTCTAAGATATGGAAAGATGAAAAATGAAAGGGATCTTGGCTGTTGCTGAAACATTTTATTCCTTCTAGATATATCTACAAGACCACAGGACAAAGTGTTAACTGTCACTGAAGGTAGAGAGAATACAGGTGACGGCTTATCTTTGTGCTTTCCTATAACTTTTACATGTTTTGGCCTCTTGTCTTTCAGCCCACCCCCATCAATCTGATTTGAAGACAGTTCAAAAAGTATTCAACAATTAGGTTGTCTTTGTACATAACACTCCAAGAGATGTTATAAGCAAAACCAGGTAAGTTTCTCAAAAGAGAAAGTACAGTTTGGGGTGTTTGTTGGGGGGTAAGGGGCGTTTTTGTTTTATTTTCTTGGTGGCAATATCATAACCCAAAGTGTCTGACAATTGAGAATAACGAAGTTGGACCTCTTCAAATTCACAAAACCTGAACGTGTCTGCACATGGCTGACCACAAACTGCTCTTCCCAGTTCCAGTAGGATGAGGGTTAGGAGCTCTGAACAAAAAGCTGTCTTGGACCTCTGGACTTTCAAAACCATGTGGCACTTCAAAAGCCTTCAGGTTGATGGCTGTTAAATGGCAATGGAAGTAAGGGTGACACAAACATGAGGGCACCAGTTCAAAATTTACATTGGGATTAGAAAAGGATTACTCCTGTGGTACACACATGCCCCACCTTGGGGAGAAAGGGATGACAATTTTAAAAGACAACAAAACTGTCCATACAGAAAGATGCTATGTGAGCATTTAAGATGATGAAGTTTAATTCTGTTACCTGCATTTAATAGTAACACCGATGATGACAAAAGATGCTATATTTTCTAAAATAGATGAGACAGGGCAATGACCTACAAATTAATTACCTTAAAGGAAGGGACAGGTGAGAGTGTCCCTTTGGAGGCAGGACTTGGTTGTTACTTCTGATATTAACTGGTTTCCCAAGAATCACAGGGTCAAAGCGAAGGTTTTCTTAATGACACTTGACCAGGTTTCTGAAATTGTTGTACAAAAGCCATTAAGTACAGAAAGAAAACATAATTGTTGACTTTAAATATGCAGGCAAAAGTCACAGTAAATAACAATAATTTGCTGGAATATTGTTCCATATAGCATTTCCCAGAAATCTAGCATACAATTTGTGAGAAAGTGCAGGCAAATTAATTGTATACTTTCACCTTTTCTTCTCAACTCACATATGAGAAGAATAACATTTTACCCCACACAGAGAAGCCCCATAGGCCACACAGGGTTTTGAAAAGAATCTAATCAATAGTATCAACTGAACCTGAGATTAGATTAAACAGCAGACAGAGGGAAACAGCCTCTAACTGTTAAGAATCATCATTCCCATGGCTTTCAACCTCCTTTCCGTTGACAGTAGGCAACAGGGCAACATGGTTTATCATGCAGAATGAATCTGGTACCGATGCCATCCCCCAGCCCAAGGACTGACTCTGGCTTATGAAAAGCTGCCAACGGCGCCCTCTGAGCATGCCACTGCCAACTCCACATTCCTACACATGTGCCATGCAAGCCCAGGCATGGCCCCGAACTCAAAGTGAGAACCCAGCCTTCAGGTCCAGGCTCCTTGGGCTTATTCCCTTTGTTTGCAACTGTTTAACTTTTCAGATTTCACCACTCCCTTGAAACAGAAGCTATGTAGAAGGCAGTTGTGAACACAGGTGTGTAAATCGGCCTGACACTGTGCCTACCATTACTTCATCAGGTGGTACATCCTGTGCATGCAAACCTTGGTCATAGGAACAGTCAAAACAGCAGCCACCATTTATTTACTGAGCAGTTACCACATGAGAGAGACACCCACTTGGGCATTTCAGGATCTTACAAACCTAGGCGGGAGTTCACAGTACCCCCATGTTACAGATGAGAAAATGACTCTAAAAGAATAACACATATCTAGCTGTCCTGAGGAGGATGTTTAAGAGGAAGTCAGGTTGATCTAATGCTGAAGCCAACACCCTGAACCAGTGTCCCACCCTCTCTGATTGTACTGCTGAGTCACTTGGAAAACTTACAAAATTCCAATGTCCAATCCACCCTCCAGACCAATGAAATTGGAATTTCTGGGGTCCAGGACCCAGGTGTCAGCACTGTTAAAGCTCTTGGGTGATTCCACTGTGCAGCCATGTTTGAGAACCACTATTCTGGACACCATGCCAACACCAGGCCTGTGGTTCCTCTCTATGTATTAGTTTCCTCTTGCACCTGTCACAAATTACGGCAAACTCAGTAACTTAAAATGCACACATTTATATTCTTACAGTTCTGGAGCTCAGAAGTCCAAAATGGATCTTCTCCAGATAAAATGAAGGTGTCATGGGAAGGGCTGTGTTTCTTCTGGAGGCTTCAGGAGAGAACCTATCTTGTGGCATTTTCCAGTTGCCAGAGGCACCATAATTCCTCAGCATGTAGCCCCTTCCTCCATGGTCAGAGCCAGCAACACTGGGCAAGGTCCCTCTCCCTGCCATCTCTTCAGTGTCCCTCCTCTATTATAATGGGTATACCATGATAATCCTGGATAATCTCCCACATTATCCTGGTCAGGAAATCAGCAGCCTTAATTCCATCTTCAAACCTAATTCCCTTTCCCCGGTAACATATCATACTCCTCGGAATCGGGACACAGACATCTGTAGAGGACATTATTCTGTGGACCACACCTGGTAATCCTGCCACCAGGCCAAGATCATGGACAAAGGGACACAATCTAAAGGTAGACTGAAAGTGGATCTCAGTATACGAGCCTCTCAATGGTCTTAAATAAGGGGTATTGTATTTGACTCTGCTTCTTAGGTTCCCAGTATAGTGGTTGGAGCATATAAGGTGCTCAACAAATGTTTGTGGAAGGAAGGAAAGAAGGGCTCTTGCATTTCTCCAACCACAACACTTTATATCACATATGATAAAAAGATAATTGGCGTGTTTCTAACTGGATACTCACATGAGAAATTTCTGCTTGATTCTAAATACAGCAAGTCTACTCTGCTCTCACATCAGGAACTATGTGCCACCCATTCCTGCAGCACACAGAAGCCTGCATCTAATTTTACAAGAGCCTGGAATTAAGTCCTTGAATTTTCTTTGCCAGTGTCCACCACAAAAAACAAATTGCTTCAGTTGGGTGTCTTTCGTTGAGGTTATATATTGGGTTGTTTGGGGGGGCAGAGGGGTGGGTAATAAAAAGCATTTATTTTTTTAAATCATGATTCTAATCCTTAAAAGACTAAAATAGTTTCATCCTTTCATAACCTGTCATCACACATGTTTCTCTAAAATTAAACACATATGGCTCAAGCCAGAGTTACATTATGCACCATATTATGTAATTATCTTTTCAATTTATTACTCCTCAAAACAGAAAAAGATTAGCCTGTGTTTCTTAAGTCTGAGTAAACATATGGCCTGAAGATGGTAAATGACATCCTATCTTGAAAAGAAGTTCCAAGACTAAACAACACACAAGAGTCGATTAGCAAAGGCCATATTTGACATCAGGGTTGACATAGAGAATTGTGACTGTGGGTCTGTCTGTGTGTGTAGAGAGAGAAAGACTGTCCAGAAGGTATCCAACCATGTAATATGAAAAGTAGAGACAGACTTCCGGCCAAGATGAAGGTATAGATAGATACACTGTGCCTTTTTGCACAACCAAAACATGGAGAACAACAAATTTAGAAACAAAAAACAACCTGAACTAACAGAAAACCAAACTGTATGGAAGTCCAACAATTAAGGAGTTAAGAAGAAACATTCACCCAGACTGGTAGGACGGGTAGAGACAGGCAGCTGTGACAGACTGCATAATGCAGGGTTCTAGCACAGAGAGGAAAGCCTCAAAACCTCTGACTGAAAAAACCTGTGGGTGCTGTGGCAGCAAGAGAAACTCCCAGCCTCACAGGAGAGTTTGTTGGAGAGACCCACAGGGTCCTAGAACATACACAAAACCACCCAACTGAGGAATCAACACCAGAAGGGCCCAATTTGCTTGTGGGTAGCAGAGAAAGTGACTGAAAACTGGCAGAGAGCAGGGCAAGTGGCATTGTTCCCTCTAGAACCACTACCCCACATACAGTGACACAACACAGCAATGTGGGTTGCCCTGCCCGTGAATACCTAAGGCTCCACCCCTTACTACGTACGAGGCACAATGAGACGAAAAAACATGGCCCAAATGAAAGAACAGATAAAAGCTCCAGAAAAAATACAGCTAAGTCATGAAGAAATAGCCAACCTATCAGATGCGGAATTCAAAACACTGGTAAACAGAATGCTCACAGAAATGGTTGAGTATGGTCAAAAAATAGAGTGAAAAGTGAAGGCTATGAAAAGTGAAATAAAGGAAAATGTACAGGGAACCAACAGTGAAGGGAAGGAAACTGGTACTCAAATCTACAATTTGGACCAGAAGGAAGAAGTAAACATTCAACCAAAAGATAGTGAAGAAACAATAATTCAAAAAAAATGAGGAGAGGCTTAGGAACATCCAGGACAACTTTAAACATTCCAACATCCAAATCATAGGAGTACCTGAAGGAGAAGAAAAAGAGCAACAATTGAAAAACCTGCTTGAGAAAATAATGGAGGAGAACTTCCCCAGTCTGGCAAAAAAAAATAGATTTCCAGGAAATCCAGGAGGCTTAGAGACTTACAAAGAAGTTGGACCCAAGGAAACACATACCAAGGCACATCATAACTGTATTACCCAAGGTTAAAAAGGGAGGCGGGGAGCATGGGGAGGGGTGGAATAAGAATAAAAGACAGAAAACAGTACTTGAACAATAATTAAATAAAAAGATAAGGAGAATCTTAAAAGCAGCAAAAGAAAAGGATGCAGTTACCTATAAAGGAGTTCCCATAAGACTTTCTTTCTCAAAAGAAACCTTGCAGGAAGAAGGGGCTGGAAAGAAGTATTTGAAGTCCTGACAGGCAAGGACCCACATCCAAGATTACTCTATCCAGCAAAGCTATTATTTGGAATGGAAGGACAGATAAAGAGTTTCCCAGGGGAGGTCAAGTTAAAGGAGTTCATCATCACCAAGCCCTTATATGAAATGTTAATGGGACTTATCTAAGAAAAAGAACATGATCAAAAATACAAACAGTAAAATGACAACTCACAACTATCAACAACCAAATCTAACAACAAAAACAAAGACATAGACATAGATAAAAACAAAGTAAGCAAACAAGTAGAACAGGAACAGAACCACAGAATGGACATCACATGGAGGGTTATCAACGGGGATGGGGAGGAGGGAAAAGGTACTGGGAAGAAGAAGTACAAACGATGGGTACAAAATAGATAGGGGGAAGTTAAGAATATAGGAAATGGAGAATCCAAAGAACTTATATGTACAAATGTACAACCTATGGACATAAAGAAAGGTGGGGCAGGGGGGTGGTTGGGAAATGCAGGCGGGAGAGGGTGTGCAGAGCAGAAGGGAATAAAGGGGGGAAATGGGATAACTGTAGCAACATAATCAATAAAATGTACTTTAAAAAATAAAGTATAGTAGAGACACTTATTTAAGAAGACACAAGAAACATTGTACATAGGACAATGATACCTCAGACTCCTTCAAAGTAGACACCTTGGGAACTCACACAGTTCTCCCAGTCACCATCCACTACCCTATCACATTCTCCTGAGTCCCTTGGACATCTGAAATCTCTTCCCTTTTGAAGGTGATTTTAGTTTTGGGAAAAGCCAGAAGTCACAGGGCACCAAATCTGGGCTGTAGTGGGGCTAAGTCACCCAGGTGATTTGATGTTTCACCAAAAAAACTCTGTATGAGATAGGTTGCATGCATGGATGCATTGTTGTGATGAAGCTGCCAATCACCAGTTGCCCATAGCTGCAGCCTTCTGGACAGACCTCATTAAAAAAATAATTTAAAAAATACACACACATACACACACACACATATATATCCATCCCCCTCATATATATCATCCTGCTTTCTGGCCATATCTTTGATGCCATGAAATATTCCTGCTGGTAGATTATAAACAGCACAAAAACAGGGACAAAAAATAGGAATTTCAGCTTTTCCTATTATACTTAGTGCACTTTGGTACTGTTTAATCCATGAGGAACAACAGGTTTCTCAGTCACCCACGTGTTCATATCCGAATTATCTGTCTCTACAATTCAGAGTTTTGTGTCTGCTTCCCCCCGCAGTGAGTGACTCATGTGACCCAGTGACTGAGGATCTGTTGTGAGACCCTCTGCTTGATCACTGTCCTTTGCTTCCTCATCAGGAAAGGGAGCACTCACACAGGGACCTTCATTGCTGCCAGTGACTCCCTTCCCAGTAACTACATTAAAGACTTTCTAAGAGGCTCCCAGCAATATGCCATAGAGTTAAGGATCTGACAATGACCCTATTATCAAAACCTTTCTTCAGCAGGGGTTGCAACTTTAAGATTTTCAGCTTGTAACAGGCAGCAATTTTTTTTCTTAAGGCTGCCAAGTGAGCATAAAGAAAATATTTCAGAGACAATTCATACTCAAATCAGTTTAACTATTTATCCCATGTTGAGGGGTATCAGAAATGAATCACTGTGACTGAGTTTCTGATGTCTTTGTAGTCTCCTAACTAGAAAGTATGGTTTGAAAAAATTTTTGAAATAACACGGCAGTTGAGAAACAGCTAATCGGGCTTTCACAGAAGTATTACCATATACACATTTACAAGGGTTTTAAATATATATTTTGCTGTGAATGTCTATCAAATACTCACAGGTTTTATAAGATTTTTTCTCAAGAAAATATAATTGCCAATGAATCGATACCAATAATCTATTTATTTAATTTTATTTAGTTATTTTTCAAGTACAGTTTTTTGTCTATTTCTCCCATCCCAGCCCACCCTGCCCCGTGCTCCCCACCTCCCTCCCATTTCCACCCCCCCTTAGTTCTTGTCCTTCTGTCCTTCATACTTGTTCCTCCAAATCCCTCCCCCTTTTTTCCCCCTAAATTCCCTCCCCTCTCCCCTCTGGTCACTGTTCCTTTGTTCTCTATTTCAGTGTCTTTGTTTTTATTCTGCTTGCTTGTTTATTTTGTTGTTTACCTTCCTGTTAAAGGTGAGATCATATGGTATTTGTCTTTCAACTCCTGGTCTATTTCACTTAGCATAATGCTTTCTAGTTCCATCCATGTTGTTGCAAAAGGGTAGTAGCTCCTTCCTTCTTTCTGCTGCATAGAATTCCATTATGTATATGTACCACAATTTTTTGATCCATTCATTTACTGATGGGCACCTAGGCTGCTTCCAGCTCTTGGCTATTGTAAATTGTGCTGCTATGAACATTCTGGTGCATAGGTTCTTTGAAATTGATGTTTTAGGACGATACCAATAATTTAGAGTGATGTTACAAAGTAAATTAAGAATATAACATCAGGTAATATTTTCTTGACTAATAGGAAACCTTTTGGCTGAGAGATTAAAACAAGTCAAGGTGTTTTATTCTGTCATGAGGCATTTGTTACTCATTTTCAGAACATACAGGCAATTCTGTTCATTTGATCTAAATGGGTAACCAGAGGCATGGAGACTGAACCCTCATCCTGTCATAACCCCTGCATAAGAGAACATATGGAACTTAGTTTCTGATCCCTCAGATAAGACTGAAGTCCACTAAAAATAACACACTCACTTGGCTGGGAAAGGATGTATCTCAGAGGCAGTATCACTGAACGAATCTGTCGGGTTACATTCCATGTTCACCAAACCTTTGGAAGCAGAAGGCCGTGTTTGGGTTTTTTGGCACCATGTCATTTAATACAGATCAACATAGACATTCCCGAGAGAGACGTACGACAGTCAAGTCAGGAAGGAATGTACAGGAACAGAGTGATGGAAGCAGGCTCTCACCACAGGGCCTTTGCATTTGCTTTCCCCTGGAGAATGCTCTTTCCCCTGATATCCTCATGACCCTTCAGCTCTCACTGTTCTTTTCTTCCTTAATGTTCCTAGATAAAAACAGCATATCCACCTCAAAAAAACCTCCTACACACATACTCCATTTCCTTGCTTTGATTTACTTGCTCTAAACCTCTTACTACCAGAAGGCATATCATATATTGACTGAGTTTCTATCTTCCCTACTAGGATGTAAGTACTGTGAGATCAGGGACTGGTTCTGCCCACTGCTGTATACCCAATGGGTGAAAACAGTATATGGAATGGATCTGGCACTAAAACACTTACTGACTGAACAAATAATAAGCAAATGAATAAATGAATGAATGTTCCAATACTACAAGCTTTATGTCCTGTCCAGTAGCACTAGGCCAGAAGCATGTCAATCTGTCTACAACAGCATAATCACACTGAAGCTCACCTAGCATCTCAATGAACAGGTGCCTGAGTCTGAGTTACTCCCCTTAAAAAAAAAAAAAAAGAAAAATCTTAGACTATTCTGACACAAATACTGTGAAGAAAACCCCAAAACCTCAAATTAAAAACAATATAGCCACTAATTAGGTGCTTTAACTCTGGGGTCATACTGCCCGCATTCGGGTCTCAGTCCCTCTACTTAAAAGCTGTGTGGCCCCATCAAGTAGCTTCACCTTTCTAAGCCTCGACTCCTGCAGCTGTGAAAAATGGTCAGTAACAGGTCTTGGAACACAGAGTTTTAGAGGCATCAGTAAGGACCTTAAAATAAGCACAGAATGCTCACTGACTGTACCTGTAGTTATTTTTCATTTCGAAAGAGCAACTAACAGAATAGAAAGATTTTTGTTGATCTTTTGTTGTGTTTTACCTACTTAATTGTCTACAATTTTTTTTAAAAGGGGAAAGTTTCTTTCTATATCTGCATTTTATAGCATTTTAAATTTTATAGCTTGTTTTTTTTTTCTGTTCCAACAAGGTATGGTGTGCTTCCAGTTGCAGCTTACACTTCCTGATGTCACTTTACCCAAAGAGGCACCGCACCTTCTTCATTCACCAAGAGATGTGTTCCCGTGGCTATGTACCCGACAGTACTTCCACACATCTAATCAGTGTTTCACACAGACTCCCAAAGGAAGTATGAAACAAATGTCAAACACTGCTGTAATGCTTTTTAAAAATACTCCCCCAAATGTACACTTTTGTGCTTCTGATGTCTTTGAGGAATGTGTCACGGAAAAGTCAGGACTCCAACGGGAATATGCTTTGTTTCCTGACACCTTATCTTTTCAAAGTTAAGATATACATCATATTTTTTCCTCTGCATAAAAAAGCAATATGTGCCTTTTACCCAGAATATTTTTGATTTGACTTTTTTAAAGGAGGGCTGGTAGCTATATCTTTTCTCACATACTGCTGATGTTGAAAACCTACTGTACGCACTGCTGATCTTTATCACATGTGGCTTCATACATGTAGCAGGCAGGACAAATCAGTGAGCTTTTCACTTCAAGATTTGCAGGGTTATTAGGTTTGTCTTAGGGGCTCCAGTGTTTGATGTGGACCTGTAACAGGACTGATACCATTTTATCTGAGGGATGCCACATGATGTAAAATCATTTTAAATTCATATATATATATATATATATATACACACACTTTATATAAATATAAATATATAAAGTATATAAATAAATATATAAAGTATAGATATATAATGTATACATACTTTCCTTTTCTTTTAATTATGGTTATATACTTTATATATTATTTATATCTACATAAAATATAAATATATATAAATAAATTTACATAAATGAATTTATTTATAGATAAATATATATTTATAAGCACATAATATATGTTTACAAATATATATTTATATTGATATAAATATATTTATATGAATAATATACATATATACACACAAAGTATCAGTGATCACACTCTGACACAACACAATATACAGGACTTCCGCAAATCTGCAACCCCTTGCTCCATTTATTTACATGTTATATATCTGCTCCAGATCCCCACCAGAGTAGACAGACCTGTCCTGGAATCACAGAAAGGCTGAGCAGCCTTTGTACCACGTTTTCTGTGTCTGAAGAACAGCAAGTGGGATAATCCGGGAAAGGAAAAAGTGGGGCTTACAATATCCAACAGTGCCCAACACTGTGACTGATATGTAACGATCTAAATTCTCAAAAGTGATTATAAATGCTTTTATTACTATGGAAGTGGAACGGGTTATACACAGAGCAGTAAGCCTCCTGCCCTGATGGCACCTGTCTCCTCCCCCAGTCTTTGAAACAACCTGTGTTTTCTAGACAGAGGGTTCTTCTTTCTGTTTGGAAATACATTCAAAATCCTTGGGAACCTCAGCAAGAGCAGCAGGCAGCATGACCTATAGGATCTGGAGACACCTAGACTGGATTCTTGTATGTGGGCACCTTTGGGCAAGTTATTAATGTCTTTGAGTCTCAAATGTGTTGCCTGCCACTCCATCAGGGCTCAAAATAATTATCTCCTAAAATACCTTCTGCAAAAAGATTGTGAGATTTACAAAGTCGGGTGAAAGACTCGTTTATAAGGTTGAGTGCCTATCATATTTCACATTCTGATCAAAGGGGCCCCAGTGTCTTTCTGCCATGCTCTCGATGCTCTTAGTTTGTTAAGGAGCTCAAAGAAACACGGCACTCCAACCAAAGTGAGCAAAACCAAGGACTGGAGAGTGATACAGAGGCAGCCACAGCAGCCAGCTACCCCTGCAAATGAAAGTTAACTGAGAGAGACAAGTCTTTGAGAAGACCACAAGAAGAAAAGACAGGTTTTTTCGCAGATGAGTTGTGACCCCAAGCAAGACTGATCTCAGTGCTTGCTTCACATCCTGTGAACTCCCCAGGGGCTGAGCCCACCTCTCTTCCACTTTCAGCCTGGGGGGCTACTCTGCAGCTGACTCAGTGGACATAATTTTTTTCAAAATAGACAAAGAAGAATAAACACATTTTGGGTTAAATATGTTTGCCTAATTAAAAATACTGCCCTGCTTAATGTAGGCAAACTGAGTAAAGAATGAATGTGCCACCTGTCCACACAGTAAGAGTAAAAAGTAAAAGTAGGAGTTTCAGTACATGCTTTGCCTCCTGATATACAGGAAATACTGCCCAAACTCAGACACGAGAAGGTGAAGCGAGAGAGTAAAAAGGTCAACAAGCTATTTAGCTAACTAAAATACACACTCCCACTAAATACCCCTCCGATAAGGAACTGGCTAAATTCATGGCAACACATCCATACGTCTCATGCCGCCTCCAAAGTGTATGAGACCATCTCTAGTGACAGGGCATGATGTCCACTCTGTACCCTGCACTTTGATTACTTGTCTAATTTGTCTTCTCATCACCCACTGGATTTTCCCTCAATACTTTTAAAGAAAATGTGCAAACATCAGAAAAGTTGAAAAGACTATTCCTTTAACACCCAAATATCTATTTCCTAGATGCTACAGGTTGACATTTTGCTTCACTTGGTTTACCATATATCCATATCCATCAATTTTATTTTTGGCGCGTATCAGAGTAAGTTCCATGGTAGATTTTTAATAAAAAATACAAACTACCAAACTGCAGGGAAAGTAAGATTCCATTTTGTAAAAAATATATGGATGTTTTCTAGGCACTTACAGGCCTAGAAAAAAAATTGGAAGGAAATGCCACAATATGTTACCAATAACAAATTTGGTATCTTATTTTCTTCATTATCTATATAATTATTTATTTTTTCTCACTTTTTAAACAATAAGCATTTATTTCTCACAAATAAATAGCTGCATAACTAAGGAAAGGAGACAAGGATGAGAAGAGAAAACTCAAGAGAGGCAGCAGAAAGGAAATCCCTCCATCCCTCACTCAGGCAGAGGTAGCTTGAGAAAAACTACATGCTCCAAAGACCCCTGGGGTGTTGGCCACGAAGCACAAAAAAAAGAGCACTAGAGAAGTAACCTAACTGTCAGTCCAACTGGCCATTCAAATCATTTAATATCAGATTAACTATCTTTCGGATGGAGTTCTAAAACAAATCTAACCACCTCACTTGAGACAGCCAGTGGACAGTGATAGGGGCTTCCTGAGCGCAAGGTCGAATGTGGACCAGCTGTCACGGGCAGTCCACCACATCAGGGTCAGTATGACAGTGTCCTCACTTCAGCCAGCTGGGGCTTCTCATCAAAACACTTGGTCAGCACCCACCTGGGCCCCAGCTGCTGGCTCTGGGGGACCAGCCCCAGCCCAAACACAGGACTGCCCAATCACAGCTCTTTCTGCGTCCCCCACATCACTTCATGTCACCACTCAGGCAGACATCTTCCCAGCACACATCTGTCTGACAATTTAGAGACTTCCTGGGTAAGATTTAGGTCTTGTTTCCCAATACTAAAAGAGGGCACAAATGAGGGGGATTTCCTCTACTCCCAGGACTATTCTCACAGCAGTTCTTGGACCCTTCCAGACATGCCCCAATCCTCTGATGAATGCCCTTAAGAGAACACCTCTAGTAAGGAATAATAAGACAATCACAGGGCACACAACACAAAATGATAACTGAGATCAGCCACTTGGAATTTTAAACAGCGCTCGCTGGTGAAGCAGCAGAAGCTAACAATGCCTTGGTGGCGTTTTCAAATCCTGCACCCTGCTTCATGTTGATAACCCATTGCCAAATCTCACTCAGAACACTGTATTTTCTCCTGGCACTTTCTCGCTGTTGTTATTGTGCATTAAAAAAAAAATAAAAGGTAGTTCCAAAGTAGGCTGTAATCACACCCTACAGAAATCCAGGTATTTAGAAACATATCAAGTTCTCATTTATGCCTTAAGGTAATTTGTACTAAAACCTTTTTCCCCCACCCACAACACATAAACACACATGTATTCCAAAGAACAGTGCTGCTTGTCATGGAAGGAGATCTATATTAAAATACATGTACTATACCCAACCCCGTGGAAATTCATAAGGTACTTATGTGTGTGTCAGAAAGAAACCAAGCACAGCACAAACTGGTTTGTCAAAAGAACCTTTTATGTCCTCACAGATCACCTGTTTAAAGTCTCCCTGAAAAATATATACAGAGAATTGAAGATTTCAATTATTAAAGTTAACATCCTTAAATATGATACTATTTTTTCAATCTCTAAATTTTAATTATAATTTCTCACTCCCATTGGTAACAAAAACTGTTTCAAGTCTCCATGAAACCTGAAGCTTTTAAGAGATAAACATAGAAGCATGTTTTTGAACTTGGGTCCTTGATATGAGAGCCAATATTTCTACAAATAAAACCCTAGAATGTCGGAACCAGAAAGAAACTTAAATATAGTATAATCCAACTCTCTTATTCCACAGGTAAGGACACTAAGGCTGAGAGAAGTTACAAGGCTTATGCAGGTGTGGAACATAAGTGTTCCCGCCACACCAAGTGGACAGGCAGAAAAGGGAGGTCGGGGGAGGGAAAGCTGGCATTATTGGGAAGTGGAGGTAGAAGCAGGAAAAAAAACTCAGATAAATTTTTTTCCATTATATACTTTTTAATCTAATGTTTGGATCTTTGAGTATAAAATAGTCATGACCACAAATTGCCCTTCATCTCACAGAATACATAATCACCCCTGCCCAAAAAGAACCTCAACACTGTAACATAAAGGCAGTTCTAAAACACTGATAAAGTAAACCATTTAAAGAGTAACCACTTGGTTTAGAAGTAAACCATTTGGTTTGATTTTAAAATAAGACTCCAGAAGGCCTCAAAATAATAGAAAGCTGAGACTTCATACCATTCCAAACAAGAACAACTGACCAACTACTATAGCCATTTGCTGAAGAAATCTTCACAAAATTATCTACTTCTTGTCAGGCCCAGAAAATTATACTCTTGCCTGCTGAAGCTGGTGAGAATACTGGCATTAATCAATACAGAAACAAAGAGACATGTAAACTGCATTGGGATGAATGCTATATAAGCAACTTATATGGAGTATATTTGGAAATACAGAGTTTCAGAAGGGCATGGGCACAGTCAGAGAGATCTGAGGTGATTACAACTGAGCTGAGAGCTGAAGGAGAGGGAGGTGGTAACCGGCTGAAGAAGAGACATAACATACTCTGGGAAGGGTGACCAGCACGTGCACAGGCTCGTGGCATCAAGGAGCAGAGTCAGATATAACTAGGGTGGTGGCGGTAGGAAAAAAGGGGGGAGTGGGAGGGCAGCATAGAATGAAAAGAGGCAGAATTCGCACATGAAGGCTGTACAGATTCTGTAACAGAATTGTGCCTTTATCATAAGAATAGTGAGACACCGGTGTAGGGACCTCAGCTTTAACAAACAGGTGAATGGGACGTGATCATTCACGTGATCTGCATTTTGAAGACATCACTCAGGCTGCTAAATGGAGCCAGTCAGTCTCAGATAAAAAAATGTCCAACCTTATTCACTGGATTCCCAGTATATATAAAATTAGACAAGATCCTTACAAAATGTCCCAACCAATTCTTCAAATACATGTAAGATAACTCTATCAGGTGTTGGGAAGAAGAGTGCTCTAAAGGCAAGTGGTACAGACCTGCAGCATCCTCAGGGCTGGTCCAGTGGTCCTTGGGATGTGAGTCCCTAATCCTCCTGGAATTTACAGATGGTTTATCCCAGCATCTATTTCACATTGGCTATGTTCCATCATTATTGATTTTAGACTTTCAATTATGTCCGTATCCAAGCTTGTGGACTAAGATGTATAAAACCCCACACCAAAACCCAAACCATAAACCACTGCAAACTGTACTCCTAAAACTGAGCACTGTTCTTCTGGACTGTCTTCTTTAGCAGATACTAAGGGTGGCAGAGGGCAACAGTGGACCATCCACATAAGATTTCAATATTAGTACTTCACATGGAACCTCTTGTGATTTTAATTTCATGTCTGAAACAATCTCAAAGTATGATGTTTTCAGCTTTTTGGAGACACAAATTAAGTTTTATATGGAGCTACATTCCTTTTCATGCACGAGACAAGAAACAATGTATCATTTCATTTTTTCCTCTGAAAATCTACAAATGAGGACAGGTATCTTACCCTGCCCCGGGCTAGCACAAGTTTGGACAGAGCTTAGGTTGTTCCATTTAACTGGGCCAAACTAAGAAACTTTCAACTCAATGAGCATTTGGTTTGTGTAGTCAATTCGCTTCCTATTATAGATCAAGAAAACTAGGAGTACTGTTCAGACAAACAGCCCCAAGAAGATAGGCTGAATAGGAATGTGGTCTGCTACACGGTTATCCTAGATTTTTTTCCCCTTTTTCTTTCTCTCATGAGTGCTTTTTATGTAATTTTACTCATGAAGTTGCCAGTGTTAATTTCTCCAGGCCAAATTTGGCTCACTTATTCCTTGCCAACTCCACAGTGAAATTCTGTGTGCTTGTGTGTGTGTATCTCCACTGAATCACATCTAATGCCAAAGGGATTTCTATGACCGGAGGTCCCAGAAGATTGTAGTCAGCCTCTCACCTGGGTATCCCCAATGACAAAATCTGTCTTTATTAGCAAAAACAACCACACTCTCCGAGCTGGCACAAGATTGAATTCAGCAAGATGCATGGGTCCCCACAGAACCTCTCGGGGAGGTGACAGAGCAGCGACTGCAAGGCAATCTGCATATTCTCCTGCACAGAGAAATGAAACACAGCGAAGCAGGGCTAAGCAGCATGTTCCCTGAGTTTTCTCTCATGGGCTCCATAATTTAAGTGCACCATTCATTTTAGGGAGTTGGGTTCGAATGGCAGACAGAAAACAACAGTTTGTTTCCTTATAGTAATTTGATGCTGGTTCTTTTTTATTGCTTTACAGTGATAAAATAAATGAACTTTCTCATCCACTCAAAATGGTTAATAGAGAAACAAATTGTTAACAGCCAGAACCACAATATTTTATTATGTCTACCTCAGATACAAAAATCCAAAGACAGGATATGAAATCTGAACCAAAAGATTGATTTGGGGCAACCACAACCTTAGTATTTTTTCTAGTTACTCATTCAAGGCCAATATCACTAAAGAACTAAGGAAGCACCTACTCAAACAGTTATTCATTTTTAGAAAGGATAAGATAAGAATTTAACAATCAGAAGTTAATGACACATTAACAGAATGGAAATGAAAGAGAAAACAATATCCCAAGTTACTGCTTCCACCCTCACAGCAGAACTATGAAGAAAAAAGTTAACAGCAGGTGCTGAGACATGTATTAGGTAGGTCCTGGGCGAGACTGGGCTGATCCTACTCAAGGTCATACCTAACACCTTCTATCAAATGGTAGGACAGACAGTGGACACACAGCAACATTTTTAGTCTCAAATAGGAGAACAATAAGGGTGACGACATTTAGAGACGAGTCTCTCCATTGCCATATCATCTCCAAACTGACTGAAAGGTTTGTGGTCTAACTCACTGTTCCCTGAAGTGTGGTACAAGCACCAGGGGTGGTGCACAGGATGGTTTTAAGTGACAAAGGGAGATATGCATGCACATTTACACACACACATATTTAATCACTAGTTATTTATTTGTACAGTTTTCTTTATCTTTCTCTATCATAGTGGCTTTTCTAATAGAGGACAAATTCTGAAGTACCTTTTATAAAAATATTAACTGAAAATTAATAAATGAATAAATAAATACATATATTTTAAAAGCAACTCAAAGGAAAAAATATATATACATATGTGTGTGTGTATATATATATATATATATATATACACATATATTTCAAATATTTAACAAGATGTGGCCAAAAAAGGGTGTGGAGTTTGACAATGAGCACACAGATAGACCAAGAGGTGACAGGGAGGCTGACAGCCACCTGAGAACACACGGCAGGACAGCAGAGGCCCAGAGTCCGATCCCAGCCCGACACTGCGGTCGTCTCTTCACTGCTCCAAGCTCCAGTGTCCTCATCTGTGTAATAGATTAAATAACATGCAGCCCAAATGTTTCTATAATGATGTTCCCTAAATTCTTTTAAAAATGCATATACACATAGTGACGTATACACAGATATCTGTAAAGATGTACACCTGCAGGTCTCTAAAGGTCAAATACAGGGTAGGACAAAAATGGGTTTACAGTGTTCATATAGAAAACAGTGCAAAAATTAATAAATAATAATGCAAGAAAAAACTGTGCTTACATACTCACTACTGTAAACCTACTTTTGCCCCACCTTGTATACAAACATATATATGTAAACAGATATACATATACACACATACATACACAAACACATAAACATGAATATATACACACACTACACATATCTATGCATATAATACATGTATGTAAAAGCAGACCCTACCCAATGTAGTTAATCAGGAAAATAAACAGTGACCAAAGCAACTGAGAATACAGTAACTCTTGCTGCCTGATACAATGTATTTGAGTTTCTACCCCTGTCCCAACCAGTGTCTACTGAGCTCCACTTAAATCACAGGAGTAGGAGGGTCTTCACATTCCTGTATAGATCTACATTGTCAGTATTTCAGGAAGCCTCACCCTAGGATGGCCCTTGAGATGAAACTAGAAATGCCTACATCACAATGGATGCTACCTCTCTACGAGGAACAGATACATCAAAGGAAAATTTGTTACCATCACTTACAAAGACAGGTGTTTCCTAAAGAAGGGCCCTGAGCAACACATTCTTTGGAAAAAGCCATGTAAGAGCAAGCAAAGGAAGAACAAAATTGCAGGAGAAAGTAAGTAAATATAATCTTCCTCAGTTCTGAAATCAGGATAAAAAAAATTAACAAATTAGAGGTAATTTTAGCTAGGCAATACTGTCTTCTACCCGCAGGTAAATGTATGCCCTACTCCAAATTTCAGAATAAAGAATAAAACTATACATGATTTCAGTATTTTCTTTGTGCTAGGGTTATCTAGTTATCTTTTTATTCAATAAGGCAACCGAAACTGTGTGTTTCCTAAATATTCTAGACCTTATACAAATTTGACTTTTTTTCCAAAGAAGCATAAATTAAGGGCCATCTCCCCAATGCATACCATAGAGTACAGTCCATTCTATTTTAAGATAACCACAATATGCAAACATAAGTCACCAGCCAGACTCAGGACACAGCCACCTGCATGATGACTGATTCACCCCAGAAACAGAGAGGCCCCTGGTCTCAGGACCTCATGCCCACGGAGAGGCTGGCTTGACTCTCTTTCATCCAAGTAGTATTACGTCAGCAAACCACTGCCCAAAGCCCTCACTTGAAATGGCAGACTTACTCTTAAAACCAACACCACCTCTCATAATTCTCTTAAACAAACCAGAACAGTGGCCCCTGCATGTATGAGTATGGCCCAGCGACTTCTGCACTGCTGACAGAGCACCTCCATCGTAGCAGCCCAAGAGCATGTCATTATTTCATCTCCTGCTGACAAGGCCTTGGTTCCCTAATTCATCATTTCATGAGCCACTTCTTTTTGAAATTTTCAAACAACCCTTCTTAAGGCTGTGTGCAGTCATGAAACAATCTGGGTGCTGAGCACCTTCTCCTTTCAGATATTTCTGACCACTTAATGGTGTGATATGGAACAGAAAATATTAACTCACCTGCTAGTTTCAGTCACACTTCACAGCTTTCTAACACAAGTCAAGGACAACACATAAAGGAACTCAGAAATCAAGGGCAGTGATAATGTAGATGCTTTGGAAGAAGCATGTAATAGCATCTGCATAAATATAAACTTCTCAACCTACAACCACCAACACCCCCTTTTACTGCTAGTAAGAAAATTCATACACTTTTAAATGTTCTAGTGTTTCTCAAACCTTAATACATGTTTGAACCACCTGGTGATCTTGGTGAGTGGACTGATTCAGCAGGTCTGGAACCCTCAGCTTCTGCTCTTGTAACAAGCACCTAGGTGATGCTGCAGCTGCTGGTCCAGGGATCACACTTGGAGCAGTGACAGCACAGGATCTCTCCCCTCCTCTCCATCTCTCTCCGCACCTTCCCAGTGAGGTTGGCAGAGCCCACAACTGACAACAGGTTTGTTCCTGAGACAGACTGAAAACCCGTATCAAATGAATTTGAAGTGTGGAAAACCAGTTGAAAAGAAAACCCAGAAAAAATCATTGTCTAGGCTGCAATAAGTCCTTACAATTAGAAATGGAAGTAACTAATATGACTTTTTGGCTCCCACACTTCTGGGAAGGATCTAGTGGCCAAACTTACTATTAGAGAAAAAAGGCATCTGGCATCTCTCTTGGCTCTGCAAGTCTGGGAATTCTTTGTCTCACTTTCAATAAAAGTTACCTACAGATTACAGGTTCATTCTCTCTCTCTCTCTCTCTCTCTCTCTCTCACACACACACACACACACTCTCTCTCTCTCTCCCCCTATCCCCCTCTCTCTCCCTCCCCCCATTCTTTTCAAGAGGAAAAAAAGCAAAGCAGAACTCCAGGAAAAGTCATTGTGTCTAAGTTAAGACAACAAGCCATGTTTTTCTCAAAGAAAAATAAAACTTGATCAAAAGCCAGCCAAGTGTAACCTGAAGTCCAACATCCAGCCCCAGAATTACAGATCTTTGACTCCACAGTGGCAGCAGGCAAAGCAGAGACAGGAGACAATAGCACCTCCACCATGCAAATTTACAGCACCACAAAGCCTTTAGGGACAGCTTCACATCTTCAAAGCACTTTCCCAGGGTGAATTTATGAATCCACACAAGCCCTGCGAGCTCCTTACCTGGCTGGTAGTAGGCCCATTGCACAGATGAGAAAGTAGACAGGCACAAAGTGTTCAAGCACCTGTCTGATGTTGGAGGGGAGTCTCCTGGCTCCCACTCCTGAGAACACCCTAGTCACAGACCTGGAGGTAGTAATACTTTGGCAAGAATGGAGACTCATCCTAAAGTTCTGCCAAGAAAAACACATCAGTCTTAAAGGTGTACCCTCTGCCTCCTCTCATCAAACTGTTCAACTTAACAAGGCAGCCAGGATTAGACAGCTTCGGCAACCACAAGGAGAACCTCCTGCCAGCCTGTACATTTGGTCAGGTCTCTAAAATGGGCACGGGGAAGACAGCAACAGGGAGCAGATGCCCAGGCCCGCCAGTGAGCACAGCACAGACATCTCTTATGGTCCGAGCACTTCATATCTCCTCCCTCACCAAACCGTGCCGCAACCTGGCAGGACAGGATGATGATGACCCCACGTTCCACATGGGATCTAACTGAGTCAGACATCTTTAGTTATGTTCAGTCGGCTTGTCCTGACTCACAGGATTTCTTGTGTGGCCTTAAATACACTCACAGGTGTATAAAGATATACCAGCAAAAACAGATGCCAACATCTCTCTGCGAGAACACACACCTTTTTCAACAAGTAACAATACACAGAGCGAAGAAATGCTTCAATACGGAATAACAGTCTGACCAACAGTAATAAAGAAGAGACTGTAATCTTGGAAAGTGGGCGCAGAGAAGCACCACCCGCTGTGCAGTCAAACTGGGAAAGTCCTAAATTTCCTCTTGGGCTTTCAAGTGGCAATAAAGAAAGTGTCCATGTTTTATAAGCTCTGGCTATGTCACAAGTACTGTGTGGGGAACAGCCCATTTTTCACGGACAGTCCTCACCATGACTCTGCAAAGTTACTGAGGAAGAAAGGCACAGAGACAGGCACCATGCCCAGTGCCCCAGAGCCAGGAAGGACAGGATTCAATACCTGGTTCTCTTAACTCTGAGTTCATAATATCTTTAGCACCCCACATTATGGGTGTTGAGGCCTTAGAACATAGCTGTTGATACCACCCTGCCTAAGAATTGTAAATAGCTGCTTAATCCCAGTGAAGTCTTAATTGGGATTTTAGATTAGCAAAAATGTTTTTAAAATCCCATAAAAATCTGCAGTCCAGTTTTGCCATTGATTTTCTACACATCTTAGGAAACTCGCCAAATTGAACATGGTGTCACTGCTGAGCTGGGGAGAGCTGGCCCTCAGGATTCACCAAGCTTACACAGTGTTTGCTCCACAGGACGGACACAGAAGTTAAAGCCTTTGCCTTCAAAAACCAGTGGTCCAACTGGAGGAACAAAACACTCTCGTGAAATAACCTTCAGGCTAGCAGCAGGAGGAAGGCAGAATTCAAACATAAGAGGCGAGGAGTGATTGAGGAGAAAAAAGACAATTTTTCTAGTCAGACAAAGATGCACATGGCAGCTATTAGACTTCAGGTGTTCACTGAGAAGAAGATAAATGTACAATCTTGAATTTTTATTAATACGATGGAAATATACTAACTTGTAAATGTCAGACAATAGCCTATGAGGTATCTGTTCTCATTTTACTGTTCCCACTATAGACTGTGGTTTTCAAACTCTGTTCCAAACGTCCCCTGTGGTGTAGGAAGGTGGGGAGGAGAGACCAGCTGCTCTGAGCTGGAAGTCACTCAATTTCCTGATGTATAACTGTCTCCTCAGCTCCTAGCAAAGTCCTTGGCAAAATTAATGCTTAATAAGTATCTGCTGAATGAAAAAACAAGAAAGAAGCTTTGAACTCATGCCCCTAGTCAACCATGAGAACTTGAATTTTGTTTGTTTTATAGGTGGGAGGGGTGCCTCGAAGTAAAATTTCATCTGGCAAGGAAGCCAAACCACTTTAAAAAAATTGGCCAAAAAAATGACATGAGATTTATTAATATCTCTACATTTGCCCTCATTTCTTGTTCTACCATGACATTCACCCAACATGAAGGGCCACTAAATTGGGCTCATTCAAACTCTTAACAAATTTCAAGGATCACAACCACATTCAGCTAACTATCTACTGTTGAGCCACATCAATCAATCGTGCGGCTTGTTCAAGACCATAGTCTGCAGGCCAGCTGGGTTTGCCCAACATGCTGGCTTGCCTGAGTTTCTGCTAGGGGACTAGAAAAACCCTAGCATAACCTCCAAGCTCAATACACGAGCCTCAGATGATGCCAGCTCCTTGATCCCATGGGGAATTAGCTGAAAGAGAATATTAACTAACAGCAACTCCGCTTGACCTAACGACTGGAACACAGGCACTCTCTGAAAAGGCAGGGAGGGCTGAGGACGGAAGGTTCTGTGATGTCCAGGGAGGACAGGGGTCAAGCAAAGGAATCGGGGAGGGAATCACAATGTAAGTTCCACTGGTGGCTACAAGTATAGAGCTATTTTCCTAATTATATTTGCAATAACAATAAGTAATTCACCAAATAATCTATAAATTTTTGTCAGCTAAGTCTCTCTTTTGGAAGATGTCAGGGAGAAAAATGAAAACGTATGTTGTACAGTCATTGTTCTTCAAAAATTCAGAGGAAACACATTCAAATATCAGTATGAGGCAAAATGGAGACATGCTCCAAGGACAACCAAAGTGGTCTGCCAGTGGGTAGAGACCAAGAGCTGAATCAACCAACAGTTTCTGGTAAGAAGAGGGAGGAATATAGTAGACACATGAAAAACACATTAAAACTTCAACAGATGAAGAACCAGAACCTCTCAATTCACTTAAGACTCATGCCCACCCTACTTCAGGGCCTCCGGATATGCCCTCCTGTCTGGCAGGATGGTTCTTTCTGAGCTCTCTATGGTGGTCTCCTTCTATCCTCCAAACCTTCCTTCAGGCAACACCTCATTGGAGGTGTTGTGTGGACCTTCTGTGACCACACAAACTAAAATTGCCCCCCTTTTTCACTGCCTCTTCAAACATCAGATGCAGTACTTTTTCATGTTATTGCCCTAATACATACATGTGATAGATTTTATTATCTGACTCTTCCCTTAAAAGTCCCTAAAGGCAGAAACCACAGCTTCTCATGCCATTTGCATGCACCCAGTAAGGAGCCCACAGTCTGACCCAAAGACGGGACTCAATCAGTAACTGCGGAGTCTGTGAACTGATGAATGAACACGAATGAAGGGTTCTGGAGAAGTGCAGCAGCACTCTGGCAGGAGGGTGCCAGCGTGTCAGTGGGGCAGGATGCAGGGTCTGGCTGCCTGGCAGCAAGGAGAACCAGAAACTGGGCTGCAGAGAGAGTTTTCAGGAAGATCGCAAAAGGCCTGGAATTCTAGGCTAAAAGTCTGGGCTTTTACATCAATAAAAAGAACTACCGAAGGTTCTTAACAAACATGTGACGTAAGTCAGGTTACTCCTACAGGAATGTATGGAGGCAGGGTGGTCAGTTACAGACTCCCACAATAATATGGACAAAACCCACAGAAGGCTTAAATGAGAGAACCACCCAGCAAGGAGAAGGAAGGAAAGGGTATTGAGAATGGGCAGATCCAAGTCGTAGTGAGGGGCAGCAGGACAATAAAGAGGATTCCTCAGTTTCAGGTGTTACTGACTGGAAGGTGGTGACAAGAGTAACAGCAAATGCAGGAGGGTGAGCAGGCACAGGAAAAAAAAAATGGTAATTTCCATTCCAGAAAAGTCTATTCAGAGATCTTGAAGTAAAGGGAAAATCTTTGTGAAGATATCTCCCGGGAATCTGAAAAGAAGTGCCCAGAGTCCAGGAAAAAGATTAGCTCAAAACCAGAACATCTTGGATGCTTCCATCTGAAGGTGAAGAGTGAAACTATGAGAGGGGGAGACTGCGTAAAGGTTAAACTACGGCAGAGAAAAGCCGCACCTTCAGGCACCAGCATCATGGCTTTTAATCAAGTCAAATGATACTGTGTGGCAGGGCAATAACCTCCTTCCCCCTGCCACGCAGGAAAATGAAACTGTCCCATCCGTGTTCAAAGTACTCACCCCCCAGGAAAGATGACTGAGTGATCCCATCCCACAGAACCATGGTCATCGCAGAGGTCTTATGCAGCAATTCTGAAAATTGTCAGATGTCTCCAGCCTACCTCAGAATAAGACACTGTCGAGTCCTCTACAAATCCTTTTTAGTTTTAAAACTGCCCTTTAAAACTGAGTGATCCCATCCCACAGAACCATGGTCATCACAGAGGTCTTATGCAGCAATTCTGAAAATTGTCAGATGTGTCCAGCCTACCTCAGAATAAGACACTGTCAAGTCCTCTACAAATCCTTTTTAGTTTTAAAACTTTCCTGCTGACCAAATTAATAAAACACTACATAAACAAATGCCAGTGCAGACTTCGGCAGCAGTAAAGCTTATGGAGATAATTTTCAATTGTTATAGCAAAACAGCTTGGTCCACCCCTTCGGGTGGGGAAAGCAATATGCTTATGAGCAGAGAATGGGCTGCTGTATCTCAGCCAGCTTTTTCAGAGGCCATTTGGAGGTTTCCTTCATGAGAAGTTCCCTCTGAGAGTGCACTGTTCTAATGAGGCTCCTGTAGGATCTTTTACACCCAAGGACAGCCCTCACACAAGAGGCAGAGCCACAAAACAAAAATAGGGCAAGTCATGAGATTCAAAGGAAATTCAGCATTGAGATGTGGCCTGGACACATACACACAGAGGAAACCTGAAGGGGAATAGTGAAGAAAGGGTTAAGTGCATACTTCACCTTGAGTGGCAACTCTTACTGAGTCCCCTCCCAACCCAGCTCATCTGGGAGCTCCTGGTGGAGCAGGGGCTTTCCTGGCCCTGAAGTTCAGCTCAGCTTGTCCATTCTACCTTGCAATTACATAATCAATAAAGCATCTCTTTGAAACTCCCTGGACTAGTGCCGACATGTAGACAGTAGTCGGCCAGCATTTTTTGCTATTTCTGTTCGTTACAGCCAGCAAACCTGAGGAGAAGACATCAAAACTAAAGTATGGCAGGGCAAGAAGGCAGATGTGAGGTCTGGCTGCCAGCAGCTGTCCCTGAGCCCTGTGTGGTCCATGTGCTCCCAGCAACCTCACCTTTGAGCCAGACCCAGGAGGAGATGTCATTTCTATGGGGACACTGAGGAAAAACTGTGGAAGAGGCTGCATTGTATCTGCCTTCACCGCTTTGGGGTCTGGGGAGCAGCAGGAAACCATTTTTTAAGTAAACCAAAACATTCTTGGACGGGCTTACCTGAGAAACACCTTTTTTTTTTTTGGTCTGCTCTAAGCATTTCAGGAATCAAAAGCCTGTGCCAAGAAGCAGGCAGCCAGACGGAACTCGGCTCTTGTGTGTATAGCTGGTAAGAACTTGGGGGAGTGAGGGTGGAAGAAAGGGGTCCTGAAATGTCCCTGTCCATCTGTTGATGTCTGGACAGCAGAAAATATTGAAATAGAAATAAAAAGTTAGAAAATGTTTAGGAGCAAAACCTGAACGAGTATTGTATTTCAAAAGGAAATGTTAGACTGATTGTATAAAAATGGAAAAACAGAATTAACATGTTCCATAATGATACGTTTGTGTTAACTAAATATTGAGCTGAAATTTGGTGAAACCCTCAGAGACTTTCCAAGGAAATCATTGTCTTCAAGAATCATTAACTAAACACAGCTAAATAACTCCATGGTGCCCTATGTGACTCACCTGGATGATGGTCTTTTCATTCACTTTATTTAAGAAAGTACGAAATTATGTGCAGTTTATTTCTCATTCCAAAACCCCAAGATAAGCCCATTACCAACATTTGTCAATACGTATTTGCATATCCAGTGAAAAACAAAATTCAAAATCTTTCCAAGCTACTTCTGTTCTACTGGGAAGCTATAAACACTGGCAACTTGGGGAAATGAAGATTCCTCTTTCTTCTCCATCCAAGCTCACACAGGAAGTGACGAGAGGTTTGCTCAAATTGCCCTGCTACACTGACCACAATCTCGACAAAGACCACCCTTGGGAATGAGGCAATTCAGGTTTTTAACTGGCTCCCTCTGACCATAGCCCAAAATAGCCAGCCTCAAACCACCAAAAGCCTGACTAGAGAACTCTGCAGCGTGAGTGATTTCAGCACTGCTAACTCAATCCAACAGTCTCTTCTTAAAAAATAAAGACCAGAGCCGTGCATAAAATGAGCAGGAGCAAATCTGGCACTGTATTGCAAGCCGAGTGAATAATAGTACAAAAATATAAAAAAAGAAAGGTTATGAAATTTTATAACAGATGACAAATTGGTAGCTTTTCCCCGCTCTTTTGGAATAGATTCAGTAACAGATTTGAATCTTGGGCTTTGATGCTGTCTGTGATATACAGGGATCCCAAGTTCAAGGGGGAAAAAAACAGGAATAGTTATCTGCACAGTACTTCATTTACAGCAGTATATATTCTTTATTATTTACATTAGAAATTATTTGGTTCCTCATTTAATACACTTTTATTCAAACCATTAAATTTTTAACTTTCAGTATCAGGGTTTTCTGTACTTGAAGCTCTCAGAGTTATATCTAAAAGATGAAACTACCTGCTCAGATTCCAGGGAAACAGAGAGAAAGCATTGCATTCTGCCACTTTGGAAGAGAAGCTCAGAACTCTGCCTTATGGTGTCTGTCTGTTACCCAAGCTTGTTGGGCTGCAGGGGAGACAGTGACATGTTTTGGGGACAAGAACATCCATAGGAGAATGCCTTGTAAGTCACTGGTCTGGCTGCCTTTGGAGCAACTAAACAGCCACAACCACCTGGGAACACAGGACCATTAATCAAGAGACCCTCCTTTTACATAAAATACCTTTGCCGATATTCTCCCCCAACACTTTCATCTCATTCCAACAAAACATTTGGAAGATGCCTGGTGGGAGGAAGCCTGCAAGGTGATGCATGCCAGAAGAAGGATCCAATAGACACAGCTCTAGCTTTCAAGTGGCTCAGGCTATTTAGGGAGGACAATGGGCATACCGATGAGCCATGTAAAGACACTATAAGACAGTGGAATTGCTGGGTCAAAAGGCAGATCCTTTTTTAGTTTTCTGAGGAAATTCCATAGTTTTCCATAGTGGTTGCACCAGTCTGCAATCCCACCAACAGTGCACTAGGGATCCCCTTTCTCCACAACCTCTCTAACACTTGTTTGTTGCTTTGTTTATGATGGCTATTCTCAATGATATAAAGTGGTATTTCACTGTGGTTTTAATTTGCATGTCTCTGATGGCTAGCAATACTGAGCATCTTTTCAGGTGTCTATGGACCCTCTATATGTCCTCCTTGGAGAAGTGTCTGTTCAAGTCCTTTGCCCATTTTTTCATTGGATTGCTTGTCTTCCTAGAGTGGAGTCAACCCAGAAATTCCACTGGTAGGATTATAACCTAAGAACCCTGAAACACCAATCCAAAAGAACCTATGCATCCCAGTGTTCATAGCAGCACAATTTACAATAGCCAAGTGCTGGAAGCAACCTAGGAGCCTATCAGTAAATGGATGGATCAAAAAACGATGGTACATTTCCACAATGAAATCCAATGAAGCAGAAAGAAAGAAGGAGTTCCTACTCTTGGCGACAGTATAGATGGAACTGGAAAGCATTAATGCTAATCAAAATTAGCCAGGCAGTGAAAGACAAATACCATACAATCTCACCTTTAACAGGAACCTAATCAACAAAACAAACAAGCAAAATATAACTAAAGACAATGAAACAGAGAACAGGCTGACAGTGACCAGAGGGGAGAGGGGAGAGAATTTCAGGAGAAAAGGGTGAAGGGTTTGCAGGAACAAGTATAAAGGACACATGGACAATAACGAGGGGGGTGTGGAAACAGGAGGGAGGTGGGGAGGGCTGGGGGTTGGGATGAAGTGGGGGAAAAGGCAGAAAACTGTACTTGAACAATTAAAGTTAAAATTTTTTTAATTAAAAAAAAAAAGACACTACAGACAAGAAGTAAACTGTGTCTGAATATCCCAACCAAACCTTCAGTATGAGCAGAATACAGATTCATTTTTTTGGTTGGTTAGTAGGATCAAAAAAGGTTTCAAGAAAAAGGAAGCCCATGAAGAATAAGAAGCAACATGCTATGACATGCTTGCCCAGGAAATACCTGTGTGGTTCACATTCTTGGTGACTTATGTTTTATTCCAGCAGAGAGAAGACAGCTGACTAATAAGAAAGGACATGACTCAGCATTCACGCTGTACTAGGCACTGGGTTGCCATGGGCTTGATGCAGACAGTCCTCATTTTACAGATGGAAACACTGAGGTTCAGAAGGATAACACAACTTGCCAAAGTCACCAAGCCAGTAAATGTTAAGTAGGGATTCTGTAACAGGGTGCAGCCCAGAGGGGGGGCCCCAAATAGGGATTTGGAATGGGGTCCAAAACTCAAGGTGTCCAGAAAATATTAAAAAGATATAAAGGATGTCCTCACCCTTTCCCCTCACAGGTGTGAGTTAGGGGAAGGGACATATGGAGCAGGAACATGCAAGGCTGTTTTATGCAGCAACAGCTTTTCAGCTAACCTCTGGCATGGTCATTTAACATATCTATAATCTTTAACTGGTTGCATAGATATGTTAAATAGCTGTGGCCATGCTTTGAGCCATAGGGATGGAAGTGACTTCCAACCAAGATGTAACTGGGAGGCAACTCCCATTGGTTACAGCGCCTGCATGACAGCTTGGAGATGATTGGCTCCACGCCATGGGGCCATGCCTGCCCAGACTCACCATGGCAGCCCAGTAAAGCTGCAAGAATACAGGAATGCTGGCGGGTGTAACTGATTGTAGGCGGAGTTGGAAATTGGGCTGCAGAGGAAGATTGATGTGAGGATTTAAACCCAGATGTGGCAGCCAATGAAGAGAGGAGTTACCACGCAGTTGTGACAGTGCAAGAGAATCACGTGGCTTTGATGAGAGTGAGGACCATGTGGCTTTGGGTTGTTCCCTGTTGCCATGTGGCTTAGGAAGCAGGAGAGACTTTGCCTGGAAGAAGAGTGCAAGGACTTTTGTTGGTGGGCCATGAGAAGATGCCTCATGACTTTGGATTAATTGAAGATCCTGCCTGGATGGTGACACAGCTGATGGTGCTGGAAACCTGAATCACGGACACCTACTTCTTTTCTTGAGATACGGTACTCCAGATTAGGGCAGGGGAGAAGGAAGGACCGTGTGCATCTGTGGGTATCCTAAAGGACTTTGATATTTTAATGAAGACATGAGCTCACTACTTTTAAGTCTGCATAGCTTTAAATAAACATTTCCTTTCCTTTTCACAAATCTCTGCCATTGAGAGACCTCTTTCCTCTGGTGGCGGACGATGCGAACCTAGTGGGGGTACTTTCAGAAATAGTATATCATACCCCACCCCTGTCCCTGTTCTGTAACCATTCCAGCCCTCACTCATCTATCTGGTCCCAAATGACCCTACTGTCTGATTTGAATGGTTATTTCAGCCAAACACATTTTCCATAGGTATTTGCTAAAGTTAATTTAAACTTAAGAGATCCTTACTGCAAAGTCCTCTTTATGTCATTAACAAACACATACAAACTGCAGTGACTACTGATTTTTTCATGAAGCCACCCTATGACTTTGGGTCATTTTCAGACTCTACTGTGCTTATAACATGGAAACCAAAGGAGAAACAGATAGACTAAATTTAAACCCATCATTTTTCACTTCCTGCTCCTTTGTCAGCACATCAGCAAGTGGGTGGCATCACCAAGCTACCTGAGTAGCTGAGAGAACCTACAGCAATCACAGAGTCCCCCAAGGCTGCTAGTCTTACAAAACCTATTTGCAGCAAGTATTTCTTGAATGCCAGCCAAAGTGTCTGTCAGAGGGTATCCTCAGAGGAACTGGTACTTGTATCACCGTCCTCAAGGAACTTCAGTTCCCAGAGCAGTGGGAAAATCTGCGGGGAAGGATCCCTGTGACCTGCAGAGGGTCAAGCCTGAAGACCTGATCGTGCCCCGCCCTCTCCTGCAGGCCTTAGTACCTCCCAGCCCAGCCCCTGCCCTGATCCAGTTGACTTTTCCTTCTCCTCCCAAGCTCCTCACAGTCACTTTCCTCTTCCCCATTCCTACCTCTCTACACCAAGCCAGATTGTGACCCTGTGCCCCTCCCTGCATTCAGAGGACAATAGTGCACCCCTCCCAGGCCCTGGCCCAATGACCCTCATTCTTCTCCATTTGGAAGCTTCCTTTTCCTGTCCCTCCCTAGTTAATAACCCCATTCCACTGGGTCCCCTGGGTTGATGCCCCACTTAACAGGCAGGGGGCCTGCTTTGGAGCTGGGATCTCCGCTCTGATGACAGATGGCTGCTGACACTGACTGCCTGCAGCACAGACCTACTTCTCACAGCCTTATCCCCTTCCTCAAGACTGTCCCCCAAAACCCAGAACCCTCAGTGTTTACATTCACTGTCAGGCTCAAGTGTGCAGCTACTACCTAAGTCTAGCCTTCAAAGCAATTCAACACTCAACTTTGACAGGAAATGTGAACATGTAAAAAAAATTTGTTTTAACATGATTTGGCTGAGGACCTATTCTTTGCAGTATTTCCAAGGATGTATCAGAGTCTGAGCTTTAAGATGGCTACAATAACAGTGGGTTTGAATGATTCTAATGTCAGTGCTCCCCGATCATTTTATACCTGCAATTGTATTGATACTTAAAAAGATTAGTGACAAGAGTGAATTGCTGTCTTTAATCCCCCATCCTGACATAAAAACAGCAAATAAGTATTGGTAGAGTTATATGTAAAAATTTACTAATCAGTGAAAGTCAAGTCACAAACTGTTAACATACAAAAACCTGGAAAGAAAAGCAAGTCAGCCTCAACTAGCTCAGCCATCAAAGTCATTGTTTTTAAAACTATAAAATCAAACAGTAGGTGCCAGACTTCTGAAATATTCCTTTTTCTCTAAATATACAAACACTCTATACATGTACATCAGAACAGAGCAGTGATGTCTCATGTTTACTATCATGGTCATGCACACACACAAGTCGATCAGAGAAACAACTTGAACTACAAGAAATAAAAATGTTCAAAGGCATCCCAACACATTCAGTACCTGACATCACACATCAGAGGAAGGGCAGGCAGGAGAGACTTGGAATAATCTCTCGTTTTGCAGGGGAGAAAGGCCTGTCCCCTAAAATAAAAACACACTAAAGCCATGCATGCTGTTCAAACAGAATTTAAAACAGGTTAACAGGGGCTGTATTTTCCTCCTTGGTGAGACAAGCTCCCTGCAGCTGGCTGTCTCCTGGATCCTTTCTGGCCTGTTTCTCCCCTCCTCCAAAGAACAGCTTCAAACCTTTCCAAGCCTCCATGTGGGCTCTCTCTCCCCTGATTGGCTGGCTGAGTGTGAAGGCCTCCGGTCTGCAGGTAAGTGTCTGCACTTCCTTGCACTGTTTGCCATCCTCTGATGGCAGGCAGTAAGGGAGCTTATATTATCAGCTATAGTTCCATGCCAGATGAGAGCCCGAGCCCAAGTTATAGCTTACTGGCTGGTCTAAATTGCAATCATTTATCTTCATATGCCTCAAGTTTAGTTTCTGAAAGTTACTTAAAGGCCCAATACCGTAATAAAGGTTTCTACTACATAGTACTTTGTAGAGAAATAACGAAGTGTTTCTCAGATAAGGTACTAAGGAGAGAGCAAAAGATCAAGAATCAGAGTATGCTTGGAAAATGTTTGCAGACCAGGTGAAAAAACAGGATGTATACTTTTAAAAAGATAAGTAGCTCCAAGGAAGCACGTCAAGTGAAGGATACAGAAGTCAGTGGTAGCTAAGAACTTGATTCTAAAGCCCAGGGGAACTCTGGTCCCCTCTTCAGTCAGGATGATAGCTTCAGAAGACACTGCTGTCTGCTTCTGCTCCACTGAACCACACACGGTACCTTCCCCTTCTGGAACTTCAGCTCCAGTCCTAACTTCCTCTAAACCAAGAGTCCAGAGAGAGAGGCTTCCAGAGTCTAGGAAGGGCCTGAGGTCATCCATTTAACAAGGTCCGACACATGCTCTTCTGATGTCCATTATGCCAATAAAAGAGAAACACAAAAGCAATATACGCCCCCAAGGTGCATACAAAATGGTGAGGCACTTGTTGTGAATCTATTAGGGAACTGAGGAGGGAGAAATTAGCCCTGAACTGTGGCATTGGAGGACATCTCTTATCATAAATGTTGTATTTCATTTTTTTAACATTTTATTTATTCATTTTTAGACAGAGGGCAAGGGAGGGAGAAAGAGAGGGACAGAAACATCAACGTGTGATTGCCTCTCACATGCCCTCTACTGGGGACCTGGCCTGCAACCCAGGCATGTGTCCTGACAGGGAATTGAACTGGCAACCCTTTGGTTCGTAGGCCAGGGCACAATCCACTGAGCCACATAACCAGGGCAGTACTTCTCAGAAGTTACCAGAGTAGAAGTGAATATGAAAAATTCCACCACAATTCTGGGTGGAAAAGTAGACATTGAAGGACTCAGAGATTTTCCAATTTCACAAAGGGGCTCATGACCCTGAAACAGTTTAAAACCCTCTACTTCTAAGCCCCTATGTCCTCCTCTTCTCTTTCCTTTGGTCTCCTGTGGCCAGGCATTCAATGACCATTCCACAACCCATCATGCTCAACTTTATGATATTTCTTCAGTTTTTAAAATTGCAATTACCTATCACCACATTTTTCTTTATTTCACACTGTTTTTTTTTCCTCTCCTCTTCAATTAAAGTGTAAGATTTTGAGGCCAAGAAGTTTAACCTCTATCTGACTTCCTTCCTTGGTTCAGTCTCACACAAAATAGTCAATAAACTAAACCGGTATTATTAAGCAATATTTAAGACTAAGAAACATCAAACCAAATGTAGCAATCAGGCTGGTTTGGCTACTTTTCATCCTGGAAAAAGCCCTATTCTCAAAAGCAGTAAATGTTCATTTCCAGAGCAAGAGTTACCTCCTGAGTATATATGCGTGTGTGCATGCACACGTGACTTTTCAGTTATGTCATTTTTTTCTCTTAAGACTAAAGTAACAGACTTTAAGATCAAAAGGAAAAGGAAATAAGAGAGGAAGGGCAGGGAAGGAGAAATGCTCTACATATATTAACATACACACACACAACTTAAAAAAACATTTTTGGACTTTAACCTCTGTAGGAATCACTAATTATTCCAAGGAAGCATTTCTCAAACTGTATTCCTGGTATTCCTGGGTTCTTGCATAAGCCAAAAAGCACTGTTCCTCAATGCCCAACTCACTCCCAGTGAAGAAAATGTAAGTTGGAAAACTCTATGTTCAGAGTTCCCTCTGAAGTTGACAATGCCCATTAGTAAAGTCTGAGAAGTCCTACAGTTAAAAATATAATAAAAAACTTAGTCTGCTTGGTATGAGCCAGTGTATCGAAGCTTATTTTAACCATACAATAGTTCCTGCATGGAACAAATTAACCAATGGAGGACCTTGTGGTCTGAGGCACAAAGGACACATTCTGGCTCTTACGATGATAATATCATCTTCTGGATTTAACATTACAGCCCATACTTCAAATATCTCATTCCATCGTCCTCATAAATACGACCCTTTCTCATAAAATCAGAAATCCTAGTTTTAGCTTCATAAAATATGGCCCCCTTCTACAATGCCGCATATTTCCATAAAACCCTATGGATTGATTCACATACCCCTCATAGTAATAAGAGAAAAATGTCAAGGATTAACTTCGTCGTCCCAATAGTGTTAAACCAACTGTGGTCACAAACCAGGTCTAGAGCACATCCTCACACAGTGGTAACAAGAATACACCAAAACACCTGGAAAACCAAATTCTGCTTTGGAATCTCTTTCGGCCCAAATGGAGATGTTTTTGCAGGAATGATGCATAGTGTCTATTATAATAATAATCTAACTTTATATAACTTTAATACCTACCTAAAACACAGGAAAAAAATTAAGCTCCACTACCAATCAAAACCATGCCAATTAAGACAATATCATTTTATTTACCTGTCAAATTAAGAAATATTTTCATATAGAATAACCCATATAGTGGTATTTTGGAAAACGGGCCTTCAAATACAAAGCTGAAGGGAAATAAACCCGGCATCACCATTCTTAAAATCAGAATGCTAGCATTAAAATTTTGCAATACCGCTGATGCAACAATTCCACTTCTAAAAATGCATGACAATGAAAACAAGTCATGAACACATACAGATTTTAGGGTACAAAAGCCAACAGTAATTCTCCTGTTGCGCCCAATTCAAGAAGCATGGCAGAGGAATTGGGATAAGGCACACAAACACCCCAGTCCCCTCTGAGTGTTCTCCAAAGGAGAGAGTATCTGGCAACTCTGCATTGGCCCACTATCATCTCTCTCAATCCCGCAGAAACCTCAGGCCAAAATGTAGAGGGGCAAGAACTTCAATTCACAGCTGGGATTGTCATCTGCACATGGAAGCATCCCTGTAAGACTTGGGAGAATGAAAAGAACAAGTCCATGGCCGTACCATCCTGAACAAGCCGATCTCATCTGACCCTGGTTAGTATTTAGATGGAAGAGTAAAAAGAAAGAAACTACAACACTGGGAATGCGAACTAACTTCTTTGGCTGTGGCACAGGAGATCCAAACCAAAAAGGTGATCAAAGGAAAAAGGATTCCATTGTGTATATGTACCACAATTTTTTGATCCATTCATTTACTGATGGGCATCTAGGTTGCTTCCAACTCTTGGCTATTATAAATTGTGCTGCTATGAACATTGTGGTGCATAGGTTCTTTGATATTGATGTTTTAGGATTCTTAGGATATAATCCCAGCAGTGGAATTGCTGGGTCAAAAGGCAGGTCGATTTTTATTTTCCTGAGAAAATTCTATGCTGCAGAGAGAAAGAAGGAGCTACTACCTTTTGAAACAACATGGATGGAACTGGAAAGCATTATGCTGAGTGAAATAGGCCAGGTGCTGAAAGACAAATACCATATGATCTCACCTTTAACAGGAAGCTAAACAACAAAACAAATAAGCAAGCAGAAAAAAAAAACAAAGACACTGAAATAGAGAACAAGGGGACAGTGACCAGAGGGGAGAAGGAAGGGAAGTTAAGGGGAAAAAAGGGGGAGGGATTTGGAGAAACAAATAGGAAGGACACAGGGACGAGAACTAAGGGGGGTGGAAATGGGAGGGAGGTGGGGAGCAAGGGGCGGGGGAGGCTGGGATGGGAGAAATAGACAAAAAACTGTACTTGAAAAATAACTAAATAAAATTAATTTTAAAAAAAAAAGGAAAAAGGAGTTGCCTCAAACTAATAGGATACCCCTGTAGACAAAAAAAAAAAAAAAGTCTGGCCCAGGCAGAATAGCTCAGTTGGTTAGAGTGTCATCCAGATGTGCCAAGGTTGTGGTTTAAATTCCCCAGTCATGGCACATACAAGGATCAACCAATGAAGGCATAAATAAGTGAAACAATATCTCTCTGTCCCCCTTCCCCACTCTTAATTTTAAAAAATTAAGAAAAAAGAAAAGCTTCGCCCCAAGAAGAGAAAGGCTCCATATGTAACATTGAGTGAAAGGAAATCCAAGGAAAGTTCCCATGATCCTCTGAGGTAGGGGTAGAAAATAAAAACGAATTCAAACAATAACAGTAGCTTATTTTCAGAAGAAAAGTATTTTGTGTGTTCCAACAATGAAACCTATCTCTTAATATTTCTACATAAAATAGACAGAAGCAAGTAAAATAATAGGATAATTTATTAGCTCCAGGAGAATATACACATCTAAAGTGTTCAGTACATGGAGGAATTATAGGGGTGCAGTAACATGAAGACTCCTTACAAACAACATATCTGGCTTTACTCAGCAGCACTCAATTCTTGGCTCTTAAAATGTCTATTTCTGAATGAATGAATGAATGTTGCCCCATATTCTTCATTTTCTGGCAATCTAGTCTAATCTTAGTTACACTGGCATAAAAAAGTTGGTGTTTTGGATTACTTTAAAAATATGAAGTAGCAAGACCAGCCCTATTTCCACTTATTTATCCACCTTTAAGAGCAACTTGATGTGGCTTCAGTCCCTTTGCATTGCGCTACCTCTGCTCACTCTATCCCTCCAGCTATCAACTGGGGAATTCTGGCTTGTAAACAAGGATTGGACATGATAGCACAGTAAAGATTTCAACTTCTGGCCACCTTTTTCAAGGCTCCCCTCTACCTACATCATTTTGACTCCAAACACTGAGACTCTCCCCTGGGTCTTCTGGACCTCATTTATACACCGCAGGTGTTGATGACCAAGATCTAGTTCTCAGGCACAGGCTTAGTGGGCCCATTCCACAAACAGAACTACAAAGATTCATGGAGGTTTCAGTCTAATCAGTAAAGAAAATGGGCAGACAAGAGCAGTCTCCATAGATACAAGCTTTGCTGCTCTGCTGTTTCCTTATAGTGAGAATGTCAATGCAGAACTGAAATACTTATAAGTGAATGACAAGTTCCACCCACCATTCCACACCCTGATGGGTGACACCCAGCTGGAAATTCTGAAGCCCACAGGGCTGCCTGGCAAATAGCTGGGATACGGAGCTCTTCAGGGATGAGCCATGTATGGAGCCTCCAGTAGGAGATGCATGTGCTTTCCAAGCTCTCTTGGGAAAAAGATACTGTCTCGACCTTCTCATATAACATCTTCCTCTTCACTACTTCCCTACATTGCATAAGGATAGGCCTATCTATGCAGGTGGCAGACAGGCAAAAAGGTGCCAGACCTTGTTATTCCATGGATTCAGAGCTTGGGCTAGCAGCATGGGTCCCAAGGAAAAAAGCGATGGAAGTGTGGCTATTTATGGCAGCCTGAGTGCTGCTGAGAACCACAATGGCCCATGGATGCAAATGACTGCCTGGTGCTGGTCCCTGACAGGTCTGAGTGTCTACATGCATGAAGAAGGGTGGGAGAAAGAAGTGGGGGAAGCATGATACACTGAGAAGCTTCAAGAAAGGGTGAGAATGGACCTGACTGACAATGGATTGAATTTCTATTGGTTAAGAAAGAGCAAAAACATTTTTAAAAGAGGGGAAAAACAGAATTACCACATGATCCAGCAATTCCACTTCTGGGTATACATCCAAAAGAACTGGAAGCAGGGACTTGGAGAGATATTTGTATACCCATGTTCCCAGCATCATCCACAACAGCCAAAAGACAGAAGCAACCGACGTGTTCATCCATGGATGAGTGGACAAGCAGAATGTGGTTTATATACACAATAGAATATTACCTAGCTTTAAAAAAAAAAAAAAGGAAATTCTGACATGTACTTCAAAATAGAAGAGCCTTCAGGACACTATGCTAAGTGAAATAAGCCAGACACAAAAGGATATTAGGTGCCTAGAATAATCAAGTTCATGAAGAAGGAGCAGAATGGGAGACGTCTTTCTCCTAGAGTCTACATGTTACTGCACCCTTCTGATATAACTAAACACCTTGAAAGCACAAAGAGGAGAAAATAGGAGTTTTGTTTAACAGGGTAAAGAGTTTCACCACTGCAATACAATATAAAAAAGTTCTAGAATAGAAAACAACAGCCCAGTAGGTGGAAGCTAAGTCCACTTGCTCTTACACCCAACTTGGACACCTAACTGATCTTCTGAAAAATAAACTGAACATCCAAGGGAATTTCAGCTGACATGAAGTTTGGAAGCAAAGGTGTACAGAAGCTTCCCAAAAGGTACATACAAGACATTGTGGGGGTTGTGACTTGCAGTCAGCCAGCTGGAAGGGAGAACCCACCAACAAATGAGCCACCAATAATCAAAGCCCAAGCACAACAAGAGACCCAACATAAACCGAATAAAGGGTAACCCTACAGCATCCAGATCAGGAGATCAAAGAGACTGGACCACTAAGTCCCACAAAAATCCTACCACAGAAATCCACCCCCATGAAAACAGGCAGACAAAGCAGAGCAACCTGAGATGCAGAAACAAACAAAAAGAGTCACCTAAAATGGGGAGACAAAGAAAGAACCCCAATCAGAAGGAAAGGCAGAATCCCCAGATTAAAAGATTAGCTCTTAATCGTTTAGCTAAAGAGCTAAATGAAATTAGGGCAAGCAATCTATCAGACACAGAATTCAAAATAAACCATTATAAGGATACTCAAGGAATTCAGTGAGAACTACAAAGAACTTAGTGGGAACTAAAGCAGCTTTAAAAAATACATAAAACAATGAATCAAAACCAGAGAGAAACTAAAATATAATATGTGAAAGGAAAAATACAGTAGAAGGTCCCTGGCTAGTGTAGCTTAGTTGATTGAGCAAGGGCCTGTGAACCAAACAACGGTGGTTTGATTCCAAGGCAGGGCACATGCCTAGGTTGCAAGACAGTTCCCAGTAAGGGACGTGCAAGAGGCAACCATACATTGATATTTCTCTCCCTCTCTCCTTCCCTTCCCCTCTAAAGATAAATAAAATCTTAAAACAAACTATTCTTAAAAGAAAAAGAAAAATATAGTAGACGGAATTAAAAGCAGACTAGATGAAGCAGAGGACCCAATCAGCAAGCTGGAAGACATGGTAGAAATAAATACCCAATGAGAGCAACAAAACAAAAAAAGACCCAAAAAGAATAAGGATAATTTAAGGGAGCTTCAGAACAACATGAAATATAACAATAGTCACAACATAGGAATATGAGAAAGGGAAAGAAAGGGAGCAAGGGATAGAAAACCTCTTTGAAAAAATGACAAAAAAACTTCCCTAACTTGGTGAGGGAAAAAGTCACACCAGATCAGGAAGCACAGAGGGTCCCCAACAAGATGAACCCAGAGAGACCTTTTCCAAGACACACTATAATTAAAATGGCAAATGTTAAAGACAAAAGAGAAATTTAAAGGCGTCAAGGGAGAAATTGCTAGTGGCATACAAGGGAGCTCTCTTAAAGCTAGCAGCTGAATTCTCAATAGAAACACTACAAGCCAGAAGGGACTGGCACAAAATATTCCAGGTAATGAAAAGGAAGGACCTACAACCAAGACTACTCTATCCAGCAAGGCCTTCATTTAAAATGGAAGGCAAAGTAAAAAGCAAGCAAAAGAAAGCAAACCAGCACTGTAATGGGAATCCTATATGGGGTAGCTAAAGGGACTTGGTGGAGATGTGTTTAGCAAGAGATGCTAAAGGGACTGCTATAAAAAAAAAAAAGAAGAGAGAGAGAGATATACAGGTATGGAAAAAATGGTAATAAGTAAGTACCTATCAATAATAACCTTAAACATAAATAGATGAAATGTTCCAGTCAAGACACAGGGAAACTGGATAAGAAAATATGACCCATAGGTATGCTATCTACAAGAGACCCACTTCAGAACAAAAGTTGAAAGTTTTGTTTCAAAAGTTGAAACAAAGAAAAGTTTTCAACTTATCTACATAAGTTGAAAGTGAAGGAATGGAAAAAAATATTCCAAGCAAACAGACATGAAAGGAAAGCTGGGGTAGTAATACTTATATCAGACAAAATAGACTTCAAAACAAAAGTCATAAAAAGGGACAAAGATGGTCATGGCATAATACTTAAAGGAACAGTCTAACAGGAGGACATAACCCTTGTAATCATATATGCACCCAACACAGGAGGACCTAAATATATAAAGAAAATCTTGAAATCCTTGAAGGACTTCAAGAAAGATATTGACAACAATACAGTCATAGTAGGGGATTTTTTAACACCCCATTGGTAATGAGGGATAGATCTTCCAAACAGAAAATCAACAAGAATATTGTGGCACTGAATGAACTCTAGATCAAATGGACTTAATTGATATATACAGAACCTTTTACCACAAAGAATCAAAATATACATTCTTTTCAGATACACATAAAACAATTTCAAAGATAGACCATATGGTAGAACACAAAACCTCAACAGATTCAAGAAAATTAAAATTGTATCAAGCAGGTGCTCAGATCACAATGGATTGAAACTAGAAACCAACCTCAAGGTAAAAACTTGAAAACTTTCACATACATGGAGACTGAATAACATGTTATTAAATAATGAATGGATCAACAATGAGATCAAGGAAGAAAGCAAAGAGTATCTGGAAACAAATGAAAAAGAATACACAGCATACCAAAACCTATGGGACACACATAAGGCAGTCCTGAGAGGGAAATTCATAGCAATGCAGGCCTAACTAAAGAAAATATGAAAGTAGCAAAAAACTGCCAAACCCTATACCTACAAGAACTAGAGGAAAAATGACAAATAATGCCAAGAGGAAGTAGAAGAAAGGAAATAATCAAGATCAGGGCAGAATTAAATGACATAGAGACTAAAGGAACAATTAAAAGGATCAATAAATCCAGGAGCTGATTCTTTGAAAAGATAAACAAAATTGACAAGCCTTGCCCTGGCTGGCATAGCTCAGTGGATTGAGCATGGGCCTATGAACCAAAGGATTGTGGATCGATTCCCAATCAGGGCACAGGCCTGGGTTGAAGGCCAGTTCCCAGCAGGGGACACACAAGAGGCAACCATACATTGATATCTCTCTCCCTCTCCCCTTCCTTTCCCCTCTAAAGATAAATATTTTTTAAAGTTTTTAAAAAATTGACAAGCCTTAACCAGACTCATCCAGAAAAAAAGTGAGCAGACCCAAATAAATAAAGTCAGAAATGAAAAGGGACAAGTTACAGCCTCTACTACACAAATAGAAAGGATTGTAAGAAATTACTATGCTGAGGAATTGGACAACCTAGGAATTTGAAAACCTAGGCAAAATGGACAAATTTCTAGAAAATGCAATCTGCCAAAACGGAATCAAGAAGCAGCAGAAAGCCTTAATAGACCTTAATAGACCTTAATAAGTAGTGAAACTGAAGAAATAATCAAAAAACACCCAGCACGCAAAAGCCCTAGACCAGGCTTCATAAATGGATTTGGCCAAACATTTAAGGAAGAACTAACCCCTATCCTTCTCAAACTATTCCAAAAAACTCAGGAAGAGGGAAGACTCAGAAGTCTTTTTATGAGGCCAATATATTACCTGCAATATTTTATGCCACTCCCTTCCTAATCTGAAAACCAGGTATAGACACAGCAAAGAAGAAAACTATAGGCCAATATTGCTGATGAACACAGTTGCTAAAATCCTCAACAAAATATTGGCAATCCAGATTCAGAAATACATTAAGAAGGATCAAGTGAGATTCATCCCAGAGATGCAAGAATAGTACAATAGTCACAAACCAATTAATTTTATACACCACATAAACAAAATGAAGAAAAAACCCACATGATATCAATAGATGCTGAAAAGGCATTTGATAAAATCCAGCACCCATTTATGATAAAAAACAATCAGCAAAGTGGGAATAAAGAGAGCATTCCTCAACATAATAAAAGCCATGTACAAGAAACCCACAATCAACATTATACTCAACAGGCAAAAACTAGAAGTTTTCCCTTTAAGATCAGGAACAAGACAAGAGTGTCTGCTTTCACCACTCTTATTCAACATAGTACTGGAAGTTCTAGTCACAGGAACGAGACAAGAAAAAGAAATAAAAGGCATCCAAATTGGAAAAAAGGAAGTAAGACTCATTATTTGTAGATGACATGATAGTGTACGTAGAAAACCCTATCGCCTCTACCAAAAAACTACTTGACCAAATAAGTGAATTTGGCAATGCAACAGGATACAAGGTCAATATTTAGAAATTGAAGGTATTTTTGTACACAAACAATGAAATATCAGAAATAGAAAAAAACATCCCATTTAGTATAGCAACAAGAAAGTTAAGTACCTGGGAATAAACTTAACCAAGGAGGTAAAGGACCTGTACTCAGAAAACTACAACACAGTGAAGAGAGAAATTAAGGAAGATACAAACAAATGGAAGCATATACCCTGTTCATGGATTGGAATAATTAATATCATTAAAATGTCTATACTACCCAAAGCAATCTATAGATTTGACACAATTCCTATTAAAATACCAATGGCATATTTCACAGATCTAGGACAAATATTTCAAAAATTTATATGGAACCAAAAAAAAAAGACCCCAAATAGCCTCAGCAATTTGAGAAAGAAGAACAAAGTAGGAGGAATCACAATACCTGACATCAAACTATTCTACAAAGCCACTATAATCAAAACAGTCTGGTACTGGCATAAGAACAGACACCATAGACCAGTGGAACAGAATAGAGAACCCAGAAATAAACTCAACTCTCTATAGCCAATTAATATTTCACAACGGGTGAAGAAGCATAAAATGGAGTAAAAATAGCCTCTTCAACAAATGGTGTTGGGAGAACTGGACTGGTTCATGTAAAACAATGAAACTTAATCACCAACTTATACCATACACCAGAATAAAAACTCCAAATAAATAAAAGACTTAAATATTAAAGTCATAACAACATAAAAGTCCTAGATGAAAACACAGGCAGGACAATTTCAGATATCCCACATAGCCAGCACATTTCCTAGGGCAAGAAAAAAATAAACAAGTGGGACTACAGCAAACTAAAAGGCTTCTGCATGGCTAAAGAAACAACTATCAAAATGAAAAGAGAAACAACTGTATGGGAGAACATGTTTGCCAATGATATGAGGGTTTGATCCCCCAAATACAGAGTCCAGCACAAATAATGCCCCTTTTTTATTACAATTATCATTTGTTGCAAAATCATAAGCATGTAATTCTGTAACATAACAATATCACACTCGAGCACACCACATGATATTTTAGGTGAAATGTTCAAATTAAAACTATAAATTATTACAACTATATTATTACCCTACCAACTACTCAAGCAGTCATTACTTCTGCAGGACCCTGTATGTAAAGAACTCATATGTCAACACCAGGAAGGCAAACAATCCAATTAAAATATGGGCAACAGACCTGAATAGACACTTCTCCAAGGAGGACATACAGAGGACTCAGAGACATAAGAAAAGATGCTCAACATCACTAGCCATCAGAGAGATGCAAATTAAAACCACAGTGAGATATCACCTCATACCTGTCCAATTGGCTACCATCAATAAATCAACAAACAACAAGTGCTGGCAAGGATGCGGACAAAAGTGAACATTACTGCACTGCTGGTGGGAATGCAGACTGACTGATGCAGCCACTATGGAAAACAGTATGGAACTTCCTTAAAAAACTAAAAGTGGAACTGCCTTTTGACCCAGCAATTCTGCTGCTGGGAATATATTCCAAGAATCCCAAATCACCAATTCAAAAGAATTTATGCACCCCAATGTTCATAGCAACACAATTTACAACAGCGAAGTGCTAGAAAGAGCCTCAGTGCCCATCAGTAAATGAGAGGATCAAAAACTGTGGTATATTTCCACAATGGAATACTATGCAACAGAAAGAAAGAAGAAACTACTTGTGAAAAAAAAGGCCCCTACCTTTTGCCACAGCATGGATGGAAATGGAGAGTATTATGCTAAGTGAAATAAGCCAGTCAGTGAAATACAAATACCATATGATCACACCTATCACAGGAATCTAATGAACAAAATAAACTAACAAAATAAAACCACAAGCATGGAAACATGGAACAGAATGAAAGTGACCCGAGGGGAAGGGGGAAGGACATAATGGTGGAAAGAAGGAGAAGGGACTAGACAAAGAACATGTATGAATGACCCAGGGACATGGACAACAGTGTGAGAACTGACTGGGGGTGTGGGCGGTGGGATGGGTGGAGGAGGGCAAAGGGTGAAAAACTGGGACAACTGTAATAGAATAACAGCAAAATTATTTAATTTAAAAAACTTCACATTTGAAAAAAGAGATGAAAATGTCCTGGAGACTAGTTTTACATACTTAACACTACTGACCTGTGTATTTTGCGATGGCTAAGATGGTAAATTCATATTATTTATATTTTACCACAATGAAAAAAACTTTTAAGGAGAAAAATGTCTTGCAAACATAAATAGCCCAGGGACCCTGTTTCTCTTTATTAAAATAAAACCAGAATTAACTGAATAGCTGTGAAAATAACCTCACATGTGCTTGGATGTGAAGTGTGCTAGGACTTAAGTACTAGATGATTATTTTAAAAGCTAACTGCATTATCTGTTGCAAACATTATGGATCTATTTTTTAAGCTACCCCAGGTATTCTTTTTTCCGTGTTCCGAACTAGAGACCCAGTCCAGTTTAGCATGCCTTGGTCCTTGTAATTAAGGTTGCAAATCATGGCTTGCCCCTCAATGGCCTGTCACCTAGGCTAGAGGTTATCATCAAAATGATCCCATCCCCCTATGCAACAGATGGAAATGTCTGAAAACCATCTGAGTTGTTTTGGAGGAGGGTTTATGAGCACCTAGTAGGTTAGAGGCAGGGTTACTGCTACACATCCCACAATGCACAGCACCCCCATACACAACAAAGAACTTTCTGTCCTCAAATGTCAATAGTGCCACAGCTGAAAACTCCACTCTAGATTGGCCCAGAATTCAGAGACCAGGTTTGTTGTGGGTTTTGTTATTTCTTTTACATGTGCCTTTGAGCAGCAGCCAGTAGAGCGAGTAGTTACTAACCTGCTAATAAGCATAGTGTTAAATGCTCTCTCTATGTTATTCGTTCAGTCCTCTCACTCTCAGAAGATACTGCTGTGACCCCACTTTTACTGGGAAAAACATCTGAAGAGGTCAAGAATCTGTCCAAAGTTAGGGCCATGGGTAGGATTTTAAATAAGCTCTGCAGACCTCCAGAGTGGTATTCTTACCTCTACTTCCTAAACCCTACTATTCCAGGACTCAGTGAGAAGCCCATTAACACACTAATTCCAACAAAACACAGTGAGAACACTGGCACAGGCAACCCTTACACCAGGTGATTCCCTCTCCCACACAAATCCCTTAAGCATCTTGGCAGCCTGTCCACCCCACATAAACTACAGAAGAACTTAAGGATCCAGGAGAGAAACCTTAGGAAAAAATATTTTCTCTAAGTTATATATATTACTGTCCGTTGTGCATTATAAAATTCTTCCACTCTGACCAGTTATTTGCATGAAGATGATCTTAACAACTAAGTTCCTTCCCAGAATCTTCCAATTCAGAAGTCATTCTTAAACACCTTTGAAGAATTCCCAAACATTTAACATCTCAGGAGGCATAGCTACATCCCTAGCTACTGCCTTTGACTATATTGATATTCTTCCTCTGGAACCATCTGAAGTAACTCCTATTCATCCTTCAAAACCTTGCTCAGGTTTGCTGCACCACTTCTGCCAAGTTTTCCCATGTTCCTCACAGCTTGTCATTCCTTTTGCACCAGTTCCACACTGTCAAATCCTTCTATTCTACATACACTTTTCTGTGTTAACCATTAGCCAACTACAATGGGAGCTCCTTGAGACAGAACTGTGGACATCTTATGTGTTTTTGCCTATACTGCCTATTACAACACACCCTCACCTTTTTCTGCCATATTCTATGAATAGAGTCAATCAGCTCAAAATTATATCCATGCACTAGCATCTTTTGCAGACTGTTAGAAACCAAAAAACAGCACATTAAGAGATCATGTACAATATTTGTACAAGAGATCATGTATAAATGTTGCCAAATGTACAACATTTGGGGAGATACCTATAGGAGGAAAAGGCAATTTTCTCTGAATCTTGAGAAGGCCCAAGTAATTTTGGCAGTCTTCATAAGAGTTTCTCAAAAGGAAGGGTGAATTTCTTAGTTGCAGAAATTAGTCATAAAGATTCTTGCAATGAGTCCGGCATTTGGGAAATCGGGGGAAAGCTACATGGGTGCCAAGGTCCTCTTTATTGTATCATCATGCACCAAATTATCCATGGCCTCAACACACACAGGACACTTCCTCCATTCCCCAGTTTTGGTTTTCTGTTTTGTATTTGTTTTCCTAACAACATTGACTGCCACACCCAAAGTCAGGGTTTATCAAAGGTCCAGGACCACTGTGTCCAAACCACAGGGGAAGAGGGATTGGTGAGCAGGATGCTTGGCAGAAGAAAGAGAAGGAGGTGAAGGAGGAGAGAGGAGGAGGAGAAGGAGGAGGAAGAGCAGGAGGAGGAGGAAAAAGAGGAAGAGAAGGAGAAGAATGAAAAGAAGAAGAAGGAGAATGCAAATTTTCAGCTGCCTCTGGCCACAAACTCAATTAGTCTCTGGGGGTGTGACCAAGGCACCTGTAGTTTTAATAAGCCAGCCCTCCACATAATTCTAATGCGCCCTCAAGTTTGAAAGCTACTGCCTTCCGTCTGTGGTTCTCAAGTATTAGTGGTCATCAGAATCATGGGGAGGACTTGTTAAAAGACAGATTTCCAGGACCCACCACAAGTTTTCTAATTTTGCAGGTTTTCTCTGACAACCCAGAACTTGCTTCTCTAACAAGTTCCCAGGTGATGCTGATGGTGCTGGTTCCTGGGGACGTCAGAGATTTAAGAGACAGGTCAGAAACCTGGGATGGAGATTTCCTTCCCATTTTATATCCTTTTGCAATTTTTCCTCAGCTTGTATATATATTTTTAAGAAGAAAGGGAGACCAGTGTTCAGGTTATGAAAAACTTCTATAGTATTATCATATCCTAACTTAAGAAAATAAAATTAACTTGTCAAATGAAATGCTGATACCCTTTCACCCTTCTTTCCCAACACTCTACAAGAATCCCAAAACAAAAGGTACCCTAAACATTAGACAAGCAGTTTGGTATTCGGCCTCAGTCTGGTTGGTTTATAACTCAAATAACTTGCTGCTTAAGCAATGGTGTCTCTGACTTCACCTCCAAGTGATTTCTCTCTAAAATACCCAGTATAATAACCTCAACTGGCACTGGTTTCTGTTAACAACAGAACGGCCAGCACCAAGCACAGCTTACAGCACGTATGCTCAGCCCACTTCCCTCTTCAGGGGCCTAGTGATTGCACCTGCATCTGAACACATGGAGAGCAGTGCTGGGGGCCTTGAGCCCCTAACAAGGCCCTCCTGAAAAGGCACACACAGCAAGCCTCCAAGAACAGACAGGTTACAGTGCTGCTCCATGCCAGAGCAGGGCCTCCAACAATCACGGATTTTTTTTTTTTTTTTTTGGAGAAATGATCAAACCCGGGGGTGGGGACAGAACTTCCTGCAAGAAACCGCATCCTGAACAAGCCCGCCCGATCGCTGTAAATAAACACTCTCTCCTTGCAGCACTTCCGCCAACTGTCGGCCTGGCTCCAATCGCCTCTCAAGTCCAAACAGGAAAGGGGAGGGAAGGCAGCGAGATGGTAGATAGGCGTTTAATCTGCTTCTTGCTACAGTTGTCACTGGTGGGAGCTCCTAATTCAGCAGGACTGCCAGTGGCCTAGAATCACTCCTGGACCCACTTTTCCCTGTTAACCTTCATGACTATATTATTATGGGCAGCCCACAGCTGGCCGACACAGTGCTGAGCAGTGCAGCTTCTTCCCTGGATCAGATAAGCAGCCAAATCAAACTGGCTGGCTGCAGACAGAGCGGCACTGACACTTGCGAGGGATGTGCGGCACAAGTCTGTGTATTACTCAGCCCAGGGGACCAGGAGGGAGAAGAGGGCCGGGGCTGGCAGGCAGAAGGTTCAAGAAGGAAACAAGCTAGTGACCTCAATTTTCTGGAAAATGTGAAGGATATTCTTTTTAGCATGCACCATGTGGCCCAGGTAGGGAAAAATATTCAAAAAGAGACCACTGATGTCATCATCAGCAATGGTGACAGCAGGTGGTACACACAGGGCTTTAATAAGCCGCCTCCCCTTAGTCCTCTCCTGTAATACCTGTGAGGCAGATTCCATAACCCTCAAATTTGGGACAGCTAAAGAAACACATGTTGGACTCCAACTCAGTTTATCTGAATTAGGGCTGCCAATGGCAGGAACAGTGCCCACATGTCACTACAATGTCAATGGCAGCCACAGGGCCTGGCTCGGGACCAGAAGACCATGTTCCAGCCACGACACATGCTGCCTCCCAAATGAGCTCCATCCAGAGAGCTTCCCAAGAAGTGCTAAGATTGTAAGGGTATTTGAATTCCGTGGCATTCAGCAAAGTGGATTCACTCTTTCGTGAGGCCTTCCTTTGCTGCATTCCCCAGAGTTCTAATGTCCCATTTATGTCTTGCTACAGGACCAGGCTGGAAGTCTGTCTTCATAGACTGTTGAAAGGACCACTGCCTCATACATCACAGGCATTCTATAAATGTATTGAAAAAAACTCATGGGTGAATCAATGACTGAATGAATGAATTGAAGAACTCGTGTGGAATACCTGGTTGCCACAGGGGCAGACACAGAACACAGCTCTTGCCCCTCCCCAGGACGCCTGGGCCCACTGGAGAAGTTGGGCTCTGCCATCCTGCTGGGAATGACTTTCCATAAAAGCTGTTGCCATTCATGGGCACCCACCGATTTTTTTCTTTTTTTAAAGATTTTATTTATTTATCTTTAGAAGGGAAGGAGAAAGGGAGAGAAATATCAATGTATGGTTGCCTCTCATACATCCCCTACTGGGACCTGGCCTGCAACCCAGGCATGTGCCCTGACTGGGAATTGAACTGCGATCCTTTAGTTCACAGGCCTGCACTCAATCCACTGAGCTACGCCAGCCAGGGCTGATTTTTTTTCCTTTATCACTGTGGACATGGAGGCTCAGGCACAGTGATGGTAGCAGTCTTTGTGGCAGATGGGATGATATAATGCATTGTTGGCAGGCCCAGAAGTGGTAGGGAAAGTGATGAGAAAGGGACAAGCATGTTCTGGAATGGAGGAGTGTGTAAAACCTCATAAACTCTTTGCAGACGGGACATGGCCCTGGAGGCTCTACCCTAGGGAGGGAGGGAACCAGGAAGCTTCCCTGGGGCAGGGAAGGGTGGAGCCGGAGACAGGGCCAAGATGCCTAGGGCAGAGAGATGGGGGGAGGGAGGTTTGTTAAATGAATAAAAGTAAAAATGAAGCACCACAGGTAGCAGCAAAGTGTTATTAAAATGCTGTAATGTCTCAGAGGTTCCTATGAAGTCATGTTTTTACAATTCACTCATAAGATTTAAAGACAAAATTATATGCCTCCATAGAAAAACAAGTGTGTTTTTCTATGGATCCCATTGTTCATATGGGATGCACAACTTCCAGAAAATTTAAATCACTTAGGGAAAAACTGGAGTTTTCCACAAATCCAGCTGCACACTCCTTGGCAGGAGCACTGTCAGTACTAACTATGTAAACACACTCATGTAATGTATACTGGTCCGTATATTTCAGAAAACACTACCAGGGGTGTACACTCAAATGTCCACGGTGGCCAGGCAGTTGCTTAAATGACTGAAGCAAGCAGAGAGTCAAACACAAAGAGTGTGGGAAGCAACCTAAAGGGACAGCTTGACAAGCCTCATCTAAATGAGTGCCTTGGCCCCCAGCATGGGGGAAAAGCTAAGGTTGGCACATCTCTTGATCTGTGGAAAGAAGACAGACATCTAAGTTTTGCACTGGAATCTCACTAAAAAGAATTGATAAATTAAAATATTTTATTTAGAATATCAATAAGTTGAATGAAATACATCTGGCCTGCTCTGGCAAAGTGATTTAGTTGGTTGAAGTGTTATTCTATACTGAAAGGTTGAGTTCAATCCCTGGTCAGGGCACCTACCTAAGCTGCAGGTTGAATCCCTGGTCAGGACCAGTACAGAAGGATTCCCTCAAGAGCTTACAAAGAATAAAACCCATTTAACAGATGAACAAACTGAGGCAGGAGGATACCTGGGCAGTGGACTGGCAAAGAGATACTATGGGTTAGAGTAAGATCCAGATGGGAATCACTGCAACTGAAAGAGAACGGACAGGTGAGCTCCACGGCATCAGAATGCTGATTTGCTCCATTCCCATTATGCATTTTACTTGTGCGGACGTGAAACCATCATACCAGGTACCACACAGGAAATGAGAGGAACTATTAAAGAAGTGTAGCCTCATGCTAATAGCAAGATGATGAAAAGGAAAGCCATCCATGCTCAAAGTGTTTTACCGGTTAAGAAACAGGTTTTGACATATAGAAGCAGGGTCCTTCCAAAAGAACCTAGCCTTTTAAATACATTTTTATTAAACTTGCATGCTCACCAAACTGGGGGAAGATAGAAACCTGTTTCTCTCCCTTTTGTCTTACTCAGGATCACAGAGAAACTTCAATGCTTTTGAATCAGCCAGACACAAGTGTATACATGTTCTGAGACAAAAACCTGAAATGACTCATTCTTCCAGTTTTCTTAAACAATTTCAGCTTTTAGGAAAGAGAATTCATTCATACACACCACATACACACCAGACAATGCCAGGCTTCATGGAATCTCTCATGGGCTGAGGGATCCAAGCAACATTTCCCTGCTAAGTAATGTGAAGGCTGCCAGCCTGGGGTAAGGCACTCAGGGCAGAAATGCAGTTCTAAGACTTCAATCATAATGATCAACAGTTACCTCTGCTCTGTCAAGAGATCTTTTCTATGACCAGAGTTAGGGATTCCCACGGCCTCTGTTCCCTTACACATCTCTGTCTGAATGGCTTCCACAAAGAAATGCACAAAATCCTGCTCCGTAAGTCCACAAAAAGTTAGTATGGGCACTTCATGCTTTAACAGTTTTGCAAATGAAGGCTGTTGACTTATAAGATATAAGCAACACTTAAGGAGATTCCAGTACCTCTTCCAAAAGGCAGATGCACCTGTATTGACGTCCCTAGACAATAAGTGAAAGGGTTATGCAGTGGATAAGAGCATGGCCATTAAGAGCTCAAGGGTTTGCCTGTTGCTTTGAGCTGTGAACTTGAACAAATGATCTCATTTCTTCATGCCGCATTTCCCTCCACTGGAAACTAGTAGGTAAAAATAGTACCTGCCAAACTGGGTTTTCCTGAGGATAAAATGGGAGGAATTTGGGAAGAGCTCTTCATGAGACACCCATAACTATAGGTGGCGTAGTGTCAGAAACAAAGGTCGTTCTTGTCAACTGCTTTACTGTCCCAATACAAACTTAACTTCTTTGCTTTGAACACCAAATTACCATTTCCACAATTTCAGAGTCAAATAATTGCAAAGTATTAATCCTTCGAAACCTGCTTAGCAAACTCCAACCTGGTAATGCCAGCACATGTCTTTTGAACAGAGGGCACTTGCAACTGTACAACTTAATAAGGTGTATGGCATGCTAAGTTTATTAGCTAATGTCAAACCCTAGCTCCAGTGAGATCAAAGAAAAGAATACATGTCATGACCAGACCCGACTCGATTCAAAATTGCATTTTAGCTCCAACACAGAATGTCTGCCAATTTGGGAAAGTTGAATGGAAATAGTAATCAAACAATATTGTATAATCATATTCACTGTCATGTTTTTTTTATTTGATGTAAGAAAAACAAGGTAGGTAACAAAAATAGCAAAGAGGTGATATGCTTCACTTAGGTCAAGGATTTTTTTAATTGCAAAAATGCAGACAAAACACAGCCTTCCAAAAGTGTAACAGCTGGGTCCAGAATTAGGGGAAGCAAGAAAGAAGCCTAGGGTGCAAAATTTAAGGAGGTATCCACCCTCAGAGTCATCCAAGTTCAAGGTCAGCATCTAAAAATGAGTGCCTCCTTAAATTTTGCACCCCAGGCGCCTTTCTTTCCTCTCCTTTGTCCAGCATTTAAGACAGATGAAAGCAAAATGTGATTTCCATGCCTTTGTGTGTATGGCAGTAACTTGCAACCAGGCACCAAGATGTAAACTGATGGGTAACATTACAACAGATCTCTCCCTTCGAGACAAGAATTTCATGGCTGGGAGCAGCCTAGGAAAAGGACAATTTCCTTCAATCTTACCAAGTTCAAAGGCAGCCCTTTACAACTTTGTGAGCATTTCCTAAACAATGTTTTCCTGTCCACTCCCATGAAAATTTGGATTAATTCCAAAACAGAAGAAAATCCCATTCTCAGATATCATTTGTGCCTAAATATTAGAAGAAGAGAAGACACAACTTAAAAGGGACCACTTACTGATCATGCCACCTGACCACTCAGGTTGATGACTCCCTTTTCTTTACAAGGGCTGCTTGTAAATGAATTACCATTCAATTAGATAAATATTCATAGAGTTTTTAAAAAACTAAACAATAATAAAGTACATCTGATTACATCCAAACATAGATCAATAGAACTTGGGGTCTAAGAAGTTTTACAAATCTCAGAGAGGTGAACACAATGTTAAAGCATGCCATTCCTTTCAAATTGAGCATTAAAAGAGAGGGCATAGACAGTAGATAGAAAATAGATGGGGGGCAAGAATAGCATGGGAAATATAGAATCTAAAGGACTTGAGACACATGGTCATAAACTAAAGGGGGGGTAATGGTGGGGACAGGGGGTAGGGTGGAGGGGAATGAAGGGGGGAATAGAACAACTGTAACAGCATAATCAATAAAAAAATTTAAAAAAAAAAGAGGGCAGCTTAAGAAACATAAGACCCTCAATGTTCAAATTTTCCTTTCTGATTTTCCATTTTAACCTCATAAAGCCCCATTTACAAATAAACATGTTTCTAATACATAATACATTAGAACAAGAAGTAGGAGGAGGACAAAGAAAAAAATCACACCTGCACACTACAGGCAAAGTGTACATATTTCTAATTTTGATTATTGAACTGAAATCACTCTGGTTAGAAATGCCAAACAGATTCAAAACTGAAAAATGACAGGCATTTCTTCACTTCTATATGGCAATATTGAGATGTACTTCACTAATGACATGAGCAGAAGCACTGCCCATAGATAAAGAACCCAGACAGAGGATGTAATAAATGTGGCTCTCCCCATCCCAACCTTCTGTATAACTTCCCCACAGAAGCACTGGTTCATCTCCAGTGAATGGCGTTCTCCAATACCACATGAGTTTTGCTATCAGCTGTCCCACGCAAATGTGTGCGAGACCCTGCAGGCACTGCCAAGCCATGAAAGCAGTAAGTACGTTAGGATGTGCGAGCCCATGCCTCTTTCCTGTTTCTAAACATAATAGTTCATTATGTCTAGTACCTGGTGATATATCTTGATTTTCCTCTCTTTTCAAGAAAGGACATCACCTTACATTAATTTTGAACAAAATTAAATAATAGCATAAAAAATCTCCTATCTATTAATAAATTCTGCTAAATTCAATTACTCTGAAAGAAATAAAATAAGTGACACGATGAGTTGGAAAAAATAAACATTTTTATGGAATATTCTCTCTCTTCTCTTCCTTCTCTCTGTTTTGAGACCTAATTATATACTAAGCAAAAAGTAATTTTTGCCTCCTGCCTACATTTTATGTTTTTGGGCACTTCCATTTCATGTCCCTTGACACCTTTTCCAATAATCCATCTACTTGATATTGGAAAGCCTCACATGAATAAAACTTTATGGCACTATAGGCATTTAGCCTTCCACTGATATTCCTGGCCTGTTCAATTCTGCAATTCAATCAAAATCAAATCTCAAAATCCTCTTGTCAGCCAGCACTGCTTTCATATGCCCGAGCCTTGTGAAAGGATAACTGCATCCAATCTTCCCCCCAAGCAGTGCTTATATTGTTTTATTACAGTTCAATGAGTGGAGTTCAAAATTACACACAGCTGCCTACTACTGTGGCCGGGCTGTGTTATGCATGGACACAAGTATTACCCACCAGGCCTGAAATCATTCACTTACTGGCAGGCCAGAAAGATGAGGAACACTGCTTTGTATGGAAGAACATCCTGTCTGTTAGATCTAAACAGGGAGATATTAACAGATCGGTCCCTTTATAAAAGGGTTGTGAAAGCCCAGTGAAATGCAACTCAAATGTGCTCAATGTTAAGCATGTGGATAGAGCACACAAAGGCAAAGGTAAACTTCAACATGCACTACTTATTCTCGGAAAGCTTGTGAAGGAAGATAAAAGACATGTGGAATAAAATACATGTTAAAGAATTTGTACATGTGTTTTAAATGACAGAGCTTAATTTAAGTGGGCTTTAAAAAAATAACTCCAATAATCCTTTTATTGAAACAAAAAAAAAAAAAACCAACACGCAATGCCAATTAAATACAATTAAACTGATGAACAATACGTAATTAAAACACTAGTCATTTGGAAATGCTCCTGATAAGCCCCAGTAAGGCAAAGAGGTGGTTAAATATTATCAGAGGTGCACGATCTTCTTAACACTTGGACTAACACATTAAGTGGCTACCCCCTATTTTTTAAAAAAATGAAGAGAACATACTGGAACCATAAAGGTAGACAATACTGGGTCTCATCTGTGTAGGTGTTAAATTACCCGACGGTTGTTGAATGGGAAAAAATGGTCTACATAGAAAAGGAATTGCCAAAACACCAAATAAAAATGTGTGCTAACTCCAGGCTATCATAGTTGTAAAATAATAGCTTCCTAGGATGCAGTTTTCCAAGAAAAATTAATTACGCTTCTCTCATGTATAAAGGCATGCACCCTCTACGTAGGTGCTCACACACTTCTGTGGCAAAAGTCAGTGTCAACAAGGTAGAGATGTATGTGCAACTGCAAAAATTTTACCTATAATGTCTCTAAAATTAAATATCTTGGAACCACCCCAGGGTGAAATTTATTTCCATTTCTAATACCTACAACCCTGTGTCTTTTGAAATGTCATCAAAGGGAACTGTAAAGGAAACATGAAAAGCTCTCATATACAGAAACTTCTTACATAGTACAGAAATTAGAATCAAGACTAAATCCTCAGGAGTTTAAGTACTGAGTTAACCCCAACTGAAAGGGGAAATGTAAGGCTAGATATTCTGTTGCAGCTATGTTTATAGGTAACAGCTTGGAAAAATCAGGTGATTTGCATGCAATAATATCTTATTTTTTAATTAACACAGGTAGATCTAAAAAACCAGCAAGTCAAACAGGGAAAATTCAGAGCACAATAGTGGATGAGTTCTAGATATAACTTTATTCTCTTTGAGATAAAAAGATGATGTTCAGGCTTACCGACCCAAAGGAATCTCTTGTTATATTTTAATATCTAAGAGGGCTGAACTTGGAGGGATGAGGTGCACATTTTTTAATGTGGACACTGCTTTTGTCAAGATCCATCATTTTTTGATGGTCACAGAGCAGGAGCACCTGTCTCCCTCCCAAGTCAACTGCAGTGAACTGTTATTGTTTGATAGCTTTTCAATTGCTGACAAAATCCGCTGGCGTTCCCAGAAAATGGAAATGTACTGCACACATTTGCCTCCCTCCCTTCCTTCCTCTTTTATTCAGTGGAGTCCCAATGGGTAAAATGAACAAATCTCTAGTCCACTCTGCTTTTTGGCATCTCTGGAAAATTCAGAAGACCTGACAACACAGCGGTGGGAAGGGCTGGGGCAGCCATGCTGTCGACCTCTCTGCTCTCCCTCGCCAGCCTGCTTTCTTTTAAATTACCTGTGCAGCTCCCATAACAATTCAAGTTTGAGACTCCTGTACTACACACTACTTCAAGGTACTTCTAGCACCAGATTTCTACACTCAGGGAATGTTCCCACACTGCCTACTTAACTTCCTACTGTCCTTAGGAAAGGGAAATCAGAAGAACAAGGATATACGTATAGCTTCATGATAAATGCCAAACAGAGATAACAACAATAAATCAGGGTTTCCCCCAACCTCATTCCTACCAACCCCCAGATTCCTAATGTCCACTGGGCAAGGGACTCATTGGTTCAAAACATGAATTACCAGATACATTCTTCAAATTGAATGACACACACAATTGGATATTTTGAGAACTGGTTACCTTGGTTATCCTAACAGCTAAAGGAGATTCACAGTGTGATCCAGGCAGCCCCATAGTCTGAATAAAAGGGTCAGCTGTAATAGGATTTCAACACAAAGAGCAAAGAGTGTCTGGTGCTAATGGACTACAAAGCTCATTTAAGTCTAACTCCTGTTTTTTAACAAATAAAACCAACATCCCCTACCCCCGGCCCAGAGATCCAGTCCCAAGACACTGAGATGATCATCACCTCAGGACCTAGAATCTTATTCTCAGTGAAGAAATCCCATGCCCTGAGTGGTGATGAAATTAAGAGTTGAATCCACTGGTCACGCTCCTCTTCTAAAGAGCCCAAGTATTATAAAGGGAATTCATGAGTAAGTACCAAGCTCAGACACTAACATCCTACTACTTTCTGCCTTCCACAGTCCTGATTATAAAGTTTTCAAGTAAAACTCACCTCACCCCTTTTCATGCAAAGAAAAAAAAAGTCCTAAAATCTCAGTAAGAACCAGACATCTGTGCTTTAAAAGTTAAGGAACAGATTAAGTTGACAAGGGTAAACTCTGAAACAAAGCTGGTGTGACTTCACCTATTTCCATCAAACCACCTCTTCTGTCAAATCACTTACAAGGTCAATATTTATACTTCAACAGAAAAATCCTGAACTAGATTGTTACTTCTCCCACCTTTCTATGCAAACATCTCCAGTGACCCTGGAGTTAAACTACATTCTCTCTGTTTTGGTTCCATAAAAGCAGGAGACAAGAGAAAGTGGCTCAAAAAGAATCTCAACTGCCCCTCTGTCCTGCCCAGAGGGAGGGAATGGCGTTCCTAGAACCTTTGTGCCTCCTCACACATGAGGAGCATCACCCGCGCATCTTCACTTTTTTCTGAAAATGCTCCTTAATGTTCAGAAACGTGGTTATACTCTGAAGCCAAGGCTGAGACAGAGAGAGAGAGAGAGATGGGTGTTCAATAGAAAACCACAAAGACAAAAACACCCAGCATCAGTTTCAAATTCTTTTCAAAAACTCTGCAATATATTCAAAAAAATTGAGCATTGGTGATCCGACTACAGCCTGGGTGGGCAGAATCTGCCTCACCTGGGGAGCCTGTTAAAGATGCAGGGTCCCAGATCCCACTCCTCCCCACTGAATCAGAATCCGCACATTAACAAAATCCACATCTGATCCTTCTGAACATCAAGGGATGAGATGTGCTGATGTAAAAGAATGCAGTTACTCTTGATAGTGGATGGTAAGGACGATACCCTGACTTCTAGAACACAGGTAAAAAAGTCTGTGGAATATCCAAGTTCAACTCATCAGAGGAGCTTTTTAAAAAATACAGATTTCTGGATGCCATCTCAGACCCACTGAAACCAATTGCAGACACTGGGGTAGTCCTGCTATCACTCCAACTTGAGAAGCACTGCCCACCTTCAAACATGCATTTGCTTCTGCTCTACTGATGGGCTGTTTTTAATCCATAGCTAAAATGATCAACATGCTGCAACTCTATAAATTACAAAACCATCAAAAAGCATGTCCTGCTTTGTATATGCTCCAGAATGAATGGGGCACGAGCACTGTTCTGGAATTCTTACAAATGATACACTTTGCTTTACAATAGCCAATTTCTTAAGGTAAATATGTTCATTCTCAGTAACACATGCACACACACATGCTCTTGGTGATAAACTCTTCATAAAAAATGATAGGCAGCCGTGGAAATGTCTGCACGAGGACACATCCCGTCTGCAAAACGGAGGCACACCACTGAGAGTGTGTCCCTACACACACAAGCTTTCAAACAGAAACAGAGCAGCTACGGAATGAAAGCATTCTCCTTACTCCTAATACTCACTTCGTCCACAACAAAACCAATTTAACAAGCCACAATAAATAACCTGCCATATATTAGTTTAGTCATTAAACACCTTTTCCCTTTTAATTAAAGAAAACTTGAAAACTAGCTCTCAAAGGGATCCTAAGAAAAACTCACTTAAATGTTTTAAGAAAACATATCTTTTGATACAATGTGGATAAAATGAATGATGAAAACTCTGCAATGTTGGATGGGGTGGTATTTCAAAGAATTTCACTAACTGCAGTGTGAGAGAGAAGCAAAATGCATCTGCTTTTGAGTCCCCTTCTCATTTCGTGCTTTCAAAGATCCAATTTTTACATCTGGAGAAGAAGCCACAGGTTTTTTATTAATATGATGAGTCAAAATATTTTAAAGGACTGTACTTCCAACAGTTTCAATTTCCCTGATGCAGGTTACCTAAAAAAGAAAAATGCTATGAGTAAAGTTATGGGGTGAGGATGTGGTAGGAGCCCCATACCAAGTTACGCTGGCTTTATCTGCCATTGCACACATGCAGGGAGATGTAAGAAGGGTTTAATAAACACCCCTGTTTAAATAAATGTAGACACAAAACAGAAACAGACCACAGGTAGCAAGAACAGACTGAGGGTTACTAGAGAGGAGTGTTTGGGGGGCTGGGTGAAAATGCAGAAGAAGTACAAATTGGCAGTTACAAAATTAGTCACAGGGATGTAAAGTACAGCATAGGAAATATGGGCAATGATGTTGTAATAACTACCTATGGTGCCAGGTGGTTACTGGACATTTCAGGGGGATCACTTTGTACAGTATATGATTGTCTAACCACTATGCTATACACCTAAAACTAATTCAAAACAACACTGAAAGTAAAATGTAACTGAAAAAAAATAAACATCACTTTTAATTTTCACTGCGAACTGCTCTTTTTCATTCTAAGTTATTAAAACATGACTATAATTTGAGTACATTAATAAAACAATAAAGCAAGCCTTCAGGTAAAATAACTGTACAAAGGTTTCCCCCAAAAGTACACCCATAAAGTGAGATGGGGCTGAGGGAAAGGAGTTCAGGTTTACCCCGTGTGACTAATTCATCAAGTGTCTGGGAGGCAGTGGGTCCCAGAGCAGCTGCGGTGAGTCCGCAGGCTGGTCCATATGATGTGCAGCAAAGCCTGGGAGCAGCAGGTGCACAGAGACAGAGCAGAACAGGAACATGAAAGTCTGGCAAACAGGAAATTGGAGGAAACTATTTCTGAAATGTAAATAAAGTTTGCTGTTACTTTCATTATTGCAGCAGCAAAGAAGCTACATTCAAGGGAAGCTGCCGTTTTCTGCTAAACTAATTTTTAGATATGAGCGTTAGTTTACCATATACTGAACTGACATTTTATGTACAAATTGATAGCATCACAATAGTGAGTGAAATTTAAGTGTACCCTCAGCCTTCTCTTTTTCCCTTGGGGACCTGGGAAATAAGACTATTCACATCCCAACTCTTCTGCACACTAGCTTGAGACTCAACTCAGGACGGCATATTTATTGTCTTTAACATCAGTTTCTTTTCTGGAATGTGGAAATTATAGCAGTTTCTACTTCACAGAGATATTGAGAGATATCTAAATTATACAATGACTGAAATACAGGTTCTGGCACAAATAACACTCCTTTTTACTACAAAATCTTTTCTTATGAAATCATAAGCATATAATTCTGTAATATCACACTCAAGCACACCATTTGACATTTTAGATCAGATCGGGCACGTTCAGGGTGGTATGGCTGTAGACCCATTCGACATTTTAGGTGAAACCTTCAAATTAAAACTATAAATTATTACACCCATATTATTACCTTACCAACCACTCAAGCAGGCCTTACTTCTGCCAGACCTTGTATAGTAAGTGCTACCCAGGTACGTAAGAGCAGGGCAACCCTCTTAAAACAATGCATGGAGTATCAAAGAGTCAGATTTTCCCCCATAAAATGTCAGTATTAACTAGTGTCAGTTAGCTCTATTTTCGAAGAAAGAGTATTTGCAGGTTATTACTAAAAATAATGCCCCATATGAAAGACTGCCCTAGCGACTTATCCCAGAGGTACGTCATTTACCTCAGAGAAAGCAGAACACACAACACAGCTCCCCAAGCTAGACTGTGACAACTAGTGTCTGAGGGCTGAGGGTGCTAGGCTCCCGAGGCAGACTTCAGTCATTCACACATCTCTACCACGCTCCTCCTCAATGTCTGTGCTAACCCTCACCATGAAACTTAAAGAAAAAGATAAATGAAAGCATTTACAAATTCATAAAAATCAGACATCACAGAAAGTTACATTAATAAAAATTAAAACACAATTCAAAATCCAACAAAATAAAAGCCTGTCTACTACGTTTAAACATGCCGGATTCAAGCAAACCTCAGGTACGGACATACAGAGTTCTAGAACATGTGTAAATCACAATTACTGAGCAATATTGCAATTTCATTATCAATTGGTGTAGACACGTTCTGCCAGGCACACACACGTCAATTATCCTCGGTAATAATAAAAGAGATCCGATTCCTGATGGGGAACGATTCACATCTCCATGTTTACCTCCATGAAACCAAAGTAAAAACTTTATCAGAGTGAATGACCAAAGAGAGTCCCCCGTGATGAATAACAAGGGAGCAGTAATTCAGAATTACTGTGCATTTGCAGATTCAGATTCGGTGCATGTCCCTTTAAAGCATACCTCAGTGTACTATGTCTCACATTTAGGCAACTGGGAACTCCCAGCCACATAAACAGGAGAAATGGTTCAACCACTAGGTAAAAATATGCAGTTTGTCCACCATGCACGATCAAAGCAATCAAAAAATATTTTTATGAAAATATGTTTTTATTGATAGTTATTGGTAGGTTGGTTTGCCACGAGCCATAGACGTTCTTTCTCCCCACTTGCTTCTTTTCAGCAGACACCTTGCTGCACAACCCCAGCACGGGCGCAGGCCAGGAAACCATGGGCTGGAGGCTCCGCACAGCAGGCCCCAAGCAACCAGCATTGGCTACAGCTCCAGCACCGTGCGCCAATTTCAGGAAAATGAGAGTTCAGCCCTTTCTTTCCTCTACATTTTCGTAATCTCGTGAAAACAACTGTTCCAGAAACCAGCTCCCCTACCAGTCAGATATTTATACTAAACCTTCACTAAAGAGCTTGCTGTTAAAATGCTATCTCATCGATACAAGATCACTTCACTTCTGAACCACATCAAGCTGTATAATACTCCAACAATCAAAACCAGTGCCCCTCCAGAAAGATGCAGCCCAGATTATTTTCATGTGCTCATAGGAGCAGAATGCCAACATTTTTGTTTAATGTAATGCAAATCTCAAAAGAGTCGTTTAACCATGAATACAGCCGGCAGGCATGTATCTTTCCAACGTGTATATGTCCATATCCATAGCATTTACATGTTACACAGGCACATGGCAAGCAAGCTATAAAGAATCAATGAAGCAGCTCTGGATCAGTACTTTAAATATTTTCAATTCCAAAAGTGCAACTTCATTTATAAAAGACCAAACAAGCCTCAGAATGAAAGAAATATTTTTTAAATCTTAGGTAAAATATAATATCCGAGTTCAAGACAAGGTGAAATATTCTGCCTTTTTCTCTGATTTGCAGAATAAGTATGTGAGAAAAGTAACAGAGTACATCATTTACATGCCCATTTAGTATATAATATGGAAGACCTGCTCTACATCTTTATTCAAATGAAAATACTTTCCCCTGGCATATATTTCTTTAGCTGGTAGAAACCCCACCCTGTAAGGAACACAAGCATAAAGCAACCTCTGGCAATAGACCATTTTACTTATTCTGCAATTTCTTACCCAAATTACACAGGTATAATTATTTTGACATTATAATGAAAAGAAAATGGGATTTGGGCACCGCAGGTTTATCTAATAACACGGTTCCTTGCCAGACTTCACAGCACTGACAGTCACAAAGAACCTTGTCCATTCCAATAGGAAATATTTGATTTTACTGTAGGGACATTATTTATTTTCACCAAGTTGCTATTATCAGAAAGGATATGATAGCTGAATAATAAAAATGAAATCAAGAAATTCTGGTGTTTCAAGGCTTTATTTTTTTTTCTGCTCTCACTTTTGACATTTTCTTCCCCTGGAGAGACAAGATAAAGTGCTGTCATAAATGGGTGACTTTTCTTGTCAAATGACAGATTTGATTCTCCATGGCAACCACAAATCAAGGTGCTAGTAGGAATTAAAGCTTCTCTTAAAAGGCGTCTTTATGTTTATAAAATGAATTTAAATTAAATGGGTATTAGGTACAGTCTTTACCTCAATTTATTTGTTGACTGAAGAGCTCTGTATTGCAGGGAGACATTTGCATTTTTTAAGGGAAGATAACATATTGTCCTGACAGATGCATAAACAAAGCAAGTTCCAAGGTCATGCTTCATTCACTAGTTTAGAGACCCGGGAAGGGTATACAGATGGACATCTAGCAGTTAGGAATTATTTAAATACTGGACAAGGTGTAAAAATTACCCCTTCAGAGGAACAATGAAGGGATCTATTTCTTTTCCTAAAAGAGCTTTCTTCTATTGCCAATTAAAAGATTTTTGTGAATAGTCACAGAGTGCCAAAAGGCAATCTACTCTTCATCTCTGTCCCTCATGTAATAGATAGATATGTTTTAAAAACCTCATCATAGCAAATAAGTATCCCACTCAATATGAAATTACTTTAGCTCACATATTCATACACTGTTAAAATGAAACATTGCTTTCCCATGTTTTTAATAAAGTCAAAACCCACCCCACACACACGTATAATTTCAGAAAAATTAGATAATTAATCTGTACATTAAGATGATTTCAATATTCATAAGAAATAAAAGCTGATTTTTTTTCATTTTTTACAACATTCTTGGCCATTAGAACTCAAGCAGCAAGGTAATGTGCTAGTGGAGCCTGGAATAAAAAATCAGGTCCAGTCTTCTTGATATTAGCAAGCCATTTGCCCAGTGTAGAGGACTGAGGGCTTTAAGGTCATAAACAACATTTTGAAAGTTGAAGCACAGCTCATTTTTGGAAGTTTCAATTACAGCAGGGGGCATTGCAAGCCTGTTTGAAATATATATTGTCAACACTACAGTCAGTATGAGACATGTTCAACCTAAAATAAAGAGAGGGGAACATAAAAGTTTTACACTGTACACGGGTAGGTAGGAGAATCCATCATTCTAAATGGCACCATTGTAAGCTTAGCCAAATTTGATGTGATGCCACCTCTAGTTAAAAGACAATATGGATAATAAAATCCCCCTTGTGAAATCATCTAACAGTGGGGCCGTGACCATTGAGAGTCACTCTGACAAGCTAATGGGGGGAAACAGCTGGTCCAATTACAACAAAGAGATGCACAAAATAGCTTCATCTAGGAATTTGTAACTTTAAACCTAAATGCTTGGAAGTTGGGGTTTTTTTTTCAGGGTACAGGGAGGTGTTACTTTTATTTCGTGGGAACCATCAGACTTTGTCCACTCTTGAATTTAATCAGCACTAGCTACAATAAAATGGTGCCTAAAAGTTATAAACCCCTTTGGAACTCTATGTACAAAGCATATTTTATGGTGGAATGAGTCACACCGAACTCTCTATTTCAGTCACAATGGCTTTTGTTTCATATTAGAATGAAGTGGGTTGATAATCAAATTCTCATCCCGTGAAAAATTCAAAGTAACATCATGTCTAAGAACACAGGCTGATGAATTGCATGGAAACGAGTGCTCATGGTTATCACATGTGACACAATGGACAAATCACAGGTACGGCAGGATCATGACAATATCTTAAAAATAGTGACCACAGGTCTGTGGCCTCACAATGTCAAAGGGATCCCATCCAGGGGAGCTTGGCAGAGTTTGGTACTCATGACAGTCACTAAAAACAAGCTGTTGTCTCTCTTCCAAATAACAGATCCTACCACACTTTAGACGGGGAGCTAACACAGCAAAGTGAGTGCTAATAAGGCCTCTCCACCACAGTGCCTGCTTTCAATATTTCACCACTGGCGACAGGAAGCCATCAGGATGGACACCCTCCAGGGCTATACATGATCACATGCTACATAAAACCAGGGCACACTTTACTAATGTACAGTAGAACATTATGCAAACTGGTCACTAAAACAAGACCTGCCAGGGTTAAATATGAGAATATTATGTGCCTGGAAACAAAATCATTTACCATTTGGTTTGAAAGTGAAGGAAAAAAAAGAATGTATAAACTTGTGTCAGTCATGCAGGTGGAATCTAGTTACTCTGTTTAAATGTTCATGTCACAGAATCAACTCAAGAATTTCTAAAGAAAAATAAAATATGGTTCACTTCAAACAACACCTTCCACCTGCCTTCAGGAGTGCTCTAAGCTTTTCAGAGGTACACACAGCCTCACAGAATCACAACTTCATGACAGGCCAACCCACGGGTAAAGCTCTCCTTCTCCTGAGTTCCAGGCACTGTTTAACTTGCTAAAACACAGTATAATAGGAGAGAACCTATTTATGCACAGTTGAAATTTTGCAGTGTCTTCAGCCAAATCCTCCACAGGATTTAAAAATTAGTTAAAATGTGAGAGGGAAACCATGTTATTAGCATTAGAAATCTGGACTTTCCTCATAAAAAAACCTGTTTAGTTCTATTATGTTCTAGTTATTCAACAACAGAAAATTCAAACCATTTACCATCTACAACATTTTTTTATTGATTTAAAGAGAGAGAGGAAGGGAGAGAGAGAGAGAGAAATACTGATTTTTGTTGTTCCACTTACTTACACATTCATTAGTTGATTCATGTATATGTCCTGACAGGGATCAAACCTGCAACCTTGGTGTATCAGGATGATGCTCTAACTAACTGAGCTACCTGGCCTGGACCCCTAGAATATGTTTTTAAACATGTGTAATGTAGCTTAATCTGGTCCAAATTAAGGATCCCCAAATATATCCATGTGACTTTAACTGACCGCTGGTCACAACTGTTCTTTCGAACTCCAAACCTTCTGCAGCCCCCAGTACCACCAATTAACCCAGTTCTTATCCCCCTAACAAATCCACTAATTGTGTGTCACCACCTGAGATGTACCTGCCTCAAAATTCAGTGCCTGATCGACCTCAAGCCACCTCTCTTAATTTCTGGGTCCTCTGCTGAAAGTTTCTTTCAGTGACTCCACCACTAGCAGACCTCAGGAGATAGGGGTGGTAATCTCAATGAGCGGGTCACCTTTCAAAAACAGAGCTCCAGCCTAGTAAGTGTCTTGGATTCCGGATATTTCAGAGCCCTGTTCAGGAAAGGCAGGCAGTGAAATACATGCCACACTCAGAAGCCATCTGTGACTGGCTCCGCCATAACACCAGGTGAATGGTGATACTGAGCTTCTCTGAGCTAGGTTTTCTCCCCACAAGAAATGAGGATGATACCTCTGAGCTTACAAGGGTGTTATAATTTTAATTGAGTATAAAATGCTTTGTGATGCTTAGTGAAATAAGCTAGTCAGAGGAAGACAAGTACATGATCTCACTTATATGTGGACTCTAATAAACAAAATAAACTAACAAACACAATAGAAACAGAGGCATGGATATATGACCAGCTGTCAGGAGTGGGGGGGGGGGGCCAGGTAGATTGGGTGGAAGAAAGTGAAAGGATTAGCCAAAGAACGTATTTGCATAACCCACAGACACAGACAACAGTATAGTGATGACCAGAGGGAAAGTGGGATAGGGGGTAGTTGGAGGTGGGCAAAAAGGAGAAAATGAGGATGGAAACAGATTTTGCTTGGAGTGATGGGAGCACAATGCAGTATACAGATGATGTTTTACTGAGTTGTACACTTGAAACCTGTGTGGTTTTGTAAACCAATGTCACTCAAATCAATTCAATTTAAAAAATCCTTTGTGATGCCTGGATTAAAGGCATTGTGGGATGAAAGCACAGAAGCAGTCACAAAAATCACTGTGTCTTGACCCCCAAATACAACTCTATTGATTAATCCTCTTCTTGAGGCTTTGCTTGGCGACACATGATGTGGGTGGGAAAGTCTAGAACCAAGAACAGGCCCTGCAGAGGCATATCCTTTGTAATAACAAAGTACTGGCAATGGCAAGGAGGAAAGAACGGGCAAGAAGAGTCACAAATGAGGAATTCTTGGTGTTTACACCAAGCATGCATTTCTGCAAGGCTCAAATTTTAGGATTCTGGAAGTGGGTACACTCTTTCAAAAAACCACATGATTCCCCACAGGTCTGAGGTCTGGGAGCAGCTAACTAGCACCTGTATGCAATGTCTGGCTCATACTGCATGGTGTTCATGCTGAACACTAAAGATGGCAACTTCAGAAGGCTCCTCCCAAGTCAGAGTGCTCTCCTGGGGGGAGGCAGATGAATCACAGGCAAAGTTACTACTGTTCCCTCTTGGCCTCCTTAGAGAATTGAATGGGGTCAGGATGCATTTTGCTCCTGGGAACAGGGAAATCAAGAGGCCAAACAATGCTACACCTTCCCCACCTGGCTCTTCCAAAATGGTCCTTCATATGCAGTGACTCTAATTTACCCTTCTCTACCCCAGAGTTGAGGGATGAATGAAAATAGCAAGACACCTCTGCCATCTCAACAGCCACTTGCTTAGAGTAGCCTGACCCTTGCCTCCACATTGAGTGGGAGACACTTATGGAGAGGACTTACAGACCACATGACAGCCAATCTCCATTCCGCCCTTTCTCCTTACATAACCTCATTTGACTCACTGTACATCTAAACCTCAGTCTCCTCATCTGGAACACCGGGATAACAATACCTATTTTATAGGGTTTTGTATCATGGGTGGATCAAATGAGTTATTATATGTGAGTATTTTCTCAAGTCTGCCTAGAATTGTCATCATCTCCCTCAGAATAATAATATGAAGTGCATAATAGGATTACCTCCAATGGATAAATGGGAACCTGTATGCACAGAGTGCTTAAGGAATTTGCACAAGGCGGGAGAGCTAGTAAGTGTTCAAACCTAAGCAGTCTAATTCCAGAATCTGCCATATGAATATTATTCTACATTCCCCCATGCAGGGCTAACTAACCTCTGTTTTACATCACTTCGGACACACTGGAATCTCACATTCACACATGCAGTGCTCCACAAGGGCAGTTTCACTCGTATTGTCTAGGACTTAACCCAGTGTAGGTGCTCAAAGAGTGAATAAATGAAAAAATTCATCCTTCTGTCTAGCAAAGTAATATGTTGGGCAGGCAAAACTAAACATTTATAAATCTGATAACTATGAGCAAGTTGGCACAGCCACCTGGATCAAATAAATGCCAGTTCATCCTAAGCCTCCTCCAGACCTTTCATTGACTCCACCCCCATCCCACTCAGCACCCCAAACTCTCCTGCCATTCTGACCTGCCCTTATTTTTGTCTTAGGACTGGGAGCCTCTGCACAGGGATGAGCTGTTAACTTTCCTCTAGAAAACAACTTTCACCCAGATATTTGTCAACTTCTGTCATTCAAAGGGATAGATAGAAAGAACACGAATGTATGTCTTTAATGAAATTCACAGTCAAGAAAAGTTGTCATCATCTAGTTATATCTGTTATGACATACATTTCATTTTGTTCAATGCTTAACAGAAAAGCTATTTAATCAAACAGAAGATTCTTGCTAAAATGACAGTCCAAGCAATGTCCAAACAAGCGTTTATTTTAATATGTGAATCTGATCAGGATTGGATTGTTTTCAGAAGTTTTTTTTCCCTGCCTCTTTCATTGAGAAATAGCTTGAGGCAGTGGGTACAGAAGACAACAGAAGACAGAGGTCCAGCAAGCTGAATCCAAGATGACTGTGGTGATTTGAGTCCCACCCTTGAGTATCTTGGGAGATACAGTCCACCATCTGAAGGGTCATTAAAGGGTTTTCAAGGGCAAGGGGCTGTGTCTTCTTTCTCCTCAGCATATAATGCCACACAAAAAAGGTACCTGAGTATAACACACAACACAGGGAATGATGACATCTGTGTTTCTAAGTGATACTTATTCCCTTGGATATATTTTGTCTTTACAATTTAATGAACATTTAGCTTCAATGAGAAAATCCATGTTACTGCAGGATTTAGTGGGTAGTACAGCTAGAAAGCTTGAGGGAAAAAAAGATACCAGTAACATTCACAGGATGACAACTCTTTCTTTCTGCTCCATTCACTAACACTGCGCTTGGAGCAAAGTGGGATATCAACAAAGAACTGTTGCGAGAATGGATGGAAGCATCCATGGGTAGCTGATAGATGGATGGATGTACACACCCCCAAAAAGGAAATGACTGATAAAAATGATTTTAATATATTATCACAGGGAGTTCTCCCTCACTCTTGCTAAAGAAGTATCCTGAGCCATGTTTTATTTATGACATTTGGGGGCAGCCTATGGCTAAGAAACTTTCTTCTTCCTATGCCAGGTTAGATAGTTACCAGGATGGCAACAATGCCACAGATAGCCAATTAGCCCAAAACTTTGTATCACTGTGTTAATGTTCTAAGTAAATGAGGGATAGTCCAGACCGGGGATGCTCATATTAGAAGGCTGATTAAAACAAAGCTTGCTGGATCTGTCCCACAGTTTCTGATTCAGTAGGTCTGGGCTAAGACCCAAGAATCTCAGCTGTAATGAGTATCTAGGTGATGTTAATCTTGCAGCACAGAAAAGCCACTGATCTAGACAGTCCCTGAGGTTCCTTGGACTCAAATCCTGCAAGTTTCTTCATGAACTACTCTTCTGAATTGAATGAACTTACAAAGTAGATCCAGTACTATTCGAGGTATCAGGAAAACATACAGCATTGCTAAATTTAAGAGCAGGATACCTGATCTTTCCAACAGTCCTTACTATGTGAAATTTTTTAATTCTGAGAGAAGCAATTTTTTTATATTTCTGTGTTCATTTTTGGAGAGTTAAAAATGTCTGTTAAAACATTTGAAAAAATGAATTTCAAAAATCCAATCATAGTAAGACAATATAAATATGACTTGAGGAGCCTTTAAGGACTTCTGTGGGATTATCTAATGACAGGTGGCAAACACAAGTTCCGAGGGCCAAATGCCACCCTCCACCTTGTCTTATCCGTCCCGGCAACTTGTTTCTACCCAGTGGCAGCGCCGAGCTCTCACTTAACTGTTAAGGAGTAGTTACATTATATTGTCCTAAAACTACATTAGGCCCCCTGAAGGCAACCGCAAGGCTGATATGGTCCCAGGTGAAAATGAGCTTGACACCCGTCATTGCTTGGCCTCCAACAGGATTTGTAAACCACTCACAGCTGCGTAACTCAAGTATGTCTAAGTGACAAAAAGTGCGGAGCCCAACATTCCTCTTTGGTTGTCCTCTTATACAGTCTGTCCACCTTTAAAAGACTCTGCCATGTAAGCACATCACAGAGTAATTCCATCTGCTCTACCATAGTTAATCCTTTCCTCATAGTCACTTTTCTGGAGTACAAAAGGTTAATAAACACCCCGCGCACACACACACATGCATGTATTCTTGGGCTTCTCTAGTGTCAAATGATTCCATGTTTTTTACCCTTTCTGCAAAGATCCTCTCAGCTACCCTTTCATCATTTTCATGGATCATCTCCAGAACCTTCCCCAAATCCCTATTCTTTCCTTGCCCTCTGGCGAGAGTTGGACAAGTTACTCACTGGTCCTTTCACCAGTCACCATACTTCAGTAACACACCATGGATCCTACGGAGTTGTGAAGACCACCCTGCACTGCTGACAAAGCCTGATTGTGCAGGGCAGACTTGGACAATCCCACACTACTGAACACAAATGAGATCTAGAAAGAAAGAAGTGGGACCAAGTTGGCAAGCTAGTACTAGTGCAGGACTCAAAAGATATTCCAGGAAACCATTCTCTTAAAAGAAAATGTGGTCACAGGGATGCGAAAATTTGGTTTGAGGCCTGTGGAGAACTTACAACTCGGAGCAATTCCACCAGCCCTGGGTGGCTTTTAAATGGTAATATCCAAATAAGGGAGGAAATGACAGTGCATTCCAACCAGAACTGAACACATTTAGACAGACTAAGAAAATAACAATAAAAGTGAAAATTTATTCTGCATGTGTGATTGTGATTATCATTACATCACGTTCCATATATGCCCAGCCAGAATAAATATTAACCCATCTTATAAATGACTTTATACTGCATTTGTGGATACAGCTCCACCCAAACCCAAAACAACACCGTTTCCATAGTAACTAACAGATTTCAAAGAAGGAAAAAGGAGGGGAAGACTTTAGAATGCATAGCAATCAAATAAAATAGCCAGCATCAACAAAATATGTTAGCATTATTTAAAACACATTTAGGACCATTCTATAGTTTAATCTTTTTTCCCCAGAAAACCAGCTCTTCCTAAGTCACCTTCTTGTAAAGCTGGTCCTCCCAGCAAGAAGAAAAAGAAACAAAGATTATTTCTATTTTAATTGAGCAAAGAAGCGAATTTCTTTAGTCATTCCTGGGATCCAAATGGGAGTATAATGAAAAAAATAACATCTACTCAGTGACTTAGCACACACTGAAACTCAGATTAATTACCTATTGGTAATCATGAAATCTTAACTGGGCTCTGATCATCTATAAGAGTATCTATTCTCTTGCTGAGAATGTAATGAGGGGGAAAAAGAAGCAAAAGCCAAAATTCAAAGCCAGAGAGCTAATGACCAGAAAAGCTGCAGACCATCATCCACTGACAGCCAAGATTTGTCACTGGAACCTTCTCAAATATCAGTTCCTCCAAGTGAATATTATACATGAATTATATGTTTATCTGTACCCCAGGCAAGTTCTGTCAGTCTTATGCCTGTAGATAAAAAAACTCAAGGCAACCCCTGTAGGCAGCATCCTGTCTGCAGAATAGTTACTAAACTCACAGTCCTGGACAATCTATCTCTCTCTCTTTCTCTTTCCCCCTGCCTCCTGCTTTCAAAATAGTACAGACTAGCCAAAATAAAATATTCATAGATGTGAATGAAAATAGATATTTTGAGTCCCTGGCTCGTACAGTTCTTCTGAAAAGTTCTTAAGTTATTTAGTAATTTTCTCTTTCCCACACTGAAGCTATGTAACCTTGAAAAAGTCATTTGAACTTTCTTTATCCTTCCTGAGCTTCAGTTTCCTCATCTGTAAAAGAGGAATAATAAAAGTATCTACCTGACATAGATGTTATAAAGACAAAATGAATTCACACACACAAAGAGCAAAATACTAACAGATAGCAAACAGAATGACTGTTAATTAGTACTGTTATTAGTACTTACAAATAACTCCTCTTCCCTAATGACTGGAATAAAATTTTGATGACATTTTCTTAGTAAATACCTCTCATTACTGTAGAGAGACATAATGCTAAACGAACAACTTGGGAACAATTTCACTGAGAACTCATGAACCGCAAGTTCAGCCTATGAGCTCATCTTGGATGTCACTTGCTTCCAAGGCAGACAGAACTTAGGAGGCACTTATGGTCATCTGACCATGAGTTTGTCCCTTAACCTTCCAAAGCCTCAGCTTCCTCCCTCTACAATGGGAGCCACCAGAGTAACACCCATAAAACTGTGGCAATGATCATGTGGGAGAATCCCTACAAAGAAGGGATTCTTTCACAAAGAAGGTTACATTCAAACATTAAACACATTTGGGCCATTATTTTTATTACATTTATTGCTCACACACGCACAAAAAAAAAACACTGATTCAACAACTATTTATTGAATGTCCCTGTATATTACGTAGTGTGTGATTTAAAAAATCGACACAGCCCATGCTCTCATGCAGTGTACAGCCCCAATGGGAATGCTTACATTGAATAAACGGACACGAAAACACACAGAATGACAAACCTTGTTCTTAACAAGTGTTTTATGAAGGAAAAGAACAGGGAGATATGACTAAGGTTTATTAATGACTGTATCATGCCACATTTTAAAGATCTTTCTCCTGTCCCCAGCATAACACAAAAATGCTACATGCCACCAATAATAGTCCAGACCACAGTATGGAAGTTTTGAGTATAGACCTTCCAGCCTTTTCCATAGAGGACTCACTATTACTTCACAGCCTTACTTTTAGCCAAAAATATAGCAATATTTTCATTCTTTTGAACTCAAATAAAAAAAATAGGCCAGGCTTATTTTACAGCAGACATGCAGGTTGAAATCCTTAAGTTTCAAGGGAAAACAGGTAAACAGGAGACAGTCCCCACGAAAAGCCACACTGTCAGACTCAATGTGCTTTGTTCCTGTGCTGCTTTACAAATCATCGAAATTATGAGAATCGTGAGAAGACAGCACACAAATGCAGCTCTACGAAGTTGCCATGTTCAGGTGACTACCAGTGTTTCCAACTGACCAGGCCGAGAAACACTCCACTGCATGATGACTCCCAAGTTTAAAGGTTTATCTGAATATTTTACAGCCCTATGAGCAGAGTTTTCCCTTACTGTTTCCTACAGTTGTCTAATGGTAGAAGAGGCACAAAAGTAATTATGTTCACATTCTATTAGGAGGTCAGTGACTCACTGAAAATACATGCTAGAGGTTCCATTTTGTTGTTTTTAATTATGTATTGTGTGCTTCAGTGCCTTTTGGGTCATATTTTTATGGGGGAGGAGTTATAAATATGGAATACTTATATTGTGGAGGACACCCTTTTCAGTCAGAGTTTTTGTTTTTAATGCTATAGGGTGCCTCTCAGTCCAGATTATTTTAATTTAAGTATGGTACATTATTCTCAATAAAAAATAAAGATTAGGACTTCTGAGATATAACATGCAAAACTGTTCATATCCAATATATAGCCAACACAAGCTATACAAATGTGAAATGTGACTGACAAAAGAAAAAAATCAAGGTCTGCCTTCCTGTTTTTTTCTATGCCTCATTTTAAGTTAAAATCTCCAACCAAATATTTTGGGTGTTGGTTCCACTGCTTTAATACATGACATTTGTATTTAGTGAAGTAAAGACAGATACCAAACTTGAGATGAAACTTCTTCCTAGTACACCCAGCATTCAGGACTTTGAAATCAGTCTAAAGCTCCAACAGGAAGTCCAGAGATGAAACAAACGGCACACAAGTTCACTGTCATACCCATAACAGGACATTATATTAATTTTAATTATTTCAGTATGTAAATATGTCAAGAACACATATAGCTAAACATATTAGTTTTGTCTTCCCCAAGTAAGAAGGGAAAGGATTGGACTACATAATCTCACTTACTCAAACTCTATAAGCTATTACTGAATATGTAGTTGCTATTACAGAGTACTTCTTTCCACAGGCACTGAAGCACACTCACTCCTTAGTCTTCATAATGATCCAGTAAGAAGGGTTTTTCATATTCTCATTTCACAGATGGGAAAACTAAGGGTCAGAGTGGCAAAGTAACACATAAAAGGATCAGACAGCTAATAAGTTGGCTGACTTGAACCAAAAGCCTGGTGCCAGAGCCTGTGCTTATAACTATTGTACAATAGTAGACAAATGTTGGTCTGCATTTTAGCTAACACACTAATCTCATGTTCATAGCTCATTTAATCTCACCAGGTCTTTCTAAGGTGTATACTGTCATGTAATAGAGGAAGAAGAGAAGAGATGCAAATGTGTTTAAAAACTTACCCAGGCACATAAAGCCAGTAAGTGGCACAAACGAGATTTCAGGAGAGAGGCTAAACCTCGAGTCTTTAAACATTCTCCAACACAATGCCTGCCAGTAAATACATCCCCTAAAGTATACTTCACTTTGGCTTCCAGGGTGGTAGATAGGACAGACATGGAGGAAAAGATGCAACTAGAAGGGAGAAACAAAGGTTTTCCACTTGAGATGTAGTCAAGATTATGTCATATGCCCTTCCTCCAAGCCTGTCAAAACATTGTCCCAAAATGGCACCAAAACTCTAGAAGGAGTGTCCAACCTTTTGGTGTCTCCAGACAACACTGGAAGAAGAACAGTTGTCTTGGACCACATATTAAATACATTGTGACATGCAATCACAAAAAAAAATCTCGTAATTCTTAAGTAAATTTACAACTGGGGGGGTTCAGAGTTCTTTTTTAAAAATATTTTTTATTGATTATGCCATTACAGTTGTCCCATTCCCCCCCTTCATTCCCCTCCACTCTGCACACCCCCTCCCCCCATTCCCCCCTTTAGTTCATGTCCATGTGTTACAAGTTCTTTAGCTTTTACATTTCCCATATTATTCTTGCCCTCCCCTCTGTCTATTTTCTACCTACCCACCTATGCTATTTATTCTCTGTACCTTCTCCCCACTTCTCCTTCTCCCACTCCCGTGTTGCTAACCCTCCATGTGATCTCCATTTCTATGGTTCCACTCCTAATCTAGTTGTCCAGTTAGTTTGCTTTTGTTTTAGGTGTGGTTGTTAATAACTGTGAGTTTGCTGTCCTTTCAGTGTTCATCTTTTTTATCTTCTTTTTCTTAGGTAAGTCCCTTTAACATTTCATATAATAAGGGCTTGGTGATGATGAACTCCTTGAACTTGACCTTATCTGAGAAGCACTTTATCTGTCCTTCCATTCTAAATGAAAGCCTTACTTGATAGAGCAATCTTGGATGTAGGTCCTTGCATTTCATGACTTGGAATACTTCTTTCCAGCCCCTTCTTGCCTGTAAGGTCTCTTTTGAGAAATCCACTGACAGTCTGATGGGAACTCCTTTGTAGGTGAGTATCCCCTTATCTCTAGCTGCTTCTAGGATTCTCTCCTTCATTTTAATCTTGGCTAATATAATTATGATGTACCTTGGTGTGTTCCTCCTTGGGTCCATCTTCTTTGGGACTCTCTGAGCTTCCTGGACTTCCTGGAAGTCTATTTATTGCCTTTGCCAGATTGGGGAAGTTCTCCTTCATTATTTGTTCAAATAAGTGTTCCACTTGTTGCTGTTCCTCTTCCCCTTCTGGTACCCCTATAATTTGGATGTTGGAGCATTTAAAGATGTCCTGGAGGTAACTAAGCCTCTCCCAATTTTTTGAATTCTTGCTTCTTCATTGTTTTCTGTTTGGTCATTTATTTCTTCTTTCTGGTCCACTCCATTGATTTTAGTTCCAGATTTGTTTCCATCACTATTGGTTCCCTGTGGAAATTTGCTTCATTTCACTTAGTGTAGCCCTCATTTTTTTCATCTAATTTGCAACTAAAATCAACCATTTCAGTGAGCATCCTGATCACCAGTGTTTTGAACTGTGCATCCAATAGGCTGGCTATCTCTTGGTGGCTTAGAAATACTGGCTCTGGGGCTTTGGGTTATTCTTCTGCTTGAGCCATAATGTTTTGGTCTGTTCGTGCCTGTTACCTATGAGGGGTAAAAGCTTAGGTGTTCACCAGGGCAGGGCAGGTCAGCCCAGCAGCTGGGTTGTGACTGGGGGCGGAGTCAGAAAGGGAGCTATGGTGTTTTTTCTGCTCTCTCGGATTTCGGTCCCCTCTGCCGCTTCCCACAAGCTAATTAGGCCCTTCTGGTGCTGGTTTCCGGGTGGGTGGGCTTGTGTTTGTTCTAGGGCCCTGTGGGTCTCCCCAACGAACTCTCCTATGGGGCTAGGAGCCTCTCCTGGCACCTCAGCCCCCGAAAGTTTTTCCAATCAGTGCTTTTAGGCTTTATTTCCCGTCACTAGGGCTCTGGGTTGCTGGGGTCCTGGATTGTGCAGTCTGTCTCACTGACCATTTTTAAACCTGCCTGGTTTCTGTATGCAAATGTGTGTCCATGGTCAGCCAGCCAGCCGCCTGAGAACCTTACTGGGTTTCCCTCTTTGCCCCAGTGGCCAATCACCACCTCCTCCTGCTGGGACCCCTCTCTGCTGCCACCAACTCCGCCCCTCTTACCAATCTGGATGAATGGGATGAATGGTTTGTTGCTGTCAGACTTTGGTACAGTTTACTTTTCTGTCTGTTTGGTTAAGTTTTTGTTTCTAAATCTTTGTTGTCTTTAAATTTGGTTGGGCGGGGAGGCACAGTGTTTCCACCTATGCCTCCATCTTGGACGGAAGTCTGTAAATTTACAATTTTGTGTTTGGCTACATTCACAGCTATCCTGGGCTGCATGTGTCCCACAGGCCACAGATGGACCCCTCTGCTGAAAGTAACAAAGTAGCATGGAAAATCATCCATCATTCAAGCCCTGTTCTACAACAAAATGCCAGCCATTGATACAACTGATATATAACTGGCTACCTACTACCAAATGAAAGAAAAAGAACAAAAGGTGCCTGACCTAAATGCCCAACATTTAATGTCCTATCTAGTAGTAAATAGTACACCAAAGTGTGGTTTAAATGAGTGGTTCTCAACAGAGAAGGTGGAAAAGTGTGGTATTTGGAACTGTGTGGAAGCATTTCTGGTCACCCGGGTGACCAGAGACTGGGAAGGCTAAACATTATGCTAAAAGCTATGACACAAACAACAAGAACTATTTTATCTTAAATAGCAATGGTACCCTCTGAAGAATGGTAACCAATTAATAAGCCCAGCCCCACATGGATAAGATATTGGTTTTCACTCATTCCAAGGATATAGAACAGGCCCTGGCCCATAGGATGATATTTTGCTCAGTCAGTAAAAGTATCTGTTATAAAGATAATACAGCAGGCATGAAAATATAATGTTAGAGAAAGAAAGCCAGATAAAAGGTTATAAGTGCAAAATGATTATAACTATATACTTATTTAAATTCTGTTTCCAGAAAAGACTAGAAGGAAATATAATAATAAAATGTTCAAATTTTACTGATTCACAACAGTGGGAGAATTAGAGCTTAATTTTGGTATCATTTATGATGAAAGAGTAGAAAATTTAAATCATATTTAATTGGCCAAAAGAGACCTAGAATAGAATATTGAAGTACCACTTCCCCTGACTAAATGTGCCATGAGAAAAGTGTGAGTTTCTGAAGATAGATAAATTATGACTGACACTTAGATATTTCTAGACAGATTTTTCACCCTCACCTCCAAATTCAAAATACTCCAAACTAAAGTCAATAGTTCACAGCCCCTGCCTACTAAAATCTTCCTCATCCAATTTTCCTTCTCTGGAAAGGACACTGCCATCTTCCGTCAGGCAACTCAAAGTCTAAAATCATTATTGTCTTTTCTCCCTCCCACCTCCATAAATCCCCCATATCCTCCCAGTCTTGCTGCAAGTTCTATACGATCAAAGCCTACCCATCTTCTATACCCCAAATCACCACCCTAACTCAAGACTTTTCCTCTCTCCTGTAGGCTGCTGCCTTGCCTTTCCAAACTGGTTCCTGTCATGTATAAGCAACACTCAGCACGTCTATTAAGTTGGCTAAGACAAACTCCACTATTAAAATTTTCGAAAGCAGCTACAATATTTTTAAAGGTAACGATTAGTACAGAAAGTAAGTTTGGTCTCATATATTTCTCCAAAATATATATTAATGGCAATTGAGGATGAGGACTAAGATGGCAAATGTCCACTCTGGAGGCAGGAAGGGTCTGGAAGTACAAATCAAAGGGAACCTAAGTAATCAGGAGTATCATTGTAAACACGCAAAATCTTCCTTTATATGCCAGTATAAATTTGGCCACTCATGCAGCTATGCTAAATTATTCTGTGACTGACTGAGACCCTGACTACTCTGCTACAGGCCTACTGGAATGCACAGGTGGGTTTCAAATCCACAGGCCCACAGGACAAAATAGAAGATACCTTAAAAAAGCAGATTATCTGCTAGCATTCAATGTCAAAAAGCACTAGTTGTTCTTTGTTGGACTCTTCACCTAGATGTGTCAGTGTTGTATATACCATGACAGAAACGACTGGAACTGTTTTTTGCACAGACCCTACTCCATGAGAGAACATTTACTGCTATCCTGCACTTACAGTGGATACAGTGAATTAATTTGAAATGCTGTCTCACTTCCCCTTTTTTATAAAATAAATGAGTAGTGTTTTTTCAACTTAAGCAATGTTTGAATCCCCTTTTAAGAAATTTCTTGAAGGTTAATAATTTCAGAAACATGAATTGACATGTTCCACAATAGTGTTGTCCAACAGAAATATAAAGTGAGCCACATAAGTAATTTTTAATTTTCTAGTAATCACATAAAAAGATAAAAAGAAAAACAAATAAAATTAATGTTAATGATCATTCAATGGAAAAGAAATTTCCTAAAGAAACTCTTACCTGGTTCTGTTTTAGAAAACTATGAATATTGTATGGATTGCCTGTATACACGTAAGGCCTTTACCAGGTCCAGATGGCAGTTCTAAAGATTCCTATATAATGTACATGACTTTTACCTCCTGAACAATAATTGCCTCTTTAAATTCTTGATGAAACAGACACTTGGTAATTAGGTTTTTTTTTTGTTTTAAATTTAAGGTTCCTGTCTTTCGGTCTTATTCACAGTTTAATAATACATGATTAGGTCTATGACATTCCCTGAGAACCCTGCAGCTTTAAGAATCTATTTCATTAAGGAATTACTCAGTCTGAAAAAAAATTATTGATAATCTCATTTTTCCTCCTGCTCTTAAGTGAAACCTATCATTTTTCAAAGCCAAGGATGGCTAGAGATGAGAGCCTTTATCTATCACCAGCACCTTAACTTAGTGCTGTGAACCCAGTTTCCACCATCCTTCTCCCTGTAGAAATGGGTGCACTACAAGGGTGTCAGGGAGCGCCCTCCAGGGTCCAGCAGAAACAGCACAGAACACTGCATAGCCCTCCAAACAACTCGCAGGTACAGGAGAAGTTCAAGGAGCTCAAACTGTTCCAGTCTAGCCAGACCCTCAAATTCTTAATACTTAAGTCCCTTCTCATTTCCATAGAATTCTTGTGTTTCCAAGTATGTTTATAATAAGCCTGCACCCAGAAAATGTAAAACTCTCATAATCAAATGCAATTGAAGCATTGTAAAATGGAAAGTGTAGGCTGCCGTGACTTGGTTCACTGTTCTCATTTCCTTAATAAGATATATTTTTTTAAATAATTCTTTACATATTTATAGCACAAAGTAGAAATATCACATTTTGATTCAAATAATTACATAGTTAACTTCAAAAAAGCAATTCTGAACCGTACAAAATCATACAACTTTAAATCATAAAGTTAAAGAAACATTTCTAACTCCCTAATACAATTTCTCTTGCAGTGTTTAGCCTTGCATTCAGAATGCTTATTTGAATATTAGTGGTACATCAAACTCAGGTAACCATGACACTTCCAAAATAGACACAAGCAACACACGTGGCAGAAATCCTATCAGGTTACTCAAATGACACTGGAAAGGAAAATTACGATGTAATTTCTAATACTGAGGATTTGTATCCATATATAAAATATCAACTGAAGCAGATCTTCAGAATGAAATTTCCTAAAATGATTAAAGCAAAATGTGAAACCTCAGAATTTATACAAGACAAGAAACATTTGGCTGCAAATGGTTTTATAATTTTGCTAATTAAAAATTATCCCATTTTCACTTTGGATTCATCATGTAACAAACAGGAATAACCTTACCATGCCAGAAACACAAGCAAATGATTAAAGTTCTACTCTCAAAAAAATCTTTAAAATTTGGCAGAAGATTTCATTAGGCTACAAATCAAAATCTGTCTGTCCTTGACATCTCTTTAATGTCTTCCAGATTCCACATTTACTTTTTGAATCACTCACTGACTCACTCGGAAATTAAATATGTTAAAATACCACTCATCTCAAGCCTCTAGAAGAGTCTTCTGACACAATATAACCTTCAGGCCCCCTCCACATAAGCAATGGACCCACGGCGTCACCAACTGCTTTAGATAAAGTTTTCAATAAATTTCACAACGAAAAAAAAAAAAGATTCCCAGAATCATGCTTTCATCAATATATCTGTTACATGTGAAGAATATAAATAAATACTAAAAAGTGGCCACCAAGAACTCTTTTGAAGCTTGCCAAGTGGAAATGGGTACAACTATAATTAAAAATCAAGTCATTTTAAAGTTTCCAAGTTGATACCAACAAAATATTCTTAAAGAAGAAGAATGCAGGAGGCACGAAGGTTGGCTAATGAGCACGTACTTCTCTGTAAAGCTAATGAAGGCAATGTTTACAGCATGTACTTATTTATTTACGTTCCCTTCCCTGAGCCCTCCATGTGCCATGGGAGTCAGTGTGAATTAATGGCACTGAAAACCAGAGAACCTTCCAACTACAAGTTACAGCAGTCACGGTGTCAGTGGAAACAATGAGTACAGGCTTTCAACCTGGAATGCGTTGTGGCAGCACCTTATATGTGTCACCAATGTGTCATATGACATGGCTGCTGCCATGGTGAGGCTCCATGTTCGAGAAATGTGTGAAGTCTCCTAGAAGGCGCCCAGCCACCCCCACAAGTTACCATGCCCATGAATGTATTTTCAAAGCTTTCTGCTGCTGACAACACTGTGATTGGCTTCCTCTCGGGGAGTCTTGTTGGAAGGAAAAGGGAAGAAAATCACTTGGGGAAAACTGAAAAAAAATGAAGTATACCATCCCCAGAGTCTACGTGTGTGTGCTCAGTGCTTTGAGAATAGTGATGTCTTTAAAAATAATTAGTTGAAATTGTTTCCATGGAATAAAACTGGACTCTCCTACACAAGTGAGGTGGTTTTCACGTTATTTGTATAATTTCCATGCCTTAAAACAAGGGATAAAGCAAAAGAGACTAAAACACACAATTTGGTAGGTAAAAGAAAAAAATTATATGGATTAAGGATATACAGAGGAATAATCCTGCTCATATTTACCAAAAAATCCTCCTCTTGGGCTTTTCTCACCAGTGGCCAACTTGACCCTAGCACTGATTCTGTCACCTGAAACCAGGAACGAGAACTGTAACAGAACCAGAGTCATGAGCATGAGGTAATGTGCACTGGAAGGTTGAGCAGAGCGTGGGCACGGGATGGGCGCACCAGTGGCGGCCACAGTCACTGGAACCAGAGTGACCACCCTGGGACTTCTACACAGCGACCTGGCTGGAAACAAAGGGAAGCTATTCCAGCACGCTGAGTCTCCAGGGAAGATCTAAGATGCTTTAGCAATGTAAGTTTGTTAGGCACCAGCTTCCCACATTTGGAATTTAAGAAGCAGGTTACAAATCAAAATGTTTCCCTTCCAAATGATAAAGACAGTTTTGTCACTAAGAGGCACTTTTAAGTGAACTACATACTGTGTGAATATAGACCGAAGAAAAACACACCCCTGTAGCTATTGGTGCTGTGAGAAAGAAAAGAGATGGTTACAGGGCACCTAAAACAACAACAACAAAAAAAGCTTTAGCCTAGAAGCGACTTGAGAAGGACCTGTTAACTAACTAAAAATGTGTTGCCATGCAGAAGAGATGGGTTTTGTAGAATCCCAAGGCACTAAACCAAATAAAGTCAGAAGCCTGTGGATGGTCGACTTTAGTCTAATGTAAGAAAGGACTTCCAAGCCCTAAGGGTGGGTCAAAGATAAAATGGGCTTCTTCAAAGACAGAAGTCCACCATCCCAGAGTTATTCAAATTGTCTGTTCCTGTGGTAGCAATACAGCCTCAAAGATTAGGCCCAAGAAGCTTGGGGCACCATAAGCTTCACTATTCCTTTGAAAACTAAATGTCTAGGAGACTTGGAGTGTATACAATGTATATCCTAAAATACTAAAATGCAGAGATACACATAAAAATTCATACCCTGGAACACTCCAGAGAGGTAATGGCAAGTTTGCTATAATGATCTCAAACTGCAATTTTTATTTAGAGCATACTTTAGGGCTAACAGCTAGCTAGCCCTTTACTGAAAATTCAGTATGGGCCAACTCTTTTGTAATGTTTTGAGTGTATTAACTCATTTAATCCCACCTAAGACTTAGGTACTACAATTATTTACACTTTAAAGGTTAGGACACTGAGGCATGCAACAATGTAACTTACCCAAAATTATTTTGTTAGTAAGTGTCAGAGTCAAGATTCAAACACAAGTGGTCTAGCCAACATCCTGTGTTCATAATCACCACATTCGGCTGTTTTTTTATACATGGAAAGTTCTACATTTTGGCCCTGGATCATGGAATTATGTTCATTTTTTATTAAAAAAAGATTAACTATTTGCAAGGCTTTCATCATAATTCTACCTTTGTTGTGTTCTCTTTTCCACTTCCTATTTTTTAATTACGATAGACATTTGTGTGAAAACACATTTGTTTCTTAAGGGTGCCTCTTTTCTCAATGTTTATTCCCCAACTGCAGTAACACAATACCTAGGTTATAAACTATGGCTTGCTACAACCAGAAATTCTTTCCCCTTCACACCCGAGTCAGTGCTATCATGATACTTGGTACAGAAATATTCTTCTAGATTATTCTCCTTGTATCTTTCTTGGAAAACATCGTCATCTCTCCTTCCATCTCCCATTTTCTCTTACTTGATGCCCCATTATACCTTGTCCTCCACTTTGTGAAAAGACCTTATTCTAGGAATTCACTCTTCATCCGTCTTGACTCCTCCTACTTACTTACATGTTAAAAGATTAAAATTTTTGAAAAAAAAAAAGAAACAGAGGACTCTAATTTAAGGCATCTTCTCTCCAGAATGCACACACTCGTTTTTGTACTCATTCTTATTCTCCAGAGATTTCTTTAGAGAAAAATCAAATGACTCACATTACATATCTCCTGGTCTCCACTCTTCCCTCCTGATGAGTAGGACACTTAGAAGAAAATGCCCTGCTTTAATCATCCAGTTCCCCAGTGCCAGCCAAGATGGAGGGGAAGGTAGAAACCCTTCACTTTCTCACACAACCAAAAGGAGGATAACCACCAATCTAAAAACAACAAATGACAAGAAGTGCCAGAAAATCAAACTGCATGGAACTCTGACAACCAAGGAATTAAAGAAACAGTCAACCAGACCAATCAGACCAGCAGGAGCGAGACAGGGCATACAGGCAGAGAGCGAGAACCCAGGGCAAGGCGGCTGACCATGCACACAGAGCTGGCTGAAAGGACCTGCGGTGAGGCAGCGAATCGCACGGGCAGAGCTGGCTGAATGGGAAACTGAGACTCAGAGCTGACTGTGGACTAAGGCAGAGGGTTGCCACAGTGGGAGAAACTGTCAGTTTCACAGGAGAGTTTGTTGGAAAGTGGGGCAAGAGCCCAGCAAGCGAGGGGCATTGTTCCCTCTCTGACCCTTCCTGAATAGACAGCACCACAACAGAGCAAAGGGGGTTGCCGTGTCCTGGTAAATACCTAAGGCCCTGCCCCCTTACAACTTAACAGGTGCGCTGAGACAAAGAACTATGGCCCAAGTGAAAGAGTAAAACTCCAGAAAAAGAGATAAGTGAAAAGGAGATAGACAGTCTATATGATGGAGAGTTCAAAATCCTGGTAACCAAGATGCTCACAAAACTGACTGACCTTGGTTGATAAATGAGGGAACAAATGAAGGCTACCCAAAGTCAAATAAAGCAAACTATTCAAGGAACCAACAGTGACAGGAAGGAAACCAGGACTCAAATTAACAATTTGGAACAAAAGAAAGAAACAAACATCCAACTGGGACAGAATAAAGAAATAAGAGTTCAAAAAAAAATGAAGAGTCTTAGGAACCTCTGAGACAATTTTAAACATTCCAATAACCAAATTATAGGGGTACTAGAAGGAGAAGAACAAAAGCAAAATATGAAAAACTTCTTTGAAAAAATAATGAAGGAAAACTTCCCCAATCTGGCAAAGAAAATAGACTTTCAGGAAGTCCAGGAAGCCCAGAGAGTCCCAAAGAAGTTGGACCAAAAGAGGAACACACCAAGGCACATCATCATTAAGTTACCTAAGATTAAAGATACAGAGAGAAAAGCAGCAAAAGAAAAGAAGACAGTTACCTACAAAGGAGTTCCCATTAGACTGTCAACTGATTTCTCAAAAGAAATCTTGCAAGCAAGAAGAGGCTGGAAAGAAGTATTCCAAGTCATGAAAGGCAAGGACCTACATCCAAGATTGCTCTATCCAGCAAAGTTTTCATTTAGAATGGAAGGGCAGATAAAGTGCTTTCCAGATAAGGTCAAGTTAAAGGAGTTCATCATCACTGAGCCCTTATTATATGAAATGTTAAAGGGACTTACCTAAGAAATTGAAGAAAATCAAAAACTATGAACAGTAAAATGATAACAAACTCATACTTATCAACAACTGAACCTAAAAAATAAAAATGAAAACAAACACTAAGCAAACAACTAGAACAGGAAGAGAATCAGAAAAATGGACATCACATGGAGAGTTTTCAGTGGGGAAGCGAGGGGAAGAATGGGGGGGGTACAGGGAGTAGAAGCATAATTGGTGGCTATAAAATAGACAGGGAGAGGTTAAGAATGGTATAGGAAACAGAGAAGTCAAACAACTTATATGCACAACCCATGGACATGAACAAGGGGACGTGGCTGGATGGCTGGGGGTGCAGGGCAGAGAGGGGATAAAGGGAGGAAAATTGGGAAAACTGTAATAGCATAATCAATAAAATACACTTTAAAAATCATCCAATACCCAAGAACCACATATATAAATATTATTATATTTTTCCTTAAACCTCTCAATTTTCGAGATTTGCATTAAACTAACTACACTTGATGTGCTAATATTTTGCTACATATTTAAGTATATATATAAAAAATAATACCTTATCCCCCATTTTCAAAATGTTCAAAAATGTTCATTTGTGTCTCCTAGAAAATTCATCTTAAATCCCACTGGTAGAATATACAACAGGTTTTGCAAAACACGAGTATTGAAGAGAATACAGGTCTCACATCTTTCAAGTCCACTCTTCTCTGACTTGCTTTCCACTCTATATAACTTCTACCCCTGGCCTCACTTTCTTGTAGTTCAGCGCTCCCTGTCTTACATGAAGGGAGGGGTGGGAGACTCTCAATAAATTTCACTCTACATCAGTAAATAATCCAGTCACAAAGAAGAGCATCTCTGAAGATGGGACCTGAACAAAAGCTGGTGACATGACTATCCCATCAGAAACTGAAGAGCCAGAGGACGGAGTTGGAGTGTCCAGGTCTGGAAAGAGACGCTGCATCTTCTCCAGACCAGAGCAGACCAGACTGAACCCTACACTCCAGAGCTAAAAATAGTTTTTACATTCTTAAAAAAAGGGGTTAGAAAAAATAAAAATACTACTGCCAATTAGTGACACATGGAAATTACAAGAAATTCTAATTTTAATGTCTATAAATACATTTTATCAGCAACAGGGCCACACCAATTCATTCACTCGCCATCTACCACCGCTTTCCCACTACAACAGCAAAGGGGTAGTTGTAACAAACCAGGCAGCCTGTGAAGCCTGAAATATTGACTCTCTGGCTCAGGAAACACTGCAGGCCCCTGATACAGACAGAGGAGTCAGTTTACCCTTTTAATGACAGATGTGCACAAACAGTTGCTTTGTTTTGTTTTGGTTTTTTTGGTTAAAAAAGTTTTCAAAAACTCACAGCAGTAAAAAGAAGAGCATAAGGACTCCCCATGCATTCAATGCCAAGGTCAGATGGAAAGCTGTGCTTGTGGCTGGGCACTGAGTAAAAGCACTGACAGCCCCTGCTCACCACCCACGGGGCCTCACGTTCTACCACACTGAGGTCTGGTTCCTATGACTGCGAACCATCATAAGAGAAAACTATCTGGACACCATTTTTAAGCAGCAGCATTAACAATTAAAAAGCTGCCACCACACATGCAAAATAATTTTCTTGCATTTTAATATGCATATCCATCATCAAATTATAACAGCATGAAGAGATTGACAGGAAACGACTGAGTATAATGGGTCCAAAGGAGACACTGCATTGATCAGTAAATAGTACATATTTTTTTAAACTAACTGCATATTTATGTTTGTCAACTCTCATACACTTTGGTGACAGAATTTTTTTCAAACATCTATGTAAAAAAAACTAACACTCATTTTTAAAATGTTTCTAATGATTACAAAAGAACACTTTTAGGATATATAAGGTTTAAATTATATCCGCCAAATAGTGCCACCTGGAGCATTAATTGCTACATCCTTAATAGTCTCAGTTATGTCAGGGTATTTGCAAAGGTCTTAAAATGATTAAAATACAGTAGCAAGTAACATATATCTGGTGCTTACAATATGCCAAGTGCTACATTAAGGACTCTTCACAGATAGCAAGGTAGATGCTACCACTGTCCGCATTTTGTAGATGAGGAAACTGAGGCTTGGAGAAGAGCTGTAACTTGGCCAAGGTAACAACTATTAGTGAGACCTGGGACTAGGACCTGAGGCCATCTACTCTAACTTCAGAGACCAAGCTCTGCTTAAGCAAGCCCCAGGCTGGTGCCTAGGTGTGAGTCCAGAAATCTGTATTTAATACACTTCCCGGGCAGCCTCTAAAACATATTGGAAAAACACAGACTCAAGGACTTGGAGGAAGAAGAGAAGTCCAGTGGGCTCTTGGTTCAGGTCCCCTCTACTCCCCTCCAAACACTGCCCAGGGGAAGTCAGCAGGTGTATCATAGCCCCGGGCGTGTCATATAGCTCAGTTATAATAGCTACTGGACTACTGTCATTTTTTTTATAGGTTAGTCAGGGAATGCTTTTTTATGTCAGGTAAAGTCATTTTATCTGTATTGTCCAGAAAATCACTTCAACCCTCAGCTGATTAGCTTAGCATCTGCTTGCCCTAAGACTACATATCAATTAAATTATGCCAGTAGCCAAGGGCTGGCCAAGGTGGGGTGAAGACAAGGGAGTAGGGTCCTGGTTCTAACCAATGATTAGTTTATCAACCACTATATTAGACAATGAGCCTGTTAGCCCCTCACCCACCATATATACTTTTTAAAATTATAAGTGGTCAAAAATATACAGAAGAGAAAATAGAATAATGAGCCCTATATACCCATAATCCAGATCCTAGAATCCTGAGATTCCATTCCATTTTTTTTCTAAAGATTTATAAAGTAAATTGCAAGTGATATGCCATTTCACCCTTACACAATTCAATATCAAACTCTAAAAAGTATGGAGAGTAAAATACCCTTAATAATAACTGAATTCACATGTTGGAAAAAAAAACCATAGAGCATACCCGAAATAAACCATCTGGTCATCTAGCCTGAAAGTCCATCCTGGAAGGGCCTGAAATGCCTGTGATTCAAAGACAAGGGGCTTAAATAACCTATCAAAGTACCAGGGCTTGACTTTTCCACTGCCTGGCTCTCACCTTGGCCACAAAAGTCCAGTAGCCCAGGTTCTCCCTTCGAACACCCCTTCTCTGGAACAGCTGGCCTGCTAGTCCTGTGTGGTCTGTTCCTATTGTATCAGAAGAAGAATCATCTGCTCAGATATCAGAGAAGTCAGGAGCTGCCACCACCAGAAGTATGGCTCCTTGAGAAGAAGACAGAAGGACACACAGGGCACTGAGCCAACCACAGGATACTGGGGGCTTTGGGCTGAGAAAAAGGCCAGAGGTAAGAAATAACTTTGAAAGAACTTATTCCCTTTTGTATCACTGGTTCTGCAAAAATCTTGTGTGTAGATTAAGCTGTAGTTTTAAGTGAAATGGAGTCCATTTCTTCCATTAAGACAACTGTAAGCTACAAAATATTCCCTGCCTAAATAAAACTGAAGGGTGTTAAAGAACCATGGAGTCTACTCCAAGATGAGGAGGTAGCATGCCCTGGTGGTTAAGACATGGGCTTTGAAACTGTCCCAGTTTGAAGCAGACCCTGCTTGTAAAACTTGCTACATGGTCCTGATCAGGTGACTTGGGCACTGAACTTCTGTCTTCTGTATTCTCAACAATAAAACCAGAACAGTCATAACCAGAACACGGAAATGTTGTTATGATTAAATGTGATAACTAATGTGATATCCGCTGTAGAAAAGCAAATGCTTAATGAATAGTTGCTATAAGTATTTTTTTATAAATATTCTAAAATCTCAGGGAACACAAGGAGGGATGAAAAACATTTCATCTAATGAGCCTATTCCAGTAAACTGGTCAGAGAAATTCTGTGTAGAGAAAATCCAAGAACCCCCATCAGAATGGACCATGACAGGGCCTGCCGATTTTGTCATCCCTGACCAAGGCTAACCATATGAACATGGTTTGGAAGGGAAAAATGCACATGTTCACCCACAGTCACTTTCCAGAACTCTGGCTACCATGACCAACACACATAATCAAACAATATGTTGAAATGAAATTAAAATGTATGTTAACTAAATGGTGCTTAAATGCACTAATTGCTCATTTTTCGTTAAGGAAGAATTAAAATGATGGCAATTCTCAGCAGGGTAGCTCAGCAGCCTTCATATAAACTGAATGAAAATTGCCTTCTCTTAGACCCTGTGCATTGCTTGAACGAAGTTAACAGAAAACAGAGTATTTTCAGAAACAACATGCAATGTAGTTTAAGTTCCTAGAATTTTATATCATGGAAGATATCATTTGAAATATAATAGCTGAATGCCTTCCTCCCTGGTACAGCTTGCTACAGTCTGTTGATAAAAACCAAGATTAATATGCAAAAGGAAATAGCAAGAAACTTGCCTGCAGGGGTCCGCACCTGCACATGCTCCTCCCTTGTGAGAAGAGTAGCCCTGGGAGAGTGAAAAGGTCTGGGTTTGGCTCTCACCCACCCACTTCCTCAATGTGCTTGAGCCTCAGTGGATGCACAGGTCAAGAGGGTGACAACTACCTCTTTCTTGTCTTTTCCAAAGTTACAGAAATAGAAAAAAAAACTATAAAGTTATGCACTTGTAACACCAAAACCAGATGAAGGGTAGAAAATACACCACCTAACAAATCATATAAATATGGCATACACGTGATGTCCAAAATCCAGTTGTTACACAACCAAATAATTGCCACAATGCGAGTGTGTGAGATTCTCTCATTAACATAACAATCATGTATTGTTTAACCACTGGGTGTCCCATCTGGGATAAGCATTAGGTGTACAAAGAAGAACTAGAGCGGCTGGTAGGCAAAAGCTATTTACTGGACACGATTTTACCCATTCTCATGTAAACAGTGTGTTTGTAAACTTGTCTACAAGAAATTTAAAAGGAATGATTCTGAGGCCATATCCACATTGATTTGACCAATTAGTGTGATCAATTAGTGATGTCTGCCAGGGCACAGGAATGGACAGGAGTGGGGGGAATGAGAGATTGGAAGTATGTCAAGAATACCTGCCACCCTTGATTTAGGCAAAGGTTTTGATGCTTTGTGTAGATCTCACGTGAACAAAAGCTTATGCGATACATTAAAAGTTTACAGTGAATATGTATGTCCAGATAAAAGTGTGTAGAATCCCACAAGGAGCTTAGAGAGAAGTGAAAATGTCTGCAATATAAGTGCAGACTACCTTTATTACAAAACTGGATCGCCTTCTCATTCCTAGACTAATTTCCTATACCATAAAACCTATATTCAATTTTATAAATAGCATATGCCAAGAATCATATATTTAGTTAATGTAGAAATTTAACAATTTTTAAAATAAAAGTGAGAAAAAACTGCTTCTGAGTAAGTATTTGAAAGGCTAGAAAGGGTTCTTTCTTTGAAGATTATGTTTTTCTCCTCTGACTCTACCTCCCCAGGGACATGACTAAAGAAATAAATTTCACAGCTAATGTATATAAAGTAACATGTTTAACATTATCCAATGAATTTATATCTACCCATACCACATCAATTTATCTCACACAAACTGTCACCTCCAATAGAATTCATTAAAACAATGTTATAACTATGAAATTAAATGTAATCTTCTAATTGGAATTTAATCTTGTAACAGTAGTTGGTGGATTCTCTTTTTTAACTGACAAATGGAATAACTCATTAGTTTCTCTTACAGTTCTGCCTGGAGACTGGGAAAGTGAACTTGACATTAGGACTGGATTGGCCATCCACTGCTGTGGGATACTGGGGAGTGAGGGTGGGGAGTTGGGAGTTCTTTCATCATCTTCAGAACTCCTCCTGCTGAGTATGGGTGGGAGAAGGATGGACACTCTTGCTCTCATCAGTCCTGAATTACTGTATTGCCAGCATATTCCATTACCTCCACATAAATGTCATGTTAATTTCTGAGCTTCATTAAACCACACAATAGTTTCCACCTGGCCCCTAGCCAATTACCTATGGGGAAAATATTTAGCCAATCACATTACTTCTATTACATTAGAAACTGGAAAGAAACACAAAATGAACGTCTCAAAAATACTTCAGAGATAAAATGTAAGTTGACAGTGTCTTCGCGTGCTGGAGCCCAGTCATACAATCTGGTAGGCAGCTGCCAGCACTCATAACTACTTATTAAATCTCACCTTTTTTATGGCATGAGTGAAGATCTGTATTTTTACCAATATTAAGCTCGTTGCTTTATGAAAGAGACCAAAATACTTAAGATCATTCACTCCAGCCTATAAAGCATATTATGTAGTTTATTAAATTGTTAAAATTACTTTTCAAAGTCAAAATTTCAAGGACTGGAAGTTTAAGCACAACAAAGTGCTTGGCCTACTGAGAGCTACCAACACAAAGCAGCTCAAAAGGAGAGCCCATGAGCCGGTGTTCCCATCCTAAAAACCTGCTACCTGTCCCCAACTCTTCCTGGAAACTATACCATCACTGCCGCCCCACCTCAAAACCAATGACAAAAAATCCACACACTTGAGTTTTATAAAAAAGCAAAAACTCCCAGGCAAAGAGTAGTAGCCCATTATCAAGTCCTGGAAAAAAGTATTTTCCTTGTCTACCTCTTCCTAGTAGGTTTAATGCAAGAAATTGTATTATAAGAGTGAACAAAAGAGGAACTGTGGGCAAATAAGGAAAAATAAATGGTAACAAAACAATGTCACATGATGTTCACATTCTTACACCAGACCCACCAGCAAGGCACACATATGGACAGTGCAACACCAAGGCACAGATGAAAAATGAGCCAGCACACTGGCCGTCTGTAGTCAACTCTTCTCAGGAAAACTCGATGCAAATTCAGACTGTTATTAGCACATTCATTAATAACTCTGTGGTTATGTGACTATTACATATGCAGCAGACTTAGCCACTCTTCACTCTTGGGGTCTCGTGATGTGCATCAGACAGGTACCGATGTCAACTACAGCTTTATGCCAGGGAAGCGCTGCCTCCCTGCTGGAGAATGGCGACATGGAAGAACCATGACACGACAGAGGCCTCAGGCACTGGACTCATCTTTCTCTGTAGCCTGACCCCAAGTTAATTTGTTATGCATGCATGATTACCACCAACATAAGTTAAATACCTATTTTCTGACTTTAAAATTTGCCATAATGATCTATTCGTGCAAACCTTTTATTGCACTGTTTCATTTCCTTGGATTTGAGTGAGCTGAGTGGTTGTTCTGGCTGCTTAAGCCCTGTGCTTGTGACCCTGTCCCACCATGCGGACACTTACCATGACATGTATCACTCAGAATTAGAGTTTATTTCAAGCCTAAAGACTCCAAATTATCAGCTGTAACAATTAACTGGTGTTTTTTTTTGGTTAGTCAATAAACTGTAAAGTTCTAAAAACCACAGGACTATGGATACAATTTTGACAGTAGGGCTAAACTAGCTGTCAAATACTCAGCGCACACAGCCAGGTTATGCGTCATGGAGAAAGAGAATTACTCCTTTCAGTAGACCTGAGGATGTGCTCAGAGGAGAAGCAGGGAGGATGGAGAATCTGAACATGCTGCAGTTCACTGGGTTCCAGGGACCTCTGCTTCTTACTGACAGTATAGTGAAAAGGCATTTATTACAGTCTGATAAATACAAAGCATTTCCATATTTATATAAACTGGTATTCTACTGAAACTAACAGTACATTTTTTTCAATTCAAAGGAGATAATATTCTCATTATAGTAGTTTGGATTGATTTTTCAAATAGTAGGTCTTACCCAATGAAATTAATGAATAAAAAAAATGAACCTAGTTTTCAATAAATCCATTCATGTGGTTTTGTTAAATTTCATACATCAATTTTATGAGAGTGAGATTAAGTCAGACTCTCTCAATACTAAAGACAGAGATGACAAGTAACCTCAAACCTGAGTCTGTTGCTATTTCAATACCTTCAGAATTCCAACCACTTCTATGAATTCTCAAATGTGTATATGAGATAGACCCAAGCTTTGTTCTCAACTCTACCTGGATTCCTGGGAGATACGATTTTTCATAATATACGCGGTCTGCTCACTAGTCTACTGACCATTCACGAAAGCCTGGCGTAGCTGTGTAGCAATGGAAAAACCTCAGAAGAACTTCACAGATAAGAGAGTGGAAGGACTTGCCCGGGGCCACCCAGTAAGGTGGTCACAGTTCTCTGACACATTTAAAACCCCATGACTCCGTCAACCATTTCTTTTCATTGTAGAATCCTTTCCTTAAGTGTTACTGTTTACTATTTGCCTTACTTCTTGCCAGTGAAAGAAAGAATACTGTAAGGAAAAGAGTTTTTTCCTTACACAAAAAAAGACTTTTCCTTCTATCTCTAGTCCGGCAGAACTTACTGCAAAGGACAAGTAGTCAGATAAAGTGGCCTATGTGAACTTCAGAGCCCACTGGGCTCTCTGCAGATCATGTGGTCTGTAACGTCTGGGCTACCGGCCTCACTGGGGCTCTTGTCCTTTTCATCCATAAATGGGAAGGGTTTGTCAAAATGAGCTCTACATTGTAAAAATCTTTAAAAATCTGGCCCAAATAGCTGAATGCATAACGAGATCTTAGCAGAAACACTTACCAGAAAAGCTTTATTAAACTGCCTGGGCTTAATTTCTCAATCTCTAAAATTGAGGTAACATAGAAAGAATCATTGATTGACGAAAAAAGGAGCCCAGGGACTTTTAACCTCAAATGCGATGGGCTTCATCAGCTCTATTTGTAAGGTGAGAGGATTTAAACAGACAGCTTCTAGGGCCTTATCAGCCTCATAAATAGGACACTCTAATCTAACTGCTTTACTTTAAAAATAGGAAATCAAAACAGAGACTAAGTTGCCCTGTATCAGGTAGCTAATAGATCTTCCAGTTTCCAATACAGTGCTCTTTCAACTTCACTTAATTTCCCTCCATTAATATGAAATCTGTCTCAAATACAAGTCCACTAAGACAAAGAAGAAGAGGTTATGCCAATGGTTCTTCCCATTAAATGCCATTCAGTACAAAACCTAAGGCCAAACAATTTCCATGAGGCTGACTTCATTCTATGACAAATCTACCACTGAATGAGGTCAGAGTGTTTACGCAAAAGACCTGGCCTCAGTGTATTATTGTCTCTGGTAAAAGCAAGTCACAATTGCTCATTCATTACTACATAGGAGCCATCAGTTTCTGAGGAGCATGACAGATGCACTCAAATACAAAAAACACGTATAACAGACATGATCATCATGTTGTTTCTAACCTCTCCCTAAAAATTACAATAAATAACCTCATGAGGTAAACTATGCTCTTTAGTCTTTCTGAAAATGTGGGAGCATCCAAAGTTCCCAACCCTTTAGCTTTCTCAAGACTCCTACTCATGTGGAAGGCTTGGGATGGGACCTTCTCAATGAACAAATCAGACTTAAAACATCTCCAAACTCAAGATAGGTCATTATAGTCTTATTTCATGGTGGTTCATTTTATCACCAAATGATACTCTTTCAACTGTGCATGTGGCTCATAATTCAGACACTCCATTCTTAACAGCATAATTAAAAGAAACATGTAAGCAAAAAACACCCTCCTGTGTCCTATGTGCCATTCATAAATCCTCAGATCACTATAGAAGTTATCCAAAAAGACTGTAGCAGAAAACAATGACAGAGTTTGTCCTTCCTTTAAAAATGAGAATCTCTCATCCTCGATGCCATCGTTCTGATCAGCTTAAGACTTTATCAGTTTCCTGCACTGTGTAGGATCCCTTCAGTGGACTTTTGTCTTGAGCATTTTCAGATGAGTAATCATAAATGTTCACTCACCCTGTCAGCCAGCAGGCATCACATCCACCCATTCACAGTTGACAGCAAATCAGAGAAGGGACTGAAGCCCTCACCATTGCCCAAATGGTTCGTTTGGAAACTGGAATTGCCAGCGAAAGCTCCTGAAACGTGGCAACACAACAATATTTGTTACACATAACTAAGATGTACCTTCTAAAACCACCACTTCCTTACACTTGAAAATAGCAAGACAGACACAGAATCTAGAGGTAGGGGAAAACACCTTTCAAAGGAGGGGATGTCAATATTAAGTGTGGTGCTGTAAAATAGGAACCGGAAATATTGTTTTGAAAGATATGTTTACCAATTACTTCAATACACACATTGAAAGGTTGTTGTTTATTGCAGACTTTGTGTCAAACAGTTTATCTATTCTGACATTACCAAAATAGGTCTCATAATAAAATGCTCAGAACACTAAGTTATTTTAACTCAAATCTTACATGGATTAATGTACTGCCGTTCTCTATTAATCAATTATTTTTTCCAGAGGCTGAAAAACATAAAAGTATTAAATAATAATAAGTTTAAGTTATTTTTAAAATATAATGAACACCAAAACTAGTAAAAGTAGGAATCATAATCATTTTTTGCTCCAAAATAATTCTAAAAATGTTTATGAATTACATACGGAGAAAGACTTATGGAGATATTTCCATCAAGGGAGAACATACTATGTGATACTACAGGCATCAAAGTGAAGAAGCCTGAATTCTGGACCCAATACAGTTGACAACCAATTGTGTGGCTACAAGAAAGCCACTAAACACCTCAGGATTCCAGCCTCAGCACTGGTGCACTGCTTTTCCAGCTACTTGTAACGTCACGAGCCTATTCTTTACCCAACTCTTTCTCATCACTGGGGCTGAGAGGCAAAGGCCACCTCAAGAAGGTTGACCTGTCTACCTACTTACACTAGGTCCCTGGTGACTCTCAATGACATCGTCCTATTGCTTTTTTCCAGAGCTCTTGCAATAATCAATAAACTTTATAAAATCAATTATTCATTTGTCTTTCTCACTAGAATATGAGCTTCACAATGTAAGGGAACCTCTCTATTTTAGTCATCACTATACTGCAAAACTTCATAGAAATGCCTCACTCACAGCAGGCACTCAATACAGGTTTATTAAGTCAACAAATGAATCAACAATGAAAGAATTAATTCTTCTACGTCTGATAAAAACATGATCATTTATTAAAAACTCACTACATGCTGGATATTTTTAAGTATTTCACAACAGTTATTTCATTTAATTTTATTCTTATAACAAAGTTCTTAGCTCTTATAAGCTCAATACTGCAGTAAGAAAAGTGAGACACAGAGTTTTTGAAACTTGCCCAAGATCACACAGTAGCAGAGACTTGCCCCTACAGAACATATGTCATTAAGAATTCAGTATTTTTCCAGTCAATACATTAATACAAAAATTCTGAGAGCTTACCTTGTACTAGACACCCTTCTGACTCAAGCTAGCCTGACTAAGTTTTGGCTGCAAGCCCTTGTGGAGGGTACTTAACCTTTCTGACCCTTTTTTGTTCATACAGGGAAAGCTAAGGCACCCACACCGATCAAGCAGATAAAGCAACTGAGCAAAATAGGCCAGATGTGAGGCAGGTCTGAGATAGGAGGCAGTAAGGAATGTGAAAAATGGGGAGACCTATGCTTTCTCAGCTGAGAGGGCAGCAGTACAATTCACAGGCCACATGAAAACACAGCCCAGGGTTTCCAGATCTTTCAAGCCTACAAATGAAGGTTGTAAACCAGATTATTTTGTGAAATTTCATAATTTTTCAAAGATAGGAGCTAATCTTTTAATAGTACACATTAGTGAGAGAGAGAAACCCTGAGCCAAATGATAATGAGGTCATTTCCTATCTCCAGGTCTGTGATTCCAGAGGCACGAAGCACAGAGAGGCTGGACAAGCAAGCACAGAGAAACACGGGAGGGGGCTCAGTGGGTGGAGACTTTCTAGGGGAATTATCTTCAGCAAGTTGTGGAAGGAAACAGAGGATGAGGTGGAAAAGGCATTCCATAGGATCAAAATATGGTATTCAGTGGCTTGGGAGTGGGGTAGGTCAAGTCATCTGAAAGAACAGCAGTGAGGACAAAGACCAGTGCTTGAATTTTCATCCACATTGAAGAAGATGCGGTTTCTAGCTATAACATAAAGTTTGTCAAACAATGTTCTAAGAGTATGAACACTACTGCTATCTTGCTTGTTTTCCGAAAATGTTAAAGTATCGAAAAATAAAGGGCAAACTATCATTGTGGTTTGCAGATATTTTTGTTTGTGTTTCGTTACAGGTCCAACAGATCCAGGACTGAATTCTACCTCCACCAAGCTCTGTAACTGTAACCAAAATACTATAAAAACTGTATTATAGTTTTTACATGTGTTTGTTGGATATATACAATAAAGCATACAATGTATACATACATATATATTATATGCATGCATAATATACATTTACATACTATAAAATATAAGTTCTGTAGTTTAAACCAAAATACTATATAAACTATATAGACTGTAGTTTTATACACTTAATATTTATACTATAAAGTGTATATTATACACATACATATGTACTATAAAATACAAGCTCTATAACTCTAAAACTCTGAGCTTTAGAAATAAAAAGTATAGCAATTAAAAGAAATTTTTAAACCACCAAAAGAGAAGACAGATACCCAAATAAATTATCCAGAATATTGCTCAGAGGCAAAAACTGTACCTAGAATTATATACTGAAAAAAAACGGTTCTTCTAAAATGAGAGTGAAACAAAGATCTTTTCAGGCAAACAGAAGTTTATCAGCTCTACAAGGACATTCAGAAAAATGTATTTCAGGCCAAAATTAAGTGATTTTAGGAAGAACATTTTCAATTTAAAAAGGAGAAATAGACAGAAAACTGTACTTGAAAAATAACGAAATAAAATTTAAAAAAATAAAAATAAATAAAAAGGAAAGGGGAGCTAAAATAATGGAGATCCTGTGAGTAAATAAGAAGTAAATGCATTATAATGATGTACAGATCTTAAAATTTTTTTTTAATTAAAAATTGAAAAAAGTGTGGCAACACCATCACTTGCACCCCCCATCCACGCTCCCTGACTCCCTACACGCTGTGGCAGCATCCATCACCACAGCCTCGGACGCAACCTCAGTGTGCTACTAGAGCTTGCTTGAAGTGTAGCTTCCTGCTACATAGTCCAGGTCCCAAGAATCTGAATTTCTACCAGATGACCCAGGTAATTCTGATCAAGGTAGGGCCTTGCCTCCGGTCTGGAGAGCAGCATTGTTCTTAGCCACTCAGAGTCAGGAATCCAGTTGAGGGCCAGGAACCCAGCCCCAGGAAGTTCCTTGCTCTCTTCCACTTCACCAGAGCAGCAGAGTGCCCAAGAGCATCTTGGTCTAGGGGGTCGGCAGTGACATGGCTTCAACCCTGAGAATCACGAACTGCAATAAATTAAAAGCCCATTGAAATATCTTACAGAAAACCCTGAAGTACTGAAACATTCATAGTGCCATACTCAATCTTTGAAAAGCCCAATTACTATCTTGGGAGTCCTTAGAAAAAATGAAGCTTTCTTCCTTTTTCATTTACATATTTTTAAATGCATATATTCTCATAGTAGCTACCACACAGGCCTGCAAAGTCCAGTGGCCACTCTAGGTCTAATCCTGGAGAAAGAAGCCCGGGATACCACAGGGTCCTGCCTTGTTTTTTAAAGAAACCTGTGGTTACAAAACAACTTCAGAAAAAAACAGGTAGAGGTAGCCACAAAACAACAGTGATGTTTTCTTGTTTTGTTCTCCCCAGTTTATTTTTCCCTGAAGCAATCTTTGCTTGGTACAAAAGTCTGCCGGGAGCTGCAAAAAGCAGCTGTGGTTCCCTGAGGCCAAGACCTAGCAATCAAGTTGTTTCCCAAACACAGCCAGGCATCAGGGACACAACAACAGAACAGGCAACATTTGCATCTGATTTTCAAAAACAACCTCCAAAAGTCTGTGGCCTGCCTTGGAAAACTTGGACATTAAAGGCACAACGGCATGTTGGGTATTGGGTCCCAGGGTCTACATGTAATGCATTATTCCACTTCTTTTGAAGAGTGCCTATCTCCAAAAGGAAGATTGGAGGTTTACAGTTTCAAGCGTAAGATTGATACAGACAACATGCTAGTCACTGGCATTTGCAAGCAAACTAATAGTGGTCACCTTAGCAAACTGACATCATTTGCTGACCATCCAACACCTCAAGACACCCAGTGGTGTCTCTCAATTGTGAATACCAGAATCTCAGAAGAGCTTATAAAACACAGATTGCTGGGCCCCTCTCCCCACTGTCTAATTCAGTAGGTCCACAGTGGGGCCTGAGACTTCCTATCTAGGGAGTTCCCAGGTGACCCTGGTACTGGTCCAGGCACCATGCTCCAAGAGACACTGCCCTCAGGCTGCATGCTTCTCAGCCATCCTGAAGCTCTAGGAACTCAACTCCCACCTTCCTCTCTCCCATGGACAACCTGTGTGGCAGTGTCGTGCCCAAACGAGGTCTTTCATTGGCTTCTCCAGATCCTCCACCCACCATCCCACCCCCCACACTGTGCACAAAAGGCTGCCCATGCACACTCCGTCAATGGGTACCCTGCCCTCCAGCTTCCAGTAGAAAACCCACAATGGAAGCCTCATCTCAGGAGGACAGAGAGGACAGGGTGTTTATCACCAGGAGCCCTCCCTGCCAGGATACTACTGCAGGTTGACCAAGTCCCTCCACGAATGGCCACAGCTCCTACCAGCCAGCCCCCACCCCCACTCCCCACACAGCTACTTTCTCCAGGTTCCAGTAACCATGTCCTGCCCTTCCCATGACCTTTCAGGACTAGACGAGATAAAGACCACCTACTTCCTGCAGGGACCCTAACAAAGAATTTCACTGGACCATCCTTGATTTTACAATGCTAAGTTTGGAATTTTATATACCCATATAAGTAGTTACATATATGTGTATATATACACAGGTATACCTACATATACATGTAAACCTTTACAGTATTTTTAATAAAGCTAATCAGATTAGTCTGAAAACCTGGGAGCCCCATGGCAAGGCCATGTCATGTGGTTTGCACTGACTGACGTTCCCTCAGGTCCCATGTGCCACAGAAAGAGTGGGCCTACTTTGTCTAATGGTTACACAACCTGATAGGAAGGAGAGCATTTGTGTGAGCTTCAATTCTTCTCTAGTTTACTAATGTGGTTTCCTTTGTTGCAAATGGCACCAAAATAGAAAGGGAACAGAAGTGGGTGGAGCAGACTCATCACTGTCTCCGTGAGGAACTTTCTGACACTGCTGAGCCTGCTTCCCAAAGCACGTGGGCTGTGAGAAAAGGTGTGTTGTCAGCTCACAAATAAAATGCCAATCGGCCTCAATTAATAAGGCTTAGAAAACAAGAACGAATACTTCTGTTTTAAAAGTAATAACCTCAACTGTCCCCTAAATATGCATGTGTTTGAACAGCTAAGTTCTAAAGTTCTAATAAAAATGGTCAGCCAGATTTAACCAGCTGAGTCGCTACACCAACATCCATGGCTTCAGCAAACTCACCTGACTTCATTTAAGTTGCCTAGAACTAATCACTATCACTTTTAACTTTCACTAGTAAGATTTCTTTCAACTCACCAGAGGACACATTGGTATCTATGTTCCAAGTTTTTTACTAAAGCCATTAATTAAAATACCTGGGGAATATGGTTCCTATGCAATTACTTTTCCAGTTCACTGAAGCTCAACCAGAAACCTTTTTTATTTGTTCATTGCTCTTTTTCACTAAAAATCTTCTTACCATTTCATTTAAAACTTGAAAGCCGGTCTTCTATTGCATCTGTCTACCCCCCCCCCATTACCATCCCAATAAGTAGCCCAGCTTATGTCTGAACCCTGCAATAAAATGAGTGACTTATCTGTAACCCCATCTTCAAGGGTGAGACCACCACCATCCTGCTACCTCTGACCATCTAAGAATCCCATTTCTGTGTTGAAAGAACTCCACTCATCCTTCACCTTGGCTCCGGTGCTCACCTTTTCCCACTGCCCTCCATTACCAACATCATAAAAAAATCTAGAGACTTTACTTTTTCCTTAAACATGCCCTTTTCACCTATTCTGAAAGCCATTTACAGGACATCCCTTGACTTCAATCAAAGACAGAAGAACTGGCCCCTCTTCAATTCCCTGTGTTAGAGCCAAGTTATTCCTCTACTAACAGTCCACCTTGCCTGTCTCTCTCCACCATGAGTCCTCCATCCTTCAAAACCCTTCCTTTGATGACCACATGTGAGGGGACTCTGCTCCCAGCCCAGCCATGTGGCCTTTACCTCCTCTACAGCATTCTCAGATTCCTTAGTATCTGGTTCACAACTTCTGTCTAGATCCCTCAGTGTGACCTCTTCTATCCACCTCAGTAGCCATGAAGGTGGTCCTTCCAAAAGCCTGGCCAATGCTTATACCAGGCCTAGTGCTCAAAAACCTTTTGTCACGGAATGAGTGAATACACACCTGTTTTACTTAATTCCTGACCCTAGAGGCATCCAACCCATTTCAGGAGCACTGCAGTGCAGTAGTGGAGCACAGGCTGTGGAACAGGCTGCTTATGTCCCACCCTGGCTACACCACTTCCTAACTGCACATGGGCAAGTTCCTCTGTTCTGGAAAATGGTGATATTTGCCCATACCTGGTAAGGGCTCCTCAAGTGCTAATTAATGACTACTACTCACTCCATACATGAGGGCATGGCTAAAACCTGGATCTCAATATCCTGTACAAATTGTCCACCTCCGAGACCTTGAATTCTAAAATTCACTAACAACCTATCATTAAACCACCTCTCACTGGGTCATTTCTCTTGAACTTGGTTGTGGGCTGTACTGAGCCAAGCCATCACAACCTCAGGTCCATACCTGCCCTTCACCGCATGCACAATCCATCATCCCATTGCTGAACTCCCTCCCTCCCTCCCTTTTACATCATCTAAGGCTCAAACCACAATACCCAGTACCCCGAAAACCCCTGTATCACTCAGTGTGCCCTTGTCTTTTCTACAGACTTCCTGTTTGAGCTATTTGGTTCCTTAACCAGAGTGAGCTGGATGAGGTAGGGGCTGGGTATGATTCACATTTTTGTATCGTGGGTGTCTACACTATGGTGCCTGGAGCACTGAAGGTCATTCTGTGTGATGTCAACATGCAGCCCTTTCAGTGAGCCAGAAAGATTTCCCATAAGCGTACTTGGCACCCAATCTATGACAACTTGCTGTTTAACTTAATCGTGGGAATTCTGAGCTCAATTTCACATACATCTTCAACTCATGGTTCAATTCAATGACACAAAATACAAACCTTCCATTCCCACTGGCAAAGTGGGCCAAGCTAAGTGAGTGGAGCTTTCACAAGGCAGCCAGCTGCTGGCAGGGCATGTGGCAGCCCTGTCCCGGAGGCCCAGGGACCCTCAATAGCTCCCTGGAAGATCAGTCAAGTGAACAGAGAACTGGCTGCCATCTGCACTCTTTATAAGGTTTCTGTGGTAAACATGTTTACTTTCTTTTCATTGGCTGGGCTTATCATGATTGAGTATTTTGTTTTGAGTCTTGCTCTAGAAACATGTTTACTTTGAGGGGAGAGATTTTTTGATAGCTAGCACACTTGTTTTTCACACTTTTAAATTCAAAACATATTTTTCATAGTCCCTGGTAAACAATCAAGTTGGTAAACAAATTATATTATTTCACCTTCACAACAGAGGTAATCTCTATGTATCTGTTCAAAAGCTGGAACTGGGCTATGGGTGACCAAGGCTCTATTGGATGAGAACAAGAATGACAATCATATTATGTTACTAACAAGAAAACATTATAATAGCCGGTCCTACAGAGAAAGGAGAGGAGAGAATCCATGCCTCAGTTTCCCTCATAGTAACATTCTGTGGGAAGCCTGCAGCAATCACACACAGGCCATCTTGCTAATGTATGGATATCCATATTTTCTATGAAAAGTTAAGGTTACATAACCAGCATACATAGCTGATGGGGGTAGGGAATAAAACAACTTTTCAAAGAATGAAGAAACCAACCAGGTCAAATATTAACTGCAATTCTTCTGAGACTTGTTCTCTGTAGTGATTTTTACCTGATTTATAGTTAAGAAAAAGGTAGTGGTTTCAACTGTAAAAAAGAAAATTCATCCATTTTCTTTTGAAAATGGAAAAGGAAAAAAATAAGAGTTAGGAGGGGTATAAATTTAAAAAAAAAACTTTTGAGAAAACCAACTGTCTTAAAGTAGGGTTTCAAAGTGCTATTTATAAGAGTCGCTCTGTGAGATAAGGCTTCATGAGGTCCCAACCAGTTGGGCCAAATCTAGAAAATTCTCTGGGTACCAGTATTCTAGCTAGAAGCAAACATCATTTCACCACAGGCACTTCAGGTTAATTACAAATTACTTAAAGGAATAAAAACATAGAGGCCAAATTCCACCCCATTCTTAAATCATCATCTAAGGCTATACTCAAAGAAGTAAAAAGCCAACAACAACAAAGTTAAGACTGGTATCATAATAACATAAACATCCTCATTTAACATACATTATTATTTCGTCATGTATGGTACTGCGGAGCATGGGAGATGTCATTAGAAGGCACAGTAACCCCACACAGCACCTTACCCACCCTTCTAGATGGATGATGGCAAGAGCACGCAGATGTCAGAGAACAAACACCCTTAATACACTTCTTTGCCAAGGTTATATGCACTGCATATAAGGGACATGCTGGACAAAGGCTCAGGAGGAAGGACGAAAGGCATTTTAAAACAGCTGCTGTCCCCCAAATTCTGTCTCTCCAATCAAGAGGTAATCTCAAAATAAACAGCTCCATGGGTAGTTTTCAGCAGAAACTAAAAAACTGGGGGTGATAACTCAGCAGGAAGAACAGACCTTTTCCCAACTTTGCCAACAACTGTTTGAGATCTTCTGCAAGTCACTGAGCTTCTCAGAGTGGTGTTTTCTTTCTATAAATTGATGTCTTTTTTGAACAATATTGTATTGCAATGTCTCAAACTCATATCAAAAACATCACTTCAGGGGAAAACTGACAATTCTGGGATCTGTAATGCAATACAATCAATACAATATTTGAAGTACTTTAGAACAACCCACAAAGGCATCTAAAGCTCCCACAACTTAAAAGCAGAAATGGAATTTCAAGTTAATGTGATATTGGCCAGTGACTAGTCATCAAGCATACTTCAGCTTTTAGTTGTGTGAGCAGACAGCTGACTCAGTAGGGAAATGGTTACCCAACCAGCCACGTACGTCCACCTGACCCATTGCCTCAGAGTAATTTGTCTTCAATGTTAAAAACCAAAAATGACTAATGAAATGACTGAAGGACTTCCAGGCAATTCTTACAAAGTTAAAAAAGTCACACCAGCATGTAGATAAGAAGAAAACGACCAGACTAAGGATAGCCTAATGTCTGCTGTCTACATTTCCTTGTGGAAAAGAGGGAGCACACTCTGGTGGTGGGACAACGTGGTTTGGAAATGCCTCTGGAGACCAAGAGAAGAGCCGAGGATCCGGACCTACTCATCAAGGAAAAGTGTCAAAGAGTCAAAGTGGTGAAATGTCTGCTGTAAATACAAGAAAAAAAAAGGAACACACTGGCCTTTCAAACTGGTGTTCAACAAAGGGGGAGAGGCCTTTGGATGTTCTCTTAAGGACATCCAGTTCTAAGAGCAGCAAGTGTGCATGGGCCTTAACCATGAGCCTGGCCCTCTGTCATGAGCATTTTCATCCGGGCTCATAAATCTTCCAACAGCTGCATGAGGAAGAACTGTTATGTCGCAGTGAGTGACAGAGTCACAAGTACCTGAAAGCCAAGTCTCCTCCCTTGATACCAAGTATTACTGGTAGCAAGCACCCTTCCAAATGCTCAAACAGGAAATGCAGGAACTTTTGGAGAAGCTCCCAAGATAAAGCCCAAGTGGGCACACAAGAGTCACAAATCTACTGGGAGCCCCACACCGCTTCCCAGAATCTAAAGCCCTTGGCCTCTTGCTTACAGTCAAGCAAATTCTGGGAAGGAAGGCAAGCAAAAAGCCCAGGGAGCCTGGGTAGTGCACCTGGAAGTCACACAGGACACCCCACTGAGGAAGGTGAGGCACCCTGCAAGCAGCTGTCTATGCAAAAGGGATGCTTTTCATTCCTCTACCCATCTCCTCTCTGTGCTCCCATTTCTCTGATTCACAACCTAGGCACTGTCCTCACCTCCCCTCCCTCCCTCTGCTCTGCAGGAATGTGGCCTGTGTAGTCTCCAGCAGACCCCTTAAGTTAAATTCTGTCAAACAATTCTTGAGTCCCACCCTGATTAACTGTGGTACATATGTTCGGAAGTTTGGGGTCATCTCCCCAATATGGGAAGTTAAATAACAATACACGATTTAAGTAACATTTCAAGACAACAATGAGAGCCGAGTCACAGAGAGTAATGAGTAATTCTGAGGTGAATTTGACAGTCAGTAACTGCTGCAAAGTTCAAGAGCACTCCCACAAACAGATCTCAGACTGCAATTTTGCGCTGAGTTCTAGTTCCAGTCTGCTATGGTCCACAGCATCAGAATTTGGCTGCCCGGAGTCCAATTCTGGCTGTGACACTCAGGGACCACATTATTCAAACTCTCTGGGCCTCAGTTTCCTCAGTTGCCATGGCTGGTTTGAGGATTAATGGGATAATGCATGTAAGCCTCAAAACGTGTAAACGGTGTTATTCTATCTCCTGGTAGATCTCCAGCCTGTCTCCAAGACCCCATAATAGCACCTGAATCCTCACACCCTCTCTACACTGGCTTCCTCTCCCCACTTCCCTATCGGCCAAAGCCACAGCTTCTATCCCAACATGCCAAGCGCCTTGCTGGGTTCCACTCTGTCCTTCCCGCTTGGCCTTCAAGCAGGCTCCCTCACCATGTTTCCATCTCCTCACCCCAGGACAAGAGCAGAAACATGAGAGCACACCTGGATGTAACCCCCGACACTGAAACAGAGTAGACTAATTTGTGATTTTGGATACACTGCATAACTTCTCTAAACCTCTGTTTCTGCATTTATAAAATGGGGCTAAAAAGAGTCCCCAGGCATCCCCACCTCAGTGTGTTGCTGTGAAGATTACATTGCACAGCTGAGAACACTGCACATAACACCTGGCCCACAGCAAGGGCTCCGTGCAGGAGAGCTTCTGCCCTCCTCTTCTCCTGGCACACACAACCAACTGAACATCAGTGTCCGACTGGCCTCTCCTCTCCCAACTCTGGAGAGTTGCGGCTTTCCTTTTGTGATACCAGACTTGGGTCAGTGACCCACAGAGTATACTTATGTCCCACTTCTCCTTTTGTGCCCATCAGTCTGATATAACCACGGTTCACAAAGAGAAATGGCCACTCTTATACATGGCCAGCTGCAGGGTGAGCTGGCAAAGACTTTGCTGGGGATAATTTGGCACTGCTTCAACAGCCTTAAAAACATGCATTGCTGTTCACCCCTTGCTCTTTGGAACTGATCCTAATGAAATAGTAACCACTGAGGAAAATTCAGTTACAAAGTTGCGAAGAAACACAGCATTGTCTATGGCATATAAAAACTAGGAAAAAATAAATGTCCAATAAAAACTAAACACATTATACTTCATACTGATGATGAAGTACTATGCAGTCATTAAAAAGGGTTGTAAAAATAAACATGAACAAAGGAAACATGATTCCCAAATCATGCATGCACACCAAATGTTTGTTGACTAATATGTTTGTTGTAAGTAACAAAGCTGTGTCACAAAAACTGCTTCTTTTTAGTTATGATGTATACATACTGTGTGCCAGCTGCTACAAGAAAGCATACATTATATACCCTGGGCTACTGCAAACTCCAATGAAAGAAGCTTTATTTATTTATTGTCCCCACTTTAAAGACAGAAAATGGAGACAAAGAGAAATTAAATAACTTGTCCAAAGTCAAGGAAAGGAAAGCTACAATTTAAACCCAAGCTTTACTCCAAAGTGCTTACTCTTTTCTAACTAATGCTGATGTTCATAAAAAGTATTAGTATATTTATAGTTACAGTAAGTATATTTTCATAGGAAAAAGAAAGGCAGTCAGAAGACATCAGCAATAATTCTCTCTAGAGGGTAAGGTTATAGATAAAATTTATTTATTTTTGCTTTCGTTTGGTTTAATTTTTTTTACATTTATCATAAATAACTTTTGCAATAAGGGAAAAGGGAACAACTTTTTTCTGTTTTAAAAACCCAATGTCAAGCACACTCTTCCCCGTCCCCTTCTTCCTCTGTGGCAGCTGCGGATGCTGGGCCAGCACTGCCCGGGTGCGAGGGGAGCATCATCTGGGTGCGGCAGCACCAGTGCTGGCAACTCGGCTCAACGCTGGTTGTGTGTGTGCAGAGCGTAGGCTAGGCTCACACACGGTAAGGTCCCGGGAATACCAGTGACTGTTACGTGACATCTCCACCATGTTGCAGAGCCTCCCTCTGGAAGTGGGCCCAAAACATAGGTCTAAGATGGTGTGTCCCAATACTTTCTAACTGATAGTAATAACGGACCTAACAATCACCTCCTGTACCCAGCTCCCAGGGCTGGCACGGCAACAGCGCAGACAGTCTGAGAGTTTCATTACCTGCCTCTGAAATCCCATGGGTATCACTTAATTTCCTAGCATCAGCCTCCTCACTTACAAAATGGAGCTTACAATGGCTCCCACCGCACAGGACTACTGTGTCCTGCCCACCGTGAGTTTTCAGTAAACATTAATGTTCCACTGGCCACATGAATCTCACCTATATTTATAGGTTTTCTTCCCTTTAAAGGGTTTCTTGCTCTCATTTTCCATACTGAAGCACTGTATGGAATAAACTTTTCAACCCACCTGTGACCTCCTTTGCATTCTCATTTGCTCCTGCATTCATTTGCCAGGGCTGCCCTCAGCATTTCAGATGAGGCTGTTGAAACAACCTAAGAGATCTAGAAGTCTTGAGACCAAGGTGTCTGCTCGGCTGGTTTCTTCTGAGGTCCCCTTCCTTGACTCTTTTATCCCTGTGTCCTCGCATGGTCTTCCCTTGGTGCCTTTTTCTCCTCTTCTTAGGAGAACACCTTTCACATTGGATTAGGGTCCATCCTAACAACCTAATTTTAACTTAATTACCTCCTTCAAGACCCTATCTCCAAATATAGTCACATTCTGAGGTACTAGAGGGTTAGGGTTTCAACCTATGAAATTTGGCAGGGGATGTAATTCAGCTCACAGAAGCTACTCATGTTCCAGAAGTGCAGGAACAGATCTCAAATTAAGAATCAGCTGACCTTGGGCCTTGGAGGTCTGGGAGGGTTCTGTTCCTGGGGAAGATATTGGCATCCAGGCATCACCAGATGGTTGGGCTTCCTCCTAGACAGCCTGTGTCACTCACCCATTACTGTAGGTTACCCAGCTCCCCAGACCCCAGCTCTACCCAGCACACCAATGGCTACCAAGTACAATGCTCCACAAAGCTTTGGCCGGTTGGTTAGCAGACCCAGCTATTGTTCACATGTTTGTCAAAGATACGAGGGTAAGTGTTCATCCCTGGCATCAACTCCCTAATTGAGCTTGTGAAATAAACATAAACTACAGTTAAAGGCCATTTTTAAAAATCAGTAAAACAAATTCATTCATTAAAACAAATTTTGAAAAAACACATAAAACAGAGTTTCTTAAACCATACAATATAATTTTAAAAGTGCAATATCTAAGATACAGTTTTTTAAAAAAATTAAACTATTATTAAACTATTCCACTACTATTATTAAATTTAAACTCCCCATTATGTAAGACAGTGACATATATTTCCACTCTGTACATCCGTTAAAATACTTCATCAGAGCCTCATAATATTTGGCAGTTTTTTCCCTTTGGTGATAATAAAAGGCTTTTCTTTCCATTAAATATCTAAATTAAGTCAAACAGTGTATGTTAAATAAGCCCATAAGTCCTTTTGCATGATGCAATGAAGTCTTGAAATGCTTATCTACTGAGCACTCTGACTTAAAGGCCAGTGGTTTATGTCCCCCGCAGAGCCCAGAGACCCTGCTGGCTTGGCCAGACTGTGAAAATAAGCTTCAAATGACCAAATGCAACTTCAACTTTAAAAGTAGGAACCCGACCAGACACAACAAACCACAGAGTAGTCGCCTCACTTGTCATAATTCATGTGTGTGGAATTCAACTGTAAAAGCATTCACAGAGTGTTAACTTTCCTCCATCAGAGCATTCCACGTGGAATGTCAGATTCTGAAAAGCTGCTGATAAGCCACTCCTGATTACAGGACTACAACTTGTAGCATTAACCAAAAAATATTTATCCTAACCCCCAAAAAGCTTTGTCTGTGCCATTCAACCCTAAACAATACAGGGAAGTGCCAACATTTTTAAATATCCAGGTTATAAAAATATGTACGTTACTGAGAGCCTTGTATGAACACCAAGGTTTTTTTCCATTTTTCAGTTAGTTTCCATTTCTATGTTATTCCCTATTTTGACAGCCTACATAATGATCACTTATAGGAATCTCTTTATGAAAAACAGTTTTACCACAGCTCAATAACTCGAAAAGATATTTCTCATAGACTGTAAGAAGACAAGCTTAAATTAATATGTGTATAAACTCTGAACCATGCATGTATATATAAATATACATCATATATAAAAATGCAATAATCCAATTAGTACATCTTTTCTGGAAGTAAATTAATCTTAACACAGGGGCCTAAGCTTCAGGTGAGAACTGGAGGAAATGCCAGCAAGTATAATGATAACAGATGTCATTAATTCAACATTTACTATTGTCCAGGGACAGTGTCCAGCCCTTGACATACATTTTTCTCATTTGGCCGCTCACAACAATGTTCTAATTGTAGGAATGACTCTTTCGCCAGTGAAAAAACTGTGGCTCAGAGATGTTAAGTTAGCTGCTCAGGTCACATAGCAATTAAGTGGAGGAACCAGGATTTGAATCTAGTTCAAACTGTACTATATTGCCTCCCAGTGGTACATTAGAGACAGGATAGAAGACATGTCTAAGGGTAGGGTCATATACCTGGCCTCTACATGACCTCTTATTTTGGCTAGAGACAGGCAACACAGCCCATGCTCCATCTCCGAGGAGCCAAGAGCAGCCAAGCAAGCAATGTACAAAGCCAAGACAGCTACATCCTGCTTCTCCAGGAGGCACAGAGAAAAAAATCCCTACCCCAAAATTAATCCCTAACCTTCCTCAACTGTTACCTTATTGTTTTGTTACCAAAAGCATCATGAAAGTTCCCAGAGTCTAGCTTGCCTTTGTTGAGAAATACTTGAGGAGGACATCTTTAAATTAGGAACCAAGAAGTCTTCTCCTTTCCAGAATGAAATCCCGCTTTTCCTGGGTGATGAAAGATGGGTAAAAGGATGAAAGAAGCACATTTTACCCATTTTCTGAGCAAACACCTCTCCAAACAGGAGCTGCTCACCGTCCAGCAGAGCAGAAGAACAAGATGGGAATCAGCCAGCTAGTATTCCAGCTTCCACTATGCCCCACACCTAGACATCCAGTCAGCTCCTCCCACAGTCAACGTGAAGAAGACGTTCTCCAAGTCTGTATGTAGCTCAAGCTCTCTGTACCTCTGAGGTCTTTTTTGGAGCGCACGCAACAAGCACAACAGCCCTGCAAAGTTCAAGAGCTAATGCCTAACACCAAGGCTGACATCAATCAGCTTAAAGAGCTAAACCAAGAGTCTCCTTAACGGGGAGCACCTGGGATCAGCAGCCCACAGGAGATATCCCTGCATAACCAGTAGGTCAGTTTCACAGTAACATGAAAACAACCTGACCTGGTAACAGCTGCCAGGCAGTTCCAGCTCCCCCCTGCGATCCCGGCTCAGCCCACACCTCTTTCCTCAACTGCAAATCTGAGTACCTACTTGCCTTCACCAAATGTCCTCTGGGATGTCTAAATATCTTGGACTCAACACATCCAGAACTTGACCTGCCCCCTGAAATGGGCACCACACACAGCCTTCCCCATCACAATTCAAGGCAATCACATCCTCTTAGTCACACTCAGGCCAATCATCTTTGGCTGAACCCTGACTCACATTTTTTCCATTAGGAAATCCCATGGAAACTGCCTTCAAAGTAGATCTAAAATCTGATCACTGCTCCCCATCTTCATACCAAGTTCCTGATCATGGCCACCATCACCTTGTCTTGGATTGCTATACAAGCTGCGTAACAAAGCCCCTCACCCTTACCCCCATTCCCACCCACGGTCTATTCACAACACGCCAGCAAGAAGAATCCTGTTAAAGTTTAAATCAGCTTAATACCTCCACTGGCACTAGGACACTCAGGTACAAGGCAAGTCTTTAATGGCAAGGCCCCAGTTAGCACTCAGAGCCCATCTTCCCACACCCCTGCTGGGTCACTGCTGCATTACCCTCAGCTGTCCCTGAACCATGCAGGGCATACCCTGCAAGAAAGGCCCTTTGCATTCAACTACTCCCTCTGCCTGGAATCATCTACCTTCTTCAAGTCTTCACTCAAATAGCACCTTTAAAGGAGCTAATGCCCATTGCCTGGCTTTCTCTACCTTGTACACACCTTCTAACATACTAATGTACTTAATATGTCTATCTCTATCCCTTGTATCTCTCCAGAATACAAGCATCCACAGGGATAAGGATGTGTTTCATTCACTGATTTTTTTCCATTCTTAGAACCATGCCAGGTACAAAAAAGGCACTTAATAAAAATCTGTTGAACAAACAATTGAATGAATAAATGAACCCAGAGTAGTGGCTATTCTGAGAAGGCTCCCTGTCCCACAGGGCAGGGTATGTCGTCTTTGCCTCCCACATGCAAGGTGGAAAACAGCTATGCCCACACACAGCAAAGCCCTGGCACAGATGCCACACTCTACGTCCTGTGCATGGTGCAGACCACGTAAATGGCTCTGTTCACTGCCTGCCAGTCTGACCCCAACGTCAGACCCCATCTCACTCACAACAGCTCTCTATCCTCCTTCCTCTACTGTTCTACTCCACTCGATAACAAGACAAGAAAAACATGGTCCAAACGTGTAAAACTAAGTGAATCAAAATGAAGCAGATCCATAAGGCAACATCAAAAAAATTTTAATGACTGATTTTTTGGAAGTAAAATTTCATTTCCACAGCATAAAGACAACCACACTCTCTACTGCACTTCCAAGTTTTATTTTAACTCAAAAAGTTCAAGAATTATAGGACAGGGAATCATTCACTTCACTACAAGCTGGCATCTCTAGACCAACTTGTAGTATCAATCCTTTTAGTTGAACATATAAACAACAAGGTTTTAGTATTCATGCCACCTATCTCCCACCTCTGTATCTAGCCCAAACCCTCTGCAGAGGGTGGTCTGCAAGGCCTCTGTGGACCAACATGTCCATTTTTTTCTGAGTCTTCAGTACCCATCTCCAGTGCCACCTTATTCCACTTGTTATTTTACACTCACATGTGACTAAATGTAAAAGAAACATTCTGCTAAACAGCATATTCATTTCCCTTTGATCAAAATTTACGCAGCAAAGAAACGCTGCATATTTATACAGCTGAGCTCCCTTTAAGTCACTGGAATCACGCTTGCAAAGTAAGAGTCATTTTCAAGCTTTTATTAGTTACTACAATGATCAGAGACAGGAGTCATCCAAATGCCTTTGCCAGACCCGGTCTCACACTACTTCAAAGTCCCACTGTGAAATTAGAGAGGTCAAGGAAAAGGGGGAAAGAGGAGAGAGGAGAAGGGGACCCTCTTAGGCTGTGAGGCTACAGAAGACAAAAATGGTGACACAAGTATGTGACATGGGAAAGAGCAACTCTTAATGTCAGTGCTACCAACCTCACCATTACTACAATAGTGACACCCACAGATGCATCACTAAGAAAATTTGCCAAAAAAAAACGAACAAAAACCCTCATCTTTTTAAGAAAGGAACAAGAGGTCAGGACCTGTGTATCTCACCTTCAGAAATGATTTTGTCTACACTCAAGAGAATGGATTAGAAGGATTCCCAATATATTCATTTGGAATTCTATAACAGATTTTGTAAATTAAATGTTCATAAACACAATCTTATAAAAGAGACATGACAACTATACACAATGTGTAATCCTCAACCGGGCCCTGGACTGGGGAAAATAATGGCAATAAAAGACTTTACTGGTAGAGTCTATAGGATTTTGCATGTACACTATCATGTCATCTGCAAACAGTGACAGTTTTCTTTCTTCCTTTCCTATTTGGATGCCTTTTATTTCCTTTTCTTGCCTAATCACTGTGGCCAAAACTTCCAAAACTATATTGAATAGAAGTGGTGAAAGTGGACATCCTTGTCTTGTTCTTGATCTTAGTGGAAAAGCTTTTAGTTTTTGCCCACTGAGTATAATGTTGGCTGTAGGTCTCTCATATATGTCCTTTATTATATTGAGGAATGCTCCCTCTATTCCCACTTTGCTGAGTGTTTTTATGATGAATGGGTGTTGTACCTTATCAAAGCCTTTTTCTGCATCTATTGATATGATTATGTGGTTTTTGTCTTTGCTTTTGTTTATGTGATGTATTACATTTACTGATTTGCGAATGTTGAACCATCCTTGCATCCCTGGGATGAATCCCACTTGGTCATGGTGTATGATCTTTTTAATGTATTGTTGGATGCGATTTGCCAATATTTTGTTGAGGATTTTAGCGTCTATGTTCATCAGCGATATTGGCCTGAAGTTCCCTTTGTTGTGTCTCTATCTGGTTTTGGAATTAGGATGATGCTGGCTTCATAAAAAGAGTTTGGGAGTTTTCCATCCTTCTGGATTTTTTGGAATAGTCTGTGAAGAATAGGGGTTAGCTCTTCCTTAAATGCTTTGTAGAATTCTCCTGTGAAACCATCTGGTCCAGGGCTTTTGTGTGATGGGAGTTTTTTGATTACTGCTTCAATTTCTTTTGCTGTTATTGGTGTGTTCAGATTTTCTGCTTCTTTTTCATTAAGTTTTGGAAGATTATATTCTTCTAGAAATGTGTGTAATGAATTTGGGAAAACAGCAGGATAAAAAGTCAATATCCAGAAATCAAAGGCATTTTTCTATACTAACAATGAATCAGCAGAAGCAGAAATCAAGAAAAAAATCCCATTCGATATAGCAAAAAGAAAAATAAAATATCTGGGAATAAACCTAACTAAGGAGGTTAAAAACCTGTATGCAGAAAACTACACAGCCCTGAAGAAAGAAACCAAGGAAGACACATACAAATGGAAACATATACCTTGTTCATGGATTGGAAGAATTAACATCATCAAAATGTCCATACTACCCAAAGCAATATACAGATTCAATGCAATACCTATTAAAGTACCAATGGCATATTTCACAGACATAGAACAAACACTTCAAAAATTTATATGGAACCATAAACGAACCCAAATAGCAGCTGCACTTTTGAGAAAGAAGAACAAAGTAGGAGGGATCACAATACCAGATATCAAACTGTATTAGAAGGCCACTGTAATCAAAACAGCCTGGTACTGGCATAAAAACAGGCACATAGACCAATGGAACAGAACAGAGAGCCCAGAAATCAACCCAACTCTCTACAGTCAATTAATATTCAACAAAGGGGGCAATAACATAAAATGGAGTAAAAATAGCCTCTTCAACAAATGGTGTTGGGAGAACTGGACAGCTACGTGCAAAAAATGAAACTTGAGCACAAACTTACACCATACACCAAAATAAATTCAAGGTGGATAAAAGACTTAAATATAAGCTGTGACACCATTAAAGTTCTAGAGAAAAACATCGGCAAGAAAATCTCAGATATTTCACACAGCAACATTTTTACTGATATGTCCCCTAGAGCAAGGAATATAAAGGAAAGAATAAACAAATGGGATCTCATCAAAATAAAAAGCTTCTGCGTGGCTAAAGAAAACAGTATTAAATTAAAAAGACAACCAACTGTATGGGAAAATATATTTGCCAATGATACCTCAGACAAAGGTTTAATCTCCAAAATATATAAAGAACTTACACGACTCCACTCTAAGAAGACATCTAACCCAATTAAAAAATGGGAAAAGGACTTGAACAGACACTTCTCCGAGGAGGACACACAGAAGATCCAGAGACACATGAAGAGATGCTCAATATCGTTAGCTATCAGAGAGACGCAAATTAAAACCACAATGAGACACCACTTTACACCAGTCAGGATGGCTATCATAAATAAAGCAACAAACAACAAATGTTGGAGAGGGTGTGGAGAAAAGGGGTCCTTAGTTCACTGTTGGTGGGATTGCAGACTGGTACAACCATTATGGAAAACAGTATGGAATTTTCTCAGAAAAATAAAAATCGACTTGCCTTTTGACCCAGCAATTCCACTGCTAGGATTATATCCTAAGAATCCTAAAACATCAATTTCAAAGAACCTATGCACCACAATGTTCACAGCAGCACAATTTACAATAGCCAAGAGTTGGAAGCAACCTAGGTGCCCGTCAGTAAATGAATGGATCAAAAAATTGTGGTACATATACACGATGGAATTCTATGCAGCAGAGAGAAATAAGGAGCTACTAACCTTTGCAACAACATGGATGGAACCAGAAAGCATTATGCTGAGTGAAATAGGCCAGGCACTGAAGGACAAATACCATATGATCTCGCCTTTAACAGGAAGCTAAACAACAAAACGAACAAGCAAGCAGAATAAAAACAAAGACACTGAAATAGAGAACAAGGGGACAGTGACCAGAGGGGAGAGGGAAGGGAATTTAGGGGGGAGGGGGGGGATTTGGAGGAACAAATGTGAAGGACACAGGGACGAGAGCTAAGGGGGGTGGAGATGGGAGGGAAGTGGGGAGCACAGGATGGGGGAGGCTGGGATGGGAGAAATAGACAAAAAACTGTACTTGAAAAATAACTAAAAAAAAAGACTTTACTGGGACATGACAAAATTAGACATTGATGAACTGTGTTTGGGTGTATGTGTGTGTCTGAGAATATGTCTGAGAAAGAGAAGTAGAGAGTTAGGGACAAAGGCAATGACAGACAAATGGAGACAAGAATAAATAACTGAAGAACCTGACCAATGAGTATATGGAAATTCCTTATATTGGTCTTGCAACTTTTGTATAAGTTTGAAATTATATCAAAATAAAAATGAGCTCATTCTTTATATGCTAATCTCACTCCTGAAATGTACTATCTTGGTCATTTCTAGGAACGTGAAAGAAATTAACCAGAATAAGGTGCATTCCTCTGTTCATGCATTCATTTAGTTGCTCAACAAATGTTTGCAAAGCACCTCCCCACTGCCAAGCATGGCTCACCTTTCTGTCTCATCCCCTCTGAATTCCAAATGTCTATTCTGCTGGTATAGAAAAACACAGTTTCTCAATTTAGAAATGAGGTTTCCCATGCTACCTAGTACTGAGAAAAATAATCCATTTTTAAAAATTTGAAGATTTTGTTTCAAGAGAGAGGGGAAAGGAGGGAGAAAGAGAGGGAGAGAAACATGCATTCGAGAGAGAAACATCGATCGGCTGCCTCCTGCACACACCGTAACAGGGACCGAACCTGGAATCTAGGCACGTGCCCTGACAGGTAATCAAATGGGAAACCCTTCGATTCACAGTACAATACCCTACTGAATAAGCCACACCGGTCAGGCAATACCCCATTTTTAAATACAGTGCTTTAAGTAGTCTGAAAGGAGAGTCTAAATACTAGGTCTTATTTTCACTAAAAATATTAGCGGACCCTGAAGGTGACCTACCCTTACAGACAATGACCACAGTGCAAGTTCAAGTCCATAGAGACTCAAGCGTCAAAGATAAGACACTAACCAAATGTTTTCCACAGATGGGACATGCTGTCTAGTCATCTGTGACATAAATTCAATACATAACAATGTGGGAATGCATTTCTCCACCACCACCCAGGGGCTTCTTGGTTTAGCAGCCAAACTGGCAACAGGGATTATTATCAAGTAGTATCTATACGGCTTTAAGTGTCAGGGAAACACGTAACTACTATAATACTGTCAGTGAAATGATGCTTATTGTCCTACCACTGTAGCAACCTGGCCAACCAAATCAAGATTTTTCATCCACTCATTCCCAGAGAACAACCAGCATTGCACAAACACTGATTTTTCAGGAAGTTCCACTGAACTAATGGTCCCACTTCTCTCCTGTTCACATCGGAGAGAACAAAGGTGTTTTCTTATACAAACTACTGGCGAAGCAGCCTGTGTGGCTCCAATCCCAGTATCTCCACTTAGTTAGCTGCATTATCTTGAACAAGCTACTTAAGGTTTCTAGGCCTCACCTTTGTCAACTGAAAAACAGGAAAGGATCTCAGCACGTTACTGCAAAGATAAATGACATCACTAGGTAAAGTGTTTGGAGCTACAGTTGTCTGCACTGAATGACGGTTTCATCTCACCTCTGGTGTATAAGTGGTCAAAGTCATCAGGTACACTAGTTAGTACATCAGAACTTCAAATCCATTCAACAACCAGCTATTTCAGAAATGCTACAAAGTCACATCAGAATAATAAACCCTCCGCAGTGAAAAACTCACAGCTAACCCTCCTAATGAACAACTACTTGGGGAAATCAGAGAGACTCTTGCTGAACATTTTACAGCCTTGCTGTTGTTGTTGTTCTGCATAAGTATTTATATGCATCTAAGAAACTAAAAACCAATAGCCAGCTGGACCACATCACCTATCAGATCACTGTCAACAACAAGATCACCTGGCTCCAAATTTCTACCTTTGTTAGGCAAACAGAATTCTTCTACAGATGGGAAAACTGAGCTTCCAGGTCGGTCAATCAAAAACCTTCCCACTTTTATATGCACAGAAATGTGCTAAGTACTGTGAAAGATGACAGTGTATAGAAAACACTATCCCTGACCTCTAGCAATTATAAACTAGTTCCACAAGAGCACATACATTTGTAAGTAACTCTTGGTCCTCTTTTCTGAATATTTTTCATCCATCTAATTGGAACATTTGTGCAAGTGATGCACATTATTTCTAGGGCTTGTTTATAAAATTTCACTTACATGTTCGCCCTTGTTCTTTTTTATTTTTTCCAAACCTTTAAACCACATGTAGAATATGGCAGAACCATAAGTCAGAGGATGAAGGTGCTTAAATCAATGCTTGTAAGGGAGGCCCTAAAAATCAGGAGGAAAACATCTATTGCATTTATTTGTTGCAGGAGCTGGCATTACCTTAGCAAACGCACATTCCTTTCTTCTGTGACCTTATAATCAATCTCACCACCATTTATGGAGATTATACTAAGGGCTGGGCTCTCTGCAAACAATCAACGGACCAATGAGGAGAAAGAACTGGCAGGGCTGTGGGCATATGACAGTCATGACATACTATGGGACAGAAGAGTAAGCAGAGGTGTGTGGAAGGCTGGGCTGCAAATAAGTTCTTGAAGAAACCTACGATAACCCAGCCACACAGAAGAGCCTTGCGGCTTAAATGGCACATTCCAGGCCTTCCTCTCCACTGTGCAGACGAATGCCCCTAACCTCTATAAATCCCCTCCTGAGCCTGGTGCCAGGGCACAGCATCTCCCAACTTTCTGCTAATTAAACTTAGAGCTAGCTCTCTTGAGAAGTCACAGACCTTACTGTAGGACCCAGCTCTATTCATTCATCCTCCTTCCTGGGTTGTCCATCATCATTTCCCATATTTTCTCTGGCTTCATGGAGCAAATCCTCATACTCATCTAATCTGGGGCAACTTTAATTCTATTCTTTGGCTTAAATACTTAAATACTTAGTCTTTGTAAGGCCTCAAAAAACAAGTCAAAAGCTCAATTCTCCCCCAAATTGTAAAACCAAGAATGATACTGGGGGATAAGTGCTTTAAATTACAAAATGTGCATTTGCTGCTGAATCTCTGTAAAGGTGCCAACCAGCTCCACTGGGACATGAGCAAATGCTTTGTTCTCTCTGGTGTCCGAAGTACTTTTCCATAAATGTGGTGGCCGAGCCCTGCAGAATAACAGCATCTTCCATAAAAGAGCCTGCGTTAGATACAGTAAACATGTCAAAATGTTCCCAGGACTTAGTTTTCCAACTAATAACCAGCTAGTTGACTTTGCAATCTTTTGATTTAACATTAGAATTAAATAAACATCTACTATCAAGTAGAGGGGGAAAAGCAACAAAACGAAACACAAAGAGGAAGAAAGAAGGGAAAAAAACACATTGTTTCCACTGCCCTACACACACACACACACACACACACACACACACACACACCCCATTCCCAATTAACTTCGTCTCCCCAATGATCCTGTGACAGTTTTTCATCTTATCACCAGCGTCTGGAACACAGAACATGTTCTCTCCTAACCCATAAATGAACCACTCTTAGACTTCTGTTTGCCTCATCAATTTCTAGGCCTTTTTGAAAAATAGGTCATTTTATGTTCCTTTGCAATGATGCCAAAGAGTTCACATTTTGGAAAAACATATATGCATTTCTAAGCATATGTGCAGGGTGACTTCCCAGCATGCAACTGACTGAACCCTGGAAATGTTCCGATCCCATAGGGGAAGGAAAGCCCAGCTTATGAGACCACAGCAATCCATGCAGGGTTGTATCACATGCAAACTTCTTGACAGCTCATTAGAAACGGTCCCCGTCTATCACTAAGGTTAGACTTGAGGACATCTTTACAAGGATATAAGAGGGCCTTTCCCCTACATTTCCCAGAGCAGCAATGAAATGCTATTCTAGTTGGCCTAACCATGTCAGCAAGAGACTGCCCTCGAGGAAATGGCCTCATACCTAAAATATTCTAGCAAAGGAAGGAATAAGTCAGCTATCCCTCAAATGATAAAAGTGTAAACGAGAAACTTGTCAGTCTTTTGTCCCCACTTAGCCTCTAGGAACCAAACCATATTGGCATTGGTAAGTGAATTGAAATTTCAGTAACATTTATTTTTTTTTCTCTAAAGCAACTAAGGTAAACTCACAAGGCATAATTAACAAATGACAGCTGCCATAAGAGAATAAAGAGATGACCTGACTGCCACCTACACCAAGCGAAAAGCATGCAAATGACAAGAGAAAGACAAACACACTGGGTGAGAAATGAGGCCCACTTCCTACCCCTCACTGCACTTCACAATCACCTGGTACCAGCACCATGCACATTTGGGGAAGGGGCCACCTTCTGTGTGGAAAATAAAGAAGGACAAGGGCAATCAGAATACAAGTCAGGGTTGTGTAGGGAGGCAGCAAAGGAAGGCTCCTGAGTTAGGCTGAAAGGGACAGCACATATCAGGGATGGCTACATCCCTGGAACTGTCACCTAGAGTGGGAAGAGGAAGGTGTTGGGACTGAGGATCTGATGCAGGTCTAAAACCACAAACTGATGACCCAAAGCCCAGTGGGGTCCAAGGATGTGTTGTGCTTTGGGCAGACTGCAAAGCCTGTACTTTTATTTGGTTTCCAACATCAAGACTAAACACTTTGTATTTAGGATTTTTGGCTGCTCTGGAAGATACAGGAGAGGAGATCTGGCTACATCAAAGTAACATTTCTTCCTCAGCAACAATGGAATGAGGCTGTACCCCCAACAGGCCCCATTTCAGCTGTATGCTTGCCCTCCGACTACTGAGTTTATATCCCTCCTTCTAGGCAGAGGGAACTGCATATGCAAAGGCCTAAAGTTCATTATTGCATGTCTCCAATGGCCCAAAAAGCTCAGCCTTGGCTCCAAAACATGAAACTTTTTATAAAGCCCTCTGACTTAGTACATTTTCAAATATTTTTGCTTGAGAGCCACAGAACATCTGAGCAGCAAGAAATGATGCCAACACTGCTACTACAAAGGGCAGATAACAAAACCAAAATAAAAAATGCCATCCACAAACATCCCAAACACCACACACCAGCAGCTGCAAGCAAACCCTTGGGCCTGGCAAGAATTCTGAGAGACACACTGGGACCAGAAATGCTGAGCTCCCAACAGGCAGCTGTCCAACGACAGAGAAAAGGGCCCCTAGGCTCATCTGTCCGTGTTGGCACAACCAGTCTACGGAAACGCCTTTTTTTGTAATATTCATATCTCTCAGGGTAAAGTCTAGTTTGTTTAAAAAGAGAGAGAGAAATGTAAAAGACATAAAATACCACCGGACTGCTTTTCCTATGATGACGTTCTCCAGAAGAGGCTAGGAAATTGGGAAACTTAGTAAGTCAGAGGCAGAGAGACAGAAAGAAACCAGGATCTAGATTCAGAAAGCCTCAAGTTTCAATTCTGAATCAACTATGTGACCATGAGCAAGGAAATTGGCTTCCCTGATCCTCAGTGTCTTCATCCCTGAGATGGAAAAGACATTGGCCATGGCCCATATTGTTTGAAAACAATTTATAAAAGTACCTCACATAAAGCAGGTGGAATGAGAGAGTTTTAAGAATGATACCATGACCCAGGGTCTTCTGGGACCAATGTCTCCTCCTGTCAAACGTCCCATGTACTGGTATAAATTCATCAAAACACTATGCACTGATATTATATAAAAAGAAAGGCAACCTATCACTTGGGCCTACCTGTTGTACACATCAGTGTCTGCAATCAGCACAAGACAAGGTGTGATGTCACAGGCGGGACTGGGCCTACAGTGAGGTTGAGAAAGACACTGGCATTCTCTTCCTTGTGGTTTTCCTTTTTATGGCCATAGGTTTTATGTTCCACTCCATAATACTCTGATGAGCCACAGTGCTTGCCTATTTAATTCTCCTAAATTCAACTATATGAGCGGAGCAGAAAGAGAAGGAAGGTCAGGATGTGACCTTACTTGGCAGCAGGGTCAGGATGTATTTGGTTAAGACAGGGTCATACCGGAGTAGGGTGTGCTTATAAAAAGGGGCAATTTGGACACAGACAAGCACACAGGGAGACTGTGTATGGAGATAACAGCAGAGATCGGGAAATGCTTCTACAAGCCAAGGAACGGGAATGACTGCCAGTCAAACAGTACGAGCTAAGAGAGAAGGCAGATTCTCCCTCAGCCTCAGAAGAAACCAACCTTGTCAACACCCTGCTCTTGGACTTCTGGCCTCAGGACTGGGAAACAATAAATTTCTGTTGTTTAAGCTGAGGAGACAGAGAAGAAGGAAGTAAGGGTGGTAGCAGGGGGCGGAGGTGGTGATTTCAGCAATGAGTTCAGAAGGGCCACCATGTCACACCAAGAGCTGTGCTCTCCTCTATGGGATGATTCCTGTCCCCACTGCTGCCAGGAAAACAACAGGTATGTCAAGGAGAATTACCAGCATCCTTCATCCACTGCCTTGACTAAAACCAGCTAATGAAGACAGAGACAGAGAACATCAACCGTGAGAATTTCTATTTAGGAGACCCAGAGTTTGCCACCCCAAAATACACCTCTTGAGGATATTAGTTACTTTAAGCAAGTTATTTTTAAGAAACAAAAGATAGTTCCAAGGTGGCTCTGGAGTAGCTGGAAGCTCCCATCCACTTGCTCCCAACCCTAGACTGGTGTTGATTATAAACACTATAGAGCAATCAACTTGAGAAACCAGTTGAAATGTAGCTGATCTGAAATAGCATAGCCAAGAAACACAGAAGAAGCCAGGAGGAGCAGAGGTGTAGACAGGGTGAGCACCATCATATAGATGCAGAAGCTGAGAAGCCAGAGAGATACTGCCACTGCAAAACTCCCTCCCCTATACAGGGATCTCCCAACTCAGAGCAACAGAGACGAGAAGGGGTGCACACATAGTATTGGGCAGTGGGAATCAGTGGGGGATTCTGTCCACCTGGGAGACTAGGACTGCACCATTCCAGGGAAGGAGCACTCCTGTTATTACAACCTTAGCCTGGGAAGTTCACTCTGGTCCATGACTGCTGGAGAGGACACACCCCCGTGCTCACTGATGGAAGAGTCTGTTTGGTACACCCAGCAGTGAGTTTAACGGGCCCTCTATTCTCTGGGAAGGTTTTGGGCACGCAACGCAAATCCTGGGGTGCCTTGAGATGTCTGTCGATCCACTGCTGGGCCCTGTGCTGATAAAAGCCAGCCTTGGTGTACAGTTTGATCCTTTCATGCATAGCCGAACCCAGTGGAGGCAGCAAAAAAAAAAAAAAATGAATTACTTGTAGCTTCAGATAGGTTGCCAAGGGCCAGGCATGGACAGTGCCTGACATTGGCTAGCACCAGAAAACCTCACAGGAGGCCCAGAACTGACACATCAGTGGTCAGCTTCAGATGAGATTGGAGAAAGATCCAACAAGCTTCACAAACAGTATATCCAAAAGGAAACCACAACAGGCCCCAAACTCTGCTAAGAAGAGTTCCACTTTTCTCTTTTATATTCTTTTCTTTCCTATTTCATTTTCTCTCTTCTTTATTTTGTATTTCATATTTTTCTTTTCTTTTCTTTTTCTACTTTTCTTTTATTCTTTTTTCCATCTTTCCTTTCCCATTCTTTCTTTATTTTTTCTTCATTCCCTTCATTTATTTTTCTTTGCTTTTTTCTTGTCTTATTCTTTTATTGTCTTTTATTTTTTATCTTTCCTAATTCTTTTTTGATGTTGTTTTGTTATTATTGGGGGTTTTCACTTTTTTAATTTGTTTTGTCTTGTTTTGTTCTGTCAGCACTGTACAACAGCTTACATGAGGTGGTCAGGGCTGAATTTCTCAGTCAGCCAGACTGAGGATCTATCCCACCCACAAGTGGGCTGACAGCAATCAAGACTCAATAACAACAAGAGGGCTCACATACCCCACACAAGAGACATTCTTAGAACATCCAGCTCAGGAGACCAAGGAGACGGCACAACTGGATCCAACAGGACACCTACTACATAAGGCGACCCCACAAAGACTGGGAGTAATAACAGTTCCACCTAATTCACAGAAACAAGCACAGGAAGACAGCTAAAATGGAGAGACAAACAAGCCCCAAATGAAAGGACAGGCAGAATCTCCATAAAAAGAACTAAAAGAAACAATGGCAATAAATTTATCAGACATAGAGTTCAAAGTAATATTTACCAAGAAATGTAGTGATAATTACAAGGAACTTAGCAGGAACTACAATAACATGAAAAAGAACATAGAAACCACAAATAAAAACCAAATGAAAATGAAGAATACCATATTTGACATAAAAAATACACTGGCCCTTGTCAGGTGGCTCAGTTGGTTGGAGCATCATCCAATACATGAAACTTTTATAGGTCTGACTTCCCGGTCAGGGTATATAACTAGATTGAGAGTTTGATCCCTGGATGGGGTGCATAAGGGAAGCTACTGATTGATGTGATGCTTTTTCTCTCCCCTCATTTTTCTCTCTAAAATCAATAAGCGTATTCTCAAGTGGGGTTTTTTTTTTAAGAATACACTAGAAGGAATTAACAGAAGATTGGATAAAACAGAAGATTGAATCAGTGAGGTGGAAGACAAGATAGGAAAAAACACCCAATCAGAGAATCAAAAAGAAAAAGAAGTAAAAAGAATGAGGATAGTTTAAGAGAAATTTGGGACAAAATTATAGGGAACCGCTTCACAAGGTGTGGAAATACAGCTCAGCGCCCACGTGGAAAACCAGTGGGGAGCGAGGCGGCACATAGGACCACGCCCATGAAGAAATTCTCCCATGGGAAATCAGGCCTGCATTATAACTAGGCTGCTTTGTGACTTGTTCTTGCTAAAACTCCTTCACCCTGAGTTGAGGCAGAAAATGCTTACTGCCTATCTTTAAAGTAACTTCCTGAAGTCCATGCTAATTCTCCCAAGGACTGAAGTGTAACCACACCTGTTACTCTTATTGTTCCCTTGCACTTGCAACATTTTTTCCTTGTTAATCTATAAGAAGTAATTAGTAATATCCCTTCTGTTGCTATCTGTAAAAAGTAATTACCTAAAGAAAACCTAAGTATAATAAATGAAAACCTTCTTTGGTGTACATGCTATTAGAAAGCAAATAAAAGCCTGTCAAGGCAAGGGCTGGGGCGCTCTCCTTGTGAGAGAGTGGTCAGGCTGCTCCAAGTCACTCTCCCCTTGAGAGAGTAGCCGTGCCATCCCTTTTCCTCAACAGGACTCAGTAGTACATGTGAATTTGTCTTGTTTCATCCATAACACTGGACACTGAGGGCCAGTGTCCGTGGCACAAAATGAAACATAAGAACACCCACATCACAGGGGCACCAAAAGGAGATGTAAGTGAAAAAGGGATAGAGAACCTGTTTGAAGAAATGGTAACGAGAAACTTCCCTGAACTGATGAAGGAAAAACTCATACAAGTTCAGGAAGCACAGAGTCCCTAATCAATATGAACCCAAATAGACCCAAACCAGAACACATCATAATTAAAATGTCAAAGGTTAAAGACAAGAGAGAATCTTAAGGTAAAGAGAGAATCTCTTGGCACAAGAGAAAACAGTTAGTTACCTACAAGGGCATAACCATTAGAATGTCATCTGATTTCTCAACAAAATTCAGGCCAGAGGAGTTGGCATGAAGTATTCAAAGTAATGAAAAGCAAGAACCTGAAACCAATGCAGCTCTATGCAGCAAGGCTACCATTTATAACTGAAGGCAAAATAAAGAGCTTTCCGGAACCCCCATCCCCCCAAAAAAGGTTTAAGAAGCTCGTTACCACCAAAATGGCATTGCAAAAAAATGTTAAAGAGGCTGCTTTAAGAGGAAGAAGAAACAAAGAGAGGAGCATAGGTAAAAAAAAAAAAAAGTGGCAATAATAAAGTATCTATCAGTATTAACCTTAAGTATAAATGGATTAAATGCTCCAATCAAAAGACATAGAATAGCTGAATGGATAAGAAAACATGGCCCATATACATGCTGTTGACAAGACCCACCTCAGAACAAAAGATTCACACAGGCTGAAAGTGAAGAATGGAAAATGCATTCCATTAAAATGTGAACAAAAAAGCTAGGGTAGCGATATTTGTATCCGACAAAATAGACTCCAAAACAAAGGCCATAACAAGAGACAAAAAAGGGCACTAAATAACACTGAAGAAAATAATTTAACAAGAGGATATAACCCTGGTAAACATACATATACCCAATAGAGGAGTAACTAATATATTAACAAAACTGTTGGTGGACTTTAAGGGAGATGTCTACAGCAAAGCAGTCACAGAAGGGGACTTTAACACCCCACTGTCATCACTAGATAGATTTTTCAGACCAAAAAAATCAACAAGGAAACAGCAACCTTACACAGCAGTCTAGGCCAGATGGATTTAACTGATATTTAGAGAACATTTCATGCCACATCTTAGGACACAAAATAAGTCTTACAAAATTCAGGAATACTGAAATCATATCAAGCATCTTCTCAGATCACATGGTACAAAACTACAAATAAAATACAATAAAAAACCCTCAAAAACACTCAAACACATGGAAGCGAAAGAGTGTGTTATTAAACAATGAATGGGTTACTAAACGAGATCAAGGAAGAAATAAAAAAAATACCTGGAACCCTTGCAAAGTGGCTCAGTTGGTTGCAACATTGTCCCACACATCAAAACATTATAGTTTCCATCACTGGTTGGAGCACATATGGGAGGCAACTGATCAATGTTTCTCTCTCACATCAATGTATGTCTCTCTCTCTCTCTCTCTCTCTCTCTCACACACACACACACACACACACACTTCCTCCAAAATCAATAAGAATTTTGTCAGATGAGGATTTTAAAAATGTTTTTTTTAATTACCTGGACACAAATGAAAATGAACACACAACAATGCAAAATCTATGGGACACAGGGAAAGCAGTCCTGAGAGGGAAGTTCATGGCAGTACAGGTCAATCTGAAAAAGCAAGAAAAATCTCAAAGAAACAATCTAACCCTACATCTCAAACAACTAGAAAAAGAACAACAAGAAGAACTCAGAGTAAGTAGAAGAAAGGAAACAATAAAGATCAAAGTGAAAATAAATGGCATAGAGACTACAAAGAAAATACAAAAAAATCAATGAAACTAAGAGCTGACTCTTTGAAAAGATAAACAAGATTGATGAACCTTTATCCAGACTCATCAAGAAACAAACAGAGAAAACCCGAATAAGTAAAATAAGAAATGAAAGAGGTGAAGTAACAACAGCCATCACAGAAATACAAAGGAGTGCAAGAATATACTATGAACTATATGCCAACAAATTGGACAACCTGAGCTAAATGGATGAATTCTTAGAAATATATACCTTTCCCAAATGGATTCAGGAAGAACTGGTAAACCTGAATTGCCTTATAACTAATGAAATTAAAGCAGTAATCAAAAAACTCTCAGCAAACGAAAGTCCTGGACTGGATGGCTTCAGAGGTGAATTTTACCAAACATTTAAAGAAAAGCTAACACCTATCCTCCTCACCTATTCCAAAAAATTCAAGAGGAGAGAGGACTTCCAAACCTCTTTTTACAAGACCAGTATTATTCTAATTCCAAAACCAGATAAAGACACTACAAAGCAAGAAAATTATGGGCCAATATCCCTGAAGAACATTAATGCTAAAATTCTCAACAAAATATTAGCAAATTGGACCCAGCAATACATCAAAAAGACCATGACTAATTGGGATTTTTCCAGGGATGCAAGGATGGTACAATATTTGCAAATCAATAAATGTAATACATTGCATAAACAAAATGAAAGACAAAAATTACATGATCATATCAAGAGATAAAGAAAAACCATTCGATAAAACTGAGTATATACATTTATGATAAAAACTCTCAGCAAAGTGGGAATAGAAGAATCATACTCAACATAATAAAGATCATATATGAAATGCCTACAGCCAACAGCATCCTCAATGGGGGAAAACAAAAATCATTCTCCTTAAGATAGGAACAAGATGAAGAATGTCAGCTTTCACCTCTTATTCAACATAGTACTGGAAGTCCTAGCCATGGCAATCAGATAAGAAGAAATAACAGGCATCCAAATTTGAAAGGAGTAAATAAAACTGTCGTTATTCACAGATGACATGACACAGTGCAAAGAAAACTGTAACAACTCCACCAAAAACCTACTAGATCTGATAAACAAATTTGGCAAAGTACCAATATACAAAATTAATATCCAGCAATCAGTGGCATTATTAAATACCAATAATGAATTAGCAGGAAGAGAAACTAAGAAAGCAATCCTACTTATTATTGCAACAAAAAAATAAGGTACCTAGGAATAAATTTAACAAAGGAGGTAAAGTATCTATAGAATGTTGAAAAAAGAAATAGAGGGGACTTCCAGCCAAGATGGAGGTTTAGGTAGACACACTTTGCCTCCACCCACAAACAAAAAAAGGACAACACCACATTTATAAACAAAAAAACTGAACTGACAGAAAACTGAACTGTATGGGAGTCCAACAACCAAGGAGTTCAAGAACAAACATTCATCCAGACCAGTAGGAGGGGAGGAGAGGACTCACAGCAAAGTGGCAGCTGCAGGACTGGAGCAGACCAAGTGGTCCCACATTTGCCTGTACATAAACTGGGAGGAACAACTGGGGAACGAAGACAGAGAGACAGACTGAGCAACCCTGGATTCCAGTACGGGTAAATAAAGCCTCAAAACCTCTGAGTGAAGAAAACCTGTAAGGGGCAAGGTGATGGGGGAAACTCCCAGCCTCACAGGAGAATTTGTTGGAGAGACCCACAGGGTCCTAGAACATATACAAAACTACCCACCAGGGAATCCACAGCAGAGGGGCTCAATTTGCTTGTGGTTAATTGAGGAAGTGACTGAAAGCTGGCTGAGAGCCGAGCAAGCACCACTGTTCCCTCTGGGACCCAAGTGAAGTGGGTTGCCCCACCCTGGCAAATACCTAAAGCTTCTCCCCTTACTATGTAACTGGCTCATGGAAACAAGACAATATGGCCCAAATGAAAGATCAACACTCCAGAAAAAAAAATACAACTAAGTGATGAAAAGATAGGCAACCTATCAGATGCACAGTTCAAAACACCAGTAATCAAGATGCTCACAGAAATGGTTGAGTATGGTTGCAAAATAGAGGGAAAAGTGAAGGCTATGAAAAGTGAAATGAAGGAAGATGTACAGGGAACCAACAGTGAAGGGAAGGAAACCAGGATTCAAATCAATGGTTTGGAGAAGGAAGAAATAAACAATCAACCAGAACCGAATGAAGAAACAAGAATTCAAGAAAAAAAAAATGAGGAAAGGCTTAGGAACCTCTGGGACAACTTCAAACATTCATAGGGGTGCCAGAAGAAAAAGAGGAAGAGCAAGAAATGAAAAACTTATTTGAAAAAATAATGAAGGAGAACTTCCATATTTCTGGCAAAGGAAATAGACTTGCAGGAAGTCAAGGAGGCTCAGAGAGTCCCAAAGAAGTTGGACCCAAAGACACACACACCAAGGCACATCATAATTACATTAGCCAAGGTTAAAGATAAAGAGAGAGAGAATGTTAAAAGCAGCAAGAGAAAAGGAGACAGTTAACTACAAAAGAATTCCCATAAGACTATCAGCTGATTTCTCAAAAGAAACCTTACAGGCAAGAAGGGGCTGGAAAGAAGTATTCAAAAGTCATGAAAGGACCTACATCCAAGATTCCTTTATCCAGCAAAGCTATCATTTAAATGGAAGGTCAAAAAAAGTGTTTCCCAAATAAGATCAAGTTAAAGGAGTTCATCATCATCAAGCCCATGGGTATTAAACTCATTTTTACCTGGGAGCCACATCAGCCTCACAGTTGCCCTCAAAGGGCTAAATAATTTTAGGACTGTATAAATCTAATTACTCCTTAACTGTAAAGGAGTTGAAATTACATTTGGCCCTTCGAAGGCAAGCATGAGGCTGATGTGGCCCCCAGTGAAAATGAGTTTGACACGCCTGACCAAACCCTTATTATATGAAATGTTAAAGGGACTTGTTTAAGAAAATGAAGATGAATAGTAAAATGACACCAAACTTACAACTATCAACAAATGAACAAAAAAAAAAGCAAAATAAGGAAACAACTAGAACAGGAACAGACTCACAGAAATAGAGATCACATGGAGGGTTATCAGCAGGGGACGGGAAGAGAAAGGGAAAAAATTAATATGAAATAAGTAGCATAAATGGTAGGAAGAAAATAGATAAGGGGTGGGGTTAAGAATAGCTTAGGAAATATAGAAGCCAAAGAACTTCTATGTATGACCCATGGACAAGAAGTAAAGTGGGAAGAATGCAGCTGGAAGGGGGTGTGCAGGGCAGAGGGGAATAAAGGGGGGATGGGACAACTGTAATAGCATAATCCAAATATGTTTCAAAAAGACAGAAAGAAATAGAGGAAGATACAAACAAGTTAAAGCATATACTGTATCCATGGACTGGAAGAATTAACATCATTAAATTGTCCATAAAACCCAAACCAATCTATAGATTCAATACAATTCCTATTAAAGTACCAAGGGCACATTTCACAGATTTAGAACAAACATTCCCAAAATTTATATGGAACAAAAAAAAGACCCAGTAGCCTCAGCAATCTTGAAGAAGAAGGACAAAGTAGGAGGGATCACAATACCCAATATCAAACTACAATACAAAACCACTGTAATCAACAGTCTGGTAGTGGCACTAGAACAGCCATATAGATCAATGGAGCAGAACAGAGAGCCCAGAAATAAACCCATGGCTTCATGATCTTTAATATTTGACAAAGGAGGAAAGAGCATACAATAGAGTAAAAATAGTTCCTTCAATAAATGGTGACAGGAAATTTAGACAGGTACATGCAAAAAAATAAAACTAGACCACCAACTTATACCATACACAAGAGTAAACTCAAAATGGATTTAAAAAAAAAAACCTTAAATGTAAGTCACAAAACCCTAGAAGAAAACAGGGAGTAAAATCTCAGACATCTCACATAGTAAATTTTTTAAATATTTTATTTATTTATTTTTACAGAGAGGTGAAGGGAAGGAGAAAGAGTGGGAGAGAAACATCAATGTGTGGTTGACTCTCATGTGTCCCCTACTGGGGACCTGGCCTGCAACCCAGGCATGTGCCCTGACTGGGAACCGAACCGTGATCCTTTGGTTCACAGGCTCGTGCTAAATCCACTGAACTATATCAGCCAGGGCTCACATAGTAAATTTTTTGCCCATGTATCTCCAAAGGCAAGGGAAACAAAGGAAAGAATAAATAAATGGGACTACATCAAACTAAAAAGCTTCTGCACAGCAAAAGAAATCACCAACAAAACAAAAAGGGAACCCACAATACGGGAGAACATACTTGCCAATGATACATATGATAAGGGGTTAATTTCCAAAATATAGAAAGTACTTGTACAGCTCTATACCAAGAAGAGAAACAATCCAATTAAAAAATGGGAAAAGACCTGGATAGATACTTCTGCAAAGAAGACATATGGGTGGCCAGTAGACTTATGAAAAAATGCTCAACATCACTCACTAATCTTCAGAGAGATACAAGTTAAATCTACAATGAAGTTATCACTTCATACCTGCCAGAAGAGCTACCATCAGTCAATCAACAGCCATGGCTGGTGTGGCTCAATTGGTTGGAGCACCATCCCACAACCAAAGGGTTGTGGGTTTGAATCCCAGTCAGGGCACATACCTAGGCTGTGAGTTTGATTCCTGGTCCAGGCACCAGCACATGCAACCCCCGGTCCAGATGCATATGATCCCTGGCCCAGGCACTAATCCCCAGTCCAGGCACATATGTGAGGCAATCAATTGATGCTTCTCTCTCATATTAGTGTTTCTCCTTCTCCCTTCCTGTCTCTGAAAACAATGAAAAAAAATTACTTGGGTGAGGCTAAAAGAAAAATAAAGAATTAAATCAACAAACAGGTACTGGCAAGGATATTGAGAAAGGAAAGTTTAGTGCACTACTGGTGGGAATGCAGACTGGCACAGCCAATCTAGAAAACAGTATGGGATGGTCCTCAAAAAATTAAAAATGAAACTGCCTTTTGACCCAGCAATCCCACTTCTAGGAATGTACCCTAAGAATCTCCACACACCAATCAAAAAGAGTATGTGCACCCCTATGTTCATAGCGGCATTACTTACAATAGCCAACATCTGGAAAACAGTCCAAGTGCCTATCCACAGATGAGTGGATAAAAAAGCTGTGGTACATTTACATAGCGGAATAGTACACAGCTGTAAAAAAGAGAAAACACTTATCCTTGGCAACAGCATGGATAGACCTACAGATTATTATGCTAAGCAAAATAAACCAGTCATGGAAAGACAAATACCATATGATCTACTTATATGTGGACTCTAATGAACAAAATAAATTGATGAACAAAATAGAATCAGAGTCATAGATACATGGAACAGAGTGACAGACCTCAGAGGGGAGGAAGGGTGGGGGGACTGGATAAAAGAAGATGAAGAGATCAGGCAAAGAACAGATATGCACAGCCCACGGACACAGACAATAGTGTGGTGAAGGCCAGGGGAGGGGAGGAAGGAGCTGGGTGGAGGGAGGCAAATGGGGGGGAACGGGGGACATCTGTAATAGTGTCGAGAATTTAAAAAAAGAAACAGAAGGCTCAGAAAGAATCTGTAACCTTCCCCCAACTGCCTAAAAGGAATTAGGTTAGAGGATCAGTGGGTCCTCCAGGAAGACATTCATAGATACCTGCCTTTAATATGAACTAGTGTGAAATAGGCTAGCTGCAAAGAGGAACCCAGCAAGGCCTGTATGATCAATGTCCTCCCGTGTCCTATTGTTAATGGTGGCCCAGCGAACATGTTTTTACCAAACATCTGCTTTTCCATCTCCATGTGAATTGCCTTCCTCCCCTATGAAGTCCCAAACCACTTCATACGAAGTTTCCCCTTAGCTCAAAATGGCAAATAAACGTTGACTGTCCAATGTGTCCTAGGGTCTCATGTTTTTTACGGAATGCCTGTATGGACATATGTAATAAACTTCGGACATATTCTCCTGTTACTCTCTCATGTTGATTTAATTAGAAGAACTTAGGAAGGTGGGAGAGAAATCACTGCTTCTTCCCCACAGCACTACAGTGAGGTGAGCCTTGAACAGTCAAGCACAGGGGACAGAAACCAAAAAAAACCCTTGAAGTTTGGGCCCTGCAAACTTAGTAGATATGAGGAGCTCAGGAAGGTATTTCAAACTAAATTCTATTTCCCACCAAACACAAGATTAATTTAAAGATAAAAATGATTACATACTGCAGGGGGAAAAGCATGACAGGCACCGTAGCAGGCAACTGTTCTAGATCATGGTTCTCATTCTTTTCTGCATTTGGGCTCTATGGGACAACCCTCTGTTCTTAAAACAAATGTGCTTTTTCCTTCAATTAATTGGTTCTGGTTTCTGCTATTTGCAAGCCAAAAACACTTTTTTTTCACTGAAATATTAAGAGTATACATCTGTCTCTGGGTGGTAGCATCAAGGGCAGTTTTTATTTGCTCCATTTAGCTTATTTACATTTTCTAGATCATCTACCATAACTTCTCTTTTTTTTTAAACAGATATCTAACTTGCATCTATGTCAGAAGTGCCCAAAGTTTCTCAGTTTACAGCATTCTTGGTTTCACAGCAATTTTTCACAGCATTCCTCTCCCCCAAGTCCTCACCAAAGGCCTAACGATTTTATTAATCAGGTCCAAACAACTCTCATCAGCCCTAACAACTTCATAGCTATTGGGGGGGGCGCGGAATTGAAAGGCAAATATTTTACTTCATTGTGAAACAATACAATATTTACTAATAGGACATACGTGCCTGTTGCCTGGAAGTAGTTTCTCGAACTACTGCAGTTTCTCAAACCTGGAAATCGTTTTGGACAACTGCCACCCTTGTGTTCTGTTCCACGTTAATTTTTCAAGTGGTAAGTTTGCTTTCTACCATGGCAGCTGCCCAAAACCCAGCTATGCAAAATATGACACTATCAACAGGAATATAACACAATCTAACAGCAAAACCGAATAACCGAGTGGTCTGCCCAGTGTCAGACAGACACGGCACATTTCCCGCCAGCCCCTGCGGGTCTGCAGCCCAGCTTACCTCGGCACATGGTGTGGAAACTGCCTCTCTGTATGTGTATCAGGCATAGCTGTGTATGCATTTCCTTGGATTTTACTAACCCTTTCCACACTAGCAAAAGGAAGGTTTTTACATTAAGCCAAAAAGGGTACAAATTTTTTGGCAAACAATCGACTCTGGTGTTTAATGATACTACCATTAATTCACAAAGAACTGGCCCATAAAGAAAGTTTAAATAAAACAGCACAGATAACTGCAACTCAGAGTAAAAGCAATTTACCTACTACCTTTGAGGTAAACAACAGCCCTTAAATTTTAATAGCTAAAACTTTCTTTCTTAAGCAAATTATACATAAACATTTTAACATTAGATTAATAAGAAGGTGCCAATATATTATTTTGAGTAATACATTCCAAACAGTAGGAAGACTAACTTAATTTTTCTTGTTAACATGAGTATTTTATTTCAGGGTGACTGCCAGAGTCACCATGGATGACATTCTAAACTCACTACTTGTTGACATTTATAATTGTATGTTTTCATTTGTTTTTGTTTGTTCCAGTTGTGCTTTTCCATGTAAGCATTTGTAGAAAATCCTTTGTGTGAATTGGTCAAGAGTGAGATAATGAGATAAAGCATGGACACAGTCACAGCACACCCTAAAATGACTCAGATGTGCCTGAGTTGTGAGTTCGAGCTGGATTAAATCATCTTTCAAGCTTAATTCCTTCCCTTGCCCCAATTTAGTGATCCTGTTAACTCCCAGCAAGGGCACAGCAGCAAGGAACTCACAAAGCTAAGAGATAAGTAGCTACCTTGGATTACTGAACTCACAGATACAGGGAATGTGTCCATGTAACTTTGGGAGGAAAAATTTATAACGTTACCAATAACAAACAGCAATACCAAATAACATTGTGACATGAAATAACAAACAATAAGAAACCAAATGCACGAAACAATCTCAATTCTGTCTAGCCAGAAACAATTGTTTAAAAGTGAGAATGAATGCAACTCACATCAAGTTCTCCAAGGGGCCAGAGAGGCCTGGTCTGCCCTGTCCTAACTTGGCTGAGTTTCTACAGGAGTTATTTTAACTTTCTAGCAAATGCAAATACATTTTTTTAAAAGCAAGCCAATTAAGACACAAGCGTTTAAAGACACAGCAATAATACAAATGCATTATTCATACCTAATTTACAAGATGAACTTCGTTCCGTAAAATATTAAACTGTTTATATGCAGGCTGGGAAGACAATTTTCAAACTGTTCATGTTCCACTCCAAAGCAACGACTACTAGCAAACCAACAATTTCTGGCCAACTTACAGTGTGGACAACACTGCAATCAGACAGTGTTTGACCTCAAGGTATCTACTTGACCCCAAAGAAACACAGACTCACCTGCTATAAAATCCTAAACAATGGGGCAGACAAGGTCACAGGGTCAAATAGAGTATTAGCAGGTCACTGTGCAGCCCACTTGGGAGCAATTACTTCCAGTCATGGCTAAGTGGACACTTGATTGAATACCACTAAGACAGCTCACATCCCATGGATAACAATCCTCACAGCGATTAAGAATTAAAGCCCCCATGATTCAGCCTTTATTACTCAAATGAACCTAACTCCTCCATAAAAAACTCTTGGTATATGCCTGACGCAAGGTCTAAATTGAAATGCCACCTCATTAAACAATAATATCTAATTTTATCTAAATGAATTTTCATGAAAGTGAGCCACACAGCTCAGGAATTTTTAAAATGAATTATCACAAGTAATACATAATTTCACCAAACTAGGGCAGAAAAAAATAGCTTTAGGAATAAAAGGAAACATCAATGTTGAATGAAACACCTATTCTTGTGTGGCTAAAGACAGCAGCAAAGAATATTGGCCACTACAAAACAATGGTAACCTATTTTAAGGAAATCCCTAATTTTTGCTAATGTCAGCTAAAAGCAAACTGGTCCATCACTCATGGAACTTTTAAATAAAATACAAAACTCAGGTCCTCATTCTAAATTAACTGAATATGTGGCTGTAGGAGGTCACATTATTTCTTAAAATATATTTTATTGATTATGCTGTTAAAAGTTGTCCCAATTCTTCCTCCTTTATCCCTCTCCACCTGGTACCCCCATTCCCTCTGGCAAGACCTTCCCCCCCTTCCCCTTCAGTTCATGTACATGGGTCATACATGTAAGTTCTTTGGCTTCTCCATCTCCTCTACTGTTCTTAACATTCCCCTGCCTACTCTGTACTTACCAATTTGTACTTCTTAATCCCTGCACCTGTATGCCCCATTCTCCCACTTCCCCCTCTTAACTGGTAACCATACAAATGATCTCCCTGTCTACGATTCTGTTTCTGTTCCACTGTTTGTTCAGTTTGCTATTTAGAGTCAGTTGTTAATAGCTGTGATTTATTGGCATTTTAATGTTCGTAGTTTTTATCTTATTCTTTTTCTTAGTAAGTCCCTTTAACTTTTCCTATATAATAATGGCTTGGTGATGATGAACTCCTTTAGCTTTACCTTGTCTAGGAAGCACTTTATATGCCCTTCAATTTTACAAGATATCTTTGCTGCCTGGAGTAATCTAAGTTGTAGGTCCTTGCTTTTCATCACTTTGAATACTTACCAGTCTCTTCTCACCTGCAAAGTTTCTTTTGAGAAATCAGCTGACAGTCTTATGGGCACTCCTTTGTAGGTGTGGGCACTGCTTTTCTCTTGCTGCTTTTAAGATTCTCTCTTTAACCTTTGGCATTTTTATTAGGATGTGTCTTGGTGTGGTCCTCTTTGCATCTACCTCATTTGGGACTCTCTGTGCTTCCTGGGCTTGCATGTCTATTTCCTTCACCAAATTAAGTAAGTTTTCTCTCATTAGTTTTTCAAATCAGTTTTCAAATTCTTGTTACTTCTCTACTCCTTCTGGCACCCCTATGATTGAAATGTTGGTACATTTTTGTCCCAGAGCCTCCTTAGTATCCTCATTTTTATAAATTATTTTTATTCTTCCTGTTCTGATTTTTTTTTATGTTCCAAATCATTGATTTGATTCTCAGCTTCATCCACTCCAGTGTTGATTCCCTAAAAATTTGTTAAAATTTCACTTAGTGTAACTTTAATTTCTATCTGGGTCTTTTTTATGCTGTTGAAGTATCCAATGAGTTCCTTGAGCATCCTGATAACCAGCATTTTGAACTCTGTATATGATAGGTTGATCATCTCCATTTTGTTTAGTTCTTTTCCTGGAGTCTTGCTCTGTTCTTTCATTTGGGCCATATTATTTGTGTCTTCATTTTGTCAGCCTCCCTGTGTTTGTTTCTATGTATTAGATAGAACTGCTTGGACTCCCTGTCTTAGTAGCATGGCCTAATATAGAAAAGTGCACCCCTATGTTGGATGGGGTGGAGGCTTAGATAATCACCAGGGTGGGGCAACCCCTGTGAACTAGGTTAATGGAGTCTCCAATATGGCATTGCCATTCGGTGGCTCTGTGTGTAGGAGGACTCGAAAAGGGATAATGGCCGCTGCCTTGGCTGCTGGAGTTTTGCCTGAGATGAAGCTGTCCCCCAGCACTTGCCCTGATTCCAGATACCATGGACATCAGTTTCTCCTTGTGTGCCACTGGTGCCCTTCAAGCTGCTGCTCCAGTGCTGGAGGCCAGAGGGAGTGAATCTGTGTAAGCCCTAAGTCCACTGCAGACCCTTTAAGAGGAGATGCCTGAGAATCCCTCAGTTTCTTCCACTGCCCCAACCACCACTGATTTTTATAACCAGAAGTTATGGGAACTTACCTTCCCAGCACTGGAACTGTGTGCTGGGAGGCCTTATGTGGAACTGGGTTCCCTCACTCTTGAGATATCTCTCCCCATTTTTACCCACCACATGTGGGTGCGGGGCTGCTCGTGGCACATCTCCATGTCTCTGCCCCTTCTACCTGAGTGAATGTGACTTCTTTAATTCCTTGGTTGTTGGACTTCTATACAGCTCAATTTTCTTGATGATTTTGGTTGATAGTTGTTTTGTAGTTTTGTTGTACTTTTTGCTGTGGTTGTGCAAGGAAGTATACTGTGTTTTCCTATACCTCCATCTTGACCAGAGGTCTCTTGGAAGTCATATTACTTTAAAACTTATAAATGATGGTCACATACATCCACTTTGAGCACCCTGGAACATACCACAGTCAAGGCCATGAACAGAGGAAAATGAGGCAGACTCTCCAATTCAAAACCTGCTGGGGCCCTTGTACTTGTATGCATCAGCACCTTCTACTTATGGCAAGTGATGTTTTCTAACTACAGTGATAAATGTAGTTTCTTTACAAGGTAAAATGATTTACCTTTTTAAAAATCAAGTAATTACTAAGATATTATGAGATAAACTCCAACTACCGGTTGTACTTGGTGTCAGCCAACACAACGACCAAAGTTAGGCTAGTACTAATACATGACTTAAAATTGTACGACCAGCCCTTCCTATGGGCTGATCGGCTGGATCCACAAATACGCACATGAAGTAAAAACCTAGAGTTTGGGCCCCAGTGTGTCCCTAATAACAAGGTGGACATTCTCTGCCAGGGAAATCTTGAAAACTAGGTCAACAGATACAAACAACCCTTTCGGAAATGTGCACAGAAATAGTCTAAATAAAAAAATATGTATCTTATAGAGGCCTGTAAGGAAGAAAAATGGGGGGGGGGGATTATAAGGAAATCTCATCCAAAGAAGAAATGGGCTCTAAGAAGCAAATTAACCATTTTAATCAATGTTTATTAAAAAGCACCCCCTGTGCAATTTACATGAGCTACAGAACTACGGAAGCTCACCTCTAGGGAGAAGTAGCCCAGCAAGGCCTGGTGAGAAGAAGGCTTCACAGGCAACATTTATTAAAAGGCTCCTCCCTTTCTAGGCTGATGCAGACAGGGGCCAGAGCCTGACAAGGAGAGTGGAGGCCTCCTCACCCCTCAGCCAGGCACATTCATGCAGTGAACTACCCAATTATACACCAGAGCAGCCTGTCACAACAGTAGCAGTTGATACATGGCTACTGGGCAGCTTTCCACCAACAAAGATTTATTAAATTAACAATCACTAATGATTCTCCAAATATCACTCAGAAGACAGCTAGTTTGAAATTAAGACACAGTCCCTGCCTTCCAGAAGCTAACTCTTACCCAACAGACTGGAAAGAATCCTGTTTTGAAGACTGGCTTCCAAGCTAAGTGGCCCTCATCAAATCCTTGACAAACGAAGACCTTTAATGTCTACATCCATGCTGTAGATTCAACTAGATGAACTCATTTAAAGAAAAACAGATTGTGCTAAAAGCTATTAACAAAGCTCCATATAGACCTGGTTTCAAGTCCAACACCATCAACTGCCAGCCATGGCTAACATGAAACAGGTAAAATAGGAATCAGGTTGCTCAACTCTTCTCAGAGACTAAGAAGAAACAAGGCCCCACCAAAGTGTAATTAAATATAAAATTTTGTTTTCTTTTTGTTTTTTCATAAGAGGACAATCCATGTAACAGGATGGAAAACAAACAAAAAAATGCTTGTATTATGTTAGGTCGTTCTGTAAGAAAGAATACAAAATGTAAGCCAAGGGACGGCCTATTTTTTAAGTCTCAAAAATAACCTTTTTAAAATTCATCCTGTACTACCTATACTATGATTTCAAATAAATTTGTTTCCTTTTCATCTAAAGCTAGCCACATTCATTCGCTCACCATCCCTTTTTTTTTTTTAGTTTACCAAAGGCAGTTCTGCCATAATGATACAAAGTTTGGGTCATTCAAAGAGAAAGACCATGGTATGTTTTAGGACTTTGAAATGCCACCAAAAAAAAAAAAAAAAAAACCAGAAAGAAAAAGGAGTTGGTATATAGATTGTTTTAAATACACACCTAAAATGCAAATCACCAACAATGAAGACGCTATTGTGGTTACTTTTTGTTCTCCTTATAAAAACATGTTTGTACTTTCACCTCCCAGCACCTGTATAGTATAAAATAAAAACAACTCCAGTAAATTGCTGACAAACAGGTAATACAAGTAGAAAGAATTCCCTAACTTTCAAGCTGTCAGTTCAGGGGAAAAGAAAAAGCTGAAGTAAAAGATGTCCCCAAAGTTATCTGGCAAACACACTCTCTCAAAAAGAAATGTGAAGTACATAACAAAACAGATACGCACTAATGTGAATGCCTAATTATGTACCACCCAAACAGACTTGACTGACTTCTACAGAGCTGTGACTGCCATCAAGCAAACTCAGAGAAATAATAAATAATGTCTGACTTTCTAAAGTCCTCAAAAACTATTCACAGTATCAAAATATGTGGACCACTGGAATTTCACTTCAATATTGTCAGGGAACACAAAGGTCGCAGATTGATGTGAAGTTAGAGACTCAGACTCACTTACCCTGATTTTCAGTACAGTTTGAAGAAACAGTTAACAAACAAAATTATAAGGGATTGGCCACTTGAATAAAAAAAAGAGGAATATGGTGAGCAAACATACAAAATGTGTGGTTTTTATGATAGCTTATCTAACAGAAACAGGAATGTGTAAGTTCACAGAATTTAAAAAAGTCAAAATTTTGGCCTGAAGGTGGGGGAACTTTAGGCATGAAAGAATGACCAAAAAGAGGTCTTCACAAGCTGTTTTCTAAGAAAGTCTTCAAGTGTTCAGTATCATCAACAAATGGTGGCTGTGAAATATTTAACATCCAGGAGGGCTAAGCCAAGAAACATTCCTGGTTTCAAAAGACAATGCCATATATGGCAAAACTCTGCCCCAAGTATAATTATAAGACATAACTTAGATTTTAATACAGGCGACGTTTCTGACTGATAAAAAGAAAACCAAAAACCAAACCTCTCAACAGTGGATTCTGCAACTCGGCCAGGTGGGAAAATCAACTCTCCTTGCTCTTAGCCTGATGATTTGGGTTGTGTGCTGAGGTGCCTTGACAAAAAGTGTTTAGTAGGAGAATCAAATTAAGATTTTCATTCTTAATTACTAGAGCCTGTTAGTACATGTCAATACTTCATGTGCACATTACCCGACACAATATTTTCTTCCCATTCATGGTCAAATCAAAGACTGAAAGCAGCATATAATGGGTGTTACCTTATGTAAATCTCTCTGGTCCTCTGGAAACTCCAACCAACCCCTTATCTAGAGGGGCACCGCCAGACCAGAGGAAATTTCTCACAAACTCAGTCCTCACTACGCTACACATTTGTGTACTAAGCCCTTTGCAAGCATTATTTTATTTAATTATCATGACAACAATACAAGGAAGGTGTGCTATTTTACAACACGAAAACTAAGATTAAGTAATTTACTTAAAACGTGCTGTATGTTAGCAGGATTAGGATTTACACTAAGGACAATGTAAATCCATGCTAAATGTAAGGGTGAGTCAAACACTCAAGAAAAGCTCACCATCCAGGAAGGGAGGAGAAAGGACTAAACCGACTTATACTCACTTGGCCATTCTGTTCCCAAAGTAGACCCCTACCTTAGAAATCAATTATGACTTTTTAACGGAGACTTCTCCACAGCGCAATTTAAATAGCCCAGCTGAAACCCATTCTTCACTTCCTTATGTTTAACTCTTGAGTTCAGGTGTGAATCAAACTGTTGTTCTTTATTTTTACTATCTCTACCTCTAAGGAGGAGCACACATAAACAAATATAATTTCTTCCAGGCCCAGAGATCAGTGCAATCCTCAGATAGAGAAGATAGCTATTAAAACCAAGGCTTATAATTCGATTCCAGATTCCAAAAAGATGGGTTTTACAAAGTGATGGTTTCCCAAGGTCACCTGGGAAGGGCTTGCCCCTTAGCCACCAGCCCCAGCAGCTGCCTGGCCAGCAGCTCTCAGCAAGGAGCCACTAAGCTACCACCTGACTCTGGCCACAGCTGAGAACAACTGCTGTTCTAACAGAAGAGATTGGACCCCTCAACAGGAAGGGCTCACAGCAATGCATTTCCACTCCACCCTAGTTTAAACAAAGGAGGTCTGCTTGAAAAACAACTTGGCAAAAAGAGAAAGAAAGAAGCAGGAGAGAGGAAAAAAGGAAGAGAAAAGGAGGGAGGGAGACCAGCCTCCCTTGTGAGGAAAGAGAGAGGGGTATGAAATAGTCCATCCTCTCAAGACAATCTTCCATTTTTCTCTTGCTTCCCTACCTAACTGCAGGGTTACCTTTAGCATGATCACTTAGGAGGGAAGTGATTTATCAGCTCTGAGAGGTGAAGGTAACAATCTTCAAACCAAAGGTGTCTGGGATGGGCCAACAAGTTGAAACCCACAGGAAAGGGTTTGACTGGTAATATGTGTGCATGTAAATGGACAGATCCTTCAACCCCAGTGTCCTGTACACCCAATATTTTATATGACTACCTTGGCGTGTAAGTCAATGGAGAACACATGAAATTTATAGCAGAACTATGTGCTCTGTGTATCTTACGTTCAGAACACCATTCAGAAAGACTCATTTTGTGCTTTCCACATGCTCAATTCTACCTTGCCTTTTATTTGTTTAATTTCATGAAGTCTCAGGTCCTACCAGATTCCATAGAATTTACAGGCAGCCACCTTTTACCCCTCTCTTGCAAAGCTTCCTCTCCCATGCCTAGTCAGCACTGTAAAGAAACTTATTAATGCAGCTGCTCAAACACCAGGAAGTGGATGGTCCCACAACCAAATCTGCTCCCTGGATGCCTAGCCTCTTACCTTTGTTTTTCACCTAAAACGGTTGCCAAGGCAGACAGGTCCTAGCTGAAGGGTTTTTAAAGATATTAATTTGGTGACAGTCTGAGTTTTCTTAAGGTAGAAAATTTAAAAGTACAACTAAAAAAGCAACTTACTTGCTAATTAATGTTGCCAAAATTTCCTTCCAATCCTACCCCACTGTGCCTAAAGGAGATCAAAAGAAGGTGGGGCACTTATTCTTTCTTTTGCTAAATTTGGCAGGAAAAGTAAAGGGAAGCTACTCCTCTGAGTTCTCCACCCACCCTGCCCTTCTCTTCCACATGGAAAGAACATAAAGTGCCTTAAGCAACAACTATACTGGCCACTCTGCCACGTAACTAGCAATAATTCCATGATGTGTATTTAAGCATAAATTTCTCAGGGAGAGAGTAAAAAGTACTGAGGTACACATATTTCATCCTATAAGGAAAGAAAAATGAGTCATATCTAAACAATTCAAACCAAAGCACAGGACTATGGCCATATATTTTGCTTCTATAACCACAAATAAAGAGTTTAGAATCTGCCATAAGTTAAGGTTATCATGTAAGTTTTAAGAAACACAAAATATTTTCAATTTTCCTAATATGAAATAAAATAGATTGTTTAAATATTTCACAACTGTTAATCAGGCAAGATGTATTCTAAAGATATGTATTTCTATCAGCATTTTCAAACGCACCCCCTTTCCCAAGTCTTTAATTTTACAGAATGATTTTCAAATGTTTTTTCAAGGGACAACAGCATGTTGGGAAGATACACAAAATACCTTTCAAATTTTTAGCTTAGTATTATTATTTATTTTTAGTGAATAATGGAAGTCTTCAGCTAACATGAAGGGGTTCTCCAGAAAGTTTCAATAATTATTAAAAAATAACATCAGGACACAAAATTTCTTCTTGAGGAAACGCCCTGTTTAAAATAGATCGAAAGTGGTTTGCACCCATAATGAATAAAGAAAAAGCCATAAAACCTCAGTGCCAGGCAAAAGCCATGTGTTCCAAAGACTGAAGTAAACGATCATTTATTGCTAATATTGGAAAGCTTATGCTAAAAGTAGCTGAAACAACTCAACAGCTTTCTTTTTTATATATTTTTATTTATTTATTTATTTTGTTCAAGTACAGTTGTCTCCACTCCCTCCCAGCCCAGCCACCGCCCTCCCACTCTTGATCCCACTCCCCCTTGTTTTGTCCATGTGTCCTTTATAGATGTTCCTGAAAACCCTTCCCCCAGTTTTGCTATCACCCCCTCCCACCTCCCCTCTGGTTACTGTTAGTTTATACTTAATTTGAAACTATCTGGTTATATTTTGCTCACTTGTTTGTTTTGTTGATTAGGTTCCACTTACAGGTGAGATCATACGGTATTTGTCTTTCACCACCTGACTTATTTCAATTAGCATAATGCTCTCCAGTTACATCCATGCTGTTGCAAAGAATTGGAGACCCTTCTTTCTTCCTGCTGTGCAGTATTCTGTAGTATAAATGTACCACAGTTTTTTGATCCATTCATTTACTGATGGGCACTTAGGTTGATTCTAGCATTTGACTATTGTAAATTGTGCTAATATGAACATTGGAGTGCAGAGGATCTTGTGGATTGGTGCTTCAGGGTTCATAGGGTATAATCCCACCAGTGGTGTTGCTGGGTCAAAAACCAGTTGAATTTTTAGTTTTTTGAGGAAATTCCATATTGTTTTCCATAGTGGTTGTACCAGTCTGTATTCCCATCTACAGTGCACTAGGGGTTTCTTTTCTCCATATCCTCTCCAACACTTGTTTGTTGATTTGTTAATGAATGGCCATTCTCACCAGTGTCAAGTGGTATCTCATTGTGCATCTCTCTAATGGCTAGTGATGCTGAGAATCCTTTCATATGTCTCTGGGCCCCCTGTATGTCCTCCTTGGAGAAATGTCTGTTCAAGTCTATTGCTCATTTTTCAACTGGGTTGTTTGTCTTCCTGGAGTGGAGTCATGTGAGTTCCTTATATATTTTGTAGATCAAACCCTTGTCCAAGGTATCATCAGCAAATATGTGGTTCTCTCTTCATTTTAATGCTGTTTTCTTTAGCCATGCAAAAGCTTTTTAATTTGATGAGGTCCCATTTGTTTATTCTTTCTTTTATGTCCATTGCTCTAGGGGACATATTGGTGAGGATGTTGCAGCATGAAATATCTGAAATTTTCCTGCCTATGTTCTCCTTTAGAACTTTAATGGTGTCACGGCTTATATTTAAGTCTTTTATCCACCTTGAATTTATTTTGGTGTATGGTGTAAGTTTGTGCTCAAGTTTCATTTTTTTGCATGTAGCTGTCCAGTTCTCCCAACACCATTTGTTGAAGAGGCTATTTTTACTCCATTTTATGCTTCTACCCCCTTTGTCAAATATAAATTGATCATAGAGACTTAGGTTTATTTCTGGGCTCTCTATTCTGTTCCATTGGTCCATGTATCTGTTCTTATGCCATACCAGGCTGTTTTGATTACAGTGGCCTTGTAATACAGCTTGATATCAGATGTGATCCCTCGTACTTTGTTCTTTCTCAAAATTGCTGCAGCTATTCAGGGTCTATTATAGTTTCATATAAATTTTTGAAATGTTTGTTCTATGTCTGTGAAATATGTCATTGGTACTTTAAAAGAGATTGCATTGAATCTATACATTGCTTTGGGTAGTATAGACATTTTAATGATGTTAATCCTTCCAATCAATGAACATGGTACACATTGCCATTTGTGTCTTCCTTAACATCTTTCTTCAGTGTTGCATAGTTTTCTGAGTACAGGTCTTTTACCTCCTTGGTTATATTTATTCCTAGATACATTATTTTTCTTGTTGCTACAGTAAATGATATTTTTCCTGATTTCTGTTTCCTGATTTCATTGTTGGTGTACAAAAATGCCATTGATTTCTGAATATTAACTTTGTATCCTGCTGTTTTGCCAAATTCACTTATTAGGTCAAGTAGTTTCTTGGTGGAGTCTACAGGAATTTCTATGTACACTATCATGTCACCTCCAAACAATGACAGTTTTAGTTTCTCCTTTCTAATTTGGATGCCTTTTCTTTCTTTTTCTTGTCTGATTGCTTGGCTAGGACTTCCAATACTATGTAGAATAAAACTGGTAAAAACAGACATCCTTGTGTTGTTTCTGACCTTAATGGAAAAAGCATTTAGTTTTTTCCCATTGAGTATGATGTTGGCTGTAGGTCTCTCATATATGGCCTTTATCATGTTGAGGAATGCCTCCTCCATTCCCACTTGGCTGAGTGTTTTTATCATAAATGGGTGCTGTACCTTGTCAAATGCTTTTTCCACATCTATTGATATGATCATGTGATTTTTGCCTTTTATTTTATTTGTTATGTATTACATTTATTGATTTGTGAATATTGTACCATCCTTGTATCCCTCGATCCCACTTGATCATGGTGTATGATCTTTTTAATATATTGCTAGATGTGGTTTGCCAACAGTTTGTCGAGGATTTTAGCATCTATGTTCATCAGTGATACTGGCCTGAAGTTTTCTGTCTTTGTTCTGTCTTTATCTGGTTTGGGGATTAGGATGAAGCTTGCTTCCTAAAAAGAGTTTGGGAGTCTTCCATCTTCTTAAGTTTTTTGGAATAGTCTGTGAAGGATCGGGGTTAGCTCTTCTTTATATGCTTTGTAAAATTCTCCTGTGAAACGTTCTGATCCAGGGTTTTTTGTACCAAGGGAGTTTTTGATTACTGCTTCAATTTAATCAGCTATTAGTGATCTGTTAGCTATTAGCAGGCTTTCTTTCTGCTTCCTCTTTATTCATTTTGGAAGATTCTATTTTCCTGAAATTGTCCATTTCACCTAGGTTTTCAAAATGTCTAAGCATATACTTCTTCGTAGTAATTTCTTACAGTCCTTTGTATTTCTCTGATATCAGTTGTAATCTCTCCTGTTTCATTTGATTGTGTTTATTTGGGTCCTTTCTCTCTTTTTCTTGATGAGTCTGCTTAAAGGCTTGTTGATTTTGTTTATCTTTTCAAAGAACCAACTCCTGGATTTACTGATGCTTAGAATTGTGCTTTTAGTCTCTATGTCATTTAATTCTGCTGTCATCTTGGCCATTTCCTTCTTTCTACTTGCTCTGGGCTGCTTTGTTGTTCTTCGAATTCTTGCAAGCATAGGGTTAGGTTGTTTATTTGAAATGTTTGTATCTTTTTTACCATACAGATGGCTATGAACTTCCCTCTCAGGACTGCTTTTGCTGTGTCCCATAAGTTCTGGACTGTTTTGAGTTCATTTTCATTTTTTTCCAGAAACTTTTAGATTTCTTCCTTAATCTCATTCTTGACCCATTCACTGTTTAATAGCATGCTATTCGATCTCCATGAGTTTGAGTGTTTTGGGTTTTTTTCCTTGAGGCTGGTTTGTAGTTTCAGTCCCTTGTGGTCAGAGAAAATGTTTGGTATGATTTCAATTTTCTTGAATTTGTTCAGGCTTGTTTTGTGTCCTACCATGTGATCTATCTTTGAAAATGTTCCATGTGCATTTGAAAAGACAGTGTATTTTGCTTCTTTGGGGTGAAAGGTTCTATATATATCAATTAAGTTCATTTAATCTAGGACATTGTTCAATGCCACAATATCTTTATTGATATTGTTTGGAACCCTATCCATTTTTTGACAGTGGTATGTTGAAATCTCCTACTATAATTGTTTTGCTATCAATATCTTTCTTGAAGGCCTCCAAGATATTCTTTATGTATCTGAGTGCTCCTATGTTGGGTGCACATATATTTACAATGTTTATGTCTTCGTGATGGATTCTTCCCCTGAGTATTATGAAGTGTCTTTCTGGGTCTCCTTTTATGGCCCTTGTTTTGAAGTCTATTCTGTCCGACATGACAAAATAGGGTATTGCTACCCTGGCTTGTTTTTCCTGTCTATTTGCTTGGAATATCTTTTTTTCCAATCCTTCACTTTCAGTCTGTGTAGGTCTTTTGTTCTGAGGTGTGTCTCTTGGAGGCGGCATGTATATGAGTCATGATTTCTTATGCATTCAGCTACTTTATATCTTTTGACTGGAGCCTTTAATCCATTTACATTTAAGGTTATTATTGATAGGTACTGATTCATTTCCATTTTACTTCCTTTGTATCTGTGTTCCTCTCTCACTCTTTTTCTTTCTTTTCTTAAAGCATTCTCTTCAGCGTATCTTTCAGTGCTGATTTGGTGGAAGTGCTGATTTATTGTTTGAGACTTCTTTTGTCTGGGAAACTCCTTATTTGGCCTTCTATTTTAATTGAGAGCCTTGCTGGATAGAGTAATCTTGGTTGCAAGCCTTTGGTTTTCATTACTTGGATTATTTCTTGCCATTCTTTTCTGGCCTGCAGCATTTCCATTGAGAAATCAGCTGCTAGCTTTATTGGGACTCCCTTGCATGTTACTTCCTGTTTCCTCCTTGCTGCCTTTAAGATTCTTTGTCTTAGAATTTTGCCATTTTAATTATGATGTGTCTTAAAGTGGGCTCTTTGGATTCCTCTTGATTGGAATGCTCTGTGTTTCCTAGATTTGTGTGAGCTTTTCTCTCTTCAAATTAGGGAAGTTTTCCATCATTACTTTTTCAAACACATTTTCTATCCCTTGCTCTTTTTCTTCTTCGGGTATCCCTATTATACAGATATTATTACGTTCCATGTTGTCCTGCAGTTCCCTTAACACCTCTTCATTCTTTCTGAGTCTTTTTTTCCTCTACTTGCTCTTTCTGGAAGTTTTTTCCTACCTTGTCCTCCAGTTCACTGACTCAACGGTCTCCTTTATCTAGCCTGTTTTTGATTCCTACTACTGTGTTCTCCAATTCAGAAATTTTATTCTTCATTTTTTCTAGTTCTTGTTGATGATTTCTATTTCCTTTTTCATGTTAATATAGTTTGCTGTGAGTTCATTATAGTTTCCCTATAGTTTTTGGTAATTCTCTGTGAGCTCATTAAGCTTCCTTGTAACAATTGCTTTGATCTCAATATCTGATTCTTAACTTGCCTCTATTTCACACTTAGCATTCTTTCTGATGTTTCCTCCTTTCATTTGGGGATTCTTCATCTTCCCATTGTTTGTGAGACATTTCTTGTTAGCCTCTGCTCTGAAATCGATCTCTTCTGACTCTCTGAATTTGTGGTATGACTTTCTATGATAAGAGACCCATGAGATTCAGTGGTGCAGTCTCCTTGATCTCCCAAACTTGCTTTTCTTGGGTGTCATTTATATTGGCTCTTTGGATGTATTTGTATTTTTATTGTTGTTGAATTGTTCTTTGGTGGGTCCTTCCCTCCAACTGGTTGACTGAGGGTCACCCCACCCACCATGTTTTGTATGCTGTTGTGCAGATGGACACGAGTTATACTGAAGCAGGTTCTTTTGTCTGTCCATGGTTATAAGGCTTATCTCTCATTATTGTTCAGATGTTTGTTCTGGGTAATTTCTCCACAGTTTAGTTTAGTTGTAATTCCAGATTGGTCCTGGGAGGAGGTTATAGTATGGCTTCCACTCACTCCTCCGCCATCTTCTTTTATTATCTGTAGGTGATTCCTTTGTTGGTAGGTTCTCTCTTCTAGCAGGTATGTTGACGTTCACAGCTCCCAACTGGCAGAGCTAGAGCCCGAGGGAAAGACCCGATCCGTTCTGCTCCTCACGTGGGTGCTGGCAGGACTCCACTCTCAACAGCTCTCTCTTAAAGATAGCGATTCTCAAACTTTACAGAAGATTAAATTCACCATCTGGTTTGCTAAATTAAAAATGTAAATCCCAAGCTCTAACTCTTGAGAATCACACACAGCAGGTGTGGATGAGGTCAAAAGCTACATTTTGTCCTGGTCAGGTAGTTCAGTAGGTTAGAGCATTGTCTGATATGCTGGGGTTGCAGATTTGATCACTGGTCAGGGCACATACAAGAATCAAATGATAATGAATAAATAAGTGAAACAAGTCAATCTGTCTTTCTCTCTCTCTCTCCCCCCCACCCCCTCCCTTCCTTCCTTTCTCTGTCTCAAATCAGTAATTTGAATAAATAAGTGAAACAAGTCAATCTGTCTTTCTCTCTCTCTCTCCCCCCCCCCCCTCCCTTCCTTCCTTTCTCTGTCTCAAATCAGTAATTTGAAGAAGAAGAAGAAGAAGAAGTAGTAGTAGTAGCAGCAGCAGCAGCACCAGCATTTGAAAAAACACTCTGTTCAGGGTCTCACCAGAGACAGTTACCAGACTGCAACTGTCATTTTTGTAGGTTTTGGTTTTGTATCATTATTTATTCTATGACTTTTGAGGGGGAAGCATCAAGCCTAAATTAAAAGTATGAACATTTCCTGAATGTAGCTGACAACTCTGAGTCAGAGCTTACTGGGCTGGGAACAGGCACATGACCCAAGCTAGGCCAATCAAATGCTTCAAATTCTCCCCCGATGAATTTGGACTGAGATAAAGCAAAATCATATTGTATGTAAGTTTAACTAATACCAAGGCAACCACCTTGGAGGAGGAGCAGGATAAAGAAAGCATGTTTATTGAGTGCAAATTATAAATGAATGCCTTGGAGCAAAAGGAGCTAAAAATCTGCTGTTCCCTTATGCCCCTTACATCTTTGTTCCCACATGCCCCAGACTATGAGCATCTCTCCTCATTTACCAGCAATTTCCAAGACTTTCAAAAGAAATTTTAACTAGGCGCAATTTCCACCTGATACTGACTTCATACCCTAACCTTCAGGTAAGCTGCAATTTCACTAGACAAGAACAGCAGGTCCACTGAGAACTTAAGACTAGCAGCCTGTGGCCTGAGAAGCAGAGAGTGAGTCCGCAGAGGGGATAGGGCAAAGTGGATGTATAGTGAGAAACAAAGAAGTGAAAGGATGCTGAGACCTAATGATTCTACTTTCTGGTTCTTCTCCCTTCAGGGGTAAGTGTGCACCCCAAGGTTACCCCACAGTATGTTTTTAATAACCACCATGCCTCCCCCTCTCCCCCTCTTCTGCTTGTCTGTTAGCTGCCCGCAATACCAAGACTCCTTGCAAAAACGCTAAGTATTCGGAACTAAATAGGAAAGAACTCTTCTCCTCCAGGTCTCAGAGATCAACAGTAACCCTTTTGGGGTCATGATGTAGGGCCATCTACACACTGTCAGTCTGCAGAAGAGAAAAACAGCACACAGTCAAGACAGAGACAAAAGAGTGACGCTGAGAGCAAGTGCCTTATTTTTCTGAAGGATCCTGGTTCCCAGCTCTTCCCATATATTCCATGATACAACTCTAAATCATTTCTACAAATCCCCCTTTTCCTCTTGTCCTTATAACCAAAAAATGTCTCCAAGTATTATTCTGAAAATATTTTAGAGCAAAGAAGGAAAGTTGCCGGACTCTTAGTAATTCACTCGTGACCCAGAAACTGCTGAAGAATGTACCTCACCCACCGTAAGTTACTATTCCTTACCCAATGCTGAGACAGTCAGTGTCTTTTCCTCCAACAATCAAATCTCCCTGGCCACTAGTGACAGTCTTCTTTGATACACTCTGAATTTCTGTACTTACACAGTACAAACCACTAAGCATGGAAACAGCACTAAAGTCAAATGGACTCTTTTCTCAACCACATTAGGAGTCATAAATAAAGAGCTAACATTAATCATTTAAGCCCCTCTAAAGCAGTCTTTTCTTTCTTCTTCCTTTTGTTTATTCATTAAATTGACTGACTGACTGACTGACTGACTGACTGACTAATTGATTGACTGGAGTTGTTGCTCCATCCTGGAAGAGCACAGAAAACATAGGTTCTAAAGGAAAATCCCTTCATGTAAAGTGGGGGTTTTTGAGACATGACCCAGATCCTGGCAGAGGCCCCACCCCAACTCCAATGGGAGAAGTTCTGTGGTCCCATTTAACATGTTCGTGGTATGTCAGGGTACAAACCCAGAGAGAGAATGGAGCAGTAGAAGACACTCTACATACAACACCCATGTTCTTCCAGTTCACCAAAAGCAGCACATGTTCACAGAAGTAAGTATGATGGCCATGCCAAGACAGGAAAGTCACTTACTTCCCCACAGCCTCTGCCTCCTGCCCACCTGAACCATGGAAGAACCATGACCCTGAATGATAGATGCACGGTGGGAAAGGCAAGCCCAGCACACAGTGAGTGACAAAAATGCAAGGCACCACAGTGTTTCAGCTGCCCTAGATCCTGAGTTCTGGGTGCTCCATTAAACAAAGAGGCTCTAAAAAACAGCAGAGGGTTGCCATGGATCACAACCAACCAGCCTGACAAAAGACAGGTGACAAAGGAAGTACAGCAGCCAGCAAGGTGGACTCAGCTCCAGCTGCACTTCAGGTCAAAGGGGCTGAGGCATCACCTTCCCAGAAGTGAGTCATGAGGTAAGTTTGAAGGGAGGCAAGGTGGTGATAGGATTTTCATGAATCCCAGTGTGGTGCTGGCTCAGCAAGCCCAGAAAGAACACAGGGAGAGAGTAAGTCTCTATCCAGAGTCACTGCAGGACGCAGGAGACCTGAGGGCACCAGGGGTACCCTGGAAGTCAGAGAAGCAGGGAGGGGCCCACAGCAAGGGTCTCACTGCCAAGCTGACAGACCAGCAGGAAGACAGTGCACAGTGGTCTAAGACCAAACAGGGCCAAGGCCCAGACGCACATGTGATTTGCTTGCTTCAGCTTCTGAAACTCTGAACTGTTTCATTTGTAAAACAGGGGAAAAAACAATACATCTCTTGCAAGGCTGCAAAAATGCATTTAAAGTTTTTAATATGATAGCGGAAGGGGAGCCTGCAAACTACCGGCCCAAAGTCAGGATCCCTCTGAGTCCTTTTTTTTTTAGTCTGCACGCTGGGAATAATTTTTACATTCTTAAACAGTTGGGAAAAAATAAAAATAATAGTTAGTGAATCAAGTTTTATTGGAACACTGCCACATCTGTGCATTTACACGTTGTCTGTGACCAAGTTCAAGCAGCAAAGGCAGAACTTAAAAGGCCGAGACACTGTACAGTCTGCAAAGCCTGAGACACTCACTATTGGCCTTCCCACAAACATGTGCCAACCCTGCACTAGCCAACAGAAACCACTGCATAACCATGGGCTGTGCCTCACCTTGTACAAAAGGAGATTTAGCAGACAAGGCAGGGAAATCTTTTTTGAAATATAATACACATGTTGTAAAATATACCCTTTTAAGTCGAACATTTAAGTGACTTTTTAGTCTATTCAGAGATGTCAAACCATCATAACAATCTAAGTTTAGACCACTCTTAACACCTCAAAAGAAACCACTGCCATTAGCAGTCACTCCCCATCCCCGCCTCTCCCCAGTCACACACAACCACTAACCAAACTTGTTTCCATAGATTTGCCAATTCTGGACATTTCACAGAAATGGAATTGTAAAATATATCACCTATTGTTTCAACTTCTTTCATTTGGCATCATATTTTCAAGGTTCTTCCATGTTGTAGCCTGTGTCAGTGCTTCAATGCTTTTTACAGCTGAATACTAGTCCCTCGTATGTCTAAAGCAAATTTTATTTATTCATCAGTTCATGGACATTTGGGTGGTTTCCACTTTAGGTTATTATCAATAATTTTCCTATGGACACCAACATACATATTTTTGTGTAGGCATAATTTCATTTCTCTTGGGAACATACTAAGTAGAACTGCTGGGTTTCATGGTAACTAAACTTCTGAGAAACTTCCAAACCTTTTTCCAGAATGGTTGAACTGTTTTATACTCCAGTTTATATGCATCTTCACCAACATATGTTATTGTCTTTTTTATCATGGCTAAGTATCTGCAAAGTGAGATATAACTGTGATTTTTTTCATTTGCCTAGCGATTAATGATGTTGAGCATCTTTACATGTATTTATTGGTCATTGGTATACTTTCTTTAGGTAAATGACATACATATCCTTTGCCTACCTTTTACTTGGGATAGCTTTTCGTTGTTGAATTTTAAGAGTTCTTTATATATACTGGATACTAGCCCCTTACCAGATACATGGCCTACAAATATTTTCTCCCATTCTGTGGACTTTCTTTTCACTTCATTGATAGTATCTTTTGAAGAACAAAAGTTTTTAATTTTGATGAAGTCCAAATTATCTATTTTCTTTTGTTGCTCATGCCTTTGGTGTCATATGTAAGACATCACAGCCTAATCCAAGGTGATAAAGATTCACTCTTATGACTTCTACGAGTTTTATATGTTTGGCTCTTACATTTAGGCCTTTGATGTGTATATTATGAAGCAGTGGTCTAACTTTGTTTTTTTTGCACATGGATATTCTGTTGTCCCTGTACCATTTGTTGAAAAGACTGTACTTTCCCCATTAAAGTGGACTGGCACCCTTGTTGTAAAATCAACTGACCACAAGTATGAAGATTTATTTCTGGACTCCCAATACTATTCCACTGATCTATATGTCTATCCTTATTCTAGTATCATACTTTCTTAATTATTGTAGTTTCATAGTAGGTTTTAAAGTCACAGTTTAATCATCAAACTTTGTTTGTTTGTTTGTTTGTTTTTCAAAAGTGTCTGGGCCATCCTGGACAACCTGCACTGCCATATGACTTTTAGAATCAAATTGTTAATTTCTACCAAAAAAAAAAGACACCTGGGATTTTGATAGCTTTGAGTCTGTCGATCAGTTTGGAGAGTACTGCCATCATAACAATATTAAGTCTTTTAGTCAATGAAACGGAATATCTTTCCATTTAGTTAGGTATTCTTGAATGTATTTAGACAATGTTTTATCATTTCAGCATACAAGTTTTGTACCTCTTTAATTAAATTTGTCCCTAAGTAATTTTTGTTGTTACTGTAAATGGGATTCTTTGACATCTTTCTTGTTAGTATGAATTTTAACTTGGAGCTGTAGAGAGTCAACGGGTGGCTGTACAAGAAACAAGGACCAAAGCCTAAAAGAAAACAAACATTAAAATAAGCTGGCTTTCAAAGAGATATAATGGGCCAAGATTCATGCCAGACTTTGGATCTCAAGCCCCTTTGTGGGCAAGCACAGTGTTTGTCTAGTTTGTCCTACACACCAAGCATATAGTAGGCACCCAGGGAACACTTGTTGAATGATTATTGCTCTCAACACTAGCAGAAAGCATTTAATCTATATCATCTATTTTAGGCAAGAAATATGCCCATAAGTATTCTTTTCTTCAAGCTATAGGCTGGTTCTAATGGTGTGGATTGCAGATATTACCGACTATAATGGTGCAAAATATTCACATGCAAGAAAACACCTTTGGTGAAGACTTCCTGCTAGCTGACAAGTTCCCCCTAAGCTTTTCCAGCTAAACAATTGAAAATGTCACTGGCAGGGAAGAAAATAAGGGTTAGTAAATATAAGTAGCAGAGGAAGCACTGAGCATTTTACAAACAGCACTGGTCCTCTTGACAACAATGTAAAGAATGTATAATGACACCCAAAGGTAAACAAAGAATATGCAAAAGGTGCCAGGTAGGTAAGGAAAAGTTGAACTCTAGGCTAAATGTGACATTTATCACTACTCTAGCTTTCCTTTCTTTTCTAAGACAGGGATAATCAATTAAAGTAGTAGGAATTCACTAAGGACACTGTTATGATGTGTTGTGCTGGCACCATGTCAACTGTCTCAGGTACATAATCTCATTAACTTCATGTGACAATCCTGAGGCAAGTACTATGACTATCATCGTTTTCAAACGGAGAGAACACGCGCCTACAGATGCTAGGATAACTCCCACGACTTTGTATCACCCAACTGCACAGCTGGTATTTAAGCCCAGGTCATAACTTCAAAATGTACACAGTATGGGAGATTGTATACATACACATATAAGCACATACTGTATACACTTACAAGCATAGCATAGATCTAATGTCCTGATACAGATACTAATTCTAATGCCCTCATATTAATTACTAATTTGATTTCAAACATAAATCAAAGTTTGGAAAGAGACAACTATTTTTACTCTTTTTAAGCCAACAAGTTGAAGGAATGTGAAATCCATAACAAAAAGGTTGCAAATACTTTGCCATTAAAACCACACTCATGCAATCTCACATCATGTTGTTTTCTGCAGTGCTGGGTTTGAGTCCTAGATCCGTCTCAAAGATGGAACTTTGGAAATGTCCCTTTTCATACTAAATTGCCCTGCCCTAATCTTCAAGGTCATAGCCAATTTTAAAATTCTAAAATTCTTCGAAGCTTCCAGCTATTAAGTAATCAACTTTCCTTGCACACAAATTTACACCATTATCAAACCTACTGGTCAATTATAGCCCGAGTTCACATGGAAAAACAGTGGGCACATTTAAAAGTGCCCTTGATCAGAAAACCATTTCTTAAGTAAAGAAAAAAAGAAAGATGTGGGGGTAGGGTGGAGAGATTGGCTTTGATAAAGTGCATCTTGAGCCCTTTGTCTCCTGGCTGCTCCATAACCTAAATCATTTCCTTGCTTTCACATAGTAAATTTTCTGCTAGATGTCTAGATATGCTAGAGATCAGGTTACAGTGTGAAGGACAAAAGATAAAAACAATCTGCATACTTCCATCTGGCTCCTCAGAGCACACAGTGCAGGGACTTGCAATGTGAGGAGAGAAGCAAGCTACTCTCGCTGCACAACAGATACTGCAAAATGTCACAGAAACAAATCTTTCATGAGAATCAGAGATGCTGGAATGTGTAATTAACCAAAATTTACTCTGAGAAAATTTTCCTTTAAAAAGTAAGACCTGGATACTTAACATAATGTTGCCTCCACAAGTGGATAAAAAGTTGACAACAGACCAATGTATTAGATAGTCCACACTGTAGAGCTGCTCTTCTTACTGTGATCTAGTGACTCCTGTTTTTTAAGAAAACTTACTCATTTATTATTAACAGTCTTGCCTACTCTTTAAAATTCAAAAGTCAACACTTGAGGTTTGACTCGTGTCTAACTATTCCTTCATCACATTGCGCTGGGCCATGCAAGATGGATTTTCAATATGAAAGAAACCAGAAGGTCCAATACAAACACAGGCTTTCCCATATATAAAATTTAAGGAAAGCTGGAGTCTGTGCAGAAAACATTAAACTGGTTTGTGTATCAAAATCATGAGGTTTAAGCAGAAATACAGCATTAAAATAAATTTACAAAATGGCTCAACAATGAACATTTTCCTCCATGAAAAAACAACACCCTTAATGTTTTTCACATGGCACATAAATTTTACAATACCTACAGGAATATTTTCATTGGTTAAACCAACACCCTAGGTCTTTTTAGCTCTTAAGCATATTATGATTCCTGCCTTTTATAGCATTTTTGTTGTTGTTTGCACCCAATGTAATAAGCTTTTGAGAACAAGAAATAAACCACAATAAAAAGAAAAAAGAACTACCCTCTATAACTGCAACTTTCATGAGAAGGGGGGAAGTGATTCAAATCTAGTTTTTATAGCTGCTATCTTGATGCAATTAGTGTAAAATAATTGTCTGCAAAGGCCAAAGAAGAGGCTAAGTTGAGGCACTTGAATGCATTCCCGAAAATTATTTCCCTGCCTCTCCCTGCAGCCTGGTGCAGCAGATGTTGGCTGTTAAGCCACGCAGACGACACAGTTCATGACTTTTCTAAGACGGCTGTGTGCCACATCTGCAATTGATGAAATGGGGAACAGAAGTGTGGCAGACACACAGCGGAGAGTGTGAGTGAAGCAGGCAGGCGCGGGCTGGCCTAAAAATAGACACATTCTCACTCCTCCACCCTGCACATCCAACCTCATAAAGCTGGTCCTGCCTGTCCTATTATGGAGTCAGCCCGTGGCAGACACTGCACCCGATTCGGGCTGCCGATAGCGCATGGCAGGCAGGAGTGGAGGCAAGCAGGCTGTGCAGCATCCTCAAACTGCAGCCTCGCCTCCAAGCCTCGGTATGACTGGGCTGTGGGCCAAGTTCAGCTGGGCCCCCAGAGAAAGGCAATGCTTGTGTTTAGACCGCACAATACTGACATAACAGTAACAGATTTACATATGCAAAACTGTGAAGCAACAGGCATTCCCCCTCAATTGACCCACAGCTTGTAGTGTCTGCCGAGTTATCCCCGCTTCAGCTCTGTAACCAAGTGGGCGGCATGCGAATACCATCTGGGTACCACTTATTGAAAACTGGCAGTCATTCTGTAATAGGCAAGCTGGCAATAAGAGGGAAGGGAATAAATTGCATCATTTAGTTAACATCCACTTGCTTTGCGGCTGTTAAAAACCCATGACTGAATAATAATTTGGTTATTCCTTTTGCCAGAAACTGCTGTCAGCCAAATTGTACTACACATGCTGCAGAAGTCAACTTGCAAAATTTTCACTTGAAAAAGGAATTGAGGAGGATTAGGCCAATATGGGCACCTATCTTGGGTTGTGAACAGTGGCTACTCCTGTTGCATTATTCCTCCATGTCTTCCAAGTGTCCTGCCAGCCCAAACATGGTCAACATCAAATTCTGGTTAGCTACCGCCCATGGTTAGACACAGTGCCAAGCTGAGATATGCAGTAATGCCCCTACGAAGCTCAGGCTCAAGTGTGTGTGACAAGTGACATCTATGTGGCTCACAGATGACCATGGTGGCAAATGTGGCCAGGCAAGGCTTATCTTAAAGTTGGTATCATCTAGCAGTCTCTGCCTCCAAACCAACTAAGTACGCAAAACTTCAAAAATCCTGACTGCTACCTGCCCGTGTCCCCCTAATTCCATGTCTAGAGCACTTAAGCCTGCATCATTTTGTTCTGGTTTACTCAAGTGCCTCAATATGATTAACAAAGAAAGTGCCAGAAATCTTACAGTACCACACAGAGGTATAAGTAAACCTCAGTAAAAATTTGTGTGTCTGAAATAGTTCTCTTTTGGATACAGCTGTAAAGATATGAAATGATTTTCTCATTTACTATATACTGTGCGCGTACAGATCACACATATACATATTTATATATTTTTAAACTCCTATAACATTGGTCACTCAACACATATTCAGCCTTGCCTTTCCTAAAAGACTTACAAATGGAAAAGATATAAGTAAAATACACATTTACATCATTTAAAGGTTGTAATAGCATGGAGACTTCTATCTCAGCCTTGATTTTCCTAAGACCAAAAGATACTTTTTCAGCCTTGATTTTCTTAGAAGACTAAGGAAAGTGAAGAAATTGAAAGACAAAAAAACAAAATTAGGACAAATAAAGGAAAAAGCAACAAAGAAAAGACATGGAAGTCCTACAAGTGGACACAGTTTCATCAAATAAAAAAGGGGGAAGCGTGAGCATTTGCAGTGATGTTAATGGCAAGAATACGAGTTCACAAAACCCAAAGCTGTGGCTCTCCTTACTTCTGCATCTGAGAAGGAAAGGCTTAACAAGATTCCAAAGCCCAAAGTTTAAAATTAAAGACTATTCCATAAGTGGGTGGTCCTTCTGCAAATAACGCAGCCAGCCATTTGTACATTAAAACAGGCAGCATCCAATTATGAAGGAGGAGGAAAGAAAAGGAAGACAAGACCAAATGGTTACATATTTTATAAACCACAACATTTCTAAGTCAACACATGTTTAAGTGAAACTCTGGTAACAGTTATTTTCAAGGGAATGAGATAGACAAGAAAGATAACAGAGGTTTGTTTCCCTCACCCTTTCAGTTTACAACTGTAATCTTACCTTGCTCTAAACAGCTTACAAAGGAAAGACTAAGTCACTTCTACATCTAGAGATATCAACAGATGGCAAAACTATAAAGTAATTGGCTGAATTTGCTCTCTGAAAAGATGAGAAGGAAAACTGTATTTCCAAGTTGCTCAAAGTATAATCAGTTTGTTAAAAGAAAGCAAAACACTTATTTCATTCACACATATCAAATGCACGAGCATGCCCGGCCACACACACACACCAGTAACATCAGCACGCTGTCATGGAAACGTCTGGGTCTGAGGGGCAGGTAAACTAGTTTTCACCAAACCTCTTTCTAGGTGTGTAACCTTGGGCAAGTCACAATTTGGGGGGCTGAATTTTCTTGTCTTGAAAAACAGTGATATATAACCAAAGGCAATACTAGAATTCCCTAAATCTAAGCAAAGTAACAGTTTCCTAACAGCTCTTGATTTACTGTACAAGTAAATTAATTATAAATTTATCATTTATAAATGATAAATTCACATTTATCGTTACAAAATGTGAATCCTTCCTATGAAAGTAAAAGAATTCAAGTGACACAGGATTTCAAAATTGCTTTCATTTTACTTTGCAAATTACAGTTAAGGTAAATATCGCTGAGGTTCTGTTTGTTTTTAAAAATACACATGTTGAAGGACTGAACTGCCTTATGCAAATATTTATCTTCCAGAACATTATATGTTCATCAGCATTTGTTTAAAATTCAAAAAGTTTTCAGTAACTGAAGGATTTCTATTTAATATGCAATTCCTTAATAAATAACCAAAATATCAACTTATGTAGTCCATCATTTTGGCAATATTAACTTACGTAGCCCATCATTTGGGCAATAGGCAGGAACTAAGAATTAAAAGTCTAAAGAACCTACAACCCAAATATGATTTTATCCATCCTAAGATTTTGGAAAATAGTACATTCCTAGAAAGCATATTTTTAAGCTACTGTCAGGTCCATTTTTCATTGCTGCATATTTAAAAGGGATCATTCTTTCCTTGTTGGTTTTCACTCTTTTATTCCTCCAAAGCTTTCCTACCAATGAACCACAGCAGTTTTCCCTAAATCACTTTAAATGTTGCATATGTCCAGGCGAAAGCCCAAATTCTAGCTGACATCAGCATTTTCCAGTTGGCCTTAATAAATCTACTATCTTCAGAAGTGGAGCCAGTGCAAGACCCTGAGTCGGCAGAGTATGTGTGTGTGTGAGGGTTTTTCCCAGGAATGATTAGGAATCCATGCTGATCCACACGGCACCTCACATAACAACTTCCCCTCTCCCACATTCAACTGCATGCCTTCATAAGCCAGCTGGTGAGGGTGAGCAGTCAGTGGCTAGGAAAGAAAGGGAGGGTATCTGGTCCATGAGAAGCAGAAACTGCCACTTTGGCCTCATTAGCAAGAGAGTTAAGCAACCAAGACTAAAGTTAACATAAGCCAAATACACCTGGGTGACCTTGTAAAGTATAAAGATTTGCTCATTAACTGAGCTTAGAAAGGTGTGACCTACAAACCTGAAGAGCTATTTCAGTTCCTTAATGGTACCAATTTTGTGATCAGGTTACACATTCCATGTGGTTCTTTGTAAGGTCACTTTAAAGAGACTTTTGGTGTTGGACAGTAAGCTCTTTGCCATGTCACTCACACACACACACACACACACACACACACACACACACACACACACCACTTCTATGATGTAGGCTCTCTGTAAGCTATGATGTAGGTGGAAAAGAGTCCACCCACCAAAGTCAAAGTTAACCTTCTAGCCTAGATGCACTTTACCTGAGTTCCCATACACAGGAGACCAGACACCCTGAGGCAGTGAGGTACACACCTCCCCTTGTGAAAATGCCACTCCCTGCCCACCCAGACAGCAGCAGACAGGGGCTTCCAGCCTCTGCAGCCCACTCTACACACAGCCAAAGTGATGGCAATTCATCCTTCAAGGTGCACTGAGGCTCTAATACAGCCAAGTGCTGGCTCATTCTCCCAGCTTCCAGCTGAAAATAAAATTTCAGGATACATTTTCATTATAATCTCAGGAGAAGAAGAAAATAAGAGAGGGAGGGAAGAGAGAAAAGAAAGGCCAAGAAGCTGCCCCCATGAAGAGTGAGAGAGAGGCTAAAGAGTGAAACTGCTTGCCATGAAGACAAAACAAATTACAAAATCCAGAAATAAACACTCAGGGCTGAATTCCAACAAAACTGGTCTTTGCTGTCAGTTTTAGGAAATAAAATTCTTGTCAAAGGCATAAAGGTTCAGGGAAATTTAATATATTTGGGCTTTACATAAACTAAAAATCACAAGTTTTTAAAACAATTCGGATTAAGCCACATTCCTCCCTCTCAGGCAGTTGAGAATGCTGACCCTTTCCCCTGCATTCTGACACCGTGAGGATTCCAAATCTGCAGCCAAAATATGACCAGTGCAACTCCAGCAGCAGCTCAGGGCACAGGGGTGCAGGCTGCAGGGAGCGTTTGTGGAAACCCAAAGAAAACATTCCTTTGTGAGGAAAGCAGCTGCTGGCAAGTGGACAAACATTCAAGGCCTGTCCAGGTGTAAGGCTGGGGCGGGGTGCACCCAGGTCAACATCCTTTTAAGTCGCTCTGAATGTCACAGAGGAAGGCCAGATACCTGGAAAGGGCCACTTAGAGCCACAGTTAAGGGGCAACACATGTATTTTCTTCAAAAGACAGGTTGGTGGTCCTGGGACTTGAGCAGAGGTGAATGTGAATTAAAAACAGAGAAGTTCTTGTGGAGCATTATTTCTGGACACAATTACCCAAAAATTCCCTCCAACCAAATACCTGGTTGGCTGCTTATCAGTAGTAACCTTTTAAGCCCTCCAGCACATTCCAGCAAGGTCCAGACAGAGAGCGAGGACAGCTGCTAGACTTTTCAGCCTTTGGGTGTCATCATCACCTCCGGTATGTACAAGGTCTTCTGGCAACACAGATCTGAGGCCCTGCTGTATATACATCTACACTGGCAGGAAGAAAAGACCTAAGGTTTCTTCCTCCAATCAGAGAAAGCCTCTTCAACCAAATCAACTGACCAGTCCCAGGGGAGGGGCCAGTACAAAAAGCCAATTTCATAAGAGACCAAAGGGCAGCTTGGAAAAGTGGACAGCGTGGGAAGATGAGGCAACTCCCCAGTTCATCTTCCACAGGACCCCTGGATGGCAAGTCACTCTATCATGAAGAAAGAAATTCCAGCGTGGAGGGCACACCCACATGCAAATACACATTTGGGAAGGTGGGCGACTTGCAGATTGTTTTAAACCACTGATCACCACCATTAGTGAAGATGTTTTAAAAAGTGGCCCTACTTAAATTAAAGGCTAATTTAGTCTTCTAGTGAAGACTGAATAACAACGGGTACAAGATCCCACTTATAGTCTAAAACTAAAATACACACAGAGACACACACATTGGAAGATTTCATATTGAGAACATAAAAGTATTCTTCTCCCAAATAGCATCACAAAAGTGAAAGACTGTAATAATTCAACTGAGTTTCTGCCTCTTTCCACCAAGTCTCCCTTTTATTTATTCCTCCCTCTCTGTGCCCTTTTCTCCTCAATCTGGACTTGCTACTGAGTGAGCCATAAGAAATGAGCACAAATGAAAAAAAAAAAAAAAAAGACAGAGCTAGTACTAATAATAATCACTTTAATTTACTCAGCACTTGCTAGGCAAAAAGTCCAAAGTGCTGTATTTGTATTGTATCGACTCATTTAATCAAAACAAGAACCTAATGAGGTAAATCATCCCGTTTTATAGATTTAGAAACTAAAGCAACGTGTTTAAATACGATCCAAGGTCACACAGCTGGTAAAAAGGCAGGGTGGCAATTCAAACCCAGGTACATTAACCACTACACTATACTGCCTCAAGTAGGTATTAACCAAAGAAATTAATATTTTACTCTTAGCTGCTAAGGGTCCACAGACCGATTAGATATAGGATTTCAACTTAACTTTTACTTCAGGAGATTTATGCCCTAATTTTATGTGTGATGCAACTCAACTCTTAGTCACACACTACTTTCTGACACAGCTAACAATTAAAAGAATGACGGACTATACTCTATCTGATGTGTCTTCTGTAGCAACAACTCAGTCACTGTTATTTTGTCTCATCTGTAACTTCTGTATTAACGAAAAACACATTTTGTTAGAATCAAAAACAAATACACTGTACAGTCTATGTACAGAATATTGTATTTCACAGGTTACATATAATAATGGGAATGAACTCCCCTCTCCACTTTGACTGTAACTCTGAAACCTGAAGTGAACTGAAACCTGTGAGAGCGCTTCGAGATGTCAGAAATGGTAACTGGTATTAAAGAATATCCCAGGTCTCTCTTGCTCCCCTCCAAAATACTCTGTTAAACTTTTAATTCTTTATCATAAGTTTAGAACATACCTTCCTATAATTTGAAGTTCAGCATGTATCAAAAGATTTTTTTTAAAGATCACTTTTAGTTTTAAAATCATACTACAAACGTAATACTGGTCAATTTTATAAAAGTGTTTCACACAACATAGCATGAATAAATCGAAAGCTCCTCCCTCAGCCTCCCATCTTCAGCCCTTAGCACAGCTTATTCCCCAGAATCAGCCAGAACATTAGTGTCAGTGATGGGCAGAGCCACAGCTCTCTCAAATCCCAATAACCCGCCAAAATAAAATGATTATAAATCACAGAGCAAACCAGTTGAGAACACAAACTCTTGAAGTACATTGTGTAGGTTGAATCCCATCCGTTCACCTTTCCTGCTGTTTGACACTGAGTTAATAAATAATTTAATCACTGTGGGCCTCAGTTTCCACCTCTGTAAAGCGAGGATAGCAGCAGTACTTCCTTACCTGAGTCATGGTAGAGGAGTAAATACATGACATGAGCTAATAGTTATAAAACAGTTAGAACATGTTGGGCACAAAAAGTTCTATGTACGTATCATTATATACTCTAAATAAATTAATGCCCAGTGAATAAAAAACAAAACCATAGAAAACATGTGCCTACAAGTGTGCAGACAACTTAATTTGGGGGGAAAAAAAACAACTGGAAACACAGGAAAATAGATTGTTTCTATAAATCCATAAGTATCCCCCTTATGGAAACAAAAACTCTGTTTTTATTAATCCAGCTTGGCTGTACTTTGGGTTCAGACTGTAATGTCAGCCCCACACTGGGGGACTAGATCAAGAAGTACATTTGAGACTTCCAGGCAAGATGGTAGTATAGGTAAACACAGCTCGCCTCCTTGCACAACCACAACAAAAAGTACAACTAGACTACAAAAATAGCACTCAGAATCATCAGAATATTAAACTGCATGGAAGTCCAACAACCAAGGAATTAAAGAAGCCACATTCATCCAGATGGGTAGGAGGGGCAGAGGCCTGGAGCTGGTGGGGCGGCATGGAAAGGCAGAGACATAGAACAGGCCGTCCCACAGTCACATGGGGTAGATAAAAATCAGGAGGAATACCTGGGAAGCAAGAGATTTGAGCCTCAAACCAGACCACCCAGCCCAGGTTTCCAGTGCCAGGAAAATAAGTCTCCATAACCTCTGGCTGTAAAAACTAGTAGGGGTTGGGGCAGAGGAAGAAACTGAGGGATTCTCAGGTGTCTCCTCTTAAAGGGTCCGAAATGAATTTAGAACTTACACAGACTTCCTCCCTCTGGACTCCCGCACGGAGGCAGCTGCTGGAAGGGCACCAGTGGCACACAGGGAGAAATTGAAGAGACTGGCATCAGGGTGACAGAGAATAGCTTCCTCCTGAACAAAACTCCTGAGGCCGTGCGGCACCCTGGTCCCCTTTCTGAGTCCTCCCCGACGCAGAGCCACAGAGCTGCAACACCATGCCAGAGACTCCAGCAACCTGGTTCACATAGGTTGCCCTGCCCTGGCAATTACCTAAGTCTCCATCCCATCCAACTTACAGGTGCACTTTTCGACTAAGCCATGCTACAGAATCAAAGCAGCTCTACCTAATAATACACAGAAACAAACACTGGGAGGCTGCCAAATTGAGAAAACAAAGAAATATGGCCCAAATGAAAGAACAGAACAAAATCCCAGAAAAAGAACTAAATGAAGTGGAGATAACCAACCTATCACATGCAGAGTTCAAAACACTGATTATCGGGATGCTCAAAGAAATCCTTGGGTACTACAACAGCATCAAAAACACCCAGGCAGAAATTAAAGTTACATTAATTTCTGTAAAAGAAATTTACAGAAATCTGACCATCTGGAACAGAAGATTAAAACTATGAACATTAATCTGCAATAAATTCACAACTATCAACAATTCAATCTAAAAAACAAACTAAGCAAATAAACAACAGGAAGAGAATCTAGATACTGAGATCATTTGGAGGGTTATCAGCTGGGAGGAGAAAAATGGAAAATGGGGGAAAAGGTACAGGGATTAAGGAGTACAAATTGGTAGGTACAGAATAGACAGGGGGATGTTAACAACAGTATAGGCAATGGAGTAGCCAAAGAACTTACATATATGACCCATAGATATGAACTAAGGGGGTGACTGCCGGAGGGCACGAGAGTACCAGGTAGAGGGGGGCAAAGGGGGGTAAATTGGAACAAGTGTAATAGCATAATCAATAAAGTACATTAAAAAGGAAGTACATTTGTTTAGCTATCTGTATTCAGTGTATTTACCCTAGCGCACAGTTGGTAAATGCAGCAGGCTTTCTATATGACTGTAGCTTGAAGACCCCTTCAAGTAGAATGCACTTTCTTCATGGCTTCTGACTATAAAGGACAAGCCACCACTGTCAGGGTTTCCTCCTGGGCATCAGAGCCTTGGATTTTTATGGAGATAATTTATATAACTAGAGATGCAAAAATTCGTTCTCGCTTCAAAAATATTACTAACAATAACTGGGAAAGCTGTTTTCTCTAATATTAATGCACTTCAGGATGACACTCTGAGAATAATGCCTGGAATGGATGCTTGAGCACTAAATTTGGTGTACATGTTCTAGCTGCAACTCTCAAAGGAGTAAATATAATTTTTTCCAAAGGAAACAACTGCTACAGCATAAAACTATCAAGTGCTATCCACAAAAAGAAAGTTCTATAAAATGTCAAGATATCTGTAAGAGTAGAGTGTGTTATAAAACAAAATGACATAAATTATAGGATCTTTTTATTTGTTGATATCTATCAACAATATATATCTATCTTTCCCCAAAAATACTTCTGGAATTATTCAAATACAAGGGTAAGAGATACAGAATTATTTTCCTCTTTGGTGAATGACATCTCCCTGGCCAAAAGAACACCTTCGAAGCATAACAAAACCCAAAGTAATAAATGTGGCGATGGCTTGGATAGACTGATGGCAAAGGTTACAACCACAATTCACACGCATAATGTTTTCAGATTTCTCGAGTCACATTTTAGATTCAATATATACATCTCTGAATGTGATGAGGAAACACCTATTTTGAATGGCTGCCTGGGCAGTGTAGAGAATACAGTTCACAGCTGGAGTCTGGATATGTAGATAAGGACCTGAGCATAGGATTCTATCCCAAGTTCCCACTTTGCTTTTCCTAGAACCTTTTTTATAGTAGCCACTTAACATTCGGCCCTGAGAAGTTAGTGACCTCTGTCCCAGCCACCTTGTAAGTAACAGGTGCTTCTACCCTGTCCTCTATCTCCTGCTCACTGCCGACCCAGACAAGAGGTCTGCCCTTGCCCTGGCTCACTGCACTCCCCCTCCACCTGTACAGATTTGGGGGAATCTGTAGTTAATAAATCTTGTGACTTTAATTCCTTTGTGTGAGTGTAACAACCCTGGGGTTTCACTTCCTCAAGATGGGAGGTCAGATGCTCAAGGAGCTCCTGTCAATCCCATGTGCATTAGTAAAATGCCAATCTTTGTGTGAAGAATCTGTGGACATACACAGAAATAAGACAAAAAGGAAAAATGACATATGATTATCTATGACATGTTAAATGTTTTTTGTTTTTTGAAATGTAACAACAATAATAAAAACATAAGCCCTAACAAGAGTTCAACAAGGTGATAAATAGAAATGTGTATACATAAATATATAACTGTCTATATAACATAACCAATAGGACTATAGGAAAGAGATACCTTTCTTTGCCAGATACAGACATATAACTACAAACTTTTCCCAAGAAACAAACAGGAATACTTCAGTAAAAAGAAAATTAAACTATTATCCTGAATGGACAGAAATCAATTCTTCTGAGGGAGATTATTTTGAATTTCAATCAAAATGCAAAAGGAAATAATTATTAACAGAAAATCAAAAGATGATTTAGAAAAACTAAAAAACAAAAAAGCAAATAAAAATTTTTCAAGTATAATAAGGATTATGAAATACTTTTAATAATTAAAATAGCATGGAAGTGGCAAAGAACTAGGCAGAAAAATCAATGAAAATAAATTATAATATTGATGATAGTTATAATTAGTTAACATGCGCTTATTACATGTAGAATGTTTTATGTTTAGAGTTCCCAAGTAATTTGTCATGCTAACTTAGATTCTTTTGTAATTAACTAACAGTAACACAAGCAGAATCATTTTCTTAGTGGATTTTCCTGTACTTAAACTTTTAATCAATTTCTTGGCTAAAATTGTTGCTTTTACTGCATCACCAATAAGTTTCTGAAGAAATATATTTTAAAAATATTTTTAATTGCCTGTAATATTCTTCAAAGTTGTATTTTATGATTAGTAAGTTGAATTCCTGACACATCCAAATTTCAGTACCTCTAGTCCACAATATCACTGAGAAAGTACATTCTCTATGGGCACTAAAGCACCTGTGAGCTAGAATAAATTCCATTAAACTGAGGATATTTCCCATTTTATTATTTTGTATTGATATGTGTAATTATTTTAACCCAAATTATCTTGACAGACCATTTCTTAGCTCTATTCTATCTTTCTTTGACAAATGTTTTTAAAAACAAAACTCATTAAATTAGTAAGTTTGCTTTATGATTTCTTCAAACGTTTGCAGAAATTCAGATGCTTTGAAATTGCAAGCCTTATCAATTTCTTCTCTGTACAGAATTCACATCACCTAATTTAAAATAGACACACCATCTCCCACTGAAGAAATACTACATAGTATGATCAAAGAATTTAAAAATTAAACGTTTACTTTTTGTGCTCCCATTATTTAATTAGTTCAGTTATTTCCTTGCCTTTGCAAGGATAAAATTATAATGTTCCATTTGTAATCTTTTTTCCCTAATAACTGTAATTTGCCAACAGTCTCCCAAAAAGTTGTGTATGTGTGCACCCCATTCTTTAAGTTATTAATATTTCCAACCAATTTTATACAAAATGCAACCAAAAGTTAGAGCAACTCATTCACAAAAGTTTAATACCATCATGGAACACGCATGTTAATTTGCAAAACAGCAGCTCAAAGTCTCAAACAATTCTAAAATCTAATTGATGACTGAAACATTTGGATCCAATATTAGCCTCAACAAAAAATTTTGTAATTTCAGGAGACTTCCGCCAAGATGGAGGCATAGGTGGAAGCACTGCACCTTCTCCCACAACCAACTTTAAAAACAACAAAGTTTTAGCAACAAAAACGCAGCCAAACCGCAGAAAATTGAACTACACAGAAGTCTGACAACAACGAACCCTTCAGCCAAACTGGTAAGAGGGGGACAGAGCCAGCAGCAGAGCCGGGTAGGGCAGGAAACACCCACTGGACCGACCTGGACACGCAACCCAGACACACCGGCAGCAGTGGGCGGATCACAGGTGTGGAGAAGCGGGCGGACCCACTGAGGGCGCAAGGTACCACTGAGGGCTGACCACGGTCACACGTTCGTGCGCAGATAAACCAGTGAAGAAGCGATCAGTGAGACAAACTGCACAGGCCCCAGAAGCACGAAGCAGCAGAGGGGACAGCCAGGTCTCTCTCTGACCCCGCCTGCACGTACAGCGCCGCAAACCAGCGACCTGGGTGGCCCTCTCTGACCCCGCCCCCACGTACAGCGTCACAAACCAGCGACCTGGGTGGCCCCACCCTGGTGAACAACTAAGGCAGGCCCAAACAGAGCAAAACATTATGGCTCAAGAAGAACTCAGAGCCCCAGAGCCAATAAATCTAAGCAATGAAGAAATAGCCAAACTTTCAGAGGCACAGTTCAAAACACTGGTAATCAGGATCCTCACAGAACTGGTTGATTTTAGTCACAAATTAGAGGAACATATGAAGGCTAAACTAATTGAAATGAAGAGAAAGGCACAGGAAACCAATAGTAATGGAAAGGAAACTGGGACTCAAATCAAAGGAGCAGACCAGAAGGAAGGAAAACATGACCAGGCAGAAAAATATGAAGAAACAAGAATTCAAAAAAATCAGGAGAGACTTAGGAACCTCCAGGACATCTTTAAACATTCCAACATTCGAATAATATGGGTACCAGGGGGAAGAGGAACAGTCACGAGTGGAAACCTTATTTGAAAAAATAATAAAAGAGAACTTCCCCGTTCTGGCAAAGGAACTAGACTTCCAGGAAATCCAGGAAGCTCAGAGAGTCCCAAAGAAAATGGACCCAAGAAGGAACACACCAAGGCACATCATCATTACATTAGCCAAGATTAAAATGAAGGAGAGAATCCTGGAAGCAGCAAGAAATAAGGGGACTGTCACCTACAAAGGAGTTCCCACCAGACTGTCAGCTGATTTCTCAAAAGAGACCTTACAGGCAAGAAGGGGCTGGAAAGAAGTATTCCAAGTCAAGAAAACCAAAGACATGAAACCAAGTTTGCTCTATCCAGCAAAGTTTTCATTTAGAATGGAAGGACAGATAAAGTGCTTCTCAGATAAGACCAAATTCAAGGAGTTCATCATCACCAAGCCCTTATTATATGAAATGTTAAAGGGACTTACCTAAGAAAAAGAAGATAAAAAATATGAACAGTGAAAGGACAGCAAACTCACAGTTATTAACAACCACACCTAAAACAAAAGCAAACTAAAAGGACAGCTAGATCAGGAGTGAACCATAGAAATGAAGATCTCATGGAGGGTTAGCAACAGGGGAGTGGGAGAAGGAGAAGGGGGGAGAAGGTACAGAAAATAAGTAGCACAGACAGTAGATAGAAAATAGATAGGGGGGAGGGTAAGAAAAGTAGGGGAAATTCACAATCTAAAGAACTTGAGACACGTGTTCATGAACTAAAGAGGGGGAATGGTGGGGGCGGGATGTGCAGGGTGGAGGGGAATGAAGGGGGGAATAGAACAACTGTAATGGCATAATCAATAAAAAAATGTTAAAGGGGAAAAAAAGACCACTTTGTTATAAAAGGAAAAATAATTGAGACAAATTCTAAGCTACACTGGATTGTTGAAAAACAGGTATATACCCAGGATTCTCCCTAACAAGCTGATAATAAATGGTCACAATTTTTTATACATAATTATCTCATTCTCCCCCTCATACACACAGCATGCCCATTAGATGTTTCAATGACCATCTCCATTTTAAGATGAGAAAACAATGTCTGAGCTACACAGTGACTTGTCCAAGGCCACACACCAAGGGACATCATCAAGTTACCCAAAATTAAAGATAAAGAGAGAATCCTAAAAGAAGCAACAGGAAAGGAAAGGAGAGAGATACCTACAAAGGAGTGCCCATAAGGCTATCAGCTGATTTCTCAGAAGAAACCTTACAGGCAAGAAGGGGCTGGAAAGAAGTATTTGAGTCATGAAAGGCAAGGACCTACATCCAAGATGGCTCTCCAGCAAAGCTTTCATTTGGAATGGAAGGTCAGAAAAAGTGCTTCCCAGATAAAAGCAAGTTTAAAAAGTTTACCATCAAAATGTTAAAGGGACTTGTTTAAGAGAAGATCAAAAATATGAACAGTAAAATGACAACAAACACAACTATCAACAAATGAATCTAAAAGGAAAAAACAGTGAAAACAAAAACTAGGCAAACAACTGGAACAGAAACAGAATCAGAGAAACAAACATCACATGGCGGGATTCAGTAGGGAGGGGGAAGGGAGGAATAGGGGGAAGGTACAGGGAAGAAGCAGCATAATTAGTAGGCATAAAATAGATGGCGAGAGATAAAAATGGTATAGAAAACAGAGGACTCAAAGAACTTATAAGTACAACCCATGGACATGAACTAAGCAGGGGGTGGATGCTAGAGGGTTGAGGGGGCAGGGCAGAGGGGGGATAAAGGGGGAAAACTGAATAGCATAATCAATAAAAAATACTTAAAAAGAAAAAAATATGTTGAGTAGAAAAAATCTGTTTTAGAGAAAATTAGAGGGCATAAATAAAAAGATAAAGAAAATGAAGATAGGGGTAATAGACCCCTAAGTACTTTAATACAATATTTAAAGAAAAATATTTGGAGAAATTATTAAAATTCATAATATACAAAAATATCTTATAAATCAATAATATTAATTTTGAAACTCAATGTATAATATAAATAGGTACATCACAAAAGTGCTACAAATAGCCTAAACCAAAGGGTGTGGAAAGTACAATTTCATTAGTTTAAAAGAATAGCATATTTCCAGAATTCTATACAAGCTTTCACTTGAAAAAATACTGTCAATAATAAAAGAGAGAGGGTTAGTTTGTTTGGTGGTGGCCTGAATGCAATGGGGTGGAAACAACTGTAAGTGTCAGGAAAACAACCTGGTGACACAGCCAAGACAAAGTCAATGTTCACCAGCCTTTCATCTGGTAAACAAACCACAGAGTTTGTCCTACAGAAATGAGAAGTGCAAATAAAAGCATGTACTAGAATGTTCCATACAGAGTTATTTATAGTACCAAAAGACTGTAAACATACAACAGAAAGAGAATGGTTAAATAAATTGTGGCACACTATGAATGGAATGGAATTATAACAATCTTTAAAACTCACACAGTGATTATCTAATGATACAAAATGTTCATGATATAATGTTAAATGAAAATAAGCAGGAAATGAAACTGTTTGATCTTCATGTGTTCATTCAAAAAGGTTAGGTTTCAGTACACTAAAAATATTAACATCAACTCTTCTCATGAGTGAGGGCTCTACTTGGAAGTTTTTTTAAAAGTATTTTTTATGGATTATGCTATTACAGTTTTCCCATTTTTCCCCCTTTATCCCCCCTCTGCCCTGCCCCCTCAACCCTCCAGCATCCACCCCCCACTTAGTTCATGTCCATGGGCTGTACTTATAAGTTCTTCGAGTCCTCTGTTTCTTATATCAGTTTTATCTCTGCTCATCTATTTTATGCCAACCAATTATGCTTTTTCTTCCCTGTACCTTTTCCCCCTTATTCCTCAACCCCCCCCCCCCACTGAATCCCTCCATGTGATATCTGTTTCTGTTCCTGGTCTAGTTGTTTGCTTAGTTTTTATTTTCATTGTTTTTTCCTTTTAGATTCATTTGTTGATAGTTGTGAATTTGTTGTCATTTTACTGTTCATATTTTTTATCTTCTTTTTCTTAGATAAGTCCCTTTAATATTTCATATAATAATGGCTTGGTGAAGATGAACTCCTTTAACTTGCCCTTATCTGGGAAGCACTTTTTCTGACCTTCCGTTCTAAGTGAAAGCTTTGCTGGATAAAGTAATCTTGGTTGTAGTCCTTGCCTTTCATGACTCAAAATACTTCTTTCCAGCCCCTTCTTGCCTGTAAGGTTTCTTCTGAGAAATCAGCTGATAGCCTATGGGCACTCCTTTGTAGGTAACTCTCTTTTCCTCTTGCTTCTTTTAGGATTCTCTCTTTATCTTTAATTTTGGGTAACTTGGTGATGAGCCTTGGTGTGTTCCTACTTGGGTCCAATTTCTTCGGGCCTCTCTGGGCTTCCTGGATTTCCCGGAAGTCTATTTCCTTTGTCAGAATGTGGGGGTTTCCTGCATTATTTTTTCAAGTTAGTTTTCAATTTCTTGCTGTTATTCTTCTCCTTCTGGCACCCCTCTAATTTGGATATTGGAACATTTCAGGTTGTCCCAGAGGTTTGTAAGTATCTCTTTATTTTTTTGGATATTTGTTTCTTCCTTTTCTTCTGGATGGATGTTTTTTTCTTTCTTTTGTTCCAAATGGTTGCTTTCAGTCCTGGTTTCATTCCTGTCACTGCTGATTCCCTGAATATTTTGTTTTATTTCACTTTGGGTATCCTTCGTTTTTTTTTTTTTTTTTTTTTTTTTTCCATTTTTCCACCCAGCTCAATCAGATCTGTGAATATTTTGATTACCAGGGATTTAAATTCCCCATCAGATAGGTTGGCTATCTCCTCCTCACCTAGTTCTTTCTGAAGTTTTGCTCCATTCTTTCATTTGGGCAATATTTCTTTGTCTTCGAGCAGCTAATAAGCTATAAGGGGGTGGGGCAAGGCAACCCTCTTTGCTGAGCTGCCCCAATGCCTGTGGGGGAGGGGCCAGAGAGGGAACAATGCAGCTTGCCTGCTTGTCTCTAATGCACTTTCCAAGGGACTCCTGTGTGAGACTGGGAGTTGCTCCTACTGCAGCAACTCCTGCCACAGCCCGTAGTGGGCTCTGAGGCTCAGTTTCCCCTTCAGCCAGCCCTGCCCACGCAGCCCGTGGCCTGGCTGCAGCCAGTCCCGCCTCAGTTTTTCTGAGCCAGCCACACCCACCGAGTCCACCCAGCCTTACCAGTTCGGTTGTTCCAGCGGAGTTTTTTCTTTAATTTCTTGGTTGTCGGAGTTCCATGCAGTTTGATTTTCTGGCACTTCTGATTATTTATTGATTTTAGATTGGTTGTTATCCTCCTTTTGGTTGTGTGAGAAAGTGAACGGTTTCTACCTATGCCTCCATCTTGCCTGGAATTTTTATAATAGGAATTTTTAGAAAAATAACAATTCTCAAATTGGGGCATATCATGAAGGTACCTTCCTAAACAAATAATTGGAGAATCACTAGCTTATTACATGAATAAGAGATAAAAAGTTGAAATTAGTTAGATGTATGTTCAGGGGAAAATAAATATTGGCATGTCTCCACATTATCTCCTACATCTCAAAAGGTCAATCTATAACTATCCTTGAAAAAATATCTGATTATTTTAAAAAGTAAAAAGTCCATTATATCTGAAATTATTCCACATAGCAAAAAATATCCATTGCACCCTTACTGTTCTTAAAGCTATGAAAACTTTGAGCTATGAAAAATAAAAGCACTTCTGCTTGGCTTACTCTGCTGTGAGACCCACAGTAGAAAGGCAACTCTGAGGCTGACCAGTCTCATCCAACTGCCCAGCCCCACCTCCACAGGTGAATAGGAAGGGAGATGAGAAAAGTCAGGTTCCAACCCTGCTTCTCACTTTCTGCTCTTCAAGTCCTTTATTCATACAATAAAAGGTACAAATAACCAAGATACCTTTGTTTTCATACATAATGTTGGGAAAGCATGGCTTTGCCTGTTCTACTCCCTTAGCCTGAAATGTCTGCACCCCCCACCCACACTGTCTCCTTGGAAACCTGAATTTCTTTAAGGTAAAGCAGGATCCCCACTGCCAGCTGCTTTCCCAACCTCCCTTCCCGTCTTCCTCCTGCAGGCAACCTGCATCTGATTCAGACAAGCACCATTCTCCCACAAGACCTCTGAGCCTCAGGGAGAGCTGGCTCTAGCCCACCCTGAACCACGATTATGATTGGTTTGGACACCCAGGCTAAGCCAATCAAACAATAACATCAGTCTGGTCATGAGTATGGGTAATTCAGGCTACGACGGCAGAGAGGAAGTTTGCTGGCATGCTGCTAAGAAGGCAGTTTCTCACTCTTAAGAGATGGCAACTGGACCACATAACCCCTCTCTTTTGGACATTGTCAGAGTCCGGGATTACAACTGCCATTTTGCTTCCAAGGAGATGACAGGAAATCACTGAGAACTAAATCACTGGATTCAGCTATGCCTAAGGCCACCTTACCTCTGAACCACTAGTTAAATGAACTAATACATTTCCTTACAGTGTAAGACAATTTGAGTAAGGATCTTGGTAACATGTGAATGAAAGCTTACTAACTGGTAATGGACAACTGCTGTTGTTACCAAGCAAAAATTATTTTTTAGTCTTCTATAAACAGAATCTTGATTTTTCCTCCCCTTGGGAATCACAACTCCCATTCTCAATTCCTATGGTCCAGGTGGGACTGACCCCCACCCACTCTAAGGTCCAGGGTAGGCAATGCAGTAAGGATGGCAAATCAAAACATTGGCTCTAGTTCGCTGGAAGGCTGTTAACGTCTATCTATTGAGAGACCTATGTCAGCCTCCTGCTAGAATTATGGGGAAAAAACAACCAAGCTATTGGAGATGCTTATGCGACAGAATATAACCTAGATCCAGTTAGCCATTTTGCAGAAAAAGTAATGATATGGCTAAGAATGAAGGAGTCAACAAGAGAGCACAGATGAGAGAATGAAACAGCCAGTCCGCTAACAACAACATTTTAATTAAGCACCTTAACCATCTGTACCTGAAGTTAATCACCCCAGACCTTGCAGTTACATGAGCCACAAAGTGATCTTCTGTTTCCTGAAGGTGGGAAAGGTTTCTGCTCCAAGTACTCCCACTGTATCTTATGTCACTGTGCATGGCGGCTAAGTATCTGACTACCCATGGACAGGGAGCTTCTATAATAGAGGCCATATTTTTCGTTCATAAATCTTCCACACCTAGAAAAGAGCCTGGCTCATACCACCAGGTATGGTACTTGAAGCAAGTCATTAAAAACCACCCAGGCTTGGTTTCCTAATTTAAAAAACAAGATGGTTAATCATAAAGACAGATAACGACAAATGCTAGGAAAGATATGGAGAAATAGAACCACTATATATTGCCAGTGGGAATGTAAAATTGTGTAGCTGCTTTACAAAAAGTTCAGCAGTTCTTCATAATGTTAAACAAATTAGGTACCATATGATGAAAAGCAATTCCACACCTAGGTGTATGGATTTTCACACACCTTTCAGTTCTTTTCATATCCAAAAGAACTGAAAACATATGTGAACACCAAAACTTGTATATGAATATTTATATAGCCTTAATTATAAAAGCAAAATGTAAAACAAGTCAAGTGTACATCAATGGATGAATGAATAAATGAAATGTAGTAAATATCTATACAATGAAATATTACTCAACTATAAAAAAGAATGGCATACTGATTTCATGCTATAACAAGGCACATCTTAAGAACCGTTATACTGAGTTAAAGAAAGCAGACACAAAAAGCCACATATTGTATGGTTCCATTCACATAAATGGTTCAGAATAGAAAAATCTAGAAAAACAAAAATATAGGTAAGTGGCTGCCCAGTGCTAATGGGTTAGGAGGAATTGGGACAGAGGGCGAGAATGTTAAAGAGTATGGGATTTCTTTTGTGGGAGGTGAAATGTTCCAAAATTGATTGTAGTGATGGTCATACAACTGTGTGAATATAATAAAAACCACAAGACAGTACACTGTAAATTGGTGACTTTATATATATTAATTATACCTAAATAAAGTTGTTACCAAAAAAACAAGCCAGTTGAATGAAAGTGGCCAAGGTCCCTTGCCACTACGACCTGCCACATTTCTCTCTACTACTTTAGATGGAATAGGAAAAGATCCAGCTATGTGATTCTGGGAGAATCACAGTTGCCCAGAATCTCTGTCACTTACTTTTCCTATCTATAAATTGGGGATGAAAAGTACCTTTCCCATAAGGTTGTGTGAGGACAAAAAAAATTTTATGTAGACAACATTGCAACAGTCCCTGCAAACAGTAAGCATTTTTACTGCTCTGGCTGTTGTTTAGCTGGCAAATGCCGACTAGCCCCTGACACAGCCTGGGTGTGGCCCCACACAAAACCACTGTAAATCACACTCGGGTACATACAAGTCACCATCATCAGGCACCAGTATGTGCCTTGTGAAATATTCATTGCTCCACTAACCTAGGACATCGCACAGATGTATTCCCAGTTCAGTTGAATCTTTTCTTTCTCCTGGGGGGTGGAGGGCAGAGGTGGAAAAAGAAAGAATGAAAATACAAGTAAGTTAAGGCAAGTATCAAGTAAAATAAATGTTTTCATTTTCCACTTGCAAACCAAAGCCTGATATGACTGCTACAAACAATTTCCATGTGTCTCCATCCTAGGTTAAGAGGAGAAAGGGGCAAATGTTCAGGCCTGATGATAGGAGTTTGGGTTTAAAACCAAGACTCTCAAACCAAGTCTCAGTTTTGGGTGTCTATCCTCAAACTGCAAAGAAATGAAAGGATTTGAAAGAATTCTACTTGAGTCCTCTCAGTGGTTGTTTCTGCATAGACAGGAAAAGCTAATGATATCATCATGGTGTAACCATGACAACCACAGTAGTTCCTTCAACTTATTGAGGGCCCCCATGTGCCAGACTCTCTGTCCTATTCTAAGTGAGTATTCTAATGCATATATTCTAATAATACACGCATTAACTTATCTAATTTTCACTACCAGCTTTATTTGGTAGGCACTAACATATCGTCTTGCTGGTAAGAAACCTGAACTACGGAAATGTTTAATAACTTGTCCAAGGTCACATGGCTCATAAACGACAAGGCTGTAGATTGGAACCTCACTGACTCAGTATATATGCTGCTCTATGTGTTGGGTTAGATTTTTGATTAGACACAATGAAACCACTGCCTCCACACATTAGAATAATTGGGACTAATATTATCTAGCTTCGATTGAAGGTTTTGAATGTGCCAGACATTGGGTGTTACATGAATTATCATCACATCATCTCTAATAGGTTCATATTATCATCACCATACCATGTTACAGGAGAGTAAACAGAGGCTAAGAAACCTACCCAAGGTTACCTAAATTCTGTGGTCTCTTAGAATTTGGGTAACCTTGGGTAGAGACCACACTGAGACTGGATTTTGTTTTGTCTGGTTCTGAGACCAAGCATGTCAATAATGGAATAATTTGGTTTTTCTGTTGGAGGAGTTGGGTCTTCCTTGGGTCTTCTTCAAATAGGAAGGGGAACAAATTGAACAATGATTTGTGGGCCCCTTGGGTATATAATCTGGGCCTCCTAAAACCCAAAACCCTCTGTATTTCTCCTTCTTTGATATTCCCTCCCACAAAAAAATCCTTTCCAAATCCCATCCCTTTCTTTGGAAAATATGTGCTATGAGTGGAGTGAGGTTGGGGAGATGAATAGAAGAGCCAGGCTGGTCATGTGAAATGAGTGAAAACAAAGCAGAGTAGGGGGAGAGAGAGAGAGAGAGAGAGAGAGAGAGAGAGAGAGAGAGAGAGAGAGAGAGTGTGTGTGTGTGTGTGTGTGTGTGTGTGTGTGTGTGTGTGTGTGTGTGTGTGTGAATGTGGCCAGATAGTGTCGTGGAAGAATCAAGTTAAACAAGAACATATAAAATCCCAACCATGTAGAAGACTGGAGGAGAGATGTAAAGGTACTGGCTACTCCATGAGGTTAGGAAAATTATTTGAGATGCTCTCTTTCCAAAGCAGGAAATGGATGGACATGTTACACATAGTCCACTTCTGGGTTCAACAAAAAATGCATATGGAGTGGCTTTTCCAGAATGGTGGGCCATGCTGGGCAAATTTCATTCAAGTCACTGCATGTCTAATGGCATACAACAGGCAAAGATGTGCATTTGGCCAAAGATGAAGAAAGAGATCTTTCCTTCCACACAGGAAAGGCAGCCATGGTCTCTCCCTAAACCCTTTAGGGCAAAAATTAAGCCTTTAAGACAATACTTTCTTTAGACATAACCACTGGACAATCTGAATATTTGAACGTTTGAAAAAAACTCACTGTTCTAGCCACGGACCTGTAATTTTCAATTTTTTTCTGCATGTCAGAATATGGAGCAATATAGAATGACTGGAACCCAGAGTAGCCATTTTAATTCCAAACACACCAATTCATTTATCAAAGATACCATCTCTGGCCCTGGCTGGTGTAGCTCAGTGGATTAAGCATGGGCCTGCGAACCAGACTGCAGTTCGATTCCCAGCCAGGGCACATGCCTGGGTTGCAGGCCAATTCCCAGCACAGGATGCACGAGAGGCAACCATACATTGATATTTCTCTCCCTCTCTCCTTCCCTTCCCCTCTAAAGATAAACAAATAAAATCTTTTTAAAAACCTTAGAAAAAGATACCATCTCTGCAGCCAAGGAATATAGCCTCAAAGAGCCCATGCCAAAAGACCACCTGCTGTCCTGGGCCCCTGCGCAAGTGAAGATGTGTTTTCACCCACCTACAGGAACGAGGGCTCTCCTCACTCTCACCCTTCCAAAGGAGCTAGACAACTTGGTACCAAATTGCTGGATGACTTCACCCTTTGTCATCTGCAAGGGACATGGAATGCCCACCATATGCCAGATTATCAGTCAAGTGATGGCACTTGTTTATTATACCCGCTTGGCATGATTTGAATGAGGCTCCCTTGAGCCACCTAAGGTTTAGCTTCCTGTCATCTGCACCTGCACAAATTTCAGAAGCAAACACAAATACCCAACAAAACCATATTTCAGGAGCTTATTCAAAAGTGAACAGATAAAACCAATGCAATCAATATAAACTCCAAAATATAACAACAAACCGTGATTAACCCACGGTTCTGTCTCTCTCCGCATGTTAGGTACACCTCCTTCAGTTTTTAGTGATTTTTGCAAAGTTCTGCATTTTTTATCCATCTTGGCCATTTAATGTGACTTTCAACCAATACAGATAGAATAGTCATAATGATAAGAGCTAATACATATAAAGCTCCTTCCTACACTTGCCAGGCATGCTGCATCACATTTTACATGTATTATCTCATTTAATCCACAGAAGAAATGGATGGGGTAAGTTTTACTATGTCCTTTTATACACACACATACATTTATGAAAGATAATAGTAAACTAGAAAGGTTAATAGCCTTTAGATCACCCAAAAAGTGTTAAAAATGCTCTTTAAACCCAAGTCTGCAGAACTCCAGAGTCCCCACCCTTAACCACCAAGCCACGCATGACTGACACCCGTGACTGACACCATGACTGACACCCGTGAGTGCCCTGGGTCAGGGTTGGGGTACCTTAACTGGTGCCACAGGCCTAGACTGTGTGCTTAGCATTAATGACACTCTTTTTATCACTACAGTTAAATGGCTTTTTCAGTGCTTTGATTTTTATTTTATAATTGGGAATATATATGTTAATGAATGAAACAAGTCCTTTAGATTAGTTCTGTGCCATTTGGAGAGGATGAACTTTGAAAGATGGAAGCAAAGAAATCAAATTATCTACCAAAGGGTCAGGGTCTGTGGGCATCAATGTCTCTGTCCCTCTGTCCCTGACAGAGCATTACGGTGACTGAACACTGCTCGGACTTCAAGCTGCTGCTCTCCACTCCTAAGAGGGAAGCGTTCCCTGCAGATGCCAAGAACACAGCTGACACTAAAGCAATTCCTTACAAGTGTCTTTTTATTAGAAGCTTAGTATTCAGATATTTTATTTATTTATTTATTTTTGCTAGCTTACTGCATAAAATTCATTGTGAAAAGTATAGTCTTCCCCAAGTAATGTACACATCTGGAGGGGTATCTAAATAAACTCTTAAAAAAGAAATTCAAATCAAGAATTGCTCAAGCTGGCATCTACCTTCTGGCCTAATAAAAAAATTATTCTGTTAAGTCTTAATAAGTGCTAAGGCCAAAAAGAAAAGGCAGCTACTTATGCTTGGTATACTACCTAGTATAGCACTAGGAGTCAAAATGCAACTGAAAGCCATGTTTCTTACAGAAATGGTGACTACACCTATGGATAACTCATTTGCTTCTGGGCAGCCATATATTTAGTAAGTACAAGATGCAACCAGATGAATCTCCTAAGCTTGCTGACAAAGATCTCTGCGAATAATGACACTAAGATGTCTATGTGACTAAGAATGTCCAAAAATAAGCTGGGAGGATGGGGGTTTGGGAAGTAATGCTTCCTGGTCCAGTAGCAGTGTTGGGTCACTCCATGAACACGTGAGTGAAGAACAAGTAAATAAACAAGTGTATGAACAAATCAATACATGAACACATCCATGGGTTACTTCCGCATTGGTCAATGAAGTAACTTAATTCTCCACTTTGTTTCATGTAGCCACTAAGACATGTGCAGGTATGTGAACACCCATACCCTAACACTGACCACAATGAAGACAGTTAAAGATTCCAATCAAGCCACTCCACACACACACTCACAGCAGATGTGGCTAAATAGATGGAAAACTCCTCCCCTGAGCCAGGCCATGATCACTGTGGGGAATGAAAGTGGCAAATGTGTGGTCCCACTTCCCAACCTGCTAAGCACTATCCTGATGGAGGTGGGGAAAGAGACATTGAAAACTATGCATGAATTACAAGCTAATAACTACTTTGCAACTAGTGAGCTGTCTTGAGTGGCTCTCTCATTTCCCTGGGAACTAAACACCTTGGCAGGGAAAAATAATACATTTTTAAGAGATACGTAAACATATTCAGATCCAACCTGACTATATACCTCCATGCAGTCTAATGTTGACCTAATGAAAGTGTCATTCCCAGTCCCTCCAATGTGAAAATTAAAGTGGTTGTGAAAAGGCAATTCTATAGGCAACCTAGTAAACAGCTCGAAAGGAAGGCTCTGGCATTCACAACCTGAGACTGAGGAGAGGAGCCGGCCAGGTCGTCACTCCCCTGTGCATACTTTCCTCCTTTTGGCATCCTGTACCAGGCCTGCGGGTGGGAACTCTAGGAGCACCTCTGTGGAAGAAGCACTGCTTCTGAAAAAGCACCCACTTCAAGGCACTGGGCAGATACTAATGTCGACATGCTGTGGCCACAGAGACATGAGCAGTCTCACCCCCAGCGAGGCCTCTGGGGTGCTCCTAATAAAGCCAGCACACCCCTGGGCTCCCAGAAGCAGCCTCCCAGTCTTCACAGTCCCTCAACTGTCACATGCTAGTGAGTCAGGAACAGCTATTGTACTGAAGGAAAGAAGAGGCTACAGGAAGAAAAGGTGGGGAAAGTTAGACGAAGCAAGACAGTACAGAGGTAGATGTTTTAATCTTCCCACCTGTCATTATCAAATGTTCTAAATAGAAAGAAGTGAGTGAAGTGCCAAGACCCTGTTCTCCTGAAATAAACACAGGTGACAGGAATCACTGATGAATAACAAACAGTCTCCAAGAATCAAGTGTTCACAGCAAGTCAAAGGCTGTGTTAAGTGCTTTACATGCATTTGTTCATTCATGCCTCTGCCACCAGGCCCTATCACTACCCCTAAGATAAGCCAAGTCTCAAAGACTCAGCCACTTGCTCAGGATGTCAGGGATATCAAGGGGCATCGAATTAGTGCATTTTATGAGAACAAAAGCTACCTGGTCCAAGGTGAAACATTCCTTGAATGAATCAATTATGTTAACATTTGGTACTACAAAAAATCTTTTCTTCAAACCCTGCTTGAGCCAGCTTAAAGCAGCTCATTTCATCTTCCTCAGTGAGGTGTTCCCACTGCCCAGTGCAGAGGTACAACATCCCCATAAAGTGATTTTCGAATTATATGAGGCAGGTGGTTATTCCGCAATTCCTAAAGGCAGTGTGCATCAGCAGTGCCCTCCAAATAGGGGCTGCCTGTTTAACGATTAAGACTTGGGGCAGGGGGAAGGGAAGAAAAGAGCAGAAGCATTTCTCCTGAGGCTGCCTTCAGATTTTAGGTCCAGCAGGTCTTTTCCAGAATGAAGCTGAGGGCAGGTGATAATAAAGAGCAATTAAGGTGACAGAGACAAAGTGGCCAGATGCTGGTGGAAGGGATAGAGAAGAAAAACAAAGAAAAAAGCAAGCAGGAACAGGATTAGCTTCCCTCAGAGGACTCTGCAAAAGGCCTGCAGAGAACACCTAGTCCAGAAGATTAGCAATATTTTGCACTCAGTGCGTATCTTACAAGCCAGGAAGAGGAATGTGCCTTAAAAAAAAACTTTACAGACCAATCTGGATTCAGTAACAGAGAGCCTACGTCACTCAGTAAGAAGGACGTACGGGGGCCGGCCCACAAGGCCTGTCCCAGCCCTGCCCTCCTATGTTATTGCTAAAGAGCAGTGCTACTTAACGCTTATGAATCTAAGGCAGGGTGGGCTTCCTGGGGTGTGACCTCTGCAGTCAGGGCCCTGCACCTGGCTGAATGTTCTGCTGCTGCTGTCTTGAAATTCCTATTTTTTAACAAGGAACCACACATTTTTATTTTGCACTGGGCTTCACTAATTGCACAGCTGACTGGCTCCCACTTTTTGTTTTTCTTTGAATTTTCAAAAAGCCTCATTTGATTTGGGCATTACTTATACTTTTTTACAGATAACTTGTTTCATGGGCTATTTGCACTCTACATGACCTGGCTTGGTTGTCTTAGATTCTCAAACTTATCATTTAATGCACAGCGCAGGCATTTCTTCACCTCACCCTTAACAGGAGCTCCAACCCAAATGTGCTCAGTATGACTGTCAGAGGCCAAAGAGAAGCAATACACAGATGTCACTAGTGGGTTCAATGGAGGGATGATGGGGCATGGTGTGTTTGTAACCCCAGGGGTAAAACTCCATTCCAGATCCTCAACCTTATCCTACTTCATTTGCAATGACATGTACACCTCCCAAACATGCACAGAAGCAGGAATGCACACAAAGGTGTAACACAGGTATCCAGAGAAAAAACTGGCAGCTCCAGGGGCCTATTATATCCTTGGTCCATGTTATGTTACAAACATCAGAGAGACAATTTGGTCTTTACGTGCTGCCCTCAAATAGGGTTTCTTTGCAGAGGAAGAACATCAAATAAAAAAATACATATATACTGGAAGACCAAGTAGTTATTAACAATTGTATAGAAAACTATGATAGAGAAAAATGTTCTCGATATAGAATAAAAGCATGTTTAAAAAGGTATACTGAGTATGATCAGTGTATTTTGTTTTTGAAAATGCATACATAGGCATGGATATTATGGTGCACAGTAAGGCTGGATTTGATCCCACAGCCATCTCACTCAGCAAAAATCCTACCCCCCCATAGTGTCTCACGGACAAAGGGGTGGCTAGGATAGACCATCAACGAGGTCCTCTGCAACTCTCGCAGGTCCCCATTCTGGTGGTCAGGGCAGTCCAAGCAGTTCCTCCACTAATACGCCAAGTCTCAAAAGCAAACTGGCTCCAGCCAGCTTCACCGCTCTCACAGGGAACTTTAATGCTCATTTGGCATGAATAAAGGGAAAGAACATTACATATACATATATATATTTGAAGATGAGTATATGGATAATAGTTATAAGTGCCTTATGACCCAGGAACTTTAAAAAGTTAAGACTATTTTTTGAGCAATTTAGGGTTTAGAGCAAAATTAAGAGGAAGGTACAGAGATTTCCCATGTACCCCCTGTCCCCACAAATGTACAGCCTCCTCCATTATCACCATCTCCCACCAAAGTGGTACCTACACTGACACATCATTATCACTCATAGTTTACAACATTCCAGTTCACACTTGGGGTTACACGTATGGGTTGGGCAAATGTATAATGACGTGTATCTACTGTTATAGTGTCATACAGACTCATTCCACTGCCTTAAAAATCCTCAATCCCTGGCAACCACTGATCTTTTTTACTGTTTCCACAGTTTTGCCTTCTCCAGAATATTACAGAATTGAAATCATAGTATATAGCCTTTTCAGATTGGCTTATTTCACTTAATGGCATACATTTAAAATTCCTCCATGTCTTGTCATGGCCTGACAGCTCATTTCTTTTTAGTGCTGGATAATATTCCATTGTCTGGATGTACCATAATTATTATTTATCCATCACTTACTGAAGGACATCTTGGTTGCTTCCAAGTTTTGGCAACTATGAATAAAACAGCTATATGCATAAACATCCATGTGCTATTTTCTGGGTAAATGTAAGTTTTCAGCTCCTCTGAGTAAATACCAAGAACTGTGACTGTTGGATCGTACGGTAAGAGTGTGTTTAATTCTGTAAGAAACCACCACACTGTCTTCCAAAGTGACTATTATTTTGCATTCCCACCAGCAATGAATGAGGTTATTTTTTAAAACATTATTTCTCAGGTACTCACTGTAAGACTCTTTCCTACCCATGGGCAAAGGATACTTTTACATGGCACAGTGGAAGCTCAAGAGAAATGCCCCACCCTTTGAAAACCTCTTCAGCCCCTCATGCTCAGTGCATGGCCAGGCTCCTTGGAATTTCCCCGTGCTGAAAGAGCAGCTGTTTGGAGCGCCAGGCTCTGTGACCACCCATGATCTGAATTACACACAGGTGTTCAAAAATAAAGAGGGATCCAGCATAATTAAGAGCATTAAGCAATCATCTCAGCCCAAGGAGGCAGTTGAAGAAAAGAAGAACAGAGTTTAGGCAGCGCTTTGGGAAATTAATTCCACAGCCTTTCACCAAGTTGAAATCTTGGCTTTGGACACACATAAAAATGAGCCTGGCCTGATCTGAGCTCCCAGTGGACATCAGCCAGATCACAAAGTTGACCCAATTGGCCTGCCTTACCACAGAGAGGGCCACTGCTGGGACGGCAGATGGTATTACTGGTAAAAACCAACACAGTCGGACAGGACAGCAGACAGAGAAATGGCAGACATGGCTGGAAAAGCCAGGTGGGCGTCTCTGCTTTTAGGAGAATCATGTTTACAATGCACTTTGTTTTTACAAGGAACATCACAGTGGCCTTCGGTCTGGTTTTCTTCTTTTACACATTTCAATCATTCTTTCTTTACATCATAGAATATATAGCTAATTATAATTTTATTCTCTCGCTTGTCACTTCGTACTGCTGTACAGTAGTGACACGCGGCTGAACTCTACCCGGGGAGGAATACCTTTTAGGGAGGTCTGCATCAGAAACCCTTTGCAACAAAGAAGGCAGTGTCGATGATGTTTTCCCACCACGTTTCAGGAACCTAGAAAAAGATGCTAAGTTACAAGTATTATTTCTCTTTAAGTAAGCCATTACTAAGTATAACTTTATTTGTTATGAGAAACTCAATTTTAAAAAAAATTAAAGCCATTGTTTAATGAGTAACGCTGACTCTAATGGTCCCTGTTTAATATACACCAGTCTTTTAAAAGGAGCATTATCCAAACATTTCCCCTTTGTTACATTTTTCTCCAATCTTCAGGGAAACACTATCTACCTTTAGAGTCATTTTGTTTAATATCTCCAGTCATTTATGCTATTTCTGAGTATCTGATATTCATAATAAAACATCAATACAAATATCCGAGTTGTCTAGGATGGGGAAAAAAGTTTTCCACCCTTCCCTGGCTGATCAAGGTAAACATTTCTACAACCCGAGTGTGTTAGCCATGCTAATACAAATGCCTTTTATTTTTCTTCTTAAATTACAAAAGATTTTCATTTTACTCAGCAATGAACCTTGACTAAATTAAAATTCCCTGCATCAGAATTAAATATGTTCTATCTACTTAAAATAAACAGTGTATTAGTTATCACTAACATTTAATGATTAAAAAAAAAACTGATAATTCTCCCCAATTACACCGCTGACGTCATCTACTTGTGCACCGCCGGCTCTTCTGGCCATCAGCATCATCAGAGCATCAGCTCTGGCTTAAGAAGCAAGTTTGGTAACAGAGCCGAAAGTAGACACATGCTATTTTAAAAACACGCTCCAATTTTCATCTAAGTATATCTTTATTTATATGGCTTTCCTACCATAAAAATGCCAGTCCTTTAAAATGCACAGAAATCGCTTTCTACACAGAAGAACAAGGTGCTATATCATAACAAGGACACAGAAGTATAAAGCGCCTGTTAATTAAACATCGCTTTTTCACTTTCTACCCCGCATATGTGACTGTTAGGTTGTAAGCCAAGTCCATAAATAAGAAAGAAAATGGCTAGGCTCCTTCAAATGAATGCTTTGTCTGGGGTTTTTTTTGGGGGGGGTGGTATTTTTTTGTCCTTAAATGAAAGACATCAGCTACTAGCTGTATTATTTTTTTAATCTTATTTCCTAGTAAATGTTTGATTTTTAAAGTGCCCTTCACCCCCCTGAAAAAAATCACAGGCAAACAAACAAATTATGAAGTTTGAGTCAGGACTAGTGGTTTCATATTAATCCTAAAGTTTCAATATATAATACTGCAGGAGGCTGCTAGGTTTTAAGTTCAAATGTAAAGAGTTTGTCTTGACTTAATATGTAGCACTTCAAAAGGTTCACATGGAAAAATGAATACAACTACAATGTATCCACGTGAGTGAATTTCACTAATTCTAATGACCAAAAAAAATTCAAGTTACTAAAGAATACATACAGTAGGATACCACCAATATCAATCCTCAACACAGAAAAGAAAACCTGTATTTTGGGGAATACATGCTCATGCATTAAAAGTATAAAATCCTGGGGATGACAAACAGCCAGCTGAGAGCAGAGGTCGCTTCCAGGGGAGACTCGTGGGGATGACATGAGGGAGAGATGTGCCTGGAGCCTCTTCAACCTGGACAGAAATGTGTTCTTTCCTAAGCTGAGCTGCAGGTACATGGGTGCTTACTGAACTGTTCTTTGTTCCTTTTTGGTGTGACAAGTTCCATAATAAAAATGGAAAGATAAAAACACACAATTTTAAGATAAATAGCTTTGTAAATATCTGCCAGATTTCTCTCCTCAAAAGTTGTTCTCAACTCAAAGATCAAAGAGCTCAAGGCCAAGGCATCACATTTTCTTCAACAGCTGCCGCACTGCTTACAACACTAACCCTCCATCCCAGTATAAAGCCCATTTCCACTGCTTTCAAAAGTGCTTATTTGTACCTTGAAGAATTCTTTCACCCCAGTATTCTGCTATGCAGGTCATCTCTGACAGACATACTCTCCACAGTTAGGAAAAGGGACTGTCCTGCTTCCTAATAGACACAAAACAAAAACAAATAAAGGAAGCAGATCTCTCTGTAAGTTATCTTTTTAATTTTGAGTTGATGTGAATACATGCACAGGAAGAAGCTGGAAGCATACCTTCTGTATAATTTTGGGACAAAGGAGTGCAAGAGAAAGGTCAATTTTTGCCAGATGGGGAGTTTATTCCCCCACGCCCATCTCCTTCCCCACCCCCATCCTGGGATATTTAAACCTGGTGCTGCGCTTGCCATAAGGACAGCGAGACAAAAGAAAGAAGCACCCTGTCAGCGGCAAGGAGAACGACTTGCTTCCACAAGTACAAGAATTTGTTGCAAGCTTACTGAAGTTACAACTGCGCGTTTACTGTCAACACGCATCATACTGCAACAAAAGCCATTATTTAGAAAATAAGATGAACACATTTAAGCAGCTGAACCCTTCTTAAACCCAGAGAAAGCATGCAAAACAGCAGGTCTGTAACAACATGCCTGAAGAAGGCCATAACAGAAAACCCAAGACTGAACAATTTCCTATTTGAATAGACTATTTTCACTGAGATTTTTTCCAGCTGCACATGGACAAATATTAAGATGCCCTACCTGCTTCCTCAAAGCCCAACTAGCTTCTTTCCAAATAATTAAAATGCAGCAAACTTTCTATTAGAAAATTTCTACAGTACATCACTAAAAGGGTCCATCATTGATTCCTTAATGATAAATCAGTTAATTACTTAACCTTTCTTCATGAAATTATTAACATCCTCTCAACAGACAAGGCAAGGTGAAGGGACTTAGTGTCCTGCTGTAGATTTCATCAATGGGTGCGAGTCCCCTATCTCTGCACCTTCTAGCTTTCATCAGTTGCATTTTCGTCTTTTATAGAAACCCTTTATTCAAGGACACAGACACTCTAGTTTTAAAACTTGGCCCAACAGAGATTATTTTTTAAAGTGCTTCCGAGTGTGAATAAAAATAAAAGAATTCTGTATTATAGGAATATTCCAAATGCCACCCAAACCTAGAGCCAAGGAAACTGCAAAGTTCTAGACATAAAAATAATTGCCAACCTTTTGGTATCCATTAAAATCAAGCCACACCCAAAGACAAGTGAATTTTTTTAATTCAGGTGAGGGCATTTTGGACAAACACTTTATTGCTGGGTATCTTCAAAAGGCATGTTACTAACTACTAGTACAGACAAAAAATGTACAACTTTTATTAAATAACGCTTTTGATCTTAGTGGTTAGATCTTTAGCTGAAGCAAGCCCTGAATATTTAAACAAACTTCCTTCACATTTTATCTACTTTTCTCTCATAATCCTGTAGTACACATTCTGCTTTCTTTATTTGTGTGGCATTGTTAGCTAAGCTATTTCCATCAATATTCCTGCAGAACCCATCACATACAATGACAGCTGATTTCCCAAGGTGCCTAGGAAAATTCAAATACTTGGGCCAAAAGGGTTAATCTAATGAGTAAACAGTTCAAATTTTAAAATTAAGATGAAATACTCAGAAAAAGCAAAACCAGAAAGCCATTGGACACTAATTGGTAGCTATGCAGGACCACACCCACTGGGAACATGGACATGAGCAAGGCGTTAACTTTGAAAGGAAATGTCTGGTATTCGGGGAAAACCACTGATGCTCCAGGTTGTCCCCACCACCCTGTGTGGCTGGGAGGTTCTAGCTCTGCCTGTTTCTCTACAGGTCCAAAACTTTCCCTTGGTGCTTCACTCTGGACTGGGATCCCATACTCCTCCCAAGTTTCCTGAGGTCCAAGCAGTTCAGTTAGAACCTTCAGAAGAGCTGGAGGCTTTTGACCAACTCTGCAATGGAAGAGTCCAATTCTCTCACTTAGGTGGGCATCAGAATCATGTTTGAAAATGTAAAGGCTGGCCCCACCCACTCCAGTGGCCAGGACCAATGCAACCCATCTGGAGCCTCAATGCTTATGCACAATTTAAGACCACCAGCTTTGATTCCCCGTGGAAATTCAAGCACATTACAAATAATACAGGCCTGGAGATAAAACAAAGAATCAATCAGTAAAATCCAAATGAAGATAAAGATTTCAGTTCCAGGATCTCTGGCAACATAAACTGCTTGATCCATGGGTCTCTGTTTAAGTGTGCATCAGATACCAAGGAAGTTTGTTAAAAATGCACATTCTCGCACCAGTCAGTAAAAATTCTGATCCAAGAATCTGTGTTTCAGTAAATCCCTTGGCATTCAAAACACAAGCACACCCAATGATCTGGAAGCAGGTGAGCAAAGGACCTCCCCTTGAAACACGCTGAAGTAGGACCAAGTGCCAACATGCTTCCACTTCACATATGAACACCACGTTGTCTCTGGTGGCGGGGGGGCTCACACGGCCCAGGAGAGAAGGAAACCATAACCTCTGATTCAGCACCGCAACTCAGGGGAGTGACTCGGGGACAGGAAGAAGTCCAGCAAAGCTCACACCTCACCCTCCTTCCCATGAGCTGTGGTAAATGTCCTGACAGCAGCAAGAGCATCTTTAAAAACATGGGTAGTAACACAGCACCTGCATCTTTAGATCAGCAAGCTCAAAGAACATACCTTAAACCACCACCCTAATCCACAGAAAGAGAGCCTGGAACAGAAAAAGTCTCATGACAATTCAACTGCTAAGCTAGGAGAAAGAAAAAGAAACCTCAGGAATTCTGTTTTTGAGTTTCAAGCTAGAAATATCAATATCCTAGTTAATAAAGCTGATCACAGAATTACTAGCTAAAAATCAGAGAGTCTGGCAAAACACGGATATCCCCCTGACTGACTAACAAATATGTATCCAAACACAAAATTCAGGGGGAAATCTTTATCCCATCCTAAATTAATCTATTCTATTTGATATAAAGAGACCAATAATGCCACACTCAGATCCATTTTTAATCCCTCAGTAAATTGTCCTATAACACGCAAACCTCTGACATCTTCAAACTGTTGAGATAAAACAGAATGACATGAGCTTTCCAGTCAATGATCCCTCCACGTCAGCTGTTTGTCTAAATTAGCAACAGCAGGAGAAAATAAACCCATCAGAGCTATCCTGAATAAACAGAACTAAATAGTAAACAAAACACTTGAACACAATTTTGTATGTATCCACGTTCCTTTAAAGAGAAAGCCATTTTATTAAAACTGCGATTTGGAAAGAAAGTGCAATTAGCTTTGCACCGGCACTGCCGAGATGTTCCTGAACACCAGACATATGTAAATATCTTGTGAGATCAGTTCCATTTGAGTAGACCTGTCAAGATATTTACTGGGCTTGACAGTACTTCTGTCTTTAATTAAATTTTTTCCCAGATACTTTAATGTAATTTAAATAGATTATTAGTTGTCAGGATCTAATAAAAATTTTGTTTACAATTTAGTTACTTTAAGTACTCACACTGAAGAAATTAATTTAACCCCATGTTGACTGAGGTGTTTTCAGCATCCAGATGAGACCACTAAAACCTCCCCACTACCCCTGGACTGTCCCAACAATCTTACATTACTACAACTTAATTGCAAATATCGAGGCACTAAAAACTGAACTCCACCCCCACTTTTTTAGAGCAAAATAGGTTGGGGACGGTCATAAGGAAAACCAATTTACACTTGTTCGAATACAGGTTCTTTCTTTCCGGCAGCTCATTCTCCCAGTAGCTGGCCAGATAGGCATGTTTTTCTCACTTTAAATCCCATAACACAGCTACCAAACACACCTGTTGTGCGCAAGGCAGGACATATATTAAAAACTGGTATCAGGGGATTTCAAAAAGGAAAACAAGCCTTTCAGAGACAGCTAATTTGGTCAATAGATTTCATGACCGGGTAAAATAGTACCAGGACAAGGATACATTCAGCTTCTGGCACAACCTCTGGGTGAGAGGGAGCCAACTTCTAAGCAGGGCCTGAAAAATGTCTCAGTACAAACTGACTGTAATTAATAAGAATAATTCATTAAAGAAGCAAAGAACAAACACTGTCTAATTCTTTCCCGGCTGCCATGCAATTTACCCCACTATACCTCCTCTTTCCAGAACAGCAGCTTTGTAGCCCTAATTGCAAGAACATTATCTATGGGATGCAAAAACCAAAACACTTCTTAAAATCAAACACTCCTCACAACATTTATTTTTAGATTGGTGACACAAGCCAAATCTGCTTAATTTCCATTAACCACATCACCACATGCAGATTGAAATAAACTATGGAGAGCCTTGGGGAAGAGGAAGAAAAACAACTGTCGTGCATTCGGTACCCATATTAGGACAGGTTCTTCCGTTTCAGGGATTGGCCTCATCTCATGGCCTGCTGATGTTCCAGCGTTTGGCACCTCTAGCCTTAATTCATCCAAGTACCATGGAAGAGAAGTATTTTTTAAAAAATCAGTTTAAGATGGCTCCTTGGATCACACATGTACACCGCAGACCAGTGTAACGAGTCACCAGAAAGATCATTTAGAAAACGCACGTGCCTAATTGCAGACTTCCTTGGCTTGCTGGCCTGACTCACAAACTCTGTGTTTGATCACCTGGTAGGATTACTACCCTAAACTAAAGAAAAAAATTCCCTGTAAATAGTAAGGGAGTAAGTTGGCTCATGCAGAAAGTTCACCTGTCTATTCAGCAGATGCCTCTCTTAAGGTTATTTCTTTAGAAAACAAACCCCTACTTGCCTTAGACCTTCGTAAACTCTAGATTCAACATACATACTTCAAAAAAAAAAAGGACAATATTGCTGGCTTAGCTAAAATGGCATTTACTATGACTAAATTCAATAAAAGGAGTATGACACCTAACAGGATAAAAAATGGAAAAGAAAAAGCCCTAAGCAAAAAAATAATAATTTTTTTTTGAAAATCACAAATACCACCTGTGCAAATCTAGCTACGCTCTGGAAATCCTTTCTCAGCCATAGAAAAACATCTCATGCTCAATGCCTTGAAGTTGCAATCAAGTTGTAGTAATTTAAGATTACTCGGGGAGCAAAGGGCAGGGGGAGCTCTTTGGAAGGCTCCCCTCCCTACTTAATGCTCTTCAGTCAGGGGTTAAATGAGTGTCTTTAATGTAAGTACCTTAAAGTAACTGAATCATAAACAAAATTTATACTATTTTCTGACAGCCTGCAATCTATTTAAATTTTATTAATGTGTGCCTAAAATTATTTTTTCAAAGACAGGATTCTTGCAAAGCCCTGTAAATATTCCTGGCATACCTACTGAACTGTAATTGGTGCTATAACTTCTAACATTGTCTGAATACACATGCTTTTTTGGTGATGCCGAATCTTACAAGGTAACATTTCGAAACAGTTTGAGTCTTAAGTAAAACATGAAATCTAAATACACAGCACATTTAGACCGGGTTCAAAAGAAGTTGTCACATCTGCTCTGTTCTCCTTCCTCTTTCTTAATGTTGGCATTGGACTAGCTGTGGTATAAATATATTTGTTTAGGAAATATCACAATTCTTCTGTTAATTTAAACAACTGCTGAAAACAGACATATCCTTCAGTAGAGCCTGAGAATGTAAATACACAAGGTCAGGGACAGAGTCTCAAGAGAAGCGAGGGAAAAAGTTAGTAACAGAAAACTATCCCTAGGCTCAATATTAACCCAGTTAAGTTTTGTTATTGTTGGTACAAATGATTTAACTAGAAAATATTTATAGCTTAAAAAAAACATTACATATTACAGAAAATTGCCTAATAGCATCCATGTGTATATTTAACTCGCATTGTTTAATTACACAATAAAAGGTATACCCAATAAAAGCTATCAACTTTGAAACATGTTGGGCACTGTGGTTATGAAACTCTGACTTATAAAAAAAGTGCTTACTATGTAATCAATATCTGTTAATTAAAAAGGCAATCCTTAAATGACAATTATTTTTATTCTTCTGTACGTATTTACTTGTCCTACTTTCTACTTTGTTCTATTTAATTAAAACTGACATTTAATGTGGGGAGAGTTTATAGCAAAAAAAAAAAACATGTTACAACATTTAAACTCCAGAATTTAAATATACACAAAACCTTATAGACATCTTCAGCTATATAACCCTCTTAATTTCAGATAGTTAATTTGAATACTTGATGTTTCTTACATTATACTTTGATAAACCTGTGAAAACAAAATGCTAAAATAATTACTATCACTACTCCCTTTAAACATGTAAAGCAGTTACATTTTTTCCTAGAAAACAAGCAAGGACAAGATAGAGAACTTCAATAAAAGTAGCAACCTGGTCATGTTGAATGTCATTCTAAAAAAAGAGGTTATTTCTAATCTTCAAAACGCTCCCTGTTGCCTGTTTAAATTCCAAGAGTGGGCTGACACAAAACTTCATCACCGGCTTTGGGGCTGTTTTTTTTTTGAGCTGCACATCATATTTAAACCCTCATATTCAAAACCCTGGCTTCCCTGACAAGACAGATCTTCTAAACTTGATGTGAGAAAATGTTATCTAACTCTAGTGTAGGAGTCTAGTGTTAGTAAAAAGAATTCCACTGCACAGTTCTGGGTAGCAAGACAGCCTTTGAAAGACTTAATATTCTTTTAATACCGTTTGAGTGCATTCTCTTCATGAACAAGAACACATTAAAAAATAGTAACTTGTTTAGCAAGTCAGCATCCGTAAGGGACTCAGATGCTACCTAGAGAGAGGCTAAGTATCTCCTTCCAAGTGAAGCTTCACTTGCACAACAAAGATCAGCATTTGCAGTGGTCCATTTCTGCATTAGTGAGTATATAGCTTTGCTGCTTGATCCAATAGTCCAGGGTTCTTGACGCGAGCTCCTGACAACAACCCAGCAGCAGTTCCGTTTGATCTCTCCTGCTTCCTTAATTTGGGTTGTCAAGGTTCAGCAGTTGGAGGCTGTTTACTTTTCAAAAAAAAATTATTTTTTCCTCTCTCATACTAACCCAATGTCTAATAGAGGGGGGTGGGGAATGCAGCCAGTGACAAGATGTTAAACTTTTTCCCCCTTTGTGCAATAAGATTTTAGCTGACACCTTCTAAATGATAACTAGTTGAGTTCCTTTTTTTATATTTTCAGTACTCTTTAATTATTAGATATTTCAGGTAGAAAAATTGCAGAGGAAAAAAACCCGTTCCAATTCTCTGAAAGTGGTAGCCCTATTTTCTCTTGCTAGATTCAAGAAGATGGGTATTCTACTTTGAAAATCAAAGCTCCGGTGTAATTCTGAAAAAGATTTGATACATTTTTTCCCTGGAAATGAAAATAACAGCAGCTCTTCTGTCTCAATTATGCAGGTTAACCCTCGGTCGAAAAACACCTGAAATCTGACCATTTCTCCTCAAATTCCAGTTAGTACATCTTCGCCCCCTCCCCAAACTGATTCTCACTGTGAAAACACTGGGGTGGGAGGGTGGAAGGTAAAAATTTTGCAGCGATTCTTCAGTATATTTGCAGCAGTTAAAAATTCTTTTAAGTATCCTTCAGGTTTTCTCAACTCAGCTATTATGCAAAGCCTAAATTCTGAACCTATGGGCAACCAAAGGTAAAGTGTAAACGGTTTCAATGTACCTACAGACTCCTTTGAAAGAATGCGGAACGCCGCTCCAGCATTCCTGTTCAAACAGCAGTAACCAGACAAAAAGGACATCGAACTTAGAAAATACCTGTGACCGGACATGAAAGCAATACCAGCCTCTCATAAGTGGGCTGGAGAAAATCAAGTGCAACCAAATTAAATGTTTATATTAATTTCATTACTCTGCCCAAGCCTCAGAGATGAGGGCTGGGGGAGGGGGTTGTTGAGAACAGGAAAAATTGTTTCGTTTTGGTTTTCTGGTCGAGCAAAAGGAAAATGAATTAAAAGAAACGCGTAGGATGAGCCCAGCCTAAATCAATACACTTTGTAATCAGACCGGCAAGGGTATTTGGACACAATGACTTGGAAATAATTAATAGTTATAAGGGGGGAGTAGAGAGAGAAGGGGGGCGAGGAATGTCACCATATTTTATCGAAACACTTTACACTTCACGCTAAACTTTGATCTCCACATTTTCGGATTTCGGAAAGGGGGGCGAAAAAAAGGAAGTCCAGTATTTGAAGATGGGCACATTCCTGGCTGCGGCGCCTATCGCTACGCTCGCGCCGCCCATGCTGGCGCTTTGGGAACAGAGAGCCCTGGGTTCAGCCCGGAGCTCGGGGGTGTCCCTTGCCCCTCCGCCTTCGCCCGTAGGTTGCGCGGCCGCCGCCGCCTCGACTTACCCGCCGAGTCCGGGGAGGGAGTGGGAGCGCCGCCTTCACGCCCGCGGAGGTGGCGCGGGCAGTACCATGGTCCCCGGCGCCGCTCCTCAGTTCCTGGCCCGCTTAATCGCAGCGCGCTCTCTTCCTCCGGCAAACTTTCGGGTTCTGCCGTCGACAAGAAACCTGGGCGACCTTCAGCAAGTCTTCCCGGTGCAGGTTGGGGAAAACTGAAGGGGTTGAGATGAATGAATAGCTTGAGGGTGTCAAGACGGAGGGCGACGGGCTAGGAGGACCCGCAAGCGCGCGTGGAGGGAAGAGGGAAAGTGGTTCAGGGAATCCCGGCAAGAACCCCGAGACCGGGAAACCGGCCCAAGCAAAGTCTGAGCACCTTCCCCGGGATCTCACAAAGTTGCAACAACAACAAAAAAAGAAGGGAGAGAAAGGGGGGTAGAGGGTGGGATAGGGATACGATCGCGGGCGCAAGGTTTGGAGTTACAACTGTTTATTTAGTCCTTATTCTCATGGGGGGCGGGAACTGCTCCGGAATTGGGGGGCGGGGGGGCTGCTGCAGGCAGCAATTTTGAAGCAAACACTTGAGACCCGAGCATGCGACTTTGTTTCTGGGCGCGGAGCTCCCCAGCGCCCGCGTGTCACCTCCACTCTCCGGGGACTGAGGCGGAGCTCACAACAGGTGGGGAGGGAGACTCGCTGAAGGCCAAAAGCAGAAGGAATCAAAGTTTCCGATCTCGGCTGTATCTGGGGAGGAGCGGGGCGGGGGGCGGGGGAGAGGAGAGGCGGAGGCAGCGAATGACCGCGACCCCGAGGCAACTAGCAAACTCCCAGGCTCCGGGCTCGGCCACCTCGGTCTCCACCCGAAGCGCACTCCGTCCCGGCAGCTGAGTCCTCGCAGCCGGATAGGAAGGAACAGAGCTCGGGAGGAAGGCGGCGTGGCGGCGAGGGACGGAGAGCCACCCGCCGCCCGGACCAGGCCGGGGGACGCAACGATTTACGTGCGTCTCAGGACAGAACAGGGCTTGGGAATCGCCCTCCGACACACACACGTGTCCCAAACTTAAGAGGGGAGTAAAACCAGCAAAGTGTGTGTGGTGAAGAGGGAAATCTGGGCGCGGAGACTCCCCGCAGCGCATCCTGCTCCCACTCCCGCCCGCCGTGTTGGTCCCGTCGCGGGGAGACTGGGTTCAGTGGGCCGAGCGCGCATGGGTTCCGTGTCTTGCTAGGGGTGTGCAAATGTGTCTGAGTTTTCTGGGAGGGGGGGCGACGAAGGAATATCCGTGCCTCCGGATTCGGGGCAAGACATGCGTGGCACCGGGGAGATACCCCCGGCGCGGGGCCCGAGGCGAGGGTGTCTCCAATCTTTACAACGCCGCCCAGGGAGCAGCCTAGGGGCACCGAGGAGGTATTCACTTGGGGAGTTAGAAGGGAAAACTTTGTTCTAAGTCCAAACTTTGGGCTCCAGAGACTCCCGGCGCGCGCCCACTCCCGCCACGGACCCGACCCAGAGACTCTCGCGCGCCCCGCTCCTCCGCAGGCACCCCGACGCAAGACATCGAAAGTTGCCCCTGGCGGCCTGGGCTTATTGATTTCTTTCTCGCAGCGATTGTGGAGAGCGCAGATCCAGGCGTGAAAGGGCCGAGGGGAACGCGATCTCGCCTACCCACCCACCCCCATTTGACTTATGCAAATGAACCCTCGTGCTGCGTCTCTCGAGCCCCCTCCACACCCGCGCCGGTCTGCAGCCCCCACCCTGATTTCGTAGCCTGGGCCCCAACCCGCGGACGAGAGCCTGAGAGCGGAGGACTAGGGGAGATGCACGTGGAGCCTGGAGGTGGAAAGTAGTTTTTTTTTTTCTTTCCTTTTTTTTTCTTTTTCTTTTTCTTTTTTTTCTTTCTTTCTTTTTTTTTTTTTTTTTGTGCTGGTTGTTGTTGTTTAAAGTGGCGGAACCAGACAGGAGGCGGCTTGGGAAAAGTGGAGCAGAAATGGAAAAATACAAACTCACCCGCTGCAAATGGTCTCTCGGTGCAAACTAAGGTGTTTTCGGGCTTTTCCCCGCGCGTGCCCACTCCCGCCCGCGCGCGCACCCCCGCGCACACACTCACTCGCGCACACTCGCGCGCACTCACGCACTCGCGGGCTAGGGACCGGCCGCTGCGAGTGCGGCATGCGACCGCCACACAATAAATAACAATAGATTCCTCCGCTCGGGACTAGCTTCCCGTAGCCCAGCCAGCAGCGGTGGCGCGGGTGGCGCTGGGCCGGGGGCGCTCCCCAGCCAGTCGTCAGGCCTCTTGCCAGGGCTGCCTCTCTGCCTCGGGGACCCCCCAGGGCCCCAGCGCCCCCAGAGCGCGAGCCGCCACCATCCCCTCAGTCCACGCGAGCCCCGGCCCACTTCCCTCGCCCCCCCCACCCCTCTTCCTCCCTCCCTCTGGCCTTCCGGAACAAATAAATAAATAAGGAGTGCGCGAGAGCGCCCAGCTTGTCGCGGAGGAAGATGTTGTTATTTTTTGCTGTTGTGCGTCCCTGACGTCACATCCACCTGCTGGGTAAACAACGAGGCTCGCAGCAAAAAAGAAAAAAAGGAAAGAAGAAAATCACCACTGCTACAGCCTGGAGCGGGGTGGGCTGGGAGAGGGGTCCCGGGAGGTGGGCTTGCTTGGGAAGCAAGCGTCCGGGCTGAATGGCAGAGGGCGGCAGAGCCGCGCAGCTCAGGGAGGGGGAGACGTTGAGCGGCTGCAGAGGGACCTGGCTGGAAAGACCTGGAAAATGGGGGGGGGGGGGGGGGGGGGGAGAGTCTCCTCAGATGATGAGGAGGGGGCCCCTCAGACTCCGGGAAAATGCGCGGCAGAGCGTTAACGAGGGACGAAAATGGGAATGGGATAGCCATTTGCTTGGTTTCTGAGCTAAAAATATAGAAGGAAAGGGAGAGATGGGCAAAGCTGTAAGTCTGCTCCAGTTAAAAGTGAAAGTGTTTCGCCAGCAGTGACAGTCGAAGGAGGGGCGGCGTTCTCCACCACCCGCTTCTCTCTCCCGTCCTCCCTCCGTCTCTCGTCTTTCTTTCTGCACTTTGTCCAATGAACGAAGGCGAGTTCGGAGGTGAAAGTTCAACAGAAGGACAAACCCGCATTTGCAAAGAAGCAGAATCCCTCCAGCGAAGGGTTTTTCCCCAGTATTCAGAGTAAGGAGAGTGTAGTGTGGAACTCACTTTTCCTACCCCTCCGTGTCAGATTCCCCACAGAAAAGTGTGATTAGGTGTCCTTTGAAGGCAAGTGGCCGCCTGAGGAGCTGGACTGTAGCCGTGGCCGCTTTAGGAAACCGCTCAGGGGCTAGCATGTCAGCAATTTAACACAGGTTACCTGTTCTCCAAAAAAGATCATTCACTTGAGAAAGCTTTGTCCAATTCTTTGAAAAGGTGAGATTTCTTTTTGTGTGCTGTTTTGAAGTTTGGTGGAATTTAGAAAACTGAAGGAGTGAATGAGAAGCCTGAACGAAATCTTTTGAAATATACATATAAATGTATAAAACAAAGGACACTAGTATTTCTTTCATTTTATCAACACAAGCAGAGAAGGAAGACGACTTTTGGTTTCCAGAATGTGACTTAGATATACAGCTCTATGGTTTGTTGTTAACAGAAATAATTTCCTTCACCCCAGGTGCTGCCAAGTAACCAAGCCAGTATTCCCAGCTACTGGCTGGCTGGCTGGTGTAGTAGAGGCCAAGTCTGTATGAGAGTCTGTAAGGCCACCCTATGAATCCTTACAAAGTACTGTCCCACTGGTGTTACGGCCAGCACAGTTGTAGATAATCCATATCCTAGAAAGGATATTGTAAATTCTTTTAGATAATTTTTTTTAATATTTTTAAACATTCATTTACTGGAGAATTCTAAATTTCAATTTCAATAATAGCATAAGACTACTATAAAATTGTATCTCTTTTGCATGTAAAAAAATAACAAAGCAACTCACTGGTACTACAGAATAAAGCCAAAGAAAGGGAGAGTGTGCTAAGGTAATTCCAGCATAGTAGCATTCATATCGAAGGCATTCTTCACAAGATTTCACGTTATTCAGACAAGATCATCAAATCTTTTAAACTAGAATCTAAATAAAGAAAGTGCATTTTGGTTTGAGTAGAACCTCTTAGCTTCTTAGAGCCTAGAGTTCATGTTGTCTTTGAGTCAAGACATTAATTAAGACTTTAATGACACACCTACTACATTCTGTACCATATAGTAGGCACTGAGGGATGCAAAAAATAAATAAAATCCCTGCCCTTGAGCTCACAGTCTATAGCTGTTAATAATAACATTTGATATTTACTGAATGCTTACTATGACTTAAGCACTAATGTAAAAGCTTAATGTCGAACGCAGTTAATGCTCTCAACAACACTTTTAACATCACTGGAAATTCCATATGCTGAATTCACATGGAATTAAATGGAAATCTATAAAGTAGCCCTGTCTATGGGGGAAGGGGGTTGTTTTTCATTTCTAAATTGTTTATGCCACATATAACATTTTGTGGTATATGTCACGTTGCTGAGTTTTAACTCAGGGGAATAGCAGTTTATTTAAATGTGACAAATTTATTCTTGGTTTGTAAAGTAGAGTTCACGCTCTGATCTTGTTTTCCAGATTGAACAGTGACTTTTAAAAAATTATTAGTATTGCCACACTAAATGGTCTTTAGATTGCCACTGATCTTATTTTGCATTTGAACTGGCTTAAAATCTACATTCACTCGAAAGTGGGGGCCAAAGTCAGATTGGCAACAAGTTTTGCAGACAAAAGGAAATCCCATTTGTAAATCCAACAAAATGCGGTAATCAACTTTGTATATAATACTGTCTGATGTGCCACCTTATTTAAAGAACTCCATGTTCGTTTTGCTTTTACCAGAGGAGAAACTTAACTGCAGCTTAACATATTGTCCATTTTCAACACCACGTTACATTCATAGGGAGCACATTTTAATTTCTTTATTAGTAACCAACTTAAAGTTTCTTTTTAAGTTAAAGCGAGAAGGGTTTTTAAATAAAGGGCATGGGGATAGGACGCCACCTTTTGGTCGTAAGACAAATAGAAATCCCTTTTTAAACATGTTCCATTAAGTATATTTTATTGATTATGCTATTACAGTTTTCCCAATTTTTCTCCTTTTCTCTCTCTGTCTTGCATCCCCAACCTTCCAGCATTCCCTCTCTTTGTTCATGTCCATGGGTTGTTCATATAAGTTCTTTGACTTCTCTAGTTCCTATACCATTCTTAACCTCTTCCCCATTTTTTATGCCTACTAATTATACTTCTTATTCTCTGTACCCCCCCACATTCTTCATCTTCCCCTCCCCACTGAAAACCCTCAATGTGATGTCCATTTCTCTGATTCTGTTCTAGTTGTTTGCTTAGGTTTTGTTTCAGTTTGTTGGGGGTTTTTTTAGGTTCAGTTGTTGATAATTGTGAGTTTGTTGTCATTTTACTGTTCATATTTTTGATCTTCTATTCCTTAGATAAGTCCCTTTAACATTTCATATAATAAGGGCTGGGTGACGATGAACTCCTTTAACTTGACCTCACCTGGGAAGCACTTTATTTGCCCTCCCTTTCTAAATGATAGCTTTGCTGGATAGCATTTCACTTTTAATTACACCAAGGAAAAGGTCCTTGTCCTCATTTTGTTATACTTTAAGTAACAGGAGAAACAGTGTAAACGAGAAATTAGCAAACTGTTGTTAACTGTTGCCAAAATTTCCCCAAAGGTATCAGAACACATGCCATGCCATGTACTATTAACTATAAATCAAACACCAACTTTGTTGTGCAAATACTCTGTCAATTAATATATGCACATTTGGGAAACAGAAAATGGAGTGGATATTTGCCACCTAATGAAATACCTGAATGCTCTTGTAAGTTTAGAGTAAACAGAAACTTAAAAATCACCTAATTCAGTGTTTTTTAAACTACAATTATTATCTTCCTAATTTTCACCCTATCTACATAACTTAACAGTTCCTGAATAATTAATATGCTGCACTCATTGGAGTACAGTTATGGTAGTTGTAGTAAATGTTTTTCCCTTAAATCAACCTACGTGTTACTTATGTTTCTATTACTACTTTAAATGGGAAATCAGTATCACCTTCCATAAATTAAAATAATCACAGTGCAAACAAAGTCATTGATTTCTCTTTGTTAGGGAGACTGGTGTAAAATATAAAAATTAAAAATAATCTTTTAAAAAAGAATGGCAAGTGCTGAGAAGCGTTAATGGCAAATGTCAATGGAGAACTTTGTTTTCATTTTTCTAAACAACCAGAATGACTGAAAGTGACTGCAGACGGAGAGTCCTCCTCAGTCCGCAACTCAGCGTCGTCTGGTGCCGACTGGGTGGGCAGACTCCTGCACTGTGAGAAATACGCATCACCAACGATGTTAAATTACAAAACACAAAGCTGAGGCCCAAGGAGATTAAATCTCTCTCCAAGGCCTAATAATTGGTTAGTGGCTGGACAAGGATTAGAACTCAGGCGCCCTGACTCAGTGTCTGCATATTTCCATCTCACACTTTCCACTTCACAAAAGCAATGTGCCACCATCCTCACACAGACGCTGCGTGAGGGGCCTGCCTGGCTTCTCAGAAACAACCACTCTACATATCGCTGTATAGACAGAGGAGAAAGGCTGCCACAGAGTCCACATCAGATGCAACCCTCTACTCCCTTTCTTCTCTCCCTCAGACCCCAGGGGTAAACAGAAAAAAGGAGGGGAAGATGGGGGTAGAGAGGGGCAGGTTAGTAAAAGTGGTCACACGCTCCTCTTTAAGTGAAAGCTTATACTCCTGTTCCTTCCTAGGTGTGAAAAATGGTTAACGAAAATCATGTGTGTCACAGGAGGTGTGTCATCTGCATTTTCCTGTAGCTAGATGTCCACACCACACATCAACACACGCTCTCTTGTTTCAAAGTATACAATACAACCAGCCAGTCTGAGACAAACTACATTTAATAATTGAGCGGCTTGAAAAGCTAGTCACGGAATGGTGAAAAAGTCCCCAGTTTTAAAAGGGTTTTCCCCAACAACAAAACTCATTCAGAGGCTCAGCATTAAAACTAGAGACAATAGTGCATTTTGTGAGCTATTAATCACAGTTATAGGGATTGCCCGTCCGGCTCTTCTCCTTTCAAGGGCACAGTTCTATAAACAAATAAACATGGCCTGCAATAGTGTTACGTGTTTTTAATTGGTCCTGGTGAAAGAGGTTGCTGATAACTGTACACTATAGCTCTTTGCCCTATGGGTCCTAATGCACTGATTGTAAACTCTATGAACTACAAAAAATTATTTGGCCGAATACCTCTACTCCAAAAAGCTATTCTAGTCCCATAACCTTTGAACATTCACAGTGCTACATGTTGTTAGTTTGGAGATACATAAAGGGAGCGTGAGAAGTTCAAGCCTACCTTCCAAAAGTACTAGAGCAATCCAGACAGACCCTTGCTGTGCAGAATGAGGACTGCTGGCCTGCAGCATCAGCACCACCTGTGCACCTCAGAAATGCAGCATCGCAGCCCAGTCCCTAGACCTACTGAATTGAAACCTGCATTTTAACTAAACTGCCCGGCAGAATCTCACAGACACAAGTTTCAGAAACACACATCTGCAATGCATGTAGCCTCTCACAAAAAAAAAGGCACAATCTCTTTACAGAGAGCATCTTTACAGTATTAAAACTTTGAAGTTTAAATTGCTTGTCAAGTAGTCCTATAAGCTGTCTGCCATACCTGGTTCTCCAAACTTTCGTAAAATTTGTTGGTTCCTTGTTTTCAATCACTTATAAAGTTAAGCCGCTAAATCACCTATGTAAACCATGATTAATTCCTTTGACATTAATGGCAGGCTACTTCTCTCTCTTGCTACCCCAAACACACTATGGACTGCCCTCCAACTGTTTATCTTTGTATCATTTTATGAGTGCTCAGAGAAAGAGGGAAGATACTCCCCAGCAGTCCAGAAACAAATGCCAGACAGGTTTGGGAAGGCTGAACACATGCTATCACTATACCTTGCTAATAAAAGGGCTTTGCTTTCTTCGTCTTGTTTTTTTTTTTTCTTATGGAAGGGATGATGCCTTCATAATTACAGGTATTGCTGTTTAAGATCCAGAATGTTTTCCAAACCACTGAGGGGCTACACCTCCAGCTACAACCTGGGAGCTGTCCCCTGGCTGGATTCTCTTTCTAGTTTATAAGACACATCTAATTACCACTAGATTTATATTAAATATAAAGAAAGGAAGGAGGAGCCTATCCAAGTAAGGCTGCTTCCTGAATAAACATGAAAGAATTACAGGAAAACCTCACAGCTGATGATCAGTTTGATTCTGTGAAATCCTCAGGACTATAGTCACTTCACCTTTCTCACAAGATAACAGGCTACTTTTGTAATCCAACACCCCCCCAAAAAAAAACAATTAAAACTATTGTTCTAATGCTATCCTAAGGCAGTATAATTAAGTGTCTGAGTGAGTAATTGTGTACCTGAATTCAAAATAAGATTTCACATGTAACTCAAAGTTCTGATTATAATCTCTAAGAAGAGGCTTCTATTTAGAATCCATAAGTACCAGCTTATTGTTACCAAAGGCATTATTCCATAGGGCTGAAGACAAACTGTGTTTGTACAAGAAGGGAGGTGAGGCAGGTCTCACCTTCAGGAACAGTGAGGCCGTATGTTCTAAGTTATAGAAGATTTCAGGAGTTGAAGAACACTAAACATGGGGATATGCTGATATTTTTGTTATGATAACTTTGGTATTTTTAGTAAAACCTATAAAATAGTCATCAAGAGAAGCTTCTTCCTGCAAACCAGACAATCGCGGTTCGATTCCCAGTCAGGGCACATGCCAGGGTTGCAGGCAGGTTCCCTGCAGGCCAGTTCCCAGCAGGGGACGCACGAAAGGCAACCGTACATTGATGTTTCTCTCCCCCTCTCCTTCCCTTCCCCTCTAAAGATAAATAAATAAAATCTTTAAAAAAAAAAAGAGAAGCTTCTTCATTTTCCATGGTGTTCTTGAGCTATTGTTAAAATAAAAAAGCCATACAAAGACTAAAACTCTAATATCCTGAAGTCCAGTGTGAATCCTATGGTAATGGATTAGAGGTGAAGGTACCCATATGGACAATTTAAATATATATTTAGAGATAAATAGATACAGAAATAATTCTATAGGTTTGTGTATGCATGAGTTGGTATGTATACAGATTTCTTAGCTCTGTCCATTGAAAGGGGCTAGAGGCAGCAATAGCAATGAGCACACATAGTACCCATATCTTGGTTTCTAAGTACTTTTCTCCAGTAAAAGAAACCATGGATTCTTGGAGAACTAGTTAATTCCAGGGCTCTGGTAAGGAAAATACAAGATAAGCTTGGAGCATCTTGTGTTGCCAGGAAGTACCAAAGGAAGTACAAAAAAGGGGAGGCAGTGGTGGGGTGGAGAGACTTCCTGAAAAGGTTGGGAGCCAACATGAGAGCTCCCCCATGCCCAGAGGGGAGACATCATGAACAAGAAAAGAGATAACAATAGCATTGGATTATAACACACACACACACATATACACACACATAAATAAATGGGAAAGTGACAAGTTCTTACAGAAGACCAGTGGGTGTCCAGCAATTAGTGTTTAAACATATTTTACCAGGTGATGCTGATGTCACGGCCTAAAAATCTCAACCAAGCAATTAAAAATGATTTGAAGTGGACTGTATGTAATTAGGGAGAGTGTGTACTGTGGGAAATTTGAGAACGCAGGCCTCAAATAAAAGGGGCATGTGCTGATCATTCACGTCAAGAAAACAAGCCCAGGGCTGGGAGAATTTTGTATTTTCAAGAGAGGTAGGAAATCGAGGTTTTTATTCATTTAGTATAGTCCTCAGTTGGTGAGGGACTGTGGAAATAAGTATTCTTAGAAGATACCAGCTGGCCATGATGTACTTGGAGGTTTGGAATCCTTCTGTGGTGAATTCCAATTTTTATCTATCCTGGGAATCTCTCCATTTTAAAAGGGGATGGTAAAGAGGGCAGAGTGAACAGTAGTATAATGAACACAGACAACAATATTGTACTATAGTTATGTAATGTAATACAGTTACAAGGGCAATCATAATATATATGCATAGCAGAGTAACAGGCGTACACCTTCCATTTATACAATGTTGTATGTCAAATATATCCAGTAAAAAAATAAAGAGGACAAGACATAAAACAAAAGAACAAATCAGGACCTCATAGCATTGCCCGAGCTTCCTAGACATCATGGAGTAAACTTACTTGTTTCCCACAAGTGAAAAGAGTCACAGAGAGGTGAGCTGCAATGCATCAGAGCGGGGCAGGGGATGCTCTTGGTTACTGGCAGTATCTTGGGCACTACACTTACCGGTGTGTCACTTTGGGCAAGTTCCTGAAACTTCCCAGGTCTCCATCTGCTCCTTGGTAAGAGAGCAGTAGTAACTATACATACCTATTTTTAAATGTATTTTTAAAATATAGTTGACATTTAACATTATATTAGTTTCAGGTGTACAGCATAGGGGTTCAATATTTTTCTTATGGTGTGATCATCACACTAAATCTAGTAACCATCTGTTACCATAATATTGTGAAGTTATTACAATATTACTATTTACCCTAAGCTGTACTTCACATCCTCGTGACTTCTTTATTTGAAAGTCATGGGTATGTAAAGTACATCTTAGGGAAAATAATCAATAATCGGAAATTTGTACTTTGCCTTTTTCACCCACCCTCCTACCCGCTCCCCACCTGGCAACCATTAGCTTCTTCTCCCTATGTGTGGGTCTGTTTTCATTTCATTTGTTCATTTGTTTTGTTCTTTAGATTCTACATGTAAGTGAGATCATGTTGTGTTTGCCCTTCTCTGTCTGACTTACTTCACTTAGCATAACACTCTCTCTAGGTCATCCGCGATGTTGTAAATGATAAGATTCCATTTTAATGGCTTAGTAATATTCCACCGTGTGTTCGTGCATGTGCATGCACACCTGAGTTCAGAGATGTATGTATTTTTTCACATCTTCTTTATCCATTCTATCAATTTGCACTTGGTTTTCTCCCAGAAATTGGATATTGTAAATAATGATGCAAAGGGCATGGGGATGCATATATCTTTTTGAACTAATGCTTTAGATTTCTTCAGATACATGCCCAGAAGTGGAATTGCTGTATCATATGGCTGTTCTATTTTTAGTTTTTTGAGGAAACTCCATACTGTTTTCCACAGTGGCTGCGCCAGTTTACAATCGCACCAACAGTGCAGGAGGGTTCTTGTTTCTCCACACCCTCTCCAACATTGTTTGTTGATTTATTGCAGACAGTTATTCTGAAGGTGTGAGGTGAGCTCATCATGGTTTTAATTTGCATTTTCTGATGATTAATGAATTTGGACATCTTTACATATATCTATTGGCCATCTGTATGTCCTCTTTGAAGAAATGTATATCCAGGTTCTCTGCCCAACTTTTAATCAGACTTTTTATGATGAGTTCTATGAGTTCTTTATATATTTTGGATATTAATTCCTTATCAGATATATAACTTAGAAATACCTTTTCCTGTTCAGTTGTTTTGTTTTGTTTTGTTGATGGTTTCCTTCACTGTCCAAAAGCTTTTTAGTTTGGTATAGTCCCACTTGTTTATTTTTTCATTTGTTGCCCTTGTTTGAGGAGATATATATACAAAAAAAAATTGCTAAGATCAATGTCAGAGAATTTACTGTCTCTGTTTTCTTTTAGGAGTTTTATGATCTTTGGTCTTAAATTTAATTCTTTAATCTATTTGAGTTTATTTTTGCATACAGTGTAAGAAATGGTCCAGCTTCACTTTTTTTCATGTATCTGTCCAGTTTTCCCAATATCATTATTGAAGAGACTGTCTTTTCTTTATTGTATTCCTGCCTCCTTTGTCATAGATTAATTGATCATATGGGTGTGAGTTTATTTCTGGGCTCTCTATTATGTTCCATTGATTTATGTGTCTGTTTTTATGACAGTACCATGCTGTTTTGACTACTATAACCTTGTAGTATAATTTGATATGAGGAAGCACAATACCTCCAGCTTTGGGTCTTGTGTGGCTCAATATAAATTTTAGAATTATTTGTTCTAATTCTGTGAAAAATCCCATTCGTATTTTGACAGGGTTTGCACTGAGTCTGCAGATTGTTTTGGGTAGTATGGACATTTTCACAATATGAATTTTTCCAATTTTTGAGCATAGTATATATAGTCTCCCATTTATCTGTGTCCTCTTCAATTTCATTCATCGGTGTCTTATAGTTTTCAGAGTATACATTTTTTGCCTCTTTGGTCAAATTTTTCCTTAGGTACTTTTTTAGGGGATATAATTGTAAAGGGATTGTTTACTTAATTTATCTTTTGATAGTTCATTCTTAATGTGTAGGAACATCACTGGTTTCTGTATATTAATTTTGTGTAGTGCAACTTACTGAATTCATTTATTAGCTCTAATAGTTTTATTTGTTTGTTTTTACATAAGTGTACACCTCTTCGAGGTTTCTGAGAGGACGGGTAAGAGAGGCATGTGCAGTGCTGAGCCCGGAGCTAGGCATAGAGAAAATACTCAAAAAATCTTAGAGCATTTGGAAGAAGCAGAATTTGATTCAAAACTCAGGAATCCAGATTCTCTGTTCAGTGCTTCTCCAGGTTTTAACCAAAGGAATTCTAGGCCTTGGAGCCTGGTTGCAGAACATGTCGTCTGGATTTTCTCAGTGCCTTTCAAATCATTCCACTTAGGCTGGCATCCCACCCACTTCTGAAATCAGCTCAGCCTCCAATTGACTAATTCTTGATGCAAGAATAAGTCAGTGATAAATTTTTCAATTCAGAATTGGAAAACAGCAACAGAAGAATCACCTTCCCAGGCAGACACATTCTTATGAAATTCATTCCTTTAGATCAGGGTTTCTCAACTTTGGCACTAGTGACTTTTGGGGCTAGATAATTGTTTGCTGTGAGACTAAACTATGCATTGGAGTATGTTTAGCATCCATGGCCTCTGGCTACTAGATACCAGTGGCCCCACCCACTTCCCAGTCTCTAGACATTGCCATAAATCCCCAGGGAACCAAAATTGCTCAGGTGAGAATCACCACTCCAGGTAACACCCAGGGTAGGCAGGCAGGACTCTCTGGACCATCAGCATTCCTCTCCTTGCCACAAAGAAGAGCAGAAATCATCTCATTTCTACCTATGACCAAGTAACCAAATAATTTTCTTTTCCAAACAGAGTGGCTTAAGATTAGATCCTTTGTAACTGAAATCCACAGAGCTCAAGGTGGCTTCACGGCCATTGTCAGTCACCACCAACCCCTTTTCAGTCTGACAAAAGTCCTGGCAGCAAAGCTTATTCTGTCACAATCACACAGACTTTGAGTTCATGCTCCATAAATAGTGTCAGATATGTGTGTCAGACTCAGAGTTCTCAGTCTAAATCACACAATAAAGAAAATGCCGACTAATCAGATCTTTAAGGTATTGTATCTCATAAGATGAGGCATGGGATTTAAATTAGGAAGAAACTTTATCTGGATGCTCTAATTAAAATTCCCTCCCCCTGGGAAGTCTTAGGGTATTTGCATCTCAGGAGTAGGAAGCTACAGAACTAACTGTACTGTTTGGCATAGGGAAGGAAGGGTCAGGGCCTGCAACAAACTCCACCTTCTCAATACTGATTCTTCCCTTTCTCTGGTGTTCCTGAACAGTGTATGGAAGGAGTTCCCAACATTTCTGGCACCTGGGACCAGTTTTGTGGAAGACAATTTTTCCACAGACTGGCAAGGAAGGGGCGGGTTATTGTGCATTTTATTTTTATTATTCTCACATTGCAATACATAATGAAATAATTATACAACTCACCATAATGCAGAATCAGTGGGAGCCCTGAGCTTGTTTCTTATGAGATGGTCCCATCTGGGGGTGATGGGAGACAGTGACACCCAACCTGTGTTGCTTATGTCCCATCTACTCCATAATCTTGTTTTGGTTGCTGTCACCGCAGAAAACCCTGCTTCGCAAAGACAGAATATTGCAAATAGAAGCAGGCGTTTCACTGCTTCTGTGGCAATCTCAGGATAGTCCACCTTGACTTTAATCCAGAACGTTTGGAGATTTGAAGTCCTCTCAAACATACTTTTAAGGCCACTGTCATTTGTGATCTTCAGCAGTTGATCCTCTTAGTCTAGCACAAAGTCAATTTACCTGTCTTATTCACAAATGGGTTGTGGATCCATTCCTTCCCAGTTCGGGGGTCTTTGTGGTTGGGAAGTAATTGCTCCAACTCTTTTGAAAGCTGAGATAGATGATCATGCACCAGCTGGGAGAAAGAAGGCCCTGGCTCAGTCTCTTTCAAAATCTCTGCTAATGTTTAAAACATGTCGAAAATCCCCATGTTCACTCATCGCCCCCATAATTCCAGTTTAGCTTTAAATGCAGCCACTTCATCTGCCAACTTGAACACAGTTATCATTCTCCCTTGAAGTGACAGATTGAGTTCATTGAGCAGGTTGAATATGTCACACCAGTAAGCAGGTTTTGTGACCCATTCTGTGTCACTGAAATGTGCTAATAGTGGTGACTGTTTTTCTAAAAGAAACCTCTGGAGTGGCTCTGGTAACTCAAACTCTGGCCAGTGATCTACCTTTAGAAAGCCTTCTCACTTCTGTGTGTAAGAGGAGACGTGTGCGCTCTGCATCCATCCTCACAGACCTACATGAACATACGCAAGTTAAGGGCATGTACTTTAATGTGGTTGATCATTTAAATCACATCCTGCAAAATGTTAAGCTGAGGTAACATTTTTCCACTAGCCAGCATTTCTCTATGGATGACAAGTCATCTATGGATGACTTGCATTCAGAAGTGACCTCTTTGACCTACGTAGTGAAATTAGAAAGCCATCTAGTCATGCCAGCTGCTCTGTCCAACCATACACTGAAACAAAATGACTCAGTTTTCCTGATGTGTAATCATTCAAAGACCCGCATAGTTCCGCAGCTGTGGTGTTGGTTGGCGAGAGAGGTGCACAATACATATCCTCGTGCAATCCTCCTGAAAAATATATGTCACAAATACAAACATTGTTGACTTGTTCTCAACATGCGTAGACTCATCAACCTAGATTGCATACCACTGTGACTTATTTATTAATCCTCTATAACAATTATACCTCAATAGCTTCTGCTATTTCACCAGTTCATCTAGTTATAGTGCTAGCCAAAAGAGGAACAAGTGCCACCTTTTGAACTGCAGCCTCTCCTAAAAGTTCACGACAAATGAACTTTTTCCCTTACCAGTAAGGGGAATCAACTCTTCTCCAACAGTAAAGGGCCTCTTTAGCATTGCGGTTAGCCACTAAGAATGGTGTTCTCAGTGCAGACACATTTGATGAAGTGGTGGCCTTCAATAATTGCTTATGTTCTTCATGTTCATGGTTTTTTTTCTTTTGAAAAACTCCTAAGGCCTGTCTTTTAATGCAGAGTGATTGATCTCCACCTGGTGAAGCAGTTTGGAAGGTTTCATGGCTTCATTGGATGCTGGTTGCCATGTAGTCTACCAAGGGACTTGGAAAATGTGAATCATCTGTTACAATGAACCCATTCTGTCACTGTAATTTAAGTAGGACTCCTGGTATTTTCTTTTAAATGCAGATTGTTTATTGTGGGCAGTCTTAGTCTTCTACCGTCTCATCATAGGGTCTTTCCCCCTTTCCAAAGAAGCTTTCCAGCAACATTTAATTTCTACTCATTTTGTCTAGGGTTAGCTGGTGAGCTTCCCAGAACTGTGACTGAGGCAAGTGTGCAGCGCAGGAAAGAGTGAGCATGGAAGTGGTAAATAAAATAATGGGCAGGCCACCCATGAACTACAATAGGTGTTGGATTCTGACTTATAGCCTGTTGCCAGATCCAGCTGTACAATTGAAGTACACCAACTCAATTGCCACTATAAAGCCAGCCACCAGATGCAGCTTGTCACCTGCCATTCACTGATTGGGCTTTTTAAATTGGGTTTTAATATGAGTCTGCAAGTAACTGATTTATTATGGTCTCAGTGCAGTCAAACCTCTCTGCCAATGATAATCTGCGTTTGTAGCCAACTCCCTAGTGCCAGCATCACCACCTCAGCTCCACCTCAAATGACCAGGCAGTAGCTTCTCATAAGGAGCATGCTACCTACATCCTTTGCATGTGCAGTTCACAGTAGGGTTCACATTCCTATGAGAATCTAATGCTGCCACTGATCAGACAGGAGGCAGAGCTCAGGTGGTAGTGTGAACAATGGGGAGTGGCTACAAATACAGATGAAGTTTCATTCACTGGCCACTCACCTCCTGTTGTGTGGCCCAGTCCGTGGCCCGAGGGTTGGGGATCCCTGTTAGATAGCATCCAGCTAATTGCTGTTTTAATAGCCAATAGTGGAAATGTCTGAATGATTGCTAGTTGGATAAAATAATTTTGAGAAAACAGGTGTTTGTTGCCAAGAGTTTTGCTAACCTCAGCATTTTGATGGTTTTACAATCTAACATGATTCTAACAATTTGGTTCATTTCAGCTTGGGAGGCACCTTCTTATAAGAAGCAGAAGTGGGTGTCTACCAGGACCCTCGAACAAGCCTGGATCCATTTCACACAATCCTTCTTTCAACAGAACCAGTCTTCCCTCCAGGAAAAACAAAGTAGCCTCTTTTTTGATGCTTGTCTTAGGACACAGAACAGCAGAAGGTTGAAGGGGACAATCTTCTTTAGCTGTTCCAGCAGAGGATGGGACAGTATGAATTTTATGCTTAAGGAAAACAAATTGTGCATTTTTCTGGGTCAGAATTTAGAAGTTAGAATTCTGGAGAAGAGATGATAATAGTCTGTATAATTTATATTTTCATCCCTAAGGAAGCAGCAACATCTATGTTCCACAAGCCTCAAACATGGCTGACCTGCTGTCTGCCTCATGGTTCTCTGTGCTGGCTCAAAGTTCACATGTTCCCAAATGTTTGGAAGTGTATTACTCCATTGTTTGTTTCTATCTTCCCTATAAATAGTTTGATGTCCTTCTAGGGAAAGGAAATAATATGAACAGAGCAAACATACACATGCTTTCAAAAATCCTTTCCTCCAGTATCCAATACAGCCAGATTATTCTAGTGCAAAAAGAATCATAAAGAGAAAGACCCTAGCTTTTCTCACAGTTTCATCTCATGCTCAGTACTGAATAATAGTTAGAAAATTGTAGCAGCTTTTTGGTTATGTGGCAATATTGGCTTTTCCAGTTTATAATGAAAGAAAATAGAATTTAGAATCCCATCCTCTCTAGTGTCCTTACAAATTCCTCTCTCTATAATTCACCTATGTCAGAATTGCCTTATTTAAGGTACTGTTATTTTCTGCCTATTTTATGTTTTGACGATACAGTTACTCTACACCTCCCGTGCTGTGCATGGGCACCACAGCCATGGCCTACCTATTCCATCCCCCTGGCAGGCTCTTCTTCCTCCAACTCTTTGCATGGTTGGAGCTTTCTAGCCTTCAGTTCTCAGTTGAAATGTCACCTCTTCAGAGAAAACTTCTCTGACATTTTTCAAATTGATATCTACAATTCTGGCTTGGTTCTTGCTTTATACATTCATTTATTGTCTGGTTCACTCCCTAGAAATAAGCTCCATAAGGCTAGAGACCTGCTCACTTCTGCTCACTACAAATTTTTCACAAGCATAGAATGGGCATTTAAATATTTGAGTGAATGAATGAACAAATAAATGAATGCTTAAGTGGCAAGATGCCTGCCATCAGACCTCACCTCACTTGGTCTTTCCTCCCTTCACTGTAAAATAGTGACACTGACACCCAACTCAGAAATGACACTTTCAATGGGAATGAAGTTCCATTAACAGGGACCCCAAAGACAAGAGTGTGGTTGTCCTGAGCAGGACCCTCAGAGGCACCAAGAAAGTTTTACGGGAGTCCCAAAGAAGTGAACTAGGTCCCCAGGAGCCACCCTTGGGATCTCCACTCACCTGGGACTCCACCAGCGGCAAGACCTGCCTGTCAGATCCAGCAGACAAAGAGAAGCTCGGACCTCTGCTGACCTGTATGTCTCCTAGCTCAACATATGTATTGCACTTGGACCCCAGAATCACCAAGACATTTTAATTGTATGAGGAGACACACAAGAGAACTTTCAAAGTTATTTAAAATTGGAAATGTATGCAACAGAGAATAAAGTCAGGCAAGTATTGTCAGAATTTAAACATAGTGTGCATAACTATAAAATAATGGAAGTGAACACACACACACACCCCTAAATTTATGGTTCCAAATATGTGCACTATGCTTAAAATTAGTCACCCTGAGGATCTCTTCTCTTATTCTGACAATGAACACGTTCATCAAACCATATTTGGATCCCCCTTTTTAGAATTTACAGGAGAAAATTAAGACACTGATTAAAACATTGCCTTTTATGTTACATTTTATCTGTTTGATTTTTGAACATGACCAAATAGAAATTCAGAGCATGCCTGGGTGGGGTAAGCAGGAAATCAAGTGGGTGATTCCTGGTATTTTTCTAAAATAATGAAACTTGGGTTTCTTGTCTTGTTCAGAGAGTAGTTTTAAAGGTGATTATCAAAACTGAAATTTACTGGTAGCATCACTGAACCAAGCATAAAATTTCCCAAGGTAGGAAATTTTGAAGGACAACATTTTTTTGGATCTATAACATATATTTATTTTAAAATTCCATATTATTACTTACAGAACTATCTTATTCGAGAAAAAACAGTTTACAAATGTATACAACCCCTACTTTTAAATAGCCCTGTGTTACATGAAGGGGTTGTATGTTTCCATTCTAATATGAGAAATTAAAATGTGATTCCTGTTGCTTGTCAATCAGTCATAAGCAAGATCAAATGTATAGAAGGTACACTGTTGTAAATATTTTTAATCATTTGTTTCATAAAAAATCGCAGGACTGCATGATTATAATTTTATTTTCTAATACTTTAAAAAAAATGATTACTCAAAGGTAAAAATTTGGAAATTAGTAAATATACATAACAAACATCCATAATCCAATCATCTATAAATAATCAAGATAAACACCTGGGTGTATATCCATCCACATCTTTCCCAAGCATGTGTGTGTGCACCATCGACAACTAGCCTAGAGTGGATGGCCTGTTCTGCCACATAGTAGCTGTGGGAACTTGAATAAGTACTCTGTGCCTCTGTTCCAGCATCTGTCAAATGGCATGATAATGCTTGCCTTTGTACATCGTGACATTTAAATGACATCAGGAACGTTAAACTCATAGACTAGTATCTAATACATAATAAGTATTCTGGTTAATTATACTTGCATTTTTATTATTATACAATTTGAAATGTAGCTGTTATCACTGAAAATTTTATTTTGAGCATTTTCCTTGACATTATTTTAAATTCCATTACAAAAGCACAATCAAAACATGAAGCTGTTAAACTGTTACTCAAAACTGTCCACAGGTTGGTAAATAGGAAAAGTTGTTGCCTAATGTGAAGACAGAGATGTCAAAGCCACCGATACAAATTAAAAAGAAAATATAAATATTCCTTAGCCCTCAGCAACAAAACCAACAGAATTAGCATCCCTGACAGTGGGTTCAGGCATAAATAGATTAACATTTTAAAAGTTTATAGGTGAAGTTGGGTCTAGTCTAACATTTGACAATGTCTGGAGACATCTGTCACAATTCTGGGGGTGGGGCTACTAGCATCTAATAAGTAGAGGACAGAGATGCCGCTAAACATCCTACAGGCACAGGACAGTCCCATAGCAAAGAAGTATCTGTCTATTTAACTGTCAGTAGCACTGAAGTTGAGAAATCCTGTCTCTCCTAAATAGCTTTAGAATCTCTAACAAGTCACTTTCCCTAGTGATGCTGATGGTGGTGATAACAGTGCACATTCCCTCAGCGCTCCTACTAAGCACTCTCCTACAGGCTCCTGTGCATTACTCTGGCATTACCTTCCCAACAGTTTCAGGACATGGCCTCTGTTACCACTGCCACTTTGTTGGTCAGGAAAGAGGCCCAAAAGGATTAAGAACTTTGACCCAAATCCCATGGTGGTGTTGCTTTAGTTTGAGGTCTTGTCATTTCACTCTTCTGCCTCACTGTGAACTTCTCCAAATACCCAGATGTTTATAGAGACATATTATGATCTACTGATAGAGATTCCATCTCATATGCCAACTCCACTGGCATAACAGAAGTCTGGCATACCATGTTGAGAAAAATGGTACAGCCATGGGTGGCTCAATGGAAGGAGAACCATGATCTATTATTGATACCTATTATGGGCATGGACAGGAAGAGTAGTGGTACTCATGCCACATGTTTGATATCTTTGGACTAGAATCAGGGGTGTCCAACCCATGGCCCATGGGCCACATGCGGTCCAGGATGGGTATGAATGCAACCCAACACAAAATCATAAATTTACTTAAAACCTTTTTCATGCTCATCAGTTTTTGTTAGTGTTTATTTAATATGTGGCCCAAGAAAATTCTTCTTCCAGTATGGCCCAGAGACACCAAGAGGTTGGATCCCCCTGGACTAGATGATATTATTTAAGGTCTTTCCAAGAGCCATCCATCTATGTTCCTATGTTTTATTTCCCACCATGAATAGCACAAGAACACTTGGCCAAGAGTCATTTACGGAGTTGTGCACATCAAGGAGAATCAGGTACTGGACAGTCCATTTTAAAAGCTTTTATTCAATATAGTTTTCCCTGGTTGCAGGGAAAGTGCTGAAAACTGTCAGGTCCTACCCTACATAAGACAGAAAACATTAAAGTTAATGAAAATCACAGCACACCTCTACCAAGAGTCAAAGCCAAGAACAAGCAACTTTAAGGGATGAACTAATTTCATAAAAGAATCTGAGTGACTAAAGTAAAAAACAGCAATGACCACAAAGTTAAGGGAGGCCAAATAATAATCTACATTTAAAAAAATCTGTGCAATGTTTAGCAAACAGATCACTGGGGAGGGGGAAGGAAACAAGAAAAGGAGTCACATAAACTATAATAAACAAAGTCGCATACCAACAAACATTTAAGCCACTGTGTAACCAAGATGAAGAACTGAAGTTCGTTTTTAGTTACAAATATCTTAGGGATAGGGTGGGAAACAAAAATCCAAGAGGAAAATCATTAATAAAATAAGCTGAGCTATTTTCCCACAAATATTTTCTTTTAAAAAAAAGGGGGAGGGGAGAGAAGTTATACTCTGTGCTTCAGAAAAAATCAATGTCCAGCATTCACATCCAAATAAAACTTCTCTGCAAGCAGCCAACGAAAAACATAAATTCCATTGTCATAACATTATTTTTGTGGGGTACCACGTCAGAATATCTTCCAAAATTAATATAGGACTCTGAAATAAAGGGGGAAAGAAAATGAAGGAAAACCCATCAGAAAACAAATGACAAGAAAACCTGGATTTATATCCTTCAAGTGTGTCATTTTAAGGGTTTCCTGTTTACCAACAACAAGAACAACAACAACATACACACACACTGCACATCTGGTTTTCCAGGAAGTTAGTTATTTACATTAAACAACACTGGGGAGTGAACAAAATGGCTGCCCCCATGCCACGGGGTTGTTTTGCTTTTCCAGGGCTTTAGGATGGTGGTCTCAGCAGTCACTTCTGGTGACACAGTCCATAGCTGTAGTTCCAGTGAGAGCCAAAAAACATTTCACACCTTCTACTTACAACCCAAATACAAATCAGAAAAGGAGTTTATACAACATGCCCAGAAAGCAGGAGTGGTCATTCCTCCAGAACGCATGGAGCGTCCCATACATGTGGCCTGTACAGCTGGTATCTTTGATGCCTATGTTCCTCCAGAGGGTGATGCTTGCATGTCATCTATTTCAAAGGAAGGACTGCCACAGAAAACTGAGTGATTGAAAAATAATGTGGCATTACAATGGTCAATATGGAAAATAAAAGAATACAATACTAATTTTAAAATAAAGGACTTCCCTGAAAAAGCTAAGGATATCTTCACTGAAGCTCACCTTTGTCTAAACAACTCAAACTATGACCAACTTTATACCTTGGCTACTGAAAACTGTTTTCCAGACATTGTCTGGGGCATCCAATATAAGACCATCTGCTGGAGTTTCATAGACTCTTTAGAGCTACCCCAGGTGTTTCAGGTTCACTGTTCAAGTACGCTGAACCAGGGCAACATATATGGCCAGATCACCGTTCACATGCACACCCATCAGACTTTGGTCATCTATAACCGGTTTGGCAGACTGACGTATGGACAAGAAGATGTGCCCAAGGATGTCCTCGAGAATGTTGTCTCATCCTCGATACCCACCGCTGAGGGCAAGGCCTGGGTGGGTGGCTGCTATGCACAGCATTGGACCCACTTACTCTTTTTTAAGTTTTGTATCTACCTTCTGGGTCTAGATGAAAGACACTGTTTTAGAGAATGTCTGACACCTGTCTTTCCCATAGCAGGGGCTGTCAGGAGCAAACTAGTAGAATTTTCTTATCACAGGACAGGCATCAGAGTTTGAAATAAAACAGTCTCAGTGTTTGGGAAATAATTAATTAATTAATTAGTTAATTAATTAAACAACACTGGGGCTTCTTCAGTAGAAACAGAGCCCTTTCTTCCTAGGCCACCTCTTCAGGGAGGGAGGAGCTTCCAATCTCTGCAGGAGTGGGATATTGATTCTATGGGATCACACTCCTATCTGCCTGAAAAATTCCAAGACATTTGAGATAAAATAATTTTAATACATCATTATAAGACTATTTTAATCAAACTGTCCTACAAGCAAAATGATCTATCTCTATAACACAAAAGCAAGTAAATATTGAAAACTTAAGATGAATTTTGCTAATATTGAGCTTAAGTCAAGTTAGTAAGACGTAACAACACAGAACAAAATTATCTGCACCCATCACATCTCTGCTGTGTCTACATGGGACCACAACATTGCGATGATAAGAAAAAGTCAATAATTGCTCAGATGTTATGTCTAGTCCCCAGCAGCTGGCATCCCCATGGTATGAGTACTCTCCCTATTAGCCTTTTGAAAAGTTCACTCGGAGGGCTTTTACCTTTGTGTCTCTCTGTCAGCTCACAACCCTCTGGAAGCCTAAGCTCCTACTTGCACTGCAAGGAGGTTGCCACTCAGCCACATTTGGTACCTTATTTCGCTGGGCTCTTCTACCACCACATGGTGACAGCTAATGGTGAACTTGAATAAAACCAAATTCTTGTCCATGGGAATTTTCTTAATGAAATATTTTGTCTATCAGGCCAAGAACTTTGACTCTGCCATAATAATTCCTCCAAATGCTCCTCCCAACACAACCTAGAGAAACGATTTCTCTGATAAGTAAAGACTGGTCCTCTCTCAAGTCCCACATTTTTAACAGCCAGCAGGCAGAGTAAGAGTTCTCTGAACCCCCTTCCTTCTCCTTTGAAGCCTTCCTTCCTTCAATAATTCATCCTTAAAGTCTACCCACACTGAAGCCACCATGTCCCCATCCTCTATGACTCAAAAAAGTAACAAAACATAGTTATGACAAGCTATATGTATTGACACACCACCCTGGGACCTAATACTAGCTTTAGCCAATCATGACTTGTGACCCTCTCTAAACTTCAGTTTCTGCATCTGTTCAACAGGTACAACAAAACATATTTGTAGGTTCAGGCTACAGCAATAAAACACCACACTCTGGGAGGCTTAAAAAAAAGACATTTATTTTCTCAGTTTTGGAGGACAGAAGTCCTTAGATAAGGGCCAGCTGGGTTGGTTTCTGGTGAGAGCCTTTCCTGAGTTGCAGATGCCACCTCCTGGCCCTATCCTCACAGGCCTTTCCTGTGTGCATTCAGTGCAAGGGGAATTCCTGGTATCTCTTCCTCTTACAAGGACACAAGTCCTATCAGGGGAGGGCCCCACCCTTATGACATCATTTAACCTTAATTACCTCCCGATGGGCCATATCTCCAAATATAGTCACACTGAAGGTTAGGACTCTGACATATGAACCTCTAAGAGACACAGTTCTGTCCAGAACAAATAGTATTTCTGCCCTCTTGAATGATTTGAGGAATGTGCTAGTTCAGGGCCTCTGAGAAGCAGACAACAAAACAGATTACATATGCAGGACACTTCCTGGGGAAAATACCTGTGAGGGAAATCGGGAAGCTGAAGGAGGCTAAAAGAGCTGTTGGACCAAAAAGCAGGTCTGACTGATGCTTCATGGGTGAAAAGAAAAAGCCTTAGATTAGGTCCTGTTCTAAGGAAGATTCAACAAGGGCAATAAAGAGTCTGGGAGCCTGCACTCTGTCCCTGCTCACCCAGTCATTCACTGGGAAGAGGCTGTGCAAAAAATGAACACAAGGGTGCATCAGATAACAGCAGTGGGACCACCAGGCAATTATGCTTCCCTCTGTTGGAGGGCTGAGAAGAGCTCCTCCATGGCTACCACCGAGATTAAATTTACAATGTATATGAAGCTCCTATCCCCATCTCAGAGTAAAAGCTCTACAAAATAGTAGTGGTAAAGAAAATAATGATGACATCACTCTTCACATTTTGCTGTGGACCTTGGAATCTGACTCAGTTTTATTCAGTCCCATGCTGCCATCATGCCCTGAGGACTGCAAAATTCTTATTGGTAGCTAACGTGGTGTAACCTTTTTCTCCTGTACTCAACTGACTTTCGTCTCCAAACACTTTCCAAAACACCTACTGGGCAATAACATATTTTATCACCCAAAGAATCCAGTCCTTATGACCACCTCCACTTACTGTCTGGCTACTGGTGGAGGAAGGGGGAACTGAGCAGAGCCTAAAAGACTCTCTAAATTGATGGTACAGAGGTGGTAGACCAAGGGCAAAGGTGGCTAAGATTCACATTGAAGAGAACCTGAGGGGACAGCTCCATGGAGAGAGTACTGCTGAGATCTTGCAGTACCCTTGACTAGTAAGCTAAGAACTGATCTTACATGCATGCGAGGAATGAGCCAAAAATTGAAAAAATCAATTAGAACGATTAAAAGGAACAATCCCTAGAGTTCACATGCTACCAGAAATAGTAGATGATCCCAATAGCTAGAATGGAAAACCTTCTAATTCACAAGGTATCAGGTGAAGGACTCAGAAGGGTCTTTCCACAAGTACAGGAAACAATTAATTAGCCCTCACTAAATGATGAGCTGGTCTCAGCCAACAAAGCTGAAAAGCAAGACTTGCAAAGAACAAAATGTTTCCAAGTAACTTAACCTTGTCCCAGAACAAAGTGTAAGAATGTTTATAGGAACACAAAAATATCTAGCTCTCAACAAGGTGAAATTCAAAACATCTGGCATCCTATTACAAATTAAGCATGTAAAGAAACAAGAAAACTGGAACCATAATGAGAAAAAGCAATCAAAACCAACCCCCACTAACACTAACTGTAGTATTATCAAGCAAAGACATAAAAACTTATTATAACTGTGTTCCAAGGGAAGTTAGAAAATATTTTGAATTGAATAAAATAAAGCAAAGCACATCAAAATGCAGGATGCAGCTAAAGCAGTACTTATGTGGACATTCATAGCACTAAAATAACGGTTGGAAAGAAAAGTGTTCAATCAACAAATAAAACCCCCAACTTAAGAAACTATCAAAATAAGAACAAATAATCCTCAAGCAAGAAAAAGACCTAATAAATGCAATAATTAATACATTTAAATAAAAATAAAAAATAATCAAAGAAATGAAATCTGGTTCTTCGAAAGATCAATAAAATTGATAGACTACTAGCCAGACTGATTAAAAAACAAGAAGAAACATCAATAATTACATTAAAAATGAAAGAGGAGATGTCACTACAAACTCCACAGACATGGAAATCATAATGAGAAATATTATGAACAATTCTATGCATATAAGTTCAAAATCTTAGAAATAATGAATGAATTTCTCTTTTTTTAGTATTTTTATATTGTTGTTCTATTACAGTTGTCCCAATTTCCCCCATTGCTCTCCCACACCCTGCTTCCACAGTCAATCCCCTGTTGTCCATGTCCATGGGTCATTTATACCTGTTCTTTAACTAGGACCTTCCCCCTTCTTTTCTCTTTTATGCCCCTTTCCCCTCCCCTATGGTCCCTGTCAGACTGTTCCTTATTTCCATGCCTCTGGTTCTATTTTGCTATTTTTTTGTTTTGTTCATTAGGTTCCACTAATAGTGGTATTTGTTTTTTGCTGCCTGGCTTATTTCACTTAGCATAATACTCTACAGTTCCATCCATGCTGTTGCAAAAGGTAGGAGTTCCTTCTTTCCTTCTACTGTGTAGTATTCCATTGTATAAATGTGCCATAGTTTTTTGATTCACTAATTTACTGATGGGCACTTAGGTTGCTTCCAGGACTTGACTATTGTAAATTGTGCTGCTATGAACATAAGGGTGCATAGGTTCTTTTGAATTGGTGTTTCAAGATTCTTAGGGTATAATCCCAACAGTGGAATTGCTAGATCGAAAGGCAGTTCCATTTTTAGTTTTTTGAGGAAATTCCATACTGTTTCCAATGAATCAATTTCTTTAAAAAAACTATCAAAAGTCAATCAAGAAGACATATATATACTGAATCTTATATTTGTTTCTAGAAATTAAATTCATAGTGAAAAATCTATTTCTAAAAATCAAATTAATAGTTAAAAAAACAAACAAAATACCTTCAAGTCAGAAGACTTCACTGGCAAATTCTACTAAACACTTAAAGATGAGATAAAAGTAATCCTAAACATTCTTCCAGAAAACAGAAAAGGAGAAAACCCTTCCCAACTTTTTCTGAGGCCAGAATTACCCCTATGCCAAATACCTGAAAAAGACAGTATGAGCAAACTACAGACCAATATTCTCCATGAACATGACTGTAAAACCTCTTAACAAAATATTAGCAAATCAAATCCACAATGTATAAAAAGAAAATCATATCCCAACCCAATGGGGTTTGTATCAGGGATGTAAGCCTATTTAAGATTCAAAAATAAGCCATGCAGTGTATCACATCAAAGTACTAGAGAAGAAAAACCACATGATCATATGCTTGATGCAAAAAAATTGATAAGATTTAATGTTTATTCATTACTTAAAAAGATACTCAACAAATTAGAAATAGAAGAAATTATCATCAACCTGATAAAGGGTGTTATGCTTAATGATAAAAGACTGTATACTTACACCTATGATTGGGAACAAGATGAGGATGTCTACTTTTTCACTTTTTTTCTAGGGGGGAGCACAAAGACAGTTCCCCACTACCACAAATTATATAGTTGAGTTTCCCACATTTGAGGAAATCTCAGGGGTCAGCATACCCAGAGTGTAATGGGTGAGGCTCACCCTGAGAAAACCACCTTCGTGATCATGGTATCTCCCCTGCCAGGTAAGTATAGTTTTATCACTTCTTTTCAACATCATACTGAAAGTTCTAGATAGGGCAATAAAGCAAGAAACAGAAATAAAAAACATTCAGCTCAATAAAGAAGAAATAAAACTGCCTATTCACAGATGATATGACTGTCTATACAGAAAATCCCAATAAATCTATGATTTAAAAAATCCCTTTTAGAAATAATAAATTAGTTTAGCATGATCATAGTATTAATAAAATCGACTTTGCAAAAAAAATCCCAATCCAATTAAAAAGTAAGCAGAGACATTTCTTTTTCCAAAGAAGATATATATAAATGGCCAACTGGTGCATTAAAAAATGCTCAGTATCATTAATCTCAGGATAAAATGCACAATGAGATATCACCTTATACCTATTAGAATGTTATTATCAAAAAAAAGCAAGAAACAACAAGTATTGTCAAGTGTGTGCACTGTAGGTAGGAATGCAAATCGGTGCAGCCACTATGGAAACAGTACAGATGTTCTTCAAAAAACTGAAAATCAAACTGGCATTTTTTTCACTGCCCCACTCCATCTATATGGTCCCCTGGTACTTCTCTCATTCTTGTGGGGGGAAATTGATCATGTTATAGGACTGTTATACTCCAACCCATTTCCCCCCAAAATATTCAGCTGCTTGAGTGTAGGGGACCGGTTTGTCTTGGCCTGGCAAATGTGACTCAGCTCTGTATGGAAATAAGGACAAGGACTGGGTTTTATCTGCTCCCAATGTCAAGCGCTGTGCCTGGCACGTGCGTAGTGGAGTAGTGCTGTAATCACATTTGTTGGAATGTAATTAGAATAATTGATATCAACTTAAAGCATCAGTGTAACTTTCACTTTTCACTCCATTGTCAAAGTGTGCTATAGATGCAACTTCCATCATGAGTGTATTTTTTCAGCAGTTAAAAGATTCTTATTAGGAGTTTACTCTGTGGGAGGCACCAGAAGGGGTGGTTGTGGTAGAGGGTGGAGGGTAATGTGAGTTTACGAGAAGAGGACAGATGCACATATGAAAGAAGCTAATAATAGGCAAGATTAATGCTCCTGAGGTCTTGACTCCTTTTAATATTTATTCTAATACCATTTTTCCTCTTTAATAGAATATGAGAGTCATTCAGATTTCAATAATTTAGAATATATTCCTGACTTGAATTATTGTAGTTCTCTAACCATATTTGCTGTCTCTCCAGAATAATTTCTTGCTTTCTGCTTTGAGCCTTCATTAGTTGTCTTTTTTCTTTTTAATCAGTTCTTTTCACCCACAAGTTTTCTTTTGCTATATCATTATATTTGTCTTTAAAAATATTTTTAGATTTCAAGCCTCTGAGGTATACTACTTAATCTGAAAAGACTTTGTGATGCTGTCACTCAAGCTCTGAGAAAATCATGAAAGAAAACTGTCATCCCTCAAGACCTGAATGAAAGACTCAACCTTGTGCAGGTGTCTGGACAACACATTACTGCAGGGATGTGATGGCATTTCAAAAGTGTTTGGAGAGCCTGACTGGTGTGGCTCCGTGGGTTGGGCATTGTTCCATGGACTAAAAGGTCACTAGTCCAGTTCCTGGTCAGGGCACATGCCTGGGCTGTGGGCCAGGTCCCCAGTAGGAGAGGATGTTTCTGCCCCTCTCTTTCTCCCTCCCTTCCCCTCTCTATAAAAATCAGTGAATACACTTTTTTTATTTTTTAAAGAACTTCAGATGTGTTATATTTTTGTTCTTTTTAAAATCTTTATTGTATTTTTTCCATCACCATTTAGTCTCCTTATACGCTCTGACTCCCTGCAATCACCACACTGTTGTCCATGCCCATGATAAATAAAATATTTTTTAAAGTATTTGGAGATAAAGTTTTTTTGAAATCTTATAAGAGATGAAGCTTCTTATTTATTTTATTTTGTATTTTCCTTTTCTACAGTGAAGTCATGATTTTGCTGCTGAGTACCACACATTGTTCTTTGATTCATATCTCTCCCAAGCTAATCAAAGGGTACGAGAATGCCAGCCTGGGCAATGCACAACTTACTTGATAGGCATCACGGATCTGCGCCTCATCCTTGTGCCGGGGCCGTACTAATCTTCTCCGTATCATTCCAACTTTAGTATATGTGCTGCCGAAGGGAGCACTGGAGCTTTTTATTTTGAAGGCCAGTCACAGACTATAGTTTTTAAAGAAAAGAATATGATCTTGAGCTCGATTTAAAAAAATGTGTCATATTGAAATGTCCAAAGTTTTTGTGATCATGCATATCCATCAGTAAAATTTGTCGAGTCTGCTCAAATTTATGTATATTTATTTGTTTATAAATGATATGTGTTTATAATTATATATGCATGTTAAGTTCCTCTGGCATATTTCTGGTCACAGAAACATCTATAGATTTACAAATAAAGACCCTAAATGTTTCTAATATTCAACATTAAAATAAATGTGAGCATACACACATTTAAGAAGGATGAATTCATCAAAATGGTAATTATTTTCCAACCCGCTTGTTCCATTTCAGAGTGACCTGTGGTGTGAGCCTGCCCCAGCAGCTCTGGGCACAAGGCGGAACCCACCCTGAACAGGAGGCCCCTCCAGCACAGAGCCATTCACACTCACACGGGGATGATGGAGGCGCACCTTCACCTCACGGGCACATCTTTGAGATGAGGGAGGAAGCTGGAGTCCCCAAGAAACCTTCCCAGACACAGGGAAATGTGCAAACCCTACACAGACAGTGGCCTTGCCAGGGGTCAACTTTTTCCTCCCTTTCTCATTAACATTGTAATGAATCATTATTGAAGGGAACGTTGTTAATTGTGGATCTGCTGTATATATAGGCTGTGGCACCCAGAGAAAGCCTCAGTGAAGTCAAGGGAGCATCCATAAAAATAGCTGGGGGAGAATGTTCTGGGCAGGGAGGACAGAGAGCAAGCACAAACGCCCGAGAGCAGCCTGCTGTGCTAGAGGAACAGAAGCAAGAAAGGGTACTGAGAGCTGAAAGGGGACGGGGCCAGATCAGGTAGTGCCTTGTGGGCCATGGAGGCATTTGGGTTTACTCTGAGGGAGACAGAAGCCTCTGCAGAGTTTAGAGCAACAAAGTGGCATGGTGTAACAAAGTTTGCGAATGTATTATATGAGAAATCTGGACAGAGCTGGGAATATCTACCTTAAAATGCTCTCAGGAGGACCTGGAAGAGCTGCAGTTTCTGAAAAGCCTGTTTAAATGTCTGGACAAGTAGCTGACTTGGGGCCTATCAGTATCACAGCTCGGCCTAGTGGTGTCTTCTCTGTCACAGACTACCCTGTCCCCACTCTTCACCCTGAAATTGATGGTGATAGCTCTCAAGCATCAAACCACCAGCACCAAAGGCTTTGCCTCTCAGGTGTCTCTTGAGGCAATTACTGTCTGCCTCCACTCCAAAAAAAAAAATCACATTAGCCTTAAAAAGAACCCATATACAAACCAAATTTTTGGAGCTGTTTCTGCCCAGTTATCAAAATTGCTGGGTTGGGTTGTCAAAATAATCTAGTCTTTAAAGTGCCTATGCTGTGAGCATAACCCCATCCAAATGACACAACCACTTCATTCTGGCATGAGCCTGCCTGAGACCAGAGATCCCCTTTCTGTGTTCAGGGAGAAGCATTTCTTACACTTCTCTAGTCTCCAAGTGGGGCCTCGTGCCCCCAAATGTATTTTTTGGCTACTGGATATTCCACATGACCCACATACAGTCTTTGCACTCATGGAAAGTAAGAACAGACCTTTATATTTACCTCATGGGAAGGCAGTACTGGCTTTACCACTACTGCCAACTCTCCTGGGTTGGTATTGAGTACCTGGAAGTCTGTGATGAAAAGCTGGTGGGATTTCCAAGGCATGCCGGTCAGATGAGCAAGTGACGGCACCAGTAGTACAAGTACCAACCCCTCCACTTTGCAGATCAAAAAACCACTGGTCAAGTGAAACTTTTCAAAAGACCCCAGTTCAGATGCACTATAATAAATCTACAATGGTCAAACATGGTTTCAGGTTTTGTCTAAAGCTACCCTTAGGGCCAACTTTAGAAATGGATGAATACCACTGTGATTTCACATATTGGAAAAATAGAATATTCCAAATTCCACAATTACACATCCAATAAAATTCAATTTCTCCTTTGAATTAAAGAGTGACTATCCTTGGATAAACATAACAGGAAATTATTTATGTCTTGTCTCTTTATTATGAATGATATTATTAGGTACCTTCCAATAAAATAATCTTTAATGTTATCATTTACATTTAGAGAAAGAGCATTTAAAAAAAACTGTCACGACAGTTACACCCAAGGTGGAAGGAGGAGGACTGGGCAGTAAGGCCACTAAGTTTTTCAGAAGGAAGAAGGAATACGAGGAAAAGATTGGCCTGGAGGTAATGCAGAGCCACCTTGACACACTTTGCATTTTGGCCTAGAGCCAGTCTTGTTCACAGCTTTTCAGTGTCAAATGGCTAAGTGGTTTGCATTTTACAGTGAGAGCCAGGCTAGATGAAAATTATCCCTCTCTGTCTGATAGACAAGTCATTATACTTTTTAAAAATCCAACATAAATCAAACCCGAGTTTTATCATTCAGCCTTTACTTTCCAAGACCATTTATGAAAAGACCCTCTTTCCATCAATCAGACATCTTTTGGTGACTTTTCCAATTGTAATGGGGGTGAAAATGAAGGTGTCCAGGGTACCAGGCAAATGAGAACAAGTAGAAAACACGGCTTGGTTAAAGATCATCAAGGACAACAAACAACTGGCATGAGGAAAACAATAGAGAGGGGTGAGGATTGTGGCGTGCTGGGAAGAGCATGACTGCTTCTAGGGAACAGCTGCACAGCTTATTCCCAACATGAGAAAGAGGCCAAACCCCAGGCCTTCCAAATCTTAACAGAGTCAGAAACACTCAGCTCCTGGCATGAAATATCTTGATCATTTAAATGCTGATATTTAACTTTAAAAAATTTTTATTACTTAAAAAAAATTTTTTGTATACTTATTTTAATAGCTTATTTTTATTCTGTTTTTTCCATTATCATTTATCCCCCTTATGCCCTCTTCCCCTCCACCTACCCCTCTCTCCGCCACTGCAGTCACCACCCAGGTGTCCATGTCCATGAGTTCTTTTTCTTTTTTACGTTCAATTCCTCCACATCCCAACACAACCCCCACCCCCACTGAGAAATGTCAGCCTACTTTCTCTCTGTGAGTCTGTGTCTATTTTGCTTGTTAATTCAGTTTGTTCATTAGATTCCACATATGAGTGAAATTTTATGGTATTTGTCTTTCTCTGCTTATTTCACTTAGCATTTATGCTGTCGCAAAGGGTAAAATTTTCTTCATTACAGCCAAGTAGGTATTTTATTGTGTAAATGCACCACAGCTGTCATATCCACTCATCTACTGATGGACACTTGGGCTGCTTCTGAATCTTGGCTACTGTAAATAATACTGAAATGAACATAGGAGTGCATATATCCTTTCAAATTAGTGTTTCAGGGTTTTTTGGATAAATTGCCTGAGGTGGAATCTCCAGGTCATAAGGCAGTTCCATTTTTTATTTTTTGAGGCAACTTAATACCTCAAAGTCACTGCTCTCCACAGTGACTATACCAGTCTGCATTCCCACCACTGGTGCACTAGGTTTTCCCTTTCTCCACATCCTCGCCAGCACTTGTTGTTGATTTATTAATGATGGCCATTCTAACAGGTATGAGGTGATATCTTTTGTGGTTTTAATTGGCACTTCTCTAATGACTAGTGACATTGGGCATCTTTTTGCCATCTGTATGTCCTCTTTGGAGAAGTGTCTATCCAGGTATTGTGCCCATTTTTTTTAAATTTTTTAATTTTTTTTAGAGGGGAAGGGAAGGAGAGAGGGAGAGAAGTATCAATGTACGGTTGCCTTTCATGCGTCCCCTGCTGGGAAGTGGCCTGCAGGGAACCGGTCTGCAACCCGGGTATGTGCCCTGACTGGGAATTGAATCGCAATTGTCTGGTTCGCAAGCCCGTGCTCAATCCACTGAGCTACACCAGCCAGGGCTTTTGTGCCCATTTTTTAATTGGGTTATTTTGGGGTTTGGTTTTGTTTGTTTTGTTTTGTTTTGTTTTTGGTGTTGAGCTTAATAAGTTTTTTAAATAAATTTTGGGTATTAACCACTTATCAGATGTATCGGTGAATATGTTCTCCCACTCAGTGGGTTTTCTTTTCATTATGTTGATGGTTTCATCTGTTGTGCAATATTTTTTAATTGATGTAATCCCATTTGTTTATTTTTTCTTTTGTTTCCCTTGCCTGAGAAGATATATCAGAAAAAAATTTGCTATAAGTGATGCCTGAAATTTAACTGCCTATATTTTCTTCTAGGGTTTTTATGGTTTCAAGTCTAATATTTAAGTGTTTGATCCATTTGGAACTTTTTCATATGTGTGGCATGAGCAGGTGGTCTACTTTCATCTTTGTGCAAATATCTGCCCAATTTTCCTGACACCACTTATTGAATACACTGTCTTTAGCTCATTGAATGTTTTTGCCCCCTATCTCAAATATTAATTAGCTATAAAGGCACAGGCTCATTTCTGGACTCTCTACTCTGGTCCATTGATCTATGTGTCTGTTTTTATGCTACTACCATACTGTTCTGATTACTATAGGCTTCTAGTATAGTTTGATATTAGGTGGCATGATTCCTCCAACTTTGTTCTATTTTCTCAAGATCATTGTTGCTACTCAGGGACTTTTGTGGCTCCATACCAATTTTTGTATGTTCTGTGAAATACATCATTGGTATCCTGATAGAAATTGCATTGAATCAATAGTTTTCCTTGGGTAGTATGGGCATTTAATGATGTTAACTCTCCCTATCCATGAACAAGTATATGCTTGCACTTATTTGTGTCTTCTTTGGTTTCTTTCTTCAGTGTCTTATAATTTTCTGAGTACAGATCTTTTACACCCTTGGTTAAATTTATTCCTAGATATTTTACTATTTTGAAGCAATTGCAAATGGGATTGTTTTTTTTTCTTTTTAAATATTTTATCTATTTATTTTTAGAGAGAGGGGAAGGGAGGGAGAAAGTTAGAGAAATATCAATGTGTTGTTGCCTCTCACACACTCTGCACTGGGGACCTGGCCCACAACCCAGGCATGTACCCTGACTGGGAATTGAACCAGTGACCCTTTGGTTCGCAGGCCAGCACTCAATCTACTGAGCCACACCAGCCAGGGCTAAATGGGATTGTTTTCTTAATTTCCCTTCCTAACAGTTTTTAAGAACTGAACATTACGTGAATTGATCATAGATACCTTTGGCCAAGTTTCACTTATTGGTGTCCACTTTGCTGTATTTGCTTTAAGGTATGGGTTGGAAAACTATAGCTCTCAGGCCAAATCCAGCCTCTGTCCATTTTTGTCAATAAAGTTTTATTGGAACATAACCACTCCTGTTCATTTGTGTGTTGCCTTCTGCTGCTTTCATTCTAATAACAGCAGAGTTGAGTATAGCTATGTCAAAGCCCAATAGCCCACAAAGCCTTAAATGTTTGCTATTTGGTCTTTCACGAACAGTTTACTAATCTCTTGCTTTAAGGTCTTGAACTTGACAGACTCTCACAGGACTTTGAATCTTTTCCAACACGTCACCTGGCCACCCTTACTAAATAAATGAAAAAGGAAGAGTTTGAGAGAGTATTCATTGGCCCATCTGTAGCACAAACAGACCAATACAATTTTTTAAAAAGTAAAATTGGTTGTCTTGCCATCAAAACAGAATGATCAATCTGAGTACGAAACAAGGCATGAAAGTGCAGGCTAGTGGTTTTGTGAGGAGCCTCTGGGCATGTGAAGCTGACACACCTGTGTTAGAATCCCACCTCTGCCACATCTAGCACTGAGGCATTAGGCTGAGTACTTGACTGTTGCAAGTAGCAGTTGAATCATCTGAGTTAACAATGATGCCTGCCCTACAGGCTTAATGCAATGGGTCAGAAGTAATAGATGTCAAGTACCTGGCACTTAATAGAATAGAAGCTCTAAAAGATGCAGCCGGTGGTCTCAATATCAACACCATGGAGATTCAAATTTTGCTGCCCAAAACAAGTTCTCTCTCTTAGACTTTATTTGAATAAAAAAATGACTCTAGGAGTCTTGATGTTTCAAAGGAACTTTCAGGAGAAACAGAAAATTCCCTCCTAAAAAAACAGTTACTTATTACCATACCTGGAAATGTGTCTCTTCAGTACAGTTTGTTAGTTTGTCATTGTTGCTATAAAAAAATTCCACAAACTTACTGGCTTAAACAACATGAATTTGAGCCCTGATTGGTATAGCTCAACACTGAGTATGGCCCTGTGAACCAAAGGGTCACTGGTTTGATTCCCAGTTGGGGCACATGCCTGGGTTGTGAGCCAGGTCCTTGGTAGGGGGTGTGTAAGAGGCAACCACATATTGATGTTTCTCTCCCTTTCTTTCTCCCTCCTTTCCCCTCTGTCTAAAAATAAATGCATAAAATGAAATAAAATAAAATAAACCATGAACTTGAGACCTCTGATCAAGATGGAGGCATAGCTCATCGTGCAGACACAGAGAGAATTACAACTATATCTTCAAGCAAACAACAACCAGAACTTCCAGAACTGTCAGAAATTTGAGCTGCAGGGAAGTCCAACAATGAAGGATTTAAAGAAGCCACATTCATCTAGATGGTGCCCCTCCTAAGATAGGGAGTCAAAGCAGCTCAACCTAATACACAAAAACAAACACAAGGAGGCTGCTGAACTGAGGATCCAAAGATGGCCCAAATGAAAGACCAGTACAAAACCCCAGAAAAAGAACTCAATGAAACAGAGAAAACCAACCCATCAGATGCAGAATTCAAAACACTGTTATTAGGATGCTCAATAAATTCACTGAGTACTACAGCAAAAACATAAGGGAAGAAATGAAGTTTTCACTAAGAAACAAAGAAAAAAATCTACAGGGAACCAACAGTGGAGAGGATGAGGCCGAGAATCAAATAAACAATTTTAAAAGCATTCAATCAAAACAGCAGAAAGAAAAAAAATTTTAAATGAGGACAGAGTTTTTTGAATATTTTTTATTTTAATTTTAAGTCTCTGGGACAACTTCAAATGTACCAATGTTTGAATCATAGTGATGCCAGAAAGAAAAGAGGGAAAGCAAGAAGTTGAACATTTATTTGAAAAAAATAATGAAAGAAAACTCTCTTAGTTTGTTAAAGGAAATAGACGTACAAGTCCAGGAGGCACAGGGAGTCCCAAACAAATTGGACCCAAAGAGGACCACACCACAACACATAATAATTAAAATGCCAAAGGTTGAAAATAAAGAGAGAATCTTAATAGAAAGCAAGAGAAAAGAATTTAGTTACCTACAAAGGAGTACCCATAACACTATCAGCTGATTTCTCAAAAGAAACTTTGCAGTCTAAAAGGGCTTGGCAAGAATTATTCAAAGTGATGAAAAGCAAGGACCTACAATCTAGATTACTCTATCAAGCAAAGCTAGCATTTAGATTTGTAGGTCATATAAGTGCCTTCTAGCCAAGGTAAAGCTAAACAAATTCACCATCATCAAGCCATTATTACATGAAATATTAAAGAGGCTTATTTAAGAAGAAGAACAGCAAAACTCTGAACATTAAAAGGGCAACAAATTCACAACTATCAAGAACTGAATCTAAAAAAACAAACTAAGCAAACAACCAGAACAGTCACAGAATCATAGATTTGAGATCATTTGGAGGGTTACTGGCTGGGAAGAGGGAGAAAGAGAATGGGGGAAAAGGTGCAGGGATTAAGAAGTACAAGTCAGTAGTTATAGAATAGGCAAGGGGATGCTAAGAACAGTATAGAAAATGGGGAAGCCAAAGAACTTGTATGCATGACCCATGGACATGAACTAAGGAGGGGTTGCCTGAGGGAGTGGGGGATACCCATGGAGGGAGGGCAAAGGGGAAAAACTGGAGCAAGTGTAATGGCATAATCAATAAAATATATTTAAAAATTTAGAAAACAAAATATTTGACTTGGTAATTATCTGGGTTTTGGATCAGAGACCTTCAAAATTGGAGTTTTATTTAAAAATGTTGGATAAGAGAGTTCATGGAAAGCAATGCATTAGTGAAGACCAGTGCTTCCTGAGATGGGTTTACTGGGCCTGTTGCTAATTGCTTGTCAGGGAAGACAGCAGAAGAGTCTTGGGATCTTGGGACATTGGTTGTTTCAGGTAAATGAGTAAGTTATAGAGTCACCACTCATTCATCAGTGATTTTCAACCTTTTTTGTGTCTTAGCACACAAAACCTCATTACTAAAATTCTGCAGCACACCAAAAAATATATTATACTTTTTGCTAATCTGACAAAAAATAGGTATGACTTTCATTCATTTACAGTGGACAGCTATTGTTGTATTGGCTGTTGTCATTTTTTTATTTGACAATCTAAGGCACAGATGGCAAACACAAGGCCCGCAGTCCAGATCTGGCCCTCCACCTTGTTTTATCTGGCCTGGCACCTTGTTTCTACCCAGCGGCAGCACCAAGCTCTTTGCCCCTAGTTAAGGAGTGGTTACATTTATTCAGCCCTAAAATTACATATCAGCCCTTTGAAGGCAACTGAGAGACTAATGTGGCCCCAGTGAAAATTAGTTTGATACCACTGATCTAAGGGAAAAAAGGTCAGTGGCCCTGATTAAATAGTCATGTATAGCATGTTTTAAAAAATCTTGTAGCACACAGGTTGAAAATCACTGGTGTAGAACAACCACGATTCTGGCCAAACTGCCTCTTTCCCTCCTCCATGATAGCTAACTAAAGTTATATCAACATGTCCTTTGATGCTAAGATTGTCCATTACCCTAAAAACCATATAACTAACTCATTTGTATATCTTGATTTCAAAATAGTTCATAGTAATAGTATTCCTTCTAGAGTTCTTCAAATTTTTACAATTATTTTATCTGACAAGCTTTCTCTACAGAGAGCTTGATTTAGCATGCATACTTATTCTGAGACAAGCTTAAAATTTTTTTATCTTGAATAGTCACAGAGGTTAAATTCAAAGGTCCTTCTATTTGTTCATTAGAGAATATCTCTTTAGTTCATATAATCTCTGTAAAGTGCATTTAAATCAAAGTTGTGCTATCACCTCCTCTTTTTACACATGCAATCCTCTAAAACTGTAGGCTGGGAAATGGGTCATTTAAAGATCCAGCCCTGTTTCTCATTGATTGGTTTTCTCCTTTCTTCCTTCTTCAGCAACTCAAACTCAAGATAAATGATGTATAAGCACTTCATCATCTGGGGGACACTGAGAAAACTTCAATCAAACAAATAGTTCTGTAATTCACACACCATTGTTCCACACATATATTGTGTTCATCTTGTAAATGACGAATCCTTCTAGTTGGCTGATTGACTCTGAAAAATTACATAGAAATCTTTCCCTCTTAAATGCTGATAAGAACCTCTTGTGTTTAATTTTTCTCTGTTTATGAAATAGGAACAATATAAACACAAGATGGGAACTCTTTATGCTTCCTTTAGCTGTGTGTCTGGAGCAAAGAGGGCTGCCCAGGCCCATCACACAGAGCTGCCTTTTTGGTCTCCACCTCAGCTCTTCTCAAGACATTTTTAGGGCCTCCTCCAGAGGCTAAGGCTGAAACAGATGTCCCTCTCGCCCCCACTTCAAACTGGTGTGGCATGAAGAAAAACAAGACAGAAGAAGGGAAAAAAAAGCTTTGGTGACCATGTGTCACAGTACAGAAAGTGGTTTATATATTGAGGGAAAGTCAATAAAACCCAGAAAATATGTAGCAAGTTCATACGCATCATGGAGAAGAGCCTCTTGCAGCTTCTCAGACAAATCAAGTACGTGTGAGCCTTACAGAACTAGATTGAGAATAATATGTCATACTGGTTGCGGTTTTGAATGGAGGTCTTGAACATCCAAACACAAGGTGTTTCAAACTCAATAGTATTCACATTTTGAGCCAGATAATTGTGTGTGTGTGTGTGTGTGTGTGTGTGTGTGTGTGTGTAGGAGACTATACTATGTGTCATTGGATGATTAGTGGCATCCCTGGTCTGTACCCACTAGACAATAATAGCACCCAATTTCTGGTAACAAAAAATGTGTCAAGTGTAACCTGAGTGCAAAATCACTCCCAGATGAGAACTTCCCACCTGAGGATAACTTTGGAGTATATGTGAGGCTCAAACAATAGTTGAACCTCACAGGCTTCTTATGATCCTGAAGATGGGTTGGCTGCACTTTGGAAATTCAAATTTCAGGAAACTTAAAACCAGAGAGTACTAGGAATTGTGTAATCTGAGAACATGAATTTTTATAGATCAGGGAACTGGGACCCAATACAGAGGGACTACCTAACTAAAGCACTTGGTTCAATGGCAATCCACAGGAAGAGTGAGGTATGAGGGCATGGGAGGAAAAGGCAAGAACAGAGGAAGGAGGGGAGATGTGACTACAGGAAGCACAACTGTACTGAGACATACTCAGGACAAACTCCAGTGACAGCAGGATCTCTCAGCCTACCTGCATTTTAGAATCACTTGAGAAGCTTTAAAAAAGAAGGCAAAACCCAAGCCTGGGCTTTGGTCCCAGATGGACTGAATCAGAATCCTGGAAAGGAGGCCTGGGCTTTGGTACTCTCTTTAAATGCCTCAGATGCATCTTCAAGCAGCCAGAGTTGGGCTGGAGATCGATCTGGAGACAGATGCACTCCAGATCAGAGCCTCTGAGACCTGCTGGTGGTTTCAGAGCCTACCTTAGAAGGACCAGCCCACCATGAGTCACCTGTGACCAACAAGAGCCACTTAATTTCCCTCAAAAGTGAAAGGGGAGATCATTATCTCAAAGATAGTATGGGGCACTTAAAGATGCCCCATCAGCACACCCTTTAGAAAAGGCCTCACAGAGCAGACAGGCTGCAGGACAGGATGCATGCATAAGCTGGGCACCTGTGTTTGTAGCAATTCTATTTGCATGAGAACAACTTACTGCATGGAAAACTGGGCATGCAAATTAAACCCTGACTTGGTAACTGTGGGCCTAATGTTACAGAAATGAATATATCAGCTGCTTCAGAAGAAGCAGTACAGAAGGAGCTTGCAGCTCTTAAACCCTAGAGAAACCAGAACTCCTACTTCCCGCAATCTGACTTTCACTCCCCCAGCTCACTCAGCACCTACATTCCCTCTCTCTGTGGACTCCTCTTAGCCCACTGTGGAACCTGCCACCTGAGTACAGTAATAGAAAGGTAAGGGACCATGGAAGACTCCTCCAATCCTTGAGCATCAGAGAACTTACACCATCACCAAGCATTCCCAATCATCCTCTGCCTGGCTTCTCCAAAGTGTCATGTGAACATCTGTTGTTTTTCTCTGCCAGATCCAAGCTCCTCTTCCTTCTTGTAATAGTATCCTGAATTTTCTTTCTCCCTGAAGAAAAGACTTGCCCTCATTCACAGTCCTCAGTTTCCAGGTGGAGTTGGCTCCACCTCCAACCCCAGGGGTGAGCTTAGGACTTAGGTATGGCCCAACAGAACCCCGTGCCCCTGGTCTGAGAAATTACTTCAAAGATGGGCATGCGAGCCTATCAGGGCCAAGAGGCTGGAATCCAGGTGGGTTGGTGTTTTAGTTGAAAGAGATTTACTTTACTGGGGATGTTGCTGAAAGGATAGGACTGAGGCTGGGTTTGGGGGAGCTACTTAAGAAGACTCCAAAAGGGAGAGAGGAATCAAGAAGTTGGAGAGAAAGTGACCTAAATCCTACAGCCTGGTGTGAGCTTCCAATATGGCCCTGTCTTAAGCCCCAAACCTTATTCTGGACTTTTGATTTACCATAAACAGTTAATTTCCTTACAGTTAAACCAGTCTGAGGTAAGCTCCTGTCACTGGCAATTGAGGCAGTACTGACAAGTGTAGAACATATGGGACTTCCTCTGATAATCAATCGTTTCCAGTTCACCAAATTCACTGCATAGTTCCAAAGGTCCTTTCCTTTGGGTTCCTAAAGAAGGTGGGTTAAGATTTCCACAGCTTCTTGTCACCTGTTAAGTTCAAATCTCTTTATCCTGTGTGCAACCTGGTACGGGTTACTTTGGCCAACCTTTCCTCCAATCTCTCCCTTCTCATATCTTACGCTTGCCTACCCTCAAGTCCCCACATCCCTCATGGCTTTGTCCATAATTCCTCTATCCCAGGGCCTCACAAGCCTTCCAGTCTGTGCTCAGGTGTCACCCCTTCCATCAAGTCTTCTGTGATACCACTGGCTCAGAGCCATGGCTTCCTCAGCTGGGATCCTGTAGCTTCTTGACTAAATACTGTGAAGAAAGCATGGCATAGTGTGAGGCCATGGCGGGCATCTGAGACCATCCTGTGCAGCACTAGTGATACATGACTTGCTTCTGTCCCATCTCCTTAGTCCACCTACTAAATCATAAGTCTCTGAAGTGTTCATGTCCCATTCACCCCTATTTCTCTTGCAGGGAAGAGATGCAGTTGGGAAATCATGAGATGAAGGGTCAGAATCAGTTACAAGGAAGCATTTTTACTCCATCTAAAATGAAGTGGGGGGTTTGGGTAAAGTGGGATGTGAATGTGGCAGAGATGGGGCCCAGGCTTGGAGACAACCAGTCTGGGTTCCAACCCCAGCTTTACTGCTGTGGTAGGATTGGCCCAGGTTCTCAGCCTCCCAAATCTGCTTCCTCATTGGTAAAACGGGATTTCTAGAACACATCTCACAGGGTGCCCAGGAGGTGTAAATATTCTAGCAGATGGGAAGCACTTAGCTCATTGCCTGATGTGCAGTGTGTGTCTGGAAGCCTTGGCTGAGATGGACATCCTGTGTAAGAGGGATTGCCTTTTACCCTTCCCACACCCCAGGCCTTCCTGGTCTTAAGGATTATACTACCAGGGATTTTTGTTTCTTATCTCTTCTTGGCTTGGAAATGTCAGTTTTCCATCTCAGGTAAGCTATAATGCTCTCTTGTTTCTCTCTGAAAACTAATATTTAACAAAACTTCTCTGTCATCCCGTTAATTCATTTACTCCCAATGCTCACCCTGTGCATGTTGTGATGGGCACTCAACTTTCCTCTTTATTATTCCCCACTTGCCAATCCTAGTCATTTAAAATATATATCCAACTCTACAGGATTTTGGAGAAAGTTCACTAGGACAATATTTTTGATAATCCTTCCATGCTGCATGCTGCCAAATTGGTAATCCAAGAATATTTGTATCCTTCCCTCCCTTGCTGTCAGTCAGTCAATAAATATTTATTGAGTGCCCTTTAGGTAGCAGGGAGTGTGCTGGGCATGGGGTATATGGTGAACGGTGAATGGGGCAGACACACTTTTTGGGCTCACTACCTTTGAGTTGCAGCAGTTCCTTCTATGCCATTGGAAGGTTTGGTCTGTAGGAGCACCTCCTGCCTTGCCATCTCCTTCTTTATTCAAATTGCCACATAAAAAAGAAAAACAAGACCTTCCTCAAGAAGGAGCTGGTAATTACCTGCCCAGTCACCAGGGGGTGAATATGTCCACTGCTTTTTAATTATATTGGCTTTATTGTTTCATAAGAAAATAAAAAACAGTCTCAACAGGGAGACTGCACAGAGTGGAGGAAGCCAAACATAACTTACACACCTTGTTAAAAACAATTAGGGATTGTTTGACGAGGCAGATTCGGCTCCAGATGGCCAGCCTCCACTCAGACAAGGTCAGGTTCCTCCTCACCTTCCTCTGGCCCTTCCCAAGTTTTGCAACATCAGTTTTCTTAAAATACAAGGATGGTGATTGTAAGGGACACTGTTCCCACATTTGTTCCTTTTCTTTTCTTGGTGGCACCCAGGCTGTTTCTGCACCAACATGTACTGGCTCTGGATCCTCAGGAATTCTTTGTCAGTATCTTGTTCCCACCTCTCAGGTTGCCAGGAGAGACACTTACTTCATCAGCCTCTTCAGACCTCTAGGTTTGCTTTGCTTGGTGAGTAAGTTTCCCTTAGGAGACTTGGGAACAAAGCATTTATCAACTTGCAACTTAATTTTAGGCATTAGGGGACCAGAAGCTATACAAAAGACCCCTGTGATGTAACATTGGCTGCCTTCCCCAGATTCACTTCCTCCCTTCTCAGTCCATCATTGCATTTTCACATTACCCAGGGATGGTGGTTCTCCCACACACATCATGGTTGCTATGTTCTATGTCCTTGCTTATGCTGTGCCTTCTGCCTACATTGTCCTTTTCTTACTTCATAGCTCAGATATTTGCTACTGACCTTCAAGCTTTCAAAGGAGGCATTAGTACCCTCCCTTGCATCCCATCCAGCTCCCACACCTGGGCTGTGCTGATGGCCCTCGTGCAGGTTCATATCAAAGGGAGCTGTTGCTGGGTCTGTTTTTTCAAGAAACCATGGAATCCTTGAGGGCAATGACTGACCTGTATTTATCGCCATCTTCCCAACATTTGACACAGTTCAAGGCACAGTTTGGGGGCTCTCAATCCTAATTATCTACTAGAACCACTGGAAAGTTTCTTAAAAATAAGCCACAGCTCCTGGGGAGGTGGTATGGGGCACAGCCCCACAACTGTATTTTTATGCAGTGCCACAAGTGGTGCTCATGTAAAGAACCACTACAGACACCACTCAACAAACACTGGTGAAACTACTTGCCCCTGGTGGGAAACAAAAGAGATTTCTGAACAATCTAAAATAGGTTCTTAGATGTCATCCTGACTCTGAGGAATCTAGATGTGTGAAGATATGAGGAGTAATTTCTTTTCACACATGCTTAGTTATTCTCTAAAAATAAAGAAAGGGGAATAAGTCAAAATGAGAATGAAATTGCAGAAGTTTGGTTAAACCTAAACATCCATCCACAGAGGAGTGGTTAAATGATTATGATGTGTCTATAAAATGGAATCTTATACAGCCTTAGAAAGGGCAGTTCTCTATCTGTGTACAGATATGGACCAATACTCAAAACATAATGATACATGGAAAAAGTAAGATATGAAGCAAACTTTTGTGGCTGTTGTGGGTTGAACTGTACTCCTCAAAAAGATATGTTAAAGTTCTTACTCCTAATATCTTTGAATGTGACCTTATTTGCAGAAGTAGTAAGTTTAAGTACATGTCCTTAAAAAATGAGGAAAACTTGGACACAGAGTGTTATGTGAAGATGAAGGCAAAGATTGGAGTGATGCATCTATAACCAAGGACTGCTGGCAACCACAGAAGCTAAGAGAGAGTCAGGAAAAGATGTTCCCTCAGACCGCCAGAAAGAGCCAGTTCTGCCGAGGAACAACTAGATCTGGCCTCCAGCTGTAAGAAAAGACATTCCTATTGTTTCAAGTCAACCAGTTTGTGGAGATTTGTTATGGCAGCCCTAAAAACTACAGAGTAGTCTGTCATTTTGTGGACATCTACCTACCTATCATCTATCTGTCTATCCATCATCTATCTGTATCATGTGTCTATCCTTTAACAGAAAGACTCTGAAAGAATACCCAGGAAACTGAGAACACCCATGGTCTCTGGGAATGAGAAGGGGATGGCTGGGAGCAAGGGAGGAACAGAGACTGATTCTCCATTGCATTGCTCTCTTGTACTTTTTGGTCTTCGTATTATGTTCACATGCTATTTATTAAAAAATCAACAATTTTACAGTTCTTGTGATTTTTTTACAGCTTGGGTCATTTGCAGCAGTGACCCAAGTATGTTGCTTAGACTTGCAGAAAATGGAGATAATGCTAGTTACCACCTTGCATGACAGAGCGTGATGCACCTAGAACAGTGCTTGGCACAGAAAAGGTCTCAATGAGTGATCCCACTGGCTACTGTTTTTATGGCTAGCATGTGATTAAAGTGTTCCAAGGATACTTAAAATCCAAACAAGGACTCATGAGTGGAATCCTGGGCAGCCAGACTAGTCTGTGGAGGCAGGCAGTGAAGCATGGGCCTCATCAAAGGTGTATGTGGAGACCCTCCAGTGGGGTCTCTCAGCAGCACTGCTGCATTCAGACCTGGCGGATTCTACACCGGTAGGCTGGTTAGCAGCACTGTTGGCCTCAACCCACTAGGTGCCAGTAGTATGCCTCCCTCAGCTGTGTAATCAAGCATAGACATTGTGTTCTCTGATGCACAAAACTGATGCCAGGTGAGAACCACTGGTATCTGCTCCCCAGACCAGCATCATTAGCATCACTAAGAGCTTATTAGAAATTCAGAAGCTGGGCCCCATCTTAGACCTACTGAATCTGAACCTTTATTTTAACAAGATCCCCGCGTGATTCATAAGCACATTACAATTGCATTAAGCATTGGTGGACGTTAGTGTTCTCCCCTCCTCTTCTACACATTTAACCATTGTGGTCCCATTTCCTATCTGCAAAGTGGGAGTAAGAACAGTACTCACTGCAAGAGCCTAATACATGTAATGCACAAAGAAGCACAGTTGGCCCATCAATAAGCATTCGCTATTATTGTTATTGGTACTGAAAGTTATCTATGAGTATTTTTTTCCTCTTACTATGCAAAGCAGGGATTCTGAAGTAACAGCTGCAACTGTGTGTGCTATCATCTTTCTACACATTCACACTTAGTAATCTTAATGATACATCACAGTGAATAATTTGACATTACTTAACTCTCTGTACACTAAATTGTGGACTGCATCAAACTCTACTCAAATTGTGATCTTGCTTTTCAAATTTCAGTGGCAAAGTCATTCATGAATTTAAAAAAAACAGCATCTCGTTTGTATTAATCAATTCACAAGATAAATATTTAACTAAAATTTGGCTTTGATTGTGCTTGATAGTGATAGCTGGACCACTCTCTGTTTCTATATCAATGTGTTTTATTTTTCCAAGCTGCCTAATGAATAGAGCTGTCAGAAGCCCATTGCTCATGATCTAGCAAGCAACACATTAACAGTTTCACATAAATATAAAACCATATTCACTGCAGCTAGGGAAATAACTGTGTAGCACATAAAAACTCCAAATACACAGTTGCTATCAACAAAGAAAGAATACTAGGTAATAAATGCAATTAGCTAAGTAACTGACACTCTCTTAACATAGGATTGGCCCTGTGTCACCCCAGCCACCAATAAAAAAAAAACATAATATAAAGAACAAAGCCCTTTATTCATAAAACATGCTCTATTTTGAAGAGTCAAAAAATTCTCTACCTGAGGTTGTAGGGGGAAAAGGCCTATTTATGTAACTTGTGGATATTTACAATCCCTACATGGCACAAAATCACATGCTCTCCAATTTATACTCCAACCTAAGTGGGGAGAATTCAGGATTTTAAACTTTAAGACCCAAGATTTTTTTAAATGTCATTTTTCATATCCTTCACATTTCCAGGGTCTGTTCTGTCCCAACTGTATAGTTTATTCATTCCACGAAAATGTATCAAGTCATCACTGGCAATGTTGGGGAGACAGAGGCAATGGAGAAAACATCCAGGCTCCAACAGTCATGTGAAGAACCAGAAATGAGAAGCCATGGGCTCCCAGGCTGCTGTGCTTGCTAGAAGCACTGTAAATTCAGAAACCACAATTCTCTAAGATAAACATTTAAATGAAATGTGTTTTCGATGGTACTCCTCAGTGATAATTACTGGCTCACCCCTGTAATTGTAGCAATGTGATTTTATCTTCTTGTCTCACACTAATGAAACTTAAGATTCAGAAGATACAAAATTGTGAAACTTAGTGATAAAGGAGGAGCTATAACTGTTCAAACTCATGGATTTTCCATATTTCTCCACCTTCTGATAACTTCTTTGTCAACTACTCGACCATGTTGCAAAGCCTCCTCAAATTACACCTGTGATTCTGGCATTAGAAGGCTCCATACTCAAAGTGAATGTTCCCAGTGACATGGACCACTACTCTGCAATTCCTTCCTCAAAGCCCCTATCTGTATTCCTCTGAAGAGGAAGCAGCCAAGCCTTGTTTCCAGTTCTGTCAAATCCATTCATAGCAGTGACCCTGACCAAGTCAACAGCACCCTTGTTAGTGTTACTATAGACAGTCAGTGGAGCACCAGGGGCTCCTTCATTGGCCAAGATGGTAGCAGGGGGAGGTCCTTACACTGAGTGCACCAAAGCCTGGAAATATGAATGGATAGAGCATGAGCGAACTTGTGGAAAGTTAGAAAGATGAGTGGATGAGACCCTGAATGTGCCAAAAGCTAGCAAGATAATTGAACAGGAAAAATAAAGGCCCTCCCTTCCCTGTGGGCTTGAGCAGAAAGATGAAATGGACTTTGAGACGAGAGTCCACCATTTTCCCAGAGTGTGCGGCTCTTGATTAAAACCTCTCCTTTTGCACTAGCACCTGCCTCACGAGTTTGGCTTTTGTTGCTGTAAGCAGCCACACCTCCGTGTTTTGATTAGAGGTTTTGGCAACTGTGGTGGGACAGCATGGACCTTCATATGTCCCAGAAGGCCCAGGCAGGACCTGAATACTGAGGATCTAGCCTTCCTAGAACATTACAAAAGGTGCACATTGAAAGAGTTTAAGAAAGGGGTGCCTAAACAAAAGGGCCTGAAGATGATGTAGATTATTCAACAGAAAGCAAAGATCCTTCTGAATTTTTAAAAAGGATGTATCAGGCCTATCGAAAGCACTGATGCTGACTCACAGGCACCAGGAAATGTCCAAATGGTAAACATGACTATTATTGGGCAAAGTGCCCCAGATAGCAGAAGGAAGTTACAACATTTAGACAGAGCAATGGGAATGAGTCCCTCCCAGCTGATGGACATAGCCTTTAAAGTTTAATTGCCATTCCTGGGAAACAATGAAATTAAAATAAGCCACTTTTTTCTTAGAAATAATGCAGGGAAACCAAAAGGAGAGATGGGACCTGAAAGAAAGGTGGAAAAACCCACTAGATGCCAATCAATGTGCCTATTGCAAGGATAAGGGCCATTGGAGAGAGGACTGTCCAAAACTAAACAGAAAATTAGAAAGGATAGGAACCCTCCTGAGAAATGTTAAAAGGGAGGCCATTGGCTCATGGTAGGGTACATGGGAAAATACCAGGCCATTTTATCAGACAACCCAAATGTTGCCTTGCAAACCACCACTGCCTTAAACATAGTCACCCTACTCCTGGACTCAGAAGGAAGTTCAGACATTCATCATGACTGTTTAAAAATCATTGACAAAGTTTATTCCAGGAGACCAGATTTATTGGACTAGCCACTGACAAAACCTGACTGGGAATTACACACATATGGGAGCAGCTTGTGGAGAATGGTCAACAATGAACTGGGTATATGGTAGTCACCACAGACAAGGTGACAGAAGCCCAGGCCCCTGCTGTAGAACTGTGGCATGAAAGGCTGAAGTGACAGCCCTCACCAGAGCCTTAAAATTATCCCAGGGAAAGAATGGTAACTTCTACACTGCCTCTAAATATGCCTTCATATTTAGTCCACGCCCATGATGCAATATGAAAAGAAAGATGGCTCTTAACCTAGGGGAATAAGGACATCAAACATGAAAAGAGATTTTAAAATTGCTAGGGGCAACGAATCTACTGAAGCAGATTGCCATAATGCACAGCCCAGGAACCCAGAACGGTTCCCAAACAAACCAGGGAAACCAAACTACTGGTAAAGCAGCAAGACGATCTACCTGAGAGGTGTCACTTCTCGAGGCTTTAATTCCTGACTTGGACTTGTCAGAATTTAAACCCTGTTATCAATATGTACAACATACTGGGTAAACACTAGCAACTTTGCACAAGTTTGCTTATTAAAGGTCTGGCAAGTCCTTATACCCATTCCAGCTGGGAGACTGAGTCTTACCAAAGATCTGAAAGACTCAGGCCCTGAACAGCAGTTAGCTGAGTAACGCAACAGTTCCTATGACATCTGGCTGACAACACACTGTTCCTAAAACTCATGAGTATCAAGCCTTGATAAATAAAGCGGGCACCAACTGAGGAGGGCTCAGCTGCTACTATTAATACTGCAAGGGGAAGTGGGACCTGCTCTCTTAAAGGAGATTTATTTTTAATATATTTTATTGATTATGCTATTACAGTTGTCCTATTCCACCCCCCTTATTCTCCTCTGCCCTGCACACTCCCTCCCATCCACATTTCCCCCCTTCAGTTCATGTCCACAGGTCATACAAATAACTTCTTTGGCTTCTACATTTCCTATACTATTCTTAACCTCCCCATGTCTATTTTCTACCTACCATTTATACTACTTATTCTTTGTATCTTTCTCCCACCCTCCTCCACTCACTCCTGCACTGACAACCCTCCATGTGATCCCCATTTCTATGATTCTGTTCCTGTTCTAGTTGTTTGCTTAGGGTTTTTTTTTAAAGTTTGCTTCTTAATAGCTGAGTTTGTTTTCATTTTATTGTTCATATTTTTATCTTCTTCTTTTTCTTAGATAAGTCCCTTTAACATTTCATATAACAAGGGCTTGGTGATGATGAACTCTTTTAACTTGACCTTACCTGGGAAGCACTTTATCTGCCCTTCCATTCTAAATGAAAGCTTTGCTGGATAGAGCAATCTTGGATGTAGGTCTTTGGATTTCATGACTTGGAATACTTCTTTCCAGCCCCTTCTAGCCTGTAAGGTCTCTTCTGAGAAATCAGCTGACAGTCTGATGGGAACTCCTTTGTAGGTGACTGTCCCCTTATCTCTTACTGCTTCTAGAATTCTCTCCTTCATTTTAATCTTGGCTAATGTAATTACCATGTGCCTTGGTTTGTTCCTTCTTGGGTCCAACTTCTTTGGGACTCTCTGAGCTTCCTGGACTTCCTGAAAATCTATTTCCTTTGCCAGATTAGGGAAGCTCTTCTTCATTATGTTTTCAACTGAGTTTTCAATTTCTTGCTCTTCCTCTTTTCCTTCTGGCACCTCTGTGACTCAGATGTTAGAATGTTTAAAGTCCTGGAGGTTTCTGAGCCTGTCCTGATTTCCTGATTTTTTTTTCTGATTTCTTATTTCCTCATTCTGTCCTTGTTAAGCATTTCTTTCTTCCTTCTTCTCCAAATCATTCATTTGAGTCCTGGTTTCCTTGCCATTACTATTGGTTCCCTGTAGATTTTTCTTTATTTCACATAATGCAACCTTCATTGCTGTTTGAGTCTTTTTTATGCTCTTGAAGTACCCAGTGAGTTCCTGGAGCATCCTGATAACCAGTGTTTTGAACTGTGCATCTGATAGGTTGCCTATCTCTTTATTGCTTAGTTGTATTTTTTCTGGAGCATTGAACTATTCCTTCATTTGGGCCATATTTTTCCCCTCTGGGTGAGCCTGTTACATAGTAAGGGGTGGAACCTTAGGTGTTCACCAGGGCGGGGCAACCCATGTTGCAGCAATGCCTTGGCCCGAGAGGGAACACTGTCACTTGCTCCCCTCTCTGCCAGTTTTCAGTCACTTCTGCGGCTACCCAAAAGCAAATTGGGCCTTTCTAGTGCTGATTCCTGGGTGGGTGTGTTTGTGTACATTCTAGGACCGTGTGGGTCTCTCCAATGAACTCTCCTGTGAGGTTGGGAGTTTCTCCCACTGCTGCCTCAACCCCCATGGTCATATATTTTGGGCTTTATTTCTTTGTCCTGGAATCCTAGGTTGTGTAGTGTGTGTCGCTCCCCAGTTGTTCCTCCCAGTTTATCTGCATGAGAATGTGGGACCTCCCAGTCTGCAAGCTGGCCCACCCTGGTCCTCCAGCAGCTGCCTTGCCTTGAGTCCTCTCTATCCTGCTGCCTGCCTCTGCCCCTCCTACAAGTCTGGATGAATGTTTCTTCTTTAACTCCTGGTTGTCAGACTTCCATACTGTTCAATTTTCTGTCAGTTCTGATTGTTTTTTGTTTTTAAATTTGCTGTTGTTCTTCTTTTGGTTGTGTGAGGAAGCAGTGTGTCTACCTATACCTCCATCTTGGGTGAAGTCTTAGATTTAAAATTCCTCTTTTGGAAAATGACAGGATCTCCCAAAGTTAAGTGATGATGTTACTTTTTATTTTATTCTGCATTTCCCAGACAGTGGTTTCTTTGGCAAACTTATCCTGCTGTTGGGTGTGCCACCCAAAGCCCTGCTCAGGATTAGACTGTGGGAATCCTTTGGTCTCTTTAGCCTTTGATTTCACTACAATTTCCACTGCACTACTAGGCAAATTTCTTACTAAACACTTGATTATTTGTTTGCACAATAGGTCTCACTTTGGAAGCCCATCTGCAATACCATCTCTTGAACTATGAACCAGTCTGCCAGCTTCACTGGTTCTGCAGTGCCATCCTCTAGATGCTGTGTATGCTGCCCTCCAAAGACAGCAATTCTTTTCCCTCAGATAAAGGCTTCCCTCCATCCTGACTGCCCTCTTCCTTTAGTAGATATCAAGAATCACTGGATCCAGGAATAGGTAAGACTACATCACTTAACAGCAGGAAGAAACTACAGAAGATGAGACCTCCATCCACTTACTCTTATAGGATTACAAGGGTCCAGAGTTTTGTAGGGAGGAGTTACTACCACAGACAGTCAGAGCAACGAGGGGTCTCCCCCACTGGCCAATATGGCGTCAGGGGGAGGTTCTTATACTGAGCACCACCAGAGACTAGAAATATGAATGGTTAGGGCATGAGTGCACCAAAAGCTATAAATATGAGGTCTGTCCAGAAGTTTTCCAGTCATGTAATATGAAAAATAGAGACTTTTCTTGAACAAGATACAAGCTACCCAAAACATTGTACATAAAACAATGATGCTTCAGTCCCTTTCAAAGCAGGCACCTTGGGACCTCACAGTTTTTCCAATTGCCATCAGCTGCCCATCACATTTTTCTGAATCTCATCAATGGTCTGAAATCTCTTCCCTTTCTAGTGTGATTTTAGCTTTAGGAAAAGCCAGAAGTCTCAGGGTGTTAATTCTGGGCTGTAGGGGTACTGAGTCACCTGGGTGATTTGATATTTCACACACACATACACACACACACACACACACACACACACTCTTCATAAGACATGATGAGTGAACAGGCACATTGTGGTGATGAAGCTGTTGATCACCAGTCGCCCATAGCCGCAGCCTTCTGAATCATCTGAATAGTTTCCATGGAGGAATGTTCAAGCTTAACACAAACTTTGATGCAGATTCATTGCTCTACTTGCTCAGCCATTTTCTATGCAGTGGCCACAAAGTACACATGCTCACTTAACGGCATTTACCGCCTCCACTGACTAGCACAGTGAAGTCATTGTTCATACATGAACATTCCAGTCCACTCTCCTTGGCTTCCAGGTTACACTGATGTTGAACAAACCATTCCTGTTATATTAACAATAGCTGGACATTTTCCCAGACAAACCTCATATGAATGGATGGAGCCTGAGTATGTCAAAAGGAAGAAAGATGAATGGATAGGGCCCCAAGTATGCCAAAAGCTAGCAAAGTTATTGGATAGAAAGAAAAAAGCCCTCCCCTCCCTATCCCTTTAAGAACTGTGGACTTGAACAAGAAAGGGGATGGTCTTTGAGACAGGAGTCAACCATTCTTCCAAGTCATGTAGCACCTGAATAAAACCCTTTCCTCTTGCACCAGCATCTGCCTCACAAATTTGGCTTTTGTTGCAGTAGGCAGCCAAAACTCTCATTTGTTTGGTTACACTAGGGCTAGGAAACTCAGGGGTAATTGAAAAATACTATTGTATAATCCAGGAGAGAAATTAGAGGGGAACACCCTTGATTTCTTTTCTTTCTGACCCCTGCTCTTACATGGTAGATTAAGAGAATTATTCAGAAATATTTACTTCTTACCCCATCATTTTGATGGACAAAATGGGGTCCCCTTGACTTTGGGCTTGGCCATGTAACTTGCTTTGGCTAATGAGATGTTAACCAGTATGACATCACCAAAGGTTCAGAAATCATTTGTGATCCCTGGCTGATGTGGTTCAGTGGACTGAGTGCTGGCCTGTGAACCAAAGGGTTGCTGGTTTGATTCCTCTTCAAAGCACATGCCTGGGTTGCAGGACAGGTCAGATCCCCAGTGGGGGGCACAGAGAGGTACCCACACATTCATGTGTCTCTCCCTATCTTTGTCCCTCCCTTCCTCTCTGTCTAAAATAAATAAATAAAATCTTTACTAAAAAAAGAAATCATTTGTGAGATTGGGCATTTTTTTCCTGTGCTTCTGGCTTTGCCTGAGCTAGTCCAACAAAGCAAGGAGGAGAATGAGAAACAGGTGGAATGAACTCACCCAGCTAGCCCCAGCTTCTGTCTCCTAACCTCAAGCCATTCTGTGGCCACAAGAGCTAAACAGACACCTTTTTATATGTGCCACTAAAATTTTGTTATTTGGCAATAGCTAGTGACACAATTTATCTTTAACTGTACTCATACTGTTTTCCTCTCTCTTGTCTTATAAAAAGACACATTCCATCTGCTTTTCAAGACCCCCAAAACACATTGAAACACAACAGAAAATACTTATTTACTGACTGAAGAGAAATCCCTGAACCCAAATTCTTAATTTTGCCCAGGACTTTGATCCATTGTTTCCCTCCTTTACTGGTAACTCTAACATCTGCTTCCTTCACTCTCACCTATACACTGAATCCCTTCTCCTCAGACTCTGTGGCAGGTTCTTCCACCTGCTACTCCATCCATCCTCCCACCCACTCCCTAAATATTTCACAAATGCTGGAAAGGCATAAGGAAAAGAAGAATGCAACAGGGTCATGAAGGACATGTGAAAGACCACTTCAAGAAAAATAAAAAGGTCAGCTATGGCAGATACTGCCCTGTAGCTCAGTACCTGAGGGCCACCCAATCCCACCCCATGGCTTCAGCATGCCCATGGGCAGTGTTCCTCTTGTGCATAATATTATGACAGATTCCCATCCTCTCCGAGGCATGCAAGCTGCAGGCAAAACACAACAAATATATTTCGTGCCCTTGTAGAGCTCATAAGCTAATCTAAAGACAAATAAACAATAATGACAACACAGTACATTAATGGTGGAGGGTGCCCTTGGTATAACAAAGAGATTCAGAACTGAGACCTGAGAAGGTCAGGAAGTACTGTCCAGGGGGAGTAATATCTAGGATGAGGCCTGGGGTGGGGTTGATGGGGGAAGCATTAGCCAGATACAGAAGTTTATGAGCAAATGCCAAAGAGCAAAAAGCAAATGTTTGGGGGGAACTTGCCAAAGCATCAATATGAGAATGAAAGTGTGAGAAGTGAGGTTTAGTGAGTAAATGAGTGAATGAATGAGCGATAAGAGACACAAGCCAAAAGGAAGAAAACCTAACATTTTTAGTCCTTTGATATTCCCATTTGAGAATTTAAACTATACAGCAGATGACAACTGGACAAAAGAGTAAACTTCAGCTCAGGTAACATTTATTGAGTGCTTAGTACATGCCAGGCATGTGTTAATTAAGCATTCATAATGGAGAGATCTGTAGATCTGGCTTTTGCCCTGGAGAAACTCATAAAGACAAGTGATAGCTGTATGGCCATTAAAGACTATGTTTTGACACTTAAGTGACAATTATTTAAAGTGAGGTGTAAATGAAATGAATTCGTAATGATCTGTTTTCTGAACATAATGTCAGTGTCTCTCTTATACACATGCACCTGCTCACCCCTGCACTTCCTACATACAAGGTGTGTCTGGAAAAGTCCAACCATTGTTAATATAACAAGAACTGTTCGCATGACATTGATGTAACCTTGCAGCCAAGGAGAATGGACTGGAATGCGTGTGCGTGAATGATGACTACTTCAATGCACTAGTCAGCTGGGACAGTAGGCAGCGTTGAGTGAGCATGTGTACTGTGTGGCTGTGGCATTCAGAATGGCTGAGTGAGTAGAGCGATGAATATGCATCAAATTTTGTATTAAGCTTGAATATTCCTCCACAGAAACTATTCAGATGGCGATGGCTACAGGTATGTGCAACTGATGATTGGCAGCTTCATCATGGCAGTGCACCCACTCATGCATCACATCTTGTGCAGTTTTTTTGTGAAACATCAAATCACCCAGTGATTCAGTCCCCCTTACAGCCAAGATTTGGCACCCTGTGACTTTTGGCTTTTCTTAAATCTAAAAGCATCACTGAAAGGGAAGAGATTTCAGACTGTCAATGAGATTCAGGAAAATACAATGGTGCAACTGATGGTGACTGGGAGAACTGTGTGAAGTCCCAAGGTACCTGCTTTGAAAGGGATAGAGGTGTCCTTAATCTATGTACAATGTTTCTTGTATGTCGCATCTTCTTCACTAAATGTCTTTATTTTTTATATCACATGGCTGGATACCTTCTGGACAGACTCTTTCTCTCTCTCTCTCTCTCTATATATATGCACACACACATACATATATACACATACACATATATAACAAAAGTACATTTACAGTTTATTCTTGTATTATTTTTATTATCATATTCTTTGTTTTGTCTTTTTCCCTATGAACAACTGTAAATCTGCTTTTTTCCCAACTTGTACATAAATACTAAATATATATATATGTGTGTATATATATATATATACACACACACATATATATGTATATGTGTGTGTGTGTATACTGTTTTAGAGATCTGGAGTGTGGACCTAATTATTAGCTTTGTTCTACAGAAAGAAAGAGATTCTATAACCTGCCATTAGTCTCCACTTTTCCACTGCAATGTCCTCTTATTCTTTATATACTTGCTATATTTTTACTCTTTGTACCTTTGCTGTTCAGTATAGTAGCCATGAGCTAATGTAATTATGGAGGAATTAAAATAAATTGAGATGCACTGTAAGTGTAAAATATCAAAATAATTTTAAAGACAGTATAAAAAAGAATACTACATCTCATAATTTTTATATTATTACAAATTAATATATTGAATAATCTGAGTTAAATAAAACATATAACTAATATTAATTTTACATGTTTCTTTTTATTTTTTAGAAAACATTCTGGCTGGTGTGGCTCAGTAGGTTGAGTGCTGGCCTGCAAACCAAGGGGTCACCGGTTTGATTCCCGGTCAGGGCATCTGCCTGGGTTGCAGGCCAGGTCCGCAGTTGGGGATGTGTGAGAGGCAGTCAGTGGGTGTTCCTCCCACACACTGATGTTTCTCTCCCTTTCCTTCACCTTCCCCTCCTCTCTCTCTAAAAATTAAATAAATAAAATCTAAAATAAAATTATTTTTTAAAACGTAGCTATTAGGAAACTTAAAATTACATATATGGCTCACATTTGTGGCTCATCTTATACAGCCAGTTTTATTATAATGCTTAGTTTGGAAATGTGGATTTGTTCCAGTGTGGCTGATATATTGAGGAGTGATTTGTGTCTGCTTATGTCTGCAAGGAACACCAGGTGATCCCAGAAAACTGCACCCAGCTGAGCTGAGCTGTGTGGGAACACACAAAATGTTCAGACATGCAGAGACCTCAAACATCTGCCAGCTACTTCAGTTCACCACAGGAATTAAGCACCACACCATCCACTTTTTGGGCTACAGCTTTCTGTCCCATCTCAGATGTACCTCCTCCCTCCACTTCCCAGAAATGTGTAAGCAACAACCCAGTGGCAAGTAAATGCCAGGTCTTTTCCAAGGTTAAGTGCAATATATAGCATAGGATTTGTGTATTCTCAATCATGTAATATATGCAAAACTGGGCTAGTGTTTTTACTAAGTTCCTATTTTTTAATGTGTCACTGGCAACATTTTTGAGTGTTATGTTCCTAACCCCACTTTCTCCCTAAGTCCTGTGGTTTTTATTGTGAGATTTTGCTCATGGTGTTTTTCAGCAAAGCTTATGGCTGTATTTCTACTGGACAGTGCTATGCTATCCAGCCTTAGTTCCCAAAGCAAATTCTAGTATATTAGTCCTATTTTTTGCCCAACTGCTTAATAGGGTGCAGGACCTTCCCTTAAAACAAACTTAATAATCATTCAAAGCACCATTTCAGAGGTAATACAGGGCCAACCACCACATAACCTATATGTGTGTGCCTAATGATTGTTTTGACTTAATAACATTAGTGCTAACATCACTGTAAACCCAAAAACAACTGCCATGCTTTTATGAGTAGTGCTAGGAAAAGTGAAATAAATAACAGGTCTTGCTGCTTCAAGGAAGACGTGTTTGTCGTATGGACAGTGTGACTATTTAGGAGGGCTCTTCCTTAAAAATCTCAGGGGCCACTGTCGCTATGGTGCCACTGGGAGAGTTCTGGGGCCTGGGATTTCTGCTTCTGAAAGATAACACTTTTTTTTTCCCCCTTAAATCAGGCTTTAGCCTATGCTATCAGAATAGGCCCCCTGGGGGCTTGGTTTGAAAACAAGCATAGAATATGTACTCACTTAAACATGGACACTTCCTTAAAAGCTTTTGTTCAACACGAATGTAAGTCATTTTGATTACTCAATTTCTGTATTTATTAGGGATGATAAGCCAAAGTACTTGAAAATAATTTCAGTGGTGATGAACTGTGGCATTCGATCAATGGGGGACACCACAGTCAATTACCCTTTCACTTTATTTTGGTCCTCAGCAATCAGTTGGGATCAATACTCTCAATTTTGATTGATAGGAGAGTGCAAATCACAAATAATTTTCTGAAGTGGGCTGCCACAGTGTGTGCAGGCAAACCCAACAGGTCCGAAGCTGTCCTGTGCACTTTCAGGGGAGTCACTGATGAGTCATGGCTCTCTGCTCCGTGCTGTCAGCAAGAGCTGCTGTGACCCATCACAGCCCACTCTGTCTTCTTTAAAATGTACCTGCTGGAAATCATCCCAAATTTCAAACCTGGTGAAATCAAATAATTGAGCAAAGAAAAAGAAAAAAAAAAAGAATCTGGAAGGTAAATCATGTAAAGCTGAGCAATCCTAAAGAAGGAAAGAACTATAGCCCAGAGGAGCATACCCACATATTGTAAGTGTACTTTTTTAAAACTAGGGGTGGGTGGGGAGCTGGAAGGCACAGTCTCTGGAGAAAGGCTTATTTAAGTCATCCCCACATGTCTTCTTCAGGGAGGCAGAAAGACCTCTGAATTGCAAGTGAGATCCTCCCGGTTCTGCTGTTTACAAGCTGGCAACCTAGGGTAGAACCAGCATGACCTCACCACTGGAAACATGTGTCCCAATTCATGATATGTGCAGGTTGATGTAGGCAAATGGCTTCCAAATTGTGTTCCCTGGGGTGTTTTGCACTTCAGAAAAAGGGGCAAAAGGGTGGGTGACTGAAGGAAGGAATGACTGAGGGGAAGGCCAAGGGTCCTCACTCCATATAAACAAGAACAGCTCTGCCTAGTTAACTTTGTTTTGTGCATTTGACTTTATATAAGATTTTGTTTGAAGGAGCAGCCTGATTAGTGTGTCCGAGTCTGAGCACTGCAGCCAGGCTTCCTTGGTACCCATCCTAGCTGTCACTCTCTAGCTGGGTGACCCTAGGCAAGTTACCTCAGCAATCTGGGCTTCAGTTTCCACAAATAAAATCATCAAAAGCACCAACTCTAATGGAGCATTTAGGAAGACTGGATACATTAATACTTATACACTCAGAACAGTGTTTTTTTTAAAGTTTCAAAAGTATAGCTCTAAATTTTTTTGACCATACATCCTTATAAGAAAGAAATTCTGAACACACAATCCCCATACATGTATACTTTATGCATACATGCACTGTGTTCCAATATACTTTGCTTTAAGGTGTGCAAACAACTCTGTGATGGACATGAAGTGGGACTGTGAATAGTGAGTGTGAGTGAAATTAAACCCTTGATTCTCCTCATGTGTCTTGGGCTCATAGTGCTCAGCACCTAAACTTGTCTTAGACCTTCAGTGGAAGCAGCTGAGAGAACCACTGCGGTCTCCATTTTCATTCAAGATGCAATGCTCTGAGTGTTCTCAAACATGAAGTGAGCACATACCATGTGCTGTAGGGATAAGAAAATATACAAGATGAGGTCTATGGTCCTAAGCAACAACATATTGTGTGAAGCTAGTACTAAAAACTTGGCTGCAAACCTCACACCCAAGGATCCCAATAGAGTATCCACATGAGAAAAATGCATAGAGAAAGGAGACACTAGCAAAGACAAAATGGTCTTCTTTTCTATTAGCACCGTGGGGTGCATAACAAAAGCTCACCTTTCTCCCTGGCCCTGCCTCATCCTGTGAAAAATCCCAGGCCAGGAGTCCAGGTCTTTGTGACCATGTACAAGGGCATTTCCTCTAGGACCATTGTCCCCATACAGTGCCCATTCAGTGCCCCCAAGTGTTCTATGGAATTCCCACATTTGGACTTTCTTGTTGTGAAACATTCACCAACCAAACCCATGTCCAGCTTAGGGTATGTGAAAAGTCCATTCTGAATCTGAGACCAGAGAAGCCCTATTAGAAGCCTGCCACATCCACAGGGGGGAATTACTGAGAAACATACATAGAATAAAACATATTTATATCATGATAAATATCTAAGTCACTCTCCTCACCCAAGGATATGTTTATTGATTTTAGAAAGAGAAAAGGGGGGGAAGAGAGAGAAAGAAACAGTAGTGTGAGAGAAACATTGATTGTTGACTCCCATAGGCCTCGGACCTGCAACCTAGGTATGTGCTCTGACAATGAATTGAGCCTGCAAAATTTTGATGTATGGTACGATGCTCCAAGCAACTGAGCCACCCAGCCAGAGCTCTACAGATCTTCAGAGTTAATGTTTCTCTCAGGAAGTAGCATCTGAAGCTGAGGATTTTTATATGTGATTGTCATAGACAGGTTCTGAGTTATCTGCTCAGCTCACAGAAAACCTCCTATCTTCCCACCTTCCACACAGAGCGAAGGACAGGCAGCCACTAGGTTCTACAGCAGAACTCCTCAAACCTCAGCCATGGGACCTGGAAACTTACTGACATAGAGCTCCTACTTCAGTAGGTCTGGGTGGCCCCAGAGGCCACAGCTCTAACAAGCTCCCACACTTTGAGTGACAGGTTGTATATAACCCCATCCCTGGCCACAGATGATTGGACCTGTAGTGAACACCTGACAAAATTGTGCCAATCAGTTCCCCTCCCAAACATTTACATTTGGGACAAAGAAGATTCTCCTCTCTGGCATGGTCTCTCAGGTGTGGAGGGAACTAAAAACTCAGAAGCTGCAGGATGGCCATTTTATGCTATACGGACTGAGCAAAAAGGAAAACCAGGGCAAGAAGTGACAAGTATGCAAGATGGGAGACACGGGGGGACTGCTTTTAAATCCCTAGATCCAGGGCCTATTCATACCTCTAGGGTTTCCCTCACTTGGGTTCCACAAGACACCCCTTTATCACTATAATTTTCCGTTTTTCACTTAAGCTTGTTTTAAGTTGCTTTCTGTTACTTGCAACCACAGAATCCTACTATAAAGTATTATAGACTATAAACAGTTACTGGGCAAACACTGGTCATTTTCATCTCACACCTTATTAAGAACACATGGAAGGCACTTGTTAGATAATTGATGCTTGAATGAATGAACATAATGTCTCGGGCACTGTGTTCTCTATAATTTCTCCATGCCCAGATTCGGAGAAACCCTTTTACTTCCCGATTGTGAATGCAACACACTGACTGTCAATTTTTCTATTTATGATATCTGTTCCCTCAGCACTCTAATTTCATTTTCATATCTGGCAAGGGGCTTGGGAAGGTGTATTTCCCCTTTAAATACCATGAAAGTTATGAATATGTCTTTCCCAAACTGCCAAAATAATTGTTTCATTTACAGAACTAAAATTCTCTCGGGAGCGTCCCAGTGATGTTCTAAATTGCTAACATCAGATATGCAGAAAACAAATATGGAGTGATCCATATGCTCCCAATCCTGAATTTAGCATCTCAGTGCAACAAAAACTTGCATTTTAATCACTTTCAGTGAGTTTGTGGTTGTGAGTATATGCAGGGTTCAGGCTGGATTGAGGCCACTGCTGGCCTGGAAACTTCTGCAGGGAAGAGCTTTGTCTGCATAGCCTGAGGGCTCCAGCACAAGTTGCCATTTAGACAGTTCACTTTAAATGAACACTTACAGGCTATATAGACCCAGCCAGAGAAAAAAATCAGAGAAGGCACCAGCTATGTGCTTGCAGAAGAAGTTGCTACATCTCCTTCTCTTTTTTATTACTACTCAAAAAGTCTATTGTTTGGGGGGGTAGGGGCACAGCCATAAATTTACCACAATTATGTTATTTACACATGAGAAGGAATAATAAATCACTTGGCATAATGAGGCTGAAAAGGTGATGATGATGATGGTGATGGTGATGATGCTAGAGCACATTTTATGTTCTAGGCACTATTCTCTGCACCTTACATGTGTTAACCCATTTAATCTTCAAAATAACCCTATGAGGTGGGAATCATTATTACTCTACTTTACAAAAAGGAAACTAAGGTTCAGAAAGATTTTTAAAACTTTTATTTATTGATTTTTAGAGAGAAAGACAGAGACTTGTTCTACTTATTTATGTATTCATTAGTTGATTCTTGTATGTGCCCTGATCAGGAATTGAACCCACAACCTTCGCACATTGGGACTATGCTCTAACCAGCTGAACTCCCCAGCCAGAGAGGCAAATACTGATTAGGCGTTGTCAGACAGCTGTTGTGTTTTCCTGCAAGCAGCCATTCTCCCTCTTCTGCTAACAGTGCCTCAGTTTCCTTTGGAGAACCACTCTTCTCTTCTGCATGTTATTTTTGTGGGACAAAGTTTCTAGCTTATACTCTAGGACTGTAAGTTTCTCTGTAATTCAGTCACTGTTGAACTGTGAACTACATGAGGCAAGCACTCTCTTCTTCATCTCAGACTCTAGCATAGGGCACAATTTAGACACTTAATAGTTTAAGAACAAACAAGCAAACACAGCATGCAATGTGTAATATATCAGTGTAATGTTTTCTATGACTGTTTGGTTAGGAAATGTCCTGATTGGCCAAGCTCGTATTTACTTAGACCAATCAGTAGCTCTCCTGAGATGTGAATTGAATGACATATGGATAGAAGTTTTCTGGAGCTGATACATCCTGACCATGGGGCCCTGGAGGGACTGCTACCTCTGTCCTGGAACTGACCCCTATTCCTGTACATTGCAGGTTCCAAAGTTTGGCTTCTTCTTTAGTTCTCTGAGATACCCCTTACCCCAAAAATAAATTCTCTTTTTGCTCAATAGCACCAGAGTTGGTTTGTATTGCCAGCAACCAAATTACCCTATATTATAACTGGCATGTCTATACCATTCACAACATAGCAAATACAGAAACTTTACACAGAAGCTGAGCAGCACTGAAAGTCCAGGACCTAAGTTAGGCACAGCCCTTGGCATGGAGGCTTTACTCATTCACCAGACATCATTCACAGGGTGACTATGTGAGCCTGGAACTGTAATAGGTCTTTTCTGTGGATTTTTCTTTTCAGTAATTACAATACACCGATGCTAACAGCATCATACCCACTTTGCAAATGAGGAAATTAAGGCTCGAGAAGGGTAAGTAACTTTCCCAAGAACATAACACAGTGATTGGCATAGTCAAGACTGGAAATCATGTCTTCCAGAAGCCAAAGCAAATGCTCTTACATTCCCCAATGGCCTTGGTACTTGGTTAAAAGGCAGGGCTGAAAAATCTGGTTGTAGTGCTTAGGCAAAAGGAAACAGGAGAACTGAATGGAGGCTGAATTCAATGTGTTCAAACTAGCTCAAGTGTGGGGACAACAACCAAGTAAGTCACTATACACTGCACTATTCATTGACTTTTTAACTTAAATAGAAGGTGTTTCACTTAAAAAGAAACTTTGAGCGGAGTTCTGGCCAAGATGAAGGCATAGGTAGAAACCCTTCTCTTCCTCGCACAAACAAAAGAAGGATAACAACAAATTCAAAAACAACAAACAAACAGAACTGCCAGAAAATCAAACTGCATGGAACTCTGACAACCAAGGAGATTAAGAAACATTCATCCAGACCGGTAGAAGGGGTGGAGAGGAGCAGCCAGGAGGAGAGGCCCCACAGCAAGACAGTGGACCACACGACTGAGGCTGGGGTGGCTGATCAGGAAACTAAAAAATCAAAACCTCTAGCTGTAAAACATGGTGGGGATTGTGAAGGCAGGAGAAACTCCAAGTCTCACAGAAGAGTTTGTTGGAAAATGGAGCTGGAGAGGAGTGAGCCAGTGGCATCATTTCCCCTCTGACCCCTCTCCCACAGAGGGCACCACAACACAGCAGAGGGTTGCCATGCCCTGGAAAATGCCTCAGGCCCCACCCCTTACAATATAACAGGTGCACTGAGACAAAGAAATATGGCCCAAATGAAAGAAAAGATCAAAACTACAGAAAAAGCTAAGTGATGATGAGATAGCCAACCTATCAGACACAGAGTTCAAAACACGGTAATCAGGATGCTCACAGAAACGACTGAATTTATTTTTGTGTATGGTGTAAGTTGGTGCTCAAGTTTCATTTTTTGCATGTAGCTGTCCAGTTCTCCCAATACCATTTGTTGAAGAGGCTATTTTTACTCCATTTTATGCTGCTGCCCCCTTTGTCAAATATTAATTGACCATAGAAAGTTGGGTTTATTTATGGGCTCTCTGTTCTGTTCCATTGGTCCTTGTGTCTGTTTTTATACCAGTACCAGGCTGTTTTGATTACAGTGGCCTTGTAATACAGTTTGGTATCAGGTATTGTGATCCCTCCTACTTTGTTCTTCTTTCTCAAAATTGCATCTGCTATTTGGGGTCGTTTATGGTTCCATATAAATTTTTGAAGTGTTTGTTCTATGTCTGTGAAATATGCCATTGGTACTTTAACAGGTATTGCATTAAATCTGCAAATTGCTTCGGGTATGAACATTTTGATGATGTTCATTCTTTGGATCCATGAACACAGTATATGTTTCCATTTGTTTCTGTCTTCCTTGATTTCTTTCTTCAGTGTTGTGTAGTTTTCTGCATACAGGTCTTTTACCTCCTTGGTTAGGTTTATTCCTAGGTATTTTATTTTTCTTTTTGCTATATCGAATGGGATTTTTTTCTTGATTTCTGCTTCTGCTGTTTCATTGTTGGTATACAAAAATGCCTTTGATTTCTGGATACTAACTTTGTATCCCACTGTTTTGCCAAATTCATTTATTAAGTTGAGCAGTTTTTTGGTGGAGTCTATAGAATTTTCTGTGTACACTATCATGTCATCTACAAACAGTGACAGTCTTGTTTCCTCCTTTCCTCCAAATATGGATGCCTTTTATTTCCTTTTCTTGTCTGATTGCTGAGGCTAGAACTCCCAATACTATATTGAATAGAAGTGGTGAGAGGGCAAGGATAACCTTGTCTTGTTCCTGATCTTAGTGGAAAAGATTTTAGGTGGATAAAAGATTCAAATATAAGCCATGACACCATTAAAGTCCCAAAGAAGAACATAGGCAAAAAAATCTCAAATATTTGATGCAGCAACATTTTTACTGATATGTCCCCTACAGCAAGGGACATAAAGAAAAGAATAAACAAATAAGATCTCATCAAAAAAAAACACTTCTACCTGGCTGGCGTAGCTCAGTGGACTGAGCCCGGACCTCCAAATCAGAGGATCACGGTTTGATTCCCAGTCAGGGCACATGCCTGGGTTGCAGGCCACTTCCCAGCAGGGGATGCACAAGAAGCAACCATACAATGATATTTCTCTCCTTCTCTCCTTCCATTCCCCTCTAAAAATAAATAAATAAAATCTTTTAAAATAAATAAATAAACAAAAGCTCCTGCATGGCTAAAGAAAACAGTATTAAAAGAAAAAGAGAACCAACTGTATGGAAAAACATATTTGCCAATGATACCTCAGACCAAGTTTTAATCTCCAAAATATATAAAGAACGTACATGACTCCATTCTAAGAAGACAAGAAACCCAATTAAAAAACGGGCAAAGGACATGAACAGACACTTCTCCAAGGACATACAGACGGCCCAGAGACACATGAAAAGATGCTCAGTATCCCTAGTTATCAGAGAAATGCAAATTAAAACCACAATGAGATACCACTTCACACTGATTAGAATAGTCATTATAAACGAAGCAACAAACAACAAGTGTTGGAGAAGTTGTGAAGAAAAGGGGACCCTAGTGCACTGTTTGTGGGATTGCAGACTGGTACAACCACTATGGAAAATTATATGGAATTTTCTCAGAAAACTAAAAATGGATCTGCCTTTTGACCAAATAATTCCACTGCTAGGATTATATCCTATGAACCCCGAAACACCAATCCAAAAGAACCTATGAACCCCAATGTTCATAGCAGCACAATTTACAATAGCCAAGGGCTGGAAGCAGCCTAAGTGCCCATCAGTAAATAAATGGACCAAAAAACCATGGTACATTTACACAGTGGAATTCTACACAGCAGAAAGAATAGAAGGAGCTCCTACTCTTTGCAACAGCATGGGTGAAACTGGAAAGCATTATGCTAAGTGAAATAAGCCAGGAAGTGAAAGACAATTACCATATGATCTCACCTTTAACAGAAACCTAAACAACAAAACAAACAAGCAAGCAAAATATAACCAAAGACACTGAAATAAAGAACAGGCTGATAGTGACCAGAGGGGAGAGGAAAGGAAATTTCAGGGAAAAAAAAGAAGGGTTTACAGGAACAAGTATAAAGGACAGATGGACAAAAACTAAGGGGGTGTAAATGGGAGGGAGGTGGGGAAGACTGGAGGGTGGGCTGGGATGGAAATGAAAAACAGAAAACTGTACTTGAACAACAATTACAATAAAATAAAAAGAAATGACTGAGTATGGCCAGAAAATAAGGCATAAGTGAAAGCTATGCAAAGAGAAATAAAGCAAAATATACAGGGAACCAACAGTAAAGGGAAGAAAACTGGGACTCAAATCAGTGATTTAGAACAGAAGGAAGAAATAAACATTCAACCAGAACAGAATAAAGAAACAAGAATTCAAAAAATGAGGACAGGCTTAGGAATCTCTAGGACAATGTTAAATGTCCCAGTATCATAAGGGTGCCAGAAGAAAAAGAAGAACAAGCAATTGAAAACTGACTTGAACAAGTAATAAAGGAGAACTTCCCCAATCTGGCAAAGACAATAGACTTTCAGGAAGTCCAGGAAGTTCAGAGAGTCTGAAAGAAGTTGAACCCAAGGAGGAACACCCCAAGGCACACCAAAATTATATTACTTAATATTAAAGATAAGGAGAGTATCTTAAAAGTAGCAGGAGAGAAGGAGACAGTTACCAACAAAGGAGTCCCCATTAGACTATGAGCTGATTTCTCAAAAGAAACCTTGCAGGCAGGAGGGGGCTGGAGAGAAGTATTCCAAGTCATGAAAGACAACGACCTACATCCAAGATTACTCTATTCAGCAAAGCTGTCATTTAGAATGGATGGCACATAAAGTGCTTCCCAGATAAGGTCAAGTTAAAGGAGTTTATCATCACCCAACCTTTATTATATAAAATATTAAAGGGACTCATCTAAGAAATAGAAGATCAAAAATATGAACAGTAAATAACAACAAACTCACAGCTATTAACAACTAAACCTAAAAAAGTAGAAAAACAGAAGCAAACTAAGCAAACAACTAGAACAGGAACAGAATCACAGAAATGTAGATCACATGGAGGGTTATCAGTGGGTAGGGGTTAGGGGGATTTAGGAAAAGAGATACAGAAAATAAGAAGCATAATTGGTAGGCAAAAACAGGCAAGGTGAGGTTAAGAACAGTAGAGAAAACAGAGAAGCCAATGAACATATATACATATGACCCATGGACATGAACATAAGGGGTGGCAGAATGCTGGAGGGAAGATGGTGCAAGGTAGAGGGGGACAAAGGGGAGAACAAATGGGACAACTGTAACAGCATGATCAATAAAATATTCTAAAAAAGAAAAGATAAACCAAGAAAAGCCCATAGTATTTGTTAATTAAGGGCTTTATTTCTGCTGCATTAAATTAAAAGTGAACAAGATTCTGTACAGCAAAGAAAACCATCAAAAACTGAAAAAGCAATCTACTTAACAGGAGAAAATATTTGCAAGTTATATATCTGATAAAGAGCTAGCAACCAAAATATGTAAGAACTCATATAATTCAACAACAAAAGATCCACTTAAAAATGCGCAGAACTGAATGTTTCAAAGAGCACACACAGATGACCAATAGGTGTATAAAAAGATCCTCAACATCACAATCATGGGAATGCAAATGAAAGCCACAGTGAGATACCACACCACACCTGTCAGAGGATTATCATCAATAAATCAAAAAACACACTTCCAGCCAAAACGAAGCCATAGGTGGAAACACTGTGCCTCCTCACACAACCAAGTTTAAAGACAACAAAGTTTTAGTAACAAAAATTGAACCATATGGAAGTCCGACAACATGAACCATTCATCCAGACCGGTAAGAGGGGCGGAGTCAGCAGCTGGTGGAATGGGGTAGCGCAGAAAAAAGACCAACCTAGGCATGCAGGCGGTGGTTAGCAGATCCCAGGTGTGGGGTAGAAACAGGCGGACCCAGTGGGTGCGCAAGGTGGCTGGCTGACCACAGTCACACATTCACATGCAGATAAATCAGGCGAAGGAGCGAGCGGTGAGACAAACCACTCAAGCTAGGGCCCCAGTGCCGGTAACTAAAGCCTAAAAGCACGAACTGGAAAAACTTTCAGGGTCGAGGTGCCAGGACAAGCTCCCAGGCTCACAGAGAGTTTGTTGGAGAGACCCACAGAGTCCTGGAGGGTGCACAGGCCCACACACCCTGGAGCCGGCACCAAGGGGGCCTGGTTTGCTTGCAGGAAGCAGAGGAGACCAAAATCGAGAGAGAGCAGAACAAATACCATTACCCCTCTCTGACCCCACCCCCACATATAGCATCACAATCCAGCGACTGGGTCGCCCCACCATGGTGGACACCTAAGGCTCCGCCCCTCATACATAATAGGCACTAACAGACCAAAACATTATGGCTCAAGCAGAAGAACAGCTCAAAGTCCCACAGCCAATACTTCTAAGGAACCAAGAGATAGCCAACCTATCAGATGCACAGTTCAAAACAGTGGTGATCAGGATGCTCATAGATCTGGTTGATTTTAGTCACAAGTTACAGGAACAAATGAAGGCTAAACTAAGTGAAATGAAGGGAAATGCACAGGAAACCAATAGCGATGGAAAGGAAACTGGGACTTAAATCAAGGGAGTGGACCAGAAGGAAGAAAAAAATGACCAAACAGAAAACAATGAAGAAATAAGAATTCAAAAAAATGAGGAGAGGCTTAGGAACCTCCAGGACATCTTTAAACATGCCAACATCCGAATTATAGGGGTACCTGAAGGGGAAGAAGAACAGCAACAAGTGGAAAACTTATTTGAACAAATAATAAAGGAGAACTTCCCCAATCTAGCGAAGGCAATAGACTTCCAGGAAGTCCAGGAAGCTCAGAGTCCCAAAGAAGATGGACCCAAGAAGGAACACACCAAGGTACATCATCATTATACTAGCCAAGATTAAAATGAAGGAGACAATCCTAGAAGCAGCAAGAGATAAGGGGACAGTCACCTACAAAGGAGTTCCCATCAGACTGTCAGCGGATTTCTCAAAAGAGACCTTACAGGCAAGAAGGGGCTGGGAAGTATTCAAAGTCATGAAATCCAAAGACCTACAACCAAGATTGCTCTATCCAGCAAAGCTTTCATTTAGAATGGAAGGACAGATAAAGTGCTTCTCAGATAAGATCAAGTTCAAGGAGTTCATCATCACCAAGTTGTTATTACATGAAATGTTAAAGAGACTTATCTAAGAAAAAGAAGATAAAAATATGAACAGTGAAAGGACAGCAAACTCACAGTTATTAACAACCACACCTAAAACAAAAACAAAAACAAACTAAGCAAACAACTAGATCAGGAGCAGAACCATAGAAATGAAGATCACATGGAGGGTTAGAAACAGGGGAGTGGGAGGAGGAGAAGGGGGAAGAAGGTACAGAAAATAAGTAGCATATATGGTGGGGAGAAAATAGACAGGGGGAGGGCAAGAGTAGTGTGGGAAATGTAGAAGCTAAAGAACTTATAACACATGGACATGAACTAAAGGAGGGAATGGGGGTGGGAGGGTGTGTGCAGGGTGGAGGGGAATAAAGGGGGAAAAATGAGACAACTGTAATGGCATAATAAATAAAATATATTTAAAAAAACAAAAAACAAAAACAAACCACGAGCTTGGCCGTGGCAGATCCAGGACAGGAGCAAGGTCTCCGGACCTCGGGTCCAGTGCTCTCCATCTCACCCTCCAAAATTAGGACATTAGAGCATTCCTGGAAGAACATACAGACAAGTTCACGGGGTGCTCGGGGTGGAGGAATTTCCTCCTTTTCACTCTAGAATTTTCTGTCATAGGCGTGTATGACTTTCATAGATACAACAGAATGACTGTAATAAAGTTAATTAAAGAAAAAAATAAAATAAATCAACAAACACAAGTGTTGATGAGACTGTAAAGAGAAGAAAACCCTTGCACACTGATGGCAGGACTTTAAATTGGAACAGACACTGTGGAAAGCAGCAGGCAGTTACCTCAAAAAAATTAAAAATAGAACTGCCTTATAATCCAGCAATCCTATTTCTGAGTATTTATCTGAAAAAAATAAAAGTGCTAATTCAAAAAGATATATGCACCCCTATGTTCATTGCAGCATCTTTTATAATAGCCACAGCATCAAAGCGACATAGTGTCCATCATTAGATGATTGTACAAAAAAGAGGTGGTATATACAATGAGGTATGTCCAGAAAAAGTGCAGCCATTGTTAATATAATGAGAACAGTTTGTGTGATAGTGATGTAACCTGGCAGCCAAGGAGAGTGGACTGGAATGTGCATGTGAGAACAATGACAACTCCACTGTACTAGTCAGTGAGGGCAATAGATGGCATTGAGTGAGCATGTGTACTGTGTGGTCATCACATTCAGAATGACTCAGTCAGCAGAGCAATGAATCTGCATCAAATGTGTTAAGCTTGAACATTCCTCTGCAGAAACTATTTGGATGTTTCAGAAGGCTGCAGCCATGGGCAACTGGTGATTGGCAGCTTTATCAGGACAAGACACCTGCTCATGCATCATGTCTAGTGCAGACTTTTTTGGTGGAACTCCAGATCACCCAGGTGATCACTCTGTCTCCCTACAGCCCAGATGTGGCACCCTGCAACTTCTGGCCTTTCCCAAAACTAAAATCACCTTAGAAAGGGAAGAGATTTCAGACTGTGGAGGAGATTCAGGAAAATATGATGGGGCATCTGATGGCGATTGGGACAACTCTGTGAGGTCCCAGTGTGCCTACTTGGAAGGGGACTGAGGTATCATTGTCCTATGGACAGTGTTTCTGGTATCTTGTGTCTTGTTCAATAAATGTCTCTGTTTTTCAGATTACGTGGCTGAATACTTTCTGAACAGGCCTCACACTTACCCTCCTCATCCACCCCCCGGCAGTTTCTTCCTGGTTTCAAGTGGTTACTATCATTTCCATTCTGGCTTTGATGCCTCCCTACTTAGGCTTGACAGCCATGGCCAGGTGTTTTTCTGTGCACTGAGTAAAACAAAATCACCCCCTTCGCCTATACCAGCATTATTCCTGTTACTCCGCTCATCATTGATTGAAGACTTCAGTCCCAGAACATCCTCCTGCTCCGCTACCTTTTCCTTTCTTTCACTTACCCATCTCTCAAAGAGCCACACAATTATGCTCCTGAATACTGTCCCTGTCTCCTTTCACTTTTTGTAAATGGAGGTATAATTGACATATTAGTTTCAGGTATACAATATAAAGATTCAATGTGTGTGCATATTGCAAAGTGATTACCTCAATAAGTCTAGTTAGCATCTGTTATCCTACAGTATCAAAACTTTATTTTTCTTCTGATGAGAACGTTTAAGATTTAATCTCTTGGCAATTTTCAAATATGCAGTAGAGTATTATTATCTCTATTAGCCCTTTATCCAATATATAACTTGCAAATATTTTCTCCTGTTGAGTAGATTGCTTTTTCATTTTGTTGATTTTTTTTGCTGCATCATCACTATGGTGTATATTACATTCCATGATTAACTTATTTTAGTAACTGGAAGTTTGTCCCTTTTGACCCTCTCACCCTTTGTGCCCATGCCCTCTGCCCCACTTCTGGCAACCACCAAATTGCTCCCTGTATCTATGACTTCAGTTTTTAGAAAAGAGTCCACATATAAGTGAGATCAGGGTTTTTTTCTTTCCCTATCTGACTTATTTCACTTAACACAGTATCTTCAAGGTCCATCCATGTTGTAACAAATGGCAAGATTTCATTTTTTTAAATGGCTGAATAATATTCCATTGTGTATATGAGGTCTGTCTGGGAGGTATGTAATGTGAAAGACAGAAACATTTATTGAACAAGACACAAGATACCAGAAACACTGTCCATAGGACAATGATACCTCAGTCCCCTTCCAAGTAGGCACACTGGGACCTCACAGAGTTGTCCCAATCGCCATCAGATGCCCCATCATATTTTCCTGAATCTCCTCCACAGTCTGAAATCTCTTCCCTTTCTAAGGTGATTTTAGTTTTGGGAAAGGCCAGAAGTTGCAGGGTGCCAAATCTGGGCTGTAGGGAGACGGAGTGATCACCTGGGTGATCTGATGTTCCACCAAAAAAGTCTGCACTAGACATGATGCATGAGCAGGTATCTCGTCCTGATAAAGCTGCCAATCACCAGTTGCCCATGGCTGCAGCCTTCTGAAACATCCAAATAGTTTCTGCAGAGGAATGTTCAAGCTTAACACAACATTTGATGCAGATTCATTGCTCTGCTGACTGAGTCATTTTGAATGTGACGACCACACAGTACACATGCTCACTCAATGCCATCTATTGCCCCCACTGACTAGTACAGTGGAGTTGTCATTGTTCTCACATGCACATTCCGGTCCACTCTCCTTGGCTGCCAGGTTACATCACTATCACACAAACTGTTCTCATTATATTAACAATGGCTGCACTTTTTCCATACAGACCTCATATACATATGGTTTTTGTTTCCTTTTTTGGTGTATACGTGGCTTTGAGTGCTAGTGAAAATATCGTGAGGAATATGTTTTGCATGAAATTTTTTTTAAATGAAGAACATTTCAAATAAATTTTTTTCTTATTTTTCTTGATAAAAGGCATGATCTGGGACACTCTCCCACTTGGCAGAAATAGTCAGGAGCTCTCTGGCTGTGAATGCGCCTTTTGGACAATGCAAGGGCTCTCTTCTACCCTGATCTTCACCATTCCCTGTTGTCTACCCCAAACCACTCTGTTTATATTATTTCTGATCTTCCTATGTACATGAGTTTGCAATGCCTGAGCTGAAGTTTTAATTAATCAGTGGGAAGAAAAAATGACAAAGCAATGAATATGTAAAGGTATGATCAGAGGCAATTTCAGAGCCAGATCTCAAATGTTGTTGTTTTTATAATCTATGTATTTTTTATTGAAACTTCTGTATTTCTTCTAAAATATAAAGTCATGTATACAATTTAAATATAGATCCACATTCTCTTATTCACAATTCTGAAATTAAGTCTTATTAATTTTCTTAAAATTAACTCAATGTTGGCAAGACCTGACCTGATATATGATCTTTATGGAGTTTACTTATGCCATTAATGTGGACATTTACACAATTCACTGCAGAAATATTATGTTTCAGTAACTGGATACACAATGTATCAAAGTACCTTTATAAAGTCCCCCAAATTCTATATTCTGGCACCCAGGGTTTCAGGTAAGGGATGGGGACTCATATCAATTTTTACACACCTATGAACTGAGATATAACTTTCTCCACTTGAGAAAAAATGTACTCTGTTGGGAAAAAAGGGGGACTGTCTAAAATAGTATCTTCAGAATAACATTTTTGAAGACAATTAAGCAAGAATTGGGAGGAGTAATGCAGTATTCTCAGATAAGTAGGAAATTCAAAAATCAAAGCAGGTGCAAGATTTCACAACAGATTTTTCCCAGCAGAAAGCAGAGGACACAAGTTTATGAAAAGTGAATCCTTTCTCTTCCCTCCATCTCTAGGCAAACCTCCACTTTATGTACTTCACATTCTGAGGAAACAGGTATCTTCAAACTACAATGATTTTACAAGAGTGACAAGAAGCTGCAATCACCCTCAACAGAGTAAGACTGGTCATGACTGCATTGCTGTCCCACAGACCCTTTGGCTTTCTTTCTAGACACGTTAGCCTGTCTATCCCCAAACGGAGGTTTCAGCCACTTGCAAGAAAACCCATCAGCTTTTATATCAGCTAGGCATTGGGCTCTGTGGGCTTCCAACATCTCATCACTGTGCTCAGCCTCTAGACCACAGTACCTCCACACATTTCTCACTGGACTTTGACCATTACGGTCAGTTGCTTGATGTTCCGTCCGTTTTCTCGGCTAGGGAGGTGGAGAGGAAAGTCATTAAGAAGAAGCCTGATGTTTCCATATAAAGCCAGCCTCCCCAGTGGACTACTGTTAGCCAAGTGTAGTCATGCTGTTCGCAGGGATATGAGACACTCAGAAAACCATCTCCTGGATGTTCCAACAGCATCTGGTACCTCTCCCCCGAGTATATGGTATTGAAAAGAGCCTGGATACCTGCTTGCTAGGCAGAAAGAAGCATGTACTTGATGTTATGTCAAGGCTAAGAGAGTACCTGCTTGGTATCGTAATTGTCTAAGATTTCTAAGAAACTGTGATTTTTTTAAAAGTAGGGTTTCTATGAAGCCAGAAAATACCACACTAGCAATGTTGCTGTTTTCAGCCTCTACAAAGGACTCTGGATAAGGTTTTGCTCTACTTTCCTCTTTAATCTCCGAGGTATTGCTTCTAACTCCAAGGGACTGCCTCTAAACCAGGGCCACTTTCCCTTCTCAAACAAGGCATAGCAAAACAAACAAACAAATAAACAAAACCAAAACCAAACCTTCCAAACACACACACAAACAACAAAAGTGCCTGCTGCATCAATATTCCAGAATATGTCTTATTCCCCACTGCCCACCTGTAAAAGGTAATGCTTCTTTCTGAACAGCAGGGAGCAGTGCACTGGTTCTGTGCAGACTCCATAGCCAGACCCTGTGGGACTGACCACTGTACCGAGACTGTCCATGTCCCCAGCACTTGGGATGACAGGGCAGCAAAGAATGGAAAAGTAGCCACAAGTTTTTCACTTGGGCCTTAGCTATTATATTCCTGAGACAGAACCAAGAATGGAAACATCTTTCCATTTTTGCACTTGTGGTTTTGGTCTAATTTCTCTCATCATTTTTACAGGTTCTGTTTGAATTCATTTTCTCTGGAAATGGAGAAGGGACTCTTCTCACTGAATTCCTGGACAGTGTCTCACTGACTCAAGTTCAGTGCCGATATCACACACTCTCAGCGTGCTTCCTAATTAATGTATCTCCATGGGACTAGGTCCTATATGTTTACCTGCAAATCTGGCCATTTAATTTTAATTCTTTCAGTCCTTATACCATATGGCTGACTCTGTCCATAATTTATGTTATAGTGCCATCTTATGGTAGTTTATGACCACCATTTATGAATGGAAAAATTTGGGGCTGTCTCTTCAGCGAAATATATGGGTTTAAAAATCATCTTTAATTAACCACACCAGATATATGTGTCAAAAATGGTGGTCTATAAATAAAAAAAAATTTTCATTGGAGTCTGACAAAAGCCAAAAGCTATGCACAACATTTGAGCAGCCACACAAACCTTGAAGACAACAGGAGAGACATTTTAAAGGCATTTCTATCCTCATTCAGCAGTCACTACTGCCTGCATAATCGGACACCTAAGCAGCAGCCTTCTTCACAAATGTACTTGGGAAGACTATCGGAGGGAGAATCTGGTCTAAGCAAGTGATTTGTGGCCCAGAATTTTCAGCTCCACATTCTCATGGGGCATCATTTCTCCCTCTTCATCTGCAAAACCCCATAGAACCTCACAGCATGACACAAGGAAACCCAACTCCACTTTTAAGCCTGATTATTTGCAAATGTATTTCAGTCCCAGGTTTAATTCCAGCAGAGGATTCCTTGGAGAACCCTCCTTCAGGAAGTCTGCCTGCCAAATTTTAGAGGCTTTAAGGCTTGTTCCCTTCTCTCTTCTCCAGGTTTATTTCCACTCACAAAGTTAATGTACATCGTGAATGGGCCTGAATTTAATTCCTTAATAAGACCTTGACAGTTCTGTGGCTTCTCTGCCAGTCATTCTCAGGGAGGCACAAGGAAAAAGATGGTTTCAATTCCAGTACTTTTGTGTGTGGGGGGGGAAGGTAATGGGGAAGTGAAATGGGGATTCTGGGGGTCTGGGTGGTAGCAAGGTTCACCTCAGCCCCACTTGTCCTCTCTAATGACAGACGCTCTGACAGCCAGCACAGTGATCTACTTGTAACTCTTTGTTCACATGCCACCTCCCTTCCAGGTCGCCCCATTGATTCTCTCATCTCTCCTATGGGATCAGGATGAAAAGTTGGAGTTCATGGTCCAAGTCAGGGAGGGCACCATTCGTTTTCCATCTGTGGACACTCCTTTTCTTTCCATAAAGAAGATACATAACACACAGTGATTCATTAAAAAGAAAAGAAAATTAATATGCATAGAGCCAGATGCAAAATAAGAACTTTGGAACAAAGGCAATTTAAAAATACACATGTGAATATCAACCATTTCTCAGGTTCTCCCTGCCCTGTCACAACTGAACCAATCTGTTTTTTAACTGCTTTGTTTTCAACAATTGTAGGGATCATAGTTTCAACATTCAACTAATCCGGGACTTGAACATTGCTAAAACATCATGGTGGGTTTTGCTTGCTTGCTGTCTGCTTCCCACATTCTCTCTTGAGCCCCCTTCGGCCCCACCATTCCCAGCCTCTGTTGCTATAGATTTACCTGTGCTGACCTTCCTCCCTGTGCTGTTTCAGGCCGGTCCTTGCTCAGTCCTACCCTTGAAATGTTCTCTCTTCAGCTGTCATCCCTAAACCAGCAGGGATAAGCTCGGTGCCATTTCCCCCGCAACTTTTGTTGAGTGTGTGTTTGTGTGTCTGTTATTGTCGTTTTTCCCCCTTCAATCAAATTCCAACTCAGCGTCTGAACTGACTGTACCCATTAGGAATTCTTAAAGTGCAGTCCCCCCTGCAAAACGACTTTACACATGCAAAAGCGACATCATGGGTTGCCTCACCACCACCCCTCCTCCCAGCACGCATGTTTTTTTTTATTGCTGTTCCAATTTAAATCTCTGTTTACCATTCAAAAGAGATGATTTTTCTAATACCCATCCTGCAAACTCCATCTGGGATCCCCCAGACAAGCTGCACTTTTCTGCCTCTCATAGGCGTGAATTATGAAAGGTCTGCACTAGGAGCTGAGATGGGGTCAGGTTCAGGTCTTCTTGATCCTGAACCATGAGAGTCGTAATGCCTGAAAATATGCAGGACAGATGAACATGAAAGAGGAAATAATATCTCCCTACAGCTGATTTGTTTTGCCATCCAGCCTGCTGATCCTGTGCAAATTCCCCTGGGGAAGCCGAAGTTACAGTCAGAAAACCGGAAGTGAGGAGCACCTGCTACACTCACAATCCCCCCACAGTGTTCACATGCTGCAGGATATTATTACCCTCCCAAGCTCTTGGCCTAGTGTCGTGTGAACAGAGAACCAGATGGGAGTTTTGGTGGCTAAAATGGTTACACCAATTATTTATAGATTCGGACTAAAAATCACGTGAACTGCCTTCTGTGAAGTCCCATCTTCCCAGAACAGACTAGAAATAAACATAGTTGTGGAAAGTCTCAGAATCATTTAGAATAATCCTAAACATGATATTGCAAGTAAGGAATGGTAGAGTTAACCCTAAAGAATTTTAGAAGGCCTTTCACAAAGAAGGGTATAGTTTAGAGCAATCTTTTGGAAATCTCCAGAATGAGACCCAGTGGTTCAACTTCACATCCTGTTGGTGGTAGTAGCATTGCCCCTAGCCACTTTTTCTTGCTACAGAAATCCTTAAAATTAGACACGACTACTTGCATAGCTCAGCGTCACCATCTCTGGAGAAGACGGAAATTGTCCCTTGTGCCTTACATAGGATAATCACTCAGCTGATATTTACTGAAAGAATGAAAGAATAAAAATGAAACTTTTTTATTCATACTACATATATGACTATGTAAGAAAGTTTCCTTCAGTTCTCCATTTTATTTTTTAATTTTGACACATACGTAATTACTTTTTTTCTCTTACAGTGGGGGGAGGACATTTCTTGAAGGATTCCTTTGTGCTAGGAACTATACTAAATACTCCAACTAAGTTTATTTCAACCTCACAACAACCTACAATTTTTCACATCTGACATCGACATGATAACTTGGCTGAGGTTCACCAGCTTGTCCGGGGTCACCCAGCCAACCAATTTCAGAACCCAAGCCCCAGCTGCTCCCAAGCATGGCCTGTTGTGCTGTGACTCAGAATTGCGAAATGCTGCTTTCTGTTATTAGCCACAAGTCTAACAATCAAGATGGAAGACATCTTGGAGAATGGCCGAGTCCATTAAAATTTTTTAGGAATGCTTACATTCTCATGGCCAAAAATCCTCAAGGGAATCAGCAAAAGCTCTTGCTTTTCTTTATTTTTAAAATTTCTTTACTAACGAGTCTTAGAAGACCTGAACAGAGGCCATATGTCTACTCCGAGTTGCTCTCTCCAGGCTCTTCTGTTAGCAGATGCACTTAGTCCAGAAACTACCTGAAAAGCTTGAAATCAAAGGAAAACATGGAACTAAACTTGTATCTGGTGACATCAACACCTGAGTTATGATGCTAATTCTAAAATAAGGTATTGTATTGATCTCATTTTTATTGATATCCATTTGAACATTCATAACATCACTAAACATGTGAGAAATTAATAATTTTAATTCACATTTACTTGGAAAAAAGTCCTCATTCATTCAAGAGTGAAGATTCTGCCACTCTATCAAAGTTGCTTGGAATTAAAACAAAGTTTTGCATTTTCCCAGTGAACTGTGATTCTCAGAGGGAAAGTATTCAGCAGGAAAGGGAAAGTGTCTCACATGAAAAAAAATAACAGTAGTATCCCAGGTAAATCCTCACCTCCACCTCCACCCCCACACACAGGTGTTAACTAGGCCACCAACAAGGGTCTTGAGAAATATTGTAGTATAATTCCAGGCCCTGTGCTCCACGTGGCTTGAATAATGTCCGTTGGATTAAATATACTTTGTAAAATTACAATAAAGCATGCATTGAGCTATCAATACTCAGTCTGTATGGGGGACATTTCCAAGTCAACCACCTGAAATTAAAGTCCCTGATTTTATGATGCTTGGAAAGTTGCAAATGTGGAAATATATCTTTCTCTTTAGTTTTAAATCCCAATGTTCCACAAATAATTTTCTCACTGTCATGGAGTGCCACAGGATTGATTGTCCTCGACAAGAGAGGAAAGGTTATCATTAGCATGTTGAACAATGGATGACATCCACTGCATTTTCTTGTTTAGGAAAATAAATCATCCTGAAAACTTTCATTATGTTCTATGTAAAATGGAAGCACATCAGCAGTTGTCTGTTTTCTTTTCCTGAGTTGGTTTGGCAGGGTGCCTTGGGCTGAAAGAACAGCCAGGGGTTGCCAAGCCAGGGCTGGCTTGACTCTGGGCCCATTCCCCCAGGGATGTAAACATCCTGCCCTGGAACACTTCACCAACCTGCAGCTAGAAAACTCCTGTGTGCACAGCGTGTGGCTGGGAGAACTGGAAACCATGAGTCACAGCACCAACCCGGCCCTGCTGGGTAATGAGGAGGTCAAAGGTTTAAGCTTTATCCACCCCACCCCAGGCCCCAGTATGAGAGTAGCACCGAATTTAGTAGCGAAACTTGAAAGAATCAAGTGTATACAAAAAGCAAAGAAGACAAAGATTTCCTGAGCACCCGCCAAGCACATGCCTGACACTTAGCAGGCACTCTCACGGCCGCTCAGTGGGTAAGGCTTTGGTCTAGAGTCAGACACCCCTAGGCTACCACTCACTGGCTGTGTAGTCTTGGGAAATTTGTATAATCTCTCTAATTCTCAGTATTTTCATCAGCCAACTAGGGATGTGCCAGCCAAATACTGAAACCCATATTGCCAGGCAGTCGGGAGCACTTGCCTTAAATCCCCAAAGCACACACCTTCCACTATCCTGGCTGAACTAGCTCCTCTCTGGGAATTACCCCACCCATCATGGGTCACTTTGCAATCCAGGAACTACAGGGATATGAGGGCACAGGAGAGTCTCTGAGCCTGTCCAGTGGCAAGGGCTGGTTTGCTGTCATTGGTTGGTACTCATGGAATATAAGTTGCTAGATGGTTTGCTAGGGTTATCCTGGAAAAAGCAGGGAAGATTCTATAGAGCTTATCATATGATAAGCCCCAAATAAGTGATGGTAATTATATCTATTATACAGCTGGGGAAAGCTGGGCTAAACAAGGTTAAATTACAGGGTGAAAACTGTGCTATGGAACCAGGATATGAATCTAGTTGACATAGTTTCTCAACTTGAAGTCTGTCAACCATGACCTTTTAATCGGAGAATCAGAAAAGCCTATTGAATGACATCATGAAAGACATCCCTTCAGATGGCTATGCTCATCTTGAATGTCACCCTTGAGTACTCCATAAAAGGCAAGCATGGATCCAGTTGTGATGACAATGTTGTAATAGACTCATTATATGGAAATGGCTTTTCTCAAGACTGAATAGAATCATTTGGTCTGAGCTTAGGACTGGAGTTTGACAGGCATGTAGCTAGTCTTCTCAATCACAAGGTGATGTGATGCTAGTTTTATGTTTAGGTAAGTGAGCACTGAGTTGCCCCTCTATGGTTCTCTGTGTTCTCTGAGGGTGGGAGAAGAATGTGTGTAAGATTCAATACCTAATTTCATACTGTCAAAAAGATCACTTAAAAACTTGTATCAAGGCAGGATACTGTCAGGATGCATGGAAAACAATAGTTCATTCATTGGAAATGAGATTCTGTATAGTAGTCACAACACAGATCCTACATCCTGCTCTGTAACACAAAGTCTTCTGATTCTATTTCCTAGTTGTTTACCAGCTATTAGCACTGGAATGTGATGAAATGGTTGCCTGGGGACAAGAGGGTGCTTCTATGGGAATAGGACATAAGGCAGTTAAGTTTTAAGAGAAAGAGATAGGAACATTAAGGGGAAGGTCAGAGTGGAGATGATTCCAGAAGCAATCTAAGCTTTTGCTACTCAATATGTGGGTCCTGGATCAATAGCATCAGCCTCACCTGGGAGCCCATCATAAATTAGAAACTGAGGCCCAGCCCTGTGCAACAGATGATAGTCTGTATTTTAATCCAATGCCCAACCAGTTCGTACGCACATGGCTCTTTGAGAAGCTCTGTTCTAGGAGATTCAGCTTCTGCCCTGACTTCGTGGAACTGAACTAGTTGGAGCTGGCCTAGAGCAGAGGATGAAGTTGTGAGAGATGGGAAGATACCCCAGTGTTTGCTCAGAGGTCATTCTGTCTGGATCGGCTGGAGGAAAAGTCTGTTCTCAGCTGACTGACAAGCAGGCCACGGGCGCAATCGCACACAGCATGGTGGCCATCTGTGTATCACAGAAAGGAAACACTGTGCAGGGACGCGGAACTGCGGCAGAGGCTAACCACGGCCAGGTGTTTAAGGGGAAAAAGGCAGTCCCGAAGATCAAAGGCAAGTCAAACATCTTGCCCACCAAACCCAGGCCCTCGGAATGGAGAAAGGGCAACATCTGAACAGACCAGATGTTAGCAGCCAAGGGATCCTGAGAGCCTAGAGTAAACTCTCCAAAATAGTTCTGTGGCATCAAAATCTCATTACCTGCCAGACCCACCACTAAATACAAACATAGGTTCTATAAGAAGATGGGAAAGTCCTTTGTGGCACCCAGCTGAGGCAGCAGGAATTTTCTGTCCCTGTGGTTATATGGGCAGTCATTAATTATAGGACTGATTCTGGAGCCCGGAAAGGAAGTTCTCTTTGGGGGATAACAAGGGAGTGCAGTTTTTGGAAAGAGCTGTGGGCGCACTTCACATTCACCAGTCTGGGGCCATGACAAGTGCCATCTCCTGCAGGCCTGGGATGCATGTCAAGTTATTTTTGTACAGAAGAATAGGTGGCTTTGGCTTGAAAGCTACCACCCCTTATGGCCATACTTTATACCTGGTACTGGACAGGATCACTCCACCAGCAACCCAGCAAGATTGTGGGGGACAGGCAGGGAATGGATGTTTTGACAGCTTGTGAATTTTCCACAAGTACAAGCTGGTCTCCTCTTAATTGCCCCCACAGAGATTTTCATAAATACATTTAAACATTGTTATAATATTTAATAATTATTGTTTTACTTTGTACTTCTAGATGGCATGTTCCCTTCAAGTAGCTCAAAGAACTATTCTGAAATTATCCAATTAATCTTTGCAAAATTTCTGTGAAGAAAGTGGATGGCAGTTTCTTTGCATTTCTGGAGATGAGAGAAACAGAGAGAGGTACAGGCCTGGGGTACCATGGGGATGGTGCAGAAATGAAAACTAGACTCCCAAAAAGTCCTCTCAAGTTCACAGCCCCCCAAGGTGCAAAGCTGCGGAGGCCAGGGCCTTAAGTACAAACGCTTGTATTCATACCCTGGCTTCACCCCTCAGGAAGATGCATGGATTGATGCCAGTCACTAAGCCTCTCTAGGCTGCCACTCCCCCATCTTTCAAATGTCTCAGTGAGATACTTGATGACATGTGGTGTGCGAAGGACTGCGGGGCTGCTTGGGCAGGGCTCTAAGCAGTTGCACAGACACTTTCCGTACTGAGTAGCACAGCCTCTGGAGTCTAAACCCCTGTGGCTCTTTTGAAGTTATATGCATTGCAGTGTAGGTGGCATATTTGGGGGTAGAATGGAGCAGGAGAGTCTAAGATCTGGCTGGGGAGAGGAACAGACTAAGATCTTGACTCCAGTATTTCCTAAGTCTTAGGACTTTGGACAGTTCAACTAACCATGATAAACGTCTGTTTCCTTATCTGTAAAATGGGGATGGTGATGACTAAATTTGATAGTGCAGAAAATATGCCTGGCATTAGGACATTCAGTGAGTATTGAGAGGTTACGAGATGAGGAGGCTGCTATCAGACTGCCTGCATTTGAACCCTGGCTCACCACTTTCCAGCTCTGTGACCTTTAAGCAGGTCATCTCACCTGACTGGACTAGGAAAGCTCCTGTGAGGACTAAGCAAGTTCATACATGTGGTTCACAACAGAAGTAGGCACAGAGTCCACGCTTGATGAATGTTAACTGGCCTCCACCCCCAAAGAAAGATGTGATGGTAAGGTAGAAATAACTTAGTATCAGGCCACTGTTACTCTGGGAGAAGATTGGGAGAAGTATCTCTTAGATGGAAAACGCTCCTTCTGAGGTCAGACCGACTACAATCTGTCATTCACTAGCTAAGTGATGCTGGGCAAGTCCTTCTGTCTTCCTCTCAGTCAAGATGTCTATAAAGCAGTGGCAACATGCTCACCACCTTGATTTGTTAGAAAGGTGACTTGAGCTAATATATATAAATGCACTTCATAAACTTTAAATAATATATTTAAATGATTATGAATTCAGAAACACATTTATACTTCAAGAACACACAAAGATCTGAACTTTCATTTGAACAAGGGGAAACTAAACACTTCTATGTATATTCTTCTTTTTCATTTCTTTCAACAAAAAAATTAAATCTTTTGTCTCAGTTAGGAGAAGAACGAAGATATTTTAATTCCTGATGGTGCCAGCACCTTGGGTTAGTCCTCACTTCAGCTACAATAAAAACAAACAAAAGTATGTCCACACACCCAAGAAACTCAAAGTTACTTGGATTTCTCTTTGCCACATTTTCTGTGGGGACTTCAAAGCCTGGAGACTTTGCAGATGTCTTACTGGTGACATCCCTTTACCAAACACATGGAAAATACTCCAATAAGAGAGACACTAGCTCCACCAGAGGAAATTTAAGGGGGAAAAAAAGGGAAGACAGCTGGCCAGCCGAGCTCAGTGTACACAGCTGCCCGATACTCATTTCTTGGATGGACAGCATACATTTGCTGCAGGCAGCTAGGACTTCAGCTCACCTCCAACACAGCAAGGAAGTATTGCTTGGGTTCTAGGTGGTAAATACTAAAAGCTGAACTTGGAAGAACTATATTAAATATTTCACTTTTGCCAAGAACCTCCCTGTAGGTGTTTTTCCCCCTTTGGAGACAACAATGATGGACACTCCTACTTGAGGAAAAAGAGGAAGGGTAGGCAGAGCACAGGTCCAGTCGCCAGTTGTGTTATTTTCAAATTTATGGTTCTCCTATGTTTATTTGTTTGTTTTTTAAGATGCTCCTTTCCTTCCTGAGCTGTTCACACACATCTGCAGCATTCCCTCCTGCTCTCCTCTGTGATACCCTGATAATTAAAATTTTTTTTATTTTAATTGTTGTTCATGTACACTTTTCTTGTCTTTTACTCCCATCCTAGCCCACTGCCCCCAGACCATCTCACCTCCCTCCCATTTCCACCCCGCCTTAGTTTTTGTCCATGTGTCCTTTATACTTGTTCCTATAAACCCTTCCCCTTTTCCCCTGAAATTCCCTCCCTTCTCCCCTCTGGTCACTGTCAGCCTGTTCTCTATGGAATGCTATGCAGCAGAAAGAAAGGAGCTCCTACCCTTTGCAGCAGCATGGATGGAACTGGAAAGCATTATGCTGAGTGAAATAAGCCAGGCAGTGAAAGACAAATACCATATGATCTCACCTTTAACAGGAACCTAAACAACAAAACAAACAAACAAGCAAAATATAACCAAAGTCACTGAAATAGAGAACAGGCTCTTCTATGTTTTTGATTCTCCTCCTAAAGCATACTTCCCTTGACACATAGTCAGGGACACTTTTACCATGAGCAGCTATGAGGCTCCAACACAGAAAAGTAAATCTTTACTTTCAGGAAAGTTCCTTGGTGGATTAAAATCTGCTTTTGAATCAAGAAGCAGCTCATCCTTTTAAAACTGTAATTTATGAAAAATCTACAGTGTTGTCTACAAACCTAGACAAGGAATGTTAAGAGTCTGTGCAATTGGCAAGGTGACTGCATCCGCAGGACCACAGTGGGGATAGGAATGCAGAGGGGCACCCACTCTGGGCCCAGCACACTCTCCCAGGGCAGAGGAGGGCACTTAGCAAGGTAGTGGCCTAGATCTGGGGGCAATAACTGTAGCTGCAGGTCAGAGTGAAGCCCCCTTATCTACTGGGAAACCAAACCCACATGACCAAACAGTTCCTCAGCTGGGAGGTGCCCTGCCTGCCTGCCTGGTGTTCAACTCCAGTTGTTTTTATACATTGAAGATCCTATGAACACACCTGCTATGAGTCAGGCGTGGTGACTTCCTGAGTAGCCCTAAACCAATGGTACTTGTAGTGACCCTCTCTTACTGCATACCTAATGTCATAAGCTACTGAAACTAGTGATGTGTCTTTTTGTCAGATAAATACATTTTGTTCTCCAAGAGTTCAATCCATGAACTAACTAGGTGTTTTCATTTGCAACATAAAATTTTAAATTTTGTTACGTAAAAAAGAAATATACAAATGGATATATGAAATGGCTATTGAGATTTGTTAGAACAGGGTATGTTATAATCAGAAGTCACTGGCACCTTTTCTTGTTTTAACAGTTTTAAAAAATATATTTTATTGTTATTCTATTACAGTTGTCCCAATTTTTCCTTTTGGCCTCCTCTGCCCACAGCCCACCCCCCGACCCCACAGACATTCCTGTTGTCCATGCCTGTGGGTCATTCACACGTGTCCCTTCACTGGTCCTTTCCCCTTCTTTCCATGCTTCCCCCTCCAACTGACACCTTTTCACAGGCAGAAATCCATGGTCTCAGCTCAGATAACACCAGGTTCCCACCTGCTTTAAGTCCAGGTAAAGTCATAATGGGATTTTGACCTTTGCCCTCTCATTTGAATGATATTCTAGAGATGCTCTTGTCTGGGGGCTCTAAGTGAGCAAAGATACCTAACAGACTATGTAGCAAACCAAAAAGAATATCAAAGTAACTCCCAATATTTTACTCTTGAAATTCAACATGCTCTCAAATTCTAGCAAAATTTCCAGTAGAAACGATGAACAGTATACAACTCTCATCACAATGACTATAACTCAGGTGACATAAACACAAAAGGCATGAGCCATTCTTGAGGACAAGAAACAACACTGACAAGAAAAATAATTAGATTTAAACCCACGAATTCTACTAAAATTTCTTTAGGGCTGATAATTTCCCCTTCTTGGAATAAAGATAATGCATATTTGTTGATCAAGATGAGTGAGGACTTAATTACCTATAGTAGGGTTTCTGAACTCTAGCAAGTCAGAGGGGCTCTTGCAGGTTGCATCTGCCCTCAAATTTCACCTCCAGGTGCAGAGTTCAGAATGTCCAACAGGTGCTGGATTCATACAAATAAAGTTTAACGGCTATGGTTCCTTTAAAGAATTTCCTAAATGTCGAAAGGAGACAGGTGTTGTAAATAAGTTATCACCTGAGGTTGGGCAGGGGCTTCTTTTCAAGACTCACAGTATTTCTTTTTCCTATTTACTGTTCCTTACTTCCTTTCCATCTCCTTGGCCATATTCCTCTCACCCTAACCCTGGCCCAAGTAGCCCAATTTTCTTGTATATCTTCAGAAATCCACAATGTTTTACTACTAATGTCATTTAGGAATAAAACTTTAGGGAGGTTAGCTATATTATTGTTTGCGTTTGTTAAAATGAGCATGTATTACTTTTATTCTAAAATACTGTGTGTGTAAGAATAAACGGCCTTAAACTCTCAAATGTACTTTTTAAAACAACTGGCCAAGTCTCCAAAAAAATAAAAATAGAAACAGGCCTACCTTGACCAGAACACTGTAGCAACATGAAGCATTTAACATCAAAAGCTACACAGGAACAGCACTTTGTGGCTTGTATAGGGCCTTCATCATATTTTCTCATTTAATCTTCCCACCCAGTGTTGGGTGCATTCATTCTTCTTGTTATCCAGATGAGCAAACTAAGGCTCAGAAAAGTCAGCTCACTGAAATCACAAAACTAGCAGGCGGAGGGCAGGAAGGCAGGAGCTTCTCTTGCTTCTCACTTAAACCGGTGCTCTTTTCAAGCACAAACACAATCCCCAGGGATGGAGGATGGGTTTCTTAAGGAGGCAACGTCCCTCTTCCATCCAACAAACAGCAGAGCCTCTGCTGTGAGAGAGTCTGAAAAGACCAGGGAACTCTCAAGTTAGTGCTACACTGACCAACACAAGCACACACACTGGAAGGAGCCAGGGCCACCTCAGGGCTACAAGGACGTTCAAGTGTCCCCTAGATGGCAGATGGCAAGAAAGGATGGCTCCTCAAAAGGTTGAAAGCTCAGAACAGATTGTGGTGGAGGGGACCCTGACTTCCTCTCAGAGCCCTGGAAAGGGGTGAGCCTGGAGGCCTGGTGACACAAGGAGCTTGCTCAGCTGCTAGCAACTTGGCACCAAAGTGTCACCAGGGAATGTCACAGACAGACCTGGAGCCGGCTCACAGGGGGAGGTAGAGTCCTCCTAATTTTGCTCATTGCTAGAATCTAAAATACAGCTTTAAACAATTAAGGGTCTTGGAATGCCACAAACATTTTGACAACTTCCCATTAGGATCAGAAAGACACTTGGAAAAAGGACCTTCAAACCAAGCGTCAGAAACGAGAGGTGGCCCAGGTGACCACACTTCACTTGGCCCGTTAATCAAGCATCAGTTACCAATGGTGGGGTGTGGCTATGTGGAAATGGGCTCTACAGACTTATAAAATGGGAAGCCACTGTATGGATAGTCGCATGTTTTGCTTACATACTAAAGGGGAAAACCACCTTGGTCTTCTTCCTGAAATTGTGAAATAAAAGTATGAACATTTCATTTTTGGAAGTCTTTTAGGGAAAGGCATGAGGGACAACCAAGGACAGTCAGGGGACCATATTTTGTGCAACAGCAATTCTTCTAAATATAGGACAGAGAGTGATCAGAAGAAGGATGGGAGCTGTCTTTGGATGCTCCACAGAACAGGCTGAGACCAAGCTGCTCAGAGGGCTTTGCACTGGAATCCTGGGCTCCCAGATCCAGCAGAAGGCTTACTCCCCCCTCACAGCACTGGGTGTGGGGCGGAGCCACAGTCCATGCATTCTGCACTTACTTCATTTTGTCCTCTGCCACCCTAACAGACACATAACTCCCCTCCCTACCCCACCCCACTGAGGGCATTTGATGTTTAAAATCAGGTAGAAGTAAATTTCCTTACCCAAACTCGGGCTATCTCTAACGTTTGCCAGATATCACAGGCCAACTTCTTTTCTTTTTTAAACCCCATCTTCCCAGCAGAAACATAAAAGGGGAGACCTATAAACATTTCAGATTCATAATATACTACTTCCTTTAGGTTCTTCTAAGCGGAAACTCTGCTCTTGAGAAAAGGTGAGCATCTACTAAAAAAGTAATTTTCTCTGTCAGGAGGGCTCGCCATGCACTCAGTTGCAGCTGAAACGTGTTTTAATAAGGCCTTTCTCCTTTACAAGCCGGCTGGTTTTCAGCTCCGACCTCAGGCAGGAGGAGGAAGATGGCTCTAAGATATCCTTTTGTGACTCTAATCAGAGCCAGTAGGGTTGTATTGACTTTCGGGCCTTGGGGAGTTATAGGTTTTCTATCCATCTCATCCAAGAAAATCAAGTTTGATTAATTTGTCATCAAGGAAAATGTGTGACCCTTCCAGAACAGGGCCTTTGAAGTGGAAGGGTAAAGCCTGGGCTGCAAAAGCTGGGTCAGCAGGAGAAACAGGAGAGCTGTCTGGTCTCATTTACAACACTTCAAAAAAAAAACAAACAACCACCTTTTCCACACGTGTGCAGAGTTGGAGTGCCCCCTGTCTAGGGTCTCCTTTTGTTTACTTTAATTTTGAAAATAAAGACTACAAAGCAAGACCCAGAAAATGCTTAGCCATGACACCAAGCATGGGGGTAAAAAAGCTTGACCTCCTGCCAATCATAGAAGACCACTGCAAATTGAGAGAGCGGGGAGGGTGGAGCTCTGTGTCAGCGTGTGCTTCTGGAATGAATAATCGGAAGGGGTCCCCAGCTGGGTCAGGGGACAGATGCTCATTTACGATGTTCTGGTCTTGTTAACCTGCACTTAAAGGAGTCCCAAACTGCTGAAAATGCATAAGGTAGTAGCCCCAAGATATTATTTAATCCTAGACTTAGTGTCATATTTCTTGTTCAGATGCTATATATACTTTATAGAGAACTACAGAGCTTTTAAAAATTACAGAGTAAGCAATCTGTAGGCATTCCACAGTAAAAGAATCCTCATATTTAACATGTTGGTGCACAGGCCTTTTTATGATGGTTACCCCTGAGGTATATACATGACACAGTGAATAACTGAGCAGAAGTCGAGGACTTGCTTAGCTTTTAAAGGTGTTTGAACAGCACCAACAAACTGTAAACAGTTTTTGTGGTTACTGAATTCAGTGTCAAAACTATTATTAGAGAATTTTAGAATAATGAGATTAATGAAACACTCAGCTTTAGAAATCTAACACTATTTTGATTTAAAAAACCAAACCTCTGTTTATGGCATTTAAACATTCCTTCATTCAAACAAGCATTAAATTCACAGTATTTTGAGCTCAAAGATGTTTAATATATACCTCCTGCCTTTTTTATGGCCTAGCAGTTTGCAACTTTTAATGCTATTTACCAATCCACTAACTTGTAAATGCTATGAAAAAGACACAATGTCCTGTATTGCTTATTTTTGTATCCCAAGTGCCTAGCACATAATTGTTCAATAAATACTAAGTGAATAATTCAATCTCCCAAACAGTCCTTACCTCAGCTATATGAATGCCTATTAACTTTCTCTTCAGGTATCTCGGATAAAAGAATATGCATGGAATACGGGGAACTCTTGGGAGCCTCTTCCAACCCTCCTCCAATGATAACTTTGAGTGCTCATAACCCACAGAGGACAACATGGGACTTATGCTCCAACATAGATGTGTTCAGCTTGGAAAACATTTTTATTACCTGAACTTCCTTCTTATATTCCTAAGCAAGAACACCCTTAGAAAATAATTAATTGAAAAGTTCATGTGTCCTGCATAATTGCTACTGCAAACCCTTCAACCTTTTCCCCTGAAATTCCCTCCCCTCTCCCCTTGGGTCACTGTCAGCCTGTTTTCTATTTCTGTGTCTTTGGTTATATTTTGTTTGTTTGTTTGTTTTGTTGATTAGGTCCCTGTTAAAGGTGAGATCATATGGTATTTGTCTTTTGCTGTTTGAGGATTTAAATAAAATTTATATAACATTCAAAAAAAAAGAGAAAAGTTCATTCAGGTTTTAAGTTGGTTCTGGCAAATTGACTCAAAAGTCAGAAAAACAGAGGTCAAGTGAAGAAGGCAGATTTGTTTTCCCCAATGTAGTGTGACAAGAAAGGAAAGTCAGCAGACAAGCAGGAAACTAGTAAGTTTGGGCAGTGTTAACATCAACAACTTACAGAACTTCGAACAACTTTAGCTGGACCAACAGCTTGAGAGGAAAATGCCAAAGGTGGATCACTTCATTCTCTTTACCATAAGGATGAATAGATACAGTCAACCAATGAAGTACCATTTACTAACTGTACATGAGCAAAGTATTGAACTGGGTGCCTAAATACATTATCTGCTTTGAAGAAACTCTATATATTTCTGTCTAAAGATAAGTGAGTTGGAGCTCAGAGAACATGAGTGACTTACTCAAGGCACAAGCTAATGGGATTTCAACCCAATAAAATAAATTCCAAACAAAGCTCTTTGCATCCTTGCAGTTTTCTTTTTTTCTGTTTACCAACACCCAAGGCTAAACTGGGCACCTCACAGGGTTTCAACCCAGAAAGAATCCCAGTCTCCCACCAAAACCTCCAAACCTTTTACCAGGATATGTAACACTCTGCTCAAGAAATCAAATTCCATCTTCTCTGCTCGTCTCCTTTCCAATCCCTGGTAGAAGCATTTGCAAACACAAATAGTTAAAGGTCACTGGTAAGAAGCAAAAAATGGATTTTGCATGATCCATCTGTGCTGGGATAATCCAGAATTGGCTGTGAATATGCTGAAGGGCCTACACTACACCAGTAATTCTTCTTCACCTGCCATCCACAGCAGTCAAATGTGTTATTTTTGTACATTCTTTAGAGAAGAGTGTTAGGCATGTGCATCTACAGATTGGGTACTTCAATGAGTGAGACAGAAAAGCAAATTTCAAAGTAAATTTTTTAATTCCCAGTTAAATCCTTGAGAAAGTAAGCAAGTGGATGGTGTGTCCTAGTTATAAATTGATTTCAAGTCAAATCTGTTTTCATGGAACTGATATGAAAAAGCAGATTACAAAATGTGTATTTTTTTCTACATAAGGTATGCGATGAAGGAAAGATTACTGATTTTAACAGTCAGATTTGGGGATCTGGCTGCAACTTTGCCACCAACTGCTTAAACAAAGTCTCTCTACTGTCTGGGTCAATTCTTCATTTGTAAAATGAAAAGGTTGAACTATACCATAGATGTTTTTCCATTTTTTTCTTAAACTTGTAGATCCTCTCTTTTAGAAACAAGCTTTTATAAGAAATCACCAAAGTACTGTACATTGGAATCCTTACTTTCCATCAGTTCAGTCTAGTGTTGGGAAAACAGGCTGGAGCTACACTACCTTACATGTCCTGGCTCTGTGACACATTGTGTGACCTTGAGCAAGTTACTGCACCCCTCTGAACTTCAGTTTCCACATGAAGAAAATAGGGGGCAACAATAATTGTATCTATCTCATCGAGTTTTGGGGAGAAGTACATTAATCTCCTTAGATGGCATGGAAGTCCACATTAGCTGTAATTACTGATGTGATAGCTATGAACAGAGCCACACCACATCAGGAACTTGTCAAAATGCCAAATCACTGACTTTCAGGAGGTAGCAAAGGCTTACAGAGTGTCATTCTGCACCTGTTTAAAAGGCTTATATATAGCTTTTGTGTATCCAACTTTCTTTAGCAGAGGAGCATCTACATAAAAAAGATAAAAGTAATGCTTATCCCTTGAGAAAGCAGAAAGAAATGTAAAGAAGGGCTTACTGTAGGTCAGGGAAATAGTTATTTTAGCAGAGAAGTTGGGGCTGTGATAGGGAGGGAACTCTAGAATGGTGCTCCTTAGTGGCTGGCAAAGTTCTAGTTCTCGACCTGTGTGCTGTTTTAAGAATGTGCTCCTTAGAACAGTTTACTCCTTATAAGTTACCCATTTGTTTTGGGTAGTTTTTCCATATCTCTGTTTTATTTTTATAATAAGAAGGTTTAAAAAATGATATTTCATAAAATGAGTACATAAGTTATGCTTACTGTTTTCCAAAATGTTAACATCTCGTCACATAATACATGTAAGTAGGAACATGTTATTGTTTTAGTACATTTTAAATATATATATTTTACAATAGGAGCTTTGTTTGCAGTATCTCGAAGTATTTCTGTAGAACCAACCACCTGGAGAACACTCTTTGAAAGCCAAAGACTTCGGTTAAAATTTTATTATGAGTTCATGATTTTTAAAGATACATTTTGAATATCAAAGTCTTGTCCTTTATAACTTGCTATCTTCATGAAACACCAATTATTTTTTTGCCTAAGAAATGAAACATTGTTTTAGTGTTTAACCTTCACTTCCATCATTCTCCAGGAAGAGTGAATCACAAAACCCAATACTTTCCTAAGACCTGAAACCTTCCTCTAGGTCTGTGCTTTCTAGAATTCTCTATGTGTGAAAACAAATGATTTAAGTTTCCTGAGTGAGGGAGGCAAATGGATAGTAAGAGCTTGTCCACATCTCTGAGGCTGGGAGGAGCACACACGTAACCAGACCATCTGTACAAATGGTACCGGAGTTCAACATGCTTGTGATTAGGGTTGAGAAGGGTTTAGGATTTATGCTTGCTAGTTAAATATGCCTAAGATTTAAAGTTGTTTTCTCTGGCAAGAAATAAGTTAGTTAGCATATAGCCTAGCCAGATGATGGGAAATAAATAAATATTTCAATGACATATAGTTTAGCTTGCTGAAACTTGTAAACACGACTGCTTTCTTTTTCTCCTGTGACAAACACCTATACTCCTGTAGGATTCCAGAGATTAAAGAAAAAACATACTCATTAGTGAAAGCAGTTACAAGTTCTTTAACAGCAATTACTACACTAATGGAATCACTGGTGGTGGCTTCTAGAAAACTGCATCTCTGTAGGAAGACAGAGCCTAAGCTTACAAACCACCAAAAACACATTCCAAAAAGAGCATGGAAACCACAAGATGTGAAGTCCACACATTAACGGCAGCAGTGATCACACTCAAAATGAGGAGATGCTACGAAATCCTAAAGTGTCCAGAGTGTTCGGCCCTGCCCCTCAATGTTTTCAAGAAATTCACTGTGCTCAAATTAATTGAGCATCATATACATAATCTTGAATTGCTTGTTTCTACGGTGATAAATAGGGATGTCCAAATGAATGGGAGGAATAAGAATTTGCTGGTATTTTTGTTTGCTTTTAAAGGGATATCTTAGACCCCATAAAAGAACAGTAAATTCACTTTGTTTGGCTAAATGGCGACAAGTGAATCTTATTGATTGCAGGGCAAACTGCAGGTCAAAAGAGAAGCATGGGTAATCAACTTATTCTAAATGAAATCATTCTTAGTAAAGGGTAAAGAAAAAGAATTAAACTAAGTGAAGTGTATTTTCTAATAGACCAAATGAGCCCTATCACCAAATGTGTTCAGTAGGGGAAAGTAATAAATAGAAAGAGTTGCTTCCTGTCAGAGCACCACAGACACCACCATGCACGGAGCATCACATGTTAGAGCAGTCGAACAGGAAGTTTCTGTGCGTGCTGGGATAAACAGGCCTGTGACAACCACCACACGTATACTTGGGATTTAACTAAGATGACGCAGTGTGGTCAATAAAACTGCATGAAATTTTAAACCCAAGGGAGGTGAATGACATTTCTATACTATAAAGCCCAGGTATAGGTTGAGAATTACTAGTGCTAGGTTAGAAAAGATTAAATTCTTCAAACTCATGAACACTTATACCCCGCAAAGTTTTAACTTCAAAAAGGAAGGAGCACAAACTCATAGCAATATACTGGTAGTCCCAAATTAGAAAAGTGCAAGAACTTTTGCATGAAAAATCTAAACATTTGCAGAAAACATATAAATCACTACAGTCTCAAGTAAGAAAAGTACAGCCTAGGCTTACCTTATAGCTGCAAAAAGGCTGGAATAAAAATTACTGACTTATAGAAGCAACTTTCACATGTATCTGAACATCAAACACAACACACAATATAAAACAAAAAATAACTAGAACAGAGAAGTTTTCATTCTGACCTTAAAAATCCTGAGCAAATCGCTGGATGAAGCCAGATCAAAGGGGGCATTCCACCAGCTTGGAGCCATATGCGCGAGGGCCCCACTGCACAGGGCGCAGCTGGTACACAACGGGGGGAGGGGGCCACGGCAGATCCAAAACATAAGGCCAATAAACTGGCTTCAAATTACTCAGGTAAGACAGAAAGAATGAATAATTTTGAATGCAACTAATAAGATTTTAAATGTGAGACAAATGGTACAAAATAAAGTGTGCTCACAAGTTTAAGCTCTGAAATTCCTTTCTGTCATAATTTAAGTGAAACTGAAACCTCAGTGAGGATACATGCGAAGGGATGGTGACTTGTTATTAAACAATTACTGAAAAAAATAGTTGAAACTTGTTATAATACCATACAGTGATTCTAAGCCATATGACCTGATTAAAGTCTGAGACATTTGGGAGGAATTTAATGTAGACTCACAAAATTAATAACTCTACTTGAAGACAGAACCCCTGTAAGTTTATTATAATGTCCAAAGTTCCTTAATATTCTCCATTCATCATAAAATGTAAAATGCTAAAATTAAATTTTCACCTTAAACCTTTAATTCAAGTTGCCTTTTCATATGTAAAAAAGACAAGCGGTACTAATTTTTTTTAGAAAACTCAGAAGCACTCATTTACTTCATGCTAATTTCTATAACACAAAGTTGCTAGTTTAATAATTCCCAAATAAACACTTGCTCCAAAATACAAGCTTAAGAAAAAGTCTCCAACTTGAACATTACAAGTTGAAATTTTCATAACAAAATCTTGCATTTCATTAAATAAGTTGATAACTTTTTTCAGTCAGCAACCAAAACATTTAACACAGATTCCTTCAACCTCATGACTTCTGAAGGACACAAAAGCATAGAATATCCAGAAGGCTATTTTTATTGGATATTCTAGTTCAACACACATTCAACACACAGATATACAATGGCAATCGAAATTTCAGTAGCAATGATGAACAAGAAAATATTGACGCACAATGACTTTGCTTATCACTCACACAGTTTAGGGAATACTTTTTTTTTTGACACTTCCATGTATTAAAGAATCCTTTCAGTTTAGTAAGAGCTTTGCTAAGCTACATCTAGGAGTGACAATTAATTTTAGTAGAAATTCGCTCCCAGGCTACTTTGATAGTCATTTGAACAGTTTTGCATTATTTTAAATGCAATTTTATAGCTCTGTAATGTTCATTTAATCTTGTTCAATGATGCTGAACCCAAGATGCCGTAAGACATTACAGGAAAGCATCTACTGCACATATGGAGTAACTACTTTTTCTGAACATTAATTTCTGTCCTCTTAACAGGCTGAGAAAAGCCACCACTCTGTATGAAAGGTTTTATGCTATGGACTTGCAGAGATGGGCTACCTGTTACCGCTTGAGGCCCTAGCCGTAAAGTGTGGTATTTAAAGTGCCTATTTACGAGCATCAGCTCAAGTCTCAGTAAGAATGGCTTTCTCTGGCCTTCCTAGCACTGCTGGCATCATACATTCTAATCAGGTCACCGGAGAGAGCTCAGGGCATGGAGGATTTCCTCCTTTCTCTGTGTGAGGGTTGGATATAGTCAGGGATCCTCAAAGTGAAGTCTAAGGACCATCCACAATAGAATCACTGGGGAGCTGGCTGAAAAGGCAGGTCCGCATGCAACCCCTACCCCACAACACTGAATACTCAGTTCTTAGGTTGAGGCTGAGAAATCTGCGTATTAAGTCAGTACCCAGTGACTATTCTGCATGTGAAGGGGTGAGAAGCACTGACAAGATGATCTCGAAGGTCCCTTCCACTCTAAAATTTTACGAGTCTGTGAGTTTTCTTTTAAAAATGGTGTCCCACCAGCAAAATGAAAGTGTCCCTACAACAGCAGAGGGCGACTTTCAGCCTAAATCATAAGTGTTCTTAGCTTTTGATGTGACATAAAAATAACAAAGTACAAAGAGAACAGTATAGTCAGATGTGTAAGAAATCTATTTGGGGTTTTTTTCCCTCATGGGAGACGTAGAGGAAGAACCCACTCTAATTACTGGAGCGCAGGTTCCCGGCGCCTTTTCCTGCACCTTGCTTCCTATCTTTTCCTCTTCACCTTCTGACTGGACTCCTCTCAGCTGTTAAGGAAAACCCAGGTTTTCTAAATCGTGAGGCACCAAACTCTTAGGTTATTTTTAATCAATCTGAATATATTCTTTTTAAGAAATAAACTACCACAGGCAGTCCTCTACTTTCATCTGTAGTTAAGTGAAATCTTATAGAAATATAGAATATAGGAAAAGTAAACAACAGGCCTATTTTCAAAAACAGTTCCATATTCAGAAAGCTAAAAAAATCAAACTGCAACTTTACGTCTCCCTTTGGGCACAATATTTGAGGAAGTGTTTCCTATATGTTACTTATTTCATTCTTTCTCTTCATAACTGCTTAAAGGCTCAATGAGAGACTAAGATCTGAGATATTTTAAAGCACATCTGGAGAATTTTATCTTGATGTATTTTATTTGGTGTAGGAGGGCTAAACTTCTATTTGTAATATCTTTTATAAAATCATTAAGAGCAAAATGCAGCAGACTTTTAGAATAATTACACAAACGTAGCTGAATGAATGAGGTTTGCTGAACCAGAGCACTGGCTGGAAGGCAGCGCCACCGTGTGATGGCTCCAAATGCTGTCGACTCTGTGCAAGTCCATGGGGGGGGGGGGGGGCGGCTCACAGCAACACCTCCGTCCTGTCCCAATCAAGCCACTTTCAAACACCACACAGTTAATACCACTGCAGAGTGAGAGGGACAAATGAGCACTGGTTATAACGAAGAAGTCTGATGATGCATTTAGTCTTATCAGTGGCCAGACTGGATCAGATACTTAGTATTTGACTGGGTGACTCCTTGAGGGGTTACGGTGCCAGACTTTGTATATATACCCTTGGTTTCAGGAATCACAGACTGGACGTAGCCTGCAGATTTCAGTGTCCAGCTCTGCCCCTTGTTAGCCCAATGTCCTTTCACAAAGGACAGATTTAGTGAAGGTGCTGTGGGTAGATAGTACATTGTGCCTAGTGGAGCCAATTTTATTCAAAGCTTCTTTCAACTATAAAGTCTTGTGCCTATGTACATGATGCAGATGAGCTAATATAAAGAAGAAGGCTGAGAAGGTTATAGTCAACTTAAACTCCTTTAAAGTTTTTTGGGGTTTATTTTCTCCATCAGTTGTACCATAAGTTTAATAGCCACATTATATTAAATATCTATGTTCACTGTAAACTCTCCTCTCATTTCAGAAATGTAGAAAAGTGGCAGGCATTTAAGGAAATGCAATATTTAACTGAGAGAGTCGGCACTTTGGGAGTACTTCCAAAAGAAAATTCAAATATAGACAAGTTACCTTCAATGAGTATTATTTGACCTTATTTAACAGGAGTACTTTCTTAACATAAACAGTTAAGCCCCCAAGCTCTCACCACCTAGGAAATAACGGGAAGTGAAACACATATTGGTCTCATAGTCCCTGGCTCTGCATCCCAGCCCCTGAGGAATTACAATACAAAGGCAAGAAAGTGAGCTCTTTGGCTTCTGTATTTGTGTTCAGGTGGTACCTGCAAGGGGTTGGCTGGAAAAAAACCCAGGATTCTACTGACGGGTTTCACTCTCCCCAGCATCAGTTGAGATGGGTGTACCACCCCACCATGACAGTCACAGGCCCCACAAAAGAGTCCGTGTATCTCAGAAGAGTACTGGATTATTTAATCCAGGTAATAAGAAGTTATAAAATGGATTAAATTAGTTTAGCTCATATAACATCTCTACGAACTAGATATTCAATTAAAGCAATTTCAAAAGCAAAATCTGACAAAATCCTCTCTTAAAGTAAATTAGATACTAGGTTCTTAACTTAGACAAATTAAATCCTTCTCGTGGTTGGTATTTTCCACAGGGTCAGAAATAGTGGCAACAAGTTCTCTGGGATAAAAATCTACTTTGTGTACTAAGCCATGTTTCAAGATCATAAACAATATAAATTAGAAACATTAATGTGAGCCTAACATTCCTATTTATTTTATTTTACTTCAAAAGCTACATACATGCAAAAGTTGAACATGCCATCACAATGCTTTTAAATAAAGTTCAAAAATAAAAATACTTCAAAATCCATTTACTTATGGAAGTATACATGACAATTATAATGAAGATAATTACATGCCTTTTCTAATCTATCAGAAAATTATAAATAAGAATTTTAATTCAAGTACAGAATAATTTTTAACTCTTCCATGAATTTAAAAAAAAAAACAAATTGGGTGTTAGTACAATGTTTAAAGAAACAAGTTCCAGGGTTTTAAAAAATGGGTCTGATATCCTTATACTTCATTTTAAAAATCACTGAAGAAACTAAAGTTTAGAAACAAAGCATTTTTGTAAAAAAACTATAATCATTGTTATTATGGTTAATGCAGTTAGTAATGGAAGTAAAGGGCACAACTTTTATAAATAGACATTTTGAAAGTCCTTTCAAATGTTTAAAGAATTTTATTTACAAACACAGGCTGGAGGCTTGAAGTACCTCTGTCTCTCTCTGCTGGTCAATACTACTAGACACAAGGGTATCAAATTCATTTTTACCGGGGGCCACATCAGCCTCACAGTTGCCTTCAAAGGGGTGAATATAATTTCAACTCCTTAACAGTTAAGGAGTAGTTACATTTATACAGTCCTAAAATTATTTCAGCCCTTTGAAGGCAACAGGGAGGCTGATGTGGCCCCCAGTGAAAATGAGTTTGATATCCCTGTATGAGAGAAATGAAAAATTCTGGGTTCAGTGTAGTTCTGAGCACTTGGCCCTTCTGTAAAATGTATATGCATGCATGAGCAAACCTGACTTCAAAAACACCCACAGGAGGTGGTGTCTTCAAAGGACCCCATCTCTTCCAGGTGGGAGAAGCAAGAACAACAGCAGGGTCAAGGAGCAAATCTGAGTGTTCCCAAGGGTGGCCAGTTCCTTATTCTAAAACCAGTATTTCTTTGGTAACATAATACAATTTTTATTAACAATTCCAAAAATTAATGTTAACAGAATGCACTCCAAGTTCAACTTGGTGGATGTCCACATTCATCCTAGAAATGAGATTTAACTTCCTGCCCCTAAATGAAAAAGGCTGCCCATTTCAGAGGGCTCCTGATTATTGGATATAATATACAATGTGAACGGGAAAGGGGGTCATTTAACAAAATGTGTAAAATTGAAAAGCCCTAAGTAGGTACACATATCCAAAATTTGGAAGCAGCTTAATTCAAATAATTAAAGTATTCCCTTCCCTTTAAATCAGAAGTATAAGGTTTCTTATTTGGATAAATCCCTTGTTATCATTCTAAACCTTCCTTTAAAAAAGCCAAATTGAAATTCTGGTTAAAAATATATTCACAGAATCCAAACCTAGAGTTTGATTTGTATCCTGATACTCCACTCTGATTATAGTTTTCATGTTAGGCAACCCAACTATTATTTTTCTTTTATAACTAAAAAAATAAGTTTTAAAAAGGAAAAATAAAAGATATGTATGCTGTCAGTGCAAAATCTGATTATGTTTTTTTTTTATCCCCTAGGACAGAAAAAGCAATGCCCGGTGCATAGTATGTAGGAGTGTGTCACGACAAATAATCAAGACAGGTTTCGCCAGGTGGTATTCCTGCAAGTACAGCATGGTTTTCAAAAGCAGTCCTGTCACAATTATGCATATTCTGATTAACTAGGTACAGTACAGCTACTTAAAAGAAAACTGACTTCTGTGCCTCAATGAAAGGAGAGTGTACAAAACAATAATTACACAAAATAAAGAATTTGAGAGGGGAAAATTAGAGTAAAAAGGACACAGAAATTAGAAAGCAAAAAAAAAAAAAAAAAAGGCAAGCAACATGACGGTAGAAACCCGCAGTGTCCCACCACCCCACCTGCCACTTAGTCCTAATTGCCCAATCTGCAAGGACAGAAACACACCCTAAATCGACCAGCATGGAACTTCGGCAAGTCTTCTCTTCACTCTCCCTCCTGTTAAGACCGTTTCCAAAACCAATCAGCAAAGGACAAAGAATTCTTTACAGAGTGCAATTAGTGTTTTCCACGTCCACCTTCAAAAGCATGATGCTCTTCATGGGCTAAAGAACAGAAAAAAACAAAAAAGAAAAAAGGAAAGAAAACTTTAAGCAAAGGATGGGGCAACCTTTCTCTAAGGCATCTCATTCAGTTTCCCCAAATGTTGGCAAGAACTCAGATAACTTTTTGTGCTAGTAACTGTTAGCTAAGATGTGCATTTCCTGAGAAATGTAATAATGAAAATTAAAACAAGGAATAACCAAGCAATGGGCATGCTGTCTATTCCTTTAACTGTGTCGGAGAGGATGAGTAACCGGACAAGCTGATGAAGAGAATATGCTGGGCCCTGAACAAATGCTGTGGGGAAAATGCACCCCATGGAATGCATGAGTAGGGAGGGACGGGCCTCTTGGTACCCAAGACAGGGCCATTCACAAGCCTGTTTTTAAAAATAAAAATAACAAAAATAAAACAACACAAAGAACAACACAAGGGTGGTAGCAATTATGTCTCCCCATCTCTGAACACCTTCAGGAGGAAATGAAGTTTCATAAAATTGGTGGGTCTTTTATCTTTCCCAAGCATCTTTCCCCCACTCCCATCTCTACTGACTGGCTTGCAAAATTACTAATTACAATTTTAAAACTCTAGAATAAAAAATTACCAAAAGCATTTTTCGAAGACTTCAATTTTTTTTAAAAGTGGATGTGGGAAATGGGAGACCTACGAAATACATATTTCCTACAAGGCAAAGGGCCAAGATTGAAGATCTACTTTCTAGATTTGGTTAACCATCACCATGAAACAAGGGCAGATTCTCTTCTCCCAAATGGAAAAGTCTCTGTGGCTTGTGTCTAGTAAAACCAAAGGCAACTCAAGATCCTCTGAGCTTTGTCATCTGCTCCTTACATCATCAACAGAGATCTCCTAGGGCACAGGCAGACTGGCCCATTTCACTTCTGAAACCCCTCCCAATTCTCTTAGGTTTTAATACGGACTAAATTCTTCAGACTAGTTGGGTGGGGGGAATGGGCCATCTTCCCTTCAGAATCATTCTGGGTATTCATCCCACCTTCTGTTCACTTGGATAAAACACTGGAAGGAGCACCCCAAGTTCCCTAAGAGTGGCCTATAATCCAAATTAATTTAATTGAATGTTTTTCACAAGGGGAACTTTATAAATATTTTACTTTTTATGATTTTTTAAAAATGCTTTTTAAAGGACGATTTTTCAGGGCAGACACCAAAGAAAACCTGGTCTGCTCTGCAATAAAATATACAGTGCTGATGGTCTCATGGAGAAGCCATGACCTCACATAAATGGTCCCCTCCAAACAGTAAAAAATCAGTAGATAGGAACTAGCCAAAGATGCATTACTCCTGAGTGTGAGGGACACTGAAGTGCCATGGCAGATGGGTCACGGAGATAACAGAAGAGAGCATTCAGGATCAGGAGAGTCTAGAAGTGGAAGGACCTCTGTTCCCCGGTGAGCCTTGGCAGAGGGGGAATATAGAAATGCTCTAATCCAGGACTCGGCAAACTTACTGTGAAAAGGGGCAGAGAATAAATATTTCAGACACTGTGGGTCTCTGTGCCCATTACTAACTGTGCTACTGTAACATGAAGCAGCCATCGATGATATGTACACAACTGGGCACTGCTAGGTGCCCATACACCTTACACACATATGTGAAAACCATTCTAGCTGCAGCCCATACAGAACAGGCAAAGAGGGGGTAGATTTGGCTTGTGGTTCATAGTCTGTCAACCTCTGCTCTAAACAATTCTCAGATCAAAAAAGACATTTGTCATTCAGCTGCTCTGAATCACCTAATAGAATTTGGGAAAAGGGGTTTCTGTACATTCAGTTTTGTGTGTGTGTGTGTGTGTGTGAAATAATCAGTCTTTATCCAAATCCTATCAACAGCCCAATCCTCATCCACCCTGCTAGAGAACCTGCTGTGCTTCCCGGCTCTGCACTCTGTGAATGAATACTTAGACCAGAGTCCTAGGAATGAGACAGAGTGAAAGCATGCAACTGACCATTTCTAACTTACCTCACCCTACAACTGTTCCTTATCATGCTGTGAGTAAGATTTCTGCCCAAACCCCAGTTTTCCAAATCAGTTCTACAGCATGTAGTATATAAGCCTACTGAGTAAAGGACTGCCTGCTTTATATAAAATAAAGAGAATTGCTTCTTTTATCCAATTAAAATTTTATTTAAATAATCTTTGACTTTTTAAATGTTAATTTATGCCATTAAAATATGGATTTCTACTGAGACCTGTAGACAGTTCTGTATTACCCAGAAACTTCATGATGAAATCTGCCTTGGGGTATCTGTTCAGCTTCATTCAACTGGCTAAGCTATAACTTTTCTCCTCTGCTTGGCTCCCCCAAACCCCCTGCCCATCACAAAAGCTGAGCAGAGGTTCATCCTTGTTTAGTCTTGCCTGACGTCCTAACAACCAGCCTAACCACTCTGTGCTAATCACTTAATGAAACACTAATATCATGTCAAATCTGCTGCTAACCAACATGTTACCTGGAAATGGAATCACGTAATTTTGAAGCAGAAGGGACCTTGGAGATCATTTAAGACCAACCTTCTCACTATGTAGATGAGAAAGTATAAGGATAAAAAGTTGTGACTTGCTCAAGGTCTCACTATTGAAGTGGGACAAAAATCCAGAGTACCTGACTTAATAATTCCAAGCTGTTTTTCTCCTCTTTTGAGTGAAATGTGGAGCTGGTTCAAAGGTGGTAAAGAATGTTTTGGCCTTGTATAACTGCCAACAAAACACACTTCCTTCCAGTGAGTTTCAGCTGTGGTTAGTCTTGTGGAGTAGAAGGAAGAAATTAATATCTGGGTTGAAAATACCATTCATGTTTCCTAACATGGGGAACGTGTTCGGGAATGAAAATTCTATCTACAAATGTGCAATTTCCACACTAAGAGCCAATAAGCAACTTCTGCCATGCCATCTTTGTCTCTTTTATTTAAATTGCCATCTAAAATTTAGAACCTTAAGGACCTCCTGTAATATCTGCAGCACCAGCTCAGTCTCACTGCTAAAATCTTAATCGCTTGGCATGATTGTGTGATTTCTTAGAGGGAGGACTTAGTTTTAATATTCTTCATTGTGCTAAGACAATCATGAAATAAAATTTGATTCCCCGCCCCCCCACTTTGGTCAAGGGGCTGAGAGAAGTGAAATGGTAAATGAAGTCTCTTTCAGCAATTCTAAGATACACTCCCCGCACCAGCATCCCTGAAGTCAACGTATCATCATGTAACTAGGAGCCTTTTAGTTTTCTTTTTTAGTATTATTACTAAAATAATACTTATTATCAAGGGCGTTTTAGATTCAATAAAATGCAGTAGTTAAAGAAACTGGGTTGCTGACTCTTAGCATAGTTTGGGAAACAGGGAATCTGTCATATATGTGTGGGCCTGCCGAAGCCCCTCTCTATTTCATTGTTGAAAGTATAACCTAAAGTTTGATCTACCAAACATTGGTTTAACAACATTAAGTTGTTTTCATTATGACAAAAAATGACTTTTTCAAAAGAGCACACAAAAGCAATGAACATGAATCATGATGCAAACAATAGGTCCACACGCCTATTCATACTTCTAACAGGCCACCACTGTGCGTGAATTCTCCTTCAGTTCTGTGTCACAGTCATCCGTAATGAGGAAGCATTAGCATTTCAGTAGAACATTCAATCAACACTGTGCTCAGAAGTTCCTCCACAAATACAGATGTTATATAAGCATATTATAAAGTCCTGTTTGTGAAGGCACAATTGAATATCTATGTTACCACTCATATAGTAACATTTTTGTTAGTGTTGCTTCAAATACAAGGTAATTTTTTTCTGAGAATGACAAATTTAAGATCAGTTTTAAATTTTTGAAATGATAAATACAACATGTATCTCATTTTCTGATTCATGCACTTAGGCAACAATTAAATCTCATTCTAATTTCTGAGACTAAACTTTTTTTAAACATTTAAATGTATTTTATTTAAATATTTTCTGGATTATAGAGTTTCATGTGATTCTGCCTTTACCTCATTTGCAACACAGTTCCTATTTTTAAAAGTATTATAGAATTATCTAGAACGTAATAACTGGAAGTGAAGCACTTACGTTTATAAAATACTGCTTTAAAAGATATGTGGGGCAGAAGTTCATAAATCTTTTCTAAAACGGTCGCTTCACCCACTAACGAGGCATTTACATTCCAGACTTGGACGACGTCGTCTCGGTCCCGAACGCTGACACTGACTCCTATTACTTCGTCATCTAAGGGGAAGGCAGAAAAACAAAGAAATGAGTGATAATTTCAAGTCTGCCTGCACTGCTTTTTAAACACATATTATTTCATCTGTAAGTTATAAATAAGATGATAAAAAGAAGGTGGCACAAGAGAACCCATAATAAATACTTGTTTCTAAGGAGAATTGTTGGACAAAATACAAGTTATTGGGCGAAAGCTGCAGCAATCATATCACATTTAAACAGGGACTTAGATATACAAAGTGTTCTAGCCAAACAAATTTTCCAGGTAAGTAATTTGCCCCTTTAAACATGTTACCAAAGCTTTTGACTCTTTTTTTACTCTGTTTTGATGAGACTTTTTCTAAAATGAGTTGCATAACTCTGCCCTCCGAAAGCCAAGTGAACTCAAATGAACTTTTCCTCGATGCTTGACTGTCTTCGTTAAGAACAGCAAGTACTTTCTCCTGACTTCCTGCTGAGCGTTCATGTACCTTGGGGTGGTCAGTACTATCTGCCTCAAAACTAACTAGACGTGGACTGTGTATTCCAAGCTGCTCTTTCTGCTTTTGGGGGTTCACTTGTCTCCTTTCCTATTGATGCCTCCTGCTCTTTCGTGCTTCCTTCTAGCCATCCCTGTTCCATAGTCAGGCTTTTTAACTGTGAGCTAGAGAATCAATGACCATCTGTTAGCACTGTGTATAAAGAAAGAGTAAAATACCTTTTAAGTGTGGCTCTGCTATCATGGCACTGCAGTAGTTGGACACTAAAGCATTCACCTAAATTAATTAAGAGATGTCTTTTTAAACTAAACTAAATTCTGCATTTGGGGCTATCTTGTAGATATCTGAGAATGGTGGCTGGATCAGTAAAGTTTTTTTTTGTACTGTCCTTGCACACGCTTTGTGTATGTTAATCTGCAGCAAAATGATAGCAGTGAAGACTTCTGACTCCTGGTTTACATGTTTATGACATATTAATGAAACGGGGTCAGCTCTCTGAACCTGTATATCCAGCACCAAGTAAAATGAAAAAGGTAAGCATCACAATTAGAAAATGTTGCTTTAATAAATATGCTTTGCTTAAATTTCTGTAAATCTGTAACTCTAAATAACTTACATCAACAGTTCTTCCAATTGTCTTCTGTAAATTAAAACATTCTATTATTTAGATACAATTTAAATAAGCACATGTCCAATTTACTAAAGGAATTCACCTTCAGTAAAATAATTATTTTCTTTCCTTCTTCCTTCTCTTCTTCACTCCCTGCTTCCTTCTTTCCTTCTTAAATGAATTTGGTCCAGCTAAACTCGTATGATTTGGCACTAAATGGTTCTACTTATAAAAAAGTTTGAAAACAGGCATAGCGAGCCCTACGACATTGTGAGTAGACTGTCAGCCACATTTGGGGGACAGGAGGATAAGCAGGGATCCTGGGGGTTGATAACGTTCTGCTCCTTGACATGGAGGCTTGCTGCAGGGATCTGTTTACTGTAGGAATATCTGTCAAGCTATAGACATGATAGCTCGTACACTTTTTTTGTATGTATGTCACATTTAAACAAAAACTTCCAAAAAATTAAACAGTACCTGACCATGACCATTCAACAGGAACTTATTCCATCAAAATATTTGCTTTTTTAAAGATTTTATTTATTTATCTTTAGAGTGGAAGGGAAGGAGAAAGGGAAAGAAACATCAATGTACGGTCGCCTCTCATGTGTCTCCTGATGGGAACTGGCCTGCAACCCAGGCATGTGTCCCGACTGGGAATTGAACCGCAATCCTTTGATTCGCAGGCCCGTGCTCAATCCACTGAGCTACGCCAGCCAGGGCAAAACATTTGTTTATTTACACCTTTAAAATATACTTGTTAGAGCTCAGTTATGTTAAGTTTTATATGAACATAAAGTTATCACGTAAAGAGGGAAGCTCTGCAGTTTATCACTTTCAAGAATGGTCATGAAGTCACCAGATCAGTCTTTTAGGAAAATATCAGCATTTTCCAGTCTTTTCATATTGCCCATTTCCACACTTTTGGTCACAGGGTGCTAAATATGACAAACTGTCAATATTTCAGTTTGGCTTGGCTGTTGGTAACTAGACATAGCCTACTAGTAACAGTGCTTTCAGAAACTGCATGGTAAAAAGGCTGCAACTCTTATGGAAGGGCAGATCCATCAGCAAACATGTCATAGTTATGAGAGTCAAACAGCAAAACCCTGATTATTTTAGGGTACTGGCAGCATAAGATGTTAGAGCCATGATGAGCCACTGTTTAAAGATGGGGGATGAAGTGACTTACTTCAGGTGGCAGAGACAGGTTCATGGAAGGCTAATGGTTAATAGTTAACGATGCTCTCCTTTCCTGAGTCAACCACAGAACAATAGGTCCTCTCTGCTGAATCCTGGCAATTTATTATTACTTAGATAATTTTCCCTGGTTCTGGAAACAGGAATAGTTCTACTTAGAAAATTTTCCCTGGTTCCAGAAACAGATATAATTTATATGGAAAACATCCTTTCCCAGGGATTTCGTTATTTACATATAATTATACCTAGGTCACATTTTCGCTGCAGATTGTGAAGTTGCTCACCACTCCCTATTAAAATAGAAGAAATATGTATTTCTAAGGCAATTTTATCTTAACTCAGTTTTGTCTTAAGTAAAAAAAAAAGTAGTGTAAGAAGAAAGTAAAACAAAAGCAGAATTATCAAAACTGCTAGTGAGACGGATTTGAAATTTGCCATAGCATTGGCTAGGTGTGCAGGGGCTCTGAAGGTCGCAACCAGCCAAGATATCTGAGGATAAATTAGTCAATACTGATTCACTTACCAAAAAAAATAAATAAATAACTGAAAGCTGAACAGGAAAGATGTAATTCTAAATGTTACCTCTGAAGCATCCACCCAGGAAGACTTGCCCAAGAAAAACAAAACTTTAAACAAGCAATTCAATTCCCGTCTTTGAGTGGCTTCATGATCAAAACAAAGCAAAATAAAAATGGACTTACACAGGCTCTCAGAAATTCACTCAGTATTTGAAATGGTCTCCAAAGTAAAGTCCAGAAGACCTTATATTTTAGCCTTAATTGTGGGGTCACAGCTAATAACATTAAGTACATATTGCTCCCTTTGAGCAGGGGACCAAGAGAGGGACAGGAGGAAGGGGAAAGGGACTGAGAGGGACCGAAAGAATTGTGCCAAACTTCACTGGACACCAAAGGCACTTTCCCCTCAAGAAGAATAGGAAAAGGAAACCAACCAAAAGCTGTGTTAAAAATCCAACTGATACCACATTTTCTTTTCTGTTTGCCTATTTATTTTGGATAGGTGGTCACAGATACTATTAAGATGAGTTATGAGGGAATATACATGTCTATACACAGATGTATGTACATAATATACATATAGCACTAAATGCCACAATCACATGAATAAATCAAAGTAACTTTATACTTGTAAAATAAACAACTTTGAAACATGAAAAAAAGTAAAAAACACAAACTTTTGTAAGTGACAAGCACAAGCCAAGCACACCCGAGCGGGCCCACAAGCCGTGGCTCTTTACCTGCTGCAGCACAGTCTGTGAACTGTTCCCCGATAGTCGCTAACAACAACTCTTTCCAAACTGTAGACTGGTGTGAAAAAGAATAGAAACAAAAAACAAAACCAAAAAAACACAACATACATATATATATGTATATATATATATATTTTTAGACAATTATATCCAGGAGCTAAACAAGTCCCATTTTCCACAACTTCATGTGCACTTTCCATGCCCATGTGTAGAGCCCAAGGCCATCTCCCAATTACAGGTATAAACACTCACAATAGTGTGTGTTGTACAAATAACTTTACACAGATAGATACAGTGATCCAGAATCACAAACTCTTGTGTCCAAAAACCTTGGTGTCCTAAGCCACGAAGCTAATTTGTAGTGAAACCCCTGATCAAATTCAAATAACTGTGGGAAAATGCATTTGAATGACATAATTGTCTGATTTCTTTACCTGTCCCTGATTCAAAACATATTAACTGGTTATAGTTGAATGCTATGAGTGAAATCCTTGTCTTCAAGACCCCTTTCTCTGTTTTTCTTACAGTTTATTAAGGTACTTCAAAGGTTACACAAGTAAAGAGCACTTGAGGAAATTTCTGGTTTATTGAATAATACTAGAGACTTGCAAATTTCTGTTTATTCGAGATAGACTGTTTATGTTAAGTGACAGAACTTAATGAGTGTATGTATGCATTTCCCCAGAAGAATCAGTACTTGGTCTGGTCTACCTCCAGTGAGAAAAAATGGAGTCTTTCTATTTAAGATCTAATGATGCCATCCAACAAACAAGCTATTGAAGTCCTAGAAGTTCTTCTAGTTATTCCCTCCTGCATAGTTCTTGGTCCCATTTACCTTTCTTGCCCTGGTCCACAGGCTCTGAACTCACCCAGAATTGGGTTTGAATCCAGACAGGCTGCTTAGTATCTGTGACCTAGGCAGGTTATCAATCTCTCTGCACAGGTTTTCATAGGTAAACAGGGAATAATAAGAGGGCCTGACCTTCCAGGGATCTCAAGTCCATGAGACTTGAGTGAGACATTATTAGTTCATGAGACTAATGTGCTGAACACATTAGTCAACAAATGTGTTCAAAGGATTTAGCACTGTGGCTGCAGCCAAGGACTCAACCACTCCATAAATAGCTGTATGTTTGCTACATGTCAGAGGCTCAGTACATTTTAACCACAACAATAGTGTTTATTATTACATTCTACTGAGCTGAAAGCAGCCTGGCTGAATTTTTAACCCAGATAACAGCAGTTAAACATTGTGACCTCTTACTTCCAAGGAGGGTTTTCTTTTCTCTTTCCTAGACCATTACTTTCTGGTCTACACGTCCCCCATCTAGAAATCATCCTTCTCTCTCCTATCTGATAGTCCCCACTATCAGTCTCTTATACTGTTACTGATGAAGTTGAGGGAGACAGGAAGTTAGGGAAGGGAAAGTGTCCTGTCCTGTTTTGGATTCAGACAAGGTTGGACCACCAGATTCCCACTTGTTGACAGCTGTGTGTACCAAACTACTCAGGATGGCAGTGCTTGTGAAGTGTTATTATTTGTGACTGAATATGGCCAACTGGGCCAACAAGGAAAGGACAAACGTGCCTTTCAGCCTCTTTTCACTGAAAGTTGGCATCCTGATTGTTTCAACTCGAATTCAGTCTAGTGTCAAAAAATAACATGAAAAAGAAAACTTATTCTTACTGAAATTTTTAAAAACTTATATTGCTTTCTCTTTGTTTTCTGTTCTTACACTGCCTTCTCTCCTTTTTAAGGGGGACAGAGTGGATTCATAGGCCTTAATTAGCTGATTGGCTGCTGGCTCCCCTGACATTTTCTATTATGTATGCCAAATAAGAGCCAAGTCTTGGAGTTATACATTCTGACTAACAGATTGCATCTTTAACAAATAAATCTGGCCGTATCTGTAGATGTGCGCTTATAGGAAAATGACTCCAGCTCAACCGTAGGGGTCTCTGGAGATGGTTCAATTCTTTGAGCTTATCCACATGAAACAAACTGTGAAAAGGTGAGAATTGGTAGCATTTGCCCTTTCATCTATTTTCAAAGAAGCCTTTTGGTTTCCAAGGGCTTATGAACAGATCTGAACATTCGTTTTCAGTCAGCATGATATATTTGAGCATTCCCACCCCTGGAAAATTGAGGTGTCTGAGGCTTGGCCATATCAAACCAGCATCCCACCATGCTATTCCTCTAACCAGGTTCTCATCAACCTCATGTGAAACTCCAAAGAATGGTGAGATCCAGGCCTCCCCAGTACCCCATTCTCAATGCCATGGTCATTCTCAGAACCATGTTGCCTCCACTGGAGGAGGAACATATCTTTGTTAGGAGGAGCCTGCTTGTTGCTTTGTAAAACCAACATCCGCATGGTAAGTATTGCTTGATGAAGAAATGAGTACCATAAAGATAATAAGCTTTCTGTAAAAGTTGCAGGCATTTGGCTCTTTCACAAAGTAAAACTAATACACCATTTCTACAGAGAAGTGCCTTAACATATTTTCAAGGTGACAGTGTAAGACAAAAATCACCAAAGTCAGAACAGCATTTCTAACCCCCAGTTCTGTTCTGCGATGGCCAGGCAGGCTGTCTTAAAAGTACAAAGTCCCATCATTTGCAATCAACAACCCCAAGCTTAGTCAATTCCTGAAAAGGATCAGAACAAACCTACCGTGCTGTCCTTGGGAACTTTCATCTTCCATACGCCACCCTTTGCATTACTCTCCTCTTCCCTGGATCAAAGACCAAGGTCTGAAGTTACACTCAAGGATTAAGTGGTTGTACATATATTTACTTTAACAACAGATGACATCAAAAACAAACAAACAAAAAAGCCCTGGCTGGTGTGGTTCAGTGGGTTGAGCGCTGGCTTGTGAACTAGCAGGGTGCTATTTCAATTCCCAGTCAGGGCACATGCTTAGGTCGCAGGCCAGGTCCCCGGTTGGGGGTGTGCAAGAGGTAACCCATCAGTATTTCTCTCCCTTTCTTTCTCCCTCCCTTCTCCTCTCTGTGAAAATAAATTAATGAAATCTTTAAAAACAAAACAAAACACCAGCATTCAAAAAACTCTCGCCCAGTCCTTTTATCGGAAACAAGTGAATTCAGAGACAAGGGCAGGGAAGGTGATGGGACACGAGGTGCTCATCCCCAAGAAGGTGGTAGTGAGAGGTTCCCTGGATTACCTGAATGGACAAATCAATACAAGTGCTTCACCTGTGTAAGGGCCCTTTCCATCTCAATATCACAACAATGGCATTGCCTCATCTGACTCTCCTATCAACTTGTCTCTTAGGTATATTAGGAGACTAAAAATCTGTTGTGTCTTCCTGTTTAGTGTCTGCTTCCTCTTCTGGTAAGAGCATCCTGACTTCCTTTTGGGGAGCCACTTGTCCCTTACTCTAATGTCAGATCCATTCAGATACGAGTAATGGCACATCTTAGCTTCAAACATGGGCTTGCGACCCAGGTTTGCCCATCAGATACTGTCTTTTGCTAGTGTTTGTAATCTGCCAAGAATGGAAAGGTGACCCATGTGAGCCAGTAAGAGCCAACCCTAGTATTTTCCTGGGGCTAGTGAATGCTAACAGGGATAACCTTTTAGGGTACAAGACTAGATGTACTGTGAACTATTTTTCCACCTCATATGGAGCCTGAAAGTTAAACCAATGCAGAGTAAAGCAAAGTAAGTCTGATGGACAGCATTATGTTTCTAGTAGCACATGAATACTCGTATCTGTCAGAAATCAGACCTACCACTGGACTTCTCAGCTACGGGGCCAAAAATCTCATTTTTTTGCTCGGATTAAGTTCCTGTCATTTGCTACCAAAGGAGATGAGATACATTTCCATTGTACTCATGAGTCCATGACTTAGAATAGTTGGGGGATATGATATAAGGATTTATCACTAACAGGGACTCCAGCTCAGGCAAACTGGCTTTCTGTCTACCATCCTCATCACTGCACTAAACTATGAAAGAAGGACACTCCCTCACCCAGACCCTAGGCCATGGTCAGTACCACACACTTTTTAAGGTTCATGTGAGAGAGATATTTCTGGTGACACGATCTTGTTCAACCATACAACAGGCGTGGATCCTACATCGGTCCCCCTCAACTCCCCACTAGTCTATAAGCTTTTCCACTGAACTGCTCAGGTTGTTTCCTATAGAACTAATGAAAGGAGCCCAAATTATGCAACTGCCACACAAAGGACTGAAACCGTACTTTCAGAGCACTAGTAGCAACCCATTTGTGGGACACTGAACAGGGCCCTCGAGGGAGGAGCACCAAGAAACCTTCTCACCATCCTGAGTCCAATGTGAACAGGGTGGTGGGCAGGGGCTTACTTCATAATTAAGTAAAGCTAAAATTACTTCCTGCATCACCTGGAGAAAAGTGCTTTGGTGCTCCTATTCAGTATGACTTCATGTATTTAATGACGGTTAATCATTTCCCTCCCACCCTAACCTCCAGTTGATGTTAGACACTTACCAAAGTGGTCGCCTCTCTCCTCTCATTAAATGATAACTACATCTCAAAGGCAGGCTAGTCACAGGAGGGATATTATTGTACACACTCCAGAATATCTTTAAAAGAAAAACACTTTGTTTAATATACCCAGTACTGATTTTTACTATGCCACTAGATTATAAAATTAATGTATCAGACAACAAATCAGAATCTCATTAAGTCTTATCCATTCAAAATAGATTTTTCTCAGTGTTCTCATTTTTCGCCAGAAAATTTAATATTAATATTTTAAAATGTTCCTTGAAGCCCTGACAGAGTAGCCCGGTAGGTTAGAATGTCTACTCAATACACCAAGGTTGTGGGTTCATTCAATCCCCAGTCAGGGCACATACAAAAAATCAACCAGTGAATACATAAATACATGAACAACAAATCGATGTTTCTCTCTATCTTTTCCCCTTCGAATCAATTTTAAAATATTTTTAAAAGAATTAAAAAATAATAAGCCCTGGCTGGTGTAGCTCAGTGGATTGAGCACGGGCCTGCGAACCAGACAATCGCGGTTCGATTCCCAGTCAGGGCACATACCGGGGTTGCAGGCTGGTTCCCTGCAGGCCAGTTCCCAGCAGGGGATGCATGAAAGGCAACCATACATTGATGTTTCTCTTCCTCTCTCCTTCCCTTCCCCTCTAAAGATAAATAAATAAAATCTTTAAAAAAAAAAGAATTAAAAAATAAAACAAAATATATAATAATAATAAAATAAAAAATGTTCTGTGCTGAAGTCAAGCCAATTTCCATGGGTCAGAATGCTGTGGTTATTAAGCAAACATTTCTGTGCCATGTATCAACACATAAAACTGGGTAAGGATCTTGCTAATCATTTTTCTGACAGATAGACTGCATCTAATAAAGCCTGTAGTGCTGAATATATGCGCTGAACCATATTTCCTGTAACACAGGCTTGGTTCTGAGCCTAAAAGAAGTCTACACCCCTTTGGACTAAGTGACGTGGTGTGAAGGAAGAGGCAGAGAAGAGTCACCTGAGGTGCCCTGTCCTCCTCTGTTCCCCTAGTGGGAACACTCAACAGCTCTGTTGCCCAAGATACAGGGCGTATGGACTGCATATTTGTGTTCTCCTCAAACTCATATAGTGACTTCATATAGAAGGCGGAGCCTTGGAAGGTAATTAGACACATGGATGGAGCTCCATGATGGCATTAGTGTCCCTGTAAGAACGGGAAGAGAGGGAGCCCCCTCCCCCTCCACCATGTGGAGACACAATGAGGAAATGGCTCTGTCTACAAATCAGGAACAGGGCTCTCACCAGAACCTGACCATGCTGGCACCTCCATCGTCCTCAGACTTCCAGCCTCTAGAACTGTGAGAAATCAATTTTTGTTGTTTAAGCCACCCAGAACATGGTATTCTGTTACAGCAATGAGAACGAATGAACACAGAGTGGCTGGTAGGCAGAAGCATTGTATAAAAATAATAGAGTAATAGTAATAATAATAATAGTAATAGTGCCAAGCTTTGGTCTATTAAGGTTTATATGTTTATATAATTTGTCCTAATAACAACCTCATTAGGAGACACTACTATTATGCTTGTTTTATAGATAAGAAAATTGAAGCACAGAGACTAACCTGTTCAAGCATCACTGTCTGGTATGACCATTAGGATTTATGTAAGAATTGTGTTTATGAAGAACAAAACCTTTCCCAGCTGTTCAGAATAGGATACAGAATTACTCAGCTACGAATTCCATGAGAAGAATTACACCACAAAGCAGGAATATTCTTCCATGTAGTGAGGTAAGTAGAGGGTGACTGTCTGTGTTTCATAGTGGGTTTGAAGGGAGCAGCACAAGCAGTAGAACAATTAGAACAACTTGTCCCAGAGTGTCATGAATAAAGTAGCCCTGTTGGAATGAGATTTCATCTATGTAGACTAATGACCCTTGACGGTTGTTTGGTTGTTCGAGTCTGCCTTGTGTAAAAGTTAAAGATGAATTAATTGCAAGGGCAGCAACAATGAGTGGTAAGAAAACTGAAGGCAAAAAACTACCTGCCTGTAGACTTATTTATTAGGGATGCCTTGAATCCCTTGCCTATAGCAACACTAATGTGGGGAACAGCTGAAAATGGATTTGTAGAAACAGCAGCTCCTCAAACAGTATCCATCTTTAGGGAAAGGGATCACTGTTTACCACCCCCAAAATATGACTTTTGAGATACTAATTATTTTGTGCTGGTTATTTTTAAAGAACAAAAGACTCAGAAAGAACCAAGAACTCTTCCCCTTTCCTGCCTAAAAGAATTCAGATAGGAAAACCTTCTTCAAAAAGGCAGCCTTAGCATATTCACCTTAGCATATATGAATTAAGTGTGGCAGACATGGAGGATACAAGCCAGTTTATTAAACACCCTTCTATTTCCCATAGTTTCTGGGGCACCCAGCATGAATTTGGTTACCACATTTGCTCTTTCTCATCTACCAGTAAATTGTCTGCTTTTCCTTTGAAGTCCCAAAGCCCTGGCTCCCTCTCCTTAGACCACGATGGCACATACAAGGTCTGTCTGCAAAAAGTCCAGTCATCGTTAATATAATGGGAACGGTTTGCACAATATCGATGTAACCTGGCAGCCAAGTCGAGTGGACTGGAATGCATATGTATGAACTATGATGACTTCACTGTACTAGTCAGTGGGGGCAGTAGACGCCACTGAGTGAGCATGTGTACTGTGTGGTCATTGCATTCAAAATGACTGAGTAAAGCAACAAGTCTGTATAATATTTTGCGTTGAGCTTGAACATTTCTCCACAGAAACTACTGGGATGATTCAGAAGGCTGCAGCTATGGGCAACTGGCATTTGGCAGCTTCATCATGACAACCTGCTTGCTCATGCATCATGTCTCATGCAGAATTTTTTCATGAAACATCAAATTACCCAGGTGACTCAGCTCCCCTACAGTCCAGATTTGGTGCCCTGTGACTTCTGGCTTTTGCCAAAACTAAAATCACCTTTGAAAGGGAAGAGTCTATGGCCATACCACCCTGAACATGCCCGATCTTGTCTGAAAGGGAAGAGATTTCAGACTATCGATGAGATTCAGGAAAACATGACAAGGCAGCTGATAGCAACTAGGAAAACTGTGTGAGGTCCCAAGGTGCCTACTTTGAAGGGGACTGAGGGGTCATTGTCCTATGTACAAGTTTCTTGTATCTTGCATCTTGTTCAATAAATGTTTCTATTTTTCACATTACATGGCAGGATAACTTCTGGACAGACCTTGTCATCCTCAACTGTCCGGTGGGTCCCTGAGTCTCACAATCTTTTGGAACCCCAAAAGAATTTATTATGTGCATACATAATAAATTAGTTCATTTTTCTCCTATTAATCTGTCTCATGTCAATTTATTAGTTCAGCCCAAAGTTAGAAAGGCAGAAAGAAAATTATTTTTCCACCCTCATAATTTCTACCCTATAAATGGGTTGCTCTTAGTGTAAAGAATGAGATTACTCCAATATTTCAGCTTCTGTCTGTGGTACACACATGAATAGGTAGAACTAGAGTTTGATGCCAGGCATTTTGATTTCAAAACCCGTGTTATTAACCTCTAGGCTATTTTCTTTGATGATATTACTCTGTGTTTTTGGCATATCTTTCTTCCACCTTGGAAGCCATGGACCAAGTCATGGAATCACAGAATGAAGGAATGTTTAAAGCTGTTTTCCCTTACTAGCATCAAGCATGGCGGTGCCTTAGCTGCAGACTGGGATCCTCACTATGCTGTGGCAATGACCTGTGTAGAATTTATAGGCAAGACTATGCTAAATCAGAAATTTCTGCCTCCGGTAAAACCAAAAGGACTTTGGTGCAGGCAAACTTCAGACAGGTTTCCTGAAAGGCGCCCCACACCAGAGCACCTGCCCTACTCTCTGCCAGAATTCTTGAGTCCTGACTTTTTATCTACTGGTATAAGCACCTGGAGGGGTGGGAAGGGGGAAGGCTTCTTCTGTTCCAACGCTAAGAAAACACCCTAAAGATTGTGCTAAAGTTTATAGCTTTACAAGCTTCTCTTGAAAACAGAAACAAACATTTATTTTGTTAGTCTTGGCAAATTTGACAGCAGGAAACTACAGCCCAAGAAGATACAACAACAGACTTAACTCTGACTTAATGTACTTATAAAGCACATGGTTGCACATTTGTGCATGAAAAAAAATAAAATACCCCATGACATTAAAAAGAGCTCAATTTTTAAAGTATATGGCATTAAATTGGTCTATTTTCTTGTCGCAAACCTCATACAACTTAGTAGCTTTGTGTGATGGAGGAAGAGCTCAAGGAAGGAGCCCAGCACCCCGCTGCTCCTCAGACCCTCTTCTTCCGTGTGGAAGTAGAAGGACTGTTTCACTGTAAGGTTGATGATTCACGACTGTTTTCCTCATAACACTTTTTTGTTACTGTTGAAACACCTAAACTTTACTAGAGATACAGAACCTTTCATATAGATTTCACAAGAGATTAGGCTTATAATTAATTCTATTTGGGTTTGTGAACAACAGATTGTAGTAAAGCTAAAATTATGTACAATGCTTATTAATGATGGTCAAGTGCTTTTCAAAAGCCTAATGATAACCCCCAAGGGCAAGGAGAAGTATAAGAGCTGGGAGTCATTCACTCAGTCAGCAATTGTGGACTCTGCAAGGAGTCTTTGGGGAATGGAACTGAGTGCATGAGGGGCATCCTTTCCACAGAGTCTACTCCTTGGTGGGAAGTTCTTAAACATCATTCTGGCACCTCTTCTGTTTAGAAACTAAGGCCAGATGGCTGTCTAATAGAGTCTTAAATCCAATGGAATCTGCCTGGATTTAAGTCCAAAGTTTCCAGGATGACCTTGATAGGGCACACAGTCCTTGAAACCCTAGTTTCCCTCTCTGTGTAACAGGACAATACAACAATTTCATTGGGTAATTCAATTATTAGGTGGGAAGTGAAAGTGTGTGTTAAGCCTAAAGTAAGGAAGCAAGGTGTAATTAAACTCCTTAAACAACATGACCACTTGATAAATCCCTAGTTTACTGGTTCAGATTGGAGCAACTATGCCCCACCAGATAGTCTTTTCCCAAATAGATGATCCTTCACTACCAGAAAAACTGGTAAATTTTCTCCTCCAGTGTCTGGAAAGTAAAACAAGCAAAAATACCCAGCAAATATACCTAAAAAATAAAACAAAATCCACAAAGTCCAGGTTTCCTTTTGATGGTTGTAGCATATGAGGCAGGAGAGCATTTTGAAACATTAAACACATATTTTCTTTCAACGGGTTCTAGTTGTCTGGGACTTGCTTCCCACCAACTGAACCAATGGTATTTACGGGAATAACAGATCAAGGAGGCTCCTGAAGAGCTTAATGGATGTTTTTAACTCATGGGGGACACAACAGGCTGAAAACAAAGTGCTTCTGATTTGCAATAGCTGGTTACCAGAGACAGAAATGGGTTTTGCTTTGAATTCCAAAAGGGCTTGACTTAATATGAGAGCCCAAGTTTTGAGGACTAGTGGTCAGGAAGGTAAGATGAAGGCGTCAGGGCCATTTCTCACCATACAGGGAGCCAATAGAAAAACACAAGGTCCGGCTGGGCAGCCAACTGGGCTTTGAACTTTGGGAGACTAGGACAGAGTCCCACCTCCTGAAAAGTTGGGGGAAAGAGCAGAGCAGCATGTAGCCTGCTACTTGGGCAAAGCCCGTAGGTAGATGATCATTGATGCTAATATTTTTAGATACAAAGGGGCTTCTTAGAAAACTGAAAGAACTGGTTTCTGAATTTTGAAAGAACTGAATTCAGAGTCCAACGAAGAGTGATACGCTGTGAAGAAGCGACTAGACAAAAATAATAGGGGGCAGAACTCCTAGAGGGTGACCAGGAAATATATGGTGAATAAGGGCTGTTTAGTAAGGTTTGTGATGAGAAAGAAGGGCTCCTTTACACAGGGAAATTTAGGCCCTGCTTTTAGGCAGAAACAACTATGTCTACTGTTTCTCAATTGCCTTCAGCTCAAAATAATCCTTTTGATAAGTGGCATATTCCCAATTCCTTCAGAAGAGACTAAGTTTTACCTTTGAAGTGACTAAACTACTTTTACTTTGCAAGACCTGACCTCTGCACCCCCTCCCACGCATGACAGGGCCTGCACGCAGCTGACATGGAAGTCATAGGTGATCTTCCTTCCATTTCTGCACAACTGGGTCATAACTAAAAATGTTGATCCCGTAACATGTGATGAATAAGCAAATGATAATAAAGAATCTTGTTATTATTAGCCTGCAATTACCAGAAATATGAAACAGACCTTGCTGTAAGTCCCTATCTCTCTCTTTCTGGTGTGGAGTTTTTCTTGCTATACGCCCACCACCCCCATTCACTGAGATGATTCCCTTCAGATAACTCTGCTGCAGGATACCACATGCCCTGAGCTGCCATTCTGTGCCCAGAGCAATGAGTACTTGGCACCGTGCTTCCCATCATTCTCCATGATCAATACTGACCTATAAAACTTCTCCTTCTGAAAGGGGCAGCAGACTCATTTTCCAGGGATCTGGAAAGCTATCTGTTGTCCAAACTTAATGACCGTGACAGCACAATCCTACACTTCTGATAAGGGATGATGTCTTGATGTCACAATTATAGAAGGAACATTTTCTTAATTTTATCAGACTATAAATATTTTAAAGATGACCTTCTCTTTAAAATAAATGGCGTGTATGATTCCACTTACAGAAGAAATATGAAGTGTATGTTTTATTTAAATATAAGTAAAACATAAGTGAGCTTATGGGAAATATTGGGTAGAGCATAGTACAGGTGAGATACAATGCAACAGAACTCGAAGTCACAACAACAACTGAGGAGAGGCAGACGGTGCACAGGGGTGGGTTTTCAGGTGTGTGGCAGCAAAACTGGAAGACACTAGGAGTGAGGGAGCCCTCCCTTGCACATCAAATCTGGGCAGGTAGATCTTCATTCCCCCACAGGTAAAATCAGGCTTGTTTAGAAGCTGTATCTTACTCTACAGAGTATTCATTTAGGACATAAAAACACAGAAGAAATGTAGAATATTTGGACATGTTCCAAGAGAGTAAAAGAAAGAAGCACCTATAAAACAAATTTACATGAAACAAAGGAATTTTCCAAGAAAGGCAGGAAAGTTGGAAATAAATTTAAGTCTAAGCAGACAGAATTATTGTTGGCCCTGACAACAGTGTCCTCAGCAGGGGTTATTAGGTCATCTGGAAGCACCCACCTCCTCATCTGGGGTGGAACTGAAAGAGAACTGAACTCAATAGGAGCAGGATGACGAAAGAGACACAGCATGACTGGCTGTTTCCACTGGCTGTTGGGGCCACTTACCTCTTAGCCTCAGCCTCCCCACTAATGAATGGGCATAATGATTCCCCCACCCTACCAAGACCTCAAAATACAAAAAGATACATGGTCTTTATGAAAAGCATGATTCTTACATTTCACCCAAACATAAATGGGGAAGAAACAGACATGAGTAGGATGCAATTTTTTAGTGCTAACATGAAGTTCAAGAATCAACCTACAACCACAGAATAAAAAGACAGTGGGACAAAAACAAGTCTTCAAACGACCTTAAGATGGGCACCTAGGCTAGCAGTTAAATACTAAGGACTATTCACAGATATTCACTCAAGGGCTAAAACCCCAAAAGTTATTGGTAATTTAGATATGTTTTCCTAAGTAGGGGTGTTACTAGTTGTGCTATAAATACTTCAAATAAATAATCTAGAAATAGTAGCACAGTTTGCTGATATAAAACATGACTCAGAAAGTAAAAAGATGCTCCAATAAAAGTAGGCAAATGATGGCAAATGAGCTGATCATTATGATTGGCTCTACATAGTGCCTTCTACCTCCTATACCACTTCATTCTCACACCCTTGTAATACAATTGGTGTCACAATTACTCCCATCTTAAAGATGTGTAAGCAGGTACAGAGAACTTAAGCAACTTGCCCAAGCTTATATGTAGCAGATATGGGATACAAACCCAAGCAGTCTGACTACCCTGTACCAGAGCCCACATCCTCACCAAGCAACTGATGGAGTTGAGGAGTGGAACCCAACGACACTTTAGTAAAAGCTGATGAAATCTGAGGGCCTACTAAGTGCGAAACACTGCTGAAAACTACATGCAACCTCAACCCTCAATCAACCAGAGGGAGTAAGCACTGCTAAAATCTCAGTTTCTCCATGAGGAAACCGAGGAGATGGAGACATTAGAGATAGGACAGAACTTCCTGTCTACTTAGATCAGTGTTCCATTATCGTCTCTGCACCTGAAGGAGCCCTTTTTCCTTATCACTCCCTTGTGAAATTTTAATACCACAGAGAGACTGTATATCTGTTTATGTATTGCATGTATAATTGTGCTGTATGCATAAAAAGAGTAAGATTTTTTGGCTCATCAAGAATCCATTCTTGCCCCCCATTAAGAAAGTAAAGCCTACAGCTTAATGGATCCTTATATGATCAACCTGTTGTGACTCAAGAACATGGTTCATTTATTAATTTCTCATTCATTCATTCATTCATCTAACTTTGCAATATTTACTGAGTAATAGGAACTAGACAAAATAAGTACTCTGTGATCCCATTTATATGAGGTTCAAAAAAACTGAAATGAATATATGGTGATGGGAATGTGAATAGCGGTTGCTTCTGGGAGAACTGGCTGAAAAGGGGCACAAAGGAACTTTCTGGCATGATGGAAACTTTTTTATCTTGATCTGGGTGATGGTTACATGTCTGCATACTTTGCCAAAATTTACCAAACTGTGCACTTAAAAAATCTTCACTAACTAAATACAAATTATATCCCAGTATAGTTTTTAAGAAAGCAATTCCTAGTGTGTACCAGCCTGGGTACTTGAAAGTGGTCCCTGAAGCCCCTGTCTAACTGGCTGCAGGTGCCAGAGCTTACCAGTTGCTTCATGTCATCATTCAGCATGGGGGAACATGAATGACATCTTCATCTGACTGCACCCAGTTGGGCCAGACTGCCCTGAAATTTGAGGCACAGCTCCAATAACCCAATGTCCCTCTCGTTAGAGGGACAGTCTAATGAGTCCCTCAAAAATCCATGGGATCTAAGAACATTCACATGAAGACAGGCTTTAAATTCAAGTGCTCTGAGGTTTAAACAATAGCTGCTTCACCACAGGAGAGAAGAGAGAGAAAGAAGCTCATAACTGTCTCTGATTGGTTATCACAGCAGCACTGATGTTTTGCTTTCTACATGCTTACATCATTTTCCCGACTAGATAACAAATAGTCTATGGTTGAGACTGTGTCTACTCCACTTACTGCCCTACCTGGAACCACATAACTACAAATACCAAATTTCCTGCCAAATATTGGGAAAATTCTGAAAAAAGCTCTTTGTGCTACTTCTGTATGTGAGAGGATGCCTAAGACTTGCAATCTAGTGACAATCTAATAGAATTCCTAAGACATTAAAAAATTTAGGGGCACAAACAAAAGGAAAACTATTTAAATATGGCCTTCTAAAAACTTCTGGACTTGGTCAATGCAATTATAAAACAGACTTAAAAACGTTATTTTCTCTGTAGTGTATTAAACTAGTAAAGGAGGAGAAACTTGATAGAATTTGCTTTTGAATAAAACAGAAATTTGATCAACTAAATAAACCAGCTTTTTAAAGAAATGCTTACCCTAAGAGTTGGAGACAGAAAAAACTAACAGAATTAAGCTTGTATTTGTTGAGAACATATCAAGTATTAGGCTAAGTAAGGTATAAACATTATACTACTCAACCCTCACATCAATGAAGAAGGTACTATTGGTATACTAAGTTTACAGAAATTAAAAGGGTTGAAACTTGCCCGGTTGAGGACAGAGGAATTTGAACATGAAGTAGGGAACTTGGTGTTAGACCTTTCACTTCTATGCTAAGCATTCCCCTGCCCCTATGTGTTGCTACAGGTGCTGCCAGTGCCTCTCGCAGATGGGAAATAAGAGCTCAGACAGGGAGCTGGTGTTGGGATGGGGGCACAGGTTCATGTCTTCCTAACACAGCACAGTCTGCTGCTCATGAGGGGCTGTGAAAGGTTTAGGCAGTAGATAAGTTTTAGCAGGCCCTGTGGGGGTGTGCTCAGCAGGCCTCTGGGGTCGTATGAGTCAAGGACAACTGCACCAAAATGGACTGCAACGCTATCACCAGAGCAGAGACCTGGGTGGGGCTTCCAGCACAGTGGCAGTTTTCAGGGTAGAAGATAAAATAAAGTCCAGCATATAGCATGTGATTGGGTATGCCCCTTTTTGGGTCTTACCTGTACTGTTTGTACCGTGTAGATTTTCTTCAGATTTGATGCACACTCAGCTGCAGTGGCTCCAGGGAGGGATCTAAGCAAAAAGACAAAGAAATGTAAGACAAATAGTCAACATTCATGAATTATTCCACAGTACAGTCTTCAGATGTTCATGCAAACCAGGTCTGCAATCACAGAACGAACATTTCTAGGATCTGTTAAAATTTAAAATGCAAAATTCCTACTTTGTGAAGTCATGGGTTTGCTTCTCCTAAAAAAGAAACTTATTTTGTGGAAAGTTAGTAGAAAAAAAACAGAAATGTACGTAAGAAAGGTATTAGAAACCTTAAAATCACATTTTAAAATACTAATAAAATAACCCTGTAATAAATAACCAAGCCTTTGCCTAGGACTTGGGATGAGAAACTGTGCTGACTGCACAGGTGACAATGAAAATGCCAGGTCACTGACCTGGTTATGTTTGACAAACCTCTTAGCTCTCAGTGGTTAAACATTCACAAACTCTTGAGAAACAGAATGACTTCTGCCAACTTTAAGAAAACATGACTACTAAAAATTAACTTTAGTTTTGCTAAATTTGCATGTGTTGCCAAAACACTTGCCTTTAGAAAATATTTTATCATTTTCCCTGGCTGATTTAATTAGCTCTGCTGAACTTCAGGGTCAGAATACATTAATCTCTAGTTTGCCTATATTCCACTAGATGGCAACATACTACAGGTTTATTCACCAAAAAACCCCCATGAACTATGACTAGCTTTACTCAGCACTGGTTCCTATAACATGATCTCATCAATCCTTAGAAGACTTAATTATAAACACCTTTTCTTTCTCCCTATACTGAATTAGCAGTTTTTGCTAAAAAATGTTGGTGTCCAGCTACATCAAGCTTATGGTAAAAATTCACCACTCAGTCTTGAAAGTGCCATGTCTGTCTACCAGTAAGAAATAAGAGGCTTGGTGTGAGAAGAGAATGTACTGTCATGGCTGATCCATTTGGATCTGAAATCTATAAAATGGATGCTCTTTACCCATTACTGACCTTCAGAGACACAGCCCCCAGGGAACCTCAAGATGTTGAACTTCCTGGATAGTTGTTATGCACACTGGTAAGTGCACAAGCTCACATAGCTCAGCAGTAGAGGGGACAGCAAAGCAAAGGGCCAGGCCAAGGGGTCTTGGTATTTGGTGGGGAGGGGGAACATGAGGCACAAGTGGCAGGGCTCTACAGATGACATTCCTCAAACTACGGACCAATGAATGTTACCTGGGTGTCAGGCCTGAGTACCATACATCAGCTCCTTAGGCTGGTGGTTACTAAGTACAATTATGGATTGATTAGTTTGAAGGCAAACAAGGGACCCCTGTTGAGCAGGTAAAGTCTGATAAATCTACCTGAAGCACTGGGTTTACAACTCATTTCTAGTTGTTTATAAAGAAGCTGGACATCTTTTTTTTTTTTAAGTAGATCCACAATAATGACCATAATTGCGTTTTGTTGCCAGACTTGAAGCCTCATATAACTATGCTGAAGAGCATGGTGAAGAGTAAGATACTAATTTAGTACCTTGCTATGACAGTGCCTGCCTGTGATTCATCCATCAGTTTATCTGGACTGTCTGGACATGGGGGTGCTAAAGTTCTGACTTCGATAACATTGATCTGCTGTTTAATGCAGGCTTTTACACTATTTTCAGCTAAAATTATGAAAATATTGGTGGAAAGTTTTTAAAAACCTTAAACTTTTTCTGAAGAGATAGTCACATGAAAAGTCTATTGCTGTTATATGAAAATTCACTGGTATTTATTCTGGTACTAACTTTTCTTCCTTTGAAAAGTCTAGCTGACCTCCCAAATGAGCATGTCCAGTACAGATACCCCACCTCATTCAAATCACATAGGATAATGGGTACAAGGCACCCCTATAGGGGATGCTGGGGTCCAAAGGGAGTAAATGCAGTTCATATTTTTTCATTTTAAAACTATATATTTCAATTTTTACTAGTTTTCAAAGTTACATTTCAATTTATAATGCTCCAGAACAAGAATAATTTGTATGTTCCCCTCATACAGGATTCTGTCATCTAAAGCAAATCCAATGTGAGAACACAACCATTTCAACCCAGAAGGAAGGTCATTGATGAACTTGTTAAATGCCTCTGGTCTTTTACTCATACTCTAGTGGAAGAGACCATTAAACAAAGTCATTTATGTCCATTCAATTTCACATTGTTATGATCATTTAAACATTATTAGCCACAGTTGACACATATTATTATATTAGTTTCAGGTATACACCCCAGTGATTACACATTACATAACTTACTAAGTGATCATGATAAATCCGGCACCCACTTGACACCATACAGAGTTATTAAAATATTATTGACTACGTTCCTTATGCTGTAACCTACACCTCTGTGGATATTCTACAACAAGCAATTTGTACTTCCTAATCCATTCACTTTTTTTCACCCATCTTCCCAACCCACCTCCTATCTGGCAACTGCCAAAATGTTCTTTATATCTGAGTCGATTTCTGTTCTGCTTGTTTATTTTGTTTTTAGATTCAATTGTTGATATGTATTTTACATATAACAATATGACATTTTACTGTTCATATTTTTTCCTCTCCTTTTTTAAGGAAGACCCTTTAACATTTTATATAATACTGATTTTGTGGTGATGAACTCCTTTAGCTTTTTCTTATCTGGGAAGCTCTGTATCTGTCTTACCTTCCATTCTAAATGATAGTTTTGCTGGGTAGAGTAATCTTGATTGTAAGTCCTTGTTTTTCACTACTTTGAATAATTCTTGCCAATCCCTTCTGGCCTGTTAAGTTCCTGTTGAGAAATCAGCTGACATTGTTATAGGAGCTCCCTTGTAGGTTACTAACCTCTTTTCTCTTGCTGCTTTTAAGATTCTCTCTTTATCTTTAACCTTTGGCATTTTAACTATGATGTATCTTGGTGTAGGCCTCTTTGGGTTCATCTTGTCTGGGATTCTCTGTGCTTCCTGGACTTGTATGTCTAATACCTTCACCAGGTTTGGGAAGTGTTCAATCATTATGTCTTCAAACAGGTTTTCAATGCCTTGCTTTCTCTCTCTTCTTCTTCTCCCTATGATCATGAATGTTGGTATGCTTGTAATTGTCCCAGAGACTCCTTACATTATCCTCATTTTAGGGGATTCTTTCTTCTTTTTGCTCTTCTTAGTGGGTTCTTTTTGCTTTCTTATATTCCAAATCACTCATCTTAGTCTTGGTTTCATCTACTCTACTGTTGATTCCATGTAAATTATTCTTTCTTTCATTTAATGTACCTGTCATTTCCGACTGGTCCTTTTTTAATGCTGTTGAGGTTTTCACTAAGTTCCCTGGGCATCCTTATAACCAGTGTTGTGAACTCTCTAGTGGACTGCTTGTCTCTATTCTACTTAGTTCTTTTTCTGGAGTTTTGTTCTGTTCTTTAATTTGAACAGGTTTGTCTCCTCATTTTGGCAGCCTCCCTGTGTTTGTTTCTATGTATTGGGTAGAACTGCTATGTCTCCTGGGCTTGGTAGAGTGGCCTAATGTAGTAGGTTTTCTGTAGGGTCCAGTGGCATGGTCTCTGTTCACCTGAGCTGGGCGCTCAAAGTGCACCCCTATGTGGGCTGTGTAAACCTTTCTTTTGTAGTTGAGCCTTGATGCTGTTGGCATGTCAATGGGAGGGATTTACCCCCAGGCTGATCAGATGCAAGGACTGGCTGCAACCAATGACCACTGACCTCTAACAACCATGAAGGATCAGCTGTGCCCATTCCATAGAGCAGGACATACTTCAGAAACACACCCTGGTGCCTGCTAAGTCTGAGCCTTAAGTGTGTTGCCTATGGAGATGGTTGGGTGGTAGAGCTTCAACATGGTTTGAAGATGTCCAGTGGGTGTGTCAGCTCTGAGGCCTTCTGGGAGATGCAGACCAAGGTTAGCCACCACCTATGTTCTGCCCAGGGCCACCTAGCATGGACTACAAAATGATCTGCAGACAGCTGCTATTAGTGCTGGGTTTGGAAGTGTCTGGGAGAGGCCAACCTGTGAATCAAGGCAAGCTCCCAGTAATGCCCACTTGCTGAGTTCCTATCCACACCACGGTTTTTGCTGAATCCCATTTTTAATACTAGATTATGTCCATATAACTTTCTTAGAACAGCCTCTTTTTCAATGGAACAAGATACAGAAGGCCCTCACTAAAACCAACAGGATCATGTCAACGATAGCTCTATTCTGGTTAATATCCTACAATGTTTGAAAGGAAATATGTCAGCTTCTATGGAAACTGACTTTTCTAATTTGTTACTGGAAGAAGGTTGGAGTCTGTGATCTGAAAGGCTCCTTCCAGGTGTTGCAGTTTCATGAATATCCAGATTTCAAAGTAACAAAATGGAGTTATCAGAACTTCTCATGGTAGTAAATATTTGGATTGTCCAGTGCAAGACATGGCATTATTCTGCGAGCCAAACCTCTCACGGTCACTAAAAATGCCAATAGACTAACCCTCATGTCTGAACCTTGGACATATTCAATACACAAAACCAGGCCACATACAGAGAACCAATTTTAAAATAGGCAAACAAGCTGAGATTTTTATTAGTCTGCCTTGTAAACAGGCCACTGTGTGCTAGACTTGCTGGTTCAACACTGATCCAGAAGCTGTACTGTCTACTGTTCCTGTTTCTTTCTTTAAAAAAATATGGAACGCTTCATGAATTTGCGTGTCACCCTTGTACAGGGGCCATGCTGATCTTCTCTGTATCGTTCCCATTTTAGTACATGTGCTGCCGAAGGGAGCACTGTTTCTGTTTCTTAAAGCACCAGTGCAGGCTGTTAATGGCAAAACAGCAGCCTTGGTGGTGACAGCCCACACCTTCTCTTCCCTGTTCTGCTAACAGATAGTTGTAGCAACTAGAAGATAAGTTTCAGTAGTGAATTTCTTTGAAAGAAACATTTTTATTGGTATCACATGTAGAGTATCTTTTACTTATTTATTTACTTTTCTGTTTTATTGTTGTTCAAGCACAGTCATCTCCATTTCCCCCCATCACTCCCCTCCACACAAACCACCCCACCTTCCATCCTTGATCCTATCCCCCTTTTGCTTTGTCCATGTTCCTTGATGACCCTTCCCTTTCTCCCCCATTATCCCTTCCCCCCTACCACCTGATTACTGTCAGTTTGCTCTTTATTTCCATGTCTCTGGTTACATTTTGCTTGCTTGCTTGCTTGTTTTGTTGATTAGGTTCCACTTATAGGTGAGATCATATGGTATTTGTCCTTCAATGCCTAGCTTATTTCACTTAGCATAATGTTCTCCAGATCCATCCATGCTGTCAAGAAGGGTAGGAGCTTCTTCTTTCTTTCTGCTGCATAGTATTGCATTGTGTAAATGTGCCATAGTTTTTTGATCCACTCATTTACTAATGGGCATTTAGGTTGCTTCCAGCACTTGGCTATTGTGCATTGAGCTGCTATGAACATTGGGATGCATAAAATGGAGTACAAATAGCTTCTTCAACAAATGGTGTTGGGAAATCTGGACAGCTACATGCAAAAAAAATGAACCTAGACCACCAATTTACACCATACAAAAAAGTAAACTCAAGATGGACAAAACTGAAATATAAGTTGTAACACCATAAAAGTCCTAGAGGAGAACACAGGCAGGAAAATCTCAGATATTCCAGGCAGCAACATTTTCATCAATATGTCCCCTAGAGCAAGAGGCATGAAGGCAAGAATAAACAAATGGGACTTCACCAAAATAAAAACCTTCTGCATGGGTAAAGAAAACATCAACAAAATGAAAAGGGAACCAACTGTATGGGAAAATGTATTTGCAAATGATACCTCCTCGAACAAGGGTTTGATCTCCAAAATATATGAAGAACTCACGTGACTACACTCTAGGAAGACAAACCACCCAATTAAAAAATGGGCAAAGAGAGACTTCCGCCAAGATGGAGACATAGGTGGAGACACCGTGCTTTCTCACACAACCAAGTTTAGAGACAACAAAATATTAGCAATAGAAAATAGCCAGAACACAGAAAATTGAACTTTTCAGAAGTCTGATAACAACAAATTCTTCAGCCTGACCAGTAAGAGGGGCAAAGCCAGCAGCTGGAGGAGAGGGGTTGCACTGGAAAACTGGGTCAAGACAAACTCAGGCGTGCAGATGCCAGGCGTGGGATTGCAATGGGTGGGCCCAGTGAGTGACCCAGTGAGTGACCGGAGGACCCAGTGAGGGTGCAGGGCAGTGGGTTGACTATGGTCTCCAATTCGTGCGCAGATAGACCAGCGAGGGAGTGGGCACTGAGACGGGACCGAGAAGGACCCAGCAGCAAGAGGCAGCAGAGGGGACCGCCATTTCCCTGCTCTGACCCCGCCCCCACATACAGCGTCACAACCCAGTGACCTGGGTGGCCCCGCCCTGGTGAACATTTAAGGCTCCGCTCCTCATACTTAACGGGCACAAACAGACCAAAAATGGCTCAAAGCCCCAGAGCCCATAACTCTAAGTGACAAAGAAATAGCAAAACTTTCAGATGCACAGTTCAAAACACTGGTGATCAGGATGCTCACAGAACTGGTTGATTTTAGTCACAAATTAGAGGAACACATGAAGGTAAAACTAATTGAAATGAAGGGAATTGCACAGGAAACCAATAGCGATAAAAAGGAAACTGGGACTCAAATCAAGGGAGTGAATCAGAAGGAAGAAAAAAATTACCAAACAAGAAAATATGAAGAAACAAGAATTCAAAAAAATGAGGAGAGACTTAGGAACCTCCAGGACATCTTTAAATGCTCCAACATCTGAATTACAGGGGTACCAGAAGGGGGAAAGGCACAGCCACCAGTGGAAAACTTATTTGAACAAATAATAAAGGAGAACTTCCCCGTTCTGGCAAAGGAACTAGACTTCCAGGAAATCCAGGAAGCTCAGAGAGTCCCAAAGAAGTTGGACCCAAGGAAGAACACACCAAGGCACATCATAATTACATTAGCCAGGATTAAAATGAAGGAGAGAACCCTAGAAGCAGCAAGAGATAAGGGACAGTCACCTACGAAGGAATTCCCATCAGACTGTCAGCTGATTTCTCAAAAGAGACCTTACAGGCAAGAAGGGGCTGGAAAGAAGTATTCCAAGTCATGAAAACCAAAGACATACAACCGAGATTGCTCTATCCAGCAAAGCTTTCATTTAGAATAGAAGGACAGATAAAGTGCTTCTCAGATAAGATCAAATTCAAGGAGTTCATCATCACCAAGCCCTTATTATATGAAATGTTAAAGGGACTTATCTAAGAAAAAGAAGATAAAAAAGATGAACAGTGAAAGGACAGCAAACTCACACTTATTACCAACCACACCTAAAACAAAAGCAAACTAAAAGGACAGCTAGATCAGGAGCAGAAACACAGAAGTGAAGATTTCATGGAGGGTTAGCAACAGGGGAATGGGAGGAGGAGAAGTGGGGAGAAGGTACAGAAAATAAGTAGCATAGAAGGTAGGTAGAAAAGAGATGGGGGGGCAAGAATAGTATGGGAAATATAGAATCTAAAGAACTTGAGACACATGGTCATAAACTAAAGGGGGGAATGGTGGAGGCGGAGGGGTGCAGGGTGGAGAGGAATGAAGGGGGGAATAGAACAACTGTAATAGCATAATCAATAAAATAAAATAATAAAATTAAATAAAAATAAATTTTTTTAAAAATTGGCAAACCTGAACAGATACTGCCCCAAGGAGGACATACAGAGGGCCCTATGAAAAGATGCTCAGCATCACTAGTCATCAGAGAGCTACCAATTAAAACCTCAATGAGATACTACTTCACACCTGTCAGAATGGCCATTGTGAACAAATCAACAAACAAGTGCTGGCTAGGTTGTGGAGAAAAGGGAACCCTAGTACACTGTTGGGGGGAGTGCAGACTGGTTCAGCCACTATGGAAAACAGTATGGAATTTACTCAGTTCTTCTTATTTTTTAACGTATTTTTACTTCATTCATGTTACGAACACAAACCTCCCAAGAAAACCCTAACTGAGCCTTGTCTCTGCAAACCAAGGATGCTCATCAGTGGAGGCTGTGGTCCCCAGGAGCCTCCATTTAGCAATGGAGGTATTCCATTTAGCAACACCTGGAAATATTTTTTGGTTCACATCACCTGAGAGCTTATTGGAGATGCGGAGTCTCCAGGAATCTCTTGACACCTGCTGAATCCCAGGTAATTAATACATACATTAAAGTTTGAGGTGTGTTGGCCTATATCATCTAAATCATGTCATCATAAGAACCGCTAACATCACCCTAGCTGGGTGGCTCAGTTGGTTGGAGCATGGTCCCACACACCAAAAGGTTATGGGTTCGATTCTTTGCCAGGGCACATACCCAGGGTGCAGGTTTGATCCCTGGCCATGGTGCATACGGGAGGCAACCAATCCATGTTTCTTTCTCACATTGATCTCTCTCTCTCACTCACTCTCTCTCTCTGTGTCTCTCCCTCTTTCTAATAAATGTGTCCTTGAGTGAGGATGAAAAAAAAGAAAGAAGGAAACGCTAACATCTCAGGAAGTAAGAGGTAATGAACATGTAAACATCACCATTATAACACATGCATTTTTCATCCCTCAAAGAGATTATTGACACAGCATTATCATTAAAGTGAAGGACAATTCTATAAAGGCACTTAAGTAGAGGTTTTAGGCAGGATTCTCCTGTTTCCCTGCAAATTTTGAAGCAGGAAGTCCTTGGCTTAATTATCTCTGATGACATTGGACCTAGATTACCTCTCACGTCCTGTCCAGCTTTTGTATCTCAAATATGAAATATGGGAGGATTGTGTCTCATTCATTGTCCATATTCAGAGGGATTAGAAACCATAGAGTTTGGGGCTACTTCATTCAAATCCCGTTTCTGTTCAATATGAGCTGTGTGACATCAACAAGTGACTTCTCTGGGGCTCAATGTTCTCATTTATAAAGTGTTGCTGATATATCCCACTTCAACATTATGAGGATTTTGTGGGCTTTTGTGTACAGCACCCAGTCAGGTGTCTACCTAGCACACTGAGGAACATGGTAGTTACTAGTAACAGGTTAAAGTGGAAAAGGATGTTTAAAACTTTATATAAGGTACAGTATATCCATCTAATGGAGATACATGTCCAGTGCACATGCACAAACAATGGTGATGAAAATATGAATGATAATACTCTACCTGATTTGAGAGATCATGTTATTTCGGTGATGAGAACTACTTTAAAGAGGAAAACTATAAAGCCAGGAATATGTCTCCTAAAGGCCAACTTTCTTGTTGAATTTACTAACATCAGGCTCAGTGGTCAGAGGGAAATTCTGCTCAGGCTCAGTTACATGACGAATGATATCCCTTATAGATCACTCACTCATTTAAATCACTTTTAGACAGATTTGTGGCTTGTGCTTACAGCAGCTTGTTGTTTGAAAGTCACCTAAAAATGACTCAAGTCCTATTATTAATACTTAATAATGCATCCACTAAAACTACATAATCTAAACTCTTTCTTTACTTTTGCATTTTTATTGTATTTTGATTTCTCCCTGCTTCCATCTATTGTCACTTCTAGCCTAAGAGCTCCTTGCCAGTAGCAACTAGGACTCTTTTTTAATCTTGATACATAATTGTATCAAGGATACTCCATGTCCTTCAGTACACAGAGTCTGTGTCAAAGAGAGGTATAACTGTGTTAGAGTTGACGACCGAACTAGGCAAGGCCAGGCCGCAACCTGTAATCATGCCAGGTTGATTTAGTGATCAACTGGCAAGATCACTAAAGAATTGTCAGTTGTCTTAGGTTTGGAAATAGAGAATGGCAATTCTAAAATTAGAAGGAGAAAATATATTTTTGGAACAGTTAGTACCAGGTAAGAATGAGTAACTTTTCTGAGTGAGGATGTTTAGAGACCACAAGCCTATCTGCCAAAAGCAAACACTAACCCATAGTTGGACAGGCTGTGAACCCCTAATCAGGGCCTTTCCCTGTCTGATCAACCCAGAGACCATTAACCCTTACGTGAAATAAAATCCTGGGCCTTTAAGAAAGGTTCAGAAAGAAAAAAATGGGGGAAAGAAAGAATAGGAATAGCTGAGATGCTGGGTACTCTCTACCTGTCAACTCCGGCCTTTTGTGTACCCTCCTGCCCTTACCTAGTCTCCAAGGACTACTCTATGAAGAAGGATAATTTGGGGATCCTCTTTGTCAAGCATTGCCCCACTTCCACCTCTCAGATCTGTTATTGTAAAGTACACAGTTGGAATGCATTTGAAAGCATCACACCCTGAAAGGTGGGTCCCTCTAGAACTCAGCACCTTGCTGAACTCATCAATAGTGCTACTGAAACATACGGCATGTAACACAACCCTCCCGGGAGGCTCAGGTCCAGTGCTGTCATTATCTTTTTATTCTTAGCACCCAGAAAAGTGACTAGCTACTAATATGCTCAATTAACCTCATTAATAAACAAAGCAGTAATTCTCAGGTTTTGAGGCCTACAGCACTTGTTAATAATGCACATTCCACTCCAGAGTTTTCACTGAGTAAGGCTGGGCAGGGTTGGGAGACTGAAGTTTAACAAGCACAGTCAGGTGACTAGGAGGTATATGGTGAGGGACTATACTTAAGAAACAATGGCTGGGTGGACCTAAAACCTGATGGGGTGGGGTTCGTGGGAGATGTCCATCATGACTCATCTCTATGACTAAAAACACAAGAACACAGCTCTGGCCAGGTGGCTCAGTTGGTTGGAATATCGTTCTGTACACCAAAAACTTGTAGGTTCAACCCCTGGCCAAGGCACATACCCGGGTTGTGAGATCAATCCCCAGTCAGGGCGCGTATAGGAGGTAACCAATCTGTTTCCTTCTCACATCAATGTTTCTCTCTCTGCCTTTCTCAAGTCAATAAACACATCCTTGGGTGAAGATTAAAAAACAAAACAAGAACACAACTACTCACTAAGCACCTACTATATGCACTTAATATGCACTCCTGGGAGTCAGACAAGAGGGGGTTAGAGCCTCCCGATCAAGAAGAAGGCACAGAAGAGGAATCAATGATCCGTAAATACTGGCCTATAAAAAATGCTGTGGAAACACAAGGATTAATTCTTCCTGAGCCAAAGGCTGACGAAAGACAATGATAAATGCAACGTCTCAGTGAGGCCTGGAAGGGTGCAGGGCAGCTCTGCAGGTAGACAAGGGGGAGAGGGCACCCCAAGCACAAGGAGCATTGTGAGACCAATCTCAGAGTCTGGCAAGACCATGGCTTATCCATTAAGAGGGCCAGTAGTCTCCTGTTACCAGAGAGAATGCACAGGCTGAGTGGTACTTTGGAGCTGGGGAGCGGTAGGTGATGAGACTAAAAAGAAAGTGAGTTTCACATTAAACATAGCAACACAGAACTTTGTACCGTAATTTGGAAGTTTACAGTTTTCACTTTTTTAAAGCTAGGGAATGCTTTTTTCAAATTCAAGTGATCCACTTCTAAAAACACAGACAACAAAATCAATCAGAGATGCTCTGGTAAAAGTAGGGGTGGAGATCCAGAATCCCACCTGCCCAGTACATACAATCTTAAAGCAGAAGCACCCTTAGGTGGTGAGAGACAAAGAGTCAAAACTTGCTGCTATGGCGAAGAGGGGTAGGGGGTTTGGGAATGACAAGATCAGGTGCTTAGGAAGTTGACCCTGCCAACCTAGGCTGGTGAAGGGGGAGATGCTTCGAGAAGGGAAAGCTGGGTTCACGCAAACTAGTGAGAATATGGGGCCAGAGAGAACTAGGTCTCTGGAGAGGAAGATGTGGAGATCAGGGGACAGCTGAGGCTTGGAGTACGTTTTCCAACAGTGAGTCAACAATTGGAAGGACTACTGAACTGGATGAAATAGGGCACTTGAGAGGGAAGAGGATTCAAGGGATAATGGAAATTCTAAATTTGAAAAACTCATAGGATGGTGTTATCTTTACACAGCGCTGGGTAGGCAGTATGTGTCCAGAACTCAGGAGAGAGTTCAAGGCTAGAGATGCAGACTTGCAAATGATACTGAGTAGCATGAACTACCAGGGGAGGAGGGAAAGGCACTGTAGGTAATATTCAATAATGCCCCAAATATTTAGTGTGGGCCACCTTGTACTAGGCTCTAATCTAGGAGCTGCACACAGAGCAATGGGGAAAGAACCCTGTGAAGCTTACATTCTAGTGAGAGAAGATAGGCAAACGGGGCTAATCCTATACAGAAAATGAAGCAGGGTCAGGGACATGGGGAATGTGTCTGGATGTGCATGCTATTTTGTATCTATGTTCAGGGATGGCCTCCCTGAGATGACATTCGAGCAGAAACCAGAAAAAGGAAAAAGCACAGGCACCTAGCAGATGATTGAGAGAACAGTTTCCCATGCATAGGGAACTCAGTGACAAAGGACCATCCTTGGGATAATGGAGAAAGAACGAGGGGGACAGTGAGCTAGAAGGGTGTGGGAGGAGGGAGAGTGACAGGAAGACAGAAGGAAAAGGGTGTCCTGGATGAAGACAGGAAATTCTGCAGAGTCTCATGGGCTGCTATAAGCACTTTGTCTTTTGCTCTGAGTGAAACAGAAAGCAGAAAAGTAACACAGTTTAATTTAGGTATTATAAGGACCACCAGCTGCTGTGGTGAGAATGGGCTGTAGGGACAAGGATAGATGCATGGAGGGCAGTTAGGATGCTCTTGCATTCATCAGGTGAGAAAACGTGTGGTCCAAGGTGTAGGATGCAGACAGTGCCAGTGAACTGGGTTCTGGATACACTTTACTGGTAGAATGAATGGCATTTGTTGATAATGGATGTAGCAGGGGAGGGAGAAGGACAAGAGAGAGAAGACAAAGGGGGAAGGCAAGGAGGAGAGTCACAGACACTCCACGATTTCTGGGCTGAACAGATGGAAGGAAGGAGTTGCTGTTAAGTGCTTTTATCTGAGATGGACAGATGGAAAGAGTCATGTCTGGGAGGGAAGTTGAGGTGGTCTGCCACACACTGAATTTGGATGTGTATCAGACATTCACACAGAGACAGGAAGAGGAGCTGAACGCACAGTGTCAAGTTTGGGGAATAACCAGTGCACAGATGGAACCGAAAGCCTTGTGACTAGATGAGATCACTGTTGTGGACGGAGATAAGAAGAGGGCTACGGACTGAGTCCTGCAGAGGAAAATCAGAGGAAAGGGGGTACCCATGAGATGAAAACAAAGCAGACACATAACCAAAAGTGGCCTCCAAAAATCAAGACAGGGCAGGGTTTTAAATATCCAGAAAATGGAAGGAAAACTCTTCATTCTATACTGTCAACTAAAATTACTTCCCAAATGCTTAAATCCTTAGCCATAGAGTCCATCTACTTAAAAAAAAAAAGATCATATTAGAGTTTACTACTGAAAATGCAAATAACTTCATTAGGGGTTCTCCAATTCACTGACTTCAGATAAGCTGCTCCAGGAGCTGTGTGTGGGGCTGCGGTGTGGTGGTTACATGTGTGGGAGAGGGTTGCTGGGGAGGGAAGGGTCTGTAATGTGGGAGCATAAAATACCATTGTTGGAAGTGAGCATTTAATAAACATTTATGCGTTGGTGTTTCACATTGGCAGCTCTCACTTAAGCCTCAGAACAGCCCCATGAGATATACCCTATGATTATCACCCTTTTACAAGCAATGAAAGGGAGGATCAGGAAGGCTAGATTACTTGCCCCTCACCACACAGTGGGCTGGATGGTAGGACAGGCTAGGAGACAGGTGCCAAAGGGGAGTTTTAAGTAGTGGGGGGCCTTTGGATGGTATGTTGCTAAAAACTGATGTTGCTGGTAGCAGATGGTGGTACAGCTAAAAACTGTACCACCCTCTCTAGAATCTTGCTTCTGTAGGGGAAAAATTTATAAATGAAGCTCTAGAACTCAGTGTGTTCACACACCCAAGAGTAAGGGGTGTGAACCCCTTACATTCCTACAGCCTACAGGAATGTAGGACTCCCAAAGAAGTGAAGGAAGTCCAACTGAAGCTATGGGATAATTAATCAGGAGAATAAATTCATGTGTGCAATGCTAGAATTATAATTTCCAAATTAAGAGTCATTTCTATTAAAGATTTTGGACACTGTGACAATAATAGTGTATTTCACTTGTTTTCAGGCTTTCAGAGAAAAAAAATGTGCAAATACATAATATGAAAGCTATGGCTGTCTTTACTGAAGTTACCGTGTTCTTATCTTTAAAAATACCAGATGTTCTTAAAAAATTATGGTGTTATATAGCTTTAATACCTTAGACCATTCTTAAGCCATTACCCCTCTAAGTAGACTGATTTTTGATCTGTTTAAAAAGAAATTCTTTTGATACTGTTTCTACCAGTCAACAGTATTCACAATTTACTCCATAGGTCCAGGTTTAACTCCTTCAAAACAGATACCAGTTCATAACCACAGTTCAGCACACCCTTGAAAACAAAGACACACGTGACTTCATTTTGATAGTTTGCCAAAAACACTCTCATTATGACAGTCAAATTCTCTCTTAACAGAAGTGAAAATATTTTGAAAGATGACGCTCACTGTATCTCCCCCACCCCAACTTCTTCTTTGGGTCATGGAAAACACAAGGGCTCTGAGTGTCAGTTCTTATAGATGGGTGCTAATTCCAACAGGAAGGAAAAGAATGAGCCCATGTCCCCTAAAGAGATGGCTATCACTTTAAAAAAGTCGTGCAGGCATTTTATATCAGGCTGTTGAAGACCTGTGTCTAAGTAAGTAAATTTCACAGAAATATATCACATACATTCCCTCCAAACACTTAAACCATAGTAGAGACAGTGCTAGCAAAATTTCCATGAGCTCTTGGGACAACCCTAAGATGTCACGTTGGGCACCCACTATATGACATATTAAAAAGGGACTTTGTATTCAATTTGTTCGTCAAAAATTTCTTGTGCTCCTCCTGTGCGCCAGGCACAGTTCTAGGTGTTGGGATATAGCAAGTGTCAAATACAAAGTCACTACTTTTTGACCCTTAACAGAAGGGAAGTGTTGAGGGATTGAGACAGATTCCTCCGGTAGCATTAAGCATCATAACAAAAACAAGGGCAGAAAACGGAATGGCTGGAGGGTGGGGTGCGCTAAATTAGACGCGGTAGTCAACGAGGCATTTGAGAACATGGCACTTGAACTGTCCCTTGAGAAAGCTATAATTGTCCCTACCGGACTGACAACGTGAGGTATTGCTCCCCATTGGATCCCCAACGCCTAGTAGGTGAGTGGCTCCAGGGTAAGTGCTAAGAAAACAAAACAAAAACCAACCCCCACCCCCCGTGCCAAATGGGTAAGAACTCAAAAACATAAGTACGGCTGCTTCGGTGGGGGGGGGGGTCCTCGGTACTATCCTAATACTAACACTGCACACTCCCAAAGGCGGCTCAACTTTTCCCAGCTCTGTCACTGCCAAGGTCGTGTCCCCAGCTCCCCATAAACCCCGAGGGGTGGCTGGCCCTCCACCTCACACCCCGACGCTCGCCGGCAGACCTGCTTTAAAAGGGAGGGAAAAAAAGGAAAAGTGAGGCCGAAACTTCTGGGGCTGAGCCTCTTCTCTCCCAGAGGCTCGCCCCGGCCCAAACCTGGTCTGCGCGAGGCCCCGGGACAGAGACGGGGGCCTGGCCGCCCAAGGCCAGGCGGTGGCGCAGGCCCGCGGACGCGCGGCGGGGTCCTCACCTGTCCAGCCAGAAGGTCCAGGACGAGTGCAGCGGAACCCCGCCCGGCTCGGGCCGCAGCGCGGGCAGCTGCTGCAGGCCGGTCGGCGGCGCGGGGGCGGGGGCAGCCCGCGGCCCCGCCATCTTCTCCGCCCCGCCTGCCCGGACGGCGGAGCGGCGGACGGCGGGGTGAGCGCCGCGCGTCCGCCCTGCCCAGCCCCCGCCCACTTCCCGTCCGCCCCGCACCAAGTCCCCGCCCTCGTCCCCGCCCTCCCCGCGCTAAGCCCCCTCCCACTCCCGCCCGCCGTCGCGCCAAGCGCCCGCCTACATCCTCGTCATCCCCGCCCGCAGAACAAAAGCTACGCAGCCGACGGGCGAGGTGGTACCTCTCCGCCCAGGCCCAGACCCAGAGACGCGAGGGCCGAACTGCGTCCGGGAGGTCTCAGCAGGCTGTGGCAGTGGGGGAACAATGCCGGTCAAGCGGTTGATCCCGCAGCCAGACAAGTGGTCGGACAGCTCCGGAAAGAAGATTGGAGGAATAACTCAATGGTGATAGGAAAGGGGGAATGGGAAGGAAAGTTGACAGGTGACAGGAGTAGGGATGGAGGAACGAAAGGGCAGATGGAAGCACAATTGGGTGTGATGATGCAATGGGAACCTCTGGCCAAATGGATAAAGAGACTGGAATGTCCAAGAGTGCAGACAGAAAGGGTCGGACGTACAGAAGCCAGGAACCGCTGACTCAGGCCTGAAGTTGTAACAGGTCAGCCCTTAATTCCTCATGGTGATTTGCACTTTCCGAACTGAGATGATTTGAAGGGATTAGAGCCCCCAACCCACCCTCTCTTGGGGCCACCATCTACCCATAGTTAGGGGCTGAAGCCTCGCCTAAAGTGTGGCTAACTTCAAAGGAAGATTCCCAAAGTCAGCTGAAGTTCTCCAGGCTTGCCCCAAAGCACCTGCAGGGATGGAGGAGGAAACCAGGCAATCTGGAACACAGAGCCCTCTGCTTTCTGCACCTCTGAATAAAGAGGAAGTCCCTACCGCCAGAAGATTCCTCAGGGATCCTCCTAGCACAGCCCCCTTGCCAGGTCTTTGTCACTCTCTCAAATGAAAAGGAGAAGCATGAGGGCACGTGAACACATAAGTCATAACTGGCATAGGCATGGACACTCTCTTTAACCTTTGGGCTGTAATGGTTCCAGCTCCTCTTAGATTTTCCACCTGGCCTAATACATTCTGCTCTTAGCTTGAGCATTCACTGTGACGGGCCCTTTAAAAAAGAAGAGGAGCTGCAAACCCAGATGCACTAGGGACCATCACAGGCATGGTAAAGGCCTATACAAATCCAAGGGCAGGTACTTTCCCTAAAAGGTATTCAAGTCCAGATAAAATGACAGTGAAAACAAGACGACTGCTTTTTGATCCCTGCTTCAAACATAATTTCTATACAACATATGATGCTGGAAGCAGTGACATGTTTATAAAATCTTTCAAACTGAGATACTGGGGGTCCTTTAGGTTAGACGCACTTTAAAAAATTTCTCCTTTTGTTTTTTTCAAGAAAATACAAATGTAGCATTGTTTAGGCTGTTCTGAGCACTTTAAACTTAAGTCATGTAATCCTCACAATAATCCAAGGAGGAAGGTCCTATTATTGGCCTATCTTATTGATGAGAAATGGAGAAGTTAAATTAACTCCCAGATCATACGCCTAGTAAGTGACAGAGCCAGGATTTGAACAGAGTCTAGGCTTTTAAATTCCAAGCTCTACTCCCTCTCTAACTAAAAAACTAACATGTGCACATAGTAAAAATAAGGACATGAATAGCAAGTCTTCCCTCCATTCCAAGGCTATCGGTCTTTCTGCCCAGAGGAAACCACTGTTAACTTTCCTTCCAGGAAAAAAGCAAGTATGCACATAAAAGCATGCATCTAGACATAAATTTTATACCTGTCTATATCTTTTATAACAGAAATAGAAGCATTTTATACCATAGCTGCACATCCGTATCTTACTGAACATTATATACTGATTTTTTTCTATATCAAAACATACAGATCTACTTCATTTTAAGGGCTGCAAAGTAATACATTCTAAAAAAATAATATAACTCATTAGCTCTCAAGATTTCTGTCATTTGTAGTAATTTCCTTTTATAAATAATACTACCATAAGCAAAATTGTATTTGATATCTTTCCTCATCTGTGCACATTTATTTCAGAGGAAGTTTGAAGAAGTAGAATTTTTGTCTATGTTTAAAAACTTGATGAATTTTGCCAAATTGTTGTGCAAAGTGGATACATGAAGTTACATATTATTAATTTATAAATAACAGCTGATCCTGAAAATTTATATTTACCAAGTGACATTTATGTTTATCAAATTGTAAGGCATTGGTAGAAAGGGGGTTTTTGCTTTCCAATGATTAAAACTAGTCAAAGTGTCAAATTTAATTTCTTCCTTATGTCCTTTACTACACCCTCAGCAAGAAAGGGTTAATTTAAAAGTATTATAGGCAGTCTCTAAAAGACAATATATACCACATGATAAATTACTTTCAGAAGTTAGAAGAACAGTCTGGCAATTTTTCTTTATTGAGTAACAATTATGCACCTCCCTCTCTTTTTTGCTTTGACTTCCACGATGCTCAATACTACTTCTGATGCTTAATCACAACATCGATATTAACCAATGAAGAAGCATCACTATTTTTATATTACTTTAGTCCTATTTTATTGTAATGACCTAATTTCACACATGCATCTTACACATATGCATCTTATACAACCCCTCAAACCTCTTTTGGAAGTAGATCATATACAAAAAAATTTTAATGACCTTTAGATTAATAAGAGGTCAGGCAATGTCACTAAGGTAAGAGGCGAGGAGAGAACAATGAGCATAACTTTCATTCCCTTACTGTTTGGAATGTGTTATTGCTCCTCAGAATCATCCTCAGAAGATAACAATTGGGAAAATTCTCCTCCTTCCCCCTCTGTAACTGGACAGCAGGAATTAGAATTTCAGTGTACAAAAGAAATTTGAAGATTATCTAAACAAACCTATCATGTTACAAAGGAGGAAACTGAGGCCCAGAGAAGTGAGATGACTTACCTGAGGCCACCACTCTAGGAAATGACAGGAAAGGACTAGAGCATGGGTAGCTTGAGATCCAGGCCAACGTGTTTTGAGTAACACGCAACTCAAATGTCTTGGGATGGTGGGAGAGAGGAAGAGAAGATAACCATACAGCCCCATAGCAACAAAACAACAAAAAGGAATTAAGGCACTCATAAATAATTAAGCAATTAGCTGCAGCAGCTACTCCCCTCCCCTCCAACATGCAGTCACCAAGGCAACTTGGGCAGGGTGCCTGCTGGTTGCCTAGTAACGGTGTGGTCGTCTCCCCTGACATGCTCCCTAAGCATCAAAGGACTTGAGAGCAAGGAAGAACCTTAGACAGGGATTAGTCTAACATCTTCACTTTCCAAATGGGGAAATGGAGGCCCAGAGAAGCTGAGCAACCTGTGCAAAGTCACACAGCTACTCAGAGACACAGCCAGACTCTCTATTTCCAGTTACTTTCCATTGCACTAGGGCTGCCTTGGGGACCCTGTAGGTGATGGAATGTGGGGAGAAACATCTCTCCACAGTTCCACAGAGAATAAGGAAATAAGACTCAGCCAGCAAGAAAGAAAGAGACAGAGGCCTTGAGCTCTCATATGCAATTAACTGGTAATCCCATCAGCCCAACTTTCATCATCACCATGGCAACATGGGTGAGGTGGGTGCTAGTTGCCTAGTAACAAGTGGTCCTCTCTCTTGCACTCACATCAGGCTCTCTGGGAGTCACAGGAACAGTAGAATGTTGGAGCTGGAAGGGAAGGCAGAGATCCTAACTAAGTCTCTTTCTTTGATCGATAAATAAACTAAAGTTTGGGGACAATGTGCAAGGTCACACAGCCATAGAGCTAGCTAATGATAGGGACTCATTGTTGGCCAGCCAGCCTTTTCTGAACCTCCTCCATTTATTATCTCTGTCACAGCACCCTGGGAAAGGAAACCACTCAAAGTGAAAACATTTAAGGGGAATGTCTGGTGGTCCTCTGAAGGTATTTTTACCACTTGTCTAAACATGACTATGCCACACACAAGGCCTGGCACACAGCACTGTGAAAACCTCAGTCAAAGCCAGCTCTCTCCAAATCTGGCAAGCTTCTTATCCCTCTGTGCCACAGCCTCCACATCTAAGAAATGGGTATCCTGACAGTGCCTATCTCTCAATGAGCATAAAGATTAAATGAGAAAATAAGCATTAAGATTAAGTGAGTGTTATGATTTAAATGAGAAAAAGGACAGCAAGTGACTGGTATACATCTGGTTGGCCAAAAAGTCCATTTAGTTTTTCTGTAAAATAAAAGACACATTTTTCATTTTAACCAATAACTTTATTGATTTGGATACTCTGAGAAGGTCAGCTACTGCCCGCTCTTGGCTTCTAGTGGGTACAGACCAAGGATATTGCTAAATATCTTCCAATACATGAGACAGCACCACAGCAAAGAATTATTTGGCCAAAATATCAGTAGTACCAAGAAACTACACAAACTACTCTTGACATGTTCAATCAGTCACAACACCCTCTCCACACAATGTGCAAATCTTTTTTTTGCATCTCAGTTGCATTTTTACCTTTGTTGAAATAGTAAAGCATAATATGCTGAAAGTGTTGCATATCTTCTTCCATTTTCAATATTAAAATGGCTGAACAAAAATTCATCCATTTTGATAATTTTTTAAAAATGCACACTTATGTGACACAGCTGTCACGACCTAACAAAATTGTTGTAATGAAGTTAAAGACAACTAAGCACTATTAGAGGCATAGCATGGAAAGAACTAAATGAATTTTTTGGCCAACCCAATAGTATAATGCAGTAAATGTTAGGTTTTCACTTTTTCTACATTCAATACATATTTGTTGCATGTCTGCTATGCAAGTTTCTTGTCCAGGGCTCTTGATATTCATTAGTAACCAATACAGAAATAGAAATCCCTTTCTCAGGGAGCTCACTTTCCAGTGGAATAACTCGTGCGTTTATGTGTGTTTAACTTTTTAAATATTTTTGAATGGGTGGAGGAACTTAGTGGAAATATCCTATGTTACTGGGCTCCTTCTCTAAGTCTGAGAAGTTTCCTGTTTACATGGAGTGATGCTATAAATATGCAGGGCTGTCTGTAATAGGGCCGTTTGTAAGTGGGAACGTCATTTTTCTTTCTTTTAAAAGCTCAGGAGAAATAGGAAGGCAGTGGCCACTAGGTGGCAGACCTCAGTCTCCCTAGATACAGAGCACAGGTGGGAACCACACCCCGGGCACTCTTCCAGCAAAGGCCAGTGCTGCAGTTGGTCCGCCCGAGGGTGTTGGTTTCAAGGGATAGGGAAGACTTGAGAATCCCATAGGACACTGCAGGCAAGGGGGAGGCTGTAGCATGGTTTAAGAGTGATTGCTTTTGTGACACCGAATTCCACTTTAACCAAGATTCTACCAGGGGTGAGCTGTGTGACTTCGGGAAGTCATTGACCTTTCTGAGCTCCAGATTCCTCATCTGGAACATGGAGAAAATGACAAGAGGTACCTGAAGGGGCTTCTCTGAGGCATGTGCAGGAAAATATGTCTAATGCACCTTGCAAGCTCAACAAATGTTACCCACAGAAAAAGCTCAACCAATATTACTCATCTAGAATCTAAAACATCCCTGAAGAGTTGGTTCAGAGTGGCAAGTGGAAGGAAAAAGGGTAAAGGAGATAGCATTTGTCGAGCATCTGCAGTGAGGAGACTAAGGTACTGCCAGTCACCAAGCCTGTAAAATGTGACATTAAGATTCGGTTGTCCACCCTTCACATCCAATTCCACCTGTCCACCACACTCGGTATCTTGTTCTCTGAACCCTCTGCACTGGTCTTCATTCTTTTTCCCAGTGGTTCCACCCAGTCTCAGTCCTCACTTCCTGAGTTCCAGCTAAGCACAACACCCTGGTCTTCCTACTGCCAGCGCTTGCTCCTCCAATCCACTGTAGACAGCAGCCTGAGCAACTGTCCTTGATCTGATTGTGCCTAAAGTGTTTTGCCTGCTTCTTGCCACTCCAAGGACAAAGCAGGGTTTGGTATCTTCTGGACCCTTCCTGCCTTTCCAACCCCACGGCTGTGCTCTTCCCCTTTCCCCCTTCCTCAAAGCTTCTCAGCAGCCTGGAGGAATCTCTAGATGTTAAACTTTCCTCTCTTAAATCACTCTTAAACCTCCAATCCTTCTGCTCTGCATGGCTGGCCTCTTCTCCCACTCAAGCCTCCTAGGAGACCTCTCTCACCCTCCAGATCCACAGCAGTCCCCCTCCCCCCAACACACACCCTGTGTCACAAGCTGTACTGATCCACTGTCTTCCAAAGGACTGGACCCTCTTGTGAATCTCCCTGCCTCGGTGCCTAGCATAGGGCCTGCCACACTGATGGCACACCACCAAAATTTGTTAAGATAAACTGGGTTTACAATATTCCTTACAATCAGTAGATTGAGTGGAATCGTCTGTGAATTCATCTCTAAATTTCTAGTTTTTCTCCTCTGCCAGCTTGTCCTTTTCATGGATGGCAGATTAATCTCCTAGAGTGCACTTTCCCCCTGTTACTTCTTTGCTCAAAAGCCCACAAGTGGCCTACCGTGTCTCATAGGCTGAGTTCTGAAATCTCTAGTATTTGTAATCTTCCCCATATAATCCACCTGTCTAAATGCATTTGCAAGTACATTCCTTATATTTTTGGTTACATATATTGACCAATATTTACATATACTTGGAAACATACACACATATATAAAATATATGTATTTGTAAATATGTATTTAAAACATTTAAAATATACTTTAAAATATGTATTTAAATATTTCTGCATATATATTTATAATATTTATAAAATATATGTGTATATACACACACACACACACATATTTGGATGCATTCTCTTCCCCTTGGTGCATCTTCAGCTGTGCAATGACATGAGCTCCTGAGGGCTGGTCTGTGACCCTCCCCTCCAAGACTCTTTCCCCAGGTCCCAGAGCAGCATCCGGTACATGGAAATTCAACTTTATGGAACCAGTGATCCATCCAATCCCCACTCAGTAAATACATGCTCTCACACCTCCATGCTTTTTTCCTGACACCATTCTTTTCTTTTCTGCCCATCAAAATTCTTCAACCACCCTTCAAGGACCAGATCAAGTTATATCAGAGATCAGTCACTAAATACAACTCTGAACGGGGCAGGAGATCCAGAGCTCCAAAGCAAGTGTCCAAACTACCTTCCTTAGGAATCTCTTGCCGTAGCAAAGGGAAAACTGGAGCATAACCATGTTTTTCCTTGGTTAATAAGAGATGATTTCAGAAACATTGGCTCGGTGCCCAGCCTAAGAATTCAGATGAATGGGCCTTTTTTTGTAGCTGCACAGGATTGTTTACTGATTGCAGGACCAGTGATTCATATAACCAATTCCTAATGTTGGGCATTTAGATTGTTACCAAGGTTTGTATCCACAGTGTGCAGCCCTGGGATAATATGCTCTGTAAACCACTGGTTCCTTATCAAAGGGTAGTTATTAATGCTCCTCCAGGCTATTCCACCAGAGATATGAGGACCACTCAGATCAGAAGGTGGAACTGAACAGGAAAGCCAGTAGGCATCATTTGGCCTTCAGCAGTTTTCAAAGGAGAGGAAAAGATGGACAGTAAGAGACAATGTGAGCAGAATAAAGTCCAAACTGTGAGTCTGAGTCCACCCTTAACAGCTATGTGATTTGAGACAAATCATTCAACCTCTTTGAGTCTCCTTTTTTTTTTAATTTTCATTTTTATTTGATTTTATTTATTTTTAACATTTTTTAGTGTTGTTCAAGTATGGTTTTCTGCTTCACCCCCACCCCTCCCCACTATCCCAGGCTTCCCCACCTCCCTCCCTGTTTCCACCCTCCACTTGTTATTGACTGTGTGTCTTTTATAATTGTTCCTGCAAACCCTTCATCTTTTCCCCCTGAAATTCCGTCCCCTCTCCCCTCTGGTCACTGTCATCCTGTTCTCAATTTCAGTGTCTTTGAGTCTCCCTTTTTCTTAATTGAACAATGACTGTGCTAACAATACCTGCTTCGCAGGGCTGTCTGGTATGGAGGCCTATCATACACCGTAAGATGTTACACAGTATGGGTTGCTGTTTCCTATCAGGATTTGAGCACTAAGTCTCTGAAAACCCTTCCTCAGTCCTGGCATGTCCACAGAGCGCTGCCTGTTCCACCTGGTTTTCTGCATCCATTATGGGGCCCTCCTTCCCATCTGGCAGCTGACAAGGGCTTGCATAGTAGCAAATCAGCCTTGTGCTGGTTATCTTTTTACAGCTAAGAAGTTGCTTTTGTGGTAAGATTGTGTTTTGAGCTTTCAATTATCACTCAGACATCATTTAGGGGAACATTTTGCAAGCCAAGAATTTGAGGAAGGGCATTGTGCTTTCTAAATTTAAATAATCACCTTATATAAACAACCACATCAATAAAATACAGTACCATAAGCAATCCCGATACAGAAAATACCAACTTACACAGCAAAATACTAGAAAGTGGTGAGTTGTATACAAAATTACCTCCTGTACTCATTTCCTACATCAGCTCTCTGGAGGTAAGGAGCTTGCCTTGCAGTTCTTACTACGGAGAATACCACAGAGATTGGTCATGTAGTAGATACTCAATAAGTATAGAATAATGAATCCTTCTATAATTAAAACATTATTAAAGTGTACACTGACATGTCATTTTACTCCTTAAGGACTGCATACTCTAAAAATTGAAAAGCAATTATTAATTGACAAGCACTTATAAAAGAAAAATAAAGCAATTTTTGAAACGAAGACATATTGTTTTAAAAAAATTGTTAATTGCACACAATTTTCAGAACCATAACTACTATGCTACGTGCTACATAAGAATCACGAAGATACTTTCAAATAGCATTTTAGGCCAAGGAAACCTCAGCAGTTACTTAATCTTTCCTTTTACCATCAACAGGAATTGTATGCTCTAAAAACAGAATGATGCTATCAATTTTTAACTCCCTTTCTTGTGCATTTTCATTTGTTATATATAATGTATATAATGTTAACTTGCCTGTTATGTAACTTATATTTCTTCAAAAGTTTCTTAGCTTTTTTGGTAAGATAGTATCTTTTTCTGGGAAATGAAAAGCATGCACATATCCATCATATTTGATGTTACAAAGTATGAGCTCTAATGGGGATTATAAATATGGTACTCACAGGTCATTTTGCACAGGGGTTTTGTGTTTCAAATGTTTACTGCCACTGACAATGACCTTGCAGATACCTAAGAGTCATCTTTGTCCTTTCAAAAACTTCCAGATCCCTCAGATCTGAACTCTATATTATCCTAACTTTGAGTAGATTCTCTATCATTCCTAAAATTTATATTACATGGCATATAATTTAGTCAACAAAATACAGTACAATCTTTTTCATATTATACAAAAGTGTAGTTAATGATGCAAATAATTTTGTATATTCCATTCTGAAGAAACACTGTTAATAAAGCCATACTTCTTGCAACAATCAAAATTTAGAGTAAGTGGGCACAAGCCACCCAAAAAAGGCAAGATTAGCAGTAAGGAAACAATCATAATGATTATAATGTACAGATGGAAATGAATAACTGAATCGTTCTTTGTCAAATCAAATAATATTTTAATACACTGTTGTGTCACCTCTGTTGATTTAATCCAGCTGGAAAACATCAGAAAATGATTATAACCAGCAAAAATAGCTTTATTTCCTATGCGTATTAGCATTTGGCCTGCGAATCCTCTCCTTTTATTTTTAAGGTAAATTTACCCCCAAAATGGCATCTTTCCCTCATAAACAGCCATGCTAAAAAGAGAATTAGCCCCAAACTATAATTAAATTATTAAAATTTAAAAAAATACTGAAATCCTTGTGTTTCGTCAAATCTTCTATCATAGAAAGAATTCAAACATTTCTTTTACCAAGCAAGCTGGTAAGTACCAGTTGTCATGGAAACAGGATGTTTTCAAATTGTATGAGGAATGATGTTTCTCATCTAACTGGGTATTCATTTCCTCTAAATAGGGAGAAATTGTTGTATCTGAAATCCATTATATTTATCTTCATATCTGCATTAAAACCAATAATTTCTTGTATTTTATTTAGGAATACTTAGTCACAGAGCCTCACTCTCATAAAAGGAGGCACTCAAATGACTTACAAAAGAATTGGTGCATAAATAAAAACATAAAATGAAAATAAATCCCATGATATAAATCTACTCTGCATAGTGAAGGGGTAGGAAAAATGAAAATCAGAGAATATAATACCTCCAGGGACCTATTTGTCTTCAGTGGCAATAGTGACCATTTTTTACAGAATGATCTACACCAGAATGGTTCTCAGGAAGTTGTGGTGACTTGTCAACAGGTGTACTATTGCCATTACTTGGTAACCGACAGATTTCCAAGGAAGACATAGAAAAAAAGGCAATGTCATGTTGAAGAAGTTTTTCCCACTACTTAAGAAGGCAATCACTGAGAAACACATGGCATAAGCTAATTTTGTGGGGTGGGATTTATACCTTGGAGGGCTTTTGTACCCAGGAGGCCACCTAAAATATTTGGGGATCAAGGTAATCCTAGAGATTTTTTTGTCTTTTTCAGGTGAAGATAATTTCTTTACCTACCTCCAAAGAAAATAATCTTTTATGTTCTGCAGCCTAGAATGGTGAGGCCTCTCTATCTAACACATAAGATAATAACAAGTCAAATGAAAATACCAACAGATCCAAAATATTTTTAAAAACTGTTAAAAATAAACATTAAAAAATGAAAAACCTGATTTCAAAGCAGGCAAAAACCCTGAACAGACTAGACACCTCACCAAAGCAAATAAACAGATGGCAAGCAAGCATATGAAAATATATTCTACATTCTATGGAATCATGGAATTGCAAGTTAAAGCAATAATAAGATACCACTACAAGGATTAGAATGGTCAAATTCCAAAACACTGACAATACCTGTTGGGAACTGCTCTGCCTGGTTTCAGGAATTGTAACTACCCCCCATGGCCAAGGATGAGTGAGTGACCTCCAGAATGCGAGCCACTTAGGAGACAAAGCTTGTCTTTGGTAGCAAACGCTGCCTCTGCTTACTTCCCTGCCCCCAAAGCATGGTCAGTGTCCATGATGGGTAAGACTCTTCACACAGAGAGGGGCAACCTAAGCCAGACACGATCACTTGGGAAGCCATCACAGAAGGACTCAGGGGGCTGCGACAAAAAGAGAGTGATGGACTCTCGCCATCCTATTCTGACATAGCCTGAGTGCCCATTTCCATCTGGGAGAAGTGCTTCTTGGCTCTAATCCACTTAAGCCTAAAAACCTGTAATGGGGAAAGCTGTGCAGTCCTGTGCTGGAAAGGGCGGGTTCCCCAGGGTGATCAGGCCTAAGAAAGAATATGTAAAAATCCTGTGACACCTGCTTTGTTTAGAATGCTCTCAAGTACTCATTTAAATGTTAAGGGTCCAAGCAAGAAGTTTGTTCTTCAAAGTTTTATGGCTCATTAGCCATCTGACCCTGACTGAGAATAAGCCCTCATAGTTCTTTGAATGCTATCTATTATTTGATCCTTACCTGTATTCTTGTGCAAATGAACCCAACAAAAACCCCTTGAGGAAGGCCCTCTTGGCCCTTCCCCTTTGAGGGATCAGCCACCTTTCCTCCCCAAGTAGATCATGTCTGGGTAGTTTCACTTTCAACCTCAGTGTACTCGGGGAGAGGGGGGGATGACTTTGCGGGCAAAGTTGCCCCCACAAACACCAAATACTGGTGAGGATATGGAACAATAAGAACTCTCACTCATTGCTCTTGCGAATGCAAAATAGTAGAACTACTTAGGAAGGCAACTAAATATAGTCTTAACCATGAGATCCAGCAATTATGCCTTTGGTATTTACCCGAAGAAGTTGAAAACATATTCACACAAAAATCACCAAGCAAATGCTTATAGCAGTTCCACACAAAATGTGGAAGTAAATAAGATGTCCTTCAGGAGATGAATGGATAAACTGCAATATGTCCAGACAATGGAATATTATTATTTAGTGATAAAAAGAAATGAGCTATGAAGCCATGAAAAGACATAAGAAGTTTAAAGGCATATTAATAAAATGAGAGAAGCAAATACAAAAAAGATACATTGTGGGAACATATCCTTTATTCCAAAAACACTGTAAAACTATAGACACAGTAAAAGGGATCAGTGGTTACTAGCAGTTAGGGGGTTGGGAGAGATAAATAGACTTAGCAAAGAGGATTTTTAGGGAAATAAAACTGTTCTATAAGAGACTATAGTTGTGGATACATATCATTATACATTTCTCCAAACCCACTGAATGTACAACACCAAGAATGAACCTCATGTAATAGACTATGAACTTTGGGTGATAATGATGTGTCAATGTAGGTTACTGATTGTAACAAATGGACCACTCTGGTGGGGATATTGGGAATAGCAGAAACTGTGCATAGGTGAAGAAGGAGTAAAAGGGGAAACTGTCCATTTAGCTCAAGTTTGCTGTGACCTAAAACTATTCTAAAAAAATAAACCAACAGTAGTAATAGTTACTATTTCATGAATGTTTAACAATGTTCCAGTTAGTTATCTCACTACTCCACATGTCAAATTTAAGAGGCAGGTATCACTGTCATCCCAATTTTATACATTAAGGGCTGAAAATGGTTAAATAACATCCCCACAATTATACAGCAAGTGGTATGGGGTCCAAACTCAGGCTTGTCTGGTTCCAACCCTGTGCTCCTAACATTTGCAAACTCTCTTTTGAGGACAAATTTCTTCTCAATGAAGGCATCCTTGTATCACATAAAATATGAGGTGAGCCTCTGACTTCGAGAAGTATTCAAATTAATGTTCCTAAATGTTCAAAACAAAACATTGTGGAAATAGTGCTTGTGTATCTCATGTACAAAGAGCATTTATATCTATTGAGTAAACAATATGGTACCTAGTAAACATCAGAGTTCAACTACAAATTCACAAAAGTTTAGCATTTGCTGAAAGTCTGGTTCAGTCATCTGTTTTTGGAGAGGGTCTATTTAAGAGATAAATTCATAGATCCAAGACACAATGAACTTCAAACACAAAAAGCATGAAAAAAAATCACACCAAGGCAGAGCATAATCAAATTGCTCAATACCCCCCCACCAAATAGGACACTTTACAAAGAGAGAAACAAAAATAAGAGTAAGAGATGACTTTTCATAGGAATAATACAAGCCAGAGATATTAGAGCAATCTCTTTAAAGTCCTGAAAGAAATAAAAAACTGTAAACCTTGAATTTGATACCCAGTGAAATGTCTCTTCAGAAATAATGGAGAACAATTCTGCTGCAAGAAAGATTGAGTACAGATGCTTTTCCAAATTCTTCCCACTAAGTACAATAAAAGAAAACCCCTGACCATTATTCACAGAACAAACATAAGATGACTTAAAGGTAGTAAGAAGGTGCCATACCAGCTAGAAACCTCGGAACCCAAGGAATGGCATGCTGATGAGTTCCCTGGCTTTCTCTTTTTGACCTATTTATCCCAGGCTTGGAGCTGGAAAAGTTGGCAACTTGAAAAAGCCAATGAGCAGAGGCAGAAAAAAGATAAAAAGGCCATGAAAATTCTGTTTTCTCTAGCCAAAGAACAAGAAAAGGAGCAGTCTACCAAGACAGAAAACTTTCAGACAGTAACTTCTCTATGCCAGCCAAATAGCATGGAATAAACCGTGACCCCTAACTCTACCCAAGATAGCAAGGCCAAGTGGGGAGCCTAGACTTCTACCTTCATCAAGCAGACTGAATTTAAAAAACAATTACAAGAACAATAAACCCCATGGTTCAACAGTGTAATCTCTACAAAAAACTCACTTCAAATAAAACAACATGGGTAGGTTGAAAGAAAACAGGTGGACAGAAATACCACATAAACAATTATCTAAAAAAACAGGAGGAGCTGAAAATAATATCAGATAAAGTACACTTTCGAGCAAAGTTCACTAGAGACAAAGAAGGACATTATATAAAGATGAAGGATCTACCCACCAGAAGATATAATGAATGCAAATATGTGTGCAATAAACAACAAAGCCTCAAAATATACCAAAGCAACCCCTAATACAGTGAAAGGGAAAAAGGCAATCCACATGATAGTTGGGAACTTCAACACCCCACTCTCAGCAACTGATAGAAGTAGTAGATAAAAGATCAGCAAGGCTATAGGAGAAATTAACAAAATCTGCCAATAGCATGTAACTGACATATATAAGACTTTAGCAGAACATACTTCTTTTGTTTTCAAATGCTTCTAGAATATCCACCAATATAGATATTGGTTAATTACTACATCTTGGACATAAACCAAACCTTAATGAATTAAAAAAAAATCAGTAACATAAAAGACAACAGGAAAATTTCTAAGCACTTGAAAATTGAATATTATGTATATAAATAATCCATAGGCTAAAGAGAAATCTCATGAAAAATTTAAATACACATGGAACTGAATAAAAATGAAAAACCTATTAAAATATATCAGGTGCTACAAATGCATTACAAAAAAAAGAAAAATTTTAGCACTAAATGTTTACATTAGAAAAGAAGAAAGGTTTCAAATCAATAATCTAAATCCTATATTAATAAACTAGTAAGATAAGAGAAAGTAAACCCAAAGCAAGGAAAAGGAAGAGAAACATAAAGATAAGAGCATAAATTAATAAAATTGAAAACAAACATTAGAGAAAAATCAATAAAACAAAAAAAGGCCTTGGCTGGGTGGTTTGGTTGGTTGAGGCATCATCCCATGCACCAAACAGTTGAGGGTTTGATTCCTGACCCGGCACATACTTAGGTTGCAGGTTCGATATCCAGTTGGGGTTGTGTATGGGAGGCAAACGATCCACGTTTCTCTCTCACATCCATGTTTCTCTCTATTTCTAAAATTAATAAACATACCCTCGGATGAGGATTAAAAAATAAAACAAACAGAAAATAAATAAAGACAGTCTGAGACATGCAAAGCTGAACATAACCATCACTGGCACACCCATGGAACAAGAAATGTCACATGAAGTCCTTCAAGAAGAAAGAATATGATAGTAGAGGGGAATTGAGATCTATAAAAAGGAATAAAGAGCCCTGGCTGGAGTAGCTCAGTGGATTGAGCATGGGCCTACGAACCAAAGGATGGAGGTTCGATTCCTAGTCAGGGCACACGCCTGGGTTGCAGGCCAGTTCCCAGTAGGGGACACACAAGAGGCAACCACACACTGATACTTCTCTCCCCTTCCCCTCTAAAGATAAATAAATAATTTTTTAAAAAAGGAATAAAGAGTACTGGAAATGGAGGACTTCCACCAAGATGGAGGTGTAGGTGGAAACACTTTGCCTTCTCTCACAACCAAGTTTAAAAACAACAAGGTTTTAGCAACAAAAATGCAGCCAAACCACAGAAAATTGAACTATACAAAAGTCTGACAACAACAAACCCTTCAGCCAAACTGGTAAGAGGGGCAGAGCCAGCAGCAGAGCAGGGTCGGGCAGGAAAGATCCAACAGATTGACACAGGTGCACAGGCAGTGGGCGGACCCCAGGTGTGGAGAAGCAGCAGGCAGACCCACTGAGGGCTGACCATGGTCACACATTTGAGCGCAGATAACTGGCAAAGGAGCGAGCAGTGAGACTGAGACAGACCACACAGGACCTAGTGGCAGGAAGCAGCAGAAGGGACCACTATTGTCCCTCTCTGACCCCGCCCCCCACATACAACGTCACAAACCAGTGACCTGGGTGGCCCCGCCCTGGTGAACAACTAAGGATCCGCTCCTCATACCTAACAGGTGCGAACAGAGTAAAACATTATGACTCAAGAAGAACAGCGCAAAGCCCCAGAGCCAATAACTCTAAGCAATGAAGAAATAGCCAAACTTTCAGATGCACAGTTCAAAACACTGGTGATCAGGATGCTCACAGAACTGGTTGATTTTAGTCGCAAATTAGAGGAACATATGAAGGCTAAACTAATTGAAATGAAGGGAATTGCACAGGAAACCAATAATGATGGAAAGGAAACTGGGACTCAAATCAAGGGAGTAGACCAGAAGAAAGAAAAAATAACAAAACAGAAAAATATGAAGAAACAAGAATTCAAAAAAATGAGGAGAGGCTTAGGAACCTCCAGGACGTCTTTAGACATTCCAACATCCGAATTACAGGGGTACCAGTAGGGGAAGAGGAACAGCCACCAGTGGAAAATTTATTTGAACAAATAATTAAGAAGAACTTCCCCATTCTGGCAAAGGAACTAGACTTCCAGGAAATCCAGGAAGCTCAGAGAGTCCCAAAGAAGGTGGACCCAAGAAGGAACACACCAAGGCACATCAGAATTACATTAGCCAAGATTAAAATGAAGGAGAGAATCCTAGAAGCAGCAAGAGAGAAGGGGACAATCACCTACAAAGGAGCCCCCATCAGACTGTCAGCTGATTTCTCAAAAGAGAAGGCAAGAAGGGGCTGGAAAGAAGTATTCCAAGTCATGAAATCCAAAGACCTATATCCAAGATTGCTCTATCCAGCAAAGCTTTCATTTAGAATGGAAGGACAGATAAAGTGCTTCTCAGATAAGTTCAAGGAGTTCATCATCACCAAGCCCTTATTATATGAAATGTTAAAGGGACTTATCTAAGAAAAAGAAGATAAAATACAAACAGTGAAAGGACAGCAAACTCACACTTATTATTACCAGCCACACCTAAAACAAAAGCAAATTAAGAGGACAGCTATATCAGGAGTGAACCACAGAAATGAAAATCACATGGAGGGTTAGCAACAGGGGAGTGGGAGAAGGAGAAGGAGAAGGGAGGAGAAGGTGTAGAAAATAAGTAGCATAGACGGTAGGTAGAAAATAGGCAGGGGGAGGGCAAGAATAGTAGGGGAAATATAGAATCTAAAGAACTTGAGACACGTGGTCATAAACTAAAGGGGGGAATGGTGGGGGAGGGGGTGTGCAGAGTGGAGGGAAATGAAGGGGGGAACAGAACAACTGTAATGGCATAATCAATAAAATATACTTTTAAAAAAGAGTACTGAAAATGGAAATCACATGAGAAAAAATATGAGAATTAAAAAAAATACATTTTAAATATTCTCTTTAACAGACCGTAATGGGCTGGTTAAATAAAAATAATAACAATGCAGTATTGGGTTTTTAACATAAATAAAAGAAAAATATGTGACAATAATAGCACAAAGTTGGGGAGGGAGAAATTAAAGTAACCCATTTTAAGTTTTTATATTCTATGTGAAAAGGCATAATATCCATTGAAGGTAGACTGTGCTAACTTAAAAATTATTCTATAAACCCTATTTAAAGCACTAAAATAACAGCAAAAACCATAGGTAATAACCTAACAAAGGAGATTTTAAAAATCATAAGAAATAATCCAAAAGAAGACATAAAAATAGGGAAAAGAGAACAAAGACCAGGTTGAACAAGTAAAAAAGACCAAGATGGCAGATTTAAATCTTACCACATTAATATTCAAATTAAAAGTAAACAGTCTAAATAACCCTATTTTCCCATTCTAGAAGGTAAAGCTCTTTTTAATTAAAGTATAGCTGATATACAATATTATATTAGTCTCAGTTGTACAACATAGTGTTTTGATATTTATACACCTTATAAAGTGACCATCATGAAAAGGCCAATATTCATCTGTCAAAGTACAATGTTATTGTAATATTATTGATGGTATTCCTTCTGCTGTACTTTACATCCCAGTGACTTGTCTGTGTTATAACTATAAATTTGTATATTATTGATGGTATTCCTTCTGCTGTACTTTACATCCCAGTGACTTGTCTGTGTTATAACTATAAATTTGTACCTCTTAATCCCTTCACCATTTTGCCCATTCCCCCACCCCTCTGACAACTATCAGTTTTTCTGTATCTATCAGTCTGTTTATTTTGTTCATTTGTTTACTTTTTTAGATTTTACATATAAGTGAAATGACACATTATTTGTCTTTTTCTGGTTCATTTCACTTAGTATAATACCCTCTAGATCGATCCATATTGTCACAAACAGCAAGACTTCATTCTTTTTCATGGCTGAGTAATACTCCAGCCATGGAAAGGAATAAATTCTTACCATATTGGCTCTGCATCTGCTTTGTATCTTGACCAGATCACCAAGTCCTAAATACCCTAGTTAAAAGTTAGGGATTGTTGACTTTTTTCAAAGATGGCAGAGTGGGTGGAAGCTACACTCATCTGCTTCCATGACCACATTAAAATTACAACTTAATTATAGAATAATCAATCAAGATAACCACCTGTAGACTAGCTGAACTGAAGTCCTATAACCAAGGATCTACAGAACAAGCCACATCAAGACTGGTGGAAAGGGTGGAGATAAAAGCAACTGGCCCCACACCCACATGTGGTAGCTGAGAATCAGAAGAGATATCTCAGCTGCAGAGGTTCCCCCTCAGGAACAGAGGTCTCTGTTCCTAACAGGGCTCCCCAGCCTGGAGGACCAGTGTTGGGAAGAGGAGCCTACATAACATCTGGCAGTGAAAATCAGTGGGGATTCTGTCTGCCCAAGGAAGAAAAATGGCTTACCCTGGGCAAAGGCAAAAGGATGGTGGCTCAGAGGGTGCCAGAGACATATGGCGGGGGGGTGGGGGGGAAGACTCTGAATTGTATGGCTCCAGAGAGAGGGCTGGAGGGACAGCCACCAGTGTCCCTGGGTGAAGTCCCTGTCCCATACCTTCCACAGATGTGTCTTTCCTGGGTGAATACTCCCTCCACACAGCAATGGACATGGGAGCTGTACTAGTACTACAATGATGACTAAATCTCTGAGACCCTGCCCTATCCAACTTGCTCATGGCTGTGGGCTCTGGCAGCAGCAGCCACTCTGGCCTATGATGCAGTCTTTCTTAAAAAAACTCAAGTAGGTCCAGACAAGCTGAAGAAATATCACACACACATGGGAAGATATAGAGTAGTATGGCTTTAGTGCAAGGGCCATCTCTCATGTACCTGACAGATGGAATGATTCCTGTGCTGGGCCCTGCCTCCTGACAGCCAAATCTTAATCTGATTTAACCTGATAATCTCTATCGGCTTTACTCTGAAGACTCCCTGAGACCCCTGACACACCGCAAAGGTTCCACAGGCATCAGACAAGTTGCAGCTGGCCACGGTATACCCTGAAACTTTGGTGAGTGGTGTTAACCCAGCACAGGTGCCAAGTTTGAATCTATATTAATATGGTAAATACTACTCACCCCTACCTGGTGACCCTATGTACATTGGCCTCATGCAATTCACATACCACCTGAAGTTCTTTTAGTGGCTGAGCCCAATGAGCAGCTGGTAAGCAGCAGTAGGTCTTGGGGTGCATTGAGCCTTTTGCTGATCTTCCCCAGGCTTGATACTGACGACATCCAGCCTTGATACATAGCTTAGCCCCTCCCATGTGCACCCAGGCTCAGTACAGATAGCTACCCACAGTAGATTGGTTTTCCACTCCTAACAGATAGCCCGGGGCTGGTCACGGGCAAGATCTGACCATGACATGGATCAGAAGCCCTCCCAAGAGGACCCAGAGACAATAAACCTTGCTTCAGAACCTAATGAAGCATGACACAATTAGCTACACAAGTGACATACCCAAAGAGATACAGCTTGGGAAAATTCTGCTTTGTGGCATTATTCCCCCACACAGCAGCTCCTATATTATAGTTGTGGCCAGTCCCCACAGCCAGCTAGCCCGAAGGTCAACCCCACCTATGGATGTGCCAATAGCAATCAAGGCTCAACTACAAAAGAACACACATAACTCACACAAGGGACATGCCTAGAGCGCCCAGCTCAGGTGATCAAGAACACAATGCCACTGGAATCCACAGGACACCTACTATATAAAACCATGCTGCCAAGACTGGGAGTCATTGCAGCTCTACCTAAAACATAGGAACAAACACAGAGAGCCAGCTAAAATGAGGAGACGAAACATACCACATGAAAAAAAAAACATCAGAAATCTCAAAAAAAATGAACTAAATGAAATGGAGTAAATCTACCTGATACAGTATTCAAAACAATAGCTGTAAGGATGTTCAAGGAACTTAGTGAGAAATTCAATAGCATAAAAAAGGATATAGAAACCATAAAAAGAACTAGTCAGAAATGAAGAATACATTAGAAGAATCAATAGCAGATTAAATGTAGCACAGAATCGAATCAGAGATTTGGAAGACAAGGTAGCAGAAAACACCCAGTTAGAGAGTAAAAAGAAAAAAGAATTTAAAAAAATGAGGATAGATGAATGCACATCTGGGAAAATATCAAGTGTAACAACATCCACATCATAGGGGTATCAGAAGAGAGAGTAAGGGATTGAGAACCTATTTGAGAAAATAATGACTAAAAACTTCCTTAACTTTCTGGTGAACGAAATAAACAGACAAGTCCAGGTAGTGCAGAGACTGCCAAACAAGATGAACCCAAAGAGGTCCACACCAAGACACATCATATTAAAATGGCAGAGGCTAAAGGGAAAGAGAGAATCTCAAAAGCAGAAAGAAGAAGACAGTTACCTACAAGAAAGTCCCCATGACACTGTTAGCTGATCTCTCTACAGACACTTTTTAAACCAGAATGGATTGGCACAAAATATTCAAATTGATGAAAAGCAAGAATGTACAACAAAGACTACTCTACCCAGCAATGCTATCATTTACAATTGAAGGAGAAATAAAAAGCTTCCCATATAAGAAAGTTAAAGGCATCTATCACCACCAAACCAGTAGTATAAGAAATGTTAAAAGGACTTCTTATAGAAAAAAGAGAAACACAAGAATAATAAAATGGCAATAACTAAGAACCTATCAATGTCACTTGAAATATAACTTGATTAAATGCTCCATCGTCACATGAAATATAAATTGATTAAATACTCCATTCAAAATATACAGCACAGCTGAATGGATAAGAAAAAACCCATACACTGTTTACAACAGACCAACTTCAGAATGAAAGACACACACAAAGTAAAAAGATGAAAAAAGATCTTCATGCAAATGCAAACAAACAAAAAAGCTAGGATAGCAATGCCTATATCAGAAAAAATGGACTTTAAAACAAAGGCAATTATAATAAAGAAAAATATTATAATAAAGGGTTCAATCAAACAAGGGAGTATACCCCTACAAACATTTATGCACCCAATAAAGGAACACTTAAATATATAAAGCGAAGATTGGTGGACATAAAGGAAGAGATCAGGCAGGGGACTTTAACACCCCATTGACATCAGTGAATAAATCTACCAGACAGAAAACGAACAAGGAAACAGCAGCCTTAAATTACACACTAGGACTAGATGAATATAACTGATATTTTTAGAGCATTTGACCTCTACCAACAGAATGTACATTTTTAACGTAAATACTTTATTATTGTTCTATTACAATTGTCCCAGTTTTTCCCCATTGCTATCCCCCACCCATCCCACACCCCACTCCCACAGTCAATGCCCACCCTGTTGTCCATGCCCATGGTTCATTCATACATGTTCCTTGACTAGACCCTTCCCCTTATTTCCACCCTTATCCTCCTCCCCCCACCCCTCTGATAGCTGTCAGTCTGTTCCTTTTTTCCATGTCTCTGGTTCTATTTCCTCACTTGTTTGTTTTGTTCATTAGAATCCTCTTATAGGTGAGATCATATGGTATTTATCCTTCACCACCTGGCTTATTTCACTTAGCATAATATTCTCCACTTCAATCCAGGCTCTCACAAACAGTAAGATTCTTGTTTCTTTCTTTTGTGCAGTATTCAGTTTTTTGATCCACTCATATCCACTGTAGGGCACTTAGGGGGTTTCCAGCACTTGGCTATTGTAAATAATGCTGCCATGAACATACAGGTGCACAGATACTTTTGAATCGGTGTTTCAGGATTCTTAGGGTATACTACCAGCAGTGGAATCCCTGGGTCAAAAGGCAGTTTCACTTTCAGTTTTTTGAGGAGATTCCATACTGTTTTCCACAGTGACTATACCAGTCTGCATTCCTACCAACAGTGCACTAGGGTTCCCTTTTCTCCACAACCTCTCCAACACTTGTTTGTTGCTTTTTTTATGATGACCATTCTCAAGTGTGAAGTGGTATCTCATTGTGGTTTTAGTTTACATCTCTCTGATGGCTAGTGTTGGTGATCATCCTTTCATATGTCTCTGGGCCCTCTTCTGTAAGTCCTCCTTGAGAGGTATCTGTTTGGGTCCTTTGCCCATTTTTTAATTGGATTGTTTGTCTTCCTGGTGTGGAGTCATATGAGTTCTTTTTTTTTAAATTTTTATTTACTTATTTTTCAAGTACAGTTTTCTATTTCTCCCATCCCAGCCCACCCTGCCCCGTGCTCCCCACCTCCCTCCCATTTCCACCCCTGTTAGTTCTTGTCCTTGTGCCCTTCATACTTGTTCCTCCAAATCCCTCCCCTCTTTTCCTCTTAAATTCCATTCCCTCTCCCCTCTGGTCACTGTCCCCTTGTTCTCTATTTCAGTGTCTTTGTTTTTATTCTGCTTGCTTGTTTGTTTTGTTGTTTAGCTTCCTGTTAAAGGTGAGATCATAAGGTATTTGTCTTTCAACACCTGGCCTATTTCACTCAGCATAATGCTTTCCAGTTCAATCCATGTTGTTGCAAAGGGTAGTAGCTCCTTCTTTCTCTCTGCTGCATAGAATTCCATTGTGTATATGTACCACAATTTTTTGATTCATTCATTTATTGATGGGCACCTAGGTTGCTTCCAGCTCTTGGCTATTGTAAATTGTGCTGCTATGAACATTGTGGTGCATAGGTTCTTTGAAATTGATGTTTTAGGATTCTTAGGATATAAACCTAGCAGTGGAAATGCTGGGTCAAAAGGCAGGTCAATTTTTATTTTTCTGAGAAAATTCCATACTGTTTTCCATAGTGGTTGCACCAGTCTGCAATCGCACCAACAGTGAACTAGGGTCCCCTTTTACCCACAACCTCTCCAACATTTGTTGTTTGTTGCTTTGTTTATGATAGCCATCCTGACTGGTGTAAAGTGGTATCTCATTGTGGTTTTAATTTGCATCTCTCTGATGGCTAGCGATATTGAGCATTTTTTCATGTGTCTCTGGATATTCTGTATGTCCTTCTTCATGAAGTGTCTGTTCAAGTCCTTTGCCCATTTTTTAATTGGGTTGGTTGTCTTCTTAGAGTGGAGTCGTGTAAGTTCTTTGTATATTTTGGAGATTAAACCTTTGCCTGTGGTATCGTTGGCAAATATATTTTCCCATACAGTTGGTTGTCTTGCTAATTTAATACTGTTCTCTTTAGCCATGCAGAAGCTTTTTATTTTGATGAGATCCAATTTGTTTATTTTTTCCTTTATATTCCTTGCTCTAGGGGACATATCAGTAAATATGCTGCTGCATGAAATATCTGAGATTTTCCTGCCAATGTTCTCCTCCAGGACTTTAATGGTATCACGGCTTATATTTAAGTCTTTTATCCACCTTGAATTTATTTTGGTGTATGGTGTAAGTCTGTGCTCAAGTTTCATTTTTTTTTTTTTGCATGTAGCTGTGCAGTTCTCCCAACACCATTTGTTATAGAGGCTATCTTTACTCTATTTTATGTTATTGCCTTCTTTGTTGAATATTAATTGACTGTAGAGGGTTGGTTTGATTTCTGGGCTCTCTGTTCTGTTCCATTGGTCTATGTGCCTGTTTTTATGCCAGTACCAGGCTGTTTTGATTACAGTGGCCTTGTAATACAGTTTGATATCAGGTATTGTGATCCCCCCTACTTTGTTCTTCTTTCTCAAAATTGCAGCTGCTATTCAGGCTCGTTTATAGTTCCATATAAATTTTTGAAGTGTTTGTTCTATGTCTGTGAAATATGCCATTAGTACTTTAATAGGTATTGCATTGAATCTGTAAATTGCTTTGGGTAGTATGGACATTTTGATGATGTTAATTCTTCCAATCCACGAACACAATATATGTTTCCATTTGTTTGTGTCTTCCTTGATTTTTTCTTCAGTGTTGTGTAATTTTCTGCATACAGGTCTTTTACCTCCTTGGTTAGGTTTATTCCTAGGTATTCTATTATTGTTTTTGCTATATCGAATGGGATTTTTTCCTTGATTTCTGCTTCTGCTGTTTCATTGTTGGTATACAAAAATGCCTTTGATTTCTGGATATTGACTTTGTAACCCGCTGTTTTGCCAAATTCATTAATTAGTTCGAGCAGTTTTTTGGTAGAGTCTATAGGGTTTTCGATGTACACTATCATGTCATCTGCAAACAGTGACAATTTTGTTTCCTCCTTTCCTATTTGGATGCCTTTTATTTCCTTTTCTTGCCTGATCGCTGTGGCTAAAACTTCCAATACTATATTGAATAGAAGTGGTGAGAGTGGACAGCCTTGCCTTGTTGCTGATCTTAGTGGAAAAGCTTTTAGTTTTTTCCCATTGAGTATAATGTTGGCTGTAGGTCTTTCATATATGGCCTTTATTATATTGAGGAATGCTCCCTCTATTCCCATTTTGCTGAGTGTTTTTATCATAAATGGGTGTTGTAACTTATCAAAAGCTTTTTCTGCATCTATTGATATGAATATGTGGTTTTTGTCTTTGCTTTTGTTTATGTGATGTAGTACATTTACTGATTTGCGAATATTGAACCATCCTTGCATCCCTGGGATGAATCCCACTTGGTCATGGTGTATGCTCTTATTGATATATTGTTGGATGTGATTTGCCAATATTTTGTCGAGAATTTTAGCGTCTATGTTCATCAGCGATATTGGCCTGAAGTTTTCTTTCTTTATTGTGTCTCTATCTGGTTTTGGAATTAGGATGATGCTGGCTTCATAAAAAGAGTTTGAGAGTTTTCCATCCTTTTGGATTTTTTGGAATAGTCTGTGAAGAATAGGGGTTAGCTCTTCCTTAAATGCTTTGTAGAATTCTGTGAACCCATCTGGTCCAGGGCTTTTCTGTGATGAAAGTTTTTTGATTACTGCTTCAATTTCATTTGCTATTATTGGTCTATTAAGGTTTTCTGCTTCTTTTTCATTGAGTTTTAGAAGATTATATTTTTCTAGAAATGTGTCCATTTCCCCTAGGTTCTCAAATTTCTTGGCATACAGTTCTTCATAGTAATTTCTTACAATCCCTTCTATTTCTGTGGTATCAGTTGTAATCTCTCCTCTTTCATTTCTGATTGTGTTTATTTGTGTCCTCTCTCTTCTTTTCTTGATGAGCCTACTTAAAGGCTTCTCTGTTTTGTTTATCTTTCAAAGAACCAACTCCTGGATTTATTAATCCTTAGAATTGTGCTTTTAGTTTCTATGTCATTTAGTTCTGCTTTGATCTTGGTTATTTCCTTTCTTCTACTTGCTTTGGGCTGTTTTTGTTGTTGTTCCTCGAGTTCTTGCAGGCATAGAGTAAGGTTGTTTGTTTGAAATGTTTCTATCTTCTTTAGGTAGGCCTGTATTGCTATAAACTTCCCTCTCAGCACTGTCTTCAACTGTATCCCATAAATTTTGGGTTGTTGTAAGTTCATTTTCATTTGTTTCCAGGAACTTTTTGATTTCTTCCCTAATTTCATTCTTGACCCATTCATTGTTTAATACCATATCATTCAGTCTCCATGATTTTGGGTGTTTTGGGTTTTTTCCTTTGGGGTTGGTTTCCAATTTCAGTCCTTTGTGGTCAGAGAAAATGCTTTCTATGATTTCAATTTTCTTGAATTTGTTGAGGCTCGTTTTGTGTCCTATCATGTGGTCTGTCTTTGAGAATGTTCCATGTGCATTTGAAAAGAATGTGTATTTAGCTTCTTTGGGATGAAGGGTTCTATATATATCAGTTAAGTCATCTAGGGTGTTGTTTAATGCCGCAATATCTTTGTTGCTATTTTGTTTGGAAGATATGTCCATTTTTGTTAGTGGGGTGTTAAAATCCCCTACTACTATAATTGTGTTGCTGTCAATATCTTTCTTGAAGTCCTCTAAGATTTTCTTGATATATTTGGGTGCTCCTATGTTGGGTGCATATATATTTACGATGTTAATGTCTTCTTGGTGGATTCTTCCCTTGAGTATTATGAAGTGACCTTCTGGGTCTCTTCTTATGACCCTTTTTTTTGAAGTCTATTTTGTCTGATATGAGAATTGCTACCCCAGCTTTTTTTTCTTGTCTGTTTGCTTGAAAAATTTGTTTCCAGACTTTGACTTTTAGTCTGTGGTGATCTTCTATCCTGAGGTGGGTCTCTTGTAGGCAGTATATGTGTGGATCATGCTTTCTTATCCATTCAGCTATTCTATGTCTTTTTATTGGAGCATTTAATCTATTTATGTTTAATGTTATTATTGGTAGGTACTTATTCATTGCCTTTTTTGTACTTCCGTTACTCTTTGTCTTTCTCTTTTCCTTCCTTTCCTTAAAGCAGTCCTTTTAGTATTTCTTGCAAGGCCGATTTGGTGGAGGCATAATCTTTTAGATGTCTTTTGTCTTGGAAGCTCTTCATTTGGCCATCTATCTTGATTGAGAGCCTTGCTGGGTAAAGTAGTCTTGGTTGTAGGCCTCTGGTTCTCATTACTTGGAATATTTCTTGCCATTCTCTTCTTGCTTGGAGTGTTTCCATTGAGAAGTCAGTAGCTAACCTTATTGGGGCTCCCTTGTATGTTACTTCTTTTTCCTCCCTTGCTGCCTTTAAGATTTTCTCTTTGTCTTGGAATTTTGCCATTTTAACGATGATGTGTCTTGAAGTGGGCCTCCTTGGGTTCCTCTTGATTGGGACTCTCTGTGTTTCCTGGATTTGTGTGGCTTTTTCTCTCATCCAAATTAGGAAAATTTTCTCTCATTACTCTTTCAAATACGTTTTCTATCCCTTCTTCTTCTTCTCCTTCTGGTATTCCTATTATTTGGATATTATTATGTTTCCTATTGTCTTGCATTTCTCTTAATCTGTCTTCATTCCTTCTGAGCCTCTTTTCTTTTTCTTGCTCTTTCTGCAAGATGATTTCTACTTTGTCCTCCAACTCGCTGATCCTATCTTCTACTTCATTGATTCTATTTTAAAACTATCTACTGTGTTCTTCAATTCAGAAATTGTATTCTTCATTTCCTCTTGTCCCTTCCTGATAGTTTCTATTTCCTTTTTCATGTTGATGTAGTTTGCGGAGAGTTCATTGTAGCTCCCCTGTAGTTTCTGGTAGCTCATTGTGAGCTCTTTGAACTTCCTGATAACCAGTGCTTTGAATTCAGTATCTGATAGTTGATTTGCCTCTATTTCATCTAACATTCTTTCTGAGGGCTCCTCCTTTTCTTTCATTTGGAGATTGTTTCTTTGTCTTACATTGTTTTTGAGACTCTTCTTGTTAGCCTCAGCTTCTAAAATTGGTCTGTTCTGACTCCCTGGGTTTATGGTGTGAACTTCTGAGGTAGAATACCTGTGAATTTCAGTGGTGCAGGTTCCTGCCAGTATCTTGATGTTCTTCATTTCCACCTACTCCTTTTTTCGTATGTGTGTAATGAGTTGGAGGGGGAGGCTGAATGGTTTATGACAGCAGAAGAGTATTTTATAATAGTTGCAATCACATCTGGTAGGGAAGAGATAGATGATCTTTAGGCTATATATAATGTTAGCTGTAATCTTCAACCCAACTTGTCACTTTTATGAAAGAATGGACAAAAGATAAGCTTCCTGTTGAGGAGGGAAGGCTTGTGAGTTGAGACTAGAAGCAGTGAGGTTGCAGACGGTCAGATTTTGAGGTAAGTTGAGAGTAAGGAATAGTAGCTAGGTATATTGTGTGAGCAAACAGAGTTAATTACTCCAGTAATAGAATTAAGGAACTTGTAAAGTGGGATAAAATCTGGGAGATTAGTTGTGAAGTGTTTACAGTTATATAGAACATCTATTATTTACAGTAGTATTAGAGCAACAATCCTGTGACCGACTCCATGAGATCAGCCTTAATAGGGAGTGTAGAGCTTTGGGTAGTGTGCTAAAGGAAAACAAGAGGTGTAAGGTGTAGAAAATTAGAAACACATTGTGGAGGAAGAACAGAGGAGACCTGTCAGATAATACAATATAACCCGCCAAGAGTAAGAAGCCTATACAGGAGGAGGAGGAATACGAAGATACTGTTAGAATATAAGAGAAGTGAGAATAATGAAAGAAAAATAATACAAGTATGCTGCAACAAACAAATAAAACTGCACAAAAAAAGACAAGAGAAGGGAGGAAAAAGCGGTAAGTTTGGGAAGAAGGGAAGAAGGACTAAATCAGGAAAAAGGAAAGAAGAGGATCAAAGTATTGAAAGATAAAGCAATAATAAAATTCAAAATAAATGTGATTACCAAAAAAAACTCCACAAAACAAAACAAAAAAACCTTCCCTTGTTGGTTTTAAACTGTCCAAACCAGTTTTTCTGGTTGCAGCAGGACCTCTCTGTGGGCTGTGTTTCCAGCGCACCAGCCAAGGCTACTAGACTGGGATGTAGGCGCCTGCTCTCCCACCAGTCTGCCTGATTCCCTTGCTCTCTGGCGTGCAATACTTCCTCGCTGCCAGGCTGGGTGGTAAGCAAGCCAAGCCGTCCCAGGAGGGCACCTCAGTCAACTTTCAAAAAGGATATAATGATAATAAAAAAGCCTCCCTACACAGCCTGCCTCTCCACCCAGCCCAATCTCTAGCCAGACCCGGGGCAACAATGTGTCTCTTAATTCTCCAGGGCTGGCAACTACACAGAGTCTGCAGATGAACAGGGCCCTTCGTTTTTGTTGCTCTCTGTTCTTTGTGTAAACTCAGTTTCACAGGCCTCTGCCTGGCGCTGCCCAGATGGGGGGTGGAGAACATGCTGTCCCTGCACTGGTCGCCTACCTGGGCGGCTTGGTACCCCCGCTCCCGAGAGGGACGCCTCCTGCGCCGGGCCCAGCCCCACTGCAGCGGCTGTAGCACCGGGACCGCCTGGCCATGGGCGCTGGCCTTGCCGCGGTTCCTGTCTCCACTCAACTCCCCTATACGCCACTAACCTGCCGCTGACCGGAGTCTCAACATCTGTCACAATCGTTGCTCTCCCAACTTCATAAATGCTGTGGATCTATTACTTAATTACACTGTTTCTCAGTAGCTCGGCCAGGCTTTTCACCTACGTGTACAGGGAGCTGGAGTACTTTGCGTCCTACTCTGTCACCATCTTCCTGAGCTCTTTATATATTTAGAGACCAAACCTTGTCTGAGATACTATCGGCAAGTATCTTTTCCTATACAGTTGGTTGCCTTTTCATTTTGATATTTTCTTTAGCTATGCAAAAACCTTTTAATTTGATATAGTGTCATTTGGTGATTTTTTCCTTTATTTGCCTTCCTCTGGGAGATACATCAACAAAAATATTGCTGCAGTGGATATCTGAAATTTTACTGATTATGTTTTCCTCTAGAATTTCTATGCTGTCATGATTTAATTTAAATCTTTTACCCAGCTTGAGTTTATTCAAGTGTGTGGTATAAGTTCGCGGCCTAGTTTCATTTTTTTTTTTTTTGCATACACTTGTCCAGATCTCCCAACATCATTTATTGAAGAGGCTGTTTCACTCCATTTTATGAGTCTGCCCCTTCTGTGAAATATTCATTAACAACACAGACATTGGTTTGTTTCTGGGATTTCTATGCTGTTTCATTGATCTATGTGTCTATTTTTATGCCAGTACCATGCTGGTCTGATTACAGTGACCTTGTAGTACACTTTGATAACAGGTATTGTGACCCCTTCCTACTTTGTATCTTTTTCAAGATTGCTAGGCTATGGGGGTCATTTTTGGTTCCACATAAATTTTTGAAATATTTCTTCTAGATCTGTGAAATATGACATTAGCATTTTAATAGTGATTGTGTTGAATCTATAGATTGCTTTGGGTAGAAAGAATAGTTTGATGATGTTAATTCTTCCAATCCATGAACAGGGTATATGTTTCCATTTATTTGTATCTTCCTTAATTTCTTTCTTCAGTGTTGTGTAGTTTTCTGAATACAGATGTTTTACCTCCTTGTTTAGGTTTATTCCTAGGTAATTTATTTTTCTTGTTGCTCTAGTAAATAGGGTATTATTTCTATTTTCTGTTATTGATATTTCACTGTTTGTGTACAAAAATGACTTCAATTCCTGCATATTTACTTTGTATCCTGCTATTTAGCCAAATTCATTTATTAGGTTGAGTACTTTTTGATGAAGACTAAAGAGTTTCCTATGTACACTATCATGTCATCTGCAAATACTGACAGGTTTACTTCTTCCTTTCCAGTGTGGATGTCTTGTATTTCTTTTTCTTATCTGATTGCTGTGGTTAGAATTCCAATACTATGTTGAAAAGAAGTGGTGAAAACAGACACTCTTGTCTTGTTCCTAATCTTAATGAGAAGCTTTCTAGTTTCTGCCATTGAGTATGACATTGGTCACAGGTCTCTCATATATGGCCTTTACTATGTTGAGGAATGCTCCCACTACTCCCACTTTGCTTAGTGTTTTCATCATAAATGGGTGCTGTACCTAATCAAATGCTTTTCCTGCATCTATTGATATGATCATGTGATTTTTCTTTTATTTTGTTTATGTGATGTATTATGTTTATTTATTTGTACATATTTTACCATCCTTGCATCCCTGGGATGAATCCCACTTGATCATGGTGTATGATCTTTCCAATGTATTACCAAAACCAGATTGCAATATATTGATTGCAATATTGCAATATATATTGATTTCTTTCATCAATATATTGATGAAGATTTTACATCTGTGTTCATTGGAGACATTGGCCTGTAGTTTACTCTCTATGTTGTGTCTTTATCTGATTTTGGAATTAGGATAATACTGGGCTTGTAAAAAGTTTGGGAGTCTCTTCTTGAATTTTTTGGAATAGTCTGAGAACAGGATTAGCTTTTCTGTAAATATTGGTAAATTTTACCTGTGAAGCCATCCAGTCCAGCACTATGGTGTGCTGGGAGTTTTTAGATTACTGTTTCAATTTCACTAGTTGTTATCAGTCTGTTCAGGCTTTCTGCTTCTTTTTGATTCACTTTGGAAGATGGTATGGTTCTATAAATTTGTCCACTTCTTTTATGTTGTCCAATTTCTTGGCACATAGTTGTTTGTAGTAATTTCTCACAACCCTTTGTGTTTGTGTGGTATTGGTTGTGACTTCTCTTCTTTTCTGATTTAATTTATTTGGGTCCTCTCTCTTTTTTTCTTGATGAGGCTGGTTAAAGGATTATCAATTTTGTTTATCTTTCCAAAGAATCGGCTCCTGGATTTACTAATCCTTTGAACTGTTCTTTTACTCTCTACGTCATTTAATTCTGCTCTGATCTTGGTTATTTCCTTCTTTCTACCCAGTCTGCGCTTTGTTGTTTGTTGTCTTTCCTCTGCTTCTTGTAGGTGTAGGGTTAGAATGTTTATGAGATTTTTCTATGTCTTTTAACTAGGCCTGTATTGCTCTGAACTTCCCTTTCAGGACTGCCTTCACTATCTCCTATAGGTTTTGGGTTGTTGTGTGTTTGTTTCCAGAAACCTTTTGATTTTTTCCTTTATCTCATTATTATGCCACATATTATTTAATAGTATGTTATTCAGTCTCCATGAATTTGAATGTTTTTTTGTTTTTTCCTTGAGGTTGGTTTCTAGTTTCAAGCCATTGTGATCAGAGAAGAAGCTTGATATGATTTCAATTTTCTTGACTTTGTTAAGGCTTGTTTTGTGTCCTAGCATGTGGTCTATCTTTGAAAACACTGCATGTGCATTCGAAAAGAATGCATATTTTGCTTCTTTGGAGTAATTAGTTCTGTAGGTACCAATTAAGTGTATTTGATCTAGAGTGTCATTCAGTGCCACAATATCCTATTTGCTTCTTTGCTTGGATGATCTATCCACTGTTGACAGTGGGATGTTAAAATCCCCTACTGTAAGTGTGTTGCTGTCGATCTTTCTTGAAATCCTCCGAGACATATACAATACATACATGTAAATATACATATACATATAGTCCTCCAACACATATATGTAAATATATGCATTTGCATATGTTTATATTGCATATATGTAGGCATATATGTACATATGCTATGTTTGAGATATATATATGTTTATAAGGGTTAAATCTTTTTCTTGAATGACTCCCTTAAGTATTAGGTAGTGTCCCTCTTTGTCTCTTTTTATGGACTTTGTTTTGAGATCTATTTTGTCTGATATAACTATTGCTATCTTGGCTTTTTTTTCCTGTCCATTTGCTTTGAATATTTTTTTCCAACCTTTCACTTTCAGTCCGTGTAGGTCTTTTGTTTTGAGGTGGGTATCTTGTAAGCAACATATATGCAAGTCAAGTCATGTTTTCTTATCCATTCAGCTGCCCCATGTCTTTTGGTTGGAGCATTTAATCCACTTACATTTAAGGTTATTATTGATAGGTACTTATTCATTGGTATTTTTTTTTTTGCCTTTTTATCTGTGTTCCTTTATCTTTCTTCCTTACCCTTCATCTTCTTAAAGCAGCCCTTTAACATCTCTTGCAATGCTGGTTTTGTGGAGATGTATTCTTTTAGGATTTTTTGGGGGGAGGGGGTCTGGGAAACTCCTTATTTTACCTTCTATTTTAAAGGAGAGACTTGCTGTGTACAGTAGTCTTTGTTGCAGGCCTCTGCTTTTCATTACTTGGAACATTTATTGCCATTCCCTTCTGGCCTGTAGTGTTTCTGTTGAGAAATCAGCTGATTGTCTTATTAGAGCTCCCTTGAATATTACAAGCTGTTTCTCCTTGCTGACTTTAAGATTCTCTCTTTGTCTTTAAATTTTGCCATTTTAATTATGATGTATTGGAGTGGGCCTCTTTTGGTTCATCTTGATAGGGACTCTCTGTGCTTCCTGGACATGCATGACTTTTTCCCTCATCAAGTTAGGGAAGTTTTTTGTCATTACTTTTCCCAAACAAGTTTTCAATCCCTTGCTTCTCCTCCTCTCTTTCTGGTATCCCTATGATAAAAATATCATTACATTTCATGTTGTCCTGCAGCTCCCTTAAACCCTCTTTGTTCTTTTTTTTAAGTCATTTTTTTGTTTTGTTGCTGTCTGGGAATTTTTTTCTACTTTATCCTTCAGCTTGCACATTCGATCCTCTGCTTTATCTAGCCTGCTTTTAATTCTTTCTAATCTATTCTTCATTTTAGATATTGTATTCTTCATTTCCTCTTGGCTCTTATTGATAGTTTCTATGTCCTTTACTGACAGTGTAGTTTCCAGCAAGTTCATTGTAGCTTCCATAAAGTTCATTGTAGTTCTCATTGAGCTCTTTGCGCATCCTTACAACCATTATTTTTAACTTAATGTCAATTGTGTGCTTGCCTCAATTTCATTTAGCATCTTTCTAGGGATACCTCCTTTCCCTTCAATTGTTTTTTTTTTTAATTTTGTCTCCCATTTTAGCTGACTCTTCTTGCTTCTGCATATTACATTGATTTGTTTTTATTCCCTGTCTTTGTGGTATGACTTTCTGTGGAAGGAGACTTGTGGAACTCAGAGATGCAATCTCCTTGATCTCCTGAGCTGGATGCTCTTAGAATACCCTTTATGCCATTTATGTGGGCTCTCTGGACATGATTGGGTTTTGGTTGTTGTTGGGTCGTGTTTTGGTGGGTCCTTCTCTCTAGCTGACTGAGAGTCACACTGCCCACTATCTCTTGCATGCTGTTGTACAGGTGCCATTAGAACAAAGCCAAATGACTCAGGAATCAAAGCCACACCCACAAAAATAACCACCAATCAGAAACACACTGTCAACAACTAATGACCAAATATTAATAGAACTGTAAAGAAATTAAGACTATCATAAGAAAGCAAAAATGAATATGAGATGACTAACTGAAGGAAAAATTATTTTGAGAGGGTAGAGGGAGGAGAAATAATAAGTGTAGGGAATAGAAACAAAGTGAAGAAAGAAAGAATAGAAAATTTACATTGTATGTAAAAAAGGGAGGGAAGAAGGCAAAATAGAGTAAGAAAAGAGACTAGTACGAGGTTTAAGCAAAAATTTGTAAAAATATACTGAATAAAAGGAACAAAATTTGAGAAAAAGATCCACCACAACAATATCAATGACAAATGAGGAAACATTAATAGGGGTAGAATGGACAGAAGAAAGAAAGAAGAAATAAAGAAACGCTTAAGAGATGTCTCGAGGAGAGAAAAGTGATTTTCAGAGGACAAAAGGAGAAGAACAATTAAAGAGTAAGGAATGAAAACCAGACTACAATAGGAAAAAATTAAAATTTAAAACATAAAAAAGGGGTAGGAATAAAAAATGAAATAGGAGAAGGGAACAGTAAAATTTGAGACTTGAAATATAAAAATACTGAAGATCCGGAAATAAAATTGAAGAAATGCAACAACTGCCATCATATTAACAACCAAGGAGCAAAGATTAATAAAGGTGGAGAAAAATTAAAATTTGAAACATAAAAAAGGAAGGGTAAGAAGAAAGAAAAATAGAATCGGAGAAGGGAACAGTAAAATTTGAGACTTCACATATAAAAATACTGAAGATCTGGAAATAAAATTGAAGAAATGCAACAACTGCCATCATATTAACCACCAAGAAGCAAAGATTAATAAAAGTGGAGTGAGAATAAGGGTATTTTTAAGAACAGAAAAAAGAATGTGAGATGACTAATCACAAGAAAAATGGTTTTGAGAGGCTGGAGAAATAGTAAGAGTGTGGAATAGAAGTAAGTCATAGTAGCAAGAGAAAAAATAAAATTTAAAACAAAAATAAGAAGAGGAATGAAGAAGTTAAAATGGAGTAAGAGGAGCGGGGAGGAGCAAATTATGAGATTTGAAATAAACTAAAATACAAAAACTAATAACATGCACAAGCTTAAACAAAAGAAAAAAGATAAAAAGCTATGCTGGAGAAAATATAATACAAATAATGAAGAAGACCTCAGTGGAATTCATCTCAATAGAATCCAGTGTTTACCACTATCTTCTCTTTCTGGATCTGCCTCTGGTAATATTAGATGGTGTCCAAGTCTTGCCTTAAGCAGCCTATTAGAGACTACAAGTGATCCACAGTCTCTGGCTGTCTCCTCAGACTTGGCTGGTCCCCATTGTTCTGCCCTGCCAGCACTTCATCAGCCCAGGGCCCAGAAATGTTTCATTTAATACCCTGAGGATATTAATCCACCTGCGGGAACTGCCAGTACCTAATGCCACCCTAATCTGGAGGCCTCCAGATGGGGCCTCTGGTACAATCAGGAGGGTGAGAACCCACAGTTACCCCATTCAGTCTTCAAGAAAGATGGTGAGAGTGTTTCCCCACCCTCTCACCACTTGTCTTGGTCCGTCCCAGATTCTTTCTAATAATGCATGAGTGTCAAACTCATTTTCACCAGGGGCCATCAGCCTCGCAGTTGCCTTTGAGGGGCCGAATATAATTTCAACTCTGTAAGAATATAATTTCAACTCTGTAACAGTTAAGGAGTAGTTACATTTATACACTCCTAAAATTATTTCAGCCCTTTGAAGGCAATCATAAGGCTGATGTGGTCCCCAGTGTAAATGAGTTTGACACCCCTGCAACAATGTATGATTTCTGGCAATTAGCTGTCTGTTTCCTGTGAGGGGCCAATCTGTATAAAAGGGGCGGCCACTCTTTCCTGCTTAGAGCAGTTAGCAGCTCTGTCTATACACCAAGGCTGTGCAGAGCCCTGCACACCCCTTGTTGCACCCATCTCTAATCTCTCTGCTCTGCTTGGTGTATAGGCCCCAGGAAGAGTGTAGCTCATAGTGTCTGATAAAAGGGGTCCTTTCAGAGGTTTTTTTTTTTTCTTTCCCCTCCAGATATGCACCCAGCAGGGGGTTCCTCAGCCTGGGCTCACTGATCGGTAGAGCCTGTAATCCCATAGGTAGAGTTTGGGTTCCCCTGTCTGTGAGGGGACCTGCCTGGCTGCAGTGAATCTTAGGCATTCGGCTCCTGGCCATCCCGTGCCAAGCCTGTCACTATCTCACAGGAGACTCAGGCCTGAATCCTCTCCTCTGTACAGTCTCTTGCATACCAGCCATACTGGGTTAGGTCCCATAGTCCCATCAGCATATTCTATTCTTTTGAGTTCTTTGTTGTCAGAACTGCTGTGCACATGCACATGGAAGGACTGGGCCAGGTCCCTGCCAAGTCTTAAGTTTCACCTCAGCTTCTCTTTTAAGAGTTTCTGTGTGGCCCCCACACTGTAGTACCAAGCTCTGGGGGACCTGTTCTCCACGTACTCCCCCTCCCCCCAAATCACAAAGTCTCTCTTGGTCATGGCTGGCCACAGCCTGCTGGAGTCTCCAGTAGTTTTAGATAAAGTTTCTCTCTGGATCTCTCCTGGATGGCTATAGGAAGAGTCCTGCAGCAATACTATAACACAGGGTAGTGGCAGGGTGTTCTCCCTGCTCCCTCCGTGATTCTCGGCCTTGTGGGGCTTGCTCCTGCCACACTGTTTCTACAGTCAGTGCCCCTTTGGCCATCTCTCTCTGCCCCTGGAGCTCATGACTTTTGAGCCAATCCACAGCTGCCCCAAATCTTCGCAGCCAGAAGTGCTGGGTTGGGCAATGCAGAAGCAGTTACTCTGCTAGGAAAGTCTGGGCCACAAACTCACAAGTGCCCTGCAGGCAGGGCAGTCTCTTGTCCAATCTCACATACTGCTCAACTGTCATCTGTGTACACACTCATTCACAAATGCTTTCACTCACTCTCCATTGGATTTTCAAATTGATTACTCTGTGGTTTAGCTGCAAGACTGGTCTGGACCTGGAAGCAAGTGGACAGAGCTACCAGCTACTCTGCAGCCTTTTTGGATCTTCTAGTATATACATTATTTTCAACTGCACCTGGACTATTTTTCAGGATAAATAGACCACATGGTATGCTATAAAACAAGTCTCAATAAATTTAAGAAACTGGAACCATAACAAGTACCTTCTCTGACCACTGTAGTATGAAGCCAGAAAGTAATTATGAGAAAAAAATGAAGAACACACAAACATATGGAGGCTAAATAACATGTTATAAAACAATGACTGGGTTAACAACAAAATCAAGGATGAAATGAAAAGATACTGAGAAAAATGAAAATGAAAACAAAACAACCCAAAATCTATGGGACACAGTAAAAGCAGCCCTAAGAGGAAATTTCATAGCTTTACAGGCCTATTTTGAGAAACAAGAAAGCTTCAAATACATAATCTAAACTTTTACCTAAAGGAACTAGAAAAAGAACAACAAATAAAGCCTGAAGTGAACAGAAGAAAGGAAATAATAAAGATCACAGTAGGAATAAATGAAATAGAGCCTAAAAATATAAAAGGTTAATGAACCAAAAGCTAGTCTTGAAAGTATAAACAAGATTGATAAACCTTTAACCAATCTCATGAAAAAAAAAAGGACCCAAGTAAAAAAATTAGAAATTAAAGAAAAATGACAACTGACACTACAGAAATACAAGGGACTGTAAGAAAATACCTTGAAAATTTATATACAGCAAATTGGACAATATGAAAAAAAGTGAATTTATTCCAAGAAACATACAAAGTACAAGACTGAATCAAGAAATTAGGGAAAGTCGGGGACTTCCGCCAAGATGGAGGTGTAGGTGGAACAACCTTACCTCTGTGCACAACCAAATCTAAGAACAACTATTTTTAACAGCAATAAACGCAACCAAGCCACACAGAAAATAGACAATACGGAGTCCAAAGACAACTAAATGCTCAGCTAAACTGGTAGGAGGAGCGAAGCCAGCAGCGGAGCAGGTTAGCAAGAAAAAATCCCCGAACGGGTGGTGCACGGTGCTGATCACGGGCTGTCTACAGGAGCACACAGGCGCGGCGGGCTGTCTGCGGTCGGTCGCGCATCTGCGTGCAGATAAACCAGTGAGAAGGGAAGCTTGCGCAGGGCAGCAGGCTTGCACAATTCCGATCAGATAAACAGGTCCGGGGCCAGTGGTGGGACTGGACGGACTGGGCTAGCGGAGAGGACCGCCATTGCTCCCTCTCTGACCACACCCCCACACACAGCGTCACAAACCAGCGACCTGGGTCGCCCCGTCCTGGTAAACAACTAAGGCTTCGCTCCGCTTACTTAACAGGACGAATAGACCAAAAATGGCTCTAGGACGACTCAGAGCCCCAGAACCGATAGATCTAAGCGATGAAGAAATAGCCAGTCTTTCAGATGCACAGTTCAAAACACTGGTTATCAGGATCCTTACAGAACTGGTTGATTTTAGTCACAAATTAGAGAAACATGTGGAAGCTAAACTAATTGAAATGAATGGTAATACAAAGGAAACCAATAGTAATGGAAAGGAGAATGGGACTCAAATCAAGGGAGTGGACCAGAAGGAAGAAAAAAATGATCAAACAGAAAAGAATGAAGAAATAAGAATTCAGAAAAATGAGGAGAAGCTTAGGAACCTCCAGGACATCTTTAAATGTTCCAACATTCGAATTATAGGGGTACCAGAAGGGGAAGAGTCACAAGTGGAAACCTTATTTGAACAGATAATAAAGGAGAACTTCTCTGTTCTGGCAAAGGAAATAGACTTCCAGGAAATCCAGGAAGCTCAGAGAGTCCCAAAGAAGTTGGACCCAAGAAGGAACACACCAAGACACATCATCATTACATTAGCCAAGATTAAAATGAAGGAGAGAATCCTAGAAGCAGCAAGAGCTAAGGGGACAGTCACCTACAAAGGAGTTCCCATCAGACTGTCAGCTGATTTCTCAAAAGAGACCTTACAGGCAAGAAGGGGCTGGAAAGAAGTATTCCAAGTCATGAAATCCAAAGACCTACAACCAAGATTGCTCTACCCAGCAAAGTTTTCATTTAGAATGGAAGGACAGATAAAGTGCTTCTCAGATAAGGTCAAATTCAAGGAGTTCATCATCACCAAGCCCTTATTATATGAAATGTTACAGGGACTTACCTAAGAAAAAGAAGATAAAAAAGATGAACAGTGAAAGGACAGCAAACTCACAGTTATTAACAACCACACCTAAAACAAAAGCAAACTAAGAGGACAGCTAGAACAGGAGCAGAACCATAGAAATGAAGATCACATGGAGGGCTAGCAACAGGAGAGTGGGAGGAGGAGAAGGGGGGGAGAAGGTACAGAAAATAAGTGGCATAGACAGTAGATAGAAAGTAGATGGGGGGAGGGTAAGAATAGTAGGGGAAATACAGAATCTAAAGAATTTGAGACACATGTTCATGAACTGAGGTGGGAGGTGGTGGGGGAGGGGTGTGCGGGGTGGAGGGGATTGGAGGGGGGGAATGGAACAAATGTAATGGCATAATCAATAAAAAAGTTAAAAAAAAAAGAAATTAGGGAAAGTCTACACAAGCCAATTACAACCAACAAAATTGGTTAAGTAATCAAAAAACTCCCAGTAAAAAGTCCTGCCCCAAATGGCTTCACAAGTGAATTTTACCAAACATTCAAAGAAATAATACCTACCTTCTCAAACTATTCCAAAAAATTCAAGAAAAGTCAAGTCTCCTAAGTTCATTTTATGAGGCCAGCATTATTCTGATTCCAAAATAAAAACACTACAAAGAAAGAAAATTATATGTCAATATTCCTAGTGAACATAGATGCAAACATCCTCAACAAGATATTAATTAGCAAACTGAATTCAGCAATACATTGAAAAAGATCATACACCACGATCAAGTGAGATTTATTCTTAAGATACAAGGTTGATTCAATACCCACAAATCAATTAATGTGATACACCACAAAAACAAAATGAAGGATAAGAATCATATGATCATACAAATTAATGGAGGAAAAGCACTTGATAAAATCCATTACCTACTTATGATAAAATCTTTCACTAAAATGTGAATAGAAGAAACATAATCCAAGATAATAAAGGCCATATGTGACAAACCCACAGCAAACATCATACTCAATAGGGAAAAACTAATAGTATTTTCCTTAAGATTATGAACAAGACAGGGATGGCCACTTTCACCACTCTTATTCAACATGATATTGGAAGTCCTAGCCATGGCAATCAAACAAGAAGAAATAAGAGAAATTTAAATTGTAAAAGAAGTGGTAAAATTGTCATTATCTGCAGCTGACATGATACTACATAAAGGGAACTCTAAGTATTCCACACAAAAAACTACTAGAACTGGTAAATGAATTCAGTAAAGTAGCAGGACACAGATATTCACAAATTCTTGCACTGTTATACACCAATAACGTGAACTATCAGAAAGAGAAACTAAGAAAACAATCTCACTTATAGCTGTATCAAAAAATAAAATACCTAGAAATAAATTTAACCAAGGAAATGAAAACCTGTACTTGGAAAATTATAAGACATTGAAGAGAGAATCTAAAGAAGATACAAATAAATGGAAGCATATATTGTGCTCATGGATAGGAAGAACATTATTAAAATGTCCATACTACCCAAATTATTCTATATATTCAACTGAGTCCCTATCAAAATACCAACAGCATTTTTCACAAAACTAGAACCAATAATCCAAAATTTTATATGGAACCACAAAAGACCCTGAATAGCCAGAACAATCTTGAGAAAGAAGAACAAAATTGGAGGTATCACATTACCTAATATCAAACTATACTATAAGGCTACAGTAATCAAAAAAGCATGGTACTGGCATAAAAACAGACACACAGATCAAGGGAACAGAATAGAGAGCCTAGAAATAAGCCCACGCCTATCAGGCCAATTAGTATATGACAAAGGAGGCAAGAACATACAACTGGGTAAAGAAAGTCTCTTCAATAAATGGGGTTGGGAAAATTAGATACTTGCAAAAAAAATGAAACCAGACCACCTTCTTACACCATAAATAAGAATAAACTCAAAGTAGATAAAAAAAAACTTAAATATAAGACTTGAACCATAAAACTCCTAGAAGAAAACATAGGCAGTAAACTCTGTGACATTTGTTAGCAATATATTTTTCTGATATATGTCCTGGGACAAGGGAAACAAAAGAAAAATAAGAGAATGGAACTACATCAAACTAGTAAGTCTTTTAAAGCAAAGGCAACCAACAACAAAATGAAAAAACAACTGATAACCCACTGAACGGAAGAAGATATCTACCAATGATACATCCAATAAGGGGTTAATACCCAAAATTTATTAAAACAAACTCATACAACTCAACACACACACACACACACACCCCAAAAAACAAAACCCCCAACAATCTAACTAAAAAGGGGGCTGAGGATGTAAATAGACATTTCTCCAAAGACATACAGATGGCCAATAGACATCTGAAAAGATGTTCAATGTCACTAATCATCAGAGAAATGCAAATCAAAACCACAATGAGGTATCACCTCATACTTGCCAGAATGGCTATCATCAATAAATTAACAAACAACAAGTGTTGGTGAGGATGCCAAGAAAAGGGAACCCTAGTGCACTTTTGGTGGGAATGTAGACTGGTACAACCACTATGGAACACAGCATGGAGTTTCCCCCCCAAAAAAAAAACAAAACAGGAACTGCCTTTTGACCCCTCATTCCCACTTCTGGAAATATACCCTAAGAATCCCAAAACACCAATTTGAAAGAATTTATACACCCCAATGTTCACAGCAGCATTATTTACAATAGCCCGAGTGCCCATCAGTAGGTAGATAAGTGAATAAAAAGCTGTGGTCCATATATACAATGGAATGTTACTAGGCCTTAGAAGGAAGGAAATCTTACCATTTGCAACAGCATGGATGGTCCTAGACAGTATTATGCTAAGTGAAATAAGTCAGACAAAGAAAGACAAATACCACATGATTTCACTTATATGCAAAATCTGAAGAACAAAATAAACAAAACAGAAACAGACTCATAGATACAGAGAACAGACTGATGGTAATCCGAGGGGAGGGGGTTTGGGGATTGGGTGAAGATGGTGAAGTAATTAAGAAGTACAAATTGGGAGTTATAAAATAGTCATAAGGATGTAAGGTACATCATAGGGAATACAGTCAATAATATTGTAATAATTGTTTACAGTACAAGCTGGGTACAGGAAATATTGAGGACAACTTTGTAAAGTATATGATTGTCTAACCAATGCACTGTACACCAAGTCTAATATAAATAATATTGAATGACAACTGTTAATTGAAAAAATTTTTAAATAATAAATATTTAAAAAACAGAAAAAGTTAGGACTTGTCAGACTGGATAAAATACAAAGATCCAACAATATTGCTGCCTACCAGAAATACACTTTAAATATAAAGCAGAAATATGTTAAAAGGAAAAGGATAGAATGTCTGATTGTCTTTCTGCAGGTAGTATACAAAATGTTTTAACTTAACAAATATTTACTGAGCACATACTATGAACCAAGAATATGTAAGAAAAACTGTTAAGAGAACAAAAGAATTGTGAATATGTATTTGCACATGGTGTACATGTGCAAATACATATTCACACACACACATGTACACCCTGAAATCCAAGTTTAGGTTGTGAGCAAAATTTGAATTTATATTGATCCTTACCTTGATTTTATAAGTACATACTACCATAACTTTTAAATTAAAAAGTAGAAAAAGATATAAACTGTGCTTCTGCTATTAAAAAGAAAGCTCAAGTGGCTACAATGATATCATACTAAGTAAATTTCAAAGCAAAGAATATTACCATGAATGAAGACGGTTAATCAATAATATAAAGTCATCAATTCATCAAGAGGATATAATAATTATAATCATTTTTACTCCTGATAACATAACTATTAGAAGTACAAGGAGAAATAAACAAATCCATAATTACAGTCTGAGATTTTTAACACTTCTCTCTCACTAAATGACAGAACAAGTAGACAGAAAGTCAGTAAGACTATATAATATTATAACAACACTATCAATTAACTTGACCTAACTGACATTTGTTAAATATTCTACCCAACAATGAAACTAACACGTCGTTTTGAAGCACACGTGGAACATTTAGCAACACACCCCATATTCTGGCCCGTACAGCAAGTGTCAGGTTTAACAGCATTCGAGTCATACAAGTTCATTCTCCATCTACACTTCACATCACTTACAAGAAGTAACTCAACATCAAATACGAAACTGTATGTTTTACTGTGTTATGTAAGACCTAAAACAATAAAACTTCTAGAAGAAAACATAGGTTTAGGCAAAGCCTTCTTACATGTGATATGATTCATAAAATAATCCAAATTGATAAGCCATACTGCAAAATTACAATGTTCTGCTCTTCAAAAAGACACTATTTAAAAAATAAAGACAAGCTACAAACTAGGAGAAAATATTTTCAAATCATACATCTGAAAAAGATCTGGTTTCCAGAATATATGAACTCTTAAAAGTCAGAAAATAAATGACCTAATGAAAAAATATGGATAAAAACTTGAACAGATTTGCATCAGCAAATATGGCAAAAGATATGCCAGATAAGCACATGAAAAGATACTTAACATCATTAGTCTTTATTCCTAACATAGTAGAATTCCATCCCCAAACTATCAATTAAGTATGAAAGTAAAATAAGGGCATTGCCAGGTATGTAAAATCTTGAAAAGCATTTAGCCCCAATATACTTTTCTCAGGAAGCTACCAATATAAACACATCACCTAACGATGAAATAAAAGAATAAGCCAAGAAAGAGAAAAATGTGCTCAGGACATAAGAGACCTGACATTGAAAGGGAGACGAGACCAATACGATGGTGAAGGAAAGTGCCAGGGTAGCAGCTGTGCAAACCGACTGAAGTCAGAGTCTGAAGGTTCCAGGAAAGACATTTCCAAGGACAAAAATGCAACCAATAGAATAGATGATGAATTTGGCTCTACCGAGTGAAATTTTATGGTTCTGTCAAAATGAAGTCAAGTGACTTACAGACACGTCATTTTCTTAGGATTTTATTTATTTATCTCTAGAGGGGAAGGGAAGGAGAGAGGGAGAGAAATATCAATGTATGGTTGCCTCTCATGTGTCCCCTGCTGGGAACTGGCCTGCAACCCAGGCATGTGCCCTGACTGGGAATCGAACCACAATCTTTTGGTTAGCAAGCCCGCACTCAATCCACTGAGCTACACCAGCCAGGGCTAGACATGTCATTTTAAGGAAAGAGAAGAATCATTATTTCTGAGGAAAATAAAAAAGTGTGATTTACAAAATGTATTTGTAATAAATGACTCAGCAGTGAACTACACTATACAATGTGGAATTTTACAATTCCACAACTCACTGATGCTCTAAACGTGAACTCATTAAACTAGGTCTCTGCCCTTTAAAAAGTGATGAAGGGTGGCAGCAGGGTGTGTCCTAGAAATGAAGCTGTTTAACCACAATGTTCATGACACCATATTCGGACTGCCTAAAGGTAACATGGAAGTCTACAAAGAAATGGCCATGGTCGTGCCTTTTATGTGACTTGTTTCACCTTAAACATCTGTCTGCCTTGTCTCTAAGATAATACATTTTATTTTTGCAGATACTCTCCCCAACAACGGTAATAAATTCTTCTCAATGAAAGAATCTCTACTTCATTTAAATCAAAACCCAATGCAAAGCTTGGTGGTAGGGGGAGAGGAAGAATTTATGTGTGTGTGGCATGTAGGTATATAGAGGGTAGGTATTTTAGAATTAAACTTTCATTTTTCATTACAAGAAAGTCATTGGATAATAGGTAGAATAGAAAGTCAAGAAACCGTAGGTACATATCTAAAGATGTATCTTGTAGGCCTCAGTTCCACAGCTTAGAGCATGCCTGAAAAAGCTATATATTAGAAAATATAGTCTCTGTAATTCTCTGGAATAGAAAGTAACTATAGTCAATGCATATTATGACCTGAGTATGAGAGGTGAAGAGAAGATTATAGCAGTAGAAGGTTTGACATGTAATATACACACCATTCTTCCATTCATAGGAAGAGAACTTCTAAGGAACAAGTATGATCCTATTATGTTCTAATGCATGGTAGCACCTTTATCTCAGTGGCAGCATTCAATCTTTAAATACAAAATTTAGAATCACAACAGGACTTAACCACTAGAGGCACTTGAAACAGCTACTGAATATAATGGCAAAGAGAGGTGCTACCTAAAATAAGGTTTCCCTACCTCCCCACTTATAGCCATGGCTATAACTCCTTGAAAACACTTATTACAATTAAATTCTTTTATATAAAAATGAGATTATAAATGGTAATACATGCTAGTGATGATTTTTGTTGCTTTTCAATATTGTAAGTGTTTATTTTCAGGTGACTAAAAAACTGCCTAGAACATAATTGTTTTCTGCATTCTGTATCAGGTGATACAACTCACAGTTTAACATTTATAAAATATTGATAGTTTTCCCTCAACTATGGATTGGTCAACACAACCCAGCCTTGTATGTACTTAGGAAGAATTCAGATTTTCAGGTCAGATGGACTAGATTTTTAACTGTGCTTTGCCACTTTGTGCCGTGTAACCACAGACGGTGTAATATCACTGTTCTAATTAACATGAGACTCATCTGCTGAATGGGAGATCAGGATTCTGAAGGAGAAGTTAGGTCATGTATGCAAAACACCTTGGTGCATTACTGGACCTAAAAATAAAAAATAGCTTTCCTAGCAGACAGACATTGCAATACACGTATAAAGCTACTGACTAAGAATTTTAAAATTTTTCCTCCCAAGTTTATTTCAACATCACAGCATATAAATACTGAAGCAAATCAAAGGGAAAACACATAACCAAAGGGCAAGTCATGAGTTATTTCTGCAGCCAGCCTTAGGGAAGGGCACAAGACTTCACTCAGAAAGCAACAGCAAGGAGTCCACATTACTTTCCAGGCCCCTATTCATCTTTTAATAAGGATATTATTCAAAAGTCACAGAGGTGACCAACTATCACCATTACTCAATTTTAGATCATTTTTATCACCTCCAAAACAAATCTAGTACCCACTGGCAGTTGCTCTCCAATCTCCTCTGCCCTCCGGCCCCTGGCAACTACTAATATACTTTTTGTCTGTATAGATTTGCCACTTCTGAGCATTTAATACAAAAGGGATCATATAATATGTGTTTTTTTTGTGGTTAGGCACTTTCACTTAGCATGTTTTAAAAATTCATCCACGTTGTAGCATGTACCAGTGCGTCATGCCTTTTTTTGAGTAATATTCCATTGCATTATTATATCACATTTTGTTTATCCATTCATCCATTGATGAACATTTGTATTGTTTCCTCCTTTTGGCTATTATGAAAAATGATGCTACGAACATTAGTCTACAAATTTTTATGTGGACATATTTTCATTTCTCTTGGGTATATATCTAGGAGTGGAATTGCAAGCTGATAAGGTAACTTTATATTTAACTTTTTGAGGAACTGCCAAACTATTTTGCAAAGCATTTGCACTGTATGAGGAGGGTTCCAATTTTTCCACAAAATCACCAGTATTTGTTATTGTCTGTCTTTTAGATAACAACCATCCTGCTAGGTGTGAAGTAGTATCTCAATTTAGTTTTGATTCACATTTTCCTAATGACCAATGATGTTAAGCATCTTTGAGTTTATTGGCCATTTGTAGCTCTTGTCAGAGAAATGCCTATTCAAATCCTTTGCCCACATTTAATTGGGTTATTTGTCTTTACATTGTTATGAGTTCTTTATATATCCTGGATAAAAATTCCTCATCAGATCTATAATCTGACAATATTTTCTCCCATTCTATAGACTGTATTTTCACTTTCTTGAAGGTGTTATTTGAAATACAAACTTTTAACATACTTTTAATTGAATTTATTGGGATGACATTGGCTAATAAAATTATATGAAGCACAAACTTTTTAATTTTAATAAAGTGCAATCTATCTATTTTTCTTTTGTTACTTGTTCTTTTAATGTTATATTTAAGAAACCACTGCCTAATTTAAAGTCATGAAGATTTACTTCTATGTTTTTTTAAGAGTTCTATAGTTTTTAGTTCTTACTCTTTGGTCTATGATTCATTTTCAGTTAATTTTTGTATGTGGTATGTAGAAGGGGTCCAACTTCATTCTTTTGCATGTGGAGAAAATCAACTGCTGAAAGAATTTCCACTAAAGTTACAATAAGACATGCATACATACATAAAGATATTCATTCAGCAAATACAGCAAAAACAATTATTTTGAGATATGAACTGGTCATTTTTCTGTCTCATTTCCCCCTTTCCTTCCCAACATTCAAGCACATAGCAGGCGCCAGTCTTCCTTGCCTAGGGGAAGTTTATGGCAAGGTAGCTTCCGGACTTTGTTTTCTCAAACACCTAAATTATAGGACCACAGATTCTCGGAGGAATTGACCAATTATATTGTGCAGAAAAACAAGGAAGAGGTGGTTTTCCTCTCTGCCAGGATAGGGAACCCTCAGAAATGGAAGCAGTAGGAGAAGGAAAAAAAAGTCCTGAGAAAGAGGGGATCTGCACCCAATTTCCCAGACACACTGCTGAGAGGAATGGCTGGGGGTATAGCTAAGCATAGGCACCTCGGCCCAGATTCTCAACCCTAAGTCTGGTATGAGGCAGCTAAGACTCACTAAACCATCATAGCTTATAAGGACAGGAACAATACAGCTAACAACTGACAAAACATCAGATGGGATCCCTCCTCCTACCCCGAGACTGGCATATCCTGAATGTCTGTGTATCACGCAGTTTAGGCACTACCCTGGAATTATGTTATATTCTGAAGAAGCAAGGGGCCATGAGGAAACCCAAGAACCACTAAGGTTATATTTTTTACCCACCAGAAAGATGAAATGGCAACTCAGAGTGAGAAACTAGGTATCTAAGAAGCAGTTATATTTCTTGTGAGCTTGATTTAGGGACTGACATTCATACCGGCCACACAAATACTAAGAACCCACTATGTACAGGACATCCTGCCAGGCTACTTTGGAGTGGGAAATATAACAGTCATGATTAGCCAAGGTATTTGCAGTCTGATGAGAGTAAATGTGAATGATGGTAGCTGCTATGAAATACACACTATTTGATTACACAGCTTATGCTACACTCTGGTTCACATTTAATGGAATCTTTCTCCCAATAAGCCTCTAACACTCAGAGTAGGCAAGGGATTTGGGTGAGGATTGGTAGTAACTGGTAGGACTCAGATACGTACCAAGGTATACCTAGCTCCAAGCCCATTTTCATTCCTGAAGTAATGACTCATATTGACTCTCTTCCAAGGAGAGGCCAATTTGAGTGCTGTCCTTTGGTAACCCAGAACCCACTGGGCCTTTGATTCATTTTTCTGAGTTGGGAGGGGCTTAAGTCAAACCAATCTTCTCTAAGTTGGTATACAATGCACCCATTGGCAGATGACTGGACAGGAAGCTGAGGTTGAGCAGGAGACACTGGCCCAATTGGCTCCCATGATGTTGAGGCTCATGGTCTTGCTATATCAAGGTATGTCAACTAGTACCTCTGAACAGCCTGGATTTTTATTACCACTCATATCATTTTTATGTCCAGCAAAGAAGTGTCATATCTAGCTTGGGAAAAAAAACCTCAACTTTTCTATTTATGTGCCAAAGGAAAAGTTTGGTTATATGCAAAATGAAAATTTCTCTTATAAGGAAAAAAAAATCTCATTAAGCTGTTTTGCTTTCAGGTGCAGGCACTTAACTGGGTGCCTAAGAAACTATTTAAAATTCTTATCTGAAGCTTCCTAGAAACAATAAAAGGAAAATAATTTGATTCTGGCAATAAAATGTTAATAGTTTTTCCTTAAGTACTAATCTACTGAACAAATGTTGAGCATGAAAGAACAGGCATATAAATGTTGTAGAGCCATAATTTATGCATTTTCTACTGCTGTTTTTGCTATTTGATCTTGGATAAATGACTAAACCAAATTTCAAATCTCAAAGAGAAACACAATGAACCACAGACCGAAGTAAAAAGCACAGAGAAACCTAACATACTACTGTCTATTCTTTTGTATCCTTGTCTTAGAAATAAATCTCTCCCCATTTGGGACTGGAAAACCATTTTTTGGGAACTTACCTGCCTGGTTTCAGAAGCTGTAATTCCCCAGTGGCTAAGGCTGAGTAAAGGACCTTGAGATCATAAGCCACTTAGGAAACAAAGCTTATCTTCCCTGTAGGGGCAGCACCTCTGCTCCCTTTCTCTTCACCCTGCTTGGGCCCTGGTGGATGACTGATTAGCCAATGACAAGTAATATTCCTCCAAAGAGCCAAACAGGAACGACCTAAGACAGGCATGGTCAAAAAGGGGCCCTCAGGGAAAGACTTGAGGAACTATGGAAAAAGAGGGTAATGGACCCTCACCCCTCGGCACTGACATAGCCTGAGTCATCATTCTGTTTGCAAGAAGTCTCTTAATCTCTTAGCTGCCTTATTTCCCCTGCCTGACTTAAGCCTGAAACAATGCTAGAGGTGGGTATGGCCCTGTGCTAGAAAGGGTGGGTTCCCTAGGAAGATTCTGGCCTAAGAAAGAATGCATAAAATCCTATGAAATCTACTTTGCTAATACCTTCAATTTAAATGATAAGGGCCCAAGCAGGAAGTGAGTCTGTTCCCCAAAGTTTTATGGCCATAACTACCTGACCCTGACTCAAAATAAGCCCTCAGAGTTCTTTGAATATTATCCATCGTTTGATCATTACTCCCTGACAATGACTGATGAGCTTTACATATACACCTGGTATTCCTGTGCAGACTGAACCCAATAAAAGTCTGTCAAAGCGAGGGTTGAGGTGCTTTCCTCTTGAGAGAGTGGTTAAGGTGCTCTGAGGCACTCTCCCATTGAGAGAGAAGCCACACTGTCCCTTTTCCTCCACAAGACTCAGTATTCCACATGAATTTGTCTTGTTTCATCAATAACACCACAGACCCCAGGAGCCAGGGTCCCCGACAACCATTTAACTTGCATTTTCCCATATACAAACTGGACTTCAGAGCTGAGGAAATAAGTTAGTCCAATGTCCCATTTTGTAAATGGGATTCCAAGAGGTTAAGTGACTTGAAGTTCCAAAAGGTTAAGTGACTTGTTCGATGTCATGTGTTCATTAGCACAAATAATATTATTATTTCAACTAAGTAGGAAGGATACTGACCTAGGAGTGAGAAGACCTACTTTATATTTCCCACTCAGTCATTAATGTCACTCTGTTTATAAAACTAAAGTGTTAGATAAGATGGTTTTTGAAATTCCTTCCCTGTCTGAAGGGATGGACTATAATGCTGTGAACATGAACATCAGCAGTTTTTGTTTGTTTTTTGACACTTAATAACTTTCTTTGCAGTTATGATAAAGAATCAATATGTATGGAGTTATGAATGTGAGCTCTAGGGCCAGATATCTGCCTTGTAATCCCAGTTCTCATTTACTTGTGATGAAAGTCTCAATAAAGTACTTAACATAATCATCTCATCTGCAAAATGGAGATTGTACCTACACACTACACATGGCCCTTAAAATGATTAAATAACACATGTCAAGGATTCAACACAGTGCATAGCGCATAGGAAGTGCTCAGTAAATGGAGACTGCCATTAGTATTATCATAAAGGAACCAGAGTCAGTGTCTTTGTGTGGATTATAAGAAGGCACCCCTTCCTTTGTGCAGAAGCAACCTAAGTGCTAAGGTCCACATCAAGGCAGAATCTCATATTCTATGACTATGTGTCAGAGAAACCATTTCCCAACCCCCCTTTCTGAATGGTAGCCAATGTCGTGTAAGTGTTTGTTATAATGCAGGACTTCTTAAAAGCTCTCCAGAGGATGCCTACTTGGATGGCAGGAATACTTTTCCCTTCTTTTCCTTCTTTCTGCCTGGAATGCAGAAGCAATGGCTGGGGCGCCAGTAGCCTACTTACTCATCATGTGGGAAGGGCTACAGATTTTCGGAGACTCAGTCCCGAAACCCAACAGTTTCAAGCCAGCAATCACTGACCTCCAGATTTCTATTTCATGAGAAAGTAAACTGATGTACATTTTTAGCTATTATCCAAGTGCTATCTTAACCAAAATGCCCTCCAAATGGATTCCTCTTTTCTGTCAATAAATATTTACAGACCTGCCTAATCAGCCACTGCCCCTAGCCACTTAGGGGTGCTAAGTCAGATTACTATTGGCTGTCACCTACATTTCTGCAAAATGTCCACTCTGCTCTTGAGGTTCTTGCTATTCAAAGTATGGCCTATGGACTAGCAACATTAGTGTCACTGAGGAACTAGTTAGAAACAAAGAAATATCTGTCCCCATTCCACACCTACAGAACCAGAATCTGCATTTCCAGGTAGTGGTTTCTGTGCACTTTGAAGCTGGCGCCTCTAGACGACACTTTCAGGCTCTGCTGCCATTCCTCTTAAAGAGCACTGCCAAGATCTTCCTGTAGCACAGCTCTAATCACGTCACTCTCCTAAAAAAGCCTTCAGGGCTCCTATCTACACACTAAAGTTTAGATTCCTTAAGCCTGATGACCCAGGCCTTCTATGATCTTGTGTTGTCCTGGAAATGCCCATCAAAGTGCTTGCCCTGAGAATAGTAGGTAGACAATAAATACTGTTCTAGTCCTTAATTCTGGCTTTACTATGCTAGAAATTTGGGATACAATGGTACCCCCCCCCCCAAAAAAAAAAGACATGGTCCCTCACCTTCATGGAGCTTGGAGACTAGTGGAAAGAATATGTTTGAAAAGAAATCAAAATATGTGATGGTAAATTATAAGTGCTATGAAGAAAATGAATGGGCAGTGCTACGTTCTGGTCAGAATGGCCAGAACGGGAGCTGTGGGGCTGGACCAGGCAGAGGGAGCCACACCTGCAGAGACTTAAGAGAACTTAGTTTGTCTAAAGCCCAGAATAAGGGCTGCCCTTTCAGGCTTACCCAGAAAACAGATATCTTGGGAGGAAGCTGTCATGGGGTTCACTTTCCAAGTCACTTAGGAAAAAAGGCTGAATTTCCCCCCCCTGACTTACGTCTTCACTGGGACCACAGGTGAGGCAGAGATCTCGGCCTGCTGCACAATCACTGTGAGTCCAGCCCTGGAACTGACACCTAGCGAATTAATCCCAGCTCCAGTGCTCACTCGTTCCCAATTCCCTTGACCTACAAGCTTCTGCTTCCTCCGTACAAAGTGGGGTTAAGATTAGAACCAACTTTGTAGTTACGGTGAACACTGAGCAAGTCGACGCCGCCGATAAAGCTCCCAGAACACTGCCACACATATCAAGGCTCACCTGAACGTTAGCGGTTATATGATTATGATTAGTACTACTGTTAATTATTATTAACTTTCGGACAGAAAGCTCATCCCAGGTATTCCTGCCTCGCTGAGGCCTCCCGACCCCGCCATTCCAAGCAGCAGCCCCTTGCCCCGCGTGACCCCGCAGCGCGGGCGCCGACCGCTGCCGCAGGACCCCCGTTACCTACGGCCAAACACGGCTTATCATCACCTCGCGTCCCGAGCCCTGCCTCCCTACCCGATGCGCAGGTTCCACGGCATCCGCAGCCTAGCCTGGCCAGGGTGGCGGCCACGCGGCGCGCTCCGGCGGAGGGGAGGGGGCTCCACGGCGGCGGCGGCGGCGGGGGGCAGAGCCAAGAGGCGCGCTGCAGCAGCGGAGGAGGAGGAAAAGGATGCTGGGGACTGCGGGCAGCCGGGCGGCGGAGAGGCCCTGCTCCTAGAGAAGCCCACGGCGCCCTAGGTGCAGGGAGTGGCCCTTGCCTCCTGTGCGCGTTATTGCCGAGATGGCGGCGGCGGCAGCGGCTGCGGCGCGTTGGCACGGGGAGCCCCAGAGGCGCCAACCCGGCGCAGGCTGAGCCGCGCCGGCCCGGGAGCTCGTGCACGTCCCACGCCGCGGTGGAGCCAAGGCCAGGCGGCCTGAGGAGCGGCGAGGCCGGGAGCGGCCCTTGAACGGAGCGTCGGGCTGGGGAGGCCACGATGGCTAACGCCAGCGAGCCGGGCGGCGGTGGCGGGGAGGCGGCCGCCTTGGGCATTAAGCTGGCTACACTAAGCCTGCTGTTGTGCGTGAGCCTGGCGGGCAACGTGCTGTTCGCGCTGCTCATAGTGCGGGAGCGCAGCCTGCACCGCGCCCCGTACTACCTGCTGCTCGACCTGTGCCTGGCCGACGGGCTGCGCGCACTCGCCTGCCTCCCGGCCGTGATGCTGGCGGCGCGGCGCGCGGCGGCTGCGGCCGGAACCCCGCCAGGCGCGCTGGGCTGCAAGCTGCTCGCCTTCCTGGCCGCGCTCTTCTGCTTCCACGCCGCCTTCCTGCTGCTCGGCGTGGGCGTCACCCGCTACCTGGCCATCGCGCACCACCGATTCTATGCCGAGCGCCTGGCCGGCTGGCCGTGTGCCGCCATGCTGGTGTGCGCCGCCTGGGCGCTGGCACTAGCTGCGGCCTTCCCGCCGGTGCTGGACGGCGGCGGCGGTGAGGAGGAGGACGCGCCTTGCGCCCTGGAGCAACGGCCCGACGGCGCCCCCGGCGCGCTCGGCTTCCTTCTGCTCCTGGCCGCGGTCGTTGGTGCCACGCACCTCGTCTACCTCCGCCTGCTCTTTTTCATCCACGACCGCCGCAAGATGAGGCCCGCGCGCCTCGTCCCGGCAGTCAGCCACGACTGGACTTTCCACGGCCCTGGTGCCACTGGCCAGGCGGCCGCCAACTGGACGGCTGGCTTTGGCCGCGGCCCCACGCCTCCTGCTCTCGTGGGCATCCGGCCCGCGGGGCCCGGCCGCGGCGCGCGCCGTCTACTCGTGCTCGAGGAGTTCAAGACAGAGAAGAGGCTGTGCAAGATGTTCTACGCCATCACGCTTCTCTTCCTGCTGCTCTGGGGGCCCTACGTCGTAGCCAGTTACCTGCGGGTCTTAGTGCGGCCCGGCGCCGTACCCCAGGCCTACCTGACGGCTTCCGTGTGGCTGACCTTCGCGCAGGCCGGCATCAACCCTGTAGTGTGCTTCCTCTTCAACAGGGAGCTAAGGGACTGCTTCAGGGCCCAGTTTCCCTGCTGCCAGAGCACCCAGGCCACCCAGGCCACTCTCCCTTGCGACTTGAAAGGCATTGGTTTGTAAGGGCTCTCCCGCCGTGTGCACCCCAATCCAGCCTTTCCCTTTGGCTTGGACACTGACGTTGTTTCTTCCCCTCTGCCCCTCTTTTAATGGTCTAAGCTGCCTTCAAAATGACTCATAGCGGATTAGCACTTGAATTGTATAGACTCCCTTTAGGGAGAGGAGAGGGGTTTCCAGTTCCATCCCCGCTCGAGCTCCAGGCATTGTCCTCTTAAATATATTTTCATCCCGAAAATAGGTCCTGGAGTCTTTGTATTGGTACTGCTGTCTTTTATTCCATGTTATTACTTTTGAAAATAAAGACTAAACTAATTTTCTTCATGCAACGTTTCCTAAAGACTATGGCCAATTTTCTAACAGAAGCTATTTTTGACAACCTCAAGTGGCATTACATTTTGCAGTGAAATAGAGGAACTCCGGGGGACTTCACAAGTTTGATTTCTTGGCGGTCTTCTGTTGGAAGCAGGAGAAAGGGGAAGGGAGGATTTTCTTAACTTCTCTCTGAATTGCCAGCCGTGGGGTCAGTTGTGCTGCTCTCCTTCTCCTTCGAAAGTGTTGAACACTTTGCTCAGTTTTGAGATTGAATTTAAAGAGCAACTAGCGAGGCAGTCGATTTTTTAAGCAGCAACAAGATTTGTTTCCTATGTTACTTTAATACCACTACACAATACAGGTCAGTGACAACCGCTGTCTGCATTATACCAATCTTGACTGGAAACATTTCTATAAAACTGTAACTTAAAAGTTAGAAGGTGTTTTGGTTATTAATGGTGTGGAGGAAATACAGTATTGCATGTTTTTTGTATGTACTGATTGCTGTTCACTGGGGGTCTCTGGAAATCAGAGTACTGAATCAAAATTGTTTAGCTGTTTTTTGCCAATAAAAATTAAAATAATTTTATGGAGACAGCTTGTGCTTTGAGGAGCCCAGTTATATTCTGGCTCACGAAACTAACTTCCACTTTGAAAATTGTTCTTTTGTTTATGGTATTAGTGAATGGCAAATAATGATACTCTACTTCTAGGAGACAACGTGTTTCCTTAAAATGTTTGCTAGTTTAAGCTGTGCTGTTCTATGATGGTTATTTTAAATTAATGAGAACTATCATTTTAAATAATGTTTCTTCGTTAGACACATTGTAATCTTACATTGAGAGACTAAATTCTGCAAGTACTGTGTAATTTTTGCTTATAATGCTACATTTTTATTAATGTACCTTCTGTTTTGAGGATTTATATCTGTATTTCTCTTTGCATTATACAAATATACCAGTATTTTCGCTCTGGAGTATTTTATTATTGTTGTGTGAGGCAGTCAGTGATTGGTTCTAATAGGCACCTAACTATGGTACTCCCGTTCTGCTAGCCTTTAAGTGTGTGTTCTTTAGTTGACCATCAGCATATCTAAGGTATTCGTAGGCTTGCCAACTTAAAATGCAAGATAAAACTCTTCAAATTATTTTAAGGGGAAGGGCTGCATTAAAACTGGTTTTAGTGAACATAGAAACACAAAGTAATCATTTTATTTAAAACAAAAGTAGGTGTAGTAAATATGTTGAAATTTATTTTACTTGAGCATCACATAAACTATTAATAATGTTCAGTCCAAGAGGGATGTTATAAGAGGGTATAGCCAATTTATTTATTTTAAGTTAAATTTTATTTATTTTTTGTTGTTCAAGTACAGTTGCCTTCATTTTTCTCCTATCACTCCCACCCACCCCAGCCATCCTCATCTCCCAAACTTGATCCTACCCCTTTGACTTTGTCCATGTTCCCTCTGTACATGTTCCTTAGCGACCCTTCCTCATTCACGCCCCCCCCACCCCGTTATCCCTGCCCCAACTACCCTCTGGTTACTGTCAGTTCTCTCTTTATTCAATGTCTCTGGTTATATTTTGTTTGCTTGTTTTTGTTATTGTTGTTGATTAGGATCCACTTATAGGTGAGATCATATGGTATTTGTCTTTTACCAACTGGCTTATTTCACTCAGCATAATGCTCTCCAGATTCACCCAGGCCGTTGTGAAGGGTTGTAGTTCCTTCCTTCTTTCTGCTGCATAGAATTCCATTTTGTAAATGTACCATAACTTTTTGATCCACTCATTATTGATGGGCACTTAGGTTGCTTCCAACACTTGGCTATTGTGAATTGTGCTGCTATGAACATTGGGGTGCATAGGTTCTTTTGAGCTTGTGTTTAATGACTCTTAGGGTATAACCGCAGTAGTGAAATAGCCAGGTCTAAAGGCAGTGTCATTTTTAGTTTTGTGAGGAAATTCTATACTGTTTTCCAGGGTGGCTACACCAGTCTGCATTCCCACCAAGAATGCACTAGGGTTCCCTTTTCTCCACAACCTTGCTAGCACTTGTTGTTTGTTGTTTTGTATATGATGGCCATACTCCATAGTGTGAAGTGGTATCTCATTGGGGTCTTAATTTGCATCTCTCCGGTAACTAGTGATGCTGAACATCCTTTTATATGTCTTTGGGCCCTCTGTATGTCCTTCTTGGAGAAGTGTCTGTTCAGGTCCTTTGCCCATTTTTTAACTGGATTAGTTGTCTTCCTGGAGTGAAGTTGTGTGAGTTCTTTATATATTTTAGAGATCAATCCCTTGTCCAAGGTATCATTGGCAAATATATTTTCCCATATGGTTGGTTCTCTTTTTATTTTACTGCTGTTTTCTTTAGCTGTTCAGAAGCTTTTTATTATGATGAGATTCCATTTGTTTATTCTTTCCTTTATGTCCCTTGCTCTAGGGGACATATTTTGGTGAAAATATTGCTGCATGGAATATCTGAGGTTTTCCTGCCTATGTTATCCTATAGATATTTAAGTCTTTTATCCATCTTGAGTATATTTTTGTGTGTGGTGTAAGTTGGTGATGGAGATTCATTTTTTGGCATGTAGCTATCCAGATCTCCCAACACCATTTGTTGAAGAGGCTATTTTTACCCCATTTTATGTTTCTGCCCCCTTCTTTGAATAATAATTGACCCTAAAGACTTGTATTTATTTCTGGGCACTTTACTCTGTTCCATTGATCCATGTGTCTGTTCTTATACCAGTACCACACCGTTTTGATTACTGTGGTCTTGTAATATTGTTCCATATCAGGTATTGTGATCCCTCCTACTTTGTTCTTCTTCTCAAAATTGCTGAAGCTATTCCGGGTCATATATGGTTCCATATAAATTTCTGAAGTGTTTGTTCTATATCTGTGAAATATGTCATGGGTACTTTAATAGGAATTGTGTTGAATCTATACATTGCTTGGGGTATTATGGACATTTTGATGATGTTAATTATTCCAGTGCATGAACACAGTATATGCTTCTATTTGTTTGTGTCTTCCTTAATTCCTTTCTTCAGTGTTGTGTAGTTTTCTGAATACCGGTCTTTTACCTCCTTGGTTAGGTTTATTTCTAGCTACTTTATTTTTCATGTTGCTATAGCAAATGGATTTTTTTCCTGATTTCTGTTTCTGATATTTCATCATTGGTGTACAAAAATGCCTTTGGTTTCTGAATATTGATTTCGTATCCCACTGTTTTGCCAAAATCATTTGTTAGGTCAGGTAGGTTTTTGGTGGAGTCTATAGGATTTTCTGTGTACACTGTCATGTCATCTGCGAACAATGACAGTTTTGCTTCCTCCAATTTGTATGCCTTTTATTTCTTTTTGTCTAGCTGTTCCTAGGACTTCCAATACTGTGTTGAATAGAAGTGGCGAAAGAGGACACCCTTGTCTTGATCCTGATCTTAGTGGGAAAGTTTTTAGTTTTTGTCTGAGTTTATGTTGGCTGTGGGTTTCTCATATGTGTCCTTTATTATATTGAGGCATTAATGCTCCCTCTATTTCCACTTTGCTGAGCGTTTTTATCATAAATGGGTGCTGTACCTTATCAAAAGATTTCTCTGCATCTATTGATATGATCATGTGATTTTTGTGTTTTGTTTTGTTTATGTGATGTATTAGGTTTATTGATTCGCAAATATTATACCATCCTTGCATCTTTGGAATAAATCCAACTTGATCACGGTATATATGATCTTTTTAATCTATTGCTAGATGTGGTTTGCCGATATTTTGTTGAGAATTTTAGTGTCTTTGCTCATTAGTGATATTTGCCTGCAGTTTTCTTTGTTTGTTGTGTGTTTATCTGGTTTTTGGATTAGGATGACACTGGCTTCATAACAGGAGTTTAGGGGTCTTCCATCTTCTTGGATTTTTTGGAATAGTCTGTGAAGGGTAGAGGTTAGCTCTTTCTTAAATGCTGTGTAAAATTCTCCTGTGAAACTGTCCAGTCCAGGGCTTTTATTTGCTGGGAGTTTTTTTTATTACTCCTTCAATTTTGTCAGCTATTATTGGTCTGTTCAGGCTTCCTGCTTCTTCATTCCATTTGAGGAGATTATATTTTTCTAGAAATTTGTCGATTTCATCCAGGTTTTCAAATTTCTTAGCATATCATTGTTCATAGTAATTTCTTACAACCCTTTGTATTTCAGTGGTGTCAGTTGTAATCTGTCCTCTTTCATCTCTGATTTTGTTTATCTTTTCAGAGAGCCAGCTCCTGGATTTATTGATGGTTAGAATTGTTCTTTTACTCTCTACATAGTTTAATTCTTCTCTGATCTTGGTTATCTCCTTCCATCTACTCACTCTGGGCTTTGTTTGTAGTTGTTTCCTCCAGTTCTTCTAGATGTAGGATTAGGTTGTTTATTTTAAATATTTCTCTTTTTTAGGTAGGCCTATATTGCTATGACTTCTATCCCAGGAGTACCTTCACTGTGTCCCATAAGTTTTGGACTTTTGTAAGTTCATCTTTATTTGTTTCCAGAAACTTTTTTATTTCTTCCTTGATCTCATTCTTAACTCATTCATTACTTAATAGCATGCTATTCAATCTCCATGAATTTGAGCATTTTTTAGTTTTTTCCTTGAGGTTGAGGTTGGTTTCTAGCTTCAGGCCCTTGTGGTCCAAGAAAATGATTACTTAGAATTCAATTTTCTTGATTTGGTGGAGGCTTATTTTGTATCTTGTCATGTGGTCTGTCTTTAAAAGTGTTCCATGTACATTTGAAAAGAATGTGTATTTTACTTCTTTGGGATAAAAGGCTCTCTCTATATATATATATCAGTTAAGTCCACTTGATGTAGGACATTGTTCAATGCCACAATATCTTTTTTGACATTTTGTTTGGAAGATCTATCCATTTCTGACAGTGGGATGTTAAAATCCTCTAGTTTAAGTATGTCGATGTCTATATCTTTCTTGAAGTCCTCCAAGATTTTAGTTATATATTTGGGTGCTCATTATATTTAGTTATATATGTTGTGTGCATATATGTTTTCATAATGGATTCTTCCCTTGAGCATTATAAAGTGTCCTTCTGGGTCTCTTTTTATGGCCTTTGTTTTGAAATCTGTTTTGTCTGTTGTAAGTATTGCTTCCCTGGCTTTTTTTTTCCCCTGTCCCTTAGCTTGGAATATTTGTTTCTAGCTCTTCACTTTAGTCTTCATTCTAGTCTGTGTAGATCTTTTGTCCTGAGGTGGGTCTCTCAGGCAGCACATGTATAAGTCATGATTCCTTATCCATTCAACTATCCTATGTCTTTTGATTGGAGCAATTAATCCTCTTACATTTAAGGTCATTATTGATAGGTACTTATTCATTGCCATATTACTTCCTTCTTACCTGTGTTTTTCTCTCTCACTCTTTTTCTTCCTTTTCTTAAAGTAGACATGTTAGCATCTCTTGTACCACTGGTTTGGAGGAGGTATGAGGCTTTTTTTCTAGGAAGTTCCTTAATTTGCCTTCCATTTTAATTGAGAGCTTTGTTGGTAGAGTAGTCTTGTTTGCAGGCCTTTGATTTTCATTATTTGCAATATTCCTTGCCTTTCCCTTCTGGCTTGTAGCGTTTCCACTGAGAAGTCAGCTGCTAGTCTTATTGGAGTCCCCGTGTCTGTCACTTTCAGTTTCTCCCCTGCTGCCTTTTATTCTCTCTTTTTCTTGGAATTTTGCCATTTTAATTATGATGTGTCTTGAAGTGGGCCTCTTTGGGTTCCTCTTGATTGGGACTCTCTGTGTTTCCTGGATTTGTGTGACTTTTTCTTTCATCAAATTAGGGAAGTTTTCTATCATTACTTTTTCAAACAGTTTCCTATCCCTTGCTCTTCTTCTGCTTCTGGTACCCCTATTATATGGATACTGCTATGTTTCACATTGTCCTGCCATCCCCTTAACACCTCTTTGTTCTTCCTGAGTCTCTTTTCTCATTTCTTGCTCTTTCTGGGTGTTTTTTCCTACTTTATCCTCCAGCTCATTGATCCGATCCTCTGCTTCATCTAGCCTGCTTTTGATTCCTTCCACTGTGTTCTTCAATTCAGAAATTGTATTCTTCATTTGCTCTTGTCTCAGGTTGATTGTTTCTGTCATTTTTCATGCTGGTGTAATTTGTAGTAAGTTCTTGTAGCTTCCCTGTAGTTTTTGGTAATTCTCAGTGAGCTCTTTGAGCTTCCTTATTACCATTGCTTTGAACTCAGTATTTGATAGTTGACTTGCCTCTGTTTCATTTACCATTGTTTCTGAGGATTCCTCCTCTGCTTCTTAAATTGATCTGTTCTGACTCTATGTTTTTATGGTGTGAACTACTATGGTAGGGGGCCTGTGAGATTCAGTGGTGCAATCTCCTTGATCTTCTGAACTTGTTGCTCTTGGGCTGTCATTTATATTGGCTCTCTGGATGTTTTGGGATTTTGATTTTTGTTGGGTCTTTCTTTTGTGGGTCCTTCCGTCCAACCGGTTGACTGAGGGTCACTCCACTTACCATGTCTTGTGTGCTGTTGTGCAAGTTCTGCAAGAACAAAACCACAGAGTCCAAAAAACAAGCCCACATCCACAAAAATATCTCTCCCGCTGTAATCCCACTGTCAACATCAAAATTAACCAGTATTAGTAAGGGTGTAGAGATTAAGACTATTTTAAGAAAAGAGGGAAATAAACTATAGTGTAAATTCTAGTAACTTAATATGCACAAACTTGATGGACAAGAAATGAATGTTAAAAAACTATGCAGGAAAGAAAATATCACTAATCATGGAGAAAGCCACAGTGGATTTTGTATTGGTAGCCTCTAGTATTTACCACTGTTTTTCCTTTCTGGATCTGCCTCTGGTGATGTCAGATGTTGACCTGGTCTGACCTTAAGCTGCCTGCTGCCAGACTGGCCGGGATCTACTCTCTGTGGCCATCACCTTCAGTTATTAATTTAGGCACTCTGCTCTTAGCAGTCAGGCTTCATAGGCTTAGCAGAGAGGGTGGGGCAGAATCACTCCTGGCATTGCGGCTATTGTTTCTCTTCAGGCCGATGCCTCTTTGTAGGGGAGTGGTCTGCCTGAGCAGGATGGCTGCTGCTGTATGGGGGAATACTCAGCCCCTGGATCCAGCTGCTACTCTCTCAGCTCTTTCTCCAAAGCTTCCTTCTCCAGCCCACTCTGCCCCTGCCTTTGCCGGTGCCCTGGATAAATGGCTGCAAATGAAAATTTGTGTGTTGGCCCTTTAAATGTCTCTGAGTCTCCAGCCATCTTTGGCAGAAAGAAACCCTGCCACTTTTTGCTGCCTGTTTTCAGTGTGCTGTTCGGAGTCTGGTGCTCTAGGCTGGGGGTAGGGTTTAGACTCCACACTTCTGAGGGTGATCCAACCAGTTGCTTAATTATCCCTCTGGCATCACCACCTATGGGCACTCAGCCAGCCCCCTTGAGTCTCCACTGTACTCCTCATCAGTCAGTTAGTGCTGGAGATGATTGTTCTGTCTGTCCAAGGTTATAAGACTTCTCTTTTGTTATTGTTCAGTTGTTTGTTCTGGGTGATTCCTCCACACTTTAGTTGTAATTCCAGATTGGTCCTGGGAGGAGGTTAATGTGGTTCCCATTTACTCCTCTGCTATCTTGCCTCTCTTAGCCAATTTAATTTATCTCTGGTAAATGGTCAGCATTATTTTACTTTTTAAAAGTCAATCAGTCTTTTCAGACAGTCTCATATTTGGAAAATTTATGAATAACAATGACCCTATTTCTCCCAGGGTCATAGGACAGGTAGATGTTAATTAATTATTCAAGAGCCATTCATCAGAAGTCTCAGCTAATCTAGAAACAGAGAGGCACAGGATATACATCTCTCATCATCTAACACCCAACCCCCCCCCACACACACACCTCCACCGAGTGAGCCCAGTTCAAAAACTAGAAGTCAGTCAGCCCATGTGGTATGCAGGTTATTTAGTACCTGGCCTGGTACAGGAAACAAGCCACCAGGGCCTAGTTCTGACAACTCCGGCCTTAAGCAGCAGCTTGGTGGCCCAGAGACAGCCTGTTGGCTGTATGTGGCCTTAAGTTTATGGGTATATTATCAGAGGACACTCCATAAGCCAGTGAGTCTCAAATTTTAACAGTATTACCTTATGTGCTCATGAAGTTGAGAGATTCTTATTAGGAAGAATTAGGGTGGAACCCAGGAAAGAGCATTTTTAACAGACTCCCCAGATGGTTGGAGGTATACCTCCAGGCCTTTGTTCAGACATAATTTACTTCAGACAACATGTGAACACACTTGGTTATCTGGTTTTGTTTTGTTTTGTTTTATTGTGATTAGATGGGAAATTTCTAATGAGGGTTGAGTTGAAGAGTAATGAGAAATGACAGTCAATAGTGAAGGAAAAGGAAAGGAAAGAAGAACCAGGAGAGGCAGAGGAAATGAGCTATCCACGGGAAAAAAACCCTCACATCTTAACAGCTTCTTGGATCAACGAATCTATTAAGATGTACTTTGATTGTTAATTATATTGATAAAAACCATCAAGAAAAGGTTAGTTGTGCTTCAGAATACTCTATCTGTTGTACCAGGACAAATATAATTTTCATGGGGAAGATTTCCATGAAAAGAGTTTTTTGTTTATTAAAGGAGTTAATTAGCATTCCTCCACCTATAACCAGGGTGAAAAAAGTCACTATACTTGAGGCAATTAAAGTAGATTTCTTGCAAATTAATTAATGCATGTTCTCAAATGAAGCTATTGGGTCTAAAATGAGCATTTTGGGATCTTTTGATACCTTACATTAAATATCTTTTCAAAAAAGATCATATCTGTATACATTTCCACCTGACCATGTTTATTTTTTTAGAAAATGAAATAGCTCAAGCAAAGTGGGGAAGCATATAACAAATCAGTAACCACAGTGATAAGTAAGATCTTTGTACCCACTATTCAGTCCTGCCAAATTTTGTCACTTTGCCATATTGGTTTATACTTTTTCCCTTTCTCATTTTTTCTTTCCTTTTTTTCTTAGCTCCCTCCTCTATTCTCTCCCTTCTTCATTGTTCTTTCTTCATTTCTTCCCCATGCCCTTTTTTTTCCCTTGAAGAAATAAAAGTTATGAATATTGGTGTGTGCCATGGACTCCTGGCTCTCTCTCTAATCTTACTTTCTCCCACTCCCTTCTTAACCCTGTACTCTAGCCACTCCCAGTCACTGGAATTTTCCTGAACAGGTTATACTGTGGCACCCAAACATACCTTTGCATTTATTGTTTCAAGTGCCCCAAGTCTTCACTCCCTTTTTACCAGCTCAACTGCAGTTAAGCTTTCAGGGAGTGAACTCCTAGACAAAAATGTGAACTAGCCCCTACAGATAAGGGAAGATTTTTCCAGGGCAGTCCCTGTAAAATTTTTAAGGCTTCAAATTTAGCCATTAAGTTTGAGTGCCATGGTGGACTGAGTAGCAGATTTAATGTTTTTGTGTTTTTTTAAGTTGTCTGTGCACCGAAGTGGCTGGGGTTATCATGCAGTGGATCCAAAATAGTGTTCTTTATTCACCATGAATGTTACTCTGTGTTACTCTGTGCTATCTGCCTCAAGATGAGTGGCCTTCAGGACTCCCTCTGTGAGGGGCAAAGTAGGTAAACTTCCCACCTTTTAGGCCCATATCAATATCCTTCACATGGTTTATTAGCTGCTTCTGGGGTAAATAGAAGTAAAAGCAAACTTGTTCTGAGTCCACTGGGTTCTTTATGCTTTCTTCCCCAACCTGGACAAGATTTTGGGGGTCTAACCCCGTCCATAAAGAAAGCCCTTTTGCCTTGCCTCTTCCTTCCTTTGGGGATGTTTTTGGTGAGGATGTGGTACTTGGAATCACAGCAGCTGTCTTGCAACTATGAGAAGAGGTACTGTCAATACAGTAAAGATAGCAGACAGGAAAGATGAAAGAACAGACATCTATTTTAATTAATATTATTGAACTGTTTAATCAAGCAGGCAAACCCATATCTTTAGCCTTCTGGTTTTAAAATAAAAACTACTATTGCTTCAGGAACTAATATTCAGGGAACCTGTCATTTGAAGCAACAATTAACCACAACACTACTTAAAACTATTCTATCCTCTCCATTCCTTTGATAGGTATGCTTGATATTCCAGAACTGTACTCACAGATTTTTAAAAATCAGACTTAATTTACTTTTTTCCACCTATCAAATCATTCAGCCTGCCATTAACCATTAAATTAACCTGGCTCTAGAAACATAGGAGAGATATGACTTAATTTCTTAGACTGAACTAAATCTAGAAGATTAAAAAGATACCCATTACTAGGCCAGTACTGTTTAATTAATTATACTTTATAAAACTTCTTACATCATAAATCTAGTTATAGTATTCTGGAAAACTACTTGAATGAATCTGTCCATTCAATAGGTATTATAAGCTAAGAAGCAGCCAGTGTCTCTATTAAGCAATGCAGGGAGACACAGCAATAAGAAAGATCCAGTTATCTTGCTAGTAAGTTTAGCAAGCTACTTGGAGAAACTTGGCAAACGTGCCCCAAACTGTAAAGCGAGGCAGATGTGGCAAATGATAGGAAAAGGAGCTACATATACAGCTGGGAACAATGAGATCAGACATCACAACAGATAGTCTGAAAAGTGCCCAGCATTCGCTCTGCTGACCCACCTGACTTGAGAAAAGCAGGAGAAACCAGAAGACCAAACCTGGTCTCCCTCCTGCTTCTCATGTCTCTTTCTGACTCCCCTGATCTCCTCATTCTCAAGTCTGTTTTTTTAATGAATTCTTCTAAGTGCAATAAAAGCTATATTTTTCCATCCAAAGTTTTCTGTTCCAGTTCTATCTGAGTGTTCAAGTGTCAGCAACAAATGTGTTCATATGTTTAATGGAGGAAATTAGTTACACAAAGTCTTGTTCAAGGAGAGCCAGCAAAGATGCTGTTGGGTAGAAATGTCAGAACATCATAGAAATCAAACAGGTAGCCTTCAAGAAAAGCACTGCCCTCCTTTACCCTCCCAAAGGAAGGCAGTGTCATTTTCTGACACTGCAGAAAATGGTATTTTGTGCTTTAGTTGAAGGGAAAAGAGGGAGGGCAGTCTTAATAGGTACTCAACCCACCCTGTATCCTTGATTGGAGGCATTTAAGGTAAATAAACAGCTTGAAATTTATATCCAAAAGCCTGAAGTCTTGAAGTTACTTCCAATTACAGAGGGAGAACATGAAAAAATGTTTTAAATTGCAATGTCAGGCATAAGAACAATCCTCTTATTTTACAGTAACATTAAAGAAACAGGTAAATTAAAGTTGTTACTACAATACTTGGCTTCTAGGGGGAATAATTTAGTCATTTCTGAATTAAGTTCTAAGTGGTCAGCCTTCTCCACATGGAGCACATGAAAATTGTTGGATATATTTAAAAGCTTCCCCAGTGCATTTATGTTATCTGAATTATGCCAATCTGAGTAGGTTTCTAGGATGGAACTCTTTTCTCCCAGGATGTGATATCTGAGAAGCATACATTGTTTTTGGTTAGAACTTATAATACAGTAAATAGTTTTATTATCATTTTCTTGATAATATAGAGGTGCTGTAATTTCAAAAGGCCTTGAAAATTTGTTAACATTCAAATGCTGACTTAATACCTGCCTTATTAAAATATTCTCTAGAGATCACAAAGTTTAAAATGCACAAGATGAAAATTTTCTTTGTCTTTTTCACTTAACATATTTTTCCTTTTATTTCTTCATATATTTTCTCAATATATTTCTAGAGTATTGACCAATTTGTGTGGCAGTGTGCTTGATAGAACGAGATGGAGAAGAGAGAGTGGAGAACCTCTGTCATTGGTATTCATTCTGCAGCGTGACATAAAGAGTACAACTGTACAGTGTGTAATTCTTTTAACCCATACTCATGATCAATTTACTTTGCATATTTATCTTAAGGAATTATGGGATATTCTGAGCTATTTCTAGAATTTGATTTGCATAACTATTCTAATCCTTTATGAGAGTGGTGACAGGTGGTCTAACAAAAGATTTTTTTAAATTTGTAAGTTACCTTGTAAGTTTTATGAGAATGTTAGAATTAAACACCTTTAGAAATATATTTAAAACTTGTCTCTATTGAAAGGAACACAATTATAGAAAGGCATGATTTGTCTGCTGGTAATAGCATAGTACTTTACTTTTTGCTAGTCTGAAAAGCACCTTTGTTCACTGAAACTTTGTCATTGAAAGTTTTTTTTTCTCTTTGTTTAGTTTCTCTTGGTGAGATTAAAATTCATTTAATCAGGTTCTGGTCAAGATGGAGGCGTAGGTAGAAACACTTACTTCCTTGAACAACCAAAAGAAGGATACGACTAATCTAAAAATAATAAACAACCAGAAGTGCCAGAAGACCAAACTGCATGGAACTCCAACAACCAAGGCATTAAAGAAACATTCATCCAGACTGGTAGGAGGGTAAGAGGGGGGCGGAGGTGAGCAGCCAAGCGCAAAGGACACTCGGAAAGGCAGCGGACTTTGGGGGTGGAAGAAGGCGGGGGCTGGCTGAACAGGAAACTAAAGACTCAAGCTAGCTGTAAACTACTGTGGGGGTTGCCACAGTGGGAGAAACCCCTAGTCTCACACAAGAGAGTTTGTTGGAAAGTGAGTGTACAGAGGAGCAAGTGAGCCTTATTGTTCCCTCTCTGACCCCTCCTCTACAGACAGTGCCACAGCGCAGCAAATAGGGTTGCCTGCTCTAGGTTAATACCTAAGGCCTCGCACCCCTACAACATAACAGGTGTGCTGAGACAACAGGCTCAAGTAAAAGAACAAGTCAAAACTCCAGAAAAAGAGCTAAGTGACAAGGAGATAGCCAACCTATTTGATGCAGAGTTCAAACACTGGTAATCATGATGCTCACAGAACAGATTGAGCTCGGTCCCAAGATGAACGAACAAATGAAGTCTACCCAAAGTGAAATAAAGCAAAATATACAGGGAACCAACAGTGAAGGGAAGGAAACTGAGACTCAAATCAACAATTTGGAGGAAAAAGAAGAAATAAATATCTAACCAGAACAGAATGAAGAAACAAGAATTTTAAAACATGAGGAGAGGCTTAGGAAACTCTGGGACAACTTTAAATGCTCTAACATCAGAATTAATAGCGGTGCCAGAAGGAGAAGAAGAAGCACAAGAAGCCAAAAACTTATTTGAACAAATAATGAAGAAAAAATTCCCTAATCTGGCCAAGGAAATAGATTTCTAGGAAGTGCAGGAGGCCCAGAGATTCCCAAAGAAGTTGAATCCAAAGAGGAATACACCAAGGTATATCATAAAGTTACCCAAGAATAAAGATAAAGAGAGAATCTTAAAAGCAGTAAGAGGAAAGGAGAGATTTACCTACAAAGGAGTGCCCATAAGACAATCATATGATTTTTCAAAAGAAACCCTGCAGGCAAGAAGGGGCTGGAAAGAAATATTTGAAGTCATGAAAAGCAAGGAAGGACCTACATCTGAGATTGCTCTATCCAGCAAAGCTATCATTTAGAATGAATGGGCAGATAAAGTGCTTCCCAGATAAGGTCAAGTCAAAGGAGTTCATCATCACCAAGCCTTTATTATATGAAATGTTAAAGGGTCTTATCTAAGGAATAGAAGAAGATCAAAAACTATTAACAGTAAATGACAACAAACTCACAGCTATTAACAATTGAAACTAGAAAAAAAACAACAGAAACTAAGCAAACAACTAGAACAGGAACAGAATCAGAAAAATGGACATCACATGGGGGGTTTTCAGTGGGGAGGGGAAGGGGATGAATGGGAAGGGAAAGGTACAGGGAATAAGAAGCATAATTGATAGGCATAAAATAGATGGGGAGAGGTGGAGAATGGTATAGGAAACAGAATTCGTAGAACTTATATGTACAACCACAGACATGAACTAAGGGAGGGGGAATGCTGAAGGGTTGGGGGGTGTAGGGCAGAGGGAGAATAAGGGAAGGAAAGTGGAAAACTATAATAGCATAATCAATAAAATGTACCTAAAATAAATTAAAAGTTCATTGAATCATTATAAATATCATAAGAGAAATTTACTATTGTCATGGGTCTCAGTGACCTTTCTGTCTCCAAAACTTCTGAATCTGTGGGTGGGTGACGTTTTTCAGATTTTGAAACACTGGCAGCAAGAAATGGATTTAAACATTTTCTTAGTATTTGGAACACTAATCTCTCGTGATGAAAGCTGAACCATTTTATTTTTCAAGATTATACTTCCCTCCATTTTGTTACCAGTTTCTCATTAAGACCTTACTTCAGGACTGTGACAAAAAGGAAAACTCCACTTTGGGTGTTGGAACACTGATAGCGCTCAAGCCTCACCTCCCCTTTCCTTTTTGCCCCACACCTGGGCTAGCCGGCCCCAGCAGCTAGGAATTCCCAACCAAGGCCCTGCTTCCTGGCCACGAAAATGCTAAAACCAATCAAAATGCCTTATTATCGCCACTCAGACTTACTTGTATCTGCTCTCTTCTTGCCAGAAAATCTGACGATGTGACTAATCATTTTTGTCATATCCTCTTGGTGTGTGTGGTATTGTCAGTCCCAATATCCAAACAAATTTCAGGTGGCGGTTTGATCTCACCCTTTGCAGAAACAACCACTAAACAAGAACACAAAAACAATGTTTTAAAGATGTGAGAATGAAGTACAAAGTATAACAAAATGATGCACTTTTGAAAATAAGCATTTTGTTTTCATTGGGTAGGGTAGAGTTGGAAGTTTTAACAGAGACCAAAAATGAGAGTGGCTTGTTCCTGTAGGGTTTAGGTGACTGCTTCAGGGGATTATCGAGAGCAACTCAGCTGGTAAATCAGCTCCATAATCTTTCCCAAGTCCCTTTACGCTATGGGTGTAAAGTAGCCAGTTTCCTTGTTGCCTCTCCCCATTGGAGAGGAAGTGGAGTACAATTTTCTTTTTTTTTAAATTATTTTATTGTTGTTCAGTTACAGTTGTCTGTATTTACCCACCACCAATCCCCACCAACCCCAGCCAAACCCACCTCCCTCCCTTGATTCCACCCTCCTTGGTTTTGTCCATGTGTTCTTTATAGTTGTTCCTTGGAGTGCAATTTTCTTTTCAGCAAGTGGGGCACATCGCTTCTGATCACATTTCATTGCTAAAAAGTTAGTTGCTTGGCCATACATAGCCAAGAGCTTCTGGCAAACATAGTGTCTGGATGTCTAGATGGGTGGCCATGTGTCCCGCTAAACTACTGAGAGAGGTGGAGAGGGAGGAGAGGTGGGGGGAGAATATGAGAATATGAGTGAATGAATTGTGAAAAATGATTAAAGTCCACTAGCCATTTCTTCCCCTCAATGATTTTCTCTCTCCCAGCTGAATCCAGCAAAATCGATAGAGAATATTAGTAGTTGTTGCCCAAAGGTCCAATGGTTGTAGACTTCTCTGCCTGGGTCTAGGAATTGTATCTCGACCCCTTGTGGCTAAGGGCGAAGGACAACCTTTGGAGTGCCAGCCACAGGAGACAAAGCTTGTCTCTGGTAGCAGACGCTGCCTCAGTTTCCTTTCCCTGCCCCCAAAGCTTGGTCAGAAGTCAATGATGAGCAAGACCCCTCACAGTGGGAGGCAACCTAAGCCAGACTTGATCATGTGGGAGGACTTCATGGAAGGACTCCGGGGGCTGCAACAAAGAGGGAGCAATGGACTCTCACCCCCCGGCTTTGACAAAGCCAGAGTCCCCAAGTTCTCTGGGAGAATCACTTCCTGGCTCTAATCCTCTTAAGCCTGAATACCTGTTGGGGAGGGGTGCACCTCCTTGCCTTGCTAGAGTGTGTCCTGGGGAAAAATATGGCACCACAAAGACTTCCTGATAAACCTGTGAAATCTGCTCTGCTAAGAGTGCTTTCATTCATATGGTAAGGGTTTAAGCAGGAAACCCTAAAACTCTGTTCCTGATGGACTGATTCATTGTAAGCCCTCAGATTTCTGTGAAATGTTATCTACTGTTTGATCCTTGCCACCCTGTATTCCTGCATATTACAACCCAATAAAAGGCCCTGGAGGAGGGGGCTCAAGGCCTTTTTCTCCTCAAAGAAACTGGCTGCTGCTGGCCTTTTTTCCCAAGAAACTCGCCACTGCTTACTTCTCCTCCCCAAGCAGATCACATCATGTCTCAGTCATGATTACTCTCAATCCGTGGCACTCGGGGGGACTTGTGAGGAAAGTTGCCCCCACAGCAGACAATATTTGGCTCCCCAGAAACCAATCACAATATCATAGTTTAACAACATTCTTCCGTAAGTATTTTGAGTAGCAAATATTTTCTTTTAAAAATTTATACAGGAGCAAACATTCAGTCATATGAACATTCAGGTCCTGCAATGCTTTGCTTCTCCATTCAAACCCATCTTGAGATTTCAAAAATGTATCTTAAGAATAAATGTTTAAGAATTCAGGTTGATGAGTGAAAGGACTATGGTAACATTTAAGCAGGGAGCCATCATTGAAAGGAAAAGTGGGTTGACATCATTGCTCACAAAAAAGAATGTGGCTGTCTTTCTCAGAGTGGATAGTGATTAGTGGATGCTACCTAGAAGAGACCAAACTGATTTGCTTCAACATGATAACACAACATACCAGTGATGTATCATAGAACTGTACACCTGAAACCTAGAAAATTTTATTAACCAATGGCATCCCAATAAATTCAATAAAATTATAAAAGACAATAAGGAGAGGGGAGGTTGGGGTGGAATTGTAATTTGGTAGAGGTGCAGTAAGACTGGCACTGAGTTGATAAAATACTGGATGATGAGGACTTCTGCCAAGACGGAGGCATAGGTGGAAACGCTGTACCTTCTCGCACAACCAAGTTTAAAGACAACAAAGTTTTAGTAACAAAAAACGCAGCCAAAACACAGAAAATTGAACTAACGGAAGTCTGACAACAACAAACCGTTCAGCCAGACGGGTAAGATGGGGGGAGTCAGCAGCAGAGCAGGGTTGGGCAGGAAAGATCCCCCGACTCAGGCGCACAGGCAGCTGTGGGCGGATCCCAGGCATGGAGTGGCGACAAATGGACCCAGTGAGGGCACAAAGCCGCAGGCTGACTGCGGTCACACATTTTCGGGCAGATAAACCAGCGAAGGAGCAAGCAGTGAGACAGACCGAGCAGGCCCCAGTGGCAGGAAGCAGCAGAGGAGACCACTATTGCCCCTCTTTGACCCCGCCCCCACATACAGCGTCATAAACCAGCGACCTGGGTGGCCCCACCCTGGTGAACACCTAAGGCTCTGCTCCACATAAGTAACAGGTGCAAGGAGACCAAAACATAGCTCAAGAAGAACTCAAAGCCCAGGAGCCAATAACTCTAAGCTACAAAGAAATAGCAAAACTTTCAGATGCACAGTTCAAAACACTGGTGATCAGGATCCTCACGGAACTGGTTGATTTTAGTAACAAATTAGAGGAACAAATGAAGGCTAAACTAATTGAAATGAAGGGAAATGCACAGGAAACCAATAGTGATGGAAAGGAAAGTAGGACTCAAATCAAGGGAGTAGACCAGAAGGAAGAAAAAATGACCAAACAGAAAAATATGAAGAAACAAAAATTCAAAAAAATGAGGAGAGGCTTAGGAACCTCCAGGATGTCTTTAAGTGCTCCAACATCCGAATTATAGGGGTACCAGAAGGGGAAGAGAAGGGGTGACAAGTGGAAAACTTATTTGACAAATAATAAAAGAGAACATCCCCAATCTGGCACAGGCATTAGACTTCCAGGAAATCCAGGAAGCTCAGAGAGTCCCAAAGAAGTTGAACCCAACAAGGAACACACCAAGGCACATCATAATTATATTAGCCAAAATTAAAATGAAAGAGAGAATCCTAGAAGCAGCAAGAGAGAAGGGGACAGTCACCTACAAAGGAGTTCCCATCAGACTGTCAGCTGATTTCTCAGAAGAGACCTTACAGGCAAGAAAGGGCTGGAAAGAGGTATTCCAAGTCATGAAATCCAAAGACCTACAACCAAGATTGATCTATCGAGCAAAGCTTTCATTTAGAATGGAAGGGCATATAAAGTGCTTCTCAGATAAGATCAAATTCAAGGAGTTCATCATCACCAAGCCCTTATTATATGAAATGTTAAAGGAACTTATCTAAGAAAAAGAAGATAAAAAATATAAACAGTGAAAGGACAGCAAACTCACAGTTATTAACAACCATACCTAAAAGAAAAGCAAACTAAGAGGACAGCTAGATCAGGAGCATAACCATAGAAATGAAGTTCACGTGGAGGGTTAGCAACAGGGGAGTGGGAGGAGGAGAAGGGGGGAGAAGGTACAGAGAATAAGTAGCATAGATGGTAGGTAGAAAATAGGGGGAAAGCAAGAATAGTAGGGGAAATATAGAATCTAAAGAACTTGAGACATGTGGTCATAAACTAAAGGGGGCAATGGTGGGGCAGGGGATGTGCAGGGTGGAGGGGAATGAAGGGGGGAAATAGAACAACTGTAATGGCATAATCAGTAAATATATATTTAAAAAAGATACTGAATGATGAGTATATGAGGTTTCTTATACTACTTCACTTTTATGTCTAAAATTTTCCATGATAAAAGTTTTATTGTTTTGCTTTATAAAAGAATGAACCAAATAGGCTCATGCTAGCATCAAGCTTGTCTATAGGGAACAGGTCTGTTCACAGATACACTGACAAAACTCAATGTGTGAAACTTCTCAACAGTTATTAAAATCTAAGTTAATGAAACACATTATCTCTAACTTTTCCTGTAAAGCATTTGGGTTACTGCAACAAAAATATTTTTCATTTATCATATTTTAATCAACATGAGAAAATTTTTGATTTAAATAATGTGAAAATTTGCCCAGAAATACACTCTAAAATTGTGGAATCTTTCATTCATGATTGAAGTTATTTTATATGAGCCTTTTTCCCCCCAGTTTTAAACAGTGACTTACTATAATTTTTTCCTTGAAAGACAGTAAACTACAGAGCTGACATATAACTCATATTTCTTTGATTGACCATAGGTTTACTATCAAATGTTTACCTGGCAACTACTTCAGATACAAAATGATAGTTTAAATGTTTTTTTTTAGGATACTGATATTCTAAAACCTCATTTGAATTCTTTTTTAAATCCTGTCATTTCTAAGTTTGTTTGATACTGAAAAAATGTATCATCAAATAATGTAAGCAGGCACAAAATATCTTTAGACTGAAACAATGGTTCTCACAGGGGTATAATTTACCCTCATTTGTACCTCCAAAGGGCATTTGACAGTTTCTAGAGACATTTCTGGTTGTCACAACTTGGGGGAAATTCTTGCATCTACTGGATAGGGTCAGCAGCTGTTTTGCTAAGCATCGTCTAATGCATAATGCAGTGCCCCACGCCCAATGCAATTATCCAGAAAATCAGCAGTGTTGAGATTAAGAAAGCCTGAACCACAGGGAGAGATTGCCTGGAGGTAGTCTCCACGCCACAGTTACCATTCCATGGAGGAGGCCATCCATCTCCTTGCTTAGCCAGCACAGCCACACTTGTGAGGAAAGTCTACATGGACACCAGGATGTCCACTCAGGATGTACATAATCGAAGTTAGCCTGTGCATTTTACTGGCAGAAATCATGCTCCACCATGATATTCTTCTCTCTTGCTTTCCATCTTTTGTGACATACATATTTTATTGAAATGCTTGCCACTCTTGAGTTATTCAGTTTTAGTCTGCTGAAGTATTGGGTTTTCCGAAGTATTCTGATGATTTGTGAGCCCAGTAAAGCAGAATGCAATTCTGAGGTGTAGGGGAAAGAGGGGTTGGAAGAGGGAAGCATTTACCTGGATGTTTGGAAGATGAGTCACTTGGCAGGAGGCACCTAGAAGACGTGAGAGGTCGTGGAACAAGGACCCACTCGTCCTTGAATAGGCTCCTCACCTGGGCATGTAACTGCCACTAAAATTCTCAAGTGGGACTCTGCTGCAAGCTTCCACCTAGGAATAGTGGTGGGACAAAGAGAAAGCATCAATTTATGCTTGAGGGTCATAGGAACTTTTGAGAGTGGCAAGAAAAGAAAGACGTTTATTTAGCTGCTCTCTTGACTTCTAACTTAATCAGAAAGGTGTTTATAATTTCGCAGGAAAACAGTAGCCTGTCAGTGGCTCTCAGCTGTGGGTGCACCTTGTGACTTCAAAAAGCCCCAACACCCAGGCTTCACCCCAGGCAAGTCATGGCAGACCCTCTGAGGGCAGGGGATGGTGGAGAAATGTAAACAAGATTTAAGAACGGCATATTAATGGCATCTCTAAATTTGGGAAATGTGTACACTGAAAGTACCCTAACTTTCTTTGGGGGTGGGCAGTACAGGATACTAAACTTTACTTAAGGATTATGTTGTTAAGGATTGTCATCTCTGGGTTATGTTAAAAATACTAGAATATGGTTCTCTTTAATGTAGGGAGTACTGAGAATTAACAAATTAGGGGGAAGATATCAGAATGTAAAAGAAATATTTATTCTGAGGATATTACCTGAAATACATGGTATCATGTTGAAACAGAAACATCATAAAATGTTACCAGGGAATTTTAGACAGTGACCCTCATTGTAGCAGTGGAAAATTGTAACCATGGGAAATTATAACCCACCCCACCACTCTTTTGACACTGTTTGTTTGTTTGTTTGTTTGGACTTCAGATAAGTGCTGACTCTAATATGTAGCTTGTAGATGAACGACACATTTGTATAAGAATCCTAGGAACTAACTTCAAAAGACACAAGGTCTGACCATCAGGCACCCCAGCTCCAGAAGATTTGCTGACCTTCAATGGTGGAGTCAGGATGACGTAAAACAAGGATGACGTGAATACAAGATGACTAAACCAGGATGATGCACACTGGATGATGATGCACATCATTTGCCTTATCTCGATGTGCTCACCTGCACATGGAGAACTTTTCAACCCCCTTCCTTGAGCTCTCTCTTCCTTGTTCTGTTTCCCTCCCCCTCCTTCTAAAAACCTCTGCCTCCACTGAGAGGTAGAGATGGACTTTGTGACAAGAGTACCCCCTCTTCCCAGGAGATGGGGCTTTGAGATGTGAGTCCCTCCCATCTTCATAGGAGATGGGCTTTGAGACATGAACCCCCCACCATCTTCCAGATGGCTGGCATCTGAATAAACCACTTTCCTTTAGTCCAGCACTTGCCTCTTGAGTATTTGCTTTTGTAGCAGCAGGCAGACAGACCGCCTCTGGTTATGTCGCTGAATGCCAAAAAATGTCCTTTTTAAAATCAGAATTGTCCCCAAGTTCAACCTTCTAAGAAATAAAGTTAGAAACAAGTGGATGAGATTTCTGATATTAAAACCAATGAAGAAAACTGGTTTATGTGTTTGATCTACCACTGGACTTTGCCATCTTCCAACAAGACAACTATTTTGAAATGTTGGGAAGAAGGTCTTCAGTTACATAGAGAGGCACAAACTTTTCTATGGCTTAATTTTTTTTTATTTTTAAAAAAGTTGAAGTCAGAAACGACAGTTTTCATGAAAGTCAATGTTTGCAATGAAATCTAAAGGTAGACTTGAGTTTGGTCAGTAGCTTCTGGATTAGATTCATTTCTATATTAAAATAGATTCTATCCTTTCACAATACTACATCAAAGTACATTGTTGCCTTAGTTTTTCTTGTGTAAATTCTCGTTTTGTCTTATCTTGTAGAAATTCTGGCCTATGAAGTCCCAACTTCAGTGAGAGACCATCCTAGGGTCTAGAAGAAAGAGCCTGGCATAGAATTATTTGAAAGAATCTCCATGAAGTACAATTACAATGTTTAAAAAGATTTTATTTATTTTTAGAGAGAAGAAGAGGGAAGGAGGAAAGACAGTGAGAGAAACATCAATGTGAGAGAGAAACATGGATCAGTTACCTCTTATATGTGCCCATACTGGGGACAGAACCCACAGCCTAGGCATGTGCCCTGACCAGAAATTGAACAAGTGACTTTTCTGTTTCTTGGATGACACCCAACCTACTGAGACACACTGATAAGGGCTGAATACAAGTTTTTTGGAAAGATTTGAAAGGTGCTAGCTTTGGTAAGAGGTTAAAATAATAGCCAAACAGAACTATACAATAAAAAGGGAATATTATTCTTTAATAAAAATAATAACCAAAAGGAGAGGTAACAAATGACAAAGTTCTGTTTTTCTTTGCATGATAGTGAGTCAGTAGGTACCAGTGCTAAGTTTTCTACACAAACTTCACCTCATTCTTTTAACTATGTACATTCAGTCTACCACTTAAAAAAAACTGAGTTGGTATTTGTAAAAACAAAGTTTTAAAAAAAGGTGATTACATGTTTTCTAAGTTAGATGAAAAAGAATGATTGATCCAATTCAGTTTTGACCACTTATTTAAAAGGATATATTGAACATTATGTGAAAATAACATTTAGCAAAATTGCTGAAGTACCTGATCCTTTGCAGATAATTGCACTTGCTAAAGTCTAATATTTTTTCCAACGACCTAGCAGGGGTGTCCAAACTTTAAGTGCCTCAGGACCATGCTGGAAGAAGAAGAGTTGTCTTAGGCCACATTTTAAATGCACAAACATTAATGAAAACTTATGAGCAAAAAAATTTAAAGGTTTTAAGTAAATTTACAATTTTGCATTAGGCCATATTCATAGCCACCCTGTGCTGCATGCAGCCTGTCGTGGGCTTTGGGTTGGACACCCCTGCTAAGGAATGCTTCTTGAACACAGACTAAACTGAACCAAAAATACTTCTGTGACCAAGTATGGTCATCAGTACAGCAAAATTCCATACATTATGAGCATGTTAGCTCAGGGGTGAAGTTACACACAATGTACAATTCTGAACCCTGGCTAAGTAAATAAATACAAAATGAACACTTTTTAAAAAACAGTTCATAGATTGGCATGGTCATAGTTAGTCAGTGAAACACAGTTCATAAATTGTTTATTTGTGATGCTGACTCCATTTATACCTGGTGGGTTATTCAAGGTCAGGCTACATTAGCATCACTGGACGGCTAGCACCCAGCACCCTGCCTATGCACCCATGATGAACACTCCATCACGTTGGCTGAGTCAAACAGTGAAATCTCATGAGTCCATTTCTGATTGTAATCAGTTTTGTATGTCATAATTTCCCCTCGTGTTCCAAAACTTTACTGATTTACACAGTTTTTTGGCACTACCTCAAAATTCATACAAACAGAACTTTCCTATATGTAAAATAAAAATGCACCATACTACTAGTGCTATATTTATTTTACTAACTGAAGGGTCTTTGCCAATTGTTGGCTATATGAAAATATGCTTGTGATAAAAACTGAAGACAACAGTGACAAAAATAGGGATATAATGTTAAAATCAAATAATATACAATACTGTCATTATTCTGATACAGAATTTGCACACAGCAATATTGATACAGGTACAAATGGCAGGATGTTAGGCAATCCATTATAACAGAACTTTAGATTACAAATGAAGTTTAAATTCAACTTAATACCAACTTAAAAGTGATAACTAGTGTTATGCCAGGTAAAAATCAATATTTCCTCTCCAAGTGACATTTTAGGGAACATCTCTAACTCTGAGACTTTTCTAACAAAATGAACTTCATAAAAAGAAATAAATGTAATACTGTATTGTAGAGATTTTCAACCTTTTTTATTTCATGGCACACATAAACTACTAAAATTCTGTAGCATGCCAAAAATATATTATTGTTTTGCTGATCTGACAAAAATAGATATAATTTTGATTCATTCACACAAGATAGCTATTGTTGTGTTGGCTGTTGTCATTTTTTTTTTATTTGACAGTCTAAGGGGAAAAAGGTCAGGGTCCTTGACTCAATAGCTAGGTACTGCATATTTTTAAAATTCTTACAGCACACTGGTTGAAAATTGTTATTGTACTGGAAACTCTTTAAAAAAAACCCAAGTCTACAAATCTGAACTAAATTAATTTGACTTTCCATTACTTCTGTCCTCATATAGTCATACAGCAGACCTGAGGTCCCCTTTGCATAGACTGGTTCAGTGGAATGTTTAGCAGCACCCCAACCTCCATTCCATGTAAGTTTGGAGTGTCTAGTTCAACTATACACTCTTCACTGTTTAAGTATCAGTAAAAAACTTGATTCCCATCAGTGACTCTGCCAGCAAGCTGAAGGATATGGACAAGACTCCCACCCCTTCTCAATTACATTTTTAAATGCCAGAGGGGCAGGGAGAGAAATGGCAAAGAATAAACTGAGGTCCTTAAAATTCTTTGATGAGTGAGAGACAAGGGACCGAAGGGTAAACAAGGATGTGTGTATGTGTAGTGGGGCAGGATTGGGAGAAAGAGAGTTTAAAAAAAAAAAAAAGGTTTCTGTAACAAGATATCAAATTCTTATTCTCCTCATTTTTGTGAAAATAGATTGTTGGCATTTTAAAAAGCAAAACCAAATCAAAACAAACAGGGAAATGAGAACCAATTCTCTAACATCTTGCATGTTACATTCTATCCAAAATTTAAATTTTTTCAATAAAAAGAGGTCATTTAAAAATCAAAGCTAGAGGGGGGTGGGCTGGGTTGGGAGTAAAAGACAGAAAACTGTACTTGAACAACAATTAAAATAAACTAAAAATAAAAAATAAAAGCAAAAAAATAAAGTAGAATAAGCTTCTGCAAAAGAAATCAAAGCTAGAAAGGTTACTTGAAAAGTTGAGGAAGTAATAGCATTTCTTTCTGGCATACCAATTTTTGGTACAATCACAAAAAAAATAGACTTTACAGAAATCACGTGGCTGTTTACATTTAAAATTTCTACTCTAAAGTGATTACTTTTGGGCTAAACAGACAAATCGGTTGAATGAAGCCCGTAAACAGGCTAAGCCAGGCATACATGGACACATATGATGCATTCTCCGCCCAAAATATGGAACCTAAAATAAAAAAGAAAACCGAGTCAGAGCAGAAAACATTAAAAAAATGTCAAACTATTCTTGAGAAATTTCTTTTACTAACAGCTAGCATTTATTGAGTGCTAATGATTCATCAGGCAATATGCTTAACACTTGTATGTATTATCCTTTTCCATCCTTACAACCACTATGAAGATGGCAACTAATTATACCCATTTATAGATGAGAGACTGAGACACAGAGACATTAGTAAGACATTGCCAAATACCCAGAACTTGAAGCTTTGCTGGCAGCTGGACTAGAGGCTAAGCTTTTAACCATCAAGCTATACTGTCTTTTACTTTTTCTCATTTTAATTCTTTTTATCGTGTCCTGCTACTGAAGCTCCTTAGGAAGAGCATTACACTATGGCATGACTTCACCTATAAATTTGCTTATATAATAAGCAAAGATAAATTCACTGACAATGAGCAATATATAACTTCACATGTTTGCACATGGTGTCAGAGGAATCAAAATTCTGGGGGTGGGGGGAAGGAGGAGGAACAAGAGGAAAGTTAGAGAAGGAGGCAAGCTCCATTTGCTGAAATGGAACTAACTAAACCCTGCCTAGGGACAGCCTGCAGTAAAAGGCTGGCTTCAACCCAAGAGTCATTCAGCTAATGATCTGCGAGCCCTGACCATGTCACCAATGAAGCTGGTTGAGAAGGGTCAACCAACAACTGGTGTGATGGCTTTCTGTGCTAGGAGCAAGTGGAGCACCCTCCAAATATGTATGCTTTCTAGAGGCAGAGTGCAAAAATTATCCTTCCTCCCCTAGGAATGGTGCCTCACGGGAATCTGCCTGCTTTGCAAGTTATACAAAGAAAATTTAACGTCAAGCTTAGAACAGGTGAATCAATGAATTGGGATGGCAAATTAATCAGATTCAGGCTAAAGTGAGAGAGGCAAGCTAGTAGAGACTCATGCCTCAGGTCGTTCTATAGTTTACACATGGCAGGAAAATGCATCCTTCCTGTTTTCCAACTCAAATGCTTTTATTTGGTGCAATGCTAGTGTGTTTTTTATTCTATTTCATCAAAAGGCCATCTTGCACCAATTACATGTCCTTATGAGAAATCTGAGATGCATTTTCCTGATGCCTCCTAGATAATTTTACATATAAAAAGAAAAGAAAGAATAACTGTCTATAGACAGTGGCAGAACCATTCTAACTTTATTTTGGGGTTGAACTGATAAAACAAATCCAACAAGAATCAAGGCTAATTACTCTGAGTGTTAACTTTGAGTTGTACCATGCTCCTGGTCTTCTTACCTGTTTTCCTTTTTCTTCTCTTCTTGTTTCTTCTTTCCTGCCTCCCATTTCCAAAATGGTTCTGGAAGGGCCAGGGAGATGACTGAGATCAATATATACAAAGGAAATCAGGAAGAGGGCAGAGTATGAATGTGATGGACAGGCAGAGACATTCACGTGTCTCTGTCTTTTTGAAAGGGCATTGCTTTCAAGGCTCTAAATGCATTGTATACACATGGGTACCATGGCCATCAGCACCATGCAGACTTATGCTCAGAATGGTTCTGTCACTGTGTGTGTAAAAAGATACACAGATGGTTAGCTCATTTGTTGCCACTGAGATTATGTCAGAGAAGGTGGGCAGAGATAGATTAGTGTGGACAATTACAGGATAGTATGAGAAGTTATACTCCATGAACTTTATGATCCCTTCTGAGACTTTGAGAGCTCCTTTTTTGTCAAGACTAAAGCTACTGCTTGGGCTAGTGGTTCTTTGTTGAGAGTGATGCTTCCCCCACCGCTTTCACCAGAGGATGTAGGCATCCACAGAACATTTTTGTCTGTCACAATTGAGAGGGCAGTACTATTGACATTTAGTGGGTAGAGGTTAAGGATGTTGACAAACATTGTACAGTTCACTGGACAGTCCTCATAGCAAAGAATTATCTAGTCCAAAATGCCAATAGTGCTGAGGTTGAGAAAAATTACCACAGGCAGCAATCTACAAGGAAAAGCAGCCTGAAATAAGTGAACTGAAGTTATAACGAGCAAGTCAAACTCTTGTACCTAGAAAATACTAAGCATATTTCTTTCACTCATTCATTCATTCATTCATTCATCCAACTGACATTTACTTGGTGTCACCAATACGTTAGGTTCTACTTCAGGTGCTGCAGATACAGCAATGAACAAAACCAGGAAAGCCCCTGTTCATCACAGAGATCACATTTTAATGATGAAAGATAAGATAGTTTCAGCTACTAATAGGTTCTCTCACAGTGCTTACAGTCCTGTGCATTACAACACTATGATCGCTCTTTGGCTTGTAACATGAGCTGTCAGTGCCAATAGCAAACAGAAAAGAAAAATAACAGTGTCAGCCTGACATGGGCCAGGCCTTGTAAGGCATTGTGTATAAATGTCAAATAAGGCCCACATGCCAGTCCTCATTTTGACATGAGCTAAGTGGCTTCCTCTTGAGGTGAAGTAATGTCCCTGACAGAGGTCACACCCAGTTAGAAAAGGAAAGTGACATAGTCAAATCCAGTCCCACTTTCTTCTAAATTTTTCTCTCTCCTCAAATACCACCATGCCTGGATTTAGGCTCTTTGAAGAAGGGACAAATCTATGTTATTTATGAGTACATAACACTTAGGAGACACTTAAGAAAGTATTTGTTAAATGCCTATCTCCCTCCTCCACTCCGGCCATCATCATAATCCATGACTTCCCTGAAAGCAAAGGGACAACTATCTCTGGTCCCATGACCTATCGTCACCCCACACACCAACTCCCACATGGAACAGGCCCAATGCAACAAAGACCACAATTTCCAACTTGACATACTCAGTGATCCTTGCCAATTTCTTGACCGGCCCTTCACTTCTAGATCTATATATGTGTACATTGTGTGACAAACCAATAGGTGTCTGATGGTCACCAATGTATAAGCAAGTGCTTACAAAGATGCATATTCAGATGTACAAATATAGTTCAGGGCTAATCATTCAGCCCACACTTGATGATATACTTTATAATCAACTATGTACTCAATCCAATGTTTCTAATGGAACCCTAAACAGCAAATTTTAGAAGACAGCAAGGGAGAACATGCAGCTTGTTGGCGAAGGCATGATCTTTATCCATTTGCAGCATCTTTTAAAAAAGGAAATAGGACTGAGACATAACAAAGGTTTTTTGGTGTGATTCCTCTCAAAACAGAGACAATTTTGTTACAGAAGAAAGTATAATGAAACACAGGAAGAAAAGTCTAGTCATGTGACATAAAAAAACTGGTCCTATTGTAATTTTATTTAAAATAAAACCAGTTTTGTTACAATATTTTTCAATAAAGGTGCTTAGCTTTAAAAAATCAAATGGAAGAATAGTGCATGAAATGAAAATTGAAAGTCTCAGCTCCCACAATTTCTGCTTTTAATAATTATGAAAATCACTATGTATCTTAACTTTGTAAAGTTTTACATTGTTTCTTCAATTCTTTTGAATATGTATACATTCATATAACACTAAATAATGCAATCATTTTTCTAACTCTGTCTTGTGAGTAGAGAGTTAATGTGGGCCTAGGAAACTGGAGGCTGCCCTGACCTTGGCCTTCCACTGCACTGTCTCCTTAGAAAGTGTGACTGAAAACAGAAATGGTGCATTGGCCTCACTGGTGGTGTGGAACTTGGGTTAGGGGAGCTGTTGATATGCAGGCCTTGGGCCTCTTAGGCTACGAGGTCATAAAAGATTTGCAAAAAAAGATAGTAGTTTCTGTGGATCAAGGGGATCCTCCACATAACCTGGCCCTCATCTTTGGCAGCCACAAGCACCCCATGTTGATGAGCAGTCAAAAGAAGCTGTGTGCTTGGGTAGCTGTTGAAGCTACCTCATTTCCCCCAAAAGCTACCTCATTTCATCCCAATGAAATGAGGGTGCTTCATGTTCTATACTGCGTCCTGTAGGCTAGATGTATTATTAGACAAGTGGTGCTCAATGACGGTCATTCTAATACCCAACCCCACCATCCAAATGCCTCCAAACCTGCCAGGGGACTTTTGTCATAGTCTAGAGACATTTTGATTGTCACAACTAGATAGTGGATGGTGGCCAGGGATGCTATTAAACAACTCACAATGCACAGGAAAACCCCCCTACAACACAGAATTATCTGAACCAGATATTGGTGGTGTCCAGGTTGAAAAACTCTGTATTAGACCAAAACATTTATTTCTTGAGCATCTCTCTGCCAATGGCCAATGAACCTGTAATCACAGCTACAATTCTTCCCCAAGAATCAAAAGTAGGGTTTCTTGATATTCATGATATGAAAGATGAGGCAATTAGCATATTATACTTTCTTTCAGCTGTCTTTCACTACATTTTTGTAGTCGTGTAAGTTACATTTTAGTTGCCAATTCAAAAATTTTATACTCCACCCTGAAATTACAACCATGCTTACTTACAATGTTTTGTCACAGGTTGAGCCTATAGTAGAAACAGTTAATAATTTTTTAAATCTTCCATTCTCTTTTTACATAAACAAAAGACCCATGATTTAATTTGAGTTTTTTCCTTCAGAAATTAAAAATGTATTTTTCAAGTTTTACAGTACAGCTAAACACAAAAAGAAAATCTTTAGGAATGAGGAAGATGGTAGCAAAATAGGTAGGAGCGGAGTCCACTTCCCCCAGTGCACAGGTGGAACACCTAGCCATTCTTGTGAGGAACAGAGTGAACAGCCAATGGAATCCCACCATATATGAAGGTTGGAGGCCAAAAATTGTAGAGGACATTGAAAAATTGGATGGTAAGGAGATTGCTTTGGGACAATAAGGTCCCTGAGACCAGTGTGGGGACCAGGGTCGCTGTAGCCCCAGGCCCAACCTCAACTGGGTCTGCCCCAGGATTCTTGGCAGAGAGCCAGGTCAATGGCTCTCTCCCCTGCCAGATGGGGAGGTTTGAGCAGCACCAGAACAGACCTGGATGCTTGAAGTCGCTGGGGAGAATAAAGACAAAATGGCAAACACACAGGGGTGGTGTGCACCTGCTGAGCATATGGGCAGCTGGGAAGAGTTGGGCAGTGATGGATCCTGACCTGGTAGTTTCTGGTCTGGTTAGACAGTTGGGCTATGTGAAAGAGAGGCCAGGTGCTTGTTTGGAGCAGCAAGCTTGAACAGGAGGAGTTTTTACAAAAAGGAAAAAGAAAAAAAGGAGGCACTCAGTGGCTGTTGAGGGAATTCTCCTGCAGCAGCCCCCCAAACTCCCCCTGCTGGGTACCCACAGCCTTGGCCTGGTCCCACCTCTGCTGCCAAGACTGTGGCTGCACTCCTACCCTACCCCTAGCCTCAGCAGCACAGGGTGCCAATCTGCGCCCACAACCACAGTGGTGCACTACTGACCCAGCCGCCCCCCCACCCTCTGTGGCTGCCACCACAGCTGTGGAGGCCAGTGCACACCCAATCCCACTGCCCTGGCTGCAGCAGCAGAGGAGGCACTCACTTGCACCAGCCACTACAGCCATTGGGGCGCCCCCACCTAACAGGGTGACTGGTGCTAAGAAAGTGGAGACTCCTGTAGAGAGGAGAGTAGCAAGGCTCAGGGAGTCAGCAATCCTGAGAAATACTTACTCAGTGGGGGAACCGAACTACCCTGAAGAGACTCTGAGAGTCCCTAGCATTTAAGACAGCAAAGAGCAAGAAGGTGGTATGTGAGTGGCCCCTAACTGCTGCATCTCAAGGGATAGCACAGCTGGTAGACTGAAGGCGCAGAAGGGCACTGGAGGCCTGGCAGCAAACTGAGGAACTGGGCAACTGTGAAGAAGGTGGCTCAGACCTGGCCCCCATCCCTACAAAACCACAGGAAGCAAGAAAAGCAAAACCAATCTCCCTTAACCTGCTGCTGCCAGGAAGACCAGCAGAACTGGCTTGGCTGGTTTAAAGGCAGCAGGAAACTGTTTTTTCTTCTTCTTTCTAGCTTTCTTTCTTTCTTTTTTTTTCAATTCCTGCAAGTGATACAATAAAACATGAAACTGTGAAAGGACCAGAGTTAGACCCAAAGAGGGATCATCCCAATAACTGAGACAGTGAGACTAATATTACTTTGCTATTCCACAGAACTTGCAAGTTATTGTATATTTATATTATTATTTTTCATTATTTTACATCTTTTATTTTATTAGTATGTTTTTACTTTTCTTCTTTCTGTTTAGTCTTCTTTGCTTGGTTTGTTAAATTGCATTGTTTGACTGGTTTTCCTTGTTCACTTCTTCACAGTGTATTTTTAATTTTCTGTCTTTCACTTCACTTGTGTCCCAATAATACACTACTCTGGGTCATGTACTTACTATTCTTGTTATTCAGATCACATAGATTCTATCATATGATTGTTGCTCTATTACTGTTGTAAATAATTGTTATCCCATGCAATTCTAAATACTACACAGCACCACTCCTGGATCTTAGTTCACTTCACTGTTTCTGGGACTTTATTACTGTAGTGGTTAACTTTATTCTCTCATACACTGCACCTATTTACTATCCTTTACTCTCAATTTACCTCATAATGTGACCTCCAACAAACTCACTGCTTTCTAGATCCAATTCAAAATCCCTCCCCCCCAACAAAAGTTTTACCTTTTTTCCACACTTTTAAAAAAGTGGCTGGTTGGGTGAAATATTATGATTAACATTATATATATCCAAAAGCTCTCCTATCTCTTATCTTCGGGTTGGTGCTATAAACCCCACTGCATACACTCCCACTATCCTAATCCATTTTGCCTCCCCCCTCCAACTGATCACAAAAAAGAGTCGGTGGGAGCTGTGAACACCAGGATACCTACTGGAAGAGGAAACCCACCAACATAGAAACCACCAATAGATAACAATGGAAGAAGCTGAAGGAGGGAGTGGAAACCACACTAACCTCCACCCAGGATCAATCTGGAAATACAATTAAATGGTGGAGAAATTTCCCAGAACAAACAACTGAACAAGAGTGAGAGAGAAGCCCCAAAACCTACTACACACAGAAGAATCAGCTTCAACACAACCTGCCTACACTGGCAAAACAGAATGCAAGATGTGGTGGAGGGAGTAACCCTCAGTTAACCAGTTGTAGGAAAGAACCCACCAAAGAAAGACCCAACAACAATCAAAACCCAAAGACATACACAGAGCCAACATACATGACAGCCTAAGACCAGTGAACTCAGGAGATCAAGGAGACTGCACTACTGAATCTCACAGGCCTTATTCCATAGAAGTTCACACCATAAACCCAGGGAATCAGAATGGATCAATTTAAGAATTAGAGGTGAACAAGAAGAATCTCACAAACAATAAGAAGACAAAAAAAAAAATCCCCAAATGAAAGGAAAGGAGGAAGCCTGAGAAAAAATGCTAAATGAAATAGAGGCAAGTCAACTATCTGATATGGAGTTCAAAGCAGTGGTTATAAGGAAGCTCAATGAGCTTACTGAGAATTACCAAAAACTACAGGGAAACTATAATGACTCACTGCAAACTATACCAACATGAAAAAGGAAATAGAACCTATCAACAAGGTTCTTTCCAACAAAAGAAAATGAAGAATATAATTTCTGAATTGAAGAACACAGTAGAAGGAATAAAAAGGTTAGATGCAGAGGATTAGATAGCTAGCTAAAGGACAAGGTAGAAAAAAAACCCAGAAAGAGCACAAAATGGAAAACAGACTCAGAAAGAATGAAGAGATGGTAAGGGAGCTGCAAGACAACATGAAACATAATATTACCTGCATAATAGGCATACTAGAAGGAGAAGAAGAAGAGCAAGGGATACAAAACCTGTTTGAAAAAGTAATAATGAAAAATTTCCCTAATTTCATGAGAGAAAAAGCCACACAAATCCAGGAAACATGGAGTCCAATCAAGAGGAACCCAAAGAAGTCTACTTTAAGACACATCATAACAAAAATGGCAAAATTTCAAGACAGAGATAATAATCTTCAAGCCAGCAAGGGAGAAATAAGAAGTAACATTCAAGGGAGCCCCAATAAGAGTAGCAGCTGACTTCTCAATGGAAATGCTCTAAGCCAGATGAGAATGGTAAGAATATTGCAAATAATGAAAATCAAAGGCCTGCAACCAAGATTACTTTATTCAGCAAGGCTTGCAATTAAAATGGAAGGCCAAATAAGGAGCTTCCCAGGCAAAATCTTGAAAGAATATACCTCTTCCAAACTAGCTCTGTAAGAGATGGGTCTCCTTTAAAACAGGAAGAAAAACAGTGAGAGAAAGAGGAGCACAGGTACAAAAAAATGGCAATGAATGAGTACCTGTCAATAATAACCATAAATGTAAATTGATTAAATGCTCTAACCAAAAGACATAGAACAGCTGAATGGATAAGAAATCATGACCCACATATATGCTGCTTACCAGAGAACTACCTCAGAACAAAAGACCTACACAGACTGAAAGTGAAGGGCTGGAAAAAATATTCCAAGCAAACAGACAAGGAAAAAAAAAGCTGGGGTAGCAATACTCACATCAGATAAAAAAGACTTCAAATCAAGAGCCATAAAAAGAGACCCAAAAGGTCCCTTCATAATACTTAAGGGAAGAATCCATCATGAAAACATAAACACTGTAAATATATGTGCACCCAACATAGGAGTACCCAAATACATAAAGAAAATCTTGGAGGATTTCATGAAAGGTATTGACAGCAATACAATTATTGTTGGAGATTTGAACAACTCACTGTCAAAAGTGGACAACATAGATATTGTGCCATTGAACAATGCCCTAGATCAAATAGACTTAACTGATATATATATAGAGCCTTTCATCCCAAAAGAGCAAAATACACATTCTTTTCAAATGCACATGGAACGTTTTCAAAGATAGACCACATGATAGGACATAAAACAAGCCTCAAAAAATTCAAGGAAGTTGAAATCATATCAAACATTTTCTCTAACCACAAGAGACTGAAACTACAAATCAACCTCAAGAGAAAAAAAAAACAAAACAGCCAAACACTCAAATTTGTGGAGATTGAATAGCATGCTATTAAACAGTGACTGGGTCAACAATGAGATCAAGGAAGAAATCCAAAAGTGTCTGAAAACAAATGAAAATGAACTCACAATAATCTAAAACTTATGGGACACAGCAAAGGCAGTCCTGAGAGGGAAGTTCATAGCAATACAGGCCTACCTAAAAAAGACAGAAACATTTCAAATAACCTAACCCTACACCTACAAGAACTCAAGGAACAACAACAAAGACAGCCCAGAGCAAGTAGAAAAAATAAAATGGCCAAGATGACAGCAGAATTAAATGACATAGAGACTAAAAACACAATTCTAAAGATCAATAAATCCAGGAGCTGGTTCTTTGAGAAGATAAACAAAATCAATATGCCTATAAGCAGACTCATCAAGAAAAAAAAGAGAAAGGACCCAAATAAACACAATCAGAAATGACATAGGACAGACCACAACTGATACCATGGAAATACAAAGGATTGTAAAAATTACTACAAAGAACTAACTATATGCCAAGAAATTTGAAAATCTAGGTGAAATGGACAAATTTCTAGAAAAATATGATCTTCCAAAACTCAATGAAGAAGCAGCAGAAAACCTGAACAAACCAATAACAGCTGATGAAACTGAAGGAGTAATAAAAAAACTCCCGATGCACAAAAGCCCTGGACCAGAAGGTTTCACAGGAGAGTTTTACAAGGCACTTATGGAAAAGCTAACTCCCATCCTTCACAGACTACTCCAAAAAATTCAAGAAGATGAAAGACTACCAAACTCTTTTTATGAAGCCAACATCATCCTAATCCTAAAAGCAGATAAAGACATAGCAAAGAAACAAAACTTAATGCCAGCATTGCTGATGAACATAGATGCTAAAATCCTCAACAAAATAATTGCAAACCGCATCCAGCGATATGTTAAAAAGACCATATACACTATGATCAAGTGGGACTCATGCAAGGGATGCAAAGATAGCACAATATTTGCAAATCAATAAATGTAATATATCACAAAAACAAATGAAAGAAAGAAATCACATGATCATATCAATAGATGTGGAAAAAGCATGTGGTATGGTACAACACCCATTTATGATAAAAAACATTTAGCAGAGTGGGAACAGAGGGAGCATTCCTCAACATAATAAAGGCTATATATGAGAGATCTACAGCCAACATTATCCTAAATGGGCAAAAACCTAGAGCTTTCCCACTAAGTTCAGGAACAAGACAAGGATGCCCCCGTTCACCACTCCCACTGAAGATAGTATTGGAAGTTCTAGCAACAGCAATCAGACAAGAAAAGAAAATAAAAGGCATCAAAATTGGAAAGAAGGAAGCAAGACTGTCATTGTTTGCAGATGACATAATTGTGTACATAGAAAATCCTATAGACTCCACTAAAAAACTACTCAACCCAACAAAAGATTTTGGCAAAACAGCAAGATACAAAGTCAATATTTAGAAATCAGAAGCATTTTGTATACAAACAATAAAATATCAGAAACAGAAATCAGGAAAAAGATCATATTTTATCTAGCTACAAAAAAACCACAACAACCTAGGAATAAACCTAAGCAAGGAGGTAAAAGACCTGTACCTAGAAAACTACACAACACTGAAGAAAGAGATTAAGGAAGACACAAACAAATGAAAGCATGTACCATGCTCATGGACTGGCATAATTAACATAATCAAAATGTCCATACTACCCAAAGTGATTTATAGATTCAATGCAATCCTTATTAAAATACCAATGACACATTTTACAGAAATAGAACAAACATTTCAGAAATTTATATGGAACCATAAACGACCCTGAGTAGCTGCAGGAAGTTTGAGAAAGAAGATCAAAGTAGGAGAAATCACAATACATGATATCAAACTGTATTACAAGGCCACTCTTATCAAAACAGCCTGGTACTGGCACAAGAACAGACACATAGGCCAATGGAACAGAACAGAGAGGCCAGAAATAAATCCAAGTGTTTATGGTCAATTAATATTTGACCAAGGGGGCAGAAACATAAAATGGAGTAAATATGGCCTCTTCAACAAATGGTGTTGGGAGACCTAGACAGCTACCTGAAAAAAAAAATTAAACTTGATCACCAACTTACAGCATATACAAAAATAAATTCAAGGTGGATAAAAATACTTAAATATAAGTTGTGACACTGTAACAGTCCTGGAGGAAAACATCAGAAGGAAAATCTCAGATATTCCAGGCAGCAACATCTATGTCCCCTAGAGCAAGGGACATAAAGAAAAGAATAAATAAATGGGACCTCATCAAATTAAAAAGCTTCTACATGGCTAAAGAGAACAGGATTAAAAAGAAAAGAGAACCAACCATATGGGTAAACATATTTGCAAATGATACCTCAGACAAGGGTTTGATCTCCAAAATATATAAAGAACTCACACAACTCCATTCCAGGAAGACCCAAAAAAAAAAAAAACCAATTAAAAAATGGGCACAGGTTTTGAACAGACACTTCTCCAAGAAGGACATACAAAGGGCCCAGAGACATGAAAATATACTCAGTATCACTAGCCATCAGGGAGATGCAAATTAAAACTCCAATGAGATACCACTTCACAGCAGTCAGAATGGCCATCATAAACAAGTCAACAAACAGGTGTTGGAGAGGATGTGGAAAAAGGGAACTCTAGTGCACTGTTGGTGGGAATCCAGACTGGTGCAGCCACTGTGGAAAACAGTATGGAATTTCCTCAGAAAACTAAAAATCGGCTTGCCTTTTGACCCAGCAATTCCACTGCTAGGATTATATTCTAAGAACCCTGAAACACCAATACAAAAGAACCCAAGCCCAGTGTTCATAGCAGCACAATTTACAATAGCCAAGTGCTGGAAGCAATGTAAGTGCCCATAAGTAAATGAGTGGATCAAAAAACTATGGTACATTTACACAATGGAATACTATGCAACAGAAAGAAAGAAGGAGCTCCTACCCTTTGCAACAGCATGGATGAAACTAGAGAGCATTGTGCTAAGTTAAATAAACCAGGCAGTGAAAGACAAATACCATATGACCTCACCTTTAACTAGAACATAATCAACAAAAGAAAAAAGCGAGCAAAATATGACCAGAGACATGGAAATCAAGAACAGTCTTACAGTAACCGGAGGGGATAATGGGGGTAAGGGTTTTCAGGAACAATTATAAAGAACACATGACAAAATGAAAGGGTTCATGGAAGCTAGGGAGGGAGGTGGGTTTGGCTGGGGTGGGAGGCAGTCATGGGGGAAAAATGTAGACAACTATAATTGAACAACAATAAAATATTTTTAAAAAGAAAAAAGCAACATTTAATTTTTTTAATGTTGAAATTTAAAAATGGAGCAAAATATAAAAAGATTAAATTTTGAGAGGAAATATGGTTTACTTGAAAATTTTCATAAAATAATAAACAATACAAAGTATTAGACTTCCGCCAAGATGGAGGTATAGGTGGATGTGCCGTGCCTTCTCACACAACCAAGTTTAGGGACAACTAAATATTAGCATCAGAAAACACAACCAGAACACGGAAAATTGAACTTTTCAGAAGTCCATTAACAACAAATTCTTCAGCCCAACCGGTAAGGGGCGAAACCGGCGTCTCGTGAGGGGTTGCACAGGAGGACTGAGTCGGACCCGGCGCGGAATCCAGATGCGCGAATCCAGACGCACGGGTTCCAAACGCAGGACTGGACCTAGTGAGCGACCGAGCAACCCACCGGGTGAGCGACTGCAGAGGAGACAGTGGGGAGGCAGTGCTGCGTGTTGACTGCGGTTGCCTATTTGCGGGCAAGCGGACAGGCGAGGGAGGGGGCAGTTGGACCGGGGCCCAGCATCCCCGCAGCAAGCGGCGGTAGAGGGCGCCGCCATTTCCCCGCTCTGACCACGCCCCCACATACAGCGTCACAACCCAGCGACCTGGGAGTCCAAGGCGCCGCTTCTCACATTTAAAGGGCCAGAACAGACCAAAAATGTCGCAGGAAGACCTCAAAGCCCCAGAGATAAATCTAAGTGACGAAGAAATAGCAAAACTCTCAGACGCCAGTTTAAAACACTGGTCATCAGGATCCTCACAGATCTGGTTGATTATAGCCACAAATTAGAGAAACATATGAAGGCTAAACTAATGGAAATGAATGGAATTCCACAGGAAACCCACAGCATTGAAAAGGAAACTGGGACTCAAATCAATGGAGTGGACCAGAAGAAAGCAAATAATGGCCAAACAGAAAAGAGTCAAGGAGCAAGAATTCAAAGAAATGAGGAGAGACTTAGGAACCTCCAGGACATCTTTAAACGCTCCAATATCCGAATTATAGGGGTACCAGAAGGGGGGAAAGACACAACCACCAGTGGAAAACTTATTTGAACAAATAATAAAAGAAAATTTCCCCAATCTGGCAAAGGAAATAGACTTCCAAGAAATCCAAGAAGCCCAGAGAGTACCAAAAAAGTTGGACTCAAGAAGAAACACACCAAGGCATATCATAATTACATTAGCCAAAATTAAAATGAAGGAAAGAATCCTGGAAGCAGCAAGAGCTAAGGGGACAATCACCTACAAAGGAGTCCCCATCAGGCTGTCAGCAGATTTCTCAAAAGAGATCTTATAGGCAAGAAGGGGCTGGAGAGAAATATTCCAAGTCATGAAATCTAAAGACCTACAACCAAGATTGCTCTATCCAGCAAAACTTTCATTTAGAATGGAAGGACAGATAAGGTGCTTCTCAGATAAGATCAAATTCAAGGAGTTCATCATCACCAAGCCCTTATTATATGAAATGTTAAAGGGACTTATCTAAGAAAAAGAAGTTAAAGAAACATGAACAGTGAAAGAACAACAAGCTCACAGTTATTAACAACCACACCTAAAACGAAAGCAAACTAAAAGAACAGCTAGATCTGGAGTGGAAACATAGAAATGCAGATCTCAAGGAGGGTTAGCAACAGGGGAGTGGGAGGAGGAGATGGGGGGAGAAGGTACAGAAAATAAGTAGCATAGACAGTAGATAGAAAATAGATGGGGGGGCAAGAATAGCATGGGAAATATAGAACGTAAAGGACTTGAGACACATGGACATAAACTAAAGGGGGGTAATGGTGGGGATGGGGGGGCAGGGTGGAGGGGAATGAAGGGGGGAATAGAACAACTGTAACAGCATAATCAATTTAAAAAATAAACAAAAAAAAATAAAAAAAACCCCACAAAGTATTAATCACATAATTATAAACTCCAAAGCTAACAGGTAAACAGAATGGAGTAGAATTTGCCTGTCTTCGTAAACTCTGAAAAATATAGGTATTAGTAGGCATTAAAATAATGACCTTTTAAAAATAGCAAAGTATTCCCTCTTGTGATATGATTCAGTAACTTGTGTTAAAAATTTTACTGTTAAAAGATGAAGTCATGTTAAAACTATTATTTATTTGCCAAAAATGTGGTTAGAAAATATATTCTCTTTAGATGGAGTTTATTTTACCTTATTTTTGAATTATCAAATGTAAAGTTAATTCTATATAATTATAAAAGTATAGTCTAGCAGTTAGTGATTGCAAACTTTACCAGTTAGGTGGCACATGTACAATAAAATAGTAAACTGAATTCAGGGCTATCAGCTCCTATCGACAGTTCTCAATTTCACTCATCAACTATTGTTCACTTTATCAACATGAACAGACATTTGTGGCTAATGACTAGGCCAAACCAGAAAGGGAAGTTTAAAATTTAAACGGGTAGTCTTCACCTATTCAGAGTCTTGTGTGTTTAGATCACCGATTCCGGTGACCACGACCAGTTAACCCATTTTTTTCTTTAAAAAAAATGGGGGGCATAATCAGCACATCACATTAAAACAGAATTTTCTATACTGTGTCTCCATTCTTTACCATCTACTAATGAGCCACTAAACTTCAGAGTAGAATTTCACCAGAATATATTTATGAATTTTTCTGAGTTGTTTTGAATAGGATATAATTGGGAGATATTCTGGGAAAATCTTGATTTTTACTAAGGTAATTAGGTTAATTTCAACCAGAAGAAGTAACAAGTGTGGGACTAAAAATAGGTTGTTGAAATGACAAAAAAAATGTATTTTTTCAAAGATTTTTATTTTTATTTATCTTTAGAGGGGAAGGGAAGGAGAGAAGGAGTGAATATCAATGTATGGTTGCCTCTCACATGTCCCCTGATGGGAACTGGCCTGCAACCCAGGCATGTGCCCTGACTGAGAATCGAACCGCGATCCTTTGGTTCACAGACCCGCATTCAATCCACTGAGCTACACCAGCCAGGGCAAAAATGTATTTTTAAGACAGAAAAATAACCAGTATGAAAAATTGTAACACTGAGTTCTAGAAACAAATTTCAGGTGGGCATCTGAATAGGGCAAATGTTCAGATGTGATATAAAATCTTATTTTTAAAAATACTTCATTTCTTGTCCCTTAATTCTACTATGAAAACCATAATCTATTATTAGAGACTTCATTATTAAAACTGTGATAAAAACAAAAGCATAGAGATATACCCAGATTTATGGGAGAATGTTTTGTTTACTTTCAGAATTGGCCTTACATGAAACCTGAACTAGAAGCTATATGGGAACCAGAGAAACAATTTGGTTCTCTTTTTAAAATATCTCAGATTTGGAAAAGGCATCAGAACCATAGTATGAGACAAAATTCTCACTTTGGCCTGTTAACCCTCATCCCAGTGAACCTCTGACCCACACAAACCAGTTTCGGTTAATTGGACTAAAAAATGTTGAAATTATACACAACAACATCTTTCACAGAGAAAGAAAAGTATAGTGGTTAAGACCACAGACAAGAAATAAAATCTGGTGTCTGCCCTCTGACCTGTTACTTTGTGGTACTGGTACTCTGACCTGTTACTTTGTAGTTACTGATGCCATCAGAGGTCTAACGTTGCTGTGTGGAGACTGACAAAACCACCCTACTCCATAGATTTGTTGTGAGCATTAAGAACCATGTATGCAACATTTACTATAGGCTATCTGGCACATGTAGCATTCAGCAAGTGGCAACTATTATTGCTGCTAATACAAAAATGATTCCACAGTATATGACACTCTTCACTTGTTTCAGCAAACAGTGATCCTTACCTAGGGCATGTGAGGTGATGTACAAAAACAACACAGTTCTTGAAGATGAAGACTAAGTTAGGAGTAAGCTTTTCAGTGACAGCAACTCAAATGTACAAAAGATGACTGACATTCAGTAAGGAAGGGGACCAAACAGATCAATGCCAAAGGTGGCTGAGCCAATTCACCTCCTCGTGGGGAGTTTGGCATCGAGACAGATGACTAACGGTTTAAAACCTTTTCTGTTCTAAAATAGCCATGAGTAAAAGGGGCATAATATGTTTAAAAAAATGGCAGTACAGTCTCAAGTGATCAAACCCCTTGGGAGGAATGGTTTAAATGTTACAGGAAGTATTTCTCAAGGAAGCCACAGGAAAGCCACACTCAGTCTTCAGATAGGTCCAAACAACCAGAGTCCCTGTTACATACAGCTCACGGAAATAAACCTAAGCCAATTTATCCCATTACATTTAGTACAAGGAAGTCAAAATATTAAGTTAGCCATGACTGTGAAGTACAGGGAAGATGTTTGATTTTATTAGTTTTAAACTCTATGCACATGTGATAAAAAGTAGAGAAGGAATTCAGTTTGGTTCGATAAAGTGTAGAGAGAACACTGCAGAGACTGAACTCTGCCTCCAACAAGTTACCTGGCCTGGGGCATGTCTTTCTGTGCCTTTGGACTTCACCTTACTGCTGGGTAAGAAGAGGACATGAGACTAGGAGAGCAAGTCACTGCAACCTAGCATCCCTGGTGGACTTTGCTGAGATCATACTGTGCTTCAAAAGTTTTTAATCTGAAGTGCAAAAACTTTCCAAGCTCCCCACCTTCCCAGTTCCCTCTTGCCTCCCATCTACCCCTTCCAGAAGCAGTGTAAACGTGTTTGGCACCTGCAGATGTAAGAATCTGCAACACAACCTCCAGAGTCCTACCCAACCCTGCTATCCTATGATCATAACTCTTACTGCCAATAACTCTTTGAAAGTATGTTGTAGGTCACTCTGATATTAAACTATTAGATAAGATACATTAGAAAATTAACTGTCACCTCTAGGATTGTGAACAATCTATCCTGTAGACAGAGTCAATTACTTTTGTATCTTGAATTAAGATATAAAACTAGTTATATTATTGATAATTTTTTGAAAAACAAAACTGTCTCCCAACTTTGCTCATAGGAATCCAAATCCTTAAGTTCTTAACCCAGAAACTAAAGACACAGCACATGCCTCCACAACACACAACTTCTTTACTTCTGCCTTATCAGTAGGCCTGATATTAAAAGTCTTTTCAAGAACTTCTATACTCTGATTTCTGCAAAGAAGCATACGATGGTATAATGTATATGTATATGTAATGACATGTATGAATTCCTAAATGATTTTAAGCAAATTCATGTGCTTGAAATTATGAAATGTCTCTAATGTCATGAGAATAATGATGTGCAAATGATCACTAGAATAAGAATGTTAGTGGATATAATTCTTTCAAACAGAAGGGGAGAGGGAAGAGCAGGTGGTTTTCCATTATCATCATCTCTAACTTCCAGTTTCAAGTACACTACCCTGGGCTTCATGTCGCACAGACTTTGCTCAAAGTTAGGGTGCTACAACATAAGAGAACTACCGTGAATGCAAACATACATACTAACTTTACGAGTCAGTGGATGGCAGCTGTCTCCCACTTTGCCCATAGGTGTGCAAATCCTTATGCTCTTAACCCAGATACTAACAGCACAGCACATGCCTCCACCACACTGGGGGTCCTTGTCACAAGCCTGAAATGAAACAAGCAAACAGGTAAATACAGATAGCAGAAAAGACTCAAGCTAAGAAAATCTAAAATTAGCAATAAAAATTCATTTTAAATATCCAACTGCTATTCTATTAATAATCACATATATTAAAACTGTAATATTCATATGCTTATACAGATTTACCATAAAATATTATCAGAAGAGATTTTCCTAGTTTTTAAAAAATAGCCTAAAAAATGGCTCACATATTATGAAAATCTCAAAAACAATATTTTTTTAAAAAACCAGCTCTCTTTTTCTAGTGTTTTATTGAATTTGCTTTGAACTTGAACAAAATAAATCTATGTTAGTCTTATAGCATACATGTCCATTAGGAAACACATAAATCAAGTCATAAGATTTTATGACTATTAACTACAGAATACATTGGGCCCAGTTTCCAAAAGGGGTTTAAATAGCTTCTAAATATGCCATGAACTGCTCCAGACCCAGAAAGGCACTGATGTAAATTTTAGAAGTGCTCATTTTCCCTTTTAAATATTTGCATTTTAGTTCATGAGACTTGATGTTTCTCATACCACTGACTTGATTGTTACCATTTTCCTTTTAAAGAAATAAACCTCATAGGTTGAGAATGGACAGACCAAGACTTTCCCTTACGCTACTCTTTTTTCCACATATATCCCCAGTGAGTAACCTGCAAAAAAGAAAATGATTGGCTTAGGATATACATATGTGTACATACAAAATCAGCTGAACTATACTATCAGAGACATCAGTGAGGAAATACAATTATCCGCTACAGAGATTACTCAAGGCACCTGTTCTTGAAAACTGTGAAATAATCAGCTATGGAGGAATTTTCATACACTATTAAATAGAAATAACTAATGAAGTCTAAATTTATATGCATGAAAATAGACCCGAAGAACTATTGTTCTTTCCTAGAATCAATAAAAAATAGGATGCTCTGTTTGAATGGTGTGCAGTAATGTTGTGCTAACAAATTACACACAAGATAAAAATATTATGAACTATACAGTATATAAGATTAAAAAGTTTATCATTTAAGCACAAGTTTAAATCTACAATTATTCGGAACAACTAAAACATGCCTTCAAAAAGTTCATAGTTTTGAGGACAGCCATAACTCCTTAAAATATAAACATGCGTGTATGGGTACACTCTCATTCATTACTTTTCACTAAAAGTGAGCTTGCTTTACAGTTGATTTATTTCCCCCACTAGAATTTTCTCTCAGCCTACTTAAATAAGTAATTGGGTGGACAAAAACCTATAATTTCCACATTGGGGTGTTTGGACATTTATAGGAAAATATTTAACATTCCCATTTTCCAACTTTTATCTATATGCCAGATACCATGTATACATGGCCAGTTCATTCCATAAGTGAGATGTTCAGTACATGATCTTTTCAAATATGCTTTTAACGAGTTGATGTAACATATAAATCATTTTTTAAAAGACTACACATATTACAAAATAAATATTTAAAGTGGAGGTCTCAGGCAGTATTTTATTTCAACAGATGCTCAAGACCTTGAATTCTGAAACTCCACCAACTCTTTTTATAAGACAGTCAAAATCCAGCCAAAAATCTTTTAAAATTCAATCAATTACTTGGATTTTAACATCCTATAGACAATATATCTAGATAAGTTACTTAGGTTTTCATTTGACTCCAGATGGTTCCTGTCATGGAGACATAACTACGTTTCTTTGTTACCATGTAGCTTCAGAGAATTTTAATGGAATTCTTTTTGTAACACTGAGTTAAAATGACAGTGAGGACACAGCCCCTGTAACTATATAACAAGCTTTAATCTCTGTAGATAAACATCCAATGTGATAAAAATTTCATTTTGTAACAAGAAGTGTCAGTTCTTGGAAATATTTACAAAGAATTGCACAGGTTTATATATTTTTAATTAGACAGCTGTTTCCTAATGCCCTTCATCCTTAATCCATTGCACAGCTATTCAAACTCTATTGTCCCATGAATGGAACAAAAAGATACTTACATTGCAAAAGAATTTGGGGCTCAGAGGATTAGGAGAAATTTAAAATGAGCCAGCAGGAGAAGAGGGGAAGAGAACTATCATGTTTCAACCCTCATGTACTAGAAAGCCCCATATTTTTTTTCAACCACATCAGCTGGCTACTGACAAAACTATTCAAATACATTTGGTAAAAAACAAAAACAACCCCCCCACCCCAAACTACTCTAATAAATATCACAATGCTATTAACTAAGTATCTCCTGGATAGAACCAAATATTGTTGGGCTTAACATATGCTCTAAGCCTACTAATTAACATGGGTACGATAGAGTTTTATGTTCTCAAGGCATTGACATTATCTATATATCATCATTTCACACGCAGAGGTTTTATTTAAATCCTATAATGTGCACTTAGATATTTGAAGAAATTTAATGGAGACGTAAAATAATTTCAGACTTGAGAAAAGGGAGTAAAGCGGTTGAACCAGGAAATGATAGCGGTTTTGTGTTGTTGATGTAAAGTAGATTAGACTTTTTAATTCTGTGCTGTAAATGCGTCCTTTGGATCCATAGAAAAAAACTGGTGAGAGTGGGGAAAAAAGTGAATTGGTTCCTACCTCCAAATGAAGACGTCTTCTCTAAGCTAAAACATTTACATGACCGCCTACTCCATAATCATGCCCGAGCACTGGAGATGCTTTATCAGGAATTGGAAATGGAAACTTTTAGAGGGAGAACCTCAATAGGGTGGGGAAAAAAAATAAAAAAGCCTTGGGACCCAGAAGAAAGCATCCACATCGCTGTTCAAAGCGCACATACGGCCTGGGACCAAGTTATTTTAAAGGGTTTCTGCGGACGGAGGATGCGTGGATTAAGACTCGGGATGTGGGGTGTTCACCCTGCCCCTTTGCATTTCAGGAAGGGCCCTTCAAATTTCAAGATTACAGGCTGGAACGTCTTGAAAAAGTGCTTGAGAAGACTTTGAAAAATATCTTTCATCTGAACAGAAAAACGGACCAAACAGGAGGAGAGAGGTTGTGGGGATAAAGAAGAAGCAGGCGGGGGGAAAAGTGGCGAGAAAGGTGGGAGAGTGGTACTTTGGTGACTTTTTCTTCCAAGGCGCACGCAGTGTCCCGTGCCGTCAGCTGCTTCCTGAGCAGGGCACTTTTCTAAGTGTGCCATGGGGTGTCCGGGGCAGGTGTTCCGTCTCAGGCGATCCTCCCCGCGTCCCTGGCCTCCCCTTCTCTATCCCCTTCCCCAGCCCCCTTGGGCGCCTCCAGCAGACAGGTGCGCTGGGTTGCTTACCCCGGTGATGACGGCGGCGTCCCCCGCGGGGGGCGTGAGCAGCAGCGGCGACAGCAGCAGCAGGAGCAGCAGAGGGGCGCAGCATCGGTTCCTCATGGCGCCCTCGGAACTGGAGGCGTTCGGCGGCCTTTGGGAGCGCAGGGCCGGGCGCTCTGGTTGGAGCGTGGAGCTGCGGGTTTGCGGACTGCTGGGCGGCTTCCGAGTCTCCAAGGGTTTATAAAAGCGAGCTCGGCCGTGACTCAGCCCGCGCCCGCCCCGCAGCCCCCGGGCACTCCCGGGGCACACCCCTCCCCAGGTCACACACGCACCCTCCGGCCTGCGCCCGAGATGACACGTGCCGGCGCCCTGCGCCCCGCCTAGGACGCCACGCAGGCAGCTCCCGCGTAGTGCCCGGAGCCCGGCGGCTGTCTCCGCGTGAGACTCGCCGCCACCGTCTTTAGCACGCTGGGAATCACTGTTGTGGGCTGAGACTCTCTGCTGTCCTCGTTTCTAAAGTGACGCTGCTCAGCACTGACTTCTTGCAGCTCGTTTGTTCTACAGATGTTTAGGGAGCGCCTATTACGTGCCAGGCGCTGTGGACAAATTGGGGGGTGGGGTTGGGTGTAGAGGGATAGGAACCCCTAAATGTGTCCCAGCAGGTCTGCACAGAGCGCGCGCTGTGTGCCAGGTACTACCCGGGTCTTTTCTCGTGGTCCAACTACAGAAAAGGCCAACATCAAACAAACAAACGTGAAACGTGGAAAATGGGGGAAGAACAAAGGGAGAGCAAAACCACTCATAATACCACAGCCTTGATGCCATTAGGGGTTCGTCCTTCCAGCTGTGCGAGTCCAATGTATTTCTTTCATTTCAAATGCTTTCCCTTTATGTTCACATCTGTTCAGACCCCCTCTCTCCGACTTTTCTCACGAGCATTTCCTCTCTCTTTAGATCTTGCCAGAGTCGGGCAGAGCAGTTTTGGATACTGCCAAAAGGAAATGAGTACTCCTGCCTTGGTGTGCCAACCCCTGGAGCCCAGTGAGGCAGCTCTGTCTTCTGTTACTTTCCAGCCCAGGAAAACCAGCCTTCAGCCTTACAAGATGCCACACAGCGTTGCTGTGTGTCATTCCTTCATCTGGGCCTCCTAGGCTCCAGGCCGTCCATTGCAGGAACAGTGATAAATTTGCCCTCCATCTTCCACCCAAGCCCAGTTAAGAATCCCAGTCTGTTTTCCCTCAAGGAATATGACTTTAAGAACGTGTGACCACACCAAACTTGCTTGCGCCAAAATTTTGAGATACCCAATTTTCTTTTTAAATCTTCAGAACCGCAGGCTTTCCCTGGTCCCTTAAGGACCACAAACTATTGAAAAGCAGATGTGTCTTTCAGCCTCTTTAATAAATACAGTGAGGAGAGTCGGGGCAAAGTTACTTTCAGACTGTGGGGCTCCCTCATGCCAAAGCATTTAGACTAAATGTGTGTGTGGCAGGGCGTTTTGGGGGAGCAGGCAATTATCTGAATGTTAAATGGCTGACTATTTGGAAAACTAAAACCTTTACTGATTTTTAAAACCTTTTCACCCCTGTTTTCATGTTTCAGAATGTGCTCAAAGAAACAAAAGAATCAAACTTATTTAAGTTAAAAAAATAGTTGGAATTGGAGTCAGTAAAATAAGTGGAAACAGTAGCAAGTGACAGATTGGTGGAAAATTTTCTTTTCCAATCTCCATGCCAACGCTAGCATGGGAATGCTGCTGGGTAAATGTAAAAACCAGTCAATATGGATTTTAACATTCCTACAACTTTAAAAAAATTGGTCTATTTCATATTTGCTACTATGGAATGCCAGCCTGGGCATTCCCTGCTTCTATAAACATAAAAAACAGGATATGTCTACATAAGAAAATCAGATTTCATAAGTGGATGGCTTCATACATGGCAGTTTGGAAAATATCCTCTGAAGGCTGTTTTGAAACAACGTTGGAAACACTTAAAAACAGGGTTGGTTTGGTTTCATGTTTCTTTTTGATCATGTTGTTTCTTTTAATTGTTTTAATGCTCTAGGGGAGAAATGAAGGCCCCCAATATGACAAATCTTTGTGTCCATGGCCAAGTTAGAAAATGAAGTCTAAAAGTTAGTTCCATTTTATAAAGGAAAGGTGAGGGTTGAATTTGGATTAGTTCACAAAAATAAGTGACGTCTGAAGACCAGCCTACTAACATTGACAAAGAAATTAAAGAGTAGCTTTTCTGTCCCGTTCTATTCTTTACTGCAGCCTGTTCATATGGCCGCATGATCAATTCAGCCCAGGGATCCCTGTGTGAGGAGAACCCATCTTTGTTTATTTAGTTCAGGGCAGACAACCATTTCCTAGCAGACCATCAGGGTTCAACTGATGGAAGGGGCAGGACGAGAAAAGTCCATAGGATCCCAGGCTTGTGAATCTGACTGACCTGAATTGGAATTCTGAGTGGCCATTGGACAAGTTACTTAACCTTGTTAAGCCTCTGTTTTCTCACCTATAACATGAACATAAAATCCAACTTCATGGGTTATAACTTCCATGGGCTTTAAAGAGTATAATCCCTGTAAAGTAGTCAGCATAGTGCCTAGGACAGACTGGGAGCCCTATTAGAGTGAACTCTTGTCAAGTCTTATTATTGGGTGTCCTCTACAAGTTCAGCCAGTACTGATATAGTTATTTTTGTCTTCCCCACCTAATCTGATAATATACTCCTTAGAATCTTTGTCTTTAGCTTCCCATACATCCCTCTTGGCACATAGCACAATGATAGGCCTATTAGCAGGCACTCTCAGTAAATGATGATCAGCAGGAAGATATCCTTTAGAGGACAGTCAAGAGACAGGTCACAAGCAAATGACATACCATTTAGAGACACATTTAATTTATGTGAATTGATTAAATGTAGTCATCAAAAAGCTAGATGGATAGATTCTTTATCTGGTACAGGTGATTTAGCCTGTTACTCTACTCAATGGACATGGGACTGAAATGACATGAATTGGGAGACACAAACCTGTCTTATTACCACTGCAGTGAGACATGCTGGGACCCAGGCCGGGGAAGGATTCCCTCTCAACACGTGCTTTGTGGTTGCCTGCATAGGGTGGTGTAGTGGATAAAATTGTATCTCCCCCCAAAAGTTATTTTTAAGTCCCAACTCCAAGTCCATGTAAATGTGACCTTATTTGGTAGAAGGGTCTTTGAAGATGTAATCCGTATTAGACGACATGTACCAGATTAGGGTGGGCCCAAACTATAATGACTGCCATAGTTATAAGAGAAGGGAGAGGGAGATTTGGGCACAGAGACATGAAGGAGATACACACACAGGAGTGCACCATGTGCAAATGGAGACAGAGATTGGGGTAATGTGTCTACAAGCCAAGGAATGCCAAGGACTGCCAGCAACCACCAGAGTCGGAAGAGGCAAGGAAGATCCTCCTCTAGAGCCTTCAGTGGAAACGACGCCTTGTTGACACCTTGATCTCAAACTTCTACCCTCTAGAACCATGGGAGAATGCATGTCTGTTGTTTCAGACCACCCATTGTGGTAATTTTTTATGGCAGCCACAGGACAATAACACAGGGTGGAGCTGGAGGGTTGCACACCAGCCTTCAAAGGCCTCTGCCTGGAACTGATGCACATCACTTCTGCTCACACTGTAGTGGCCAAAGAAGCACATGACTAATCTGTCTTCAAGGGGATGGACTTTGCAAGTCTGCAGTACACTCTGACTTCTGAGAACAAGAGATGTGAACAGTGCCACACATTATAGGAAAGTGATCAGTCATGGCTTAGACTCCTTAATGAGCATAATAAACTTTGTATGGTATTAGTAATTATTATAAATAATAATGTAGTATTTCATTTATGTTTTTTTTTAGTTTACTATTCCTTATATAGAGTTATCCAAAGACTCTGAAAGACAGCAAATGTTTAAACTGATTATATATATATTTTTAGGTGAGTAGTAAACCTTCATTCATTCATTTAACTAAGTACTTCCTATGACCAAATGCTGTAGGAAGTACTGGAGGGAGGTACAATGGTGAGCAAACAAACATGAAGCCAGCCCCCTGGAAGTGGACATGAGTCAATTAATCATACAATAATATAATTATAGGACTTCTGCTTTAGATGATAAAGAAGAGGAGTCTAAAGTTTCTCTATTGCTCCTCAGGTCAAATTTGTTATCACAAAATATATTATGAGATATACTTTTGATATCCTTTCTTGTTTACTACTGTAACTCACCTGCTACCTGATGGGTCCCTAGCATGCTCACTTTGTAATACGTGCTTTCTTTCCAACTGCTTGTTACATAGTAGTGGCTCAACAAATATATGTCAGTGGAATTTGAGAAAGAAGGGCAGTACATGCATGTTTGGTCTGACCTTTGCTGGAAGCCTGAAACATTTTCTCTATAAACTGAAGAGAATTTTTATTGTTCTTGTATAGGAAGTTCTAGTTTCAAAAGTGATTCTAGCTTGCTTGAGGATTACTTTTTTATGTGTGTATCTTCATAGGACTTCTAACTATTATTGCATAATAGCTGGGCCTAGTAATCTTATACCTGGGTCCCATTTATATTTGTGTAAATGATTTTCATTTAGATGGGTTCAAAAAAAGTAAAATTGATATTCTTTGATTTTTTTTACCTTTCATTTTTATCACTGTACTATTACATGGTGGCTTTTCTTCTTACCAAACCCATAATATCAGTTCGAAATACATTTTAAAAATAATAACCATGCTTTAAATGTGACATTGAAAATGAAATTGCTTTTGTAACTCTAAATAAGACATCTATTTTAATCTATTTCAATGCTGAAGATTTCTCTTTCTTTTTAAAAATAAATCATCATGCTTCAATTTGAAAGCCAATTATCTATAAAAGCACTAAAATTATTTGGTCTATTCAAGTGATAATGCACAATAAAGTTTACCTATTTTTAATAGTTGAAACATTAATCCAGGAGAAAGAATTTTCTTAAAACAGTATAAAATGCATTTGAAATAATATGAGGGGTTGGGATGAACACTGGGTTCTAAAAGATTTAGGTTTTATTGATTGTAATGCTGAATGTATTTGTATTTATTTTTGGCATTGCAAATGGGCCTTACAGCTAAGGCTTAGTATGTCATATACTTCACTAAAAGAAAGGTTGTTATGCAAATCTGTAGCACATTTGGTAACTTTCTAGAGAGAAAGTCTAATAAAGTAAATAATTTTCTTAAACTAAAAAGCAGGGGTATGGGTTTTTATTCTTTTAGATCAATATTTATTAGTTATCCCCTACAAGTGAATTTCATTTAGCAATTTGTTTTTGTCTCCTAAATTTGGGTCATATTTGTTTTTCTACAAAGGGAAATGATTTGAAATAATAAGGCATCTGGGCATAGAATTTATAGGCACAAATCACTTAACAGAGCCTCAATTTCTGAATGTAAAGGCTGGTTCTGTGTGTGCTTTGTACATGACAAGGGCTCAATAAATCTCAATATATCTTTTTAAAATATTCTTTTTAAGTATTTTTATTGATTATACTATTACAGTTTTCTCATTTTTCCCCCTCTTTCCCCCCTCCACCCTGCCCCCACAAGCCTCCAGCATTCCAACCCACTTAGTTCATGTCCATGGGTTGTACATGTAGGTTCTTTGAGTCCTCTCTTTCCTATACAATATTTTATCTCACCCTGCCTGTTTTATGCCTACTACTTGTGCTTCTTCTTCCCTGTACCTTCCCCCCCACCATTCCTCCCTTCCCCCTCCCCACTGAAATCCCTTTGTGTGATGTCTATTCTTCTGATTCTGTTCCTGTTCTGGTTGTTGGCTTAGTTTTTGTTTTCATTGTTTTTCTTTCCTTTTAGGTTCATTTATTAATAGTTGTGAGTTAGTTATCATTTTACTGTTCATATTTTTTACCTTCTTCTTCTTAGATAAGTCCCTTTAATGTTTTATATAATAATGGCTTGGTGATGATGAACTCCTTTAACTTGACCTTATCTGGGAGCCACTTTATCTGCCCTTCCATTCTAAATGAAAGCTTTGTTGAATAGAGTAATCTTGAAGGTAGGTTCTTGCCTTTCATGACTTTGAATACTTCTTTTCAGCACCTTCTTGCCTGCAAGGTTTCTTTTGAGAAATCAGCTGATAACCTTATGGGAACTCCTTTGTAGGTAACTGTTGCCCTTTCTCTAGCTTCTTTTAGGATTCTCTCCTTATCTTTAATCTTAGGTAACTTAATGATGATGTGTCTTGATGTATTCCTCTTTGGGTCCAACTTCTTTGGGACTCTCTGGGCTTCCTGGACTTCTTGAAAGTCTATTTTCTTTGCCAGATTGGGGAATTTTTCCTTCATTATTTCTTCAAATAAGTTTTCAATTTCTTGCTGTTGTTTTTCTCCTCCTGGCAGCCCTATAATTCGGATATTGGAAGATTTTAGGTTGTCCCAGAGATCTGTAAGATTCTCTTCACTTTTTTGAATTCTTGTTTCTTCATTTTGTTTCAGATAGATTTTTGTTTTTTTCCTTTTGTCCCAAATTGTTGCTTTGAGTCCTGGTTTCCTTCTCCTGTCACTGTTGGCTCCCTGAATATTGTGCTTTGTTTCACTTTGGGTATCCTTCATTCATTTTTTTCATTTCTTGACCAAGCTCAGTCAAATCTGTGAGCATTTTGATTACCAGGGCTTTAAATTCTCCATCAGATAGGTTGGTGATCTCTTCCTCACTTAGTTCTCTTTCCGATGTTTTACTCTGTTCTTTCATTTTGGCCATATTTCTTTGTCTTGGCACAGCTGGTAAGTTGTAAGGGGGAGGGACCTTAGGTATTCACCTGGGCAGGGCAACCTTCTTTGCTGCACTGTGGCACTGCCTGTGGGGGAGGGATCAGAGAGGGAACAGTGCAGCTTGCCTGCTCATCTCTAGCACATTTTCTAAAAACTCTCTTGTGAGACTGGGAGATTCTCCCACCATAGCAACCGCCATAGTCCACAGCCATCTCTGAGTCTCAGTTGCACCTTCAGTCAGCTCTGCCCCTGCAGCCTGCCACCTCCCCATGGTTTTTCTGAGTCGGCCTGCACAGTCTGCAGCCTTCCTGGTCTGATCATTCTGGTTGATTTTTTTTTTAATTCCTTGGTTGTCGGAGTTGCATGCAGTTTGATTTTTTGGCACTTTTGGTTGTTTACTGATTTTAAATTTGGTCGTTATCCTCTTTCTGGTTGTTCAAGGAAGTGAAGGATTTCTACCTATGCCTCCATCTTGGCTGGAATTCTATATTTCTTGTATAATACCCCCCAGTTATCCTATAGGGTAACAACTATCACAGTCCCCATTTTACAGGTGAGAAAAGTGAGATTTGGAGAGCTTAACTATGTTACACAATATGAATTATGTAACTATGGATCGCAGTAACTTTTATGTAGCAGAGCTGGGTGTCACCCTGGGTCAGTTCGATGCCAAATACTTAAGTGTACAGCTTCTTTCTTATTTATATGCTTTACTTAAATATTGCCATAAGAAATTTAGGTAGTAAATAACCAGAAGCAAGAAACAATGACTATGATGCAGGTTTTCCTCAAACTCATCTTAAACCCTCCTCTCTCTCTTTCTCTCTCATATATCTACCTATCTCCATCTTACTAACTCAGAGATCAAGACTTAAAATGGCAAAGAATATGTACAATTCTACACATGTGCCTTTTTGTTTGGGGAGATATTTTTTTCTATTATATTTTTTCTAAAAGAAACAGGCAATGAAAAATACTATTCTGCAGGTTAATTTGTCAGAGTTCTAAGAGAAGGCTGATAGATAAGTAGCCTCTCAAAGGCACCCTGCTTGTCCATTTAGGCAGAAGGGTTAGCAGGAGGTTGATGATTCTAGGACAACATCTGCTAAAGAGTGTTCCTTCTTAGAAAATATTGAATTTATGACCAAAGAATTTTGAAGACCATTTAAGGAGTCATAATTTGTATCAACACAGTAAAAGCCCTGAAAAGTGCTGCAAGAAGAAACCAGCCAACTTGGTGCAACTGAGATTTTCTAAAATATTTAGTCACAGAGCTCTTTTTGCATGTGTCGGGGATACAATTTTATGCAAATTGAAATCCTTTATCTTGACCAAATGTAAGCCTTAACAAAAATTCCACTAAATTTAGATTATATGTTGAATATGTAGTAACCAGACTTGGATGAGCTCATCAATTAAACACAAGGAATGCCAAGATATTCTAATTTATCAAACTTGCTTTACAAAAAACAAAGAACTTGCTTTACATATGAAGAAATTGAGAATTCAAAATATTTTATTTCATTAGGAAGTGATGGATCTCTTGACGCCTAGGTTAAGGTTTTGTGGGGTTTTTTTTTTCCCTATACATGTACCTCTTTGAGGTATGATTACCATCCACAAAACAGTCATAAATACATTTTCCAAAAACAAGAGACTAGTTCATGGAGATTCCTACCCTATAGGTTGAGTCATTGTAATTGCTGGTTCTACTGCTACTGCAGTGAGAGATGGCCACCAACTTGTGCATTTGATGTTAAAGCACCACGGGTTGCTATCCACTGGTGTCATTTGCCCTTCACACATTTCGGCAGAGTTTGGGTTTGTTAAATGTATACAGGAGTATTGTTAAACTTTGGCCCATAGAGTGGCAAAAAGGATAGTATAGGCTTGAGGGGGAGGAGATGGAAAGTTACTTTTGGTGGGATAAACTCTCACTTTTGAGACTAATTGGTAAATTGCTAACTCTTGGTTTGTTTACTTCTAAAATATTTTCAAGCTGGTAAATGGAATTTGCTGTGATGAAATATTTCTAAGCCCGAGCCAATGATCCAATCTATAGTAATTGTAATTTTTTATCTTATTATAGCATTCTCTCCTCCATTTTCTCTTATGGTTGTCTGTATAATAATAGATCTCTATCACAATAACTAGAAATGGAGAAGTGAGGAAAGGGAGGAGGGTCAGAACATGAGTTTACTGGGGTGCTTAGAGCACAAGGGTTTTCCTTACACAGTGGTTGGGGCTCCAAAATCCTATCTTGACTAAGGGGCTCATGGTCTTCCTTGAGGATGATAAAACCCCTCAAATCCTATCCAGGTGATTTCAGTATTTAATTAATTTAAAATTAAATAATTTCCAGTCTAATTTATAAGTTGATATCTCAGACATTCAGTTTGTGTAAACCAATAGATTTCAAATGTTTTTTTTTTCCCTAGTGGATTACCCAAATTTGATAATCCTGTCAGATAAACTTTTTTCTGATTTTCTTTTCTTTCCCCCCTGCCCCAATTCTTTAATATAAAGGTAGGACAGGGAGAGCTATGAAGGAAGAGTGCCAGAGACTCTAGGTACTCTAGGTACTGTGTGCCTGGAGGTACTAGTTGAGAAGTGCTGTCTACACTGAAGGTGGCTACCAAATGGTTATTTTCAGAACAACGGTTTCTTTTCTTTTCCTTTGTTTTCTCAGTTACCAAAAATTTATTACGACTAAGAACAAACACAAATTTGGCAAAGAATGATACAGGCTCCCAAGATCCCAAAGTATTGGTTTCTCTTAATGTTTTCTCTTCAATGCCTTTAGCAACTTTCTTTAAAACAATCATTATTCATATGACATTTATAATTTTATGCAGGTTATAAAAGTTACACATGCTGTATGTGACAGTTTGAAAAATATAGAAGAGAATAAAGAATGAAAACTACCATTATTTTTTTTATTTCATTACCCAGAGATACTCTAAATATGTCTAATATTCCACTGTGTTGAATCTTATTTTTTTCTTCTGTGCATGTCTATATAATATACATAATACATTTGGCTTTGTTATTATAAAGTTTGAGTTATACTATACATATAGTTTTAATAATCTGCTTCTTTTTCTGCTTAGGAATATCATGTAACTGATCTCTATGTTAACAAACATAGATCTACACTGTTTATAGCTAGCCATTAATGGTACTTGATGCATAGCACTCCATCATACAAGACTATTATGATTTAAAATAACTAAGCCCCATTTGTTGGATATTAAAATCATCTCCCACTTTTCTACCCTTAAAATAACAATGTTTATGAATAATCCACTTGATTAAAATAGCCATTTTGTTAAACTTTCTATGGGAATATGTAATGGTCAGATTTATGTGTGTTTAGACAAAAATATTGAAATATAATCTTTTTTAAAAAAAACCTAAGTGCCCATCATTAAATGAACGAATCAAAAAACTATGGTACATTTACATGATGGAATTCTATGTAGCAGAAAGAAAGAAGGAGCTCCTACTTTTTGTGACAGCATGGATGGATCTAGAGAGCATTATGCTAGGTGAAATAAGCCAGGCAGTAAAAGACAGATACCACATGATTTCACCTATAAGTGGAACCTAATCAATAAAAACAAACAAGCAAGCAAAATATAACTAGATGTATTGAAATAAAGAACAAACTGACAGTAACCAGAGGGGAGGTCAGGGGGCGGGTATTGGGGGAAAACGGGGAAGAGTTTCCAGGAATGTGTATAAAGGACACATGGACAAAACCAAAGAGGGGTAGGATCAAGGTTGGGGAGTGGAGATGGCTGTGGTGGGGGTAACAGTGGGGAGAAGACAGAGACCACTGTACTTGAACAACAATACGAAAATATTTTTTAAAAATTACTTTTTGAAATCTGTGATAACACTTTGTAAGGAGGTGAGGATAACAAAAACATTGGATACCTTTATATCCAAATGCAATATTCTTAAAATAAGAAAAATGTAATATGAGTAACAGCAATAGGCATCAAGTGTGTGATAGAATATTTCACAAAGGGCCTAGCTGGTGTAGCTCAGTGGATTGAGCATGGGCTGTGAACCAAAGGGTCACTGGTTCAATTCCTAGTCAGGGCACATGACTGGTTTGCAGGCCAGATCCCCAGTAGTGGGCTCGTGAGAGGCACCCACACATTGATATTACTCCCTTTCTCCTTGCTTTTCTCTATCTCTAAAAATAAATAAAAATAAGATAAATAAAAATAGAATAAATAAAAATATTCTTTAAAAAATATTTCATAAAGGTTACATTTATTTAGTTAAAGCAACAGTTTCACCATTATTATGTTAAAAAATTAAACTGATTTCCAAAACTGATAGCTCACCTCATTGTCTAGACCCCTCTCAAAAGTAAAGTTCTCTGTAATTCGAAACCAGTCATGCTGTTCAGTAGCCTCGCTTTTGAGTTCTAATCAGGCAGGTGCTGTTCCTGACATCACACAGCCGTGAGCACCCTGTTACTGCCTACACGCTTGCAGGATTCTCCCTCTCCTGTCCCATTACTCATTCACTCTTCAAGGCCAAAGCTGTGCATCACCTCCTCGCCAAATAACTACAGTCCACATTTAACTTTCTTTTCTAAAATCTGAGAGCATTTAGAATGTAGCTTCAGTCACTCGAGAGACACATCTGGATTCACAACAGGATTCCTTCACCTGCTACCTGTTATTAAATGTCCCAGAGCCTCTGTTCTCTCATCTGTAAAATGGAGATGATGTTTCCATGTTCAAAGGGTTGTTATGAGAACTAAGTGAAATAATATATGTGAAAATTAAATGAAATAACAGATGTGTGATTCATGAACTGTATCATTATAAGAGCTCAATAAATGTACACTTTATAAGTAGATGCTATTATTTGCCTTTTTTGAACATTACAATAAATTTACTAAATGTTTGAGCAAATTTTGTGTTTAGTGACATGTTGTCAAATTTGGGGGCAATTGTCCACTGCTCCCCCTCCTTCTTATTGGGCAAAAGCAGATCTAACAGACACTGAATCAATTCATAGACATAGGATGTTGCCCTGGACTCAGGACTGGAGTCCATCCCAGCTCTTCCACTTAGGGCCTGCCTAGCCTTGGGAAGGATATTTAAGTTCTCAGAGCTTTGGTACTCTCATCAATAAAAAGGAACTAATGATAATAATACATGGAGTACAAGGTTATTATGAGAATTAAATGACAATATGCCTTATGCAGTGTAAGGACCCAATAAAGCATTTGCCATTGTCAAAAAAAAGGGTATCGTGCCAACGCCAATGTCCTAGTTGTGAGAATGTACTCTGGTTATGTAAGATGCTATCCTTGGGGCAAGTTGGGTGAAGGGTATTTGGAGCTCTCTGTTTTATTTTTGTACTGTCTTCTGAGTCTAAATTTATTTCAGAATAAACATTTAAAGGAAAAGGAAAGAAAGAAAGAAAGAAAGAAAGAAAGAAAGAAAGAAAGAAAGAAAGAAAGAAAGAAAGAGAAAGAGAGAAAAGGGGGATTCCTGATATACAGTTCAGCAGTGCTGACCACCATCAGGACAGAGGGGTTTTGGCCCAAGGATATGCCTGTCTGGCTTTGGTGACAGGCCCCTTTGACCTTGAAGAATAGCACATTCAGACCACATGACCACCACCCTTGATCTGATTCTGGCTCACTGCATCCCTTTGCCTACCCTTGGAGTTCCAATGGGCTTGCTTGCAGGGAGAGGCCTTAGGAGCCCAAGGGCCTGAGCTCTGGTCCTGGGCAGTGAGGGTTTTCATCATTAATCAACAGATTGGCATTCTGGTTTTGTGCTCAAATCTATGTATTACAAGTTCCCCTTCTGCGGGTATGGGCAAGTCAGACTCTGAGTTTGCAATGCCTAGAGAAACCCTGTACTACTGTCACTGGATCAAGGTGAGGTTATCTTGTGACCCCTTTTGGGAAGCCAGGAAGCCTTCCCCAGAAAGTGCATCCCCTCCCAGCCGCACCAAAGGAAGTTCTATGCTTTTCCAGTTCTGGTTGGAATCACTCCCAGTGTATCACAGTGCAATCCAGTAGAACTTCCCACAGCTACAACAGTGAATGAGTCACACATGTCACAGAGCAGTTGAGGTGTGCCTAATGCAACTGAAGAACAAAGTTTGTAATTATGTTTAAATTTACATAGCCACACACGGCTAGTGGCTACAGATACAGCACAGGTACAAATTAAAAATTCTACACTGCTGTGAAGAGTCTTAAAACATAAGGTTGGAAAAGAATACAAAAGATGTACTGCTATTCATATCAGCTTCTGTGGAAGATAATGTTGGCCAGGAAAACATATTAACCAGTACTGATAAAAAGTGATAGCAAACATTAAAATAAGCACTTACTAGATGCCAGTAACTATGGTGTTTAATATGCACTATTTTCTATAACGCTCCCAATATCCCAAAATGTTATGATTAGAACATCTAACATCTACCAAGCATCTGCTATGTGTCTGACATGGTGCTAAAACCTTACATGCTTTGCCTCATTTAATCCTCACAGCACTGAGAGATAAGTACTAATATTACCCCATTATAAGCCCTGTGATTTTGTGCAAGTTTCTTAACCTCTGAAAAATTGAAATATATAACCTATATATAAAAGTATAAAATGTATTGTCCTGGCTGGTGCAGCTCAGTGGATTGAGTGTGGGCCTGTAAACTAAAGGGTTACCGGTTCGATTCCTAGTCAGGGCACATGCCTGGATTGTGGGCCAGGTCCCCAGTGTGAAGCGTGTGAGAGGCAATCACACATTGACGCTTCTCTCCCTTTCTCTTTTCCTTCCTCTTTCTCTAAAAATAAGTAAATAAAATCTTTAAAAATATATATGTGTAAACTTAAAAAATAATAAAATAAGTGCCTGTGTGGCCGATGCAGCTTCTAAACATCCAGTAGTTTTGAAACCCTGTGTGTGTCCCTCCCCAAGTGATACCCTTTTTGTTTTGTTGGTTAAGCATTTTCTGACTGTGTTTTGCAGTTTTGCCAGCTATGTACAGATTCCTATGCAAACATTCCCACACAAACTTCTTCTACTCCATTCTATAAGCAGAAATCTGAGCCAAAGTCCTCAGGAATCCTTCAGTTGCCAAGTGGTGAAATCTAACTGACCTAATCTAATGACTTAAACGAGGAGAAAGAATTCTTGTCCTCTAGAAACGGAGAGGCTGGCATTAAGTTCAGGGTGGTCTCAATTGCAGTTTGGGTTGGCTGGCCTCCTTCTGCCAGGCCCTCTGAGCAAGGTGGCTTCAGCAGCTTAAGGTTCACATTCTATTTCTCATTCATGAAAGGGAGCTCTCCTTCTCCTCCTCCACAATTCCAGCAGATACCCCAGGACTAATCTTAGTGGACCATTGTGGGGTAGGTGTTCACCTCTGAACCAGTCCCCATGGCCACAGGGATGGACTGTGTTGTTGGACAGGCTTGTGATTTGGGATTGTGATGAGGAGATACATATGGGGGACATCCTACTCAGGCCACTGGAACTGAGGATGAAAGGGGTGATTCTCCTAAGGAACTGAAGATCTGTTAAGAAAGGGAGAGAGGAAGGATAGCATAGAGGCAAGAGGTGTGTTCCCCTTTGACACTGCTCACATTGCAGCCACGATGAGCTGCACACATGTTCCCTGCATGTGAGGAGCCACAGACCACCTACGAGGACATTTCTAATCTCTTAGGAAAACAGAGGACATCTCAAAAATTACCTATTTTACTTCACAAGAAAAACATTACTGGGGACTTTACCTTTGGGTTTTTATTTTTATACACCATATTCTTTGACTCTAAAAATGTACTTTATATGTTTAAATTGGATCATTATGCCTCGAACTTCCTACTCGATGACTACATATATTTTTCTCTAAGCCAGAATGAGGTAAATGAAAAAGAAATTACTGGGTTCTATTTCAGACATGTATAGCATAGAGATAAGCATAAAAAGTCAGAAAAAAACAAAAAAGCAACCCATGATTACTCATATTAAAGATAACCACCGAACAATGAGACTTTATGGGGCTAAAATTATGAAGTATTTATAGATCAGCTCATTTTGTTTGCTTCTGCCAACTAGTTTCCATTCTTCACATTTCTCTCCTTGATTCTATCAGCAGCCATGGAAACAGCCTCCTCCCCTTTTTCCTGTGCAAATTGATTTACCTCAGCATTTATTGATGTTTTTATGGCATATTCCTTTTGACTGTAGCCATGTCAGTTGTAAAAGAATGCAAAGAACCCAATAATGAATGCTTTCTGAAGATAATAATGTGAAAATCTGACCTTTAATTAATGTTATAATTACTTTGTAGAATACACACACACACACACACACACACAGTCTGTCTGGAAAGAGTCCAGCCACTGTTAATATAACAAGAGCAGTTTGTGCAATATGGATGTAGCCTAGCAGCCAAAGAGAGTGGACTGTCATGCACATGCATGAACAATGATGACTTCACTGTACTAGTCAGTGGGGGTGGTAGATGACAATGAGTGAGCACATATACTGTGTGGTTGTCACATTCAAAGTGACTGAGCAGATAGACCAATGAATGTCCATCAAACTTTGTGTTAAGCTTGAACATTCCTCCACAGAAACTATTAAGATGATTCAGAAGGCCTCTGCTATGGGCAACTGGTGACTGGCAGATCATCATGACAATGTGCCTGCTCATGCATCAAGTCTCATTCAGTTTTTGTTTTGGTGAAACATCAAATCACCCAGGTAATTCAGCTGTACTATACCCCAGATTTGGTGCCCTGCAACTTCCAGCTTTTCTAAAAACTAAAATCGCCTTTGAAAGGAAAAAGATTTCAGACCATTGATGAGATTCTGGAAAATACAATGGGGCAGCTGATGGCAATTGGCAGAAATGTGTGAGGTCCCAAGATGTCTACTTTGAAGGGGACTGAGGCATCATTGTTTTATGTACAATGTTTCTTGGATCTTGTATCTTCTTCAATAAATGTGTCATTTTCATGGTACATGGCTGTATACTTTCCAGACAGACTTCATATATAGCAATGACAATTGTTCTACCTTAAAATAATTATATTCCTCAACAAGAGTTTGGAGAGGAAAAACAGTATACCTCATTCTACTGTTTGTTTTTTTTTTTGTAAACTGACCTTTTGTAAACTTAGACCTATTTTTTTTTTGTAAACCGAACCATCATGTAAGTCCAAGGTAACTAAAATGCTTTTTCAGTGAATCATAAAATAATTTTAATTTTAAAGGAGAAAAATACTTTGGAGCTATCTTATGTAATTTTTACCACTTATAGATGTGGGAACTGAGATCATAGTGAGAAATAATTCACCCCAGTACATTTACAGAAAGTTTCTTTTACGGTTTGTATTAATACCTTTTTCCAAAAAAGTGCAGATTTTGTTTTTAATGTTTACTTCAAAGAAATCAGGCCCATAGGACCAAAAGAAGATTCGTTTCTTCACAGTTCTCTTGCAGTTTAAATATAATTTATCATTAACTGTAAAGTTTTTAGATAATTAAGATAAAGCTTACAGGTTTAAAATAGCTTTCTGAAAGACAAAGGTCACAGGTTAAACCAGTGGTTTGCAAGTGGGGGAGATTTTTCCCCATGTCTCTAGGACATTTGGCAATGTCTGAAGATATTTTTGTTTGTCGCAGTTAGGGGCAGGGAGGTCCTGTTGGGATAAACACCCTACAGCGCCCAACGAAAGAGGATCAAAGTGTGTATGGCAGTAGTTCCAGCGTTGAGGAACCCTGGGTTAAACGAACCTGTTACTCAGGTGAAGATTCTCACAAAGATAAAAAACCCTGTTCTTTTAGGTATACTGTTGAGCACTGCTCTATTAAAGTGTCGTGATAACCCTGTAGCTCTATTGAGAAGCTAGTTTGAGAAGCCTTCCTATCTGCTTTTGTGCTTGCCCTCTGCTTCCTCCTTCCTATCAAACTGAACTTCTCTTCTAAGTTCAACTCTCTTCTAAGGCTTGGGAGCTTCTTAGGACAAAATTCAGCTGCATGTAACAAAAAACCCAACGTTCTCTGGCTTTACCAAGCAGGATTTTGTTTTCCTTGTGTAAAGGAAGTCCAGAAGTGGCCGACCAGGGTTGGTGCACTAGCTCAACAATGCCATCAGAGATGGGGACTTCTTCCACCCTTCAACCCGGTCATCCTTAAACTTTGGTCTTCATGTATGTTGCCTCCTGGTGGCATGATGATTGCTCCATTGGCAGCGTGGAGATAAGGTGGGGGGAGGCAGGTTGAGAATGCCTGCCCTGGTGACCATTCCCACTGGATATTCACCTGTTAGTCTATAAATTCACACTCTGTTCTGTGCCTGTGTGTACTTATCATAGTTCATAATGACATATTTATCTGTTTTCTGGCTACCGCTCTTTAGGCAGGATAGAAAGACGTTAGGGCAAAATCCCAACAAGTGGAAGGAGAAAGAAGGAGTGGACATCACAGGCTGATAGGCCATTACAGCCTCTCACCAGAGCCCCTACCTCCACCAGTGATCAAAGTGAAACAGTCGATGGCAGGAAATCCCTGTAGTGGTCACAGAAGTCAGTGCTGATGATGGCTAAAACCAGATCAATCCCAGATGGAGGAAAAATTGACCAGAGATCCCATGCCAAAGCTCATTATACCATCATTATAATGAAAATGACACCATAAATAGAAAGGGGCTACAACTGCAGGGGTAGGGGTGTTGGGCAAAGACCATGGCATTTCAGGAATAACTATGTTAGGGACAGGGCCCCTCAGAACCAGAACTTCAGAGACAGAATTGGGCCCCACAAAGCTGAAAAACTGGGAACACATAAAACTCCAGGAACAGACTGGCCATATGGACAACTCCCTGGCGAGTTCCTGGCGAGTTCACTGGGTCCACTTGGATGTGCACTTTTACTTCTTCCATGGCACCATGGCAGTGTCTGTGAGACCTGCAACTCAACCTCTGATCCTGTCTCTCAGAGCCAACGTCCCAACCTCTTTCTTCTCTACCTGAGGAAACCTTGCTTTTGTCTTCACTCTGATTTGCTCTTGAATCCTTTCCAGAGTGAGCTAAGAGTCTGCAGGTCTAAGACTGTGCCCGGGCAGAGCCAGCCTCTGGCTGGGAACTGGTCTGCTAATGGTCCCGCTCCACCACCCTCTAGATTGTAAAGTTTGTTAGGAGAAGGTGGAAGATATGTGGGTACTCTGCCCACCTGCACTGGCACCTTTTCACTGCCTCTGAGCTCTCCTCCTATAGCTGCCTGCTCTTTTGCTGCCAACAGTGGAACCTGTGGTGGAACTGCTCACAGGCCTCTACAGGGTCTTTGCTCTGTTTATTCAGGGGACAAGGTATGCATGAGTTCCCATCCCCACGGTATGGCCCGTGGCCAGCAACCTGCCAATCCGGGAGTAGGAAAGCCCATCATCCTTATCTTGAGTCTGGAAAAACCCATAGGTGTAGTTTATAACCCGAAGTTCCCTGAAGAGGAAGGCTAAGACCAGGGCGTTTCCTGAGAGCACCACCTGGCATGCCTTCTTCCCTGGTTTACCCTAACCCCCCACCTACATACCAGGGTGTCCTGCAAACATGCATTAAGAAATCATTTGCATGAGAATCTTTGTTTCACAGTCTGCTTCTGGGACACAAACTATGTTGTTTTTATTCACTCAGGACTTAGTACAGTGCCTGCCCAACACACAGTGGGGCTTGAAAACCTCTGCAAAATTGGTTTAAAAAAATACAATGTTAAATTGTATTGATCAAATAACCAGGTTTCAACTTTTTTTCAAATCTTTACCCAAGGACATTTTTTCATCACTTCTTTTGAAAACGAAAAAGTTGGCATTCATTTTGCCTGTCACCACCAGAACCAATAAGTAGAGAAAGGGATTGATCCTTCTTGGTGCTTTATTCAGGTGGCTAGAGATCTGAGAAGATGGTGGGTTATGTACTCTAAAAGACTATCTTATATTTTATTCTAAGCCAGTCTTTTTTATAAGGAGGAAAAAGTAGAAGTAAGTGGTTTGGAATTCAGAAAAAAAAAAGTGTCTGTAAGAGATTTGGAACAAAGCATAAAGGTTATTTTGTAACTCAGGAAAAAAGGTTAATCAGACAAAAGCTATAATCTGGCAATTTCCCTATCATCCTTTCATCCTTTCTAACATTAACCACGGATTCTTTATCTGCGTCCTGGGCTATTCTTTATCTGTGTCTGGGACAGTGGAATGTTTCTCCCTGAAACACAATGGCTCATATACCATCTTGATTGCTTGCAGTCCCCGTGTGGTACGATTGTAGAATTGCTTGTGGCCTCCTGGAGTCAGGGTGGGCTGTACCTTCAGTTCCCGAAACAATACCTTTTTACATGCATTTATTTCTAAGCTTATTAACTATCACCTTAAACTAAAATTGTTCAACTCTTGATGTCCCCTGTCACTTTTAGAGAGAGTGGAAGGGAAAGAGGATGGTAGAGAGGAATGGAGAGAAAGAAACATCAATGTGAGCAAGAAGCACTGATTTGCTGCCTCCCATATGTACCTAGACCAGGGATCATACATGCGACAGAACCCACCACCTAGGTATGCACCCTGACCAGGAATTGAACCCACAAATTTTTGGTTTCAAGGACAATGTTCAAACCTACTTAGCCATACCAGCCAGGGCTAAATAACCAGTTTTAATGAAAAGAGAGATTTACTGTATTTTTCTGTGCAAAATACACACTTTTTTGCCCAGATTTTTGAGGGAAAAATAAGGGTGTGCATTATACATGGGTAGTACCTGAAATACCTTGTATCTGTACTTGTGTTTTGTAATTATTTGTTACAAAAAAATTTTGATACCATAATATGTTCAAAACTAAATGCTGAAGTTCTTTTATAATACAAAAAACAAGTATCTAAATATAAATAAATACAAAATTGAATAAAAAACTTACAGCAAAAGATTTTTTTTCCTGAAAGTTGAACCAAAAATGTGGATGCACATTATACATAGCAAAATATGGTAAATTCAGTCAAGTTTATATGATTCAGTAAAACTTCAGTAACCAATTCTCTGTATAAGTCTGATTTAGTCTGGTGAAACCCAATTTCAAAATCAGGTGGCCAAAGTTGGGTATTAAATTTTTACTAAAATTTGAATAAGTAGCATAGACAGTAGGTAGAAAATAGGTAGGGGGGAGGGCAAGAATAGTATGGGAAATATAGAATCTAAAGAACTTGAGACACATGGTCATAAACTAAAGGGGGAGAATGTAGGTGGGAGGGGTGTGCAGGGTGGAGGGGAGTAAGGGGGGGAATAGAACAACTGTCATGGCATAATCAATAAAATAAAATGATAAAAAAATTTTTTACTAAAATTTGAGGTTATGTATCAAAACAGGGTGTGGTGAAAGTGGGTTTACAATTGTTCATATGGAAAATAATATAATAATTAATAAATAATAATGTAAGACTGAACTGCTTTATGTAATCACAACTGTATACCTACTTTTGCCACACTCTGTGTGAGAGAAACTAGAGTTTAAAAATGTGTATCATTTTTCAGTTAGCTTAGGTTTCCACTCAGAAGTCTGCGAGTCTCCCCACTAAACACTACAAAACCCTCTTTTTGCAAGTAGGTGACTACACTGATGTCTTAGAACCAATGATACAGATAGGGTTACCTGAAATTATTATAAATGAGAGCTGGAGGTACGCAAGGAGCATGCATTCCTACCAGGAGCCTCTGTGTCTTGTGCAGGGCTCTTCTGGGGCCTCAGGGCTCATAGAGTCTTCTTATGACACCCTTTGTTCAAGTAGACACTCCTGGCCTGCTGTCTGCCTTTCATCTTCCTGAGTGCTCCCAAGTAGCTCTCCACTGCAGGTGATGGTGCTGGACTCCTGTGTCAGTACCCCCTCAAAGCCACAAAGAGCCCTACCTGGAAAAAATAGAGGCTTGCAAGAAGGGAGCTTGAAATTAGCTGAGTACTGTGACTGAATTTCAGTTAATGTCTTACCTCACAACTACATTATTTCCTTTAGAGCCAAATAAACATTCCCTGTCACACCCCACTCTGGGGGATGAACTCCATGAGTTTAACTCCCAACTCTGTGACATTCGAGTTCTGTGAATGGGCCATTTAATCTCTCTTGGCCTCAGTATCCTATTTATAGAATATTGGACCCATGAAAATGCAAGGTCTTGGTATTTCTTTGGCAGCTTGGTATTCCCAGCTAGGTCTGAAATATGGTAGGTATTCAGTAAGTATTTGCTGATCAGGTAAATGAGGGTGGTTATAAAAGTTGAAGGAAATAGTGAATGCAGGACTTCTGCCAAGATGGAGGCATAGGTGGATAAGCCATGCCTTCTCACACAACCAAGTTTAGAGATAACTAAATATTAGCAACAGAAAACATAGCCAGAACACAGAAAATTGAACTTTTCGGAAGTCTGTTAACAACAAATTCTTCAGCCTGACCGGTAAGGGGTGAAACCAGCAGCTGGTGGAGCAGGGTTGAACAGAAAAACTCGGTCAGATGGACTCAGGCGCGCGGAATCCAGGCGCAGGGTTGGACCTAGTGAGCAATCGAGCAAGCGACCAAGCGAGCAACTGTGGGGAAATAGCGAGGGAGCAGGGCTGCGGGTTGATGTGGTCGGGCATTGGTGCGCAGAAAGACAAGCGAGGGAGTGGGCAATTGGACCAGGACACAGCTGGTCCCCGCGGCAAGCGGCAGGGAGGGCACCACCATTTCCCTGCTCTGACCCCACCTCCACATACAGCGTCATAACCGGGCGACTCTGAGTGGCCCGGCCCTGGTGAACCACCTAAGCCTCTGCTCCTCACCCAGCGGCACAAAACAGCAGAGGGTGCCGCCATTTCCCTGCTCTGACCATGCCCCCACATACAGCGTCACAACCCAGCAACCTGGTAGTCCAAGGCTCCGCTCCCCACACTTAAAGGGCGCGAACAGACCAAAAATGGCTCAAGAAGATCTCAAAGCCCCAGAGCCTATAAATCTAAGCGATGAAGAAATAGCAAAACTCTCAGATGCACAGTTTAAAACACTGGTCATCAGGATCCTCACAGAACTGGTTGATTATAGCCACAAATTAGACAAATATATGAAGGCGAAACTAATTGAAATGAATGGAATTGCACCGGACACCAATAGCAATGAAAAGGAAACTGGGACTCAAATCAATGGAGTGGACCAGAAGAAAGCAAATAATGGCCAAACAGAAAAGAGTGAAGAAGCAAGAATTCAAAGAAATGAGGAGAGTCTTAGGAACCTTCAGGACATCTTTAAACGCTCCAACATCCAAATTATAGAGGTACCAGAAGGGGGAAAGGCACAGCCACCAGTGGAAAACTTATTTGAACAAATAATAAAGGAGAATTTCCCCAATCTGGCAAAGAAAATAGACTTCCAGGAAATCCAGGAAGCTCAGAGAGTCCCAAAGAAGTTGGACCCAAGAAGGAACACACCAAGGCACATCATAATTACATTAGCCAAAATTAAATGAAGGAGAGAATCCTAGAAGCAGCAAGAGCGAAGGGGACAGTCACCTACAAAGGAGTCCCCATCAGACTGTCAGCAGATTTCTCAAAAGAGACCTTACAGGCAAGAAGGGGCTGGAAAGAGGTATTCCAAGTCATGAAATCCAAAGACCTACAACCAAGATTGCTCTATCCAGCAAAACTTTCATTTAGAATGGAAGGACAGATAAAGTGCTTCTCAGATAAGATCAAATTCAAGGAGTTCATCATCACGAAGCCCTTATTATATGAAATGTTAAAGGGACTTATCTAAGAAAAAGAAGTTAAAGAAACATGAACAGTGAAAGAACAACAAACTCACAGGTATTAACAACCACACCTAAAACAAAAGCAAACTAAAAGGACAGCTAGATCAGGAGTGGAAACATAGAAATGAAGATCTCATGGAGGGTTAGCAACAGGGGAGTGGGAGGAGGAGAAGGGGAGAGAAGGTACAGAAAATAAGTAGCATAGACAGTAGATAGAATAGATGGGGGGGCAAGAATAGCATGGGAAATATAGAATCTAAAGAACTTGAGACACATGGTCATAAACTAAAGGGGGGGTAATGGTGGGGATGGGGGGAGGGTGGAGGGGAATGAAGGGGGGAATAGAACAACTGTAACAGCATAATCAATAAAAAAATAAAGGGGAAAAAAAGAAATAGTGAATGCAGAGGACTTAACATAGTGTCTGGCACAAAGCAATCTCTAAATAAATATTAGGTATAAAAACATAAAGTAATCATATATATATATATATTTATAATTTCATTTTATGTTTTACCTCTGGTAACACAGTATAACATAATGAAACATATTACAGTTCCTCCTTTTCATGAATAGAGACATCTCCACATTTTCTGACAATAATAATGCATGTGATAAACACTGCTGCTTGTTTAGTAAGCCTCCATTCATTCCTATTTTTTTTTCCTAACACAACCCAAATTCTGCTGGAATAGTCACTGTCTCACATAGCCCACAATTCAGGGGAATGTAACCCAACACTAGGTGTTAGGAGTGGACCTGAGTCAGTCACATACCATTCCTCCTTTTCACTCCACCCCAAGGTTTTGATTTCTCATAAAAGTGGTCTAAAGAGAATGAAGGAAAGATTTACATTCCTTGCTTGAGGGTGTGGCTTTCCCCTCTCTCTACAGGTAGTTGAGAACAATGAAGCATATAGCTCTGATTGAAGGCCCTCTTGCAATCATGAGATTTCTCCAGAGTGAGTCTTTAAACATTATGTGAAAGATGCAGCCAAGATGGAACCAGGTGTTTGATGGCATCTTTGAGCTATTGATGAACCCACTTCCTCCAGTGGTGGCAGATAATGCACTTCCTTTTAAGTCATATAACATGGAATTTTCAGTACCTTTCAGACAGAAATATCCAACCTAATAGGCTTAAAAATCATTTAGGATGTAATTCTAAAAGCACCTTTTTCAAATAATAATAGTAAATATATCTAATACTTCATCATCACTAGTTGTCAAATGTTGTACCAAGCCCTTTAGCTACTTTTCTTATTTACTTTTCTAAACAATGCCATAAGATAGAGACAATTATTCAACTCATTTTTCAGATGAGGAAACTTATGTCCAGGTGTATGCCGAGTTTTGGGGTGTGTGTATCACTCCCACACCCAAAAACATGTCAGTGCAAAAGCTGGGATTTAAGCACAGGTGGTCTAGCTCTGGACTGCTAACACCTAGCCATAAAACCTAACTGTTAAACTATATGATATTTACTGCTATGAAGTTTCACAGTGGGAAAAAAATCCCAGAAATTTTTGAGTATACTAAATCTTTCTTAGAAAATAATTGACACTGAAATATTTACAGATAAAGTGACATGATTTATAAAATTTTTTTCAAAATATAAAAAAGAAGTAAATAAGAATATAGGTGAGACAAAATTAGCCATGACTGATGACTGTTAGCTGAGTGAGAAGTATGAGTGGTTGATTTCACTATTTTCTCTATTATACCAACACTAGCACAATTTTATTGCTCGTATACTTTTTCATGGAATTTGCCTCCTTCCAAAAGCATGTATTCATTTATTCAATCATTCAACAGATTGGAGCTTTATGTCACCCCTTGTGTCAGGTGCTAGAGGTGAAATAGTGAGTAAGTTCCCGTCTGGTGGGAAAGACAGGCAAGCAAATGGCAATCCCCATGCCAACTGAGAAGCCCACTCATAGGTCAAGACAGTGCTTGTGCCATGGAAACCTCTAAATGTGGGACACAATGCAGTTTGGTGCAAGAGTGGTGTCAAAAAAATGCTTCCCAGATGGGACCCAAGCCTTCTTGGGGAGATGAGAAGGCCTACAAAGGCTCAAAGCCAGAGAGAGAACATGCGTGTTCATGGAACTGCAAAGTGTGTGGTACCTAGAAAATGTTCAGATAGATGAGGAACAAGATGAAGTTCTGGAGGGAGGCCATGGCCAGAAAGTTTGGTCTCTGTACAAGCCCAGGTCATCTGAGGCAAGCTCTGAAGTGCTGACACTTAGTTTGGAAGATGCAATTCCAGAGTAGTGTGGGAGAGTTCAAAAGGGAAGTGAGGCAGATAAAGAGGAAAAGTACTGTGAGGAAACCATAGCACATCACCTTGGTGACCTCCATATTACAATAAGCTAGAAAGAGACACCTTGGGTAATTCAGCTGGCAAAACTGCTTGGGACAAGGACTTACACCGAAAGGCTATAGTTAGAAACCCCCTCTTCTAGTTGTCCACAAAGATATAAAGAAGGGGAAATTGGGCTGTGCAGCTCCCTTCCATCTCCTGTTTCTCATTATTCAAAGAACATCCCCTGCGAGTTAACTGCTCCACATTCCAGGTTGTACCACCTGGCCCTCGTAGTCTCCAGGAAGCTGGACCTCATGCCTATCATGTGTCATTTCATGCAATTCTGGAAGTCAAAAATGGCTCAAAACAGAGGTTGATGGTGAGACTTGAAGGCCATGTAGGCCCAACACTTCAATCTGGCCCCTAGACAGCAGAACTGGTAACTGCACAGAAACTTTATTCTCTTTAATCTGGCCTTTTGTTTTGATTTTTTTCCCTTTGATTCAACCTAGCCTCATCTAGCACCTTGACTCATGCACCTACATTTCCCTTTCTCAGGACAATGAGATTCTGGTCAGTATTTAGTAGTTTTAGGAACAAGGTTCTGAGTCTGTTGACTACAGAGACCAGAGTTTTCAATAAAACTAAGACAATATCTTTGCCTCAGTTGTGTTTCAGCTGCAGACCCAAGAAATTAGAATGATCCCACAGAACAAATCCTTGTGAAAATGGACAGACCAACTCCATAGTTGACATTAGGACCAGATACAATGATCCACTACTCAACTAATTATCAGAGACCATGGCCCTAACTCTATTAGTCGCTGTGATTAATGTTTTTTCCTTATATATTCATCCCCTGCAAGCTATTGGAGAGTGAGGTCTTAGAGCTATCTGTGACTCTGGGCATGGTGCCATCACCTTAATAAATCCTTACATTCTTGGCTGCAAACCCTATTTGTGTCTCACTGGGCTTTGATGCATGAGGGCAAGTGAACTTCTTCAGTCTGGTAACAAACTTAGCTCCATGAAGCTGAGCTTTAGACACGTTGGTTTGTTCCTAATACAGTTTTCTCCTGAGAGAAGCTACAAAGAACTTCAAGCCTAGGACAGCCACAATCAGGTTAGAGTTTAGAAAGTCCATCCAGGTGCCATGTGACAGGTGGTCTGGAAAGGGTGAGTCTGAGAATGTGCAGACCACACTGCAGTCTGGTGGGTGGAAGTGGGCAGGAAGCCAGGTGCATGAGTTTGAGTAATACTAAGCAGTCAATTTGATGGTACTTTGTAATTAAGTAGATGTGAAGGGTCAGGTGAGAGAGAAGATGAAACCCACCTTTCCGGTTTGAGCAGCTGAGGATGAGATGGTGATATCATTTCCTGAGATGGGGAATAGATATGTAGGAGCAGGTTGGAGGTAGATTTGGGTGGGGAGGGAGCAGAGATGGTGAATTCAGTTTTGAAAATATTGAATTTGAGAAGCCTGACATGTATAGAAGTGTCCTAAAGCAGTTGGTGACACTAGTCTGGAGTGTAGGAGCAATATCTCAGCTGGAGACACACATTTTTGAGCCATTGATGAGTATGTGGATGATGACACAGTTGTGGGTTGCAAGTGATAGATAAAGGAGAACATGGAAGAGAAGAATAAAAGAGAGTTGAGGACCCAGCCCTTGCAGGCCCACAGGGCAAATGTCTAATGACTGGACATGGCAACTGGACAGCCAAGTGAAGAGGAACTCCAGAGAAAGCTGAGAAAGCATGAGTAGAGATGTGTCCCAGCACAGGAGAACTTTCCAAGGAAACATAAGGAGCAGTGTTAGATGATACAGAGGAGTCAGCTCAGAAAAAAAGTAAGAAATGTGCAATGGACTTAAAAATAATGTTGTTGGTTTCCTTGTTGAAAGCAGCATCAGTAGAATGGGTTGGATTTGGAGTGTGTAAAAAATAATATAAACACCACCCAGAAGAACTGCCTTGTATGTCTTATGCCTCAAACCTTTGAAATATTAAAATAGGTCTAAATAACCATTGGACTGGGTCTAAAGCAACATTAAGTCTCAAAGAACTGTTTGCAAGGAAAACAAGAAAACAAACAGTGATGTAATTATTGCCTTCCCTTTCTCAAAAATCCCTCTTGCCTTTGTCTCTTAATGGGGGCACTATTTGGGTTTCTGCCCCAATCACTCCTTCCCAAGTAGCTATTCTTTTCTTAAAATCTCAAATAAATATTTGTTGCCTCTCACTTTGGCCTTTTATTTTTATATTATCAGGTGTGTAGAAACAACTTATAGATAAACTGTCAATTTCTTGTGCAGCATTTACATTTCATTATAGTTTCTATGATTATTGATGACACAAAGGTAGAGAAACTATACAGCAAAAGAGAATTCCAGTAGGTTTTGACTTCTTATGCTGCTTTGTATTTCTTATGGCATCGTCTACAACTTTAAATGATGTGATCTATGTGCTGTGTGTTGTCTGTCTCCCCTCTAGCATGGAAGTACCATGAAGGCTGCAACTTTGCCTTGTTCACCCCTTCATCCTCAGTGCTTGGCACAAAGTTGTCAGTCAATAAACCTTTGGTGAATAAATGATTGGAGAAATCTAATAAAATATTTAAAGAAAAAATGCAATAGAAACAATAAGTTGAGCTATATAAACATATGTACAGAATATTTACAAAATAATTATAGATGAGTGTTCAAATAAGAAAGAGCAAGTTGTGAGAATGATTATAAGACATATCCCATGGTTAGCCTCCCAGACCTTATGTGTCATTTGAGTGGAGATCAGCAATACTTAAAGACTGTGATGCATTTTTAAAAGACTTTTCTAAATCAAAACTCTCCTATACACTTTAATGAATAAATTTTGTTACCAGTTAGATTCTAAACTGCAAAGGAACTAGCTTAGGGGAAAAATAGAAATATATGTGTGTTCATGTGTGTTGGGAACCACCCTGCCTGGTTTCCGAAACTGTAACCCTTCATAGCTAAGGCTGAGTGAGAGACCTTGGGACCCTAAGCCACTAAGGGGACAAAGCTGATCTCCTGGCAGAGATCACTGCCCCACTTCCCTCCACTTTACTTCACCCTGCCTGGCCCCCAGTGCATGATGAGTTAGCCAATAACAGGTAAGATTCCTCAAGGGAGGGGTGGCCTATGACAGGCACAGTCACAAGGGGGCTTTCAGGGAAGAACTTGGAGGGCTATGGAGAAAGAGGGTGATGGACCCTCACCTCTCAGCTTTGACAAAGCCTAAATTCCCATTCTGTCTGCAAGAAGTCTCCTAATCTCTTGGCTGCCTTACTCTCCCTGACTGACTTAAGCCTGAAACAATGCAAGAGGTGGGTGTGGCCCTGTGCTGGAAAGGGTGGGTTCCCCAGAGTGATCAGACCTAAGAAAGAATGCATAAAATCCTATGAAACCTGCTGTGCTAAGAATAACCTCGACTTAAAAGATAAGGGTCCAAGCAATGAAATGAGTTTATGTCCCCAAAGTGTTATGGCCCTTTAACTATCTGACCCTGACTCAGAATAAGCTCTCAGAGTTCTTGGAATGTTATCTATTGTTTGATCATTACTGCCTGACAATGATTGATGAGGTTTATGTATACACCCTGTATTCCTATGCAAATGAACCCAATAAAAGTCCATTGAGGAAGACTCCTGGCCCTTCTTTGAGACATCTGCCACCCTTCCTCCCCAAGCAGATCGTGACTTGGTTGACTTATTCTCACCTGTGGTGGCCAGGCGGGCCCTGCAGGTAGAGCCCCCCAACATGTATGTGTACACACACATACGTGTGTGTAGATACATTTGTGTCTGTATATACATTTCATGATTCAATTCATGATTTTAATCCACTAAAAGAGAGTATGCACTCTAATGCTGAAGCTTGCATATTTAGAATCTTATACTTTCATTAAAGACAATGTCATACATAACATACAACACTATGCCAAAGATCTATTTGGCTAGATGATAGGAAAAAGGACCTGTTTTCTACTGAGTAATTTTTAGGAAAGTCAACACTGAAATTACAAGAAAAATACTCCTTTTCTTAATTTGCTTTTATTTCTACTGTATGTAGCTTCTTTATGTCAGCATGTTTTAGCAGAAATCCATTAACTATATGTTTTTAAACAAAATGTTTCATAATTTTACCAGATACAATTCTGTCAGTAACTCAATGTGAAGGATGTGCCTTCAATTCGGATGTACAAATCCTGGTCTCCAAAGATTGTGATTTAGTTGGATGGATTACATGTGGAGATGTGAAGTAAAGAATGTCTTTCAAATTTAAGCAACATTATTCTTCACATGTGCAGTGGAAATTAAGAAGAAAGAGTACCACGTCAAGTATCTTAACAGTGTATGCAGAGAAGAAAACTCAAAAAATAAGAATGATATTAAGAAATTCATTTTTCCTTGAATAGTTTTTACAAGTATGGGTGTGAAATGGTTAATTTTTGAGATGGTCCTAGCTGGCTAATTAGTCAGTTTGGGGTAAGTGAGGCTGCAGAAATGAATATGCCCTCAAATCTCCATGACTTTCTATCAGAAAAGCTTATTTCTAATTCTCATTATACACATATTTCAGAATTGGCTGTAGAAAGTTTTACCTCTTGTATAGCAGAGAAGGTTCCTAATTGACTGATTTTCCTACAAATTGCAATTCTGAACCCTGAACAAAATACATTTCAAAAACCTACCTGAAGACTCTGAAGAATGAGGAAAAGCAAACAGGTTTTGGAAGGGAGTCAAAATGGAAGAGGGATCATCCGAGCATGCCTTTCTCATTTTTAATTTTTTTATTTTAATTTATTTTTTTATCTTTAGAGAGAGAGGAAGGGAGGAAGAAAGAGAGGAGGAGTAACACCAATGTGAGAGAAACATCAGTTGGTTGCCTTCCACATGCACCCCAACTGGGGACCGAACCTATAACCCAAGGATATGCCCTGACCCAGAATCTAACCAGAGACCTTCCTCCCTGTGGGGTGATGCCCAGCCAACTGGGCCACACCAGTCAGGGCCATGAATTTCCCATTTTTATGTCTTCAGTCTGTGACCAGGTGGCAGTAAGAGCATGGATGAGCTAAATTCCACCAGAATAATCTGCTGTCTTTCTGACCTGAATAACCAAAGGCACTGGGGCAGCTATTGCTCCTGGAAAGTGAGGAGGGAATCCAAGAAAAGACAGCCAGAGCAGAAGAGCCTCCAATTCTGCGTATAAACTTTGCCTAGGTTTCTGATTCCTGAACGGCGCAGTTCACTCTGTGAGTATGTCTAAGTTAATTGCCTGCTAAAAGAAATCTATTCACATCTTTTGTAAAAATATAACAAAATCATGGCTTTCTACAACATAAACAAAGAAGGCAGGAAAGGGGAAACAGAGGGGGAAAAAAGCAGAGGGAAAACAGAAAAAAAAATGAAATGAGAGAAAGCCCAACAGCAGTAAAGCACTATGTTCTACATATAACCTAAATGAAATCATACTGATAATTACAATAAATATTAACTACACCTGTAATGACTATAAATAATTATAATAAATATGAGGATAAACTCTCTCATCAAAAGACAGCAATGATCACATTTGATTCTGGGCCATCACTGTGTGACCTAAGCTACAGAAAAAACTTCCTAAGATGTTGCTTCTGTCATGGCAGCAGGAGAGAAACAATGGAGAAATGGGTGATGACTCAGAAATGACAGCCACCATTTTCACCAGCATTTCATTGGCTAAGGCATATCACATGACCAAGCCTGACATCAGTGGGGCAGGAAACTATAATTTACTCACAGGGAGGAGAAGCAAATATTTAAAAATAAATAATAAAATATGCACAAAATACTACTATAAGGAGTAGGTATCTTAGGAGTTTATTTTGATGTAGCAACATACCACTTATAGTTATTTGTTGATTCTTTTCTCTTTTTGAGCATGAAAATATATTACCCAGTACCTATTTTATGTATACATTTACCTTTTATTGACTAATTTATCTTCATTCTTGAATAAAAATTCCACATCATATAACCTTAGTTCTTTGATTTACTTTCCAAAATTGCATAAGAATGTCTCTATTAATTTCATGTTTACAAATATGTCTTCTTATGTATTAAAATATCTAAATACAACTTAAGAGCTTCATATTTTAAGGAATTTTGCCTTCCTTTACTATGTAATTTAAAAACATTCTATATAATCTTATCTTATACAATTCAAAACAGTAATGTAGAATGTACAGGTCAGGCTCTCCTGCTCTTTTAAAGACCATTTACCAAGTCTTATAGTTGAAGGTTCACCAACTTAACTATCATTATTTTTTATTATGGTGAGTATATGAATTTTTTTTTTTATAAACCAGAGAAGACACTTCTATAGCCAGGCACAGCATATATATTTCAAAAGCCATTTCTAAGCCCCTTGCTCTTAATCCTGTTCCAATAATTTTTTTTGAACAGCAGAATATAGTAAGCTCTTAATTACCCAGACATGCAGAGAGAAGTGCCAGTAACGAAAGTCCCCCAATTATTTATGGTTGGCTTTGGTTTTCATTTTTATACTTAGAATGTGCATGTGAAATTTAAGAAAGCTTTTTTTGTACATTATTAAGAGTTCTCTATCCATTTACCCTCATGTAGGTATTTATGTCTCTGGGAACTAAATAAGTTATATCAGATACCAAAATTTTCTTTAGAAAACATGATCATCACTTAAATTCTGCTTAGAAAAAATAAGAGAGATCAACAATCCTTCTTAGTATATCCTTCATAATGTGATAACCTACTGTCTTGGACTATCAGTTAAAAATTATGGCACAGTACAAAAAAAAGTAGATCAGTTGATAAATAAACTTGACTACCTTTTACAAAGTTAAAAACATCAAATTAATTAAGTGTTGTTTTTGCTAATAATTAAGGAGATAAAAATCCCCAGCTGAGGCTATATTCAATCTGTTACCAGTGGAACAGACTATAAGAATATTCCCCTACAGCTCTTTTGAACTCTTATGTTTTTTCTTAGAAACAGGTTTACACATAAAAGGAAATTGTGAATGCTAGCTAATTCGTCTTTCCCCAATGGATCTAGGAGCCCAGTTATTCACTGGAAGAGAACAGACTAGATTTGCTAATTCTGCAAAGTGCTATGCTGATATGGAGGATAACTGTTGAAAGTTCATTCTCAAACACCTGATCCTCTCATCTAACTCAAAAGACATTTGTTCCCCTCAAAAAACCACAGTAAGTCTTCTCAAAACTTTGGCCGATTTCACATAGGATGTTAAACCTGCTGCCCTCTGCCAGATTGCCCTTACAATAAGGGGATCGGTGACTGGCACTTTCTCTGCCACCTAGCTGGCTTCTGTCTATGATGTCGTGCACAGCTTCACTGAAGTAGCTCTGCATTTCATCCCAGGTAAAAAATATATGACTAGAGGTAGGCAAAATGCATGTCATTTTTAGTATCTCTCATCAACTTGGAAAAGGTCTTAAAACAGCCATGTAAATATTTCTATGGCACCCAGCAGTGTGGGTATGCTGAAGAAGACAAAGCACTCTACCCAGAACCAGCAGTTTTAACTTTTAACCCTACATTGAACAATGACAGCATTTACTTGGGAGGGCATTGGCTCCTGCCTTTGTCACATACTTGTGAATGACCTTGGGTAAGTCACCTGCCTCTCAGGCTTAGTTTGTGAATTGGGGATAACAGGGCTTTTATGAATACCAGTGAGATCATATGTGAAGTGTTAAATAGTATCTAAGAGAAAGGCTAATAAATGCTAGCTACCATTATCCCACAGTTTATTAGTCGGGGCTTTCCAGAGAAACAGCCAATAGTGTGTTTGAGTGTGTGTGTGTGTGTGTGTGTGTGCGCACACACGCATGAGAGAGGGTGCTATAAGTAGATAGAGATAGAGATAAAGATGATAGATAGACAGATAGATAGATTTATTTTAAGGAATTAGCTTATATGATTGTGGAAGCTGGCAAATCCAAAATCTGCAGGGCAGGGAAGCAGATTTGAGATCCAGAGAAGAGTTTCAAGTCCAAAGGGAGTCTACTGACAAAATCCCCTGATCCTTGTGAGAGCTCAGTCTTTTCCTTTAGGGCCTACAACTGATTGCATGAGACCCATACACATTATGGACAATCTGCTTTACTCAAGGTCTGTTGGTGTAAATGTTAACCTCACCTAACAAATAGCTTCACTGAAACTGTAGAATGTTTGAACAAGTATCAGTAATGAGAATATAGTGCTTTGTGGGTGTCACTGTGCTATGCACTTCACATATATTAATTTATCTTCTCCTTCACCACAACCCTTTGAAGTAGGTACTGTTATTATGTCCATACGAATGAGAAAACTTGAGCACAGAGAGGCTAAATAACCTACCCAAAGTCGTGCATCCAGGGATTTGTGCTCTTAACCACTGAGCAGACTGTCAGCAACATAAGGACTGAGCCATAGGGTATAAAGCCTACTATGTCAGGCACAAGGCTGTGTGAATTTTTATTAAATGGTTACACCAGTGACCAAACATCTAACCTCTTCAATTCCTTAGGCAATGGGGTATTTTCTCTCAATTGATTAGCTGTTTTGTTTTGGGTTTCATCTTGTGGATGAAACCTCAGAAAAACATATTCTTTTCATATCTGAGATACTCCCTAGCAATTAGTAAAAATATGCTAAGCGAATGAATTTAAACGTGCATAGTAAATAGAGTTGTACATACATACAGACTTTAAGGAGCAAATATAAGTTTTCAAGTTGACCAGTGTATGCTGAAGGAATGGCCCAGGGAGGAAAAAAATATAGAGTTACTGTAAAGTATATATCCATCAACATTGTTTTCTCAAGCACTCTCAATATATGTGTATTTAATTATAAATTATATCGCACGCTATTGCATTGATGTATAAGTACACTATAACCACATACAAAGAATATACTTTAAAAAGGATGAGATGAGAAATAAATGTTAGTTGAAAATCTCCCTTTCTTTTCCATCTTATGGTTCAGTGGCTCTTGCTGTGTGTTTTAGGTGTGGTTGAGAACTGTGAGTTTTCTGTCCTTTCACTGTTCATCTTTTTATCGTCTTTTTCTTAGATAAGTCCCTTTAACATTTCATATAATAAGGGCTTGGTGATGATGAACTCCTTGAATTTGGTCTTATCTGAGAAGCACTTTAACTGTCCTTCCATTCTAAATGAAAGCTTTGCTGGATAGATCAATCTTGGTTGTAGGTATTTGGTTTTCATGACTTGGAATACTTCTTTCCAGCCCCTTCTTGCCTGTAAGGTCTCTTTTGAGAAATCAGCTGACAGTCTGATGGGAACTCCTTTGTAGGTGACTGTCCCCTTCTCTCTTGCTGCTTCTAGGATTCTCTCCTTCATTTTAATCTTGGCTAATGTAATTATGATGTGCCTTGGTGTGTTCCTTCTTGGGTCCACCTTCTTTGGGACTCTCTGAGCTTCCTGGATTTCCTGGAAGTCTATTGCCTTTGCCAGATTGGAGAAGTTCTACTTAATTATTTGTTCAAATAAATTTTCCACTGGTGGCTGTCCTCTTCCCCTTCTGGTGCCCCTATAATTCGGATGTTAGGATGTTTAAAGATGTCCTGGAGGTTCCTAAGCCTCTCCTCATTTTTTGAATTCTTGTTTCTTCATTCTTTGCTGTTTGGTATTTTTTTCTTCCTTCTGGTGCACTCCCTTGATTTGAGTCCCAGTTTCCTTTCCATTACTATTGGTTTCCTGTGCATTTCCCTTCATTTCAATTAGTTTAGCCTTCTTATGTTCCTCTAATTTGTGACTAAAATCAACCAGTTCTGTGAGCATCCTGATCACCAGCATTTTGAACTGTGCATCTGAAAGTTTGGCTATTTCTTCATCACTCAGATTTATCAGCTCTGGGGCTCTGAGTTGTTCTTGAGTCATGTTTTGATCTGTTTGTGCCTGTTGTGTATGAGGAGTGGAGCCTTAGTTGTTTACCAGGGCGGGGCCACCCAGGTCGCTGGTTTGTGATGCTGTATGTGGGGGCAGGGTTAGAGAGGGAGCAATGATGGTCCTCTCCGCTTGCCCCCGCCTGTTTATCTGAGCAGAAATGTGCAAGCCCGCCGCCCTGCGTTGTGCAGTCTCAATGCTCGCCTCTTCACTGGTTTATCTGCACGCAAATGCTCGACCGACTGCAGACAGCCAGCCGCACTTCTTCCCTGTGTCCACCTGTAGCTAGCCCATACCTGGGATCTGTGCCTTCAGCTGCCTGCGTACCACCCTTGTCGGAGATCTTTTTGGCCAACCCACTCCGCTGCTGGCTTCACCCCTCTTACCGGTTTAGCTGAGCATTTCGTTGTTTTCGGACTTCATATTGTAGATTTTCTGTGTGGTTTGATTATGTTTATTATTGTTAAAACTTAGATTGTTTTTAGATTGTGCAAGGATGCAAGGTGTTTCCATCTACGCCTCCATCTTGGCAGAAGTCCTGTTCTTTACTATATGTGCTCTCTGAACACTACTTTTAAGGGTATAAAGTTTACACACACTGAATGCACAAGAAGAAAGCAAGTATTGGAGTGAAAACCTATTTTTCCAACAAAGTTGTAGCAAGGATCCTTGTACACATTTCCTTGGGCATGTGTACAAAGGTTTCTTTACGAGTGGAATTACAGAATCAAATAATATGTACATTTTGAATTTTACTAGGTTTTTATACAATTGCTCTGTGAATGGTTACAGCAAATTACATTCAACACAAAGAGACTAAGAGTGTTTCCCTACATCTTTATCTACACTCGTGATTGTCAGAATTAAACATTTTACTAATCTTGATTGGCTGTAAAGTGATATTTCTGTGATTTTCAGTCCTATTTCTTGGGTAATAGTAGGGTTGGATGTTTTTTCAAGTCTCTTATGATCTATATGAACACGTGATTGACTATTTGCATTGGGTGCCCATTTTATGCATGTTGGTTTATTTGAGTAAATTATAATCATGAATGAGCACTTTGTTCAGGCGCTATGGTAAGGGCTAGGAATACAAAACAGGTGAGGCACAGTCTCTGTCCCAAAGACTTCTCATTGTATTGGGGAAGAACAGTCCCCATATGAGCATGTGTATAATAAAGACATGCTTTGAGGGCTATGGGATCAGAGAGGAGACATGCAATAGTCAAGAGAGTTTCAGTTGAAAATGATAGAAACCCAACTCAAACTACCTTAATGAAAGAGAAGATTTATTGGGTTGTACGTCTGGTCCATTCTTAGCAACTCCATGGTAAATCTGACCTCCCCCCGAGACCTCACACTGGGTCTAGATCCCATCCTTGCTGATCAGCTTCAGCTCATGGTGGAGCCCAGAGTTTTTGAAGGGTTTCTGTGGAGGTACAATATGTTTTGTGACAAACCCACCTCTGGGCCACTGGGGAGTTGCTTTTGCTTGCCCATCTGCACCTAAGCACAGCCCCTGGTAACTAAAAAAGAGCCACAATAATTTTTTAAAAGAGGCTTTATAGTGCTTACAGTTACACAGAATGTATGTCTGGATATAGGGCTTCTACAAAGCCCTCTGCCTTCTCTCTTGATTCACCTTTTATCTTTGCTTCTCTATGTGTGTTGAATTAATTATTTCTATGTAAACAGGCTCTCTGTAAATGACAGTGTTGAGAGGTTGGGGTTGGAGATAATGTGGCAGTGATAATTGATATTCCAAAGAGTAACTGCTTTCAGAGAGAGAGAGAGAGAGAGAGAGAGAGAGAGAGAGAGAGAGAGAGAGAGAGAATGAATGGGAGTGAGAAAGAGTATTCCAGTTTAGAAAACTCTTGGAAAGGATGCCAACTGGAATAATAAGAAGTACTATGAGTGGCTCAATCTAGTGATAGTATAACCCTACATGAGGGAGGACAAGAGGGTGTGTGCTTGTGGGTGAGGGCACTGTAGATGGCAGCCCCATCAGAATTACATGGAATGGAGAGAAGTTCCTTGTCAGAAGAATACTGAACAAACAAAAACAAGAGATGTACAGGATGAAAGAATATTGGAGAAAACCTCCAAGAGAGATGCATTTTTGGCCCAACCTAGAACTTACTGTGATACAGATGCAAGAACACTGGATTTGTATTGAAAAGATTTTGGTGTCAATACCAATGCTGACTCTTATAAACTGTGTGATTGCTAATCACTAACCACTATGAGCCTATTTCTTTATCTTAAAATGAGGATGGTTCTATCAACTTTGTAGGGTTGAAGCAATGATAAACGTTATAACCATCTATATATTTTTGCTGACCTCAGATTTTTCTATATTCAGGTTGCTCCAAATAAATGGGACATTGGCAGCCAACTTCACTTCATTATACAAAGATCTTTGCTGCATTGGAGTTGTAAGGCTTTATTCTTTGGTATTAAATGTTTAATTGCCTATGCTAAGCATGTTAGTGGATAGAAATATTCTCAAAATATGATTTTGAGAATATTTTATTTTTAATTATTTCATTTTTTATACATTTATGACAATGCTTTTTATAGTGGTAGTTAATCTTTTAAATAAATCTTCATTTTCATTTGAGAGTGAGAGTTGATTCATTGGCTTTCAATACTACATTTTAATTTTTATGCTTTTTTTATTAAATGCTTTTGACTTTTATTGTTGTTCAAGTACAGTTTTATGCCTTTTCCCTCCACCCCTTTCCACTACCCTAGCCATCCCCACCTCCCTCCCATTTCCACCCCCTTGTTTTTGTCCGTGTGTCCTTTATACTTGTTCCTGTAAACTCTTCCCCCTTCCCCCCTCGTTTATCCCCTCCCCTCCAGTTACAGTCAGGTTGTTCTTTATTTCAATGTCTTTGGCTATATTTTGATTGCTTTTTTGTTGTTGTTGATTATATTCTAGTTAAAGATGAGATCATATGGTATTTGTCTTTCACCACCTGGCTTATTTCACTTAGTGTAATGCTCTCCAGTTTTATCCATGCTGTCACAAAGGGTAGGAGCTCCTTTCTTTCTGCTGCATAGAATTCCATTGTGTAAATGTACAATGCTTTTTTGACCCATTTGTTCACTGATGGGCACTTAGGTTGCTTCCAGCACTTGTCTATTGTAAATTGTGCTGCTATGAACAATGGGGGCACAGGTTTTTTTGGATTGGTGTTTCAGGGTTCTTAGAATATACTCCTAGCAGTGGAATCGCTGGGTCAAAAGGCAGTTCCATTTTTAGTTTTTTGAGGAAATTTCATATTGTTTTCCACAGTGGCTGCATCAGTCTGCATTCCCACCAACAGTGCACTAGGGTTCCCTTTTCCCCACATCCTCTCCAGCACTTGTTGTTTGTTGATTTGTTTATGATGGCCATTCTGACTGGTGTAAAGTGGTATCATATTGTGGTTTTAATTTGCATCTCTCTGATGGCTAGTGATACTGAACATCTTTTCATATGTCTCTGGAACCTCTGTATGTCTTCCTTGGAGAAGAGCCTGTTGAAAAGCTTTGCCCATTTTTTAATTGGGTTGCTTGTCTTCCTGGGGTGGAGTCATGTGACTTGTTTATATATTTTGGAGTCAAACCCTTGTCTGAATTATCATTGGCAAATATGTTTTCCACTACAGTTGGTTCTCTTTTCATTTTTATGCTGTTTTCTTTATCCATTCAGAAGCTTTTTAATTTGATAAGGTCCTATTCATTTATTCTTCCCTTTATGTCTCTTGCTGTAGGTGACATGCCAATGAAAATACTGCTGTGTGGAATATCTGAGATTTTTCTGCCTATGTTGTCCTGAAGGACTTTTATGGTGTCACAATTTATATTTAAGTCTTTTATCCACCTTGAGTATATTTTTTTGTATGGTGTAAGTTGGTGATCAAGTTTCATTTTTTTTCAGGTAGCTGTCCAGGTACCCCAACACCATTTATTGAGGAGGCTATTTTTAATCCATTTTATGCTTCTTCCCTTTTTTCAATTATTAATTGACTACAGAGACTTGGGTTTATTTCTGGGCTCTCTCTTCTGTTCCATTATTCTATGTGTCTGACTTGGAGCGTTTCCATTGAGAAGTCAACTGCTAGTCTTATTGGGACTCCCTTGTAGGTAACTTCCTATTTCTTCCTTTCTGCCTTTAAGATTCTCTCTTGTCTTAGAATTTTGCCATTTTAATTATGATGTGTCTTGAAGTGGGCCTCTAGGTCTCCCTTGATTGGGACTCTCTGTTCTTTCTGGATTTGTGTGACTTTTTCTGTCATCAAATTAAGCAAGTTTTCCATCATTACTTTTTCAAATAGGTTTTCTATCTCTTTCTCTTCTCCTTCTGGTATCCCTATTATACAGATATTATTATGTTTCATGTTGCCTTGCAGTTCCCTTACCATCTCCTTGTTATTGCTAAGTCTCTTTTCCTTTTCTTGCTCTTTCTGGGTGGTTATTTCTACCTTGTCTTCCAGCTCACTGATTTAATCCTCTGCTTTATCCAGCCTGCTTGTAATTTCTTCTAATGAGTTCTTTATTTCTGATGTTTTATTGTTCATTTCTTCCTGGTTTTTGTTTATGGTTTCTATTTCCTATTTCACACTGTTGTAGTTCTCACTCAGTTCCTTGTAGTTGTCTGTGAGTTCCTTCAGCATCTTTATAACCATTAATTTGAATTTTATATCTGATAGTTTACTTACCTCCATTGCATTTGGCTCTTTTAATGGAGAGTCTTCCATTCCTTTTGATTGCATGTTCTTTTTTGTCTCTCCATTTTATGTGACTCATTGTTTATTTCTGCTCTTTCTGATATTTTGCTTTGCTAGCTGTCTTTGTAAGGTGAACTTCTATGGTAGGAATTCTGTGGGGTTCAGGTGTATTGTCTTTTGGATCTCCTTGTCTGGATGCTCTAGGTTTGCTCTTCTTCTGTTTATGTGGGCTGTCTCACTGTACTTGTTTTTTTTTACCTTTGGGTGGTTCTTTTGTTGGTGGTTTCTCTCTTCCAGTGGTTATGATGTTACCAGCTCCCACATATTCTTATATGTGATCAGTGTTGGGGGGTAGGCAAAATAGATTAAGACAGTGGGAGAGTATTTTATGGGATTTAAAGTACCAGCAAGTAGAGAAGAGATAGGAGATTCTTTGGATAAGTATAGCCTTAACTGATATTTCACCCAACTAGCTACTTCATATGAAAGGTGAAAGAGAGATAAGACTCTTGTTAGAAGGGAGGAGAATTGTGAGTTGAATCCAGAAAACAGAGCACTTGTGCAAGGTTAGATGATGAGATATAGTGAAAGTAAAGGATAGAAAGTAGACATAGTGGGAGAGAGAATAGAGTTAACCACACAATAATAATGCTGAGGAATAAAGTGAAGTGGGCTAAGATTAGGGAGAGTTGCTGTGTAGTATGTACAATTATATGGAACAACAATTATTTACAATAGTATTAGAGCAACAATAATATGACAAGAAATCTATGATTTGTATAACCAGAGTAGAAAGTACATGATCAAGAATAGTGTGTTATTGGAGCACAAATGAATTGAAGGAAGGAAAATTAAAATACAATAAAGAAAGAATAAGAAAAACCAGTGAAACAATGCAATTCAACAGAGAAATGAAATAAGGAAAACTAAATATAAAGAGAAATTTTTAAAAGCCTAATAAAATATAAGTAGTAAAAATAATGAAAAGATAATAATAATACACATAAACAATAAAATGTCAGCTCTGTGGGATAGCAAAGTGACATTTGTCTCAGTTTCTCAATTTTTTGGAGTTAGCCTTGTGCTCCTCCTTTGGATCTGTCTCTGGACCCTTTGTAATGCTACATCTTATCTTACTTGGGGGAAGAAAAAAGAGAGAAGGGGAAGAAAAAAGAAAAAAAATAAGCCTCTTGCTGACTTTAAACCCATCAAGTGAGTGCTGCTGGTATTCCTGGATGCCACAGAAAGAGGGGGCTGGGCTTTGCTTTTCTTTCTTCCTATGGTTTTGAGAGGATAGGGACCAGATCTGGGCCACAATATTCATAGTTGCCCAGCCTCTGGTCTAGGTCCTCTGTGAGCTGCCAGGCTCAAATCAGCCACTCAGCCTCTGGGCGTGCAGTGTGAGACAAACTTAGGTGTGTGCTTCCATCTAACCAATCGGTCTTTGGTCCAGCACAACTGAAATCTCCCTTCAGGGTGAGCCAGCTGCTGCTTGAGTGTTCCTTACAAGGCAGCTACCTGCTGTTCATAACAAGTGCACAACTTTTCACCCAGCCCAACTTTCCAACCAGTCCAGAGACTATCTGAGTCAGGGTCCCACACAGCCCAACTCCTCCCTTCTCCAGGTGTTGCCCGGAACCCCAATTTCTCTGGTGCTGGCGTCCACAGTCCCAGTGGACATATACCACCTCTGTGTGTCTCCCACTTTGTCTGTATTCCTCCCAGCAACTTCTAGCATTCAGGTCCCTCCTTGTGTGGGGCTGCCCTCCCTGCTCCAGTAGGGAAAGGAGATGGTGATCTGCCTCTCCTCTCCATATCCTATGTCAGGTGTGGGTCAGGAGGCTGCAGTGGCCTAGGTCCCTGCGCAGATCCCAGGGACCTTACCATCCCAGGGCAATCTCCTCTCTCTGTTTTTCAATGTCCTCTACAATTTTTGGCCTCCACACTTCATATAAGCTGGGATTCTGTTGGCTTTTCACTCTGTTTCTCAGAAGATTGGCTAGGTGTTCCAGATGGGCACAGGGAGAACTGAGCTCTGCTCCCACCTACTTTGCCACCATCTTTCCACCACCCTTTCAATACTATATTTTTAAAAGAGCATATTTTGAAGCACCAGTGATTTTTTTTTAAAGTCTCTTTTGGGCCCTTGGAACATTGTTATTTTCAGCTGGAATTAGAGAACATTCCTAACATATTTCAAATAATTTTTTTAAGCAAGGCTGTAAACAAATGTATTACATTAAGTAAAACTACAATGGGGAAAGGGCCTTTGTGAACAACAGATAATGATATTTCAAGAACAATAGGGAATTATTCACTTCTAATATTCTCATTTTCATTCCTAGCAATAGGCATATACTTGCATGTCTCTCAATTCCTGTGTAGTTCTGTTAATCTCACTACTCAGTTTCTTACAATGATTCAGCTGATTTATTTCCCTCTTTTATTTTAGCTGCTAAAGATGCAATACAACCTCATACATTTGTTTCAGTTTCTCAGCTTTGATATCCAAGGTCATTAATACCCCCCAAATATTCCTGGCTTACATCACTCCTTTAAATGTTCTTTTTCTTGCCCAGTGAATTGTTATATAATTACATGGTGGCAGTAACAATATCATCTTATTTTTATAGTTTTAGGGTTAAGGATATAAAAACAAACTGACCTGAAAAAATGTTAAAAGATATTTGCAAAATATAAGAGATTACTACCATAGTTTATCAATATAAATGATATAGTATGTATATATTTAAAATAGAATTTTCTTAGTATAGCATTCAATAATATGTTTAAGTAAAATCATTATATTAATGTGTGACATGATGATTCTACATATACACAGAGTACGTCTTCTTTATGGAGAGTTAAAACAATTATGAAAGACTTATTTTTGCTACCCCCATTATAATCAGAAGTTTCCTATTGAATATTTTCATCTAAACTTATAGTGCTTGAGAAAATAAAAAAATTTTCAATGAGATTAACTCCCATACAATTCTCAATCTACTTATGGTTTGAGGTGTAATGTGGAGTAATAGTTAGGATGACCATTTGTTCCAATTTGCCAGGGACTGAGAGGGGGTTCCTGGGATCTCAGACCTTCAGTGCTAAACCCAGGAAAATTTTAGAAAAAACTGGCATACATTGGTACCTCTATGAGTAGTTTGGCCTCAATTCTTCATTCCTACCTCTTTGCATCCACATTTTTGCCATGACCTCATTATGGGCAATGCATACTCTAGTTCCCTAACTTTGAATTTGGCCATGTGATTTATTTTGTCAAAAATGTATGGCTAGAAGTGATAGTTCCAAAACTCTATGGGTGGATAGAAGTGATTGTATATTTTGACAAAAATATACGGGTAGAAGTGATAGTGATAGGTCTTGTGTCTTTCTGGTTTCTCTCTTGTGTTTCTTACAAAGAAATGTTCTACAATAGGCCCACGAAACAGTGAAAGACCTGGACTAGAGCCACTTAAACAGACACATAGACTTGCATTGAAAAGCAGAGTTGCTCAGATGAGTTCAGCCTAAATCAGCAGAACCCCAAGCAACCCACAGATTTGTGAGCAGAAAATGTCTGTTATAATGCCACTGAGACTTTGTGGTTATTTGTTGTACAGTATTATTGCAACAAAATCTAATCGATACAAATGATAATAAGTACTTATTCAGTAAATATTTATTCAAGTGCTACTATGTGCTAGGCACTGAGATACAATGACAAACAAGAGGGCTGGAATATAAGTTCTCATGGAACTTATAGTTTATTGTTGTGGTCCCTGAAACCCTGTCAATATGGTCTGCAAGGTTGAAGTTGTTTTCATAATAATACTAAAATATTATTTGCACTTATGATAAAAACACAATGCTGGGTATAACTGCTGGTATCCTGACACAAATCAAGGCAAGGGCACCAAACTGTGGGAATAGTCATTGTATTCACCACCATCATGGACATTGAGCTAAAAAATGCCAGTCTGTATGACACAGTGGACATTCACATGAGGCACCTGGGTTGCATGTTAAGATATGATGAAGTAGTTTGTCACTCATTAGATAAAAGTCAAATTCCTGTCACACGACATGCTCAAGATGTACTTAGGTCAAAATAAACATTTAAATACAAGAAACAAACCAGTTACCAGAAGGAAATAAAGAGGCTATATTTTTATAGCCCTGACTTGGAACACTTCTCTCTCAGCAATGCACCAAGTATGGAAAACACAGGGATCTCAGCTTTTCTTTTATACAGTTTGGTATTGTTTTCATTTTTATGAGGATTTTTAATAATAAAAATAATAAAGCCAACCCAATTAAGTAAACAAAGTAAGTCTATGCCAGCATTCTTCTTAACACATTGCAGCATAGGTTTCATTGGTGTCATATGAAGAATGAACAAGTTTTGAATGCAATTATCACACAACTGATGATAGTTTAACAGTAAATCTCATCAGAAAAAAAAGTATTGACAATCTGAGATCCTTGGCATCATTTGTCATCAAAGTCAGCATTTAATCCCCTAAAAAGTAATGGCTCATTATGTAAATTATGCAATTTCCTTAGATTTGCTAGAGGACTAGGATTTTAAAAAGTGCATGACAGTTTATTAAGACCAAAATCAGAGAGTAAACAAAATCTTATGGTGCTCTGGTTGCAACAGTCAATTGTTAACAGCTACCCTTAATATTTTTCAGACCTAAAGTGTCTTCTTGAAGTATGATGCCAAATCCTATGGCTTCAAATTAACTCTTATTAGAGAACCACGCAAAGATTATTTTTGAGTGGCTGCCCACAAAAATGGGAAGGATATGAGTCAGGTTTTTAGGTTTTCACAGGGCCTCTGCTGGCAAATACTGTGTCTTTACAGGAATTAGTGAAGGCATCTGTCCCATTAGAAAAATTAGCAAAAGTTTCCGCTTCTGGGTGGAAAAATTAGAAAAGGACACCCCTTCCTCTGGGTGGATGCAGTGAAGTGTTAGCTGTACTCATGCTTCCCTGAGCTCTCACGGCTGGCCACCCTTTGGGAGCACACAACCTGGCCATCTATGAGTTCCAAATCTTCACAACACAAACTGTGCTTCTTGCTGTCTGGTCACAGAATTAAACTTTAATGAAGCAATAATAAAAAAATATGCACACATGTTGCATAATTCCTCTTTGAATTATTTGTGGTTGAAGTCTCATTTGGACATCTGGCATTTGAGACAGAATGCTAAAACATTATCATCTTAAGGCTCTGTCCTTTATTATATTAGAGTGGGGGTCAGCAAACAAGGGCCCATAAGTCAAATCTGGTTCACTGTCAGTTTTTGTAAAAAAATTTTTATTGAAACACAGCCCTACTCATTCATTTATGTACTATCGAGGGCTGTTTTCTGTCTACAACAGCAGAGTTGAGCAGTTGCAACAGAGACCATATAGCTCAAAAACTTAAAACATCTAGTATCTGGCCCTTTGGAGGAAGTCTGCTGACCCCTGTATTAGATCGCCAAATGGCACTATCTCCATCATACTGTGTCCATCTTTTGCCTAAATGTCCTTAATGAATTGCAATTTAGTGTTAATCCCTTAGCATGAGTTATGTACTAAATACCCAGGTCTATCAAATCTCCTTTAAAATGTTAACTTTTAACCTCAAATGAAGTTCAGCCTCAAGGTTTCTGTGAAACTACTTGGATTTGTACAAAAGCAAGGATTCAGTAAGGCGATATTCGTTAGATTACCTAGCATCTCATAATAAAAGAACTCAGGTCACAAGTTCCTCCATCGAATCATGGAAGGAAAAAGAGTGTCTTTGCAGACAAATTCATTCATCGTCTTGTTAGGACAAACAGAACTATGTGTAATTCAACTTCATCTGTTACATGGCTACAGGAACACTCAGAGCTAAATTTAGGACTCACCTAAAGTAATTTCTTGATCTCTTATAACACTAACTCTACTAAACTATCTCTTGTTCTGTTTTCATTTTTAAATGTCCTGTTTTATACTGTTGTATTGCCCTATTCCTTTGTGAAAGAAGAAAGTCTATAAGTCTTATATTATCATCATCTTGGCTCAGTGGCCCTCCTACCAACAACAGTGGTATAGGGAAAGGACATGGGTTTAGTGCCAGCCAGACTAGGGTTCAAATCTTAGCTCTGCTCCTTCCTAACCCCAGGCCCTCAAACAATTCATACAACATCTCTGAGTCTAAGTTTATTTATGTATAAAATGAAAAAATAACACCTATCATGCAAGATTGCCAGGAGGATTAGAATGACTACATGTAAAGTGCCTTTGAGATTTTACTGTACCATGTTTTCCTCCAGGACATGTTTATATATTAAATATTTACTGATTTTTATTCTAAACATTTTATTTTTTAAAGATTTTGTTTATTTATTTTTAGAGAGAGGGGAAGGGAGGAAGAAAGAGAGGGAAAGAAACATCAGTGTGTGGTTGCTCCTCATGTGGCCCTCACTGGGGACCTGACCTGCAGCCTAGGTGTGTGCCCTAACTGGGAATTGAACTAGAGATCCCTTGGTTTGCAGCCCATGCTCAAGTCACTGAGCTACACCAGCCAGGGCTAATTTTTATTTTAAACATTTAAAGAGAACTTGAGACACTTTTGAAATGGCTTGTTAGGACAAATAGAACTATGTATAATTCAGCTTTGAGATGAGATCACAGAGCCACTTGATTACCATAGTGTTATATGAGAACTGTTCTTTGACAACAAAATGACATTTTGTTATACCCAAATATTATAAAAAATAATTATTTTTATTTAATAACTAAAGCTATTTGTAATATTCTTTACAAATGGGCTTTAGTGATGGCTTTGTTATCTATCAGATCATCAGAACCACCAAGAAAACTTTCTATTGCATAATCATGTTTATGATCTTAAACTGGCATTTGGCAAATGGAATAAACAAATAATTTATTCAAAGCATTTTTCCACATAACATTTAAAAATTCATCTTTTAAATGACATTGTTTATAACATTAGAGCCTCAATTTACAACTGAATGTTCAAATTACATGCAAGGCAAATCAAAGTGTATCAGATCCAAATTGTGACAAAAAACCCTGAGTGTTTTGACAACAAAAATTTAGATAAGACTTACCTGAAAAATGTACAGAATAGCACACTCATGAGCTTCATGGTGCTTATCACCTCTTATCCTAAAAATAATATATAATTAAAATCAGACACTAGTACAGACAGAAAATATAAAAGAAAAAGAGAATAAACTTATCCAATTCAAACATCAGTTTTATTTTATTGCAAAGAGCTTTGGAATAAAATAGTCTCAAGTCACAAATCTGAAAGAAAAATGTTCTTTTTAGATATCACACATTTACCACAGTAAAAAAGGTGCTGTTTTTGACTACTTATTGCTGCTTATCAGTTTCAAATGCATAGGTGTATGAAATGTTAACATATACACAATTGGCTTCCTCTAGCCAGTTCTTTAACTTACAGTAAATCAGGGTCAGTCGTTAGATGAGGAAATACTCCTGCTTGGGTGGTACCTTGTAGAAAGGGCAGAATTCAGAGTGCTGTATGACCAACAACTGTCCCTTGCTTTGACCATCCCAGTTCTGTCCTCATTCCTAGAATATCTTGAAGCCTCTCTTTCTCTCCTCAGTTTCTTACTAGGAATAAACTCAGAGGTTCTTCTTCCTAGGGAAGCAGTATGCTCTCCAGGTCAGACCCTGCTCCTGAGATAATGTTTGTTGCCAAATTAAATCCAGGCCACCCACTTATAAATTTTAGGTCAATAACAAATAATTTTTCAGTGTAAGTATTTGAGATGAACTTATGCTACAAAATAATTCATTGTTGATCTAAAATTCAAATTTAACTGGGCATCTTGTATTTATATGTGCAAAACCTTGGCCCCTGGCTGGAGTGGACACTTAGGGGATGACATTTTCATTCTGGCCACTGGTGGAGAATTAAACACTAGTTTAACACAAAACCTAATGACTAAAAACAGCATGAAACAGAACTTCCAGAATAGTAACAAATTTTCTCTAGTATCAGTGCAAACCTTCAACAAAGGATGGGCTGGGGTTTTTTATAATAAAAATGACAAAAAGGGCCCAGTTGGTTGCTTGGGGGGCATTAAGAAATATACTTACTTATTTCTTTTAGATTTTGAACACGTAAAACCTTCATGTGACTATTACAATATGGCAAAGTGAATTAACTTTAATTTATCTCATTTACTCTGCGCCACTGTTTGTCACATTCCTGCCATCATTAGATAATTGACAAAGAGGACTTCTCGTATTTGTGCATTAGCAAACTTCCTTTTGCCTCATCCCATCCCTTTCTTTCTTCTCTGAAGCCTGCAGAGGAACTGCATGTGCACAGATTCTGCCTTAAGATGAAGGAAGACCTACAAGGGGAGGGCAAGAGTTCAGAGAGAACAGTTGGGACTTGGCTGTGTCCTGTTGTTTTCTATTCTGTGCTTATTACATCAGTTCCCAGGTATTAAGTGTCACAGTGTCACAGCCAATCATATTTTCTTTTTCCAGAGTTCTTGGTTCATCATTTGGGGGATTAGAAGTTTGTTTATGTAAGTGCCCTTCCCTACAAATGGAAAAACATTCTCAAATGTATCACCCATTGAAAACAGCCCAATGCTGTAATGGAATGCTTTATTGGAACCTCCATTTGATCTTTTCTAATTCCATATTCAAAAGACATTTAGAAATGTGTTTTCTTGTTCGTATTTGAAATAGTTAATGCAGTTCCATTGTTTGGATATTCTTTTTTCACAGGTTCACTCCATTTTATTATAATGAATTCATTTAAGTGCTTTTGTTTTATAATTGTGTGGAATTTGGGGATAATTTATTTAAAGCTGTATACCCCATAAATAAATTACTTTCCTTTTGCTGCCAAAGTTTAACTGGCTCCATTGAAGGGGGGGCGGGTAAAGAAAAAAAAGCTGCAGAGAGGATCTAAGATATCAATGAAGTACATGGAAACTACACTAACCTCCTTCCAGGACAAAACTGGAATTACAACTAAATTATAGAAAACTCATCCTGAATAACCAACTGAACACTGGCTGGAGAGAAGCCTGGCTAGTACTTAACAGAAGAAACCACATTATTACATAAGGACTGGTAGGAAGTGAGGAGGTGCAAGAGGGCTGGCTGGGCTTTGACTGGGAGCAACTTAAGTTCCAGAGGGATAGTTCAGCAGTTGAGGATGTTCCGCCTGAGAAGTGTAAACTCTAAACACCAAGCTGGGCTCCCTAGCCTACGGCACCAGAACAGGGAAAGGAATTCAAACAACATTCACTTGTGAAAAGCAGTGAGATTTCTGTCTGCCAAGGAGAGATGAATAGGGATGCAGAGAACCTCTTAAACAGCTTAAACTCACAAAATTTCTTTTCCAACCACTTTCCCTGGGCTCTGGAAGAGGGAAGGTAGAGCAGACTACAGCCTCTTGGGGAGAAACTGGTGTTGGTGGCTCTGGGGAGAGAGCTGAAGGGTCAGTCACCAGGATCCCTGTGCTGACTCATTCCCCACACTATAGAATCTGTCTTTCTCAGGCAGAAGACACCCATCCATGCAGCATCAGCCTGGGGGAAGCAATAGATCCATCTGCAGAAATCCTTCTTGCCCTACTTGGTGGAATTTAAGATGGACTACTAAGGAGCTCAGATGGAGGCTCTCTCAATGATTAAGCCTAACAGAAAGCCCGCAGGCAAAGGCTGACCTCTAGGAGCTTAGAGATTTTAGCTGACCATTCTCCATGGCTGGTACTTGGAAGAGCCAGCCTTGATGTGCAGCTTGGTTCTTTCTACATATACTCATGCCCAACAGAGGAAGCCACAAGCTGAGGATCACTGATGGCCCCACACAGGTTGCCCAGAGCCAGTCACAGGCAGTATCTGACATAGGGCTACACCAGAGTCTTTGAAGTTCTACCTAATACATAGAAAAAAACAGAAAGAGATGGCCAATGTGGGAAGACAAAGAAATGGCCTCCAAAAGAAAGAACAAGAGAATTCTCCACAAGAATTACAGGAAATAAAGTCAAGCAATTTATTAGATATAAAGTTTAGAGTAATGGTTATAAGGATATTCAATAACACAAAACAAGACATAGAAACCATTAAAAAAGACCAGTCAGAAATAAAGAATGCACTACCTGAAATAAATAATACACCGGAAGAAATAAACAGTAGGTTAGAAGAAGTAGAGGAATCAGCAATTTAGAAAATAAGGTAGAAAAAAACACTCAAGCAGAGCAGCAAAAAGAAAGAAGAATTAAAAAATGAAGAGCATTTAAGAAAACGTTGGGACAACATAAAGCACAATGGCATTAGCATCATGGGGGTGCCAGAAAGAGACGAGAATGAGAAAAGGATCAAGAACCTATTTGAAGAAATAATGAATCAAAACTTCCCTAACTTGGTGAAGGAAAAATACACGTAAGTCCAGGAAGTGCAGAGTGTTTCAAACAAGATGGACACCAACAGGTCCACGCCAAGGCAAGCCATAGTTAAAATCACATAGCTTAGCCCTGGCTGGTGTGACTCAGTGGATTGAGCATGGGCTGCAAACCAGAGTCACCGGATCGATTCCCAGCCAGGGCACATGGCTGGGTTGCAAGCCAGGTCCCCAGTGGGGAACATGTGAGAATCAACCACACATTGATGTTTCTCTCACTCTCTTTCTTCCTTCCACTCCCTCTAAAAATAAATAAATAAAATCTTAAAAAAATATATTAAATTTAAAAAATAATAAAATCACATAGCTTAAAAAAGAGGACAGCATATAAAAAGCCACAAGAGACAAGCAATTAGTAATCCACAAGGGAGCTACCATTAGAAGATTATCTGATTTCTAAACAGAAGCATTTCAGGGCAGAAGTGAAATATTCAATCCAGATTGAATATTCAAGCCAGACTGAAATATTAAATCCTGAATATTTCAGGATTGGCCTGAAATATTCAAGATGATGGAAAATAAGGACCTACAATCAAGGCTACTTTACCCAGCAAGGCTATCATTTAAAGTAGAAGGTAAAGGACTGGGGGAGGGGAAATTGGAGGGAGGGGGGAGACAGGGCGAGGGGGGGTGGGATGGGAGAAATAGATTAAAAAAATGTACTTGAAAAGTAACTAAATAAAATTTATTATTAAAAAATAAAATAAAATAAAGTAGAAGGTAAAATAAAGAACTTCCCAGATAAGAAAAAACTTAAGTAGTTTGTTACTACTAAACTTGTATTGCAACAAATGTTAAATGGCTTGCTTCAAGAAGGAAAAAAAAAGAAACAGAGAAAAATAGTTTAAAAGTGAAATGGCAATAAGTATAACTCTGTCACCAATCACTTTAAATGTAAATGGCTTAAATGTACCAATCAAAAGACATAGTGTAGCTGAATGAATAAGAAACCAAGACCCATATATATGTTTTTTCCAAGAAACCTGTATCAGAGCAAAAGATACTCACAGACTAAAAGAAAAGGTATGGAAAAAGATTTCATGTAAATGGAAAAGAAGAAAAAGTTGGGGTAGCAATACTTACAGCTAATAAAATAGGCTTTAGAACCAAGGCTATCATAAGAGACAAAGAAGGACACCACATAATGATAAAGGGAGCAATTCAACAAGAAGATATAACCATAATAAACATTTATGCACTCAACATAACAGCACTTAAATATATAAAACCAATCTTTATGGGCAAAAAGGAAGAGATCAACAGAAATACAGCCATCCTACAGGTTTTTAATAGCCTATTAATGCCAATGTATAGATCTTCCAGACAGAAAATCAACAAGGAGACAATGGCCTTAATTGGCACAGTAGATCAAATTGATTTAATTGATATATTCAGGGCATTAAATGCCAAAGCAGCATAATATACATTCTTTTCAAGTGAGCACGGAATATTTTCTAGGATAAACCACATGTCAGGGTGCATAACAAGCCTCAATAAACTTAAGAAGATTGAAATCATATCAAGCATCTTCTCTGACCATGGTGCTATGAAACTAGAAATCAATCACAAGAAGAAAGCTAAAAAATAAACACAGATATGGAAGCTAAATAACTAATTATTAAACAATGAATGGGCCAACAATGAGGTCAAGGAGGAAATCAAAAGATACCTTGAAACTAATGAAAATGAGAACACAACAACCGCGAATTCATGGCACACAGGGAAAACAATCCTGGGAGGGAAATTTATAGCATTACAGGCCCATTTCAAGGAACAATAAAGTTTAAAATAAACAATCTAACTTTATACTAAAGGAACCTGAAAAAAAACAACAAAGCCCAAAATGAGTAGAAGAAATGAAATAATAAAGATCAGAGTAGAAATAAAGGAAATAGTGTCTGAAAAAACAATAAAATGGATCAATGAATCCAAGAGCTGGTTCTTTGAACAGGATTGATAAACTTTTAATCAGACTCATCAAGGAAAAAAGAAAGAGTACTCAAATAAGTAAAATCAGAAATAAAAGAGGAGAAATAACAAATGACACCAAATAAATACAATGGATCATAAGAAAATATTACAAACAACTCTATGCCAACAAATTGGACAACCTTGAGGAAAGGATAAATTCCTAGAAACATACAATCTCCCAAAACTAAATCAGGAGGAATCAGATAATTTGAATAATAGACCAATTATGCATAGTGAAGTCGAAGCACTAATCAAAAAACTACCTACTGCCCTGGCTGGTGTAGCTCAGTGGATTGAGCACAGGCCTGCGAACCACATGATTCTGGTTTGATTCCCAGTCAGGGCAAGTGCCTGGGTTGCAGGCCAGTTCCCAGCAGGGGACTCATGAGAGGCAACCATACATTGATATTTCTCTCCTTCCCTTCCCCTCTAAAGATAAATAAATAAAATCTTTAAAAAAAACTACCTACAAATAAAATTCTTCAACTGGATGGCTTCACAGGGGAATTTTACCAAACATTCCAAGAAGAACTAATACCTCTGCTTTGTAAATTATTTCACAAAACTTAGGAGGAGGGAAGTCTCCCAAACTCATTTTAGAAGGCCAGCATTATATTAATTCCAAAACCAGATAAAAATACACACACAAAGAAAATTATAGGCTAATATCCCTGATGAACAGAGATGCTAAAATCCTCAACAAAATATTTGCAAGCCATATACAGCAATACATCAAAAAGATCACGCATCATGATCAAGTGGGATTTATTTTGAAGATGCAAATTGGTAAAACATTCACACATCAATAAATGTAAAATACCACATAAATGAAATGAAGGATAAAAACCACATGATCATATCGATAGATACAGAAAAAGCATTTGATAAAATCCAGCACCCATTTATGATAAAGTTTGTAAGCAAAGTAGGAATAGGAGGAACATAGCTAAACATAATAAAGGCCAAGTATGACAAACCCACTGTCGGCATTATGCTCAACAGGCAAAAACTGCAAATGTTCTCTTAAGATTCTAAACAAGACAGGGATGTCCACTTTCACCTCTCTTATTCAACATACTACTGAAAGTCCTAGCCAAAGCAATCAGACAAGAAGAAGAAATAAGAGGTATCTAAATTGGAAAGGAAAAAGTAAAATTTTCATCTGTAGATGACATGCTACTGTATATAGAGAACCCTAAAGTTTCCACCAAGAAACTACTAGAACTGGTAAGTGAATTCAATAAAGCATCAAAATACAAAATTAATATTCAGAAATCAGTTGCATTTTTATATGCCAATAATGAACTATCTGAAAGGGAAAATAAGAAAACAATCCCATTCACAATTTCCTGAAAAAGAATAAAATACCTATGTATAAACTTAACCAAAGATGTAAAGATCTGTACTTTGAAAATTATAAGACACTGAAGTAATAAAGAAGGTATCAATAAGTGCAAGCATGTACTGTGTTCATGGATAGGAAGAATTAACATCATTAAAATGTCTACACTATCCAAAGCAATCTATAGATTCAACACAACTCCTATCAAAATTCCAATGATGTATTTCACAGAACTAGAACAAATATTTTAAAAATTTATATGGAACAACAGAAAGCCCCAATTAGCAGCAGTGATCTAGCAGCAGAGAAAGAAGAAGAAAGTTGGAAGAATCATGGTACCTGATAACAAACTATAGTATAAGGCCCTAGTAATCGAAACAGCATGGTACTGGCATAAAAACAGACACAAAGGTCAATGGAACAGAATAGAGAGCCCAGAAATAAACGTACACCTTTAGAGTCAGTTAATATTTGACAGAGCAAGCAAGTACATACAATGGGCTGAAAATAGTTTATTCAATAAATGGTATTGGGAAAATTAGACAGATACTGCAGAAAAATGAAACTAGACTGCCTTTTTTTGCCCACAACAATAAATTTAAAGTGGACTAAAGACATAAATGTTAGACCTGAACCCATAAAATTCCTAGAAGAAAACACAGGCAGTAAAATCTCAGACATTGATTGTAGCTATATTTTTTCTGATATATCTCCTCAGGCAAGGGAAGCAAAAGAAAAAACAAACAAATGGGACTACCTCAAACTAAAAAGATTTTGCAAAGCAAGTAAAACCATCAACAAAATAAAAAGACAACCCATTGTCTCCCTTTGAATGGGAGGACACATTCACTGATACATCTGATAAGGAGTTCATATAGAAAATGTATAAAGAACTTAGAAAACTCAATACAATCCCCCCAAACAATCCAATTAAAAAATGAGCAAAGGACCTGTATAGATACACTTCTCCAAAAAGGACATACAGGTGGCCAATACACATATGAAAAGAAGATCAACATCACTAGTCATCAGAGAAATGCAAATTAAAATCACAGTGAAATATCACCTCACACTGGTCATAATAGCTATTATCAATAAATCAACAAACAACAAGTTCTGGTGAGAATGTGGAGAAAAAAGAACCCTCATGCACTGCTGACAGTTATGCAGATTGGTGTAGCCACTGAGGAGAGCAGTATGGACTTACCTGAAAAAATAAAAAATGGGCCCAGGTTGGTGTGGCTCAGTGGATTGAGTTCTGGCCTGTGAACCAAAGGGTCTCTGTTTTGATTCCGAGTCTAGGGCACATGCCTGGGTTGTAGTCCTGGTCCCCAGTGTAGGGCATGTGAGAGGCTACCACACATAGATGTTTCTCTCCCACTCTTTCTCCTTCCCTTGTCCATTCTGTGCAAATAAACAGAATTTTTTTTAGTTAAAAATGGAACTGCCTTATGACCCAGTGATTCTACTTCTGGGGATTTATCTGAAGAAACTCAAAATGCTAATTCAAAAGAACATAAGCACCATTATGTGCATTGTGGTGTTATTTACAATAGGCAAGATTTGGAAGCAGCCCAAATGCCCATTACTAGATGAGTAGGTACAACAATTATGGAATATTTACACAATGGAATACTACTTGCCTATAAAAAAGAAAAATGTTTACCCTTTGCAATAGCATGGATAGACCTGGAGAACATTATGCTAAGTGAAATAAGCCAGTCAGAGAAAGACAAATACCGTAAGATTTAACTCATACGTAGAATCTAATGAACAAACTGAACTAACAAGCAAAGTAGACACAGACTCAAAAAGGCAGGCTGACAGCTTGAGGGCATGGGTGTTAGGGAGCAGAGGGATTAATCAAAAAAAAAAAAAGAACTCATGGACATGGACTATGGTTATTGATTGCAAGGGGGAAGAGAGTTAGTGGAGGTGGAAGAGGGTATAAAGGGGATAAATGGTAAATGAAATATACAATAAAAATATAAAATAAAATTTTAGAAAAAGATGAAGATACAGCTTTTGTTAAAGTGAGGAGAAAAAGTACACCAATTCTGTTCAAAGGGGACTTTTAATAACCATAGTGACTACACAAAAGTGGACAAAAGGCATTTTAGGAGTAGATAAAAGAATTGGTAAACAATCATACTTCCAACACAGAGAATGCATTATTTCCTCATTTAAAATAAGAAGCAGAAAATCAGAAGAACTAGTTTTCATTACAAGAAAGAAAGCAGAGGTTGGGTTTTATTTTCTACATTTGCAGTATTTATAGAAGCCATCTTTTTAATTAGCTATATTTTTAAAAATAACCCTATGAATCAGCTTTTAAGACTTTGAAAACTAAATAAAAAGAGAAAAAGCTCAGGTCTATGTAATTTGCACATTTAATTATATGAATAAACTTTGTTTAGAGAATATTTACAAACTGCTTTCTTCTAATACCTAAGAATAAGGGAAGATTTCATATGCCCTTTATTTGGCAAGTTGTTTTAACTGTAAATATCTTTGTGGTAAAAATAATAGAGTCAATCATTTTCATAAACCATGTTACTTGATGGATGTCCAATGTATAACCCTGGCATGCTGTTATGACAAAAGACATAGATGACATTTCTGATGAAATTGTGCACCAAAGAGCTCAGTGTACCAAAATTATGAGGATTAAAAAACAAGTTAAATGCAATTGAGAGATTTAGTGTGCTTCTTCAGAGGGGTATGTGTAAACTGTTTCTAATGAAGGAGAAACAAAGAAGAAATTGTGATCTGTGGTTGTAGTAATGAGACACTTTTTAGTTGATTCTTACAATGTGAAAATGAAACATCATCCATTCTCCAGTTAAGAAGATAATTAATGAGCCACTCATTTCTAAATGAGTGCTTATGGAATGAAAAAACCCCTTGAATTTCAAAAGAGAAATCTGGTTATGATATAGTAGGCAATTAAAAGAGCATGAGCAGAGTAGGAACTCTAGGTCAGATATGGAAAGTCACCAGGGTGGGGGGACTTCCACCAAGATGGAGGCGTAGATGGAAGCACTGTACCTTCTCGCACAACTAAGTTTAAAAACAACAAAGTTTTAGCAACAAAAATGCAGCCAAGCCACAGAAAATTGAACTACGCGGAAGTCTGACAACAATGAACCCTTCAGTCAAACTGGTAAGAGGGGAAGAGCCAGCAGCAGAGTGGGGTCAGGCAGGAAATATCCACCAGACCTACCCGGGTGTGTGACCCAGGTGTGCCAGCAGATCCCAGGTGTGGAGAAGTGGGCAACCAACTAAGGGCTCAAGGCATTGGACCCACTGAGGGCTAATCATGGTCACACATTCATGCGCAGATAAACTGGTGAAGGAGCTAGCAGTGGTGAGACAGACCACTCAGGCCCCAGTGGTGAGAAGCGGCAGAGAGAGCCACCGTTGTCCCTCTCTGACCCTGCCCCCACATACAGCGTCACAAAACAGCAACCTGGGTGGCCCCGCCCTGGTGAACAACTAAAGCTCTGCTCCTCATGGTAACAGGCAGGAACAGATCAAAACATGGCTCAAGAACAACTCAGAGCCCCAGAGCCAATAAATCTAAGTGATGAAGAAATAGCCAAACTTTCAGATGCACAATTTAAAACACTGGTGATCAGGATCCTCACAGAACTGGTTTTTAGTCACAAATGAGAGGAACATATGAAGACTAAACTAATTGAAATGAAGGGAAATACACAGGAAACCAAGAGTAATGGAAAGGAAACTGGGACTCAGATCAAAGTAGTGGACCAGAAGGAGGGAAAAAATGACCAAACAGGAAAATATGAAGAAACAAGAATTCAAAAAAATGAGGAGAGGCTTAGGAACCTTCAGGACATCTTTAAATGTTCCAACATCCGAATTATAGGGGTACCAGAAGGGGAAGAGGAACAGCCACCAGTGGAAAACTTATTTGAACAAATAATAAAGGAGAATTTCCCCAATCTGGCAAAGGAAACAGACTTTCAGGAAATCCAGGAAGCTCAGAGAGTCCCAAAGAAGTTGAACCCAACAAGGAACACACCAAGGCACATCATCATTACATTAGCCAAGATTAAAATGAAGGAGAGAATCCTAGAAGCAGCAAGAGATAAGGGGACAGTCACCTACAAAGGAGTTCCCATCAGACTGTCAGCAGATTCCTCAAAAGAGACCTTACAGGCAAGAAGGGGCTGGAAAGAAGTATTCCAAGTCATGAAATCCAAAGACCTACAGCCAAGATTGCTCTATCCAGCAAAGTTTTCATTTAGAATGGAAGGGCAGATAAAGTGCTTCTCAGATAAGATCAAGGAGTTCATCATCACCAAGCCCTTATTATATGAAATGTTAAAGGGACTTACCTAAGAAAAAGAAGATAAAAATACGAACAGTGAAAGGACAGCAAACTCACAGTTATTAAGAACCACACCTAAAACAAAAGCAAACTAAGAGGACAGCTAGATCAGGAGCAGAACCATAGAAATGAAGATCACATGGAGGGTTAGCAACAGGGGAGTGGGAGAAGGAGAAGGGGGGAGAAGGTACAGAAAATAAGTAGCATAGATGGTAGGTAGAAAATAGATAGGGGGGAGGGCAAGAATAGTAGGGGAAATATAGAATCCAAAGAACTTGAGACACATGGTCATAAACTAAAGGGGGGAATAGCGGGGGCGGGGGTTGCAGGGTGGAGGGGAATGAAGGGGGGAAATAGAACAACTGTAATGGCATAATCAATAAAATATATTTTAAAAAAAGATTAAAAAAAAAAGAAAGTCCCCAGGGTGGAATGCCTAGGGTGCCTAGAAACAGACAATTGTAGGGTAATCCCAGGATGATCTTTCCTTCCCTAGCATATTGTTGGTCATGTGTTTCAAACCCTCCCCTGACCTTTCCTCCCCTGGTATGTTGCTAGTCATGTGGTGGAATCCCTTAGAAAAGGAACTTGGGGGTGGGGCTGGAGAATAGCCTCAGGTGACTCCTATACAAAGCCCTTGCATGACCACTCCACTCAGCCTTAAGTCCTCAGGACAATGAGGTTCTGACATATATCGAATAATCTTGGGAACAAAGCCTCAGGTCTGTTTACCACAGAGTCGGAGTTTTGGTCAAACTAAAGATGACATTTAGGCTTCATCTGAAGCCTTAGGCCCAGAAAAGCAGCAAAACCAGGCAGGGAAATGCCATATCTGACATCAGGACCAGATGCAATGACTGATGACCCCTTATCCTAGAGCTGACCAATCAGTACACATAACAACCCCGAAACGACACATCTGAAAAGCTGATATATATTCTATTGAGGTCCACCCCTGAGTCTTCCAGATAAAGACTCTTAGACAGAGGATCCAAGTGTGCACTCTTTCTCTGTCTGGAGAATGTCCATGCCTTTCCTCGTGTCTTTCCCCCAGGTGCATCTGTTTTGCCTCCCAACCCTGGCCCCACTCCCCCATTAAGCTTCAAGGGCACTTATTTTTCCACTGTAACTTGTCTTTTGAGTCCACACACCCAGATGGCTCACTCCTTTCACATCTCATTTCTTTTACCCCTGTAATTTTCTAAATAAACTTTTTCTTGTATTTGAGTCTTGGCTCTGAATTCTTAGTCAAAATGGAAGGACTAGGGTGTAACATTTTCGTGTTGTTTACTGTTAACATTCATATGCTTGAAAGAATATCAAGTCAAAAATAATCCCATTAATGTTTAAATTTGACTTCTTATTTTTCAATGAGCTGTAATACATGCAGAGCACATATGTGGGTGCCACACCCATTATGATTAATACTTTTAGTAAAGTAGGAAGAAACAGGAATACTGCTTCTTTTAATTCCTTTGCTATACACTTTCTTTTGGACAATGTCAGATGGATTGTAAATGTGGATGCCCTTCCAATACCTGCCACGGCTTCAAGGTGAATCTTCAGGCTGGCGTTCTACCTTAGAGTTCGTACAAAGAAGCAGCTGTCTGAAATGAGGAAGGGATTTGGAAAAAATGTCAGCAGAACAATCAGACATCAAGCTTTGGTTCCTTACCTGTCAATTTCACGTACTAGCATGGATGATCTTTAATGATGATAATAGCTAACATTTATTGAGTGCCAACTACCTGCTGAATACTTTATTTGAATTGTCTTCTTTAATCCTTGTCACAAACTTTTGTGGTAGGAACTGTTCTTACCAACTACTTACCCCTACTCCACCAACCACCTCCATTTACAAATGAGGAAACCAAGTTCCTTCTCTAAGATCTGTGGACTAAAAGGGGGCACATGTGAAGCCTAACAAGCTCAGGGGAATTCTGCTTGGAGTCTTATAAACACAGATACCTAAAGTAACCACATAAGATGGTGTGAAATGAAAACATTCTAACTAAAACCAGTTTATAGCAAATAGTCATGTTCTTAGGCAGCATTTTTCCTTAACAAAAGCCATTCTTTACCTTTATTGAGCCTGTATATTGTCTTTTTGCATCTATGATAACATACCTTTGGAATGTCAAAGTAATTTCTTCTTTCCAGGACCCCTCAAAGCACAGGCACTGCTCTGCAGAGAGCACAAATCCTCTCATTGTTCTTTTTATTGTGTTGTTGACTATTAACTATTCTGTATCCACCTAAAAAAAACTATGTATACATATACATTTTTTTTTACACAATCCCAGAGGTTTCCCTGTTTTGCTTCTTCCTGCCTCCATAATGTATCACTAATGGTTTTTATGTAACCTACTTACATCTCTTTTGGTTGTAATGTACAAAATCAGATGCATAATTGCCATTCTCTGGAGCATTTTCTCAATCCATTGAGGTTTTGCTTTTGAGCCATTCTTGGTGCAAATAAACTCATAAAAATTCTCTACGGTTTGAATGTTTTTTTACATTGACAGATCTTACAGCTGACATGGGCAGAATTCAAATCCAGGTTTGATGACTCAAGAGTCCAAGTTCAAATTCCATTTCTAATAAACCATATATGCCAAATCGGTGTTGGAGAGGGGTGGCACAGTTTCCAGCTGGATTAAGGTGTATTACCTGAGCACTGCACAACTGAGTGAAGGTCAATTCTTGACTCTTCTTGATTTGGAAGAATTCTGGCCAGAAAATATTCAAGAACCAAAGAAGTCAATATTATCTTTTAGAAAGAGGAAAATTATCTTCTCAGTTCTTCTCTCATTCTCTCTGTTATGGGCTAAACTGTGTTACCCTCAAACTTACATGTTGAAGTCTGTAGGAGCAGAAAAATAATTCTCCTATCCTTCTGGTACTTTGGCTGGTTAAACAATTAAAATAACATAGGAGATTAACAGAAGAAAAGCAAATAAATTTGGTACATACAGGTACCCCAAAGATATAGAGCTCAGATGTCAGCCAGGTAATTGAGGCTTATATAACATCCTGAGCTAAGGAAAGGCGGCGGGGGGGGGGGGCAGATCTGGGGAAACAATATGGAAGAAGGCCATACACTGGAAAGGTTGTGGGTTCAATTCCAGGTCAGGGCACATAGAAGAGTCAACAGATGAACACATGGGTAGAACAAACAACAAATCAATAATGCTATCTCTCTTTTTCTCAGATAAATAAAAGGGAAAAATAACAAAGGCTGCCATATTATGCATATAAAGTGAAAAGTATCTTTGGTAATAATTTTCTTCCTGGTACAAGCCCCTTTTCTGATACAAATTCAGGCAGTTGAGAGGAAAGTAAACAACTTTTCTTGAATCTGTTAGGTTTTCATTACCTTTAGCTTAAAATAATCCTCAAGCCAAAGTGCCATACTTTGGGGTGACAAATTCTGTTCCCCTTTGCTTTCACTTTTGAAACAAGATAGTAAATTTCACAGTCCAGAATTTGAATTGATAGATTGCTCCACATGTCATTAAACTATTCTCATTCTTGAGAATAAGTCAGTTAAGTTAAACAGTTGTGTCTCATTTCAGGAGGTGGTTTTGTAGATGGGCTCCCAAAATTAGGCCTATATTGTGTAAGCAATTAGGTAATTAATAAGAGCCATTTCTATGGAAACAAAGGTTAATGGTTGGAGCAAATTATAAACGCAGTGTTTGAATCCTAAGAGTTGCCACTCTAAACGTCAGGCTTGAAGCCCCTTCAGAGAAAGTGAGGGCAGGCAGGTCAACCTGACAGATTTTTTTCTGGTTCACATTTTCATGTCTCTGAAAATGTTATTGGGTAAACTTTCTGAGTGACCCATGCAACAACAGGCGTGATAAAGATTGTCTAAACATGAACTATTGTGATTTTCTGAAGTTATGTCAACTTGTCTAATTTCACTTTGTAGCCCTTCAGGAAAAGGGGCATTTTTATTTCTCAATGATTCCCAGCCCAAAGGATGGGAGAAAATTGGAAACATTAGTTTAGAGAATCATGGTCAGATACTGGGGGAAACCAGAAAAATTCATTATCCAGTCCAATTTAGAGGAAGAAAACAAAACCCCAAAGACAATGAACAGCACTAGAATATAATATCAATAAAGATGTGCTACTGAAACATCATTTTTCTCTCTAAAATCATCCTCATTTTTACCAAAGATAGCCAAATTAATTTTAATTTGTTTGTAAAATAAGTCTAGTTTCAATAAACTTGATCTGATTATTTACATATGTGCCACAAGAACAGTGATTGTCCATATTGGCTTTTTAAAATCTGCTTTGCTGCAACTTTTCATAAAGAACCTTTTGAGGCTAGGAAGCCAAGCCAAGGATTCACCATCAAACTTTGGCTTCAATACCCATAGATTTGAGGGAATTCTTCTCTTCTTGAGGTCCCCAAAATATCCTGAAGTTCCTATACCTGCCAGGAAGGACCTTCCTTACTCACCTGACCAGGAACCATGTAGCCAGGTACCAGGCTGTTTTTCCAAGGGGCTCTATTGGCTCCATAAAGCCAAGCTTAGTTTCTTAAACTTAAAGCTATCTCACATATCTGATGCTATTCATATTCTCAAGTCCAACATTCAAGTCAAAGCCTTGATAATATAACCAACATTTCCAACTGCATTCTGTTCTAAGGAGAACAGATTCTTATTGAACTTACGCAAATAAATATATTATCATAAGAATATTAATTAAGGTTTCAAATGCTGGAGGATCATGTTGGAAGAAAAAGTAATAGTTTCATCTTTGTTTTCAAAGCTATACTTTACAACATTGCTGTAAATAATAATGAAAAGAAAAAGAGAAAAACATTTTCTTAAATCTGGAAAAAAAGCCAATGATGTTTCAAATAAAAAAGTCATAATAATTTTAATTATCCCCATGAGTTAAATGAGTCCCATGTTATTCTTATGCTGCTTAAATCTAGTTTTTCCATTAATTCTGGAAATTCTCACCCAGTTCAGTCTTACAATCTTAAAACATTTTTCAGAAATGTGTGTTTGCTAGTGTCCTTTTAAGAAATCTTTTTGAAAATAATGTACCTTTGTGGGAATGTTTTTGAAAAACAATAAGAATAAAACAATAACTGTAAATGACAAAAGACTTTTTAAAAGGCCACAGTTAAAGATCTGATGAGAATTCATTACAATGCAGATGACTTCTGGCCAAGATGGAGGTGTATATTTGCCTGCTCACACAAACAAAGGAAGGACAACAACTAATTTAAAAACAAAAAATAACCAGAACTGCCAGATAATTGAACTATATGGAAGTCCAACAACCAAGGAGTTAAAGAAAAAACATTCATCCAGACTGATAGGAGGGGCAGAGATGGGCAGCTGAAGTGGAGAAGACTTGCAGCAAGGTGGTGGCTGGAGGACAGTGTGAAGCAGCAGCTGGCAGATGAGGCAGTGCTACATTTGCATGCAAATAAACCAGGAGGAACAACTGGAGAGCAAGACACACTGCACAATCCAGCGTTTCAGTGTGGGGAAATAAAGCCTCAAGTTTTTTGACTATAAAAACCTCTGGGGGACTTCTGCCAAGATGGAGGCCTAGGTGGAAGCACTTCACCTTCTCACACAACCAAGTTCATGAACAACAAAGTTTTAGCAACAAAAAATGCAGCCAAGCCACAGAAAATTGAACTACACAAAAGTCTGACAACAATGAACCCTTCAGTCAAACCGGTAAGAGGGGAAGAGCCAGCAGCAGAGTGGGGTCAGGCAGGAAAGATCCACCAGACCTGGGCACCAGCAGCCATGGGCGGATCCCAGGTGTGGAGAAGCAGGCAGACCCACTGAGGGTGCAAGGCAGTGGACCCACTGAGGGCGGACCGTGGTCACACATTCATGCGCAGATAAACTGGTGAAGGAGCTAGCAGTGGTGAGACAGACCACTCAGGCGGCAGAGAGAGCCACCATTGTCCCTCTCTGACCCTGCCCCCACATACAGCATCACAAAACAGCAGCCTGGGTGGCCCTGCACTGGTGAACAACTAAGGCAATGCTCCTCATACATAACAGTCATGAACATATCAAAACATGGCTCAAGAACAACTCAGAGCCCCAGAGCCAATAAATCTAAGCAATGAAGAAATAGCAAAACTTTCAGATGCACAATTCAAAACACTGGTGATCAGGATCCTCACAGAACTGGTTGATTTTAGTCACAAATTAGAGGAAAATATGGAAGCTAAACTAATTGAAATGAAGGGAAATACACAGGAAACCAAGAGTAATGGAAAGGAAAGTGGGACTCAAATCAATGGAGTGGACCAGAAGGAGAAAAAAAATGACCAAACAGGAAAATATGAAGAAACAAGAATTCAAAAAAATGAGGAGAGGCTTAGGAACCTTCAGGACATCTTTAAATGTTCCAACATCCGAATTCTAGGGGTACCAAAAGGGGGAAAGGAACAGCCACCAGTGGAAAACTTATTTGAACAAATAATAAAGGAGAATTTCCCCAATCTGGCAAAGGAAACAGACTTTCAGGAAATCCAGGAAGCTCAGAGAGTCCCAAAGAAGTTGAACCCAACAAGGAACACACCAAGGCACATCATCATTACATTAGCCAAGATTAAAATGAAGGAGAGAATCCTAGAAGCAGCAAGAGATAAGGGGACAGTCACCTACAGAGGAGTTCCCAACAGACTGTCAGCAGATTCCTCAAAAGAGACCTTACAGGCAAGAAGGGGCTGGAAAGAAGTATTCCAAGTCATGAAATCTAAAGACCTACAGCCAAGATTCCTCTATCCAGCAAAACTTTCATTTAGAATGGAAGGACAGATAAAGTGCTTCTCAGATAAGATCAAGGAGTTCATCATCACCAAGCCCTTATTATATGAAATGTTAAAGGGACTTACCTAAGAAAAAGAAGATAAAAATACGAACAGTGAAAGGACAGCAAACTCAGTTATTAAGAACCACACCTAAAACAAAAGCAAACTAAGAGGACAGCTAGATCAGGAGCAGAACCATAGAAATGAAGATCACATGGAGGGTTAGCAACAGGGGAGTGGGAGAAGGAGAAGGAGGGAAGAAGGTATAGAAAATAAGTAGCATAGATGGTAGGTAGAAAATAGATAGGGGGGAGGGCAAGAATAGTATGGGAAATATAGAATCTAAAGAACTTGAGACACACGGTCATAAACTAAAGGGGGGAATGGTGGGGGAGGGGGTGTGCAGGGTGGAGAGTAATGAAGGGGGGAATAGAACAACTGTAATGACATAATTAATAAAATATATTTTAAAAAAACCTCTGGGGGTTGTGGTGGTAAGAGAAACTCTGGGCCTCACAGCAGAGTTTGTTGGAGAGACCACAGGGACCTAGACTATATTCAAACCCAACCACCTAGGTATCAGCACTAGAAAGTCCCGATTTGCTTGTGAGTAGCAGCGGAAGTGACTGAAAGCCAGCTGAAAGCCCAGCAAGTAGCATTATTCCCTCTTACTCCCTTACCCCACATACAGTGCCAGAACACAGCATTGTGGGTTGCCCCACCCTGGTGAATACCTAAGGCTCCACCCTTTACTACATAACAGGTGCACTGAGGCAAGAATATGTGGCCCAAATGAAGGAATAGATCAAAACTCTAATAATAGAAATAAACAATTGGATAGCCACGCTATTAGATGCAGAGTCCAAAACACTGGTAATCAGGATGCTCACAGAAGTGGTTGATTATAGTCACAAAACAGAGGAAAAAGTTAAGGCTATGAAAAGTGAAACAAAGGAAAATGTACAGGGAACCAACAGTGAAAGGAAGGAAACAGTGACTCAAATCAATGGTTTGGAGCAGAAATAATTAAGAAACATTCAACCAGAATACAATGAAGAAACAAGAATTTTTTTAAAAATGAGAAGAGGCAAGAACCTCCAGGACAGCTTTAAATGTTCCAACATCTGAATCATAGGGGTACCAGAGAGAGAAGAGGAAGAGCAAGAAACTGAAAACTTAATTGAAAACATACTGAAGGAGAACTTCCTCAATCTAGCAAAGGAAATAGACTCACGGGAAGCCCAGGCAACTCAGAGAATCCCCAAAAAAGTTGGATTCAAGGAAGCACTCATCAAGGTACATCATAATTACATTACCCAAGATTACAGATAATGAGAGAATATTAAAAACTGCAAGAGGAAAGGAGACAGTTACCTACAAAGGAGTTCCTATAAGTCTATCAGCTGATTTCTCAAAAGAAACCTTGCAGGCATGAAGTGACTGGAAAGAAGTATTTGAAGTCATGAAAGGCAAGGACCTATGTCCAAGATTACTCTATCCAGCAAAGCTATCATTTAGAATGGGAAGGCAGATAAAATGCTTCCAAGATAAACTCAAGTTCAAGGAGTTCATCATCACTAAGCCCTTATTATATGAAATATTAAAGGGACTTATCTAAGAAAAAGAAGATAAAAAATATGAACAGTATAATGACAACAAACTCACATTATCAACAACTGAACTTAAAAAAATAAAAACAAACTAACCAAACAACTAGAACAGGAACAGAATAACAGAAATGAAGGTCACATGAGATCATATGGAGGGTTATCAGGAGGAGGAGAGGGGGAAATGAGGGAAAAGATACAGGGAATAAAAAGGATAAATGGTAGGATTAAAATAGACAGGGAGAGGTTAAGAATAGTACGAGAAATTGAGAAGCCGAAGAAGTTATATGTATGACCCATGTACATGAACTAAGGTGGGGGAACACTGATGGGAGGTGGGTGCAGTGTGGAGGGGAATAAAGGGGATAATAAAATGGGACAACCGTAATAGCATAATCAATAAAATACATTAAAAATTTATTATGATGGTATTGACAAGGAAATATGCTTATTTTGAGCAGGGACATACATTTAATATAACTTGAATTATTATTTTTTAATATATTTATTAATTATGTCATTACAGTTGTTCTATTCCCCCCTTCATTCCCCTCCATCCTGCACACCCCCTCCCCCACCATTCCGCCCCTTTAGTTTATGACCATGTGTCTCAAGTTCTTTAGATTCTATATTTCCCATACTATTCTTGCCCTCCCCCCTATGTATTTTCTACCTACCATCTATGCTACTTATTCTCTGTACCTTCTCCCCACTGCTCCTTCTCCCACTCCCCTGTTGCTAACCCTCCATGTGATCTTCATTTCTTTGGTTCTGCTCCTGATCTAGCTGTCCTCTTAGTTTGCTTTTGTTTTAGGTGTGGTTGGTAATAACTGTGAGTTTGCTGTCTTTTCACTATTCATCTTTTTTATCTTCTTTTTCTTGGGTAAGTCCCTTTAACATTTCATATAATAAGGGCTTGGTGATGATGAACTCCTTGATCTTATCTGAGAAGCACTTTATCTGTCCTTCCATTCTAAATGAAAGTTTTGCTGGATAGAGGAATCTTGGCTGTAGGTCTTTAGATTTCATGACTTGGAATACTTCTTTCCAGCCCCTTCTTGCCTGTAAGGTCTCTTTTGAGGAATCTGCTGACAGTCTGTTGGGAACTCCTCTGTAGGTGACTGTCCCCTTATCTCTTGCTGCTTCTAGGATTCTCTCCTTCATTTTAATCTTGGCTAATGTAATGATGATGTGCCTTGCTGTGTTCCTTGTTGGGTTCAACTTCTTTGGGACTCTCTGAGCTTCCTGGATTTCCTGGAAGTCTATTTCCTTTGCCAGAGTGGGGAAATTCTCCTATATTATTTGTTCAAATAAGTTTTCCACTGGTGGCTGTTCCTTTCCCCCTTTTGGTACCCCTATAATTCGGATGTTGGAACATTTAAAGATGCCCTGGAGGTACCTGAGTCTCTTCTCATTTTTTTGAATTCTTGTTTCTTCATATTTTCCTGTTTGGCCATTATTTTCTTCCTTCTGGTCCACTCCATTGATTTGAGTCCCAGTTTCCTTTCCATTACTCTTGGTTTCCTGTGCAATTCCCTTCATTTCAATTAGTTTAGCCTTCATATGTTCCTCTCATTTGTGACTATAATCAACCAGTTCTGTGAGGATCCTGATCACCAGTGTTTTGAATTGTGCGTCTGAAAGTTTTGCTATTTCTTCATTGCTTAGATTTATGGGCTCTGGGGCTTTGAGATCTTTTTGAGCCATTTTTGGTCTGCTCGCGCCTGTTAATTATGAGGAGCGGAGCCTTAGGTGTTTACCAGGGTGGGGCCGCCCAGGTCACTGGGTTGTAAGGCTGTATGTGGGGGCGGGGTCAGAGCAGGGAAATGGCGGCCCTCTCTGCTGCCTCTCGCTGCTGGGGCCTCCTTGGTCCCGTCGTCTCACCGCCCACACTCTAGCTGGTCTATCGGTCAGGGTGGAAAATTTGTTGTTATCAGACTTCTGAAAAGTTCAACTTTCTGTGTTCTGACTATGTTTTCTGTTGCTAATATTTTGTTGTCTCTGAACTTGGTTGTGGGAGAAAACAAGGCATCTGCACCTATGCTTCCATCTTGGCGGAAGTCTAGTATAACTTGAATTATGACTAACATTATATAGGAACGTAATCAGAATTTTATGAAATTTACCCAATTTTAGAATGCTTATATACCTATACAAATAGAACATAAATAAAGCTTAACATTGCTTTTTATTTGACAATCCATGCTTACCATGTAATTTGACACATAAAGTAAGGCTAATTAGCTTAATACCTCCTTTTTAGAAAGAGAGAGAACAAATCTTTTGAGATGTTCCAAGGACCTTCTTTAAAAATCTCTAAGTTACTTCAGGTCAAATAGACTTCCTATACAATTTGGTTTTGGACCAGTCTCTTCCCCTTCACATATGAATTACCCATGGATGTGGACAACAGTGTGGGAATTGACTGGGAGCAGGGGGTGGGTTAAGTGGACGAGGGCAAAGGAAGAAAAATTGAGACAACTGTAATAGAATAACAATTACAATTATTTTAAAAATTGATTTTGGGAAGTTTGTAAAAAATATCAAAGGGTTTTGAACCATTAATAAATAAGAATAACAGATTATTATTTATCTATTTAGCCAAAGTGACAATAAAAGACTTCAAAGGCAAATACAGAAGATCACACAATTGTAAGGAAAGCTTAGTTTTGTTTTTTAATATTAATGATATTTAGGGTTTTTTAAATTTATCTTTAGAAGGGAAGGGAAGAGGGAGAGAAATATCAATGTATGGTTGCTTCTCATGTGTGCCCCGCTGGGAACTGGCCCCTGCTGGAAACTGGCTTGCAACCCAGGCATGTGCCCTGACTGGGAATCGAACCTTGATCCTTTGGTTCACAAGCCCGTGCTCAATCCACTGAGCTACACCAGCCAGGGCTTGAGGATATTTAGTTTTTTAAGTAATCAAACTTCTAAATAAGGCAACATGAAGCACAGAACATTATTTTAACAATACATAAAATCTTTACATTTGAGGCAGACTACTGAAAAAGTAAGAAAAATTCTTTTGCAATCTCTCATAAGGAGCAGACTAACAGTCTAAAAATTTTTTGTTTTTAGCAGATGGATGAAATGCAAGTTTTAGTTTTATATACATGCTCTACTGATTTTAAAGCTTAATTTCCTAAACATTATAATAAATTTATTTACTTTCATCTACCTTGACCAAACGTAAGATTTTCTTTTACATTTTTCCACCAAAGAATGGTTTGACCTCATAAGTGAATTTGTCAAAAACAGTGGAATACAAAGTCAATATTCAAAAATCAAGAAATTTTTGTACATAAACAATGAAATATCAGAAACAGAAATCAGGAAAAAGACCCCATTTGATATAGCAGCAAGAAAAATAAAGCACCCAGGAATAAACCTAACCAAGGAGGTGAAAGACCTCTACTCAGAAAACTACACAACACTGAAGAAAGTAATTAAGGAAGACACAAACAAATAGTATCATGTGCCATGCTCATTCATTGGAAGAATTAACATCATCAAAATGTCCACACCACCCAAACCCATTTATAAATTCAATGCAATCCATATTAAAGTACCAATGACATATTTCACAGATATAGAACAAACACTTCAAAAATTTATATGGAACCACAAAGGACCCTGAATATCTGCAGCAAGTATGAGAAAGAAGACCAAAGTAGAAGGGATCACAATACTTTATATCAAACTGTATTACAAGGACGGTGTAATCAAAACAGCCTGGTACTGGCACAAGAACAGACACATGGACCAATGGAACAGAATAGAGAGCCCAGAAATAAAACTAAATCTCTAGGGTCAATTAATATTTGACAAAGGGAACAGAAGTGTAAAGTGGAGTAAAAATAGCCTCTTCAACAAATGGTGTTGGGAGATCTGGACAGCTACATGTGAAAAAATGAAATTCAATTACCAAATTACACCATACACAAAAATATACTCAAGGTGAATAAAAGACTTAAATATAAGTCATGACACCATAAAAGTCCTAGAGGAAAACATAGGCAGGAAAATCTGAGACATTCCAGGCAGCAACATCTTCACTGATATGTCCCCTAGAGCAAAGTACATAAAGGAAAGAATAAACAAATGGGACCACATCAAATTAAAAAGCTTTTGCATGGCTAAAGAAAATAGCATTAAAAAGAAAAGAGACCCAACTATATGGGAAAACGTATTTGCCAATGATACCTCAGACAAGGGTTTGATTTCCAAAATATATAAAGAACTCACAGAACTCCACTCCAGAAAGACAAATAACCCAATTAAAAAATGGGCAATAGACTTGAATGGACACTTCTTCAAGGAGGACATAGAGAGAGCCCATAGATATATGGAAGGATGCTCAATATCGCTAGCCATGAGAGAGATGAAAATTAAAACACAAGAAGATACCACTTCACACCAGTCAGAATGGCCATCATAAACAAATCAACAAACAACAAGTGCTAGAGAGGATGTGGAGAAAAGGGAACTCTAGTGCACTGTTGGTGGGAATGCAGACTGGTACAGCCACTGTGGAAACAGTATGGAATTTCCTCAAAACTCTAAATGGAACTGCCTTTTGACCTGGTAGTTCCACTGCTAGTATTATATCCTAAGAACCCTGAAACCAATCCAAAAGAACCTATGCTACCCAATGTTCATAGCAGCATACTCTAAAAAAGCCAAGTGTTGGGAGGAACCTAAATACCCATCAGTAAATGAGTGAATCAAAAACTATGGTACATTTATGCAATGGAATTCTACATAGCAGAAAGAAAGAAGGAGCTCTTGTCCTTTGTGACAGCATGGATGGAACTGGAGAGCATTATGCTAAGTGAAATAAGTCAAGCAGTGAAAGACAAGTATCATATGATCTCACCTTTAAGTGGAACCTAACCAACAAAATAAACAAACAAGCAAAATATAACCAGAAACATTGAAATTAAGAATAATCTGGCAGTAACCAGAGGGGACGTGGGAGGAGATAATGGGGGGAAAGAGGGGGAGGGTTTTCAGGACAGCTATGAAGGACACATGAAGAAAACCAAGGGAGGGTGGAAGCAGGGGAAGGAGGTGGGGATGGCTGGGGTTGGAGATGAATGGTGGGGGGAAGTGCAGACAACTGTACTTGAACAACAATAAAATAATTTAAATAAATAAATAAAAATTTAAAAAAGTATATTTGGTAACAGCTCTTTTCCAGGTACAGGCCTTTCTTCCAATGTAAATTTAGGCAGTTGAGGGGGAGGTAAGGAGCTTTTCTTGAATCTGCTGGGTTTCCATCGCCTTTAGCTGAAAATAATTCTCAGGTTATGGTGGCCTATTTTGGGGTGACAAATTCTGCTCTCCTTCAGTCCTAATCTTATTAAGAAAAAAATTATTCACTTACTGTTAAAGATGGTAAGTTAGACATTATGCATGAAGTGTTTTGCAGTAGTAGAGAGAGATCCAGCTTAGCCACAAACACAACAAGATCAAGTGGAGGTTTATAGCCCAGGAACAGGAACAGGAAAGTGGTGGTCGGCAGATGGAAAACTGCTAAGAGGCTAGGAGAATTCTTATTAGACCCATTCAACATTGTTTTTGCTGAAAGCACAGAGTGATGAGATATTGATGATGGGTTTGGCGAAAGCCTCAAAAGTCTAAATTCAGGATCCATTTAGAAGGATTGACATGTAGCCTTATTCAAATTCATGAGAACTTAAAAGGAGAAACTTTCATACACAGGCAAAGCAGCAGCTGCCAGTGGTGGTTGACTGGGAAGAAACCATACCTCTACAAGGACAGGGTCCGTTTTTATAGGGGTGTTATAGTAAAACCACATGGTGGCTAGTCACATAGACCACCAGAAAGAACAATGCATTCCTAACTTAACACATAGCATTAGGTAGTTGTCCACACTCCATACATTCATTAGCCTCCTTTCTGGGTGCATAATATTTGTCTTTGGATGGCATTTTGGTTTTCTGGGAAGTCAGCCAAGCCTGAGACTACAGATAGTTACACAGAGAGTTCAACATTTCCCAGACACCTTTCCTTTGGAGCCATATTGCATCTAAAGTGAGTTCCCCTAGTAGTAGATGAGGAATTTGGTCAGATATGAAGGGTGGAGATTTTCACTAAAATGACCCAGCAGGATTCTTGCTAAAATGATTAAATGAACCGAGGACAAATCCCAAAATCGGTGCCTTGAGAGTTTAGATGAGACTGACTGTAGTACATGAAGGAAAGGGCCTGTGTCAATCCCTAGTACCTCAGAATATGACTGTATTTGCAGATCGGACCTTTAAGAGGTGATTAAAGTTAAGTAAGTCTATTATGGGTAATTGTATTTGGAGATAGAGACTTCAAAGAGGTGATATAGTTAAAAATGAGGTCTTTAAAATGGCCCTAATCCAATCTGGCCGGTATCCTTACAATAAGAAAGTTTAGACACAGAGAACACCAGGGATGCACATGAACAGAGCAAAGACTGCATGAGAACACAGTGAGATGACCATACGCACACCAAAAAGAGAGGCCTCAGACTGAAATCAAACTGGCTAACATCTTGAGCTTGGACTCCCAGCCTACAGAACTGTTAGAAATAAGTTTCTGTTCTTTAAGCAGCTAATCTGTGATATTTTGTTATGGCTGCCTGAGCAAAATAATACTGTGTCTGAAGATCAATCTTAATAAGCTTAGTAAGTAGAAGAAAGAAGTAACTGCTTAACTGATTAAAAATAGGAAAATATTCTGTTTCTAGATTTAATAATTTAGGTTTAATAAGACCTTTAAAAATAAGAAAAGCGAACTCTATTACACCAAAGTCCTTTAGAATTGGGTCCCCTGCTGAATCCCCAATCTTGTGGTTTTGAGGAGGTTAGTCGTCCATCTTAGGGGAACTTTCCCTACTGCTGGGCCATGTGAACAACAAAAGACAAATCTATCTCATTAACCCATGGAACTATATTATCTAAATATCTTCCAGGAAAAAGAACAAAACTTAGTAAACATGCCCTTTCATTTCCAAATGATTGCTCTAGGAACATTTCCTTCATAACCAATCATCAAATATCCAACCACAGAACAAATCTATTAAATTATAATTACATTATTTTCTAATTAAATTCAAACTACAGAATTGCTAGAAGTAAAGCATTCTGGGTTATTGTCTCAAATTCATCATTAATTTTGGAAATGACTAGGTGAGTCTCATTTCTTCTCTGTGTCAATTTTCTTCTGTAGTCAAGAACAATAATGCATTTCCTAACTAAATTTAATAAGTGATTAAAGTGATGTAAATACTCACGAAATATTTGGAATAACCATGAGCTAGAGAAATGTAAAGCAATGTAACATTTTTTCTTATTAGCTTGTTTGGCTTAGTTAATTTCTACAAAAAACTTTGGGAATATACCTAGAAGTATTCTCAAAAGAATGTTAAAAAGTACATACTAATTATAGATTTTTAAAAAGATATTATGTTAAGTAAATTGTGTGACCTCTTAATGAAGTAACATATTACTACACAAAATAATGACAAAAATATTACATAAATTCAGAAGTTTTTCATATATTACTGTGCTGTTCTTTTACAATTTTCTTAAGCGCATAAACTTTCTTCCAAATTCCTGAACAGCTATTCTGAAAGCTTTCTCTGTTAAGGTTATAAATCTAATTGTCACTCTTATTCATAACAACATCCTCTCTGCCACTGTTAGTTTACCCTCCCATACTCTCCAACAGAGACTGAGCCACCCTTTTCTTTTTAAGAAACTCAGCCTCTTGTGGAATTTAATTACCATGTGTGTAGAAATGATGCCTGAAGCCATGTCCCAAGTTTGACTCTGTTGAAGCTTCGAAACTTAAAACTTATGTGTGTGTGTTCCATCTTCTTTCTTGCACTCATGCCCTCTTAATTTTTGTTCCCTGAGAAAGAATGTAAGGCCAAGGAGTTTGTGTGGAAGGTGCTTTCAGGAAATAGGAGCACAGAGAATTTAGAGGGAGGTTTGTTATCAAGCAGGTGAGAAAGGCAGGCGATTGGGTTTAACCCCACTGAGGGCCTCTGGAGGACCATGTAAAACATACCCCATGAAACTGGGCTATTTAACTGCAACCTGCCACAAGGCATTGGTTCATCGATGCCATCAGCATGAGGTTCATATTCTTAGCTTTATTTTTAATTCCTCTCTTTCACAATACTTACCCGTTTTCTCACCAAAGCTGATGTGTCTCAGCTACAGTTTTCTTTTGTCCTCCCACATCCAGACTCACAAGCTCCTTGGGCAGAGTTCTGTGAGCTGGGAACCCTGTTTCTAGTTCACCCCGATGCCATCCTGGTGACACACCACTGCTCCAACACCAGTGACAGAATGTTTTGTTTTCCCACTGAAGTGTTGCACTGTTGCTTATTATAGTAAAGCCAAACTATTTGGCCCAATCTTTCCTTTTTACCCAACTTCAAGCTCAGATCATCAAATCCACTTAATGCCTGTGTGTGATGTGTGCTGTGTCCCTAGCCTGATCTTTGTCACTCTCCCTTTGTTCTTTACATGTCAGCCACCTCTGGCTTCTCTCCCTGTTTTTATCTGTTGTTTCCTTTCCCATCTTAAGGCCATCACAATTGCTGCTTCCCCTTGTCTGTAATCCTTCTCTCTGTTCTTCACTTATTAATTCCTCCTCCTCCCCTCAGTTTGAATGGCATTTAGCTGAGCCTTTTCTAACAAATTCTCCTTATCCAGCCTCCACCCTGTGCACTGACAGGTCAGGTACAGTGTTACATACTTTTATAGCATGTGTTTTTGCCCTTCATACCACTTCTCATAACTGCAGTTAGTTAATTGATAATTGCATTAATTGATTAATTACATTTTTAGTATCTGCTGCTTTCTCAGCAGGTTGTAAATTCTGCAAGTGCCTGTACTGTTCACCCATGGATCTCTGACAACTACCATGATGCTCAGCATATTGCCAACATCAATACATAAAAAGAAAACATATATCAACTTATACTGTCCAGCTCCTATGATGTTGCCCATCCACCTCATTTAGATGAAACTCCTTGTAAACAACTGTGCTTAGTAAATATTGTGGATGGATCCTGGACAAGCAATATGAGAGGGCTCTTTGAAAATATAAAGGTGAAGAACAAAATGTTATAAAATCATCATTCTTTGTCTATAACCAAAGCATCATATTGTGTACCAGTTGCAAATTAACTATATGAAACAATAACAGAAACTTGATAACAATGTTAATGATAGGAGACTATAGAAAACAAGATGATTGAATGTGTTAAAGATTTGTTTACTAGCACATTTACGGCAAAATGCATAGAAGTTAGATAGTAGAGTGATGCCTTAATGCTTTGGGAATTTAGGGGATGGTATCTCAGAATAATCAATTTCAACTATGACGTAAAGTATACAAGTGAAAAGAAATTTCATTTCACTTAAGTTTATTTGATAGAACTTAACACTTGAATAACTGCTATTTGCTAGAAAGATATAGTTACCCAAATGGGCTTGTAACCCAGAAATGATGATACATGTTTATTTTAAAAGATAGGCAATTACAAAACATACTAGTGGCAATCTCAGTTTTCATTATGACAGCAGCAAGTTGACAATTATGTAAAATATTGTAAAAAATACTGGCAGTCATAGATTTGCTTTTCACTTGGTAGCCTTAAATACAGAAGTAGACAAATGTAGGTTTACAGTTGTAATACAAATAAATAATATAATAATTAATAAATAATAATACAAGAATAAACTCTGTTTTGCATATTCAAAACTGTAAACCTACCTTTGCCTACCCCTCTATGCTTTCTGCAACAAACCTTGTGTTCTTGAAACTTTTACATTGAACACCCAGAGTGAATAATTGCGTGAAGGGTGACAATGATACATTTATAAATATAGCATTTTTTATTCAGTGGTTGCATTTTCTATAAGAAGAGTTTGATGTATATTTAATATTAGACCTATTAATATATATATATATACACACACACACATCACTGAAGGGAAAACTGCATTAAAAGAAAGCACCATGTTATCGATTTCTGGTATAACTTTAAAATGTTGTTATTAATTATAAATGGAGCACTTTTCCTGTGATATATTATTTGTTTGACATTTGGCAGGGCCTGAAATAATTTATTCATGGCCTTTGTTACATGTCATTCAGTTCCTGGGGCCATTACTTTTGGGGGAAACCAAGCAACATAACTAGAAGCCTACATGAATGATTCATACTAGAATGCTCTAGAACATGCTATTCAATAAGATATGCTGATTGACTAATTCAACTTGACAGCTGAAACTTCTGTTGCATCAGGAGAAAGTGATGCATTTACCAGATCTTTGTGATTAGCTAAACCTTTCAGGCACTTCCGAGCTCTATAGTTTTCCTTTGCAGGAAATATTTGCAACATTATCATGATGAAGCATTTTCTACACACACACACATACACACTCTACAATGATTATCTTTGGCACCTTCTAGACACTTAGTCTTTCTTTAAAAAATAATTACTTTACTATTATAGAATCAGCACATTCACACGTATAAGAAATTAGAAAATACATACAAACAAGCAAAGTTTACCTTCACATCACACAGAATCACATTTTACATTGTAGTGCAGACTTTTGAAGCTTTATGTAAGAGGTCTGTCCAGAAAGTATCCAGCCATGCACTATGAAAAATAGAAACATTTATTGAACAAGATACAAGAAACATTGTAAATAAGACAATAACATCCCAACTCCCTTCAAAGTAGGCACCTTGGAATCTCACACAGTTCCCCCAATTGCCATCAGCTGCCCTGTCGTATTTTCAGAAATTTCATCACCAGTCTGAAATCTCTTCCATTTCAAAGGTTATTTTAGTTTTTGGAAAAGCCAGAAGTCACAGAGCACTGAATCTGTACTGTAGTGAGGGCTGAGTTACTTAGGTGATTTGATGTTTTGCAAAAAAAAACCCTGCTCAAAATGTGATCCATGAGTGGGTGTGTTGTCATGATGAAGCTGTCAATCACCAGCTGCCCATAGCTTCAGTCTTCTGAATCATCCCAATAGTTTCTGTGGAGGAATATTCAAACTTAATGCAAAATTTGATGCAGTTTGGTTGCTTTACTCAGTCATTTTGAATTTAATGGCCACACAGTACATGTGCTCACTCAACAGCATCTCCTGCCCCCACTGACTAGCACAGTGAAGTTGTCATTGTTCAAGCATGCACATTCTGGTCCACTCTTCTTGGTTCCCAGGTTGCATGGATGTTGTGAAAACCATTCTTGTTATACTAATAATAGCTGAAATTTTTCCGGACAGACCTCGTATATTCCTAAGTATGCTTGTATTTATATTTGCACATATTTATATGTATTTTTCTTTGCCAATATGAGATTATACTATACCTACTATTCTAAAACTTAACATTTTTAGTCAACGATCTTTTTATTTTATTATATTTTTATTTCATTGAATAGCTAAACCATATTCAAATTTCTCAGATTAAGCTAAAAACTAGCCTTATGACTATTTGGTCTTATCCAAGAATCCCATGTTGCCACCATTCAAGGCCAGACAGGTTCATGGTATTCGCGCAGATGGAAAAATATTCATGGAGCTGTTGGGGTGTCTGACATGCCTTTATTCATGGGTGGGTGAGCCACACATGCTGCAAGCTGTGTGTCCATCTGCATGTCTCATGTTGTGGCCCCTGCTCCCCAGCATGGCGCCCATCATGGCACCTGTCCCCTTGAGTGTCTCTCATCATCATTGCCTCCAGCAGGGAGTCCCTACCTGTTTAAGTACCAGAGGGGAACAAAGCCGGCAAGATGCCAGAAATTATATAACATAACATAATTCTGGGCACACAAGCCCATTTCATGTTATGAAAACAGTTTATTGGACCCAGTCTCAAAGCTATGAGAACACTAGTTATCAGGCCCCTCCAAGGCTATGGGGATACTGCTTCTCTTAGCTACCCAGACACTGGGTGAGGAAGCCTCCATGTACTCTATACCCATGAAGAAACAAAACTGACTGTTACATCCCTTCTTTCTCTTCAATATGTCATAATCCCTATCTTATGACGTTGGCTTGTTGAGTACATAGGGTCAGTTTGTCCATGGAATGTTTCACTTTCTAGATTTGTCTGGATGCTTCTTTATTGTATCATGTAGCTTATTCTTGTATCCCTCTATCTCCTACAAACTGACAGTTAAATTTAAAGGATTGATGAATTCATGAGGAACATTTTGGCTAGAGTATAATATACATGAGTGTCCAACATGGCAGCTACCAGTCATACTTGTTTATTTAAATTTAGGCTAAAATTAATTAAAATTGAAAATTAAGTGCCTCCGTTGTACAAGCCACACTTCACGTGAATGTGCTCAATAGTCACAGGTAGCTAGTGGCTACCATTTGGACAGTGCAGATATTGAATACTTTCTTCACTGTAAAAAGTTCTACTAGATTTGCTAGGTAGAGATTAAGTCCATGTCTCCACCCCTGAGTCTGAGCTTGACTATGTGACTTTCTTTGGCCAGTCAGTTACTAGTAAACACGATACAAACAGGGGCTTGGAAAATGTTTGTGAACCAGAGGTGGCCCTTTTGCTGCTGCAACCCCCAGACAGCCATGTAATGAGCTTGGACTAGCCTACTGGAGGATGACACATGGTGTGGAGGATGCTCCCAGCTATTCACACTGAGGTCCCAGAAATGTGAGGAAGCCTCAGCTATATAGCCACCCATCAGCCCCTAGACATGTGAGTGAGGCCATCTGAGATTCATCAGCCCCCAGTGAAGCTATCAGCTGCACATAAGATAAGTAAAGCGGTCCAGATGGAAGAGCCAACCAGCTGACCCATAGAGTAATGAAGAATACAAAATGATTGTTGTTTTCAGCCACTATCATCAATAGATAACAGATACATGATTAGAAAGGAATTGTTATAGTGTTACTTTGTCTCTATGCAATGTCTTGTTCTCCATCAAATACTCACCTAATGTATAGATCTTGCTGAAACCCGTAATTTCTTTAGGTTTTATCAAATGATGTTTTTAACTTTTATTATTCTTTCTACATTTATTAACTGGCATTCTCTTGTGAAGTAGAGCTTTTCTTCACCAAGTGGGTTACTTGGTTGTCCTCTCACATAATTCCTATTGGAAAGGCAGAATAAATATTTAAGTTTTTCCTTTAATTACCATTGTTTAATGGCCATCTCATATGAGGCTTTTTTGGTTTTTTTCTTTGTGAGAATCTTTATAAATTCATACATTTTACACATTAAATATATTTTATTTATAATCATTATTCTTTTTGAGAGTTAAATTGTGCCAACTTTGGCCATTGGGAACCCTCCAGACCACTTTTTATGCCATTTTAATGCAACCCTATTAATTTTAGAAAGCTTCCTTGCTTTCTGACAGAACAAGCTATCTTGAGCTCACTCTGCATCTACCATGCCCCAGACCTAGATTCAGCCATTTCTCCAGGGAGTTCTGGGAGGTACCGAAGCACATAATCTGGTGCTGCAATCGATCCTGACATGACATTGTTTGTAGCCATTCCATTTATAGAGATGTATTTCAGAGCCCACAAGGACTTCTCCCTTTCTTAGCCCCCTGGTTTTAGCCTTTGTTCTCAAATCTGCTGACAGTAATTCTTACTCAAGATGCAGCCCTCTCCTCTGTTTTGCCATTTGGTGAATTTGCAGCATGTAGTACATTTCAGAATCCCCCTTCCTTCCTGTTGCACCATTGTTGGCTTTGTACCAGTTCTGCTACCATTGAGTATGGGGTTTTCTCTGTCTCCTAGTTTTGCTGAAGATATTGTCCATGAATTTTGACTTTTGTTAGTTCTGCTTTTTAAAAACTGAAGTAGATAGTTTTTAAACTGAACTGATGTCAGTTCCTATACTAAATCCTCAACCCAAAAAAGGGTTGGGAAAGCGACGCAGGCAGTATTGTTCAGAAGGTGCATCCTCCTGTTCATGGTTAGGGAAAGGCACCAACCCAAATCTATCCAATTGAAAGCCATCTGGAACTTTTGCTAGAACTATTGAGGTAGCAGGGCTGAAGAAATGAAGGCCTGAAACTGCTGGTAGCTGTCTGGCTCTGTCATGCAGAGAGAACCTGGCTGAAACCAAGGCCTTCATGGAGGGTAGAGTTGAAAGGTAGAGAGCAATATATTTTTGAGACTGTTACTTGAATTCCTGGTCTCAGCATTACCTGGAACCAGACCAAATCTAGGTTTTTTACTTATGTTATTTCAACAAGTGCCTTTAAATAAATAAAACAATCTCAGTGAGTGGCACACAGTTAAGTCCCCAATATATGCTATTATTATCATTTTTAAAAACTAATTTGAGTTGGTTTTCTATCATTTGCAAGTTCAATAATAATAACAAAGAAAATAATTTAAAAAATGAGAATTGTTTTAGGCACTTTGCATATTATTTCATGAAATCTTCACTTCAATCCCTAAGATACATACACTTATACCCATTTTGAAGACTTAAGAAGCTGAAATAAGCTGATCATATTTATAGCTAGTGAGTGAGATAGCTGGGATTTCTACCTCAGCAGTATGAGTCCTGGAATGAAAGCTCTGAATGACTTAAACATTGTTTGCAATTTAAAACTAATTAGAAGCATAGGCGCTTCATCCAAACAAGCCAGAAAATCACCTGAAACATTATGCTTACTTAAGAAATATGTCTGTGTGTTTATAATCTAAGCTTCATTAATGGCTCATGAAGTTGAAAGCTGTTCTGAGATTCTCCTAATAGAGCAGTGTAATGACTTCACACCAGATTTTATAACTGAATGGTAGATTTCACTTTACAGAACTCTTCATATTGATTTCTTTGAAAACTGCCAATTGCAACAATTAGTGGAGTAGCTGAACAATCAAATCTGGTTGGATGAGGAAGATCCTATTTCTAGGACAGTGCCTTGTTCATTGAGGGAAAATTCTATTCAGCTTTTTCTCACTTTTGAAGCAATAGAATTTCAGGTCATAGACAAATATGAACAGCATGTTTTAAAATATGCACTCTCTATTACTTAATGAAAATGACTCCATGAAAGTATTATAAACTGAATTAAATTACTACCCATTTTTGGTTTAAGATATGCTTAATGATAAATAATTTTAACTAAAGTGACATTATCATTACAGATTCATTTTTACTTCGCTTCTTTACAGCACCTTTGTCATGATCATATCATTAACAGGCACTGATGATTATCTACATCTTTGGTGAAGAAAGAAAAATATTAAGGCAACTTTATACCATATACATCTAATTGGAACTTCTCTGGGAAAGGTATTTTTTTAAATAAATGTAACTATGTTGTTCTAAATGTTTAGTGATAATTCTCTATATTTTACTGTCAGCTTGCCTTTGGGAAATTAGTTCCAGCAACACCAAAAAGACAATAAGATTCTTATTTACATCTACATATTTCAGCCAGTACTCAATACTGTGGGTGAGGTAGGATTTTTACCCATTTTACAAATGAGAAATCACAGGCTTGGAAAGGATAAATAAGCTGAAAAGTGCACAGCTTTGAAACAAAAGAATATAAACCTGGACAACACCAACATTTATGCTTATAACCTTTACTTTTTCTCTTCTAACATGAATTTACTGAAGACTCAGGAATTACAGAAATATTCCACAGAGGATAAATCACATGTCCTCCAAGACTATAGTCCAGAACTATCCTCAGGAATCTTAAATGCTTCCCTGGAGACACACATAAGTCAGGCATCAATTGAAGCCAACTGCCAAAAAATCAAGGTTTCCCTAAAAAGAGAAAAATGCCTTCCCTAGCCCAGAATGGTTCCCAGAGTACCTGCTAAGTCCCTAGGATGACTAATAGTGGTATCATCCAATATTTTGAGAAAAGCCCACCACCTACCCAACACACACTCTGGTTTGAGCCAAATGGCCATGACTGGATCATCACAGCTGAACCACTTAAGGTTTACCAGCTGGGGCTGCTTGCCCTGTGTGAAGCTGTTATCCTGTGGGTAGCTCTCTACCAAACCCAACCCGATCTTTTTTTTATTGTTTTATTTATTTTTTCCTCACCCAGGGACTTTTCTTTATTGCTTTTTAGAGAGAGGAAGGGAGAAAGAGAAACAGCAATGTGAGACAGAAGCTTTGATTGGTTGCTGTATGTTCCAGACTGGGGGTCAAAAATGCACAACCTAGGTATGTGACCTGACTGGGAATCAAGCCTGCAACCTTTTGGTTATGGGTTGACACTCCAACCAGCTGACCCACACCAGCCCAACGGGACAAACCAGTTCCCAATTTAATCTTTCTTCTAATTGATGTGAAGGAAACCTGCCTTGACAAATACTCAGTCTCTAGGAGAAACACACAAACAGCTTTAATATACTTTCAGACATAGGATCACTTCAATCTAGCTTTAGGAGAAAAAAATTCTCTCATACAGTTCTGACATACTCTCACTTCATGGGACTAAACAGAACACAGAAAGGCTGCATAGCCAGCCTTGGGATTATTTCCTAGATTTAGATATTGACTTGTAAATCTTGACTAGTGGGCCAACCAGAGGGAACCTCCTAGAACCAACGAGGATTAGGCTCACCAAATGATCTCCACCTTAGATAGCAAACATTTTGAAACCTTGAAAGTGACAATTTCTAACTTAAAAAAAAAGTTACCCTTTGCCTGCTCCCCAAATTTTGTTCCATATGGATCAAAACCCCACAGATGTCTGGTACCAGGCAAGGCAAACTGGGAAAACCCACAAGCCATGTTTGTCATGCATAGGTCATTTTACAGAAATGAAAAGTTGATTTCAAATACCTGATGATTTCAGTGTATGGAGGGGTTCGTGAGTGACTTAGGTTCCATGGAATATTCAGTGTTCATCCAAGGTTGGGGGAGGGGGTTAGAAAGATCCACATGGATGATTCCCACTTTCCAGAAGTGGGCAGCAGTTCCACTGCTGAACGTGATCTCCTGATCTTCAATGGCACTTTGCCCAAAGTTTCGGGGTCATTGTCCACCTTGCACCTCATTCTTATTATAAAAGCAGTATAACATAGAGGAAAGAACTGGGCTTCGATATCTCAGAGATTGGGGAATAAATCTCCTTTTTCTTCTTATCAGATGTGTGATCTTGAGCAAGTAGCTTTAATATCCAGGTAGCTAGCTGCCTCATCTATTATCTATATTTTATAGCAATAGTGAAAAATAAATGGGACAATATATGGAGAATATTTAGCACATGCCTGACACATATAAGTGACCTAGTAATAGTAGCTATGATATCTTAACTCAGCTTTGAGAGCAGGATTCATGTTTTATTTTATCTATCCCCTAACCCAAACCCAATTAAGCAGGAACATGCCATGAGTCTTCCTGTACTTGGTACACATTCAGTACCTATTTGCTGAATGATAAATACATGAATAAGTGAGTGAATATGAAAACTGCTGACAATGCCTAGAGGAACACTCTTAAGCCAATAGTTACATATTTGAGTAATAGAGAGTAATATTCACTGTCTGGCAAGTAGCATTTTAAGAAATAATAAGGAAGTATGGGGAATTTGTGAAATGTCAATGCGCAGGTCCTTGAACAGTTGGCATTTCCAGTAGGGCTGGATGGATCAGACAGCCACTCAGGATGTAGCATGGGTCTTCTACATCACACTTCAGTTCAGGAAAACAATATGTATCAGCTTGGGACCAAGCATTCCATCAAACAATTAGCCAAGTGGCATCCAAGGGCGGCCCACACAGTGCCAGGTTGAGAACCAGGAAATGGAGTTGAAAGACAGAATTCCTGGCCTTGAGAGCTCACAGTCTATTGGAGAAGGCAAGTGAAGAAAGAATCATGGTTACATGGTAGTCAGGACAGATATATGATATGATTTGTTGGTGTGTCAAGATTTCTGTTGCCTAACCATCTCATTATCTGACCTTACTCACTGGACCAATTGGGTCACTATCACCAGCAGAGTGGAATACACTAATTGGCTAGGTATACTCACATGCCCATCTCTGAAGACAAAGGTCAAGATGACGTCCACCAGAATCATAGGGACTGGGCTGTGGGGAGAGAATTTTTTCCTGGGTTGGGCATTTGCCTATTTGCTCTCAGATCTCTGCTTAGCGCCACAGAGAGGTCTTATCTCCTAGATATCTTTGTCTTCTTCTTCCTAGGTAAGTTCTGCTCATTGAAGTCATTGATGGACTTTAGAGGAGGAAGAGAGTGAAGCCAAGTTTTCCATTTTCTTCGGGCATCTATGTCTTCCCTGGGGTCCCTACCTTAGTGTCCCAGTTCCTGGTGGTCAAGTCTGCCATAATTCTAGCTTCCGCAAGATGGCCCAGACCCTGGTGATATTGCCTCCTCCATTGGTGCCCTAGCCCTGAGTGTGGTAGAGAGTTCCCAATGCTGCTAACTGCTGAGCAGCCTCACCACACTTGTTTGGCCTCTCAACTGTTCTTCCATCAACTGCGTGACTATAGTTACCAGTGGACACTTGATTTTATTTGAAATACCTGGTGTGATTTCCACTGTGCATGCTAGACCCTGACTTAAACAACTCTCTAAAGGAAAACCCAGGAGAGATCATGAATATTAGGCAGTCAAAATCAATAGATGCCCACTACAAATTAAATCCTAGTTTGTTTCTTGGAGTCTCTCCTGGAGACTGAAATTTTACCCCTTAAGCTGAGCTTATATCTGCCTTACTGCCACGTATAACATAACTCATAAGTGATATTTTCCAGGATACCTGTGATAACAGAGGCAGCAGCAACAGCAAGCATGTATGTGCCATGTACTGTGCAAAACACTGTTATAAACATTCTGCATATGTTAACTCAGCACTCACAAGATGCTATGGAGCAGTACTGCCATCACTCTGTTTTACAGATGAGGAAATCAAGTCAAGAAGAAGCAAATTCCCCAAAGTTCAAGGCTAGTAAGAGGTCAAGGTAAGATTGTGGCTTCAGAGTCAATCTCTTAATCAGGACACTTGACCTGATTATCTCTAGGCAAGGGAGGGGTCATCCAAGGTCTGGTAAAATCCACACTGCACAGCAGTTGAATAGAGTGGTCTCTCTACCTGGAGGTGATAGCCACATTCCATCTATAGTATTCAATGCCCAACACCACTGGGGGTGCCTCTGGTGGTGGTACTAGCAAAAACTCCCTGAAACTTTGTTTGTTACTTTCCTCCTTAGCAGCTGCCAGAGTGGAGCATAGCATGACCATCCCTAATAAACTCTGGGATCGTAGTTCTATCTGCAAAAATCATTTGTGGTGCCAAACAGTTACCACAATCACAAGAAATGTAGTGAAGAATTCTGATACCTGCATGAAACCCATACAAGACCCTTGCTCAGATTTCAAGTTGGTAGAATCCAAATAAAATGAGGAAATAATCATGGTACTACAATGATGCCTAATTAGAGCTAAATATAGCCAAGTGTGGATTTTCACAGTTGTCATAAAATCCCTTTAAACTCAGGCAATAATAATAGCAAACCAAGATAATAAGAAAAAGAAGTAATTTAATTGGAAAGGTGGAATATCACTGATATAATAGTTAAGATAAAACATGCACACACAGGGGCCAAATATAATGGGTGGTTCTTTGGTTGACATTTTCAATGATTTCACTGTGGCTTTGTGGCTTTCTAACTTAAAAAAAAGACAAGAAAAAATAAGACAATCAGGCAATGTGGTCATTTTCTTGCCATTTCCAGTGGTGCTAAGTGAACCTGGTGTCTCACTGAAACATGGTGGGGGAGGTGGGGAGGACCAGGTCTTTAATTACAAGGCCCTGAAGATTCTGGCTTGGCCCTTCCTACAGGAGACAGTTCTGTGTGGTGTGGGCCCAGCTCCCAGTGGAAAACAAGGTCCAATGCACAGGACACACACCATGGATAGGTTCTTCCATGGGAAATCACACCTGCATTGTACCTAGGCCAATTTGATACTTACTTTTGCTAAAACTCCCTCATCCTGAATTGAGGCAGAAAGTGCTTACCGTAACTTCCTAAAGTCTGTGCTAAACCTCCCCAGTATGGAGTGTAACCAGTTTAACCACTTTTGGCCTTGGTCTGCAACATTCTTCTCTTTGAAGTAATTAGCGGCATCCTCTCATTTGTTTTTTGTAAAAGGTAACTACCTAAAGTGAACCTGTGCATAGTAAATGAGGACCATCATGTAATGTGCCCAGAAAAGCAATAAAAGCCTTTCAAGGCAAAGGTTGGCAACCTTCCCCCTTGGGAGAGTAGCCGAGGCGCTCCAAGGTGCTCTCCTCTTGAGAGAGCAGCCGTACCCTCCCTTTTCCTTCACAGGACTTGGTAGTTCGTGTGAATTTGTCTCGTATCTCATCCATAAAGCCATGGACCCCACGAGCCAGGGTTCAAGTCACCTTCCTGACAGTGCCACAGGCCCAGTGACACCAAAAGCCTGGCTCCAAATTCAATGGCAAGGAAAGGAGGCTGAGGCTGCCCAGAGAGCTGGAAGGGTTGCAGCAGGTTAACATTTTCGATTGGGGCTGCCTTCCCCACAAGACTTTGCTTTCTCTTCACTTAGTATATGTCACTGAGAAATAATCAGGAAATGTCTGTGAAGCTTCTTGTCTCACAAAATGCAAACATACAGGGCTGAGGTGAGGGGGAAGGAAATGGTTGATAAAAGAAATATCTTTCACAGCCAAGATTCTCACACGCACACACACACACACACACACACACACACTCACTCACAAAGGCTTTAGAATTCCACAGACTTTGTGCCTTTTCTCATCTCTTAAAGGCAAGAAAGGGACATAAAAACCTAAAGACTGATTATGTGGATATTGATTTGCCCTGTAACTTCAGAGAGGACTATGTAAGCATATAGTTGCATCTCTCTTAGAATCTGCCAATATTAAATTTATTATCAAAATAAGTAAATAAATAAATAAATAAATAAATAAATAAATTTACTATCAGCTAGGTACTAGGCACTTTAATCTTATTTAGTCAGCATTACAATACTAAGAAGTAGCTATCATTACCCCAATTTTACAAATTAAAAACCCAGAACTCTGAGGAGTTGAATACTGTGCCCACCCCAAATCATAAAACAATAGGTGGCATGTGTGGGACTGAAGCCCCAAGCTGCTATCTCCAGTACAAGGCTGCCTCCTAGCTACTTCTTTCAGCTAAATGTCAGAATGTCCTGTGTACCATATATCTTAATTATGAGATGTGTATTGTGAAGATCTTAAAAATATAGCCTTAAAAGGCAAACTATAATGTTTTGGCTTTTTTTAAAGTCCAATTAATGGACAAAGAGATATTTTCAACCAGTCTTGAGCCTTATCACACACACAACTATTTAAAAAGTTGCATAAGTTAGAATGTTCTTTTGGGGTAATAATGCCACACACTAAATGAATTCAAGGTTTTTGAAGAATTTGATCCAATGAGAAAAGAAATTAACTTAGCATGTATATGCATGTGTATGTTTATAATCAATATTGATATTAAGATAAGAATATTCACAGTCTTTGCCCTTGCCTAAACACTAAAAAGAATCTGCTCTGCTAGTTCTAACACCCTCCTCCCAGTTCTGCCCAGGCTCCCCAGTGCTGGTTTTAAAGTGTGGGCCAGGGAGGAAGCCTGTGTGGGCAAAGGAAGGGTGACAAGTGCATCAAATAATAAATTCTTCTTTTCATAGCATTATGAGACAATCTGACTTAGTCAATTTAAGTAATTTAAAATGCCATCTCTCAGAAAAAAGAGTGATGCAGGGAAGATATTACTAAATACCAGATGGAAATTTTTATGCCTTCAGTGCTGTAGTAGACGGTATTTTCCAAAACTGCTTGCTTGCAACAGCCTCCCTTCCCACATGTTCTTTTCACGATATGAGTCCAGCACTACCCCCACTGAAAGATGGGTCTAACTTTCTTCTCGTTGAGCTTGGAAATGACACTATGTTACTTCTGAGGCTTGATCATAGAAGGCTACCATTCTAGGAGAAAGCTCAAGCAACCCCACGGAGAGGCCAAGGCTAAGTGTACTTGTGCCGGTTGGCAACCCCAGCTGAAGTCCCTGAAAATATCAACATCAACTGCCAGACAAGCAAGAGAGCCTTCAGATATATTCCACACCCCAGTCACTGATTCACCTCCAGCCTTTGAGACTTTCTAGCTAGGTTCCATGTATTATGATGTAGAGACAAGATGATCCCTTTGTACCCCCTTCAAATTCCTGATTTACAAAATCATAAATATAATAAATGGTTGGTTGCAGTTTTATACCATAAGTTTGGGAAAATTTGCTATATGGTAGCGGCAAGGATAAATGCCCTTCCTCCCATCTATCTTTCTCATTTTCTAAGATACAAATATCACCTTTGTGACTCTACCCCTGTACTTTAATAGCAACTTATACCACTTCTATTAAAGCAAGTATCATTTTATTACACCAGTAATTATATTTCTGTCTGCCTGACATCAGCTCTGGGGTTTGCTAGGATCCCATTGCTAGGACATTGCTAGGACAAAAACTCTTGTTTATTGATTTTTGTACCTCCAAAGCACTTGTTGTATAAATGATATTTGAATGAATGAATGAATAAATGAATGAATGAATGGATGAAATAGCCTAAAAACCATTACCCTTTTGACCTCGATTTCATTTTACCAAACATGGTGAAAATTTGGTAAGTTTTAAAGCTACTGTGTTTGCGATTACTTTTAAATCAATACATATGTAATCAATATACCTTTTTACTATATGAAAAGAGGCAAAGGTAGAAGCATAGGAATCAAAAGCAAGAGCACTCACAGTTCTAGTGGCAGATGCTGGCCAACTCTTCACTTAAAGGCTTGTTCTCCACTTCTGAGCAGGGCAGGCCAGAAGTGCCAGGAGGAGTAGAACTCTGGGAATTGCCCTCAGCAATGGTGGACGTAAACTGGAGGAACTGTAGCCCCACATGCTCACTTGAGTGTGCTAATTCTGGGGTCCTTTAATACTGTTGCCCAGAATACTTGAGCAGGAATGAGTCTCAGTAGCCCTATATAGGAAACTTCTCAATAACTCATCCTTCTTTTCTCACTTTATTCTCCCAACCTCCTGCCCAATACTTTTGGAATTACCTTAAAAATAAGCCAGTGGTACTTAAATCCTTGACCCTTCTGGGGAAAATTCAAACTAAGCAGCACTCTGAGCAACATAGAACAAGTCTCCTTGACAAAGACAACAATAAGTAGAGGATACAGAGAAATACAATCCACTCAGCCAGTAGCGAGTTACAGTTCCTTCCAGTGGATTTCAACAAATGACTCCAATACAAACCTCCATGTGTTGTTGATTAAAAATAATCAAGTCAAGATTTAGGCCACAGTAAATTGTGATAGACAAAGGGTTCATTCTGCATTAGTCAGAACATTTTTTGGCTGAAAGTGACAAAACACCAACACAGATGGCTCAAGATAAATAAGAATTTACTAGTTTGTATAACTGAAGTGTCACTGGTGGGCACTGGTGGACCTTTATCAATATTATCAAAACCTGTTTACCCCCATTGTTCAGCTTTGCTTTTCTGTCAATTATTTTTAGTATTCACTAAGCTCTTGGAAAGCAATGGAAAAATGCAACTTCAGATTTACATTCGACTCCCTTAGTAACACCAGCAGAAATAAAAATGCACTTTCCCAATTTTTCCCCAAAGTTTTGGGCTTGGCTTTCATTACTGAGCTGATAACTGCAGTCATGGCATTGAAATATGCTGACTGGATGGCCTGGGTGAGTGACCCTTTGAAGTAGGGGTGATGATAGTGCTGATAGCCTCCCAAATTGTGCATCTTGGTTGTGGGTCATGAGTGGTTCCATGATGAATATTCAGTGTTAATGTTACTTTACAGAGAAGCACAACAGATGCCCAATACGACATTAAAACAGAATTTAAACATGAGAAAGTACAGAGAAGTACAATCAAGCAAACCGAACTTTTCAGTTACTCCAGGCATAAAAACTACATCTCTTTGGAAAGTCAGTTTCTTTGATTTGTCACTGAAAAAGTTGTGGCCAACAAACATGTTACAGAGTTGACCCTTCAAGGGTTTGAACTGTGCTAATAAGTGGATTTTTTTCAACAAAACAATTGGTCCTTCATATCAGTCCTTTGGGTTTTGCATCTGTGGATTCAACCAAGTGTAGATCAACAATACTGTTTGGGAATCCACAGATTAACTGTGTGCACTGATCTACAGGACCTGAGCATCCACTGATTTTGGTATCCATGGCAGGGTCCTAGCCCCCATGGATATTGAGAGCCAACTGTGGTTAAGTACTGGGGGAGTCAAAAGTTATATGTGGATTTTTGACTGTGTGTGGAGAGGGGCATGATCAGCATCCCTAATCCCTGTGTTGTTCAAGAGTAAACTGTGATATACAATGAGGTCTGTCCAGATAGTATCCAGGCATGTAATATGAAAAATAGAGACAGTTATTGAAGAAAATAAAAGACACATTGAAGACCTCAATATCTTCAATAACTATTGAAGTATAACCATTGTACATAGGACAATAACATCTTAGTCCCCTGCAAAGAAGGCAACTTGGGACCTCACACAGCTCCCCCAGCATTTCTTCTACTGTTCAAAGCACTCTGCAAAATTCTTTGTTGGAATTGCCATCAGTGCCCCATTGTATTTTCCTGAATCTTATCAATGGTCTGAAATCTTTTGCCTTTCCATGGTGATTTTAATTTTGGGAAAAGCCAGAAGTCACAGGGTACCTAATCTGGGCTATAGTGGGGCTGAGTCACCTGGGTTGCAGATCTTTGTTAACTGCAGCCCATAAACATTCAACATTCTCAGATGGCCTGCTTGTTGCAGGCCTTCCAGAACATAGATCACTTTCAACAGATTCTCTACCATCTTTGATGTGTTTGTTCCACACTTTCAAAATTTTTTTTCTATTTATTTATATTTAGAGAGAGGGGAGGGGAAGGAGAAATAGTGGGAGAGAAACATCAATGTGTGGTTGCCTCTCATGTGTCCCCTACTGGGGACCTGGCCTGCAACCCAGGCATGTGCCCTGACTAGGAATCGAACCGGTGACCCTTTGCTTCGCAGGACTGCACTCAATCTACTGAGCTACACCAGCCACGGATGTGCCACACTTTTATTTGTGCTGCACTCATTGCATTGTCCCTGAAAGCCTTCTGAATCATCCTAATAGTTTCTGCAGAAAAATATTCAAACTTAACATAAAATCTGATGCCTAGTCATTGCTCTACTCAGCCACTTTGAATGTGATAGCCACACAGTATACATGCTCACTCAACAGTGTCTACCACCCCTACTGGCTAGTACAGTGAAGTTGTCACCATTCATGAATGTCCATTCCAGTCTGCTGCCAAGTTACATCAATCTCATGCAAACCGTTCTCATTATATTAACAATGGCTGGACTTTTTCAGACAGAACTCTCTCTCTCTCTATATATATATGTGTGTGTGTGTATATATATATATATATAGATAGATAGATAGATATAGATATAGATATAGATATAAATAGATATAAACAGGTATTTATAAATATCTATCCATTTCTATATAAATATCTGTCTATCTATATTTATATATAGATAAATATATACTTACATACAATACATATATTTATATATTTATAAATATATATGTATATGTTTATTTTCAGAACTCTCTCTCTATATATATATACACACACACACACATATATAATTTATTTATTTATTCCAGGTGAGATGAAGTAAACACATTTCACTCTGCCTCTCTGTTTGAGAATTTAAGTGTTATTATTCAGTTATGACAAAGCCAACAGATTAGGAGATGACTGCCATTAAAATGATAGTATTTTATTCATAGCTGCTAAGAAGAAGGGCATGGCACGCCATGGGGCTGCCTAGGGAAGCATCAGGGTTAGCAAGGAAGCAGAGGGAACAGGGGAAAAATGGCTTTTCTTGTAGTTTCTCAGGGAAGGAACAGGAGAGCCAGGGTAAGCAGGCATAGGATTGGCTAGTTTTAATAGTTTCAGAGAGCTCTCGAGTGTAGGTGCTGTCTCAAACTGTCTGGTATCTGGCTCTGGAGTGACTAGAACAGGTGGATAGTGGCCAGGAGTTTAAGAGTCCAATTAAGGAGGGGCATGAGGGTGTGGGTTTTGGATTACTTGGTTTGCATACGAGAGTTGTGCTCCCAGCTGTGTTGTTTACAATCCCCCTGGATTAGTTAATTTTGGGAGGGTGGTCTCTCCTCAGTCAGTGAGGCCCTACATACTAGAACATCAAGAATACAGAAAAGTAAAAATAAATAGTTAAACACACTCTCACTGAATGCAGCTATATAGTTTGGAGAGATTACATGGATCCCCTATTTAAGGACTCTGAAAAGTAGGCAGTAGCAAGTGGTTGGAAAAGAGAACAGAATTTGAAGCACCATTGGAACAGTGTTGAGTTCACTCATTTTTCCCTCCCTGGTTTCCTCTGGCCTGAAATCCACATAGCCTCGAGCCTGGTAGTGCACATCAGTGTGGACAGAAGGCTCCAGGAGCAGCCCTCTAGTTCTGGCTTGAGGAGAGGGAAAAAGGTCTTTTAACACTGAGAGAGGAGATGACATATTCTTGTTTTTTTTTTAAAATTTTTTTCATGTTATTATCAATTTCATTGCATCTCAGCCCACAAGCTGTGGTGCTAACAGTGGTGGTGCTGTGGGCCCCCAGAAGGTAAGGCAAACTCACATGTTTTTTTGGAATTCTCTCTCTGTCTTAAAACTTGACCCAGACATGAACACAGCTATGGGATGTGTGTAGAACAATGAGGTAAATCAACCCAGTTTTCTGCACAAATGAGCAAAATTTAGAAATGAAAAGTATAATAACCAAAATAAACTCACTAGGTGAGCTGATGAGCAGAATGGAAATGACTAAGGAAAGTAAATGAACTTGAAGATAGATTAATAAAAAGTATACAATCTGAGCAACAGAGAGAAGAAAGATGAAAAATAGACATTCTGAGGGGCCTGTGGACAAATAGCAGTGAGCTTAACATTCCTGTCATTGTAGTCCAAAAAGAGGGAAAGAGTGAACAAAGCACAGAAAATATAACTGAAGAAATAACAACTGTGTCCTGGCTGGTGTGGCCAGTGATTTGAGTGCCAGCATGTGGACTGAAAAGTCATCAGTTTGATTGCTGGTCAGGGTACATGCATGGGTTTTGGACCAACTCCCTGCTAGACGTGACTATTAAATGTTTCTCTCACACACTGATGTTTCTCTCCCCTTCTTTCTCCCTCCCTTACCCTCTCTCTAAAAAAATAAATAAAATCTAAAAAGAAAGAAATAATAACTTGAAAACTTCCCAAATTTGGCAAAAGGCACAAACTGGCAGAGTCATGAAACTCAGCAAACCCCAAGTGACATAAACCTAAAGAAATCCATGCCCACACATTATAATAAAACTGCTGAAAAGTAAAGAAAAAGAAAAAAATCTTGAAAGCAATCAGAGAACAATGGACATATTACTTATGGGAGAACAGCAATTGTTATAGGGATTACAATATGCATAACGTGTGACTTTAGATTGCTCATGAGAAACCATGGAGTCCAGAATGGAATATAACAATGCACTAACAGTGCAGAAAGGAAACAAATGCCAAGCCAATATTCTATTTTAGTGAAATTATTTTTCAGGGATGAGTTGTATGAGGACATTCTTGAGTGAATGAAAACTAAGAAAATTCAATGCAGCAGACCTATTCTGAAAACCATTCCAAGGAAATTATTCAGGCAGAGAAAAATGATAGCAGAAAGAAACTTGGAACATCAAGAATAAGGAGAGAAAAATGGAAATGGTAAATTTCTGGGTGAAAATAATAAATTATTATTTTCCTACTGAGTTTCTTAAAGTGTGACTGATGGTTGAAAGCAAAAACCCCAACATTGTTAAATGGAGTTTTCCCCTGTATGTAGATGTATATAAAATAACTACAGCAAAACACCTGTGTTAGTACACAGTAAGGTTTCTATAGTCAAGTTGGAATGCTACAATACTCAAGTGAAAAACTGGAGAGTATTATGCTAAGCGAGATAATCCAGGTGATGAAACACAAATACCATATGATCTCACCTATAAGTGGAACCTAATCAATAAAACAAACAAGTGACCAAAATATAACCAGAGACATGGAAATAAAGAACAAACTGACAATGAATAGAGGGGAAGGGGAAGGAAGATAATTGGGGAAAGAAGAGGAAGAGTCAAGTCAAGGAACATGTACACAAAGGACCCAGGAACAAGGACAATGGGGGCAGGGAAGAAGGATTGAATGTGGGAGGTGGGGAGAGTAATGGGGGGAAAATGGGGACAACTTTACTTGAACACCAATTTAAAAAAATTTTAAAGTCAAGTTATGTATATTGTAATTTTATAGCAATTGCTAAATATACTATACAAAAATATATTTATAAAAACAGAATACATACATATAATATCTGCTTTCAGATTACAATGGAATTAAACTAGAAATCAACAACAAAAATATAACTGAAAAATGCCAAAATATCAGCAAAAAAACCAGAATAAATGAATGAAAACAGAATACTAAAAATGTTCAAATAACCTCTCAAAAAGGCAGAAAAGAGGAAACAGTAATAAAAACAGAAAGAACAAACAGAAAATAAATAATGAAAAGGTTGACCTAAATTCAAACATATCAATAACTGCATTAAAATGTAAATGATCCAAACATATCAATTAAAACCCAGAGCTATCAGAATGGATAAGAAAATATGACCCAACTACATGTACTTACATAAAACTCATCTCAAATATAATGATACAAATAGGTTAAAAGTAAAAAGATGAAAAAGATACGCCATGTAAAAACTAATAAAAATAAGTGTTAGTGCCTATAGTAATAACAAAGCAGATGCGAGAGCAAAGAGAGTTGGGATATTACATAATGATAAAAAATGAAGACAGCAAGAAGAAATTACAGTTCTAAGTGTCTATATACCTAAGAACAGCTTTAAAAACACATAAAGCAAAACTGAAAAAACTAGCAAAAATAGATAAACTCATAATTACAGTTGGAAATTCAACACTCTTCTCTCAGTAATTGATAAGTTAATAGACAGAAGATCAGCAAGGATATAAAGGAAATGTCACCATCAAACCTGGATCTAATTAATATTTCTGTAACCTTCCACCTAACAACAGAAAAATATGCATTCTTCTTCAGTGCATATGAAACATTTACCAAGATAGATCATATCCTGGGTAATACACAAACCTTAACAAGTATGAAAACATTGAAATTATATAAAGTATGTCCTCTGACTTTAGTGAAATAAGATTAGAAATCAATAAAAGAAAGATTTAAATACTCCAAAAACTTGGAAATTAAGCTTATAGTAATCTATGGATCAAAGAGGAAATCAAGGGAAATTTTAAAAATATTGTGGGGTTGTAGTAAGGCAGGTGGGAGCGAAGTCCTCTTCCCCCTATGCACGGGTGCAACACCTCACTGATCTTCTGAGGAACAAACAGCCAGTGGTATCCCAGCATATATGAAGGTTGGAGGTCAAAATTGTGGAGAACATTGAAATACAGACAGTAAGGAGATTGCTTTGGGATGGTAAGGTCCCTAGGACCAGCAGGGACCAGTGCTGATGCAGCTGATGCAGGCTCTGGCCTGCTGCAGGATCTTGGAAGAGAGCCAGGTCAGTAGTTCCCTCCTCTGCCAAGCAGGGAGGATGGAGTGGCACCAGGATGGACCTGGATGCTTAAAGTCGCTAGGGGTAATAAAGACAAAGTGGCACATGCACAGGGGCAGTGTTTACCCACTGAGACTGTGGATGCTGGCTAGATCATTACCAGAGAAACTGGGGAGCCAGATGATGTCTGGAGAAGGGAGAAGAGTTGGGCCATAATGAACCCTGACCGGAAGAGTCTCTGGTCTGGTTGGAAAGTTGGGCTGTGTGAGTAACCACAAGCTTGTTGGAAGTGGCAGTCTGGTACAGGAGGATTTGGTGGGAAAAAGCGGCTCTTGGTGGCTGATCAGAGAACTCTCCCACAGTGGCCACCCCCACTGCGCCTGCCCTGCCCCTGCTACTACAGAGGTGGAGGCCTTGCCCCTAACCCCCACTGCAGCCTCCACAACAATCACACCCCTGACATTGTGACTGTGCTGTGGCCCCCCACCCCAGTGGTTTATGCCTGCCTCCACTGCCTCTGGGGCTGGACTGGCTCATTAAGAGGAAGGAGAAGGTCCCCCCTCCCACCTGCAGAGGAGAGCAGCAGGGCTCAGGGAGTTAGCAGCCTCCAGAAAGACTGAACACAGTGGGGGAGCTGAACTAACATGAAGAAACTTTGAGAATGCCTAGCAACTAGGACAGCAAAGAGCAAGAAGGTGGTATTTGAGCTGCCACTATTTGGTACACCTCAAGGACAGCACAACTGGTGGATTGAAGGCACTGGCCAGGCACAGAAGGGCAGTCAGTGCTGACAGCAAATTGAAGAACTGGGCAGGAGGCTGGGCAACTGTGAAGAGTGTGGCCCAGACCTGGCTCCCATCCTAGCAAAAGCAAAGAAAGGAAGAAAAGCAAAACCCAACCCCTCTCAGCCTGCTGCAGCCAGGCAGACCAGAAGAACACACTTGGCTAGTTTAAAGTCAGCAGGAGGCTTTTCTTTCTATACGTATTTTTTTCTGTTTCTTTTTTTAATTTTAATTTTTTTTCCTAAGTGAGACAATAAGACCTGGAGCTGTGAAAGACCCAGAGTCAGACTCAAAGAAGGATCATAAAGCTAATCCCCACAATTGTGTAACTGAGGTAAATTTCACTTTGCTATCCCAGAGAACCTGCATGTTACTGTTTATTTGTATTATCATTATTATTATTTCATTATTTTTACTTCTTTTATTTTACTAGTATGTTTTATTCTTCTTCTTTCTGTTTAGTTTTCTTCCTTTCTGTTTAATTCACAATTTGACTCCTTTTTCTCGTTCTCTCTTTCATAGTGTATTTTTAATTTTCCTTCTTTCACTTCACTTGTGTTCTGATAGCACACTTTTGTAGGTTGCATACTTCATATTCTTGTTATTCAGATCATATAAATCCTGTCATATGAATGTTGGTCCAGTATTATTGTAAATAATTGTTATTCCATGCAATTGTAAATACTATGCAGCACCCCTCCTAGATCTCAGACAATTTGACTGACCTTTGGAACTTTATTACTGTTGCGGTTAACACTATACCCTCACATACTACACCTATTTTCTATCCTTTACTCTCATTATATCTCATAATCTGACCTCCCACAATCTACTGTTTTCTGGATCCAATTTATAATCCTTCCTCCATCTAACAACAGTTTTATCTTTTTTCCACCTTTTCCAAAAAGTGGCTAGTTGGGTGAAAAATCACAGTTAACAGTATACTTATTGAAAAGATCTTCTACCTGTTCTCTATGGGTTGGTACTTTAAGCCCAATAATATACTTGCACTGTCTCAATCTGTTTTGCTTTCACCCTCCAACTGATCACACAAAAAAGTAGGTGGGAGCTCTGAACACCAGTATACCTGCTGGAGGAGAGAAACCACCAACAAAGGAACCACCAACAAATAATAAAGGAAGATGGTGAAGAATTGAGTGGAAGCCACACTAACCTCCACCCAGGACCAATTTGGAATTATACTAAATGGTGGAGAAATTACCCAGAACAAATAATTGAACAAGACCAAGAGAGAAGCCTTGAAACCTCAGACACACATAAAAACCAGCTTTGACACAACCTGTCCACACCTGCACAATAGCATACAAGATATGGTGGGGAGAGTGATTCTCAATTAACCAGCTGGAGAGAAAGACCCACCAAAGATAGACCCAACAACAATCAAAACCCAAAGACATACACAGAGCAAACATAAGTGACAGCCCAACACCAGCAAGTTCAGGGGATCAAGGAGACTGCACCACTGAATCTCACAGGTCTTGTATCATAGAAGTTCACACCACAAACCCAGAGAGTCGGATAGATCAATTTAAGAAGCAGAGATGAACAAGAAGAGCCTCACAAACAATTAGAAGGCAAACAAACAATCCCCAAATGAAAGGAAAGGAGGAAGCATCACAAAGAATTCAAAAAGAAATAGAGGCAAGTCAACTATCAGATATTGAGTTCAAAGCAATGGTTATAAGGAAGCTCAATGAGCTCACAGAGAATTATCAAAAACTACAGGGAAACTATGATGAACTTATTGCAAACTATATCGACATAAAAAAGAAATGAAAACTATCAACAAAGATCAAGAGGAAATGAAGAATACAATTTCTGAATTGAAGAACCCAGTAGAAGGAATCAAAATCAGGCTAGATGAAACAGAGGATCAGATCAGCTAGCTGGAGAACAAGGTAGAAAAAACAACCAGGAAGAGCAAGAGAAGGAAAAACGACTCAGAATGAACAAACGTGTTAAGGAAACTGCAGGACAACATGAAACATAATGATATACATATAATAGGGATACCAGAAGGAGAAGGAGAAGAGCAGGGGATAGAAAACCTGTTTGAAAAAGCAATAATGGAAAAAATTTCTAATTTGATGAGAGAAAAAGTCACACAAATCCAGGAAACACAGACTGTCCCAATCAAGAGGATCCTAAAGAGGCCAACTTCAAGACGTATCATAAATAAAATGGCAAAATTCCAAGACAAAGAAAGAATCTTAAAGGCAGCAAGGGTGAAACAGGAAGTAACATACAGAGGAGCCCTGATAAGACTAGCAGCTGATTTCTCAATGGAAATGCTCCAAGCCAGAAGGAACTGGCAATGAATATTTCACCTAATAAAAAACAAAGGCCTTCAACCAAGGACACTCTATCCAGCAAAGCTCTCGATTAAAATAAAAGACCAAATAAGGATTTTCCCAGACAAAAGAAGCCTCAAAGAATATACATCCTCCAAACCAGCCCTGCAAGAGGTGCTAAACTGTCTGCTTTAAGAAAAGGAAAAAAGTGAGAGAGAGAGGAACACAGGTAGAAAGGAAGTAAAATGGCAATGAGTGATTACCTATCAATAATAACCCTAAATGTAAATGGATTAAAGTCTCCAATCAAAAGGCATAGGGTAGCTGAATGGATAAGAAATCATGACCCACATATATGCTGCCTACAAGAGACACAGCTCAGAACAAAAGACCTACACAGACTGAGAGTAAAGGGCTAGAAAAAAATATTCCAAGCAAATGGACAGGGAAAAAAAAAAGCTGGTGTAGCAATATTCATATCAGATAAACTAGACTTCAAAACAAGGGCCATAAAAGAGACCCAGAAGGTCACTTCATAATACTGAAGGGAAGAATCCACCAAGAAGACATAAACTTTATGAATATATATGCACACAATATAGGATCACCCAAATACATAAAGAAAATCTTAGAGGACATCAAGAAAGATATTGACAGCAACACAATTATACTAGGGGATTTCAACATCCCACTGTCAAAAATGAATTGATCTTCCAAACAAAATATCAACAAAAGTATTGTGATATTGAACAATGTCCTAGATCAAATGTACTTAACTGGTATATATAGAGCCTTTCATCCCGAAGCAGCAAAATACACATTCCTTTTAAATGTACATGGAACATTTTCAAAGATAGACCACATGATAGGACACAAAACAAGCCTCAACAAATTCAAGAAAGTTGAAATCATATCAAGAATTTTTTCTGACCACAAGGAGCTGAAACTGGAAACCAACCTCAAGGAAAAAACTCAAAAACACACAAACTCATGGAAATTAAATAGTATGCCATTAAACAATGAATGGTTCAAGAATGAGATCAAGAAAGAAATCAAAAAATTTCTGGAAACAAATGAAAATGAACTCACAACAATTCAAAACTTATGAAACACAGCAAAGGCAGTCCTGAGAGGGAAGTTCATAGCAATACAGGCCTACCTAAAAAAGATAAAAACATTTCAAATAAACAATTTAACCCTACACCTAAAAGAACTAGAGGAACAGCAAAAAAGACAGCCCAGGGCAAGTAGAATAAAGAAAATGGCCAAGATGAAAACAGAATTAAATGACACACAAACTAAAAACACAATTCTAAGGATTGATAAATCCAGGAGCTGGTTCTTTGAGAAGATAAACAAAATTGACAAGCCTTTAAGCAGACTCATCAAGAAAAAGAGAGAGAAGACCTAAATAAACATGGTCAGAAATGAAATAGGACAGATTATAACTGATACCATAGAAATAGAAAGGATTATAAGAAATTGCTACAAAGAACTATATGCCAAGAAATTTGATAACCTAGGTCAATGGACAAATTTTAAAAATATATATAATCTTCCAAAACTCAATGAAGGAGCAGAAAGCCTGCACATACCAATAGCAGCTGGTGAGACTGAAGCAGTGATTAAAAAGCTCCCAACACACACAAGCCCTAGACCAGATGGTTTCACAGGAGAATTTTACAAAGCATTTAAGAAAGAGCTAACCCCTATCCTCCACAGACTATTCCAAAAAATCCAAGAAGATGAAAGACTTCCAAACATTTTTTATGAATGCAGCATCATCTTAATTGTAAAAGCAGATAAAGATATAACAAAGAAAGAAAATGTCAGGCCAATATCTCTGAAAACATGGACCCTAAAATCCTCAACAAATTATTGATAAACTGCATCCAGTAATACATTAAAATGATCATACAACATGGTCAAGTGGGGATTTATCCCAGGGATGCAAGGATGGTACAATATTTCCAAATCAGTAAATGTAATACATCACAGAAACAAAAGCAAAGACAAAAGTCACATGAGCATATCAATAGATGCAGAAAAAGCATTTGATAAGGTATAACACCCATTTATGATTAAAAAAACACTCAGCAAAGTGGGAATAGAGGGAGCATTCTTCACCATAATAAAGGCCATATGCAAGAGACCTACAGCCAACATCATACTCAATAGGAAAAAACTGAAAGTTTTCCCACAAAGTTCAGGAACAAGATAAGGCTGTCCATGTTCACCACTCCTATTCAACATACTATTGGAAGTCCTAGCCACAGCAATGACTAGAAAAAGAAATAAAAAGCATCCAATTTGGTAAGATAGAAACAACAGACTTCCGCCAAGATGGAGGCATAGGTGGATGTGCCGTGCCTTCTCACACAACCAAGTTTAGAGACAACTAAATATTAGCAACAGAAAAAATAGTCAGAACACGGAAAATTGAACTTTTCGGAAGTCCGTTAACAACAAATTCTTCAGCCTGACCGGTAAGGGGCAAAACCAGTGGCTGGTGAGGGGTTGCACAGGAGGACTCGGTCAGACGGACTCTCATGGAATCCAGACGCGCGGAATCCAGGCGAAGGGTTGGACCTAGTGAGCGACCGAGCGAGCCACCAGGCGAGCGACTGCGGAGGAGACAGCGGGGAAGCGGTGCTGCATGCTGACTGTGGTCGCCCATTTGTGCGCGAGTGAACAGGCGAGGGAGTGGGCGGTTGGACCAGGCCCGGCGGGTCCCCGCGGCAAGCAGCAGTAGAGGGCGCCGCCATTTCCCCGCTCTGACCACGCCCCCACATGCAGCGTCACAACCCAGCGACCTGGGAGTCCAAGGCACCGCTTCTCACACTTAAAGGGCCAGAACAGACCAAAAATGTCGCAAGTTCTCAAAGCCCCAGAGCCCATAGATCTAAGCGATGAAGAAATAGCAAAACTCTCAGATGCACAGTTTAAAACACTGGTCATCAGGATCCTCATAGAACTGGTTGATTATAGCCACAAATTAGACAAATATATGAAGGCGAAACTAATTGAAATGAATGGAATTGCACCGGACATCAATAGCAATGAAAAGGAAACTGGGACTCAAATCAATGGAGTGGACCAGAAGAAAGCAAATAATGGCCAAACAGAAAAGAGTCAGGAAGCAAGAATTCAAAGAAATGAGGAAAGTCTTAGGAACCTCCAGGACATCTTTAAACACTCCAACATCCAAATTATAGGGGTACCAGAAGGGGGAAAGGCACAACCACCAGTGGAAAACTTATTTGAACAAATAATAAAGGAGAATTTCCCCTATCTGGCAAAGGAAATAGACTTCCAGGAAATCCAGGAAGCTCAGAGAGTCCCAAAGAAGTTGGACCCAAGAAGGAACACACCAAGGCACATCATAATTACATTAGCTAAAATTAAAATGAAGGAGAGAATCCTAGAAGCAGCAAGAGCTAAGGGGACAGTCACCTACAAAGGAGTCCCCATCAGACTGTCAGCAGATTTCTCAAAAGAGACCTTACAGGCAAGAAGGGGCTGGAAAGAGGTATTCCAAGTCATGAAATCCAAAGACCTAGAACCAAGATTGCTCTATCCAGCAAAACTTTCATTTAGAATGGAAGGACAGATAAGGTGCTTCTCAGATAAGATCAAATTCAAGGAGTTCATCATCACCAAGCCCTTATTATATGAAATGTTAAAGGGACTTATCTAAGAAAAAGAAGTTAAAGAAACATGAACAGTGAAAGGACAACAAACTCACAGTTATTAACAACCACACCTAAAACAAAAAACAAACTAAAAGGACAGCTAGATCAGGAGTGGAAACATAGAAATGAAGATCTCAAGGAGGGTTAGCAACAGGGGAGTGGGAGGAGGAGATGAGGGGAGAAGGTACAGAAAATAAGTAGCATAGACAGTAGATAGAAAATAGATGGGGGGGGGGCAAGAATAGCATGGGAAATATAGAATCTAAAGGACTTGAGACACATGGTCATAAACTAAAGGGGGGGTGATGGTGGGGATGAGGGGGTAGGGTGGAGGGGAATGAAGGGGGGAATAGAACAACTGTAACAGCATAATCAATTAAAAAAAAAGAAACAACATGTTCATTGTTTGGAGATGATATGACAGTGTACATAGAAAATCCTATAGATTCCAGTAAAAAAACTACTTGATCTAATAAGTGAATTTGGCAAAACAGTGGTATACAATGTCAATATTCAGAAATCAAAGGAATTTTTGTACACACACAATGAAATATCAGGATCAGAAATCAGGAAAAAGATCCCATTTGAGATAGCAGCAAGAAAAAAAAAGTACCCAGGAATAAACCTAAGCAAAAAGGGAAAAATCTGTACTCAGAAAACTACACAATACTGAAGAAAGAAATGAAGAAAGACACAAACAAATAAACATGCACCATGCTCATGCATTGGAAGAATTAATATCATCAAAATGTCCATACTGCCCAAAGCAATTTATAGATTCAACATAATCCTTGTAAAAATACCAATGACATATTTCACAGATACAGCAGAAACATTTCAAAAATTTATATGGAACCACAAAGGACCACAAATAGTGGCAGCAATTTTGAGAAAGAAGAACCAAGTAGAAGAGATCACAATACCTGATATCAAACTGTATTACAAGGCTAGTGTAATCAAAACAGCCTGGTACTGGCCTAAGAACAGAAAATATGGACCAATGGAACAGAATAGACAGCCCAGAAATAAATCCAATCTCTAGGGTCAATTAATATTGGACAAGGGGGGCAGCAACATAAAATGGAGTAAAAATAGCCTCTTCAACAAATGGTGTTGGGAGACCTGGACAACTACATATGAAAAAATGAAACTCAATCACCAGCTTACACTATACACCAAAATAAATTCAAGGTGGATAAAATACTTAAATATAAGTAATGACACCATAAAAGTCCTAGAGGAAAACATAGGCAGGAAAATCTGAGACATTCCAGGCAGCAACATCTTCACTGATATGTCCCCTAGAGCAAAGGACATAAAGGAAAGAATAAACAAATGGGACCCATCAAAATAAAGAGGTTAGGCATGGCTAAAGAAAACAGCATTAAAATGAAAAGACAACTAACTACATGGGAAAACATATTTGCTAATGATACCTTAAACAAGGGTTTGATCTCCAAAATATATAAAGAACTCACACAACTCCACTCCAGGAAGATAAACAACCCAATTATAAAATGGGAAAAGGACTTGAACAGGCACTGCTCCAAGGAGGACATGCAAAATGCCCAGAGACTTATGAAAAGGTATTCAGCATCACTAGCTATCAGAGAGATGTAAACTAAAACCACAATAATATACCACTTTACACTGTTGGGAATGGTCATTATAAAGAAAGCAACAAACAATAAGTGTTGAAGAGCTTGTGGAGAAAAGGGAACCCTAGTTCACTGTTGAAGGGAATCCAGACTGGTGCAGCCACTGTGGAAAACAGTATGGAATTTCCTCAAAAAACTAAAAATGGAACTGCCTTTTGTCCCAGCAATTTCACTGCTAGGATTATATCCTAAGAACCCTGGAACACTATACCAAAAGAACCTATGCACCTCAATGTTCAATAGCAGCATACTCTAAAAAAGCCAAGTGTTGGAAGCAATCTAAATGCCCATCAGTAAATGAGTGGATGAAAAACTACGGTACATTTACGCAACGGAATGCTATGCAGCAGAAAGAAAGAAGGAGTTCCTAGACTTTGCAGCAGCATGGATGGAACTGGAGAGCATTATGCTGAGTGAAATAAGCCAGGCAGTGAAAGACAAATACCATATGATCTCACCTTTAAGTGGAACCTAATCAACAAAACAAACAAGCAAGCAAAATATAACCAGAGGCATTGAAATTAAGAACCATATGACAGTAACCAGAAGGGAGGGCATACTGGGGGAAGGGTTTTCAGGAACAAGTATAAAGGACACATGGACAAAACCAAGAGGTGGGAAGAAAACTTAACCTCAGGTTATCTTTTTGTAGGGACACCCTCATCCCAACCACAACCCTTTGCCTTCCTGACACCCAGAGATGCCCCTTCCCATTGTCATCTATTCCGTTTTGGTGAGTCTGATGTTCCCTGATGGAAGGTCGGTGGCTAAATTACTGACATTGGTGGGACAGTTAAAAGTCACAAGGGTGCCCGCTGCTTGAAGATACTCGTGATAGGATAACCTGGGTATGAAAATGGGGTTAGCCTTAGCCCCTGCCAGGTGCAAGAAAATGTCTGCACACGGGTCAGGTACACTGTGAAAACCACAAGACACTGCTGCACCCTGCCACTGCTCCCTCATAGGCATAGTTTGACCTTCCATACGGGATATCAGTCGCCACCTTGCCTGCACTATGACTTCCTTTTGCAGTCTCCTAGTCAGGCCCACAGATAGTCTTTTACGCTTGTCCTCCCCAGCTGACTTTTGGCCTTCATACCTGTGCTTGTACCCCACTTTCCTTTTGTGTAGAAAGTGTTTCTGCTGTCTTTGTACCCAGAATATCTATGTCAGGATGACTAATAATTCCATCACTAAGTATAGTTGCAGGAATGAATCACTGTTATCTTTGGCATGTATATACTATCATTGTAAGCAGCAACATTGCCCAGAGACACTTAACACACACCTACTGGTCATTTGTTACCAGAGTGGCCACATGGAGCCACTCTTACCCAATTAATTGAATTTGAAATTCTAAATAGTTTCTTGCCCCTATAAGAGTATTTTAATTTCCCCTCTTGGTCCGTCATCCCTCTCTGAGATCCACCTCCAGTATGAAGATATTTCTCGAGCTCCCTTCTGGGGAAATTTCAGATTCAGGTACAATTTCTTAAAGCTCTGGAAAATAAGAATACCTTAGGATCTTCTTTGTGAGTTAGAAAAGAGTCATTTTATAATAAGGTTATCTTAGTGCCCCTCTTGGTGGTTTATGGGGCCAGAAACTATTTTGCTAGTAAGACACTTCCTTTGCCCCAGATCTAAAGGCTTGCAGGAAAATGAGGGTCTCCATAGATGGAGAATACAGGAAAGGAAACATACTCAGGTTACCTGCATACAGTAGTGAGTCTGGGGTCGTCAGGATTATAGGCAATTGCTCAGTGATGCTGGATTTGTTCTTTCTAACAGTTCTTCATAGCCTGGACACTCAGTAGGATCATGAATTATGCAAATAGTGTCCAGCTCTGAATTAAACATAGAAAAAGAAACAGAACTGGACAGTGGTGATCCTCTTAAGTCTTTAGATTTCTGTCAGCTGACACTCACTAGGATTTCTTTCTCCAGAGATGTCTGGTAGGACAGTGGTATCCTGGGAAATGCCCTGTGGCCCACAAGGAAAGCTCCTGAGGCAAGAAAAGAGGGACACCTCTAGATTGCAAAAAAGTATCTTTGTGTTTTTTTTTTCTTTCTCTTCAGGATCACTGCAGTTGAGATGGGAACCACACTTTCCTTCCCTTCTGAATAGCCATTGGGTTACATTCTTAACAATTGGGATAAATTTGACCCTAAAAATTTAAAAAGGAAGAGATTAGTTTTCTTTTGTAACACTCTTTGCCCCCAATATAAATTAGGGGATGGAGAGATATGACCTGAAAATGGGAGCAGGAATTATAATACTATCCTACAGTTAGATTTATTCTGCTGACGGGAAGGCAAATGGTCTGAAATTCCTTACGTGTAGGCATTTATGGCCTTGTAATGAGATCCCTCATTTTGCTTCAGCCCCACCCTGACAGAACCTATAGGCCCAAGTGTTGATCAATTAGAAGATAATCTCCTTAGTTCCCCATCTGTCTTTCAAGGGAGATTAAGGGGAACCCAGAGTTCAGAAGTCTCTGTCCCTACCTCAGAGGGATCAACCTCTCCACTACCTTGTGGTACGGATGGCCTCAAGCTGCAAGCTGGGGGAAAACTCAGCCCAGCAGGACATACTAGGAGTGGCACTTCTTATCTCCCTATCACTACTACACTCCTACACTCCTACCATTGAGGGAGGGAGCAGGCGCCAGAAGTGCTATATGGGTACAAGTGCCCTTCTCTATAACTAATTTACAACAATGTAAAAACAGGCTAAGAGTTTTTCAGAGGACCCTCTGTGTTTCGCTAGTAATTTCCAGACTCTTACTTCAGCCTTTCATATGTCATGGGGGGATTTGTACAAAATTCTGACCACCTGCTGTTCCCCAGATGGGAAACAGCGGAGATGGGAGGAAGCCCATAATCATGCAGACCAGTTGCATACCCAGAACCTCAGCACTAACCAGCCTGCCACTCAGTCCGTCCCAAACCAGGATCCTGACTGGAGATAAGATAGTCAGGTGGGAATCAGAGTAGGGGTGAAATGATAGATTGCCTAATGCCAGGAGTGAGAAACTGCATCAAGAAATCTGTAAATTATGAAAAGATTAGGGAAATCATCCAGGGCAAGGAAGAGAACCCAGCTCTCTTCAGAAACAGACTAATAGAAGCCTTTCAAAAATTTACGAACTTGGATCTATCATTCCTGAAGGGTTGAATCTTGATAGGACAGCACTTTATAAGTCAGTCTGCCCCTGATGCTTGCAGAAATCTTCAGAAATTACAAATGGACCCACAGACCCTCCCCAGACTAGCTCATGGATACAGTCTTTTCAGTCTTTAACAATAGGGATTTGGAGTAAAGAAAATAGGAAAAGAAGGAAAAGGAGAAGCAAGCTGAGCTCCTTGCTCTAGCCTTTAGTAGTGCTATTGGTGGAAACCAGCTGCATCAGGGGAGCTCAAGGAGACCTCCAAAGAATCTGGGGTGAAAGGATCAGACCTGTTATAAGAGCAAGTATTCTGGACACTGGGCAAAGAACTGCACTTGACCACCTCTGAAACTCTGTCCTCTATGCAAGAATGTCAGTTCTGACTCCTGGCACTGGAAAGTAGACTGCCCTTGTTCCCAGAATGGAAAGAAGTCATTGTCCAAAGCTGTGGCTACTCTCAAGGACTGAGGGTGCCCAGGAAACAGGTTGTCCCCAAGGAATATTCATATTCCCATCTCTACTGAGGAGCTCTGGTAACTCTGGGTGTGGCAGGTAACAAAATCAACTTTCTTGGTGATACTGTGGCCACTTACTCTGTCCTTAACTCTTACTCCGGACCTCTTTCCTCCAAATCAGCTAAGATAATGGGGGTTGAAGGAAATCTTAAGGCCTATTTCTATACATTCCCTATCACTTGTCAGTTTGAGAGTCCAATATTCAAGCAGTTCTTTTTGATTGTTCCTCCATGCCCTATTCCTCTATTAGGCTGAACCGGTTAGAGTGTATGGGAACCATCTTCTTGTTCCCTGAGTTAAGTAAGGTCATGATAATCAGTAGTAACTGAAACCCAGAGGAAATCCCAAGTTTGATTCTGGATGCAGTAAACCGCTAGTTTGGGAGTAAGAGATTCTGGGGAGAGCAAAGATTGCATTACTGGTTAAAATCCAATTAAAACCCAGGTTAGATTATCTTCATGGGAAGTAGTGTGCTTTTAAACTAGAGGCTTTGGAGGGGTTATAGCCTATCCTAACTAAATTTATACAACATGGGCTCATAGTTCCTTGTCAATCTCCTTGCAACACTCCCACCTTACCAGTGATGAAACTCGCAGGAGAGTACAGGCTTGTCCAGGATCTAAGGTTAGTCAATGAAGCAGTAGTCCCTTTACATCCAATAGTACCTAACCTTTATACCTTGCTCTCATAGGTACCTGATGATGCTCAGTAGTATTGAGTATGAGATTTGAAAGATACGTTCTTTTGCATCTCTTTGCATATTGACTCTCAGTACTTGTTTGCTTTTGAGTGGACTGATCCAAGGACTATGACACATCAGCGATACACTTTGACTATATTGCTGCAAGGGTTCAGGGAGAGTCCCCATCTCTTTGCTAGGGTATTAGGAAAGGATCTTAGGGAGCTACAGTTACAAGGAGGAGCCATTTTACAATATGTAGATGACATACTAATCAGCAGTGCTACCAAGGAGGCTTCTGATCAAAAAACCATCCAGACTCTGAATTTCCTAGCTGAAAGAGGATATCGGGTATCAAAGAAGAAGGCTCAGATTACCAAACAAAAAGTAAATCATTTAGAGTATATTTTGACTCCTGGGTCTAGGCAATTATCACAGGAGAGAATTAAAGCCATTACTGAGTTAACTCCACCTGCTACTAAACAGCAGCTTCACTCTCTAGGAAGAGTGAGAGCTTTTTTTTTATTATTCTTTTTTAGGAATGGCAGGATTCTATAGGTTTTGGATACCCAACTTTGGGCTAATTGCCAAACCATTGCACAAAGCTACTGAGGAGCCAGACACTGAACCCATTATACAGGAAAAAAATGTGATCAGGCTTTTAATAAAATCAAGCAGGCTCTAGTCAAAGCCCCAGCCTTAGGCATCCTTAACTTAAACAAGCCTTTCTCTCTATTCATAGCACAGAAGCAAGGAATAGCTTTAGGGCTCTTAGTTCACAACAATTAGGGAATGAACCTCAACCAGTTTTGCACATTTCTCTAAAAAACTGGACACTGTAGCAATTGGGTGACCTCCATGTCTAGGAGAGTTGCAGCCACAGCCATGCTAATTGAGGAAGCTGCTAAACTAACTCTCAGGCAGAAGTTAGAGGTCTTAACTTCACATCAGGTACAAGGGATATTAGAAATGAGACAGCGAGTCCAGCCAAGATGGAGGCGTAGGTGGAAACACTGTGCCTCCTCGCACAACTAAGTTTAAAGACAACAAAGTTTTAGTAACAAAAATGCAGCCAAAACACAGAAATTGAACTGTATGGAAGTCCAACAACAATGAACCATTCATCCAGACCGGTAAGAGGGGCGGGGTCGGCAGCTGGCAGAGCAGGGTCCTGCAGGAAAAAGTGGCCGGACGGGACTAATCCTGGTGCACAGGCGGCGGTTGGCGGATCCCAGGCGTGCGGTGGCAACAGGCAGACCCAGTGGGGGCGCAAGGCGGCTGGCTGACCGTGGTCACACATTCACACTCAGATAAACCAGGTGAAGAAGCAAGTAGTGAGACAGACTGATCAGGAATTAAAGCCTAAAAGCACCCATTGAAGAAACTTTCGGGGTTGAGGTGCTGGGAGAGGCTCCCAGGCTCACAGTTTGTTGGAGAGACCCACAGGATCCTGGAGGGTACATAGGCCCACACACCCGGGAGCTGGGAGCCAGCATGGGGTAGGGGACGGCTTGCTTTCAGGAAGCAGTAGAGGAAACCGAAATCCGAGAGAGCGGAACAAACGCCATTACCCCTCGTTGACTCCACCCCCACATACAGCGTCACAACCCAGCGACCTGGGTGGCCCCACCCTGCTGAAAACCTAAGGCTCCGCCCTTCACACCTAACAGGCGCAAACAGACCAAAACATTATGGCTCAAGAAGAACAGCTCAAAGCACCAGAGCCAATAATTCTAAGCCACCAAAAGATAGCTAAACTATCAGATGCATAGTTCGAAACAATGATCAGGATGCTCATAGAACTGGTTGATTTTAGTCACAAATTAGAGAAACAAATGAAGGCTAAACTAAGTGAAATCAGGAAAATGCACAGGAAATCAATAGTGATGGAAAAGAAACTGGGACACAAATCAAGGGAGTGGACCAGAAGGAAGAAAAAAATGACCAAACAGAAAAAAATGAAGTAACAAGAATTAAAAAAAAAATAAAATGAGGAGAGGCTTAGGAACCTCCAAAGGTTCCTAACATTCTAACATCCAAATGATAAGGGTACCAGAAGGGGAAGAGGAAGAGCAACAAGTAGAAAACTTATTTGAACAAATAATAAAGGAGAACTTCCCCAATCTGCCAAAGGCAATAGTCTTACAGGAAGTCCAGGAAGCTCAGAGAGACCCAAAGAAATTGGACCCAAAGAAGAACACACAAAGGCACATCATAATTACATTAGCCAAGATGAAAATGGAGAGAATCCTAGAAGCAGCAAGAGATAAGGGGACAGTCACCTACAAAGGAGTTCCCATCAGACTGTCAGCAGATTCCTCAAAAGAGACCTTACAGGCAAGAAGGGGCTGGAAAAAAGTATTCCAAGTCATGAAATCCAAAGACCTACAGCCAAGATTGATCTATCCAGCAAAGCTTTCATTTAGAATGGAAGGGCAGATAAAGTGCTTCTCAGATAAGGTCAAGTTCAAGGAGTTCATCATCACCAAGCCCTTATTATATGAAATGTTAAAGGGACTTATCTAAGAAAAAGAAGATAAAAAAGATGAACAGTGAAAGGATAGCAAACTCACAGTTATTAACAACCACATCTAAAACAAAAGCAATCTAAGAGGGCAGCTAGATCAGGAGCAGAACCATAGAAATGGAGATCACATGGAGGGTTAGCAACAGGGGAGTGGGAGGAGGAGAAGGTACAGAGAATAAATAGCATAGATGGTAGGTAGAAAATAGGCAGAAGGGAGGGCAAGAACAGTATGGGAAATATAGAATCTAAAGAACTTGTGATACATGGACATAAATGAAAGGGTAGAATGGTGGGGGAGGGGGTGTGCAGGGTGGAGGGGAATGGGGGAGGGAATGGGTCAACTGTAATGGCATAATCAATAAAATATATTTAAAAAAAGAAATAAGAGGGCACCTCTGGCTTACAGGAAATAGAGTGATCAAATATCAGGCCCTTCTGGACAGTCCTGAAGTAACTGTAAATACCTGTAACACCTTAAGTCCAGCCTCCTTAATGCCTACAGAATCATCTCCAGATTTGACTCATTACTGCTCAGACATTATTAGTCTTACTCCAGTAGGACTGACTTGGTAGAACAATCCCTTCAAGGGGTATTAGCAAAATTCCTACCACCTCCTGTAGGAGGGGAATTAAGATCAGGGAATAATTTAGTCCCTCTGTCTGCCTTTCCTTCTTTACATGCACCCTCCTTAACAACTATCACTCCACCAATGCCACAGTCATTGCAGCACCCCTGGGCCTCGTCTGACTATGTGGGACTCCTAATAACTGGCTAACAGATCATTCACAACTTTAAGAAGCTATTGCTTGTATACATCTCAGCAACTCTAAACATGGGGGTGACTGTACCTTAGGGAATTTGGCACCCCAAGATCTTACCATTATAAACATATCCCAGGGTCCTGGAAGTCCATGGTTCAGCAGGAAAAAAATGAACTTTTGGTCTAGTAGTGCTTGCTACCACTATAGCTGCTGCAGTCCCCTGGGGAGGCTTTATCTACCATGAAACCACTCTAAGGGAACTCACTAAGATTACAGAAGAAGTCTCCAAAGATACTGCCAGTACTTTAGCTAAACTATCAAGATCAGTAGACTCATTTGCAAATGTAGTCATGGATAACCGCCTTGTCCTTGCTATCTTCTAGCAGAACAAGGTGGGGTATGTGCTATTATCAGTAAAACCTGCAGCACCTATGTAAATAACTCTGGAATGGTTGAAACTAACATAAGAAAAATTTATGAACAGGCGCAGTGGCTACATAAATATAATCTATAGGACAAGGAATTAGGGATACCCTGACCTCCTGGCTCCCTAGCTTAACATGACTATTACTCCTCTGAGGTCCCTTAATAACATTGCTGCTCTTATTGCTTTTAGGACCTTGTTTGTTTTACTTGTTAAATTTGTATCTTCTAGACTTAAGCAGTTCCACATCAAATTGATGATGTTCCAGGATTTCCAACCAATCTCTGAGAGTGATGTTGAAGCTGACCAACATACAGTATTTGTGGTGGCCTCAGGAGGTCCTCTTCAACCTCTAGATAGAATAGGGCGAGAGTTTCATGGTTCTCAATGTGCAGGGACAATTATTCCATCTAAGTTGGAAGAAGTTACAGAAGAATGATCTTCACCCTCAACAGCCCGAAAAAGATGTTTGAGAACCATGTCTCTTAGGGGAGAAGAGGCAGGAGATAATCAGGAAGGAGGAAATTCTGTAGGTGCCCCTGGGCTAAAATAAAGGGCATCGATACAGGACAGAGACCCTGTTCTAAGATCAGTTGTTGCTACTTTCTGGAAAAGAGCTGAATCATGGTGACTCATGAATGTGCCTGCGCAGAAGATGCTACATGACTCCTGCTTCATTATAATAGCATTATAATAAATTAACATTTTTCCACCCGCTTCAAGGAAAATTATGGGAGACCACATGCACAATAGTTGTAAAGTAATACAACTATTTGTACATGCACAATAAAAGCTGGCCAAAACTAGCCAGGGAAGATCCACCCAATGAGAATAGAATCCGTTCAGCCCTTGAGGTCAATCTCTGCTTGGAGTTGGCCTGATCCCATGTTCTGTGGAGTGTACTATCACTTAATAAATCTGCTCTCTTTCTTTCTGCTATAAAAAAAGAAGTATACACACATTTAAAAAGTCCATTTTGTGTTTGTTTAAAAAGTAAAATTTTAAGAAATAAAAAGTGAACTTAAAAATGTTCCAATGAGACAATTGGAAACATAACATGACAGGATGAACTTACTTAGAATGTGTTATTCTGTAGGTAAAGTTGAAGAAGAAAAAAAGTAAGTATTGCCTTCAGCAGTGATTCTCAAACTTGTCTTTCTAAGAATCCTCTGGAAGATTTGCTCACATTGTTTATTCTTGATCTCACTTATTTCCACCCTTTGAAAACATTTAGGTGCAACAGAAGAGGAACTAGTTGTTAAGTTACCTCAGCATGCTTTAAAATGCCCGATTAAGACCGAACTGGACTTGTTCTAGTAAATCAAAGTAGATGCTTCTTGATTCAGTTGAGTAATCAGAACAAAATTCTCCTTCAGAAAGTTTACATTTGGCTTGTAAATTGAGACACAGAACAAACCCTCCTCCTATCAGCATAACTAAAGTTTTTTTTTCCTTGATTGAAGCAGTTCAGATAAGATTCTTTGAGTTTTCATGGGCATCTGTCAAAGAGTATGAGTCTTAAAAATGAATCCATGCTGAAATGACTTGCTGTATGTTATTGGTGGCACTTAAGGTGTTTTGTTTTTGTTGTTGTTGTTTTGAGTTGGTTTGGTTTTGACAGGGAGAGGATATGCAATTACATAGAAGCAACCAGACATCAAATTTCAATTCTGGGAAATAATTTCAAAAACAGTAAAAACGGGCCCTCTCTTTTTCCTATTGTTGCAGCTTGATATTAGCTTAACTTTAAAATTTTACTTTTAAGGCAATTTTGAAGGGCCATATCTAATTTTTCATAACATCTTTAAAAAGAGACAGGGAAAGTTAAATAAACTTTCAGCTAGCTTATTGTTCCATTATCTCTAGAACCTTTTAATCACCCTAAGTTTTTAGATGATGTAAATTAAACTGCTACTTAACTTGTCAACACTTTATAAAGAATGGAGAGTGGTCAGGAGCTGGGTATTTTGTTCCAGTTGCACAATGGTTTCACAAGGGCTTCCTGAACATAGGACCCAAAAGCTCCACACATTGAAACAGCTGTTTTCTCCAGCCTATATGCCCATGTTCAAGCCAAGAATTTTGAACCAAAAGGCACTAGTTGACCTTCCAGAACTATGGTCTCATTCTACCTACTCAAGGGGATGCCTTGGGGGGTGCCAAACAAGGACAGTTGTTGCAGCATCACACCTTGTCTAAAATGGGTCCTCATGTGTAGGATGAGAGGGAAGAGCCTTTATTTTTACCTTACAGCAGGAGAACTGCGTTTGACCCAGTAAGGGAGTCTGATGCAGACAGAAAAAGAGGAATCATGGTCCTGTCTTCTCTTACTTTGCTAACCTAGAGGACAGGCCCAGGCCAACAGGGCTATTACTGAGCACAATGCTCAAAAGTGCAAAACAGGGACAGTCACTTTGAAAGACAAAATTTCTTACAAAACTTACCATGTGATTCAGCATTTGTACTTCTTGGTATTTACCCAGTAAGTTGAAAATGTATATCCACCCAAAAGATGCACACAGATGTTTGTAGCAGGTTTATTCATAGTTGTCAAAACTTGAAAACAACCAAGATGTCCTTCAATAAGTAAATGGATAAACAAACGGTGGTACATCCATTCAATGGAATATTATTCAATGATAAAAACAAATGAACATTGAGGTTTGCAGAAACATGGAAAAATATTAAATGTATATTGCTAAGTGAAAAAAGGCTACATACTCTGATATCATAACTGCATGACATCTGGAAAAGACAAAACTATGGACACAGTGAAAAGATCAGTAGTTGCCTTGGTATCAGGGAGTTGGGGGTGAGCATATAGAGCATGAAGGATTTTCAGGGCAGTGAAGCTATTCTGTATGATGCTATAATGGTAGGTACACTTTGTCCAAATGTTTAGAGTGTGCCACACCAACAGTGAGCCCTCATGGAAACTATGGACATTAGGTAATAATAAGCTATTGACATCAGCCCTTAAATGATAAGAAATGTGCCACACTAATGAAATACATTAATAATAGGGAAATTGTGGGGAGGGTTGTGGGTGTAGAGGGTCTATGGTAATTCTCTGTGCTTTCCACTTAATTGCTCTGTAAATCTAAAACTGCTAAAAAAATTTATCGAATTAAAAAAAAACCACAAAGTGTTTGTGAAGAGCCTCTTACCCTGGTTAGAGCCGTGCATGCTCCTTGAGGTCCTCAGGAACTATTGCATCATTTTGTTAATTTAGCTTGTTTTCCTGATGGTTTGCAGCCCTGAGCTTTCTGAGCTCTAAAGTACCCTGGCTGCCTGAGATGTTCATTCCTACCTGTTGCCTGATATGTTCGTCTTCAAAATCACCAGTGGTAATAAACATACACACTCTACCTGGGTCAATCATCTTTCTGGCTTCCTACAGTGCCTTGAGCCTTTGTGTTGCCAGGCGATTTTCTCATCCATAAAACTGGGGCAATGATACAATCTATCACTAGCCCTTCTCTCTGAAGCCCATGTTGACCAAGTTCCTCTGCTCTCCTGGACATTGTTCTGGGCACCAGAGAGGCTGTCACAAAGGAGACAGAAATCCATTCCAGTGAGTTAAGTCAGACAACACATTGCAGGTCGAAGTATCGTGTTGGGCCCATTGTAGGTGCTCAGTAAATACCAGCAATTACAGCGATGAAACTCACTGTGTTCTTCTAGACAAGAGCTGGAATTCCTGGCTTGGAGGAAAGTCTGTGCAAACTTCCGCGGTGCCTTCCACTAACAGGCTGCGGAGCCTGAGTGCTCCAGTAGGTGGCAGCAGCTGCTGGCACATCCAGCTGTGGCCAGTAGGAGGAGAAATGGGCTAATGAATGTGAGGCTCAGACTCTTACCCTTTCTAGATCACAGCAAAAACCGGTTCTTTCCCAGGAGTATCTCCTGAAACAGAGCTCCTTATCACATCATCTCTTGCTTTGTCCTTTCAAAAGCAGCCACTTAACCTGTAGCAGGGAGAGGAATCCTCCTAGTCCCTGGAAGACAAACCTGAGGTTTCAACTGCTGAATTTGAGAGCTGGGAGAGACTTGAGAATTCATTTTCAGAGATTTGCAAAGCACAGTCCTGCCGGGGCCAGGTAGTAAACGTATACATTCCAAAAAAAAATTCCTGGCTTGAGGAGGTTAGATGATACAGTTACTCTGAGTTCTGGGAGAAGCTAGATATCTTGACTTTTTAATGTGACAAGCTTGCATTTTCTTTTTCTTTCTTAAAAGAATTTTTAATATTGATTCTGGGGAGAGAGAGAGAGAGATTTGTTATACCCGCAGGCTGACTCCTACACTGCCTTGGAGCATCAGGGCAATGCTCCAACCAACTGACCTACCTAGCCAGGGCTATGCTCCATTTTTGAAGCACAGTGGTGCCCCCTCAAACTTGTCTGCCATCTGGATTTGGCCTGAAGCTCTCCATGTTATGAACCCTGACAGTTCACCTAAATCCCAAATCCTCACCAGAGCTCAGAGAGGAGGGTAGCTTGCTCAAGGCTGCAGAGTAAGGTGGGCACAGAGCAGAGCTGAATGGAGTTCCCATCTGATGGCTCTTTGCAGCTACACCTCATTGCCATAAGGTGGTGTGTGTGTGTGTGTGTGTGTGTGTGTGTGTGTATGTGTGTGTGAAGAAAAGCAAAGTGATTCCTAGAGAGTGTAGCTCCAGATTACTATGACTGGTATTTCTCCTCAGTTGTAGGCAACAACTCCACCAGCCAGAGCAGAGAACATTGATAAGCATTCACTTGGTGCCACACACTGGGCTATGCACTTTCTGTGGATTAACACATTTAACTCTCATAGACACCTGCCCAGGCAAGTACCATCCTCATCCTTGTTTTACACATGTGGATGTCAAAGGCATTTAGCAATTTGTTCAAAGTCACTGGGCTGTAAGTGACAGAACCTCAATCTTTCCTTTGCTTTGAGAAGTAATGTGATCAAGAGGGTTCTTGTCCTTGCTTTCATTCCAGGGGACACTCCGATGGAAGAAGCTGGAGAGATGATCCCCTGAAATGGATGGGGAACCAGGAGCCATGCCTGCTGATATACTGAGAGATTGTCTCCTCTCCACCCAGCCTGCAGGTTTCACAGTGTGACAACCTCCCACCTGTCTGCATTCTCAGCTACCTTCAATGAGGAAGGTGACATATGATGCAGGAAAAAGAAATTACACAGAGTCAGAAATTTGTTTTAGCCACCTGGCAGGGACTGACCCAAAATGAGCCTTAGGGACTCCACTGAGGCAGTGGTGTCCCTCGGGCAGCCTCAGAGCCTAGGGGTGGATGCCTGCTGGTTGTTCATGTGAATGTAGAGCAGGAGGGAAAGGATGGCCAGAGCCCCTGCTATTCTTGTCCCTGCCTGTTTACACTTCCTGTAATGTCCTTTTGTCTTCTTGTCCTACTTTGCTCTCAGAGACACTGGTGTTGCCCACTTACCAGAGCTCTCAGAGTTGTAATGCTGTATCTGGGCTATCTCTCCTCACCATGTACTAGTTTATTCTTCAAGCAAATCACTGAACCTCCCCATGCCTCAGTTTTCTCATCTATAAAATGGCGATAATAATATCTACCTGATAGGGTAATGCACTTGTGAACTTCATGGACAAATAGCACAGTGCCTAGTATGGTGCTGATGCTTTCTCAAAACAGTCTCATGCTATCATCTTCCTATTCTCCAGACAAAAACAACAACAACCCCTTGGTTCTTGCAGTCTGGGTAGGCTATTGCAGTGAATCAAAAGCCAATCAAAACAGTGATTTCACACAAAAAAGTTTAAGTGGAAAGTAGTGGTTTCATGTGTTTCCCCTCCAGGGTAAGATTTGAATTTTAACAGCATTCTTCAATGCCTTAAGTTGAAAGAATGATGAATGGAGGGGTTATCAAGCAGACTTCACAGCTGGACAAATGTGCAGCTCAGAGGTATGGTGGTTGTGCTGCTCAGGGAAACTAGGAATCAGAATAGGACACTGATTTGGAATTAGTCATCTGAAATCACTCCTTCTCTCCCTCCTGCACATGAGTGCCCGTGCGCATGCCCACACATACCTTCCCCAAACCTCTAGTTACAGACACCTTGAGTCAGAGCTGTGCTTTTTCTCTCATACTTTCATTTATTCATGTGTAAAAATAGCATAATAATAGCTATCTCTTAGAGTCATTATTGTGAGGATTAAATGAGTGAATATGTGTAAATAAACAAAACATAATTGTTTAAAGTGAACATAAAACAATGTATTGTGGGTGTTATAATATGTGTTATTAAATGTACGACAATCATAACACAAAGGGTAGGAAGGGAAAATGGAAGTATATTTTAAGGTTCTCACACTCTATGACATGGTACAATGTTATTTAAAAGTAGATTTTAATAAGTCAGTTATGCATATTTTAAACTCTAAATAAAAAAACTTGTTAAATGAGTGAATGAATAAATGATTTATTCTAGCTATTAAAAACCTACCTTTTATGGAACTGTTGACTGAATTAGATGTGACATTTGTCTTCTCCTGCACACTTTTGTTCAGTGGGATAAGACTGAGCAATTTTCACAAGGGTGGAGGAAAGATGAATGGGGAGCAGCATAGGGTGACTTTTCTGCTTCGCTGTGCCTAATACAATGCTCCAATTGTTAGAATGTCAAATTAAATTCAACCAGATAGCACTGTAAATTCCAAGGAAACAAAATATTCCAGGAAAGTGTTCCAGCCAAGACCTTAGCTGGCCTCCTGTGGTAACACTCCATTAAGAAATACTCTAACTTACATTTTATGAAAGAATTAGAATTCACAAAGTGTCTTGCCTCTAGTGTAAATATTTGAGAGAAATGAAAACTTTTTAGAATATGACTTTTCCTTCACTTTTGACATCTGTTTAAAGGAATGCTTCTTATATTTTCTCATCTGATTGAGGTCTTTATACTTTTTTTCTGAGCATTTTGTAAGTGCCATGTAGTAGATATAGAAGAATTACTATACATTTAGGGCACTAGACACTGATTTGTTGGGCAAATAGCAGCCAAGCTTAGTTGGTAGTAGAAAGAATAAAATCTTGTCCTAGGGGAAATTTCTATGCATGGCGGAACCCTCAGGGCTATGTAATAAAAAAAACTGGTGTATTTCCAGAAAACATAATCTGCTCCTCCTCATCACTGGAGGGTTGAAGAGCTGGGTCACAAAAAAGACTAGGAATGAGGGTGGGTCCCAGTAAAATGCCTTTGAAAGTCTTGGAGTTGAGTAACCCCCTCCCTCTCTCTTCTTCCTCACAGCTTCTAAAACCATTTCTCTAGTCCTCTGAATAGAACTCTGAATGAAAAAGCCACAATAGCAAATGGTGCTATTTGTTGAGCAGGCCTATGACCTTGTTAAACATGACTCCCATTTTAGTCTTCTGAGTTTCTATCTTCAGGACTGAAAGTTGCTGAAAAAGCAAGAGCAGAACGTGACTAATTTCCCCTACAGCCACAAGCAAAAGATAACATTGGAACAAACTGCAGTTTATGTAAAACTAACGGAAACTTCCTGTATTACAATGCCCCGAACAACCCAGGGGTCACACAACAGCAACCACCCCCTCCCATTTATAACCCAATTATAATCCAGTAAAAGCTCAAAGCCCCTACCCCTCAGTGCTGGTGTGTATCTCCCCACCTAGCCCTTTCTTCCCTCTCTTGTGAAAGTAAAATAAAAACTTTGCTGTTTGCACTTTCTTCTCTTTGTGAATTCTTTCATAGCCCACATCACTGAACACCCTAACAAACTCCAGGGAGGGCTGTTTGGGATCAGTTTACCAGTGTGAATAAATATAGTAATCACTTTGCATACAAGAAGTTCTTTCTTTCCAGAAAAACTTAAGGATAATGTTGAAAGAAAAGCAAGTCTCAGAACCTTGGTCATCTTGTAAATCTGAATACTTTTACTTGGGGGTTTGAGGTAAACCTTGGCTTTAGGGCATTAAATATGGCCTGGTTTGGAGAACAAATTATTCATTAATTTTTTCCCAAGAAGATGGTCCTTAGATTTGTTGTGGGGGTGGAGTGGGAGAGTACAGCCCAAAAAGAGTAAAACCCATTGTTTTAAAAGAAGCATTTGTCTTTCAGAAATTAAGAAGCAGCAAAAATTATCTACTTTAATTATATAATCACTGAAAGTATAAGAGAGAAAAATGAACATATCAAGTATATATTTTTCTCAGTCTCACAGTCTATAGTATAAATATTATGCACTTATTTTACAAAAAGTTATCTCAATTTGAAGAATATATATGCTTTTCTGGAACTTTCAAGGTTCAGAAGAGGATTAAACCAAAATATTTCACTCACCAAAGCCCCAATTTTTTTGGTTCATTTTCCTGTTATAGAGACACAGTGTCCACTCCAGCATGAAGCCAGACCTTCATGTGTGGGTGGGGCTCCAATGTCTCTCAGGCACCCACCCTGTCTATCTCCTATCCCTGAGGTGGGTAAACTATGGTCTGTAGGCCAAATTCAGCTGCCCCTGGTTTTTCTATAGCTCACAAGCGAAGAATGGTTTTTACATTTTTAAATAATTTGGAAACAAAAATTTTTTTAAAGGAATAATATTTGTCACGTGTGAAAATTATATGAAACTCAAATTTCAGTGCCCAAAATGCTTGGATGTAATAGGAAGTTAAACTGCTATTGACATTTCTCAGTGTTTGTTCCTAGTTTCTTTCATCCTTTACTGTGGATGGGAAACAAATGGCTCTTGGGCTGGTGTTGTACACTGCTCTGCCTGGTTCTGGGAACAGTATCTTGACCCCTTGTGGCTAAGGGTGACGAACGACCTTTGGAATTTGAGCCACAGGAGACAAAGCTTGTCTCTTAGCAAACACTGCCTCAGTTTCCTCTCCCTGCACCCAAAGCTTGGTCAGAAGTCAATGATGGGCAAGACCCCTCACAGCAGGGGACAACCTAAGCCAGACTTGATCACTTGGGAGGCCTTCATGGAAGGACTCGGGGGGCTGCAACAAAGAGGGAGCAATGGACTCTTGCCCCCCCCCCCCAGCTTTGACAAAGCCTGAGTTCCCATGTTCTCTGGGAGAAGTACTTCCTGGCTCTAATCCCCTTAAGTCTGAATACCTGTGGGGAGAGGTGCAGCTCCTTGCCTTGCTAGGCACGTCCTGGGGAAAAATCCGGCATCACAAAGACTTGCTCATAAACCTGTGAAATCTGCTCTGCTAAGAGTGCTTTCATTCATATGTTAAGGGTTCAAGCAAGAAACCCTAAAACTCTGTTCCTGAGAGACTCTGACTCATAGTAAGCCCTCAGATTTCTTTGAAATGCTATCTACTGTTTGAACTTTGCTGCCCTGTATTCCTGTGTATTAGAACCCAATAAAAGCCCTGGAGGAGGGGGCTTGGGGCCTTTTTCTCCTCAGAGAAACTGGTTGCTGCTGGCCTTTTTCCCCTGAGAAACTGGCCACTGCCTATGGCCTTTTTCCCAGCAGGAAAAATGGCCACTTCTCCTTCCCAAACAGATCACGTCATGTCTCAGTCATATTCACTCTCATCCGTGGCACAAGAGGGGACTTGCGAAGAAAGTCACTCTCACAGGCTGGCTTTGGTTCCTGCACTACCCTGGGGAGCACTGCTTCAGTGTATCATACTCTGGCTACCTCTGGCCATGTGCCTTTGATACTGGAAAAAACTGGCATTCGTGCTGCCTGTCACATACTGAACCCAATATAAGCAGAGGCAGGAATTGAATCTTTATGGGAGCTTAATTCAGAAGGCCAGTGCTCTAAGACAGTGGGTTCATGCCCTAACTGACCATCTTACACTTTCTTTCGAGGCAGCCTTTTTATAACAGGGAATATACAAGGTGTGGTGAAGGGTTTTGAAATTCAGGGAAAGTTAGACTTCCAGCCAGACAGAGGTGTACATAGTTACACTTTGCCTCCCTGTACAACCAAAAGAAAGACAACACATTTAAAAACAAAAAATTACCAGAACTACCAGAAAATTGAACTGTATGGAAGTCTGACAACCAAGGAGTTAGAGAAGAACCATTTATTCAGACTGGTAGGAGGGGTGAAAAGAGGCACTGGGAGCAGAGAGGCCTCGAGGCAAGGTTGTGGCTGGTGGAGCTGGTGGTCCCACATCTGCGGTGAATAACTGCAAAGAACACTGGGGGAACGACAAAGACTGAGCAACCCAGGGTTCCAGTATGGGAAAATAAATCCTCAAAATCTCTGACTGAAAACATCTGTGGGGGTTTAGGCAGCAGGAGAAACTCTCAGACTCACAGGAGAATTGGAAAGACCCACAGGGTTCTGAAATGTACACAACCCTATTCACCTGGGAATCAGCACCAGAAGGGCCCAATTTGCTTGTGGATAGCAGAGGAACTGACTAAAAGCCTGTTGAGAGCTCAGCAAGTGGCAATGTTTCCTTTCTGACCCTTTCTCCACAATGCAGTGACATAGTTGTCCCACCCTAGTGAATGCCTAAGGCTCCACCCCTTACCACATAATAGGTGCACCAAGACAAAAACACTATGGCCCAAACAAAAGAACAGATCAAAGCTCCAGAAAAAATACAATTAAGTGATGAAGAGCTAGCCAACCTATCAGAGGCAGAGTTCAAAACACTGGTAATTGGGATGCTCACAGAAATGGCTGAGTATGGTCACAAAATAGAGGAAAAAGTGAAGGCTATGCAAAGTGAAATCAAGGAAAATGCATGGGGAACCAACAGTGAAGGGAAGGAAACCAAGACTCAAATCAATGGTTTGGACCAGAAGGAAGTAAGAAACACTCAACTAGAACACAATGAAGAGACAAGAATTCCAAAAAATGAGGAGACTCTTAGTAACCTCTGAGACAACTTTAAATGTTCAAGCATCCAAACCATAGAGGTGCCAGAAGGAGAAGAGGAAGAGCAAAAAAATGAAAACTCTTTGAAAGCATAATGGAGAACTTCCCCAATCTGGCAAAGGCAATAGACTTCCAGGAAGTCCAGGAAACCCAGAAAATCCCCAAAGAATTGGACTTAAGAAGGCACACACTAAGGCACATCATGATCACATTAGCCAAGATGAAAGATAAGGAGAAAATCTTAAAAGCAACAAGAGAAAAAGAGACACTTACTTACAAAGGAGTTCCCATTAGACTATGAGCTGATTTCTCAAAATAAACCTTGCAGCCAAGAGGGTACCAAAGAAGTATTTAAAGTCATGAAAGGCAAAGACCTACATCCAAGATTACTCTATCCAGGAAAGTTATCATTTAGCATGGAAGGGCAGATAAAGTGCTTCCCAGATAAGGGCAAGTTAAAGGAGTTCATCATCACCCAGCCCTTATATGAAATGTTAAAGGGATTTACCTAAGAAAAAGATAAAAAATATGAACAGTAAAATAACAACAAATTCACAACCAGCAACAACCAAGCCTTAAAAAAAAGAACTAAGCAAACAACTAGAAGAGGAATAGAGCCAAAGAAATGGAGATTATGTGGAGGATTATTAGGGGGGAGGAGGAGGGGACAAGGTACAGGGAATAAGAAGCATAAATGGTAGGTAGACAATAGACAGCGAGAGGTTAAGAATATTATCAAAAATGGAGAAGCCAAAGAAGTTATATGTATGACCCATGGACATGAACTGCTGGTGGGAGGGGGGAGAGGGCAGCAGGAAGTAAAGGGAAGAAAGAAATGGGACAACTGTAAAAGCATAGCCAATAAAATATATTTTAAAAAGGAAATTCATGGAAAATTAGATAAAAGGAAACTGCAGCATTCTCTCTGGCTGTTACTGGTGGGGCTGTAGTCTGTCTTTCTCTGGAACACAATGGCCCAGATATCTCCATTTCCCCAGGTAGTGGTCTTTAGCTGTCCCCCAGGAGGAGGTTGGCAGTCACTCCTGGGAGTGGTGAGCCTTACCTGCAGTTCCTAAAGCAATAGCTTTAATATATTCATTACCTACTAGGCTTATTAACTATTTACCTTAAACTAAAATTTTCCAACTCTTGAGTCCCCTATCACCTTGTCATGGACAGAAGGATCTGCAAGGCAAGGAATGGTGCCTACTTGGAGCTGGTAACTCCTGGAGCTCTCATCCTGGATATCCCTGCTAAATGACCCCAAGTTCAAATCTGGTGCCCTTGCAGACCTCTTCCCCAGATCCACCCTGGCTATTGACTGTGCCTCCAGGTCACAAAGGGCACATGTTTGTGATGAGCCTTGGATGGGAAGAGAAGTGGAGAGGACCATGAGCCTGAGACTGCTCTGCTCATATCACCATGTTCTGGTGCAGAATTTAGAGTAGTCTGGAAAGTCTTTCTGTCATGATGAAAATAAATTTGAAGGTAGAAAGATAGAACATTGTTATTTAACAGATTATTAGCGTGAATTATAAATTTTAAATATTGGACATATGCTGTATATAACTCCATTTGAATTCTTGCCTTGGGCCCCATAAATATTAAGGGTAAGGGTATCCACATAGCTCACCTTTAAGGCTTTGCTCAGTCTCATCTTCTGTATTAGCTTCTTAATGCTGTTATAACAAATTATAACAAACTGGGTGGCTTAGAACAACAGAAATGTTTTGGAGGCCAGAAATTCAAAATCAAGGTGTTGACATGGTCATCCTCCCTCTGATGGCACTAGGAATGTATCTTCCTGGAAAAATTTCAGGTCCGTCTCCTAGGTTCTAGTAGTCTTGGGCATTGCTTGGCATGTAGATAGCCATCTTCTCCCCATGTCGCTTCACATTGTCTTCACTCTGCGTGTGTCAGTCTCTGCTCAAAGTTCTCCTTATTAATCATATTGGATTAGAGCCTACCCTAATAGGTGGGTTTCTGTACATTGTAGGACCCTGTGGTTCTCTCCAAAGAACTCCTCTGTGAGGCTGGGATTTTCTCCTGTTGCCTCAACACCCACGGATATTTTTAGCCAGAGGCTTTGAGGCTTTATTTCCCAATACTGGAACTCTGGGTTGTGTGGTCTATATTGCTCCCTATTTGTTTCTTCCAGTTCATTTGCATGCAAATGTGGGACCACCCAGTCTGTAAGTTGCTGCCTTGCCTGGTCCATCAGGCACCTCCTTGCTTGCCCAGGTCCTCCACCTGCTACCTTGCTATGAGTCTTCCCACCCAGCCTTATCTCCACCCTTCTTACTGGTCTGGATGAACACTTCTTCTTTAAGTCCTTGGTTTCTGGACTTTCATATAATTCAATTTTCTGTCAGTTCTGGTTGTTTTTGTTTTTAAATTTGTTGTTGTCTTCCTTTTGGTTGTGCAAGGAGGCACAGTGTGTCTACCTACCTGCCTCCTTATCTCTACAGTAATCATCTTCCTTTAGTAATTGGAAACCAAATATAATTATAATAATATCACTAGCAAAATTGAACTGTAGACACTTAATAGTCACTAAAGGCAAATTTTTAAAATGCCAGACTCCTAGGAGATCAACTCTTGAGAGGAGAGTGGGGAGGCAGGTAGAGGACAGAAGCAAAGAAGAGACAATCCCAAGAAATGAAAATCCTCTTTTTTCTTTTGAAAGTAATATTTTTCTGAGTAGCTTTATATAGATGACCTCCTATGAATGTTCCAATAACTCTAAGATGTTGGTACACATATTTACCCTATCTTTTAGATGATTAAACAGAGGTTTAGTGAGGTTAATTGACTTGTCCAGGTCATATGCCAGCACTGTGGATGGGCTGGGGGTGGTGCCTGTCTGTTCACATGGGACCACAGCCAAAACAAGTGTGTGCAGTGTGACTTCTTACCTATCGCACTGATAACTAGGGGGAGGGAGAAAAAACCAACAATTTTCCTACAGCAGACACAAAAGGATTTTGGAGCTCCAAGACTCTGGTGAGAGTGTAAACCAGCTACAGAATCAGAGAGCTCAGAGTTCCTATTTCCAGTGAAGGGTATGAGCCAAGGCATAAAAACACCACAGTCAAGTAGAATTTGTTTTAGATTAGTTGGACCCCTGTGACAGCACTACATCCAGTTTATGACTTTCACAGATGAGGCTTCTGAAGTTCAGAGAAGGTAAGTGACATGTGCAAGTTCACATAACAAGTTAGTATTTTTGCCTAAGACAGTCAAGGTTCATCACTGGCAGTGCAATGTTCCTTGGAGGCCATAATGTGGCAGTGTGTCATTGCTATAAAAAGAAGCAAGCACCTCAGTTGGAAGGAAGCATCTGTGTCTGCTGGAAACACAAATCACTGGATGGACCTAGGGCTATGAGGAACTGATTTTGGTAAGGACTGCTTCAGGTAGTTTTAGAAAAATTCATTATGTTCAATCATTACTCAAAAGCAATATATAATTTAAAGACACTTTTATAAAAAAGTAAGAACAGACTTTACATATTTCTCATACTAAACATATTTTTAAAAATGTATTTTATTTCTGTTGCACTGGGCCTTAGGTTGCCAAGGAGACAGTTATCAGCAGAACTAAGCTGTTGGTGAATAATTGTCTGTCTTCGGCAAGACTCAGAGAGAGAATTTCTTAGCATCTCTATAGAATTTGGGCAGAGTTTGCCTCTGTTCACAACAAAAAGAGAACTGAAGGGCTGGTGATATACCCATTATAAGGGGCAGGTGTGTAGATAGAGTCTTTCCTCCCACCTTCCACAATCTAGCCAACAGCAGTCATTGCCATTGCCAACCTGTGTCCCCCACACCTGATCAATGCGGGGATCTTGGTAGGCTGCCACAACATTTGCTTTTTCTTGCTGGAGAGCTTTCTCTGTAAGCCTGATCAGAGAAAGACAAAAGTGTCAAAATATAATGGAAGAAACCCTCCATCAATGAGTGATGGAGGGATGAATCCAAGGGTGTTCTCCACTGCCACCCCATGTCCCAGGGAACTCAGCTCTGTCTGCCCAGATTGCTGCTTGCTAGTACACCCTTTTTTGGCTTCTTTTTTACCCCTGCCTTACACTGTTCTCTGACTAGTGGTTCCTGGAATCATCTCCCAAATAAATTTGCATTCAGATCCTGGTCTCAAGTCTGCTCCTGGGGCAACCAAAATGAGATGGTCACATTGTGAAGTAAGACCTGGGTGGGTAAGTAGCAGCTAGGGGCAGTGTTTCCTGTCTCCTGTTCTTTCTAACTTCATATATAAAATAATACTCTGTAAAATGGGATTTCCCAAACTTTTCTTCTGGGTTTTTTCCAAGTGTACTATAGACCATATTAGCCTAAACCCAAATACAGCATGCTTTGAATGACAGTTTCCCTCCAGCAGACACAAGTGGATTTGAGGGACACCCAAACCCTGGTGAGACTTGTAAACCAACTACGGAGTCCTTGAAATAGGACTTTGAGTTAATATATCCAGAGAAGGATTGACCCAAGGCAGAAAACAGTGAAGCAGAATTTTAGATGAGAGAGACACCTGAGAGAATATCACATGCAGTTTACCACTCAAATAGATGCAGCTCAGCCTCAACCTGGGCCTGCCGGCTTCTCCTGATAAATGAACAAAAATTAGTTGAGAGGGAAAAGCCTTCTAACCTTCAAGCAGCTTCTTCCTGGGCCTTTCCAGTTTAGCTTCCTCAGGTTTAAAGAGTTCCAAATCCCAACTGAGATGTATCATTGTTGGGCATTCATTTGGTGTATTAAATAATCCTCAAAAACTTTGCACATGCTCAACTAATATTCCTAACCAGGAATATGCAGGAAAGAACTTTGGGTTATAAGCACTTCTGCCCCTCCGTTATACTAAGGGATAGGATCTTAAACTTCCTGGAAAGGACCGAGTCCTCTGGCACCTTCAGTGTTACACAGAAGCAGGAAACACCCACCACCCACCTCAAACATACAAGTCGTCCATGTTCCTTCACAATATTAGAGCTTACACCTTTCTTTTTCTATTTCATTTCAAAATATGAAGACGAATTACTAGTATGAAAGTTTTCTTCACTGTCACACAAGTTGCATGTCATCAACACTTAATAACACAGCTGTTTTCAGACAGCAGCAGAATTCTTTGCTAGCTCTTTAAAAATATCCTAACATTTCTGGGTTGTTCAAATGAAGACTTTGCCCTCTGCTCACCCTCTTAAAGTTTCTAATGCATGAGTTGTCTTGCCAAGTACTAATGAGAATTACACTGTGGCTTTCCATCTATTTCCCACTGGCCACATCATTTTCTTTTGCAAGGAGGGAGAAAGTAGAAATTTTCAGAGGTTGCTGATCAATTTGTAAAAAATTACTAAGTTTCGGCATACCCAGTCAAGTGAGAATATGTTTATCATTATACTCAGTAATACTTCTGGCTGTATAGGCAGAATTGGGTAAGAGCTAAGAGCTCAGACAGATAGACCCGAGTTCAAGTTCAGGCTCCTCTACTCCCCAGCTGAAGGTCCTGGGGAAAGTTAATGTACCTCTCTGAGCTTTGGTTTCGTCATAGAGTTATTGTGGGGATTAAAGGGATGTGAGGATTCAATTTATAGGAAGTGCTAAGCTCAGTACCTGCGTATAGTAACCCTTTCTTGCCAATTGATTATATCCCACTTTGTTTTCTTCAAGTGAATATAGCACCACTCAAAACAAAAAATCAGGAAGGGTATTATGGACATCAGCTTTTGCCAGCCTATCCTTCTTTCCTCCTCCTTCTGGGGATCCAATTATTCTTTTCCCAGGGGATAACCTTTTATACATGTTGTGTGGGGCCTGCCACCTTTCTTCTCTCCAGAGATAAAGGAATGAGTCTCAGGTTTCCCTCAGCCTCTTACCCTGACCACAGTGGTAGGTGCAGAAATGTGCCTCACTAAGCAGTCTCTATTTTGAGTCCTTCCTGAAATTTTTTTTTATGATCAAAGATATCATAAAAGACTCTTTCACTGCTATGTTGGTAGAGTGAGGATTTTATACATATGGTGGCCCCCTTTCCTGCTTGGTTTGCTCAGAAAAGCAGAACCTTGAGCAGATATATCTCATCGGGGCTTTAGTGTAGGGATTTGACCATTTGCAATTGTAAGAGCTGGCTAACCATCTATATGAGGCTGCTCTTTCTGTGTTTGGTGCAAGAACCTGAAGTCTGCAGGGCAGGCTGTTGAGAAGAAAAGGTGGCATGAGGGGGTGGGGAGTGAAGATAAGCTGAAATCTTGTGAAGATGGATGGGAATTCATGGGGAGAAACTGGAGCCCACACTGGTCTCTCCTCACCCCTAAGCTACCCTCTTCGATGACAGAGTTGAAGCTGGAGGAGAAGCTGGAACCCTTCAGCATAGCCCTAAACATGCACTTGGCCCAGGAGTCAAAGAGGGTGAAAGGAGAGGTGCTGTGAGCCTATCTCCACAGGGTGAAGGGACAGTCAACTGGCAATACCTCATGGCCTGCTCTGGTCTCGTAAGCATGAGAAAAATAGGATTGTTGTTTTTCTCCCACTTCCAAAATGCATACAAAATGCCTCTGTGTCTCCTACTAACCTGGAACTATGTAGAGAAGTGGACTCGGAAACATTGTTCCAGCTTAGCTAAACAGACAGAACACACCTAGCATACGGGCTACATGATGAGAACACATTCAAGAGATGGGGAGAAAGCCAGGGACATGATGAGATCATCTGAGCCCCTGGATGCAGCTGCTCTAAGGTTGTAATTATCCCTAGAATTTCTGCTTATGTGAGCTGCCCAGCTTATGCTGGTTTAAATTGGGTTTCTGTCTTTTAAACATGAAAGTGGCCTAATACAATTAGCTAGTTCAGCATCTGACAATGATTTTCAGTTCAAGAGTTGTAATAGAATTCCAATAAAGACCTTAGCTTTGGTATGGCAGTTAGAAACACACCAGAAAGCTCTTGGATAATAGGGAATGACTACTGTATAGCATTTTTAGTTTTGGTGGGTAAAGATTCCTAGATAAACATTTGGTAAGAATTGGCAAAGAGGCTCATGAACAAAACATAGTTAATGTCTTTTATCAACAAACTACTAGGGGCAGGTGTAATCTTTGTAGAAGATAAGCTGACACACAGTGGGAAGCCAAAGGGACACCCAGACAGGGCCTCACAGGTGGGAGGCCCTGAGCCAGGCCCACGCACCTCAAAATTTCATTCTTGTTTTTGCAAGTCAAGAAACCTCATCTGGTCAATGTGCATATACTTGACCAGCTTTGGGGGGAAGGGGTTCTGACATCTCCATACCCTAAGCGGATTAATAAATAAATCAGTGTAGATTAATTTACAAAGAGTGGGGGTGGGTATTTTTCCAGCAACTGGAATCCTTGCACCTTTCACCTAGAACATGTCTTTCTAAAGACAGTTCATGGAAGATATCAAATTAAGACTTAGAATATTTTTTTACAGAGCATGGGATGGTTTAAGGGAGATTTTATCCAATCTCTGTACCAGCCTGCTAAATAACCCTTTTTATTCTGTAAAAGTGGACAAAATGCTTGGGAGTATCATAAGACTAGGAGTCTTCTTTTCCTCAATGATTGTAGGGAGTCAATTTGACTCTCAAAAACACTCTCAGATTTTTGTGACTGACTCTTGCGTATTTCCCAAATTGTTGTAGACCACCCTGCCTGGTTCTAGGAATTGTATCTCAACCCCTTGTGGCTAAGGGTGACGAACGACCTTTGGAATGCCAGCCGCAGGAGACAAAGCTTGTCTCTTGTAGTAGACGCTGCCTCAGTTTTCTCTCCCTGCCCCCAAAGCTTGGTCAGAAGTCAATGATGGGCAACACCCCTCACAGCAGGGGGCAACCTAAGCCAGACTCGATCACTTGGGAGGCCTTCATGGAAGGACTTTGGGGGCTCCAACAAAGAGCAGTAGACTCTGGCCCCCGGCTTTGACAAAGCCAGAGTCCCCATGTTCTCTGCGAGAAGTGCTTCCTGGCTCTAATCCCCTTAAGCCTGAATACCTGATGGGGAGGTGTGCAGCTCCTTGCCTTGCTAGAGTGTGTCCTGGAAAAAAATATCTGGCATCACAAAGACTTCCTGATAAACCCATGAAATCTGCTCTGCTAAGAGTGCTTTCATTCATATGTTAAGGGTTTGAGCAGGAAATCCTAAAACTCTATTCTGGACAGATTCTGACTCATAGTAAGCCCTCAGATTTCTTTGAAATGTTATCTACTGTTTGATCCTTGCCACTCTGTATTCCTGCGCACTAGAACCCAATAAAAGACCCTGGAGGAAGTGGCTCATGGCCTTTTTCCTCTGGGAAAATGGCCACTTCTCCTCCCCAAACAGATCACATCATGTCTCAGTCATATTCATTCTCATCCATGGTACATGGGGGGACTTGCAAGGAAAGTCACCCCCACACCAAATCACCTAGTTGCCCCAGTTACAGTTGTCCCTTTTTGGGTATCACATATGCAGATATTCAACCCCATCATTAAGAACAGGATTTAATAACAACAAAAAAGTTTTGAAAGAAAATCTCTTATTTCTTCTCTTTCTAAATGAAAACTATTTATCCGTTCACAATGCCTCTGACACACCTGTGTGGATTTCTGACACAAACCACTTCTCCAGTCCTCTGCAGACACAAATTGGATGTCCTTTGATTTAATTTAATTTTGACATTAATTACCTATACTTAGCACAGACCCCATAGGCTAAGGGCTCAGTTCCATAAGAAACTGGCCAGGATGGAGGCATAGGTAGATATGTTTTGTCTCCTTGTGCAACCAAAAGAAGGACAATAGCACTTTAAAACAAAAAATGACCAGAACTGCCATAAAACTGACTTACTGGAAATCTGTCAACCAAGGAGTTAAAGAGGAAACACTCATTCAGACTGGTAAGAGGTGGAGATGGACAGCTGGGGCAGAGAAGATGCATGACAAGATGGCAGCTGGAGGACCAGACAGGTGAGGCAGCAGCTGGAGGACTGGGGTGGGCAAGGCGATGGCTGGCAGATTAGGTGGTGCAACATTTGTGTGTGGATAAACCAGGAAGAACAACTGGGGAGCAAGACAGACCTCACAACCCAGGGTTCCAGCTTGGAAAAAGAGAGCCTCAAAACCTCTGGCTATAAAAATCTGTGGGGGTTGCAGTAGCAGGAGAAAGTCCCAGTCCCACAGGAGAGTTCACTGGAGAGACCCACGTGGTCCTAGAATGTACACAAACGCACTCACCCAGGAATCAGCACCAGAAGGGCCCAAATTGATTGTGGGTAGTAGGTAAAGTGACTGAAAGCCAGCTGAGAGCCAAGCAAGTGGCATTTCTCTCTCTCTGACCCCTCCCCCACATACAGTGCCATGGTGCAGTGACTTGGGTTGCCCCACCATGGCAAATGCCTAAGGCTTCACTCCTATTATGTAACAGGTGTGCTGAGACAAAAAGAAAAGAAAAGAAAAGAAAAGAAAACAAAACAAAAAACAAAAGAAACAGCATATCAAGCTTCCTGGAAAAAAAAACAGCTAAGCGATGAAGAGACAGACAACCTATCAGAGGCACAGTTTAAAACACTGGTAATCAGGATGCTAATAGAATTCATTGAGTATGGTCTCAAAATACAGGAAAAAGGGAAGGCTATGAAAAGTGAAATAAAAGAAAATGCACAGGGAACCAACAGTGAAGGGAAGGAAACCGTGACTCAAATCAACAGTTTGGAGCAAAAGGAAGAAAGAAAGAAACATTCAACTAGAACACAATGAAGAAGCGAGAATTTTAAAAAGTGAGGAGAGGCTTAGGAATTCTGGGACAACTTTAAATGTTCCAACATCCAAATCATAGAAATGGAGGAGGAGAAGAGCAAAAAATTGAAAACTTATTTGAAAGCATAATGAAGAAGAACTTTCCCAATCTGGCGAAGTAAATAGACTTTCAGGGGGTTCAGAAAGCTTAGAGAGTCCTAAAGAGTTGAACTTAAGGAGGCGCACATCATAATTACATTAGCCAAGATTAAAGATGAGGAGAGAATCTTAAAAGCAGCAAGAGAAAATGAGAGAGTTACCTAGAAAGGAGTTCCCATTAGACTATGAGCTGATTTCTCAAAAGAAACCTTGCAGACAAGAGGGTATGGAAAGAAGTATTCGAAGTCATGAAAGGCAAAGACCTACATCCAAGATTACTCTATCCAGGAAAGCTATCATTTAGCATGGAAGGGCAGATAAAGTGCTTCCCAGATAAGGTCAAGTTAAAGGAATTCATCATCACTAAAAGCCCTTATTAAATGAAATGTTAAAGGGACTTATCCAGGAAAAAGAAGATAAAAAATACAAACTGTAAAATGAGAACAGACTCACAACTATCAACAACTAAACCTAAAACCAAAAATAAATTAAGCAAACAACTAGAACAGGAACAGAGTCACAGAAGTGAAGATCAGCAGGGAAGGGGTTGGGGGAGAATGGGGGAAAAGGTACAGGGAATAAGAATCATAAATGGTAGGTACAAAATAGATGGGGAAGGTCAAGAATAATATGAGAAATGGAGAAGCCACAGAACTTAAACATATGACCCATGGACATGAACTAAACTTAGGGGAAATGCTGGCTGGAGAGGGAGTGTAGGGTGGAGGGGAATAAAGGGGAGACTAAAATGGGACAACTCTAATAGCATAATCAATAAAATATACTGAAAAAAAAAAGACTGCTCCCAACTTCAGACACCAATCACAAGTAATGGGTCATCAGGTTACTGACAACTGCTGTCCGAGTTGGCTACAAATCAGGGGTTTTCGTGACTCCCACCCTGCTTTCTGGTTCAATAATTTGTTATAATTTGCTGAACTTAGGGAAATACTTTAGTTATGTTTACTAGTTCATTATAAAGTATATGATAAAAGATACAGGTGAACAACCAGATGAAGAGCTGAATTGGTGAGGTGTGGGAGGGTCCTGAGTGCAGGAGTTTCTGTCCCTGTGAAGTGGGGGGGGGGGGTCACCCTCCTGGCATATGGATGTGTTTCCAACCCAGAAACTGTCCAAACCCTCTAGTTTAGGAATTTTTCTGGAGGCTTTATAATGTAGACATGACTGATTATTAACTGAATTTCCAGTCTTCCTTTCTCTGCAGGGTGGAGGATGAGACAGTGTGCCCAGTCTCTAATCCTGACTTGGTCTTTCTGATGACAATCCTCCATCAGAGGATTGGGCCATCTAGGAGCCCACCCAGAGTTGTTTCATTAGAAGAAAAGATTCTCCTATCCCCCAGGAAGTTTCCAAGGATTTAAGAGCCCTCCGTTGGGAACCAGGGACAAAGACCAAAAACATGTTTCTTATAAAATCACAGTATCACACCTTCCAAGCCTTTCAGGTACCAGGCAATGTACAGCTGTGAATGGAACAACAAATAGAAGTATAAGACACAGTCATTCCCTCAAGGAGCTCAGAGAATCTCCCTTCTCATTCTAGATACCATTCTTCTATTTATGCAACCTGAAATCCCACTGCTCTTTTTGGAAGGCAACTGCACATTGAGCCTATCATCTAACAAAGTCCCTACATTTTAATTTTTCTCCCCATGCATTAAGCCAACTACCCCCTAACCCAGTTCTTTCTTTCAGTAGATATTTAAAAATTTAAACACAGAACATTTAAAACACTAGGAAAAAACATTTTAAATTACTTTTATTGTCAAGTATTGACTGTCTCGAAGTCCAGAGACCCCTGCCCACAAGTGTGGGAACTGGAGCGAGCTGCTGGGTGAGATGAATTTCGGGCCATCACTGCTCATTGCCTCCAGTCCCCCTCCTTGGCGCAAACCTCCTTCCTCTTTCACCAGGCAGCTAGTTACTTTGTAACTGGTCTCATTGCTTCTAGTTTTGTGTGTCCCTTTTACAGTAACCAGCATGTCACTTAAAATGTCAATCAGATCATTCCACTCCCTTGTTTAAAGGCCTCCCTTGTTTAAAGGTTCTCCATCACAGCTAGAATATACCCCAAACACTTCAGGGTTTATAAGGCCTCTTCTTTATCACCTGCTTCCCCCCTCATTCATCACATTCCTGCTTCTTGGGGCTTCTCTCTGACTTGAAAGCCTTGCCTAGCTGGTCCCCCTTTGGGTTCATCAGACAAGGAATACTCTGCTGCCTCTCCTAGGTAGCCTCTTCTCCCTCATCAGGTCTCAGGTTAAATGTCACCACCCCGAGAAAGCCTTTCTGATCCACCTAGCTCAGAAGTCTCTCCACCTCTTCTCTACTTGTTTATGTCACTTTTCTATTTATTTTTATCACTGCACTTATCAATATATGAAAATATATTATTTATTTCTGAGTATTGACTATTCCTCCCACCCCCAAGATTCCCCAAGGGCAGGCTGTTGAGAGACCCACATAGCAGAGTGGTTCTGCAATTTCTTTTTGACTTAGAGGTGGGAAAGGGCCCCATGTGCTTCATCATCCTTTAATAGTTTCCTTTAGCTCTGCCCTCATCTTTGTAAATAGTTGTCTTCTTCATTAACTAACGTTCCTTTATTACTCCAGTGAATGGGCCATCTCTTCCCTCTCAGGTGCCTAATGTTTTAATTTGATATTTTGTGACAAGGAAGGAGGCACCTGAATAGATGACAATGCTGAATGTTCAAAGGTCAGTCCTCTGCCTTTTGGTCCAAGCATTAGGGCTGTTACCACCCTCCTGAATACTGCTAACATTTTTATTTCCTTCCAGTACCTGGCATTGTGTAGGCCAGAGGTCCACAACCCCCCGCTGAGGCCTGTTAGGAAACTCGCTGGACTCCCTACCCCTACAGCTGCTGACTCTTCCAGTCTTCCACAAAACTGGTCCCCGGCGCCAAAAAGATTGGGTAACACTGAAGTAGGCACAGACATTATGAGTTAATGTATCTCTATAAATTAAGCACTGAATCAGGCCTTTATCTATAGCTCATTTTATAATATGAATTAAAGCAGTCCAGTCTTACGTCATGTAAATTTATTATCCCCACTTCATGGCTTGTATAGTAAAATATTTTGGTGAATAAACTTAGAATTCATTGTCTCGTTTTCTTTTCTTTGCTTTTATTTTAAAGCTGGAAGTATTCTTTTTATTACTACTTAAATTTAATTAATTGCAATCAGTCTATTTTGATTTAATATTGGAAGATTGTATGCTTGTATAAATTTATCTATTTTGTCCAGATTGTCCAACTTGTTGGCATATAGTTGTTTTTAATATTTTCTTTTTTTAATAATTTAATTGTTGTTCAAGTACAATTTTCTGTCTTTTAGTCCCATCCCAGCCCACCCCCACAGTGCTCCCCACCTCCCTCTCATTTCTACCCCCCTTAGTTGTTGTCCATGTGTCCTTTATACTAGTTCCTGTAAATCTTTCCCCTTTTCCCCTGAAATTCTCTCCCCTCTCCTCTCCGGTCACTGTCAGCCTCTTCTCTATTTCAGTGTCTTTGGTTATATTTTGCTTGCTTGTTTGTTTTGTTGTTTAGGTTCCTGTTAAAGGTGAGATCATATGGTATTTGCCTTTCACTGCCTGGCTTATTTCAGTCACCATAATGCTTTCCAGTTCCATCCATGCCGTTGCAAAGGGTAGAAGCTCCTTCTTTCCTTCTGCTACATAGAATTCCATTGTGTAAATGTACCATAGTTTTTTGATCCATTCATTTACTGATGGGCACCTAGGCTGCTTCCAACTCCTGGTTATTGTAAATTGTGCTGCTATGATCATTGGGGTGCATAGATTCTTTTGGATTGCTGTTTCAGGGTTCTTAGGGTATAATCCCAGCAGTGGAATTGCTGGGTCAAAAGACAGATTCATTTTTAGTTTTCTTAGAAAAATTCCACACTGTTTTCCACAGTGGTTGTACCAGTCTGCAATCCCACCAAAAATGAATTAGGATCCCTTTTTCCCCACAACCTCTCCAACACTTGTTGTTTGTTGCTTTGTTTATGATGGCCATTCTGACTGGTGTAAAGTGGTATTTCATTGTGGTTTTAATTTGCATCTCTCTCATAGCTAGCGATATTGAGCATCTTCTCATGTGTCCTTGGATCTTCTGTATGTCCTCCTTGGAGAAATGTCTGTTCAAGTCCTTAAAAGTGGGCAAAGAACTTGAACAGATATTTCTCTAAGGAGGACATACAGAAGATCCAAAGACACATGAAAAGATGCTCAATATCGCTAGCTATGATAAGGATTAGAAAACTAAAAATGAATCTGCCTTCTGATCCAGCAATTCCACTGCTGGGATTATACCCTAAGAACCCTGAAACAGCAATCCAAAAGAACCTATGCACCCCAATGATCATAGCAGCACAATTTACAATAACCAAGAGTTGGAAGCAACCTAGGTGCCCATCAGTAAATGAATGGATCAAAAAACTATGGTACATTTACACAATGGAATTCTATGTAGCAGAAGGAAAGAAGGAGCTCCTACCCTTTGCAACAGCATGGATGGAACTGGAAAGCATTATGGTGACTGAAATAAGCCAGGCAGTGAAAGGCAAATACCATATGATCTCACCTTTAACAGGAACCTAAACAACAAAACAAACAAGCAAGCAAAATATAACCAAAGACACTGAAATAGAGAAGAGGCTGACAGTGACCAGAGAGGAGAGGGGAGAGAATTTCAGGGGAAAAGGGGAAGGATTTATAGGAACTAGTATAAAGGACACATGGACAACAACTAAGGGGGGTAGAAATGAGAGGGAGGTGGGGAGCACTGTGGGGGTGGGCTGGGATGGGACTAAAAGACAGAAAACTGTACTTGAACAATAATTAAATAAATTTATAAAAAAGAAAGAAAAACACTCACACATTTAAGCTACTACCAATAATTTAGCCAAACCTCTTTTGTACAAAATAAATCAATAACTTATGGAAATAATAGGAGTTCATGTACATGCATTTGCCTCTGCTGGGGAGAATTAGTTGAGACAATCTTTGTTTTCAATGAGTTTGCTAAATGTATAAAATCTTATGTTAAATCTGTATAAAATCAGAATTAAAAATGTACTTATCAGTAAAAAAAAAGTTCTTTGCCCACTTTTTAATTGGTTTGCTTGTCTTCTTACAGTGGAGTCATGTAAGTTCTTTGTATATTTTAGAGATTAAACCTTTGTCTGAGGTATCATTGGCAAATATGTTTTCCCAGAAAGTTGGTTCTCTTTTTATTTTAATAGTTTTCTTTAGCTGTGCAAAAGCTTTTTATTTTGATGAGATCCCATTTGTTTATTCTTTCCTTTATGGCCCCTGCTCTAGGGGACATATCAGTAAAAATGTTGCTGTGTGAAATATTTGAGATTTTCCTGCCAATATTCTCCCCTAGGACATTAATGGTGTCACAGCTTATATTTAAGTCTTTTATCCACCTTGAATTTATTTTCGTGTATGTTTTAAGTTGGTGCTCGAGTTTCATTTTTTTTTGCATGTAGTTGTCCAGTTCTCCCAACACCATTTGTTGAAAAGGCTACTTTTACTCCATCTTATGTTGCTGCCCCTTTGGTTGAATATTAATTGACTGTAGAGACTTTAGTTTAATTCTGGGCTCTCTGTTCTGTTCCATTGGTCTATATTGTGCTCTGCCTGGTTCTAGGAATTGTATCTCAACCCCTTGTGGCTAAGGGCGAGGGACAACCTTTGGAGTGCCAGCCGCAGGAGACAAAGCTTGTCTCTGGTAGCAGACGCTGCCTCAGTTTCCTTTCCCTGCCCCCAAAGCTTGGTCAGAAGTCAATGACGAGCAAGGCCCCTCACAGCAGGGGGCAACCTAAGCCAGACCTGATTACTTGGGAGGCCTTAATGGAAGGACTTTGGGGGCTCCAACAAAGAGCAGTGGACTCTGGCCCCCAGCTTTGACAAAGCCAGAGTCCCCATGTTCTCTGGGAGAAGTGCTTCCTGGCTCTAATCCCCTTAAGCCTGAATACCTGATGGGGAGGGGTGCAGCTCCTTGCCTTGCTAGAGCATGTCCTGGAAAAAAATATCTGGCATCACAAAGACTTCCTGATAAACCTATGAAATCTGCTCTGGTAAGAGTGTTTTCATTCATATGTTAAGGGTTTGAGCAGGAAATCCTAAAACTCTGTTCTGGACAGATTCTGACTCATAGTAAGCCCTCAGATTTCTTTGAAATGTTATCTACTGTTTGATCCTTGCCACCCTGTATTCCTGTATATTAGAACCCAATAAAAGGCTCTAGAGGAGGGGGCTCAAGGTCTTTTTCTCCTCAGAGAAACTGGCCACTGCTCACTTCTCCACCCTAAGCAGATTACATCACGTCTCTGTCATATTTACTCTCCATCTGTGGCACTCAGGGAGACTTCAGAGGGAAATCACCCCGCACTATGTGCCTGTTTCTACATCAGTAACAGGCTGGTTTGATTATAGTGGCCTTGTAATACAGTTTGGTTTCAGGTATTGTGATCCCACCTACTTTGTTCTTATTTCTCAAAATTGCAGCTGCTATTTGGGGTCGTTTATAGTTCCATATAAATTTTTGAAGTGTTTGTTTTATGTCTGTGAAATATGTCATTGGTACTTTAATACGTATTACATTGAATTTGTAAATTGCTTTGGGTGGTATGGACATTTTGATGATGTTAATTCTTCCAATCCACGAACATGGTATATGTTTCCATTTGTTTGTGTCTTACTTGATTTTTTTCTTCAGTGTTATATAGTTTTTGGCATACAGTTCTTTTATCTCCTTGGCTAGGTTTATTCCTAGGTACTTTATTTTTATTTTTGCTATATTGAATGGGATTTTTTTCTTGCTTTCTGCTTTTGCTGTTTCATTGTTGGTATACAAAAACACCTCTAATTTCTAAATATTGGCTTTTTATCTCAGTTTTGCCAAATTAATTCATTAGGTCTAGCAGTTTTTTGGTAGAGTCTATAGGATTTTCCATGTACACTATCATGTCATCTGCAAACAGTGACAGTTTTGTTTCCTCCTTTCCAATTTGGATGCCTTTTATTTCCTTTTCTTGTCTGATTGCTGTGACTAAAACTTCCAATACTATATTGAATAGAAGTGGTGACAGTGGACAACCTTGTCTTGTTCCTGATCTTAGTGGGAAAGCTTTTAGTTTTTGCTCATTGAGTATGATGTTGGCTGTAGGTCTCTCATATATGGCCTTTATTATGTTGAGGAATGCTCCCTGTATCCCCACTTTGCTGAGTGTTTTTATCATAAATGGGTGCTCTACTTTATCAAAAGCTTTTTCTGCATCTATCGATATGATCATATAATTTTTGTCCTTGCTTTTGTTTATGTGATGTATTACATTTACCGATTTGGGAATACTGAACCATCCTTGCATCCCTGGGATGAATCCCACTTGGCCATGGTATATGATCTTTTTAATGTATTATTGGATGCGGTTTGGCAATATTTTGTTGAGGATTTTAGCATCTATGTTCATCAATGATGTTGGCCTGAAGTTTTTTTTCTTTGTTGTGTCTTTATCTGGTTTTGGGATTAGGATGATGCTGGCTTCATAAAAAGAGTTTGGGAGTCTTCCATTATTTTGGATTTTTTGGAATAGTCTGTGAAAAATAGGGGTTAACTATTCCTTAAATGTTTTGTAGAATTCTCCTGTGAAACCTTCTGGTCCAGGGGTTTGGTGTCAGGAGATTTTTGATTACTGCTTCAATTTCAGCTGCTGTTATTGGTCTGTTCAGGCTTTCTGCTTCTTCTTCATTGAGTTTTGGAAGATTATATTCTTCTAAAAATTTGTCTATTTCACCTAGGTCTTCAAATTTCTTGGCATATAATTCTTTGTATTCTTATAATCCTTTGTATTTCTGTGGTATCAGTTGTAATTTTCTCCTCTTTCATTTCTGATTGTGTTTATTTGGGTCCTCTCTTTTCTTTTCTTGATGAGCCTGCTTAAAGGCTTGTCAATTTTGTTTATCTTTTCAAAAAAACAGCTCCTTACATACAGACTTCCACCAAGATGGAGGAATAGGTGGATATGCCGTGCTTTCTCACACAACCAAGTTTAGAGACAACAATATGTTAGCAACAGAAAACACAGCCAGAACACAGAAAATTGAACTTTTCGGAAGTCTTATAACAACGAATTCTTAAGCCTGACCAGCAAGAGGGGCGAAGTCAGCAGCTGGCGGAGTGGGATTGCATAGGAAAACTCGGTCAGATGGACTCAGGTGCGTGGATCCCAGGTGTAAGGTTGCAACCAGCAGACCCAGTGAGCGACCCAGTGAGCCACCCAGTGAGCGACCAGCGGACCCAGCAAGGGCACAGGGCAGCTGGACCTGGGCAGCCCCGCCCTGGTGAACACCTAAGGCTCTGCTCCTCATACTTAATGGGCGAGAACAGACCAAAAATGGCTCAAGAAGATCTCAAAGCCCCAGAGCCCGTAACTCTAAGCGATGAAGAAATAGCCAAACTTTCAGATGCACAGTTAAAAACACTGGTGATCAGGATCCTCACAGAACTGGTTGATTTTAGCCACAAATTAGAGGAACATATGAAGGCTAAACTAATTGAAATGAATGGAAATGCACAGGAAACCAAAAGTAATGGAAAGGAAACTGGGACTCAAATCAAGGGAGCAGACTGGAAGGAAGGAAAAAATGACCAAACAGAAAAATATGAAGAAACAGAATTCAAACAAATTGAAGAGAGGCTTAGGAACCTCCAGGACATCTTTAAATGCTCCAACATCTGAATTATAGGGGTACCAGAAGGGGGAAAGGAACAGCCACTAGTGGAAAACTTATTTGAACAAATAATAAAGGAGAATTTCCCCAATTTGGCAAAGGCAATAGACTTCCAGGACATCCAGGAAGCTCAGAGAGTCCCAAAGAAGTTGGACCCAAGATGAAACACACCAAGGCACATCATAATCATATTAGCCAAGGTTAAAATGAAGTAGAGAATCCTAAAAGCAGCAAGAGATAAGAGGACAGTCACCTACAAAGGAGTTCCCATCAGACTGTCAGTTGATTTCTCAAAAGAGACCTTACAGGCAAGAAGGGGCTGGAAAGAGGTATTCCAAGTCATGAAATGCAAAGACCTACAACCAAGATTGCTCTATGCAGCAAAACTTTCATTTAGAATAGGAAGACAGATAAAGTGCTTCTCAGATAAGGTCAAATTTAAGGAGTTCATCATCACCAAGCCCTTATTATATGAAATTTTAAAGGGATTTACCTAAGAAAAAGAAGATAAGAAAGATGAACAGTGAAAGGACAGCAAACTCACAGTTATTAACAACCACACCTAAAACAAAAGCAAACCGAAAGGACAGCTAGATCTGAGCGGAATCATAGGAATGAAGATCACATGGAGGGTTAGCAACAGGGGAGTGAGAGGAGGAGAAGGGGGGAGAGGGTACAGAAAATAGGTAGCATAGATGGTAGGTAGAAAATAGGTAGGGGGCAAGAATAGTATGGGAAATATAGAATCTAAAGAACTTGAGACACATGGTCATAAACTAAAGGGGGGAATAGCGGGGGTGGGGGGTGCAGGGTGCAGTAGAATGAAGGGGGGAATAGAAAAACTGTAATGGCATAATCAATAAAATTAAAAAACATTAAAATAAAAAACAAAAAACCAGCTCCTGGAATCACTGATCCTTAGAATTGTGATTTTAGTCTTTATGTCATTCAGTTCTCGTCTGATCATGGTTATTTCCTTTGTTCTACTTGCTCTGGGCTGTCTTTGTTGTTGTTCCTTTGGTTCTTGTAGGTGTAGGGTTAGGTTGTTTATTTGAAATGTTTCTATCTTTTTTTGGTAGGCCTGTATTGCTATGAACTTCCCTCTCAGGACTGCTTTCGCTGTGTCCCATAAGTTTTAGGTTGTTGTGAGTTCATTTTCATTTGTTTCCAGAAACTTTAATTTTTTCCCTAATTTCATTTCTGACCCATTTGTTGTTTAGTAGCATGCTATTCAATCTCTATGATTTTGAGTGTTGTCGGTTTTTTCTCTTGCTGTTGGTTTCCAGTTTCAGGTCCTTGTTGTCAAAGAAAATGTTTGGGATAATTTCAATTTTCTTGAATTTGTTGAGGCTTGTTTTGTGTCCTATCATGTGGTCTATCTTTGAAAATGTTCATGTGCCTTTGAAAAGAATGTGTATTTAACTTCTTTCAGATGAAGGGCTCTATATATATCAGTTAAGTTCATTTCATCTAGGGCGTAGTTAATATCCACAATATCTTTGTTGATATTTTGTTTGGAAGATCTGTCCATTTTTGACAGTGGGGTGTTAAAATCCTCGACTATAATTGTGTTGCTGTCAGTATGTTTCATGAAGTCCTCTAAGATTTTCTTTATATATTTGGGTGCTCCTATGGGTGCATATATATTTACAATGTTTATGTCCTCTTGGTGGATTCTTCCCTTGAGTATTATGAAGTAACCTTATGGATCTCTTTTTATGGCCCTATTTTTGAAGTCTATTTTGTCTGATATGAGTACTGCTACCCCGGCTTTTTTCTGCCCCTGGCTGTTTGCTTAGAAAATTTGTTTCTAGCCCCTCACTTTTAGTCTGTGTAGGTCTTTTGTCCTGAGGTAGGTCTGTTGTAGGCAGCAAATGTGTGGGTCATGCTTTCTTATCCATGCAGCTATTCCATGTCTTTTGATTAGAGCATTTAATCTATTTATGTTTAATGTTATTATTGATAGGTGCTTATTCATTGCCTTTTTTGTACTTGTATTACTCTTTGTCTCTCTCTTTTTCTTCCCTTCCTTAAAGCAGTCCTTTTAGCATTTTTTTGCAGAGCTGGTTTGGTGGGGGTGTATTCTTTTAGACTTCTTTTGTCTTGGAAGCTCTTTATTTGGCCTTCTATGTTGATTGAGAGCCTTGCTGGGTAAAATAGCTTTGGTTGAAGGCCTCTGGTTCTCATTACTTGGAATATTTCTTGCCATTCTTTTATTCCTTGGAGTGTTTCCATTGAGAAGTCAGCAGCTAACTTTATTGGGGCTCCCTTGTATGATACTTTCTGTTTCTCCCTTGCTGCCTTTAAGATTCTCTCTTTGTCTTGGAGTTTTGCCATTTTATCGATGATGTGTCTTGAAGTGGGTCTCTTCAAGTTCCTCTTGATTTGGACTCTGTGATCCCTAAATTTGTGTGATTTTTTCTCTCGTCAAATTAGGGAAGTTTTCCATCATTACTTTTTCAAATAGATTTTCTATCCCTTGCTCTTCTTGTTTTCCTTCTGGTATCCCTATTATTTGGATATTATTACATTTCATATTGTCTTGCATTTCTCTTAATCCCTCTTCATTCTTTCTGAGCCTCTTTTCCTTTTCTTGCTCTTTCTGGAAGTTTTTTCTACTTTATCCTTCAAACCACTGATCTGATCTTCTGCTTCATCAATCCCGCTTTTGATTCTTTCCATTGTGTTCTTCAGTTCAGAAATTGTATTCTTCATTTCCTTTTGGCACTTGCTGATAGTTTCTATTTCCTTTTTCACGTTAATATAGTTTTCAGTGAGTTCATTTTAATTCCCTGGTAGTTTCTGGTAGCTCATTGTGACCTCTTTGAACTTCCTGATAACCAGTGTTTTGAATTCAATATCTGATAGCTGGCTTGCTTCTATTTCATCTAGCATTCTTTCTGAGGCTTCCTCCTTTTCTTTCATTTGAGGATTGTTTCTTTGTCTTTCCATTGTTTGTGAGACTCTTCTTGTTAGCTTCAGCTTCTTAAATTGATTTGTTCTGGCTTCCTGGGTTTATGGTGTGAACTTCTATGGTATAATACCTGTGAGATTCAGTGGTGTAGTCTCCTTGATCTCCCTATCTCACTGGTCTTGGGCTGTCCTTTATGTTGGCTCTGTGTTTGTCTTTGAGTTTTGGTTGTTTTGGGGTCTTTCTTTCGTGAGTCCCTCTCACCATCTGGTTAACTGATAGTCCCTCTGTCCACCACTTGTTTTAATTTGTTGTGCTTGTGAGGGCAGATTGTGTTGAAGCTAGTTCTCCCATGTGTACAAGGTTTTGAGGATTCTCTTTTGTTCTTGTTTAGTTGTTTTTACTGGGTAGTTTTTCCACCATTTAGTTGTATTTCCAGATAGGTCTTGGACTGAGGTTTGTGTGTTTTCCACTCCCTCCTTCACCTTCTTCTGTTGTTATCTGTTGGTGCTTCATTTGTTGTTGGGTTTCCTCTTCCAGTGGGTATTCTGGTGTTCACCACTTCTACCTACTCTCTTGTTGGTTTCCAGCTGGACAACCCAGTTTTTCTGGTCTCACTGGCTGCAGCAGGCTGAGGGGTGATTGGTGTGGTTTTACTCCCTTCTTGGTGTACTCAGCCAGTCTTGTGAGCACTCTCCCAAAATCCAGTCCGATGCCTGTCCCCAGCGCCCCACCCAGGGAATCCAGGTCCTCTCCAGAGCACTCTTTCCCCAGGAGTCATCACCGTGGGCTCGGGTGCAGGTGCACTTGCTCTGCCAGGCTTCCCTGGTCCCACAGGCTTGGGCACAAAACTTTCCCTGTGCTACGGGGAATGCCAGGCCTTCTGCCCAACCTCGTGATCACTGCCAGGCTAGGTGGGTAGTAGGCAGAGAAGCTGTCTCAGGAGGATCCCCAAACAGTTTACTTTTCAAGAAATTTCTCCCACTCAATCTTGCCGCACAGCTCAGCCCCGGGCCTCCCGGGGATGGATGGAGCTGATCACCCAGCTCTCTCCCAAGGACCCTGCTGCAGGCCCTTGGCTCTCAAAGAGTCCATGGCAGACCTGCACTGGGCCCCTGGTGCTGGCCGAGGCTGCCATGCTGGTCCCTAGGACTTATTGTCCTGCAGCTGTCTCCTGGTCTTTCAGTGTTTGCGACAATTTCTGGACTCCTATTTTCTTATATGCTGGGGCACTGTTGGCTATTTGCTGTGTTCCTCTGCAGACTGGTCAGGTTTTTCTCCCATGTGTCGGGGAAAGCAGAATCCTCTCCCACCTACTCCACCACCATCTTCCAGTCTTGCTGCCTCATTTTCTTATATTACATATATTTGCAATCCACTCTCTTCCCTGGAAGTTTTCAAATAAGAAAATGAATCCTGGCTATGAAGTTCACTAACATATTCTTATAATATTCCATTAATTAAAAACTCACATGTGACTTCCTAAGCAAGGCACTCATGGAAAAAACTTAGGTGCTTGAGGCTACCTTATAGTGTGAGTGCTTTCAAATCCCACTGTTTTTTACTTAAGTTCTCTTTAGTTCTGAAACACCACACAGGTAAAGTTCTGTAGAAATACAGCTAGGAAAGCTAACTTTTTACCTTTAGGCTGACATTAGGAAGGTTTTGGTAATAATTTATTGTTTAGTTTTCATTGGTGAATAGTTTATGCTTTCGTTTTCAGTGGAATTAGAATTGTTTAGCTCCTAACAAATGTGATGTTTCTGAGATGGTTTGGAGACCACAGCTAATTGTACTCTGGGGAATAATGGGAGTTTCCATGGTCTCCTTTAGCTTTTAGATACATAGATATATCTAAACCAGTCCTGTCACCAGGTGTAAGGCTGCCTTTGGAATACCCTGTTAACAACTGCAGGAAAAAGGAGAGGGAGAGAAAGAGAATATGGCATATCCATTTGGAGCATCTGAGGAGAGCTTAGGTTTTCCAAGTAGCTCTAAGTTTACCTAGAATTAGATACCACTCTAGGATCAGCTGCTTTTGTTAGGACCTGTTTGTGTGGTAGGATGGAGGAGTTAGAATGTCTAAGACTTTTGGGCTGAACATCTTGGACCTGAAACTTAGTGAAGAGTGCTAGAGGGAGTCAAGCCAGTCAGCCAACATTTATTTACCTCCTGTTACATGCAATCTCAATTTTAGATGCCAGAGACAGAGCCCTGACCAGACAGACAATGCTTTACACAGAGGTGATTATGGGCAGGCATGACTCTCGGTGTTTCATAAATAACTGCATTTAATCTACCTGGCACCCTGCGAAGTAGATGTTACTGTCACTTCCAGTCTAAAGTGCAGGAAACTGAAGCTTGGAGAAAGTAATGTGCCTAAAATCACACAGCCAGTAAATGGGAATGAAGAGATATGTAAGGAAAGAGAGAGAAAGAGAGACTGATTTTGAGGAATTGGCTCATGAAATAGTGAAGGTTCTAGTCCAAAGCCTGCAAGGCAGGCCAGCAGGCTAGAAACCCAGGGAAAAACTGTGGTCTGTTTCAAAGGTATTCTGCTGGCATAATTCCTTTTTGCTTAGGGAGCTCAGTCTTTATTCTGTTGAGGCTTTCACCCGATTGGATAAGATTCACCCACATTTTGGAGGGCAATCTGCTTTACTCAAAGTCCACCAATTTAAATGTTACTCTCATCCAAAAAACATCTTCATAGAAACATCCTGAATAATGTTTTACCAACTATCTGGGCACTGGCCAAGCTAACACATAAAATTAACCATCACACCACTGTTCTGAGGTAAATTGTGTCTCCCTGAAAATACACGTTAAAGGCCTAACCCCTAGTACCTGAGAATGTGATTTTCTTTGCGTATAGGGTCATTGCATATGTAACTAGTTAAGAAGATGTCCTATTGAAAGAGAGTGAGATCTTAATGCAATATGACTGGTGTCCTTATACGAAGAGGAGAGAGACAAAGCGCAGCTGGCATTGTGAAGACAAAGACACAGGGAGTACACTTGTGAGGATAGAGTCAGATGGGAGTTGTGCTGCCACAAGTGCAGGAAGATATGACACCACCAGAAACCATAAAAGACAAGAAAGGATCCTCCTCTGGAGGCTAGAGAGGGAGCATGGCCCTGTCTACACTTTGGTTTTTGACTTCCAGCCTTCAGGACTGTGAAAGAATAGATTTCTGTTGTTTTAAGGTACTCAGTTTTGTTAGTAAACTAATAGGACCACTGTGCTATGGGGCCTCACAACAACCCTGCCCTTGGGAAGCCTACCTTCTTGGAGAGAGGAGGGGCAGATAATAATCCAAAGACATATGAGAATCATAGGAATCATAAAAGACTTTTGGTGCTAAGTTTGTAGGGTGAGGATTTTATGCATATGGTTGTCCCTTTCTTGCTGGGTTTGCTTAGAAAAGCAAAACTTTTAGAAGATATGTTTTATCAGGGATTTATTATAGGGATTTGACCTTTTGTAATTGGAAGAGCTGGCTAAATAGCTTGTGTGAGGCTGCTGTTTCTGTGTCTGGTGCAGAAACCTGAAGTCTGCATGGCAGGTCATTGAGAAGAAAAGATGGACATGAAGTGGAACAAGCAAAGATAAACTGATATCGGCAAGGTAAGTGTCTTATCACGGGTCAGACATTGAGGAGATGGCAGAATAGACTCAAGATTGCTGAACTTTGTGTTCAGGGCTTTTGCATTACTCCATCATATCTTTTTAAGAAGCCTAAATTTTTTTTCTTCTTAAAGCAACCTTGAAGACTTCGCTGGATCTGTAGGAACTGAAAAGTGTCAACTACTCATGAGCTCTAGTCAAAAAATGATCCTTTTCCAAGATGAAATACAGCCAAATATATTTAGTAGCTATTTTGTAGTTTGGAGACCCAGAGTAATAAAAAATTTCTATTCTGCTATGTTTTCTAAAATAATAATGTGTTAAAATAATAAATTTTAACATAAACAAAATAATAATGTGTTGAAAAATAGACTGAGCAGTTCCCCTTCTAGGTATTTATCTAAAGAAAACAAAATACTAATCTGAAAAGATATATGTACCCTTATGTTCATTGCAACACTATTTATAATAGCCAAGTTATAAAAACAATCTACTTGTTCATCAATGAATGAAAGGCTAAAGAAGTTTACATATACTATTCCACTATATATAATAGAATATTATTCGCCCATAGAAAAGAATGAAATCTTGCTTTTTGTGAAAACATGAAGGAAACTCAGGGTATTATACTAAGTAAAATAAGTCAGACAGAGAAAGACAAATACCATTTTATCTCTCTTACATGTGAAATGTAAAATATAAAAAATCAAGCTCATAGATACAGAGAGCAGATTTGTGACTACAGAGGTGAGAACTGGGAGAAATGGGTACTTTTAAAAAATCTGAATAAATTGAATTTAAAATAAATACATTTTAAAAGAAACATAAAACAAAATTATTCTTTAAAAGAAAAAAAGGAATATCTCAATGCACATCTGAACCAGGTATCCTTCTCAAGCAGGAGAACATGAATTTCCTGGCTACTTTCTGAGTCAGGCAGTCACATGTTGGTGGTATTCACTATGTTACTAAATAACAAGCTCTACAGCACTTCACCCCTTCTCATCCCTCCCTGGCTTCCTCAACCCAACTTATTCCTCCTGAATTTGTGTTCCTCCTGACACAGTCATAGATTGTATCAATATTTATTGAGCTCCTACTATGTGCTAGATACTGTCAAAGTCATTGGGAAGCAGAGATGAAATGACATGATCCTGATCCTTGAGGAGTTCAGAGATTCATTGTAAACTCTTCCTACAGTGTCTACATTTTACGTAGCAGTGAAGTTCAATAGTTAAGAGTCTGAGTTTGGGAGTCAGACTGCCCAGGTTCAAACCTTGGCTTTGGCAATCTGATGAATTTTTCTAGATATCATCTGTAAATTATAGATGATGTCAATGACAGTGAAAATAGGTAATATTTAGTTTGTCCTTACAAGGTTCTAGGCCCTGGGCTCTCTCATGTAGATTTCCTCCTTTAATCCTCGCCAAATCCTAAGAAGCAGGTATTTTCATCATCTAAATTCGACATAAAAGGGACTTCAATTTAGGGGGTTAAATTATTTACTAGCAAAGGCAAGTAAGTGTTGGTGGTGAGCTACTGCTGAAGGACACCTCTGTGCTACATGTGAGTAGCCCTTAACTTATCTGACCATGCTCACTGGGGTGGCTGCCACCTGATCCTTTGCACTGAGCTCCACAAGGCAATCTGAGAACCAATGCAAACTACAGAAGTTCAAAGCAAACTACAAACCCTGATGGTTAGGGTATATCAATTAAACACAGGCCTCCTGCCTCGGGGAATAACAACTTCCCTGTGAAAAATGTTGGCTTTTAAAAGCATTTCCTCCCTTCCCTTCCTGTTGGCACTCACCCAGAGGTCTACTCAAAATGCTCCTGGTCCTGTTAGGGATGCTGGCAAGGCCATGGAAAGAAACCTCTCCCCCACTAGCACTGACTGTGTTTTGAAGCTCTAGCTGCTGGTATACATCAGTTGCTCAAGTACCCAGTCACAGGATTTGCTGTGTCCAGGTATGTCAGCTCCCAAACCTGGCCTGGGATTTAACACTGGTAAATCTGTTTCATGGAGAAAAATATAGGTGACTAGACTATGGGGAAGGAAGGAGGGTTGGAGGGGAAGAGAGGAAAGGGGGAAAAGGGAAAGGGTTAGAACAAAAGGCAGGTGGTAGAGGGTACAGCCTGTTGCAAGTCAGGAGGCTATAAAAGGAGGAACCACTGAGCTGACCTAGAGTATGCAAATTCACAGTTTTGAGTGGATATTTCCTGTGTGGTCGAAGTCAGGCAGTGAGCTTGCAAACACAGCTAACTTCTTCAGGGTCTGTGACAGGTGGAAAGGGAAGCAGGAAGAGGAGACCTGATGGTAGGAAAAAGCCAGAATTCCACACAGCAAGGAGCTAGGTTCTTGGTTCCAGTTGGTGACAAGGTAAGTACAGAACTGAGAAGATATCATTAGAAACTTTTATTGTGATCTAACACTGCTGAGGCAATTGCATGTAATCACTGGACTCCTCCTTGATCATGGCACAGACCTGTATAGGTATAATTGAACTTGACCTTGTGCAGTGAGTGGCCTGAGCTGTGTATTACTTAGGCACAGTCACATCTTGTCCTGGACTGTGAGAGTTTGACAAGTACTGTTGGAAAGGTTATTAATATACCTCTATGGTCACTAAGTTACTGTGTCTCTCTGAGCCTCAATTTCCCTGCTTATAAACTGGTGAACCTATGTTCTTAGGGACTTTTTGGAAGATCAAATAAAGTAGAGCATGTCAAGTGTTTAGTATTGTAGCTGACAAAAAGTGTGCACTCCTTGCAAGTAAGCTCTTATTCCTCAATCATAGTGAACAGACAAAGCTTTCAACTTGGTTTGTAGTAAAGTGTCTCAGCACTGCAGATATCTGAGGAAGCAAGCCCAGTCCCCCAGACTTGACCCAGAGCAAGGCAACCATATAACCAAGTGCAAGACAGAGGTATTAGTCAGGGCGTGAAGATGGAGAAGCTCATGCCTGGACTGGAATCAAGCCGATCAATGGTGTAAGAAAGCTTCACATCTAAAGTGCTCTGAAAGCCCATTATAAAATGTAAAATCAACGGGGAACTGATAGTAGATGGTGGGGCCAGGGGCCAGGAATGAAACATCTCCATTCTGGGACCAAGCAGAGAGCCCAGGGCCACAATCCTTAGGACAGTGAGTGTGCTGAGTGTTCAGGTGAAGGCACCTCAGAGCCCGTGACTTGTTAGAGAGCCTATCTTCTGGCCCACTATCCACTGGTATAGGAAAAGCACTTAGGAAATTAGGCTGCTGAAGTATACAAACCTGGCCCCCAGCATGTGCTGTTCTGTTAGTTCAGCCTGGGAAATCACACTTACAGCACTAACTTCAGCTGCGTTTTTTCATGGGTAGAGAACACAGTCTGGCAAGGGTTATGGACTAAATATTATGTTCCCCCAAATTCATATGCTGAAGCCTGATCAATGTTATGGTATTACAAGACAGAAGGTTTGGAAAGTAATTGAGCTTAGATAAGATCATGAGGGTGGAGTCCCCATGATGAGATTAGTGTCCTTATAAAATGAGGAAGAGACCAGAGTTTTCTGTCTCTCTGCCATGGGAGGACACAGCAAGAAAATGGATATCTATAAACCAGAGAGTTCTCCTGAGGAGCAGTACCTTGACTTGGACTTCCCAGCCTCCAGAAAAGTAAGACATAAATTGTGTGACATTTAAGCCTCTCAGCCCATGACATTCCATTGCAGCAGCCTGAACTAAGACATGCAGAGATTCACAATATTTCTCAGATGAGGTCCATACACATTCATATATCTGTGCACACATTCCTGAGCCAGGGACTATAGCAATGTAGGACTGTTGAAAAATATATTTATGTTCATAAGTTCACAACTCAGAGGAGAAAAGTAGATTAGCAAACATTTAGCATCCAGTGTGCCAGGTACAATAATAGGTTTGTTAGGTCGGACAAGTGTAGGTAACTCTATGTGGGGTGGAGGATGGGGTGGGAGAGGAGATGCTGCTGAAGCGATGCCTATCCTTGCCTGGCCATACCTGTTCCCCCACCCATACCCGTTCCAAGGCTATGGTAGCCAGTGGACCATGGCCACAGCTGCCGATGTGTGCTGAAGAGCAAAGTGAACCAATGGAACTATTTTAGGTATTTTCGTAGTAAGTGAAGGAATGAAACCTCCAATGGGCAGTGAAAGATGAAGAAAGAATAGAGGAGAGTCTCAGAGTGAAAGAGAAAGGAAAGAAAATGTGTGTGTTGCATGTATGTAAGTGTGTGTGTCGAGGCGGGGGGGCGGAAAGAGAAAAAAAAACCTTTAATTTTGAAAGCTTTAGACCCAGTCCTATAATTGTTCCTTTGGGGCATGGCTATATTTGGTCTCTGTCTCATCCAAAAAGATAGTAACATTTAAACCTTGCAGTTTGATGTCATGGTTCTGCATGTGTGTGGAAGCCCTAGGCTGAGTGTGTTACAGAAGACATGGCCCTGCTTGTCCCTTGGTGGGTCCATGTACTTCATTTGGTGTGAGCATCTCACTGAGCTGTGTGTGCTCATTGTGTTAGTTAATGTGCATGTTTTGGGACAAATGAAAAGAGGGGAAAAGAGTGAACAATTAGCAAGATAACAAATGAGCATTCTATTTCCATCTCTATTGTGAAGGATGACAATTTATTTCGATCAATGTGCTTGGTGAATGAAAGCCACATAGGAGGTGTGTTGATTTCATGGCCTAACTCTTTAGAGTAAAAACACTCAGATTTAACCTATAATTCAAAGAAATGAAGCCAGTAATTAAGTCATAATGCTTAAACTAACAAATAGCTTTATTATAAGCAATGTGTCCATTGAACCTGGATTCTTCTTGGCTTCAGGTTCAGTCCAGAGCCATCAGATAAATAAATATAGTATCATGTCCAACACTGCCTCTTTTTTAAAAAATAAATGGCATAATAACTGATTAAAACCTAAGCCTAATACAGTATACCTGGACTATTGGAGAATGGGCAACATTCAGAAACCAGAAGGGCCTTAGGTTTCCAAATGAATTAGTCTACTAGAATTACAAAATGTTTTCTCTAAGCTATGCAGGGAGAGGGGTCAGCCAGGTAGAAGTACATCTTTTGCCCATTTTAAATTCATTAAGTGAAAAGCATATCAAGGGTGGCCTTGTGAACTGGGCAGTGTCCACAGTTAAGAGCTGGAGAGGTGAGCTCAGCCCTGATGCACACCTTCTCCTCCCCAGTGTATTTAAGCAGGTTGACCGCCTGCAGAAGCTTCACTCCAAGAGATGGCTAGTGAAGCTCTGACCAAGGCTCAACAGCCTGTGAGAAATGTTCTGGCAACCTCCAGGCCTCAGCAGAGAGAAGCCAAGCAACCCCCTACAACAGGCACATTTATCTCAAACTTCGAGATTTGTCAGGTCTAACCCTGAATCATCCTCATCTGTAACATTAACATTCAAGCAATACATCTTTACTTTCCTGACAAAGGGGCCTAGAATATGCCACCCCAAAATATGCCAGTTGGGCAGAAGGATTATTTTGAGCTGAAGGCAACCAAGAATCACCAGATGCAGGAAGAGGCTTCATCTGCACTCCCCGTATCTGCCTAAAAGCAGGGTATAAATATCCCTTTGTGTAGATGCCTCCCTAGAACCAGACAAGGAAGAATGACTCATCACTGGAGACTGGTAGTTGACATCAAGATGAGTTTACATAAACAGACCTTCCTAAAATAACCCTTATCTTCTATTAGTTCTCCCATATATTTCCTAGTCACTGTCTCACAGTTTATCATCCCTTGAAGCCCAAATCCCCTTTCCTTTGTTAAATCACTCCTATGTGGTTCACTTCTGTGATCTCTTGTTCATGTATCAACAGAAATTGTGTGCCTTTTCTCCTGTTAATCTTCTTTTTGTTAGTTTAATTCACAGGCCCCCAGCACTAGACAGAAGAGGGTAGAGGAAAGTTTTTCTTCCCTGACACTGCTATGGGGCTAACTTCAGAACATAAGTGATGCTTATTCACTTAAAGGGATAACTATAAAAAGAGTCCCTACCCCTGAGGACTTGTGAAAGCAATAAAGTCTAGAAAATAATAGTGTATGTTTATAAGAAGGCAAACATGACTAATACCAAATGATGGCATGGATGTGGCATAGTAGGCAATCTTCCAACTCATGGTGAACACATAAATTCTGTGAAGCCTATTTTAAAGGCAATTTGGTAGGTATTATCAAAACTTAAAATGTGCAAACTTTTGACCCAGCAATTCTACTTCTAGGAAACTTCTAAAACATCCTTGTATACATTCATGAAGTCAACATGTGAGCATTTTTATTGCAGCATTGTTTTTAATATTATGGAGGATGAACAAACTTTCCTCTGTCCTCAAGGTTCTTCTGGCTGGTTTAATAATCAAACATGATTAATAATCAGACATGAGACAGATTAGCAAAATAAAATAACCAAATATAATAAGAACCCGGCATTCATAAGAAAGTCAGAAACCCTACATGCATGAGAGGTTCAGAAATATAAAGAGGCATGGTGACATATAAGACATCCTGAACTAGGGATAAGGTCATAATGTCCTTGGGAGCATCAGAGGGTTATTGCAGAATGACATTTAGTAAATAAAAATTTGCCCTGCCCTATTGGTAGGTCAAAAGAAGTTATTGCTGGTAATTTCTTATTATGGGCAAGGCCACTGATTAAAATTCTTCTAGGTAGTTAAAGGAAGGGGTAGAAGTTTCTCTTGAGACTGAAGCTAAAATTGACTTTGGTTCAAAGTAATCTGAATACCACTAAGGCACATGTTGGGGTCCCTTGTCGTGAACTGCTACAAGAGCAACACATTAAAAATCTCCCAAATATCCAGCAATAGGGAAGTGGCCCCTAGGAGTTAATAGACTTCCATAGCCCATTGTGGGGGAGATTTCCAGGACACAGAAGGTACTCAAATGGCAGAAATAAACAGATTTATTAAATAGATTATAAGCCCAACCCATAAAAGAGAAGATCAGTAAATTGAGCTTCATTAAAATTTCAAATGTCTACTCAACAGAAAACAGCATTGAAAGAATCCATTAATTGTCCATGAATTGAGCAGATAATACAAGGATAGGCAAAAGTTGGAATAACTGCAAGTATGTGAAAGAGTTTATTCTTATATTATTATTACTTATTGTATTATTTTCTATACAAATAACTATTGTGGAAGAAAAGGGGCCTCATACTAAATCCGACAAGCTCAGAGAGTTATGCATGGTGGCCTTACAAACTCAGAAACCTAAAGTAACCATATAGGATGGTCTGAAATTAAAACTCTCTAACTAAAAGCAAGTCATGGTGAACAGTCATTGTCTTAGGTTAAAATCTTCCCCAACAAAAGTCAACTTTTACCTTAACTGAGCCCTTACTTTCTTTTTGCACCTAAGATACCATAGCTTTGGAATGTCAGGTTAACTCCCCCCTTTCTGGATCCCTCCAGGCAGAAAAACCATACCAGAGCAGAGACCACAAATTCCCTCATTATTATTATCCTGTTAATTATAAACTGTTAACCGTCCTGTATCCACCTGTGTAAAAGGAGAATGTGTGTCTATCCAATCCAGAGATTTCACTTTTCTTTCTCCTGCCTCCCAAGTCTATAACCAATAGATTCCATGTAACCCCCTTATGCCTCCTCTTTTGATTATAGTGTATAAAATAAGGTGCAAAATTGCCATTCTCCAGAGAATTTTCTTAACTAATTATGGTTTTGCTTCTCAGCAATTGTCATCAGTTTGGCTCAAATAAGCTCATAAAAATTCTTATAGGTTTGGATGTTTCTTACGTTGACACTGTAAACCTACTTTTGGCCACCCCTGTACATCTATACAATGTAATATTATTTGGCAATAAGAATGACTGAAATTCTGATACATGCTACAATTTATTTATTTAATTTATTTATCATTGTTTAGAAACATTGATCGGTTGCCTCTTGTGGCGCCCTGACCAAGATAGAACCTGGAACCTAGGCATGTGCCCTGCTGGGAATTGAAACAGTGACCTTTACTTTGCAGGATGATGCCAAACCAACTCAGCCATACCAATGAGGGCCAAATATGTTCATTTTTAAAATGTTAAATAATAATGACTGATAGAAAGTAAAATTTCCCCAAAATCTCATCTTCCCCCATGCCCAATAACCATTATTAACATTTCAGTGTATGTTTCTCTAGTCTTTATTTTATTAATTGACATGCATGTATGCATAAAAACAGGATATATTTTATATATGATGTGTATACATTTATGTAAGGCATATAAGTATATATAATGTAAACCTTTTATAAGATTATACCTATTATCTATATATATTTGTGATAATTTTTTAAATGGTGCATAGTATCATGGACATTTTTCCATATAAACCTACCTTATTGTTTTAGCAGTAGCTTAATTCTGCATTGTATAGCTATACAATAAAATGATTTCCAGTGTTTTACTCTTTTTTTTATTATTGTTCAAGTACAGTTGTCTCCCATTTCCCCCCACAACTCCACCCTACCCCAGCCATCCCCACTTGCACCCTTGAACCTACCCCTTTGGTTTTGTCCATGTGTCCATTATACATATGTCTCTAGGCCCTTTTGCCCCATTATCCTGTCCTACCTCCCCCATGGTGACTGTCATTTTCTTCCTAATTTCACTGTCTCTGCTTATATTTAAATTGCTTATTTTTTTTATTATGTTCCACTTATAGGTGAGATCATATGGCATTTATCTCTCACAACCTGGCTTATTTCACATAGCATAATGCTGTCCACATCCATCCATGCTGTCACAAAAGGTAAGAACATCTTCTTTCTATCTGCTACATAGTATTCCATTGTGTAAATGTACCATAGTTTTTGTTTGACTCATTTACTGATGGGCACTTAGGTTGCTTCCAGCACTTGGCTATCGTAAATTGTGCTGCTATGAACATTGGGTGCATAGGTTCTTTTGGTATGGTGTTTCAGGGTTCTTAGGGTATAATACCAGCAGTGGAATTGCCGGGTCAAAAGGTATTTCCATTTTTAGTTTTGTGAGGAAATTCCATACTGTTTTCCATAGTGTCTGCACCAGTCTGCAATCCCACTAACAGTGCACTAGGGTTCCCTTTTCTCTACAGCCTCTCCAACACTTGCTTGTTGCTTTGTTTATGATGGTCATTCTCAATGGTGTGAAGTGGTATCTCATTGTGGTTTTAATTTGCATCTCTCTAATGACTAGTAATGCATCTTTTCATATGTCTCTGGGCCCTTTGTATGTCTTCCTTGGAGAAGTGTCAGTTCAAATTCTTTGCCCATTTTTTGATTGGGCTTTTTGTCTTCCTGGAGAGGAGTTGTGTGAGTCCTTTGTTTATTTTGGAGATCGAACCCTTGTCTGGGGTATCATTGGCAAGTATGTTTTCCCATACAGTTGGTTCTCTTTTCATTTTAATACTGTTTTATTTAGCCATGCAGAAGCTTTTTAACTTGATGAGTTTCCATTTGTTTATTCTTTCCTTTATGTCCCTTGCTTTAGGGGACATATTCATGAAGATGTTGCTGCATGGAATATCTGAGATTTTTCTGCCTGTTTTCCTCTAGGACTTTTATGGTATCATGACTTATATTTAAGTCTTTTACCCACCTTGAATTTATTTTTGTGTATGGTGTAAGTTGGTGATCGAGCTTTATTTTTTTGCATGTTGCTGTCCAGATCTCCCAAAACCATTTGTTGAAGAGGCTATTTTTACTCCATTTTATGCTTCTTCCCCTTTTGTTGAATATTAATTGACCATAGAGAGTTGGGTTTATTTCTGGGGTCTCTGTTTTGTTCCATTGTTCTGTGTGTCCGTTCTTGTGACAGTACCAGGCTGTTTTGATTACAGTGGCTTTGTAATACAGTTTGATATCAGGTATTGTGATTCCTCCTACTTTGGTCTTCTTTCTCAGAATTGCTGTGACTATTTGGGGTCGTTTATGGTTCCATATAATTTTTTGAAATGTTTATTCTATATCTGTGAAATATGCCATTAGTAGTTGAATAGGGATTGCATTGAATCTGTACATTGCTTTGGATAGTATGGACATTTTGATGATGTTAATTCTTTCAATCCATGAGCATGGTACATGCTTCCATTTGTTTGTGTCTTCCTTAATTTTGTTCTTCAGTGTTGTGTAGTTTTCTGCATACAGGTCTTTTACCTCCTTGGTTAAGTTTATCCCTAGGTATTTTTTTCTTGTCAGTATATCAAATGGATTTTTCCCCTGATTTCTGTTTCTGATATTTCACTGTTTGTATACAAAACTGACTTTGATTTCTGAATATTGACTTTGTATCCCACTGTAATTCATTTATTAGGTCGAGTAGTGTTTTGGTGGAGTCTATTGGATTTTCTCTGTACACTATCATGTCATTTGCAAACAATGACAGTTTTGCTTCCTCCTTTCCAATATGGATGACTTTTATTTTTCTTCTTGTCTGATTGTTAAGAATGCTTTGCTAAGAATGCTCTTAATTAAATGATAAAGTACTGAGCAGGAAATGAGTTTGTTGTCTAGGACTTCCAATACAATATTGAATAGGAGTGGTGAAAGTGGACATCCTTATCTTCTCCCTGACCTTAGTGGGAAAGCTTTTAGTTTTTTCTCATTGAGTATGATGGCTGTAAGTCTCTTGTATATGACCTTTATTATGTCGAGGAATGCTCCCTCTATTCCCACTTTGCTGAGTGTTTTTATCAAAAATGGGTGCTGTATCTTATCAAATGCTTTTTATGCATCTATTGATATGATCATGTGATTTTTGTGTTACCATTTGTATATGATGTATTACATGTATTGATTTGTAAATTGTGGGCAGACTCCACCTGTAGGGCCGCCCTATCTCTCATGGGTGAGAATAAGTCAACCAAGTCATGATCTGCCTGGGGAGGAAAGGTGGCTGATCTCTCAAAGGAGAAGGGCCAAGAGTCTTTTCCTCAATGGACTTTTATTGGGTTCATTTGCATAGGAATACAGGGTGTATACATAAACCTCATCAGTCGTAGTCAGGCAGTAATGATCAAACAATAGATAACATTCAAATAACTGAGGGCTTATTGTTGAGTCAGGGTCAGATAGTGAAGGGGCCATAACACTTTGGGGAAACAAACTCATTTCATGCTTGGACCCTTATTATTTAAGTTGAGGGTAATCTTAGCAAAGCAGGTTTCACAGGATTTTATACATTCTTTCTTAGACCTGATCACTCTGGGGAACCTGCCCTTTCCAGCACAGGGCCACACCCACCTCTGGCATTGTTTTAGGCTGAAGGAATTTTTTTCTGGCTTAAGTCAGGCAGGGGAAGTAAAGCAGCCAAGTGATTAAGAGACTTCTTGCAGACAGAATGAGGACTCAGGCTATGTCAAAGCCCAGGGGCAAGGGTCCATTACCCCCCTTTTTTGTAGCTCCCTAAGTCTGTCCCTGAGGGCCCCTTCATGACCATGCCTATCTTAGATCATCCCTCTGTTGTAGACTGCTCTCCCTAGTTTTAGGAATTGTATCTCTACTGCTTGTGGCTAAGGGTGAGAGATGATCTTTGGAATGCCAGCCGCAGGAGACAAAGTCTGTCTCTGGTAGCAAATGCTGCCTCAGTTCCTCTCCCTGCCCCCAGAGCTTGGTGGGAAGTCAATGACCGGTAAGACCCCTCACGGCAGGAGTCAACCTAAGCCAGAGTCGATCACCTGGGAGGCCTTCATGGAAGGACTCTGGGGGCTGCAACAAAGAGCAATGGACTCTCTCCCCCTGGCTTTGTCATAGCCTGAGTCCCCATGTTCTCTGGGAGAAGTGCTTCCTGCCTCTAATCCCCTTAAGTCTGAATACCTGTTGGGGAGAGGTGCAGCTCCTTGCCTGGCCAAAGTGTGCCCTGGGGAAAAATCTGGCATCACAAAGACTTCCTGATAAGCCTGTGAAATCTGCTCTGCTAAAAGTGCTTTCATTCATATGATAAAGGTCCAAGAGGAAATGAGTGTGTCTCCCAAAGTTTCTGCAACTCTCTTCCTGACAGACACTGACTCAGATCTCTTTGAAATGTTATCTACTGTTTGATCCTTGCCACCTTGTATTCCTGTGTATTACAACCCAATAAAAGGCTATGGAGAAAGGTGCTCGAGGCCTTTTTCTCCTTGGAGAAACTGGCCGCTGCTGGCCTCTTTCTCCCCAGAGAAACTGGCCACAGCCCACGCCTCCATCCCCAAGCAGATCTCATCATGTCTCGGGCATATTTACTCATTCACGCGCATCTGTGGCACTGGGGTGACCTCGAGAAAGTGGTCGCCCCCACATCCCTCCATTGAGGAATCTTACCCATCATTGGCTAACCAGTTATCCGCTTGGAGCCAAGCACAGTAAAGTAAAAAGGGGCAGAGGTGGCACCCCTAGAAGGAAGATAAGCCTTCTCCTTAATGGCTTATGGTCCAAGGGTCTCCTTAATGGCTTGTGGTCCAAGGGTCTTTTTACTCAGCCTTAGCCACAGGGGGTTACAGTTTCTGAGACCAGGCAGGCTGGTTCCCAATAGCAAATATCGTACCATCCTTGACATGTCACAATTTAGATGACACTTGAAAACTTTATGCTAAGTGAAAGAAGCCCGTCACAAAACACCACATATTGGATAGTTCCACTATATGAAATGCCAGAAAGGCAAATCTAGGGAGAAAAAGCAGACTAATGGTTGCTAGGGCATGGGGAAAGGAATGTGGGAGTTATGGATATGAGATTTCCTTTTGGGGTGATGAAAATATTCTAGAATATTTGCCAAACTTGGTGTACATGATTAAAAACCACTAAATTGTGTGCTTTCAACATAAAATTTATGATTACAAATTACATCTCAATTTTAAAAATTGCATTAAAATACAGAATTAAGAGAGGGAAAAGGCAAACCACAGACTATGAGAAAAAATTTACAATAGGTACATCTGACAAAAGACTCATATCAAGAATATTAAAGCACTCCTACAAACCAATAAGAAAAAGACAGACACCCTAATTTAAAATAGTTGGCAAAAGACTTTCATAGGCACTTGCCCAAAGTGAATGGCCAAAGTTTATAAAAAGATGCTGAAGATCTTTAATCATCAAGAAAATCTAAATTATAAGCACAGTGAGAGACCACCACCCATAAAGCAGAAGGCCAATAATCAATAACAAGTGCTAGTGAGGATGGAAGCACAGTATGCCCTCACACCCAGCCAGTAGGAATGCAAATTGGAGCAGTTGCTTTGAGAAAACTGGTTGACAGTATGTTGCAAGGCAAAACATATCTATTCCAGCAATTTTTTCCCCTAGGTATAGATCTGACAGAACTGAGTGTATATGTCCACCCAATGACATGCTCAAGAATAATCACAGTAGCTTTGTTCACAACTGTAGGAAACCATTCTGCCTGGTGTGGGCTCAGCCCCCAGTGGCAAACATTTACTGCAAAGTAACTTCCTAAAATCCATGCTAAATCTTCCAAGGATAAGTGTAACCAGTCCAACCACTTTTGCCTTTTCATTTGCAAATATCCCTCTTCTGTGATGTGATCAGTGGCATTGGCTCCTTTGTTGTCTGTAAAAGGTAACCACCTAAAGCAACCTGTGGGTAGTAAATGAGGACCATCATGTACTGTGGGGAGAAACCCAATAAAGGCTGGTCATGGCAAGGGCCACGACTTTTGCCCTCCTTGAGAGAAAAAGCCATGCTGTCCCTTTTCCTCCACCGGACTCAGTAGTCCATGTGAATGCCTCATTTTATCCATAATGACGTGGACACTGTGGGCCGGTGTCCGCATCAAACAATAGTCCCCTAATAGAAGCAAACCAAATGTCTTCCAATTGGAGAAAGAAAAATAGCGGACTACTACTAAGCAATAAAAATGGAAAAAAAAACCCTAAGGAGACAACATGTATAATCCTCCGAGACAATATCTAAATGAAAAGTCAGTCACTAAAGAGTACATATTAAGTAGCTCTATTCATAGGATGTCTAAGAAAAGGCTAATTGATCAATGGTGGTAGATGTCAGAAAAATAGCTACTTTTATAGAAAACTTGTGATTAAAAAGGGCAATAGAAAATTTTTAGGTGACTGCAAATGTTCCACATCTTATCCTGAGAAGTGGTCATGGGATATATACGTGAGTAAAAATTTTATCAATTTGTATGATTAGCAAGTGATAAAAAACATGTAGGTACTTATCAAAATCCCAGCTGTCTTTTTTTGCAGAAAATGATTAAGTTAATTCTAACATCCATATGGGAAATGTAAGGCACTCAAAATAGTCAAAGTACTTTTGAAAAAGAACAAAGTTGGAGAACTTACACCAGTTTCAAAACTCACTACAGTTATAGTAATCAAGACAGTGTGGTACTGGCATAAGAAAAGACAGGGGGACACTCAAAATGGAATTTATTTATAAAAAATTGTGTATTCTTACATGTTTAAACTGTAGTCCCCTTCATAGTACACTCCATTTGTTGCAATACACCTATTGAGATGTTTTTCCTACTGCTCAAAACAGTTTTTGAACTTGTCAATTTTGTGCTTCTGTTGTTTTTATGTTGCCTCTTTTACATTAGCAGAAAGTTTCCATTTGAGGACTTTTTTTCATCCAGGGAACTTAGAAAAGTCACTTGGGGAGAGATTGGGTGAATAGGGAGGGTGGGCCATGGGGGTCATACCAGTTTTTGGTAAAAAACTGGTGAACACAGTGCAGTGTGGGCAGGTGCTCTTGTAAATCACCCATCATGAAATGGAGAAACATGTTGAGTCTTCAAAAAAATTTACTGAAGCCAAATGTAGTCTCTCACAAAAAATGTCAGGTGGTTCACTGATACAGAAGGGTTTGTTGAACACTCACCTAGCAGGGGAAGCTGGTACTACAAGGGGCCTGCCCCCCAGAAAATAATTCTGTTTTGGGGGGGCTTCCACCTTGTATAGAACAATGCAATAGAGTCCAGAAATAAACCCTTTCATTTATGGTAAACTGATTTTTGATAAGGGTGCCAAGATAATTAAAAAGGAAAAGAATAGTTTCTACAATAAATAGTATTGGGAGAACTAGATATCTGTATGCAAAAGAATGGGGTGGGACCCTTTTATTACACTGCATAAAGGGAAATACCATATTTTTCTGTGTATGTGTAACCATGTTTCTGGCTGAAACTTTCAGGGAAAAAAATCTTTCATTTTGATTTTTAATTCAATTATTTATTCATTCATTTATTTTTAAATTTTTTAAAACAAACTAAGCAAACAGCTAGAATAGGAACAGGATCACAGAAATGGAGATCACATGGAGGGTTGTCAGCAAGGAGGGGGTGAGGGGAGAATGGGGGGAAAAGGTATAGGGAATAAGAAGCATAATTGGTAGGCACAAAATAGACAAGGGAGCATTAAGAATAGTATGGGAAATGGAGATTCCAAAGGTCTTATATGTATGAACCATGGACATGAACTAAGTGGTGGGGGGAATGCTGGAGGGAGAGGGGGGTGCAGGGCAGAGGAGGATAAAGGGGAGAAAAAATGGGACAACTGTAATAGCATAATCAATAAAATATATTTTAAAAAGATAAGAAACAACAAATATTGCTGAGGAATGAAAAAACAAAAAATAGATACTTGTTTTAGTATTATAAAGGAATTTTAACATTTATCTTTTAACATATTATGGTACAAGAAATTTTATATAATAATTACAAAACACAAGAACAGATACAAAGTAAAAGAAATTTTATGTACACAAAACTAATTTATGACATTTATGCATCATTGGTACTACCCATGTGCAGTGTGCATCCTTATTTTTTCCTAAAAATTTGGGCAAAAAACTGCTCATTATATGAGCCAAAATATGTAAGTCAGTTTTCCTTCTTATGGAGGGAAAGACCCAGTTCTCCCTACTGGGTCTTTCTTTGTCTTGTGTGTATCCTTTACCTTCACAGGAAACACTTCACTTTGGACACTTCTGGTCCCAAATGTGTAGTGGCTTTCCCCCTATAACAAGCAATTTTCTGTGCTGCCATCTGAGTGTCCTTCAATTTAACTCAATTCTGACCTTATCTATCCAGAGATAGTATCAGAGCCCACAGTTTAAGGACACAATCCCATAGGACTGCCCCCCACCACCCTTCAGATGCCAATCACAAGAAGTAAATCTCCAGGTTGCCCATAATTTCTGTCTGACTTGGCTACAAGTTGGAGGTTCTCACAATCCTCTTCTCAGGTTCATTTAATTTTCTAGAGAAGCTCACAGAACTCAGGGAAACAGTAATGTTTCCCAGTTTACTGAAGGATAAAGGATACAGATGAACAGCCAGATGAAGAGGTATGTAGGGCAAGATGTGGGAGGATCTCAAGCACAGGAATTTTTGTCCTTGTAGAGTTGTGGGTGTCACCCTTTCGTTGTGGATGTGGTCATCCACCTGGAAACTCTCTGCAGCCCCTGCTACTGAGATTTTATGGAGGCTTCCTCATATAGTCATGATTAGTTATTAATTCCATTTCCAGGCTTTCTTCCTTCTGTGGAGGATGGAAGTTGGAAATGGAACTTCCCAGCCTCTATTCACAGCTTGGTCTTTGCAGTCATTCTCCATCTAGGAGCCACCCAGAATCGCCTCATTAGAACAAAGAGGTATCTTGTGCTCTTATCACTTAGGAACCTACCAGGGTTCCAGGAGCTCTTACTAGGAACTGGGGTGGTGGTGGTGGTGATGGTGGTGGTGTGTGTGTGTATGTGTTCTATTATTATTTCACATACACTGTATACAGAGATATAGACCTAAAGGTTAGAGTCAATCTATAAAACTCTTAGAAGAAACTGGAGGAAATCTTGTAGTCTCCTTACACATGACACCCAAAGAATACATGAGAAAAGAAAAGAGGTGACATGAATTTCCAAAGTAAAGACATTTTTCTTCAAAGGAAACCATCAAGGAAGTGAAAAGGTAACTGACAAAATTGAAAAAAAATATTTGCTCTCTGATAAGGGGCTTGTGTACAGAATATATAAGAAACTCTTATGACTCAATAATAAAAAGACAACCCAATTAAACAATTGAAGAATCCAAAGAAAATATACCAATAGGTGATAAGCACATAAAAGGATGATCTATGTCATTAGTCACTAGGAAAATGCAAATCAAAATCATAATGAGATGAGATAATCAGTAGGATGGGCTATCATCAACAAGATGTGGTTTTAAAAAAGGATAACATGTGAGTTATTTCTCAAGAAGGCTGTAAAACATATAGACTATGATTTCAATATGTGTATACAAACAATTCACCTATATATGGAGATGCATTAATTTGGCTATAAATGTCTAGAGGAAGCAGCTTGGGGAAGTGTATCCAGAGTTCCAAAGGCATTTCTTCTGGGGGCAAAGGGTCTTTGCTGATTTGTTATATTTACTTCTGCATTATTTCATGATTATTCAACAAACACCTTATCCTATATTACTGGTGTAATAAAACAGAAAGTTTTGGGGGAAAAGTGCCAACAGTAGTATACAAGTTGTCTTGAAGGTGGAATAGATATTTAGAGGAGGTAGACATGATCATGCTTTGACAAAATGAAGGCAGAAGAAAGTCTATGGAAAGGTTATTTGATTTGGAGCTGGAAGATTGGGTGTGACTTACCCAGTCAAGGAGAAGATGTGAAAATTCAGGGGAGAATGGCATGGCAAGTGACAGGTTGTTGGGAACCTGCCTGGTGTCAGGAGCTATAACCATCCCTCCCCCACAATGGCTAAGGCTCAGTGAGCAAATTTTGGACCATAAGCCACTAAGGAGACAAAGCTATTCTGCTTGGCAGGAGTGCTGCTTCTGCTCCTTTTTTCATAGCTGGCCCCCAGTGCTTGATCAGTTAGCCAATGACGAGTAAGATTCCTTAAGGGGGGAACAACCTAAGACAGGCATGGTCACATGGAGGTCCCAGGGAAGGACTTGGGGGGCTATGGAGAAAGGGAGTGATGGACCCTTGCCCTTCGGCTTTGACAAAGCCTGAGCCCTCATTCTGTCTGCAAGAAGTCTCCTAATTTCTTGGCTGCCTTACTTCCCCTGCCTGACTTAAGCCTGAAACTATGACAGAGGGTGGTGCAGCCTTGTGCTAGAAAGAATGGGCTCCCTGGGAGATCAGACCTGAGAAAGAATATGTAAAATCCTGTGAAACCTGCTTTGCTAAGAATGCTCTTAATTAAATGATAAGGGTCCGAGCAGGAAATGAGTTTGTTCCCCAAAGTTTTGTAGCCTTTTAGCTAATAAACCCTGACTCAGAATAAGTCCTAATGATTCTTTGTATGCTGTTTACTGTTTGTCTGCTATTTACTGTTTGATCATTACTGCCTGACAATGATTTAATGAGCTTTACTTGTATTTCTGTGCCACTTGAAACCCAATAAAACCCTGTTCAGGCAAGGGTCAGTGTACTCTCCCTTTGAGAGAGTGGTCAGGCCACTCTGAGGTGCTCTCTGCTTCAGGAGGAGCTCTCTGCTTCAGGGAATAGCTGTGCCATCCCTTTTCCTTCACAGGACTTGGTAGTCCATGTGAATTTGGGCTTATGTGTCATCCAGAATGCTGTGGACACTGTGGGCCTGTGCACACATCAACAAGTCCAGTATTGCCTCATTTTTAAAACTAACATGCATCCATTTGGGATGTGTTCCTGTGAAGAAACTACAGACAGATGTATCAGTACCAGAGAATTATTTTGTAAAAGGAAGTGTAACAGAGGTGTCAGATCAAATCACCAAGAGAAGGCAGGGGGCTGGGAGAAAACCCTAAGGCAGAATTGAAGGTTAGAAGTGGCTTTTCCACCCTGTGAAGGAAGTGTTATAGAAGCGGGAGATTGCCCAAGGCAGCTGAGCAACCTGTGGACTCAGCAGAATGGAGCTTGTACAGAGCAAGTGTGACTGCTGGAGACTGTTCCCTTGCTAAACACGGTGACTGGAAGAAGTAAAAGTTGAACATGGCCAACACTGGCCCTTATTGGTTGGAAAGTTGAACACTCCCACTGGCTTCTGGTGCACATGGGATTCTGGGAGAGGACTTCTAAATGGAGTGTGCTGGGAAGCATGAGGTCAGTCAGCTCTTTCCCCTCCTCTGGCTAGTCTGGTCAGCTATAGGAAGCCTGAGTTCCTGAGATTTGCATTTCATAAAAGACAGTACTTTTAAGAGTGGGAAAAATGATTTCAGGCATATTCATGAACTAGCAAAGGGTGGCAGGGTTGTTTGTCTCTGGGTATTTTAAAGGGAGCAGGGCCCTGAGGCAGAAACCTGCCACTATTCCAAAACCATATAGTCTTTAATAAATAACCCCTTTCCTTTTCACCAAACTCCTGTCTCCAGAGTTATGTCCTTAGGTGGCAAGCAATAGAACCTCACTAACTGTTCTGGAACAGCATGAGGCTGTCCAGTAACAGAAGAAAGGAGAGAAGGAGAAGAGGAGGGAGAGAGGGAGGGAAAGAGAAATAAGGCCAGAATCTAAAAGGTGAAACCTCAGTGCCATTTAAAGCAACCAGACATGTTAAGGAATAATGAAAAGAATTGAGAGTTCTAGAATTCCCAGAATTCTATGCATTCAATTCTTTATGGAGAGAAAGTAACTTTCAAGGCAGCCATGAGAGTTTTGTCTTTTCCTTGAGAATTCTGTTCTTTACCTCATTGTCCCCAGAGAATTCAGAATTGGGTAAAAGTATCTTTCAGAATTCTGCATCTTGTAATTGGTGGCTTCCTCTTCCAAGAGTTGCTGGATAGAAGTGGAAGCACATGTTTGACTTCACCCACTGGGTCATCCTTAGCTTGATCTCTGGATGATTCAGCTGAAGTTTTCAGTGAGCTTTGCCTTCCACTGCTCATGGAAAGTTCAGCTTTCCCTCTAAATGTCTGAATGCAGGAGAGTTGAACAAGCAGGTTGTGGGTGCATGCTTGTTAATAAGCATTATTAGGGCCTAACGTAGGGGTATGACCCAAGTCAGAGGAATCTCTTTCTGTAATTACTGGGAATGTTGGTCACTTGTCCTTCTAGGGCAGAAGTGAATTGTAATTTCACATTCATAGAGTCCTTGGGTAGAGGGATTGTTTTAAGATTATCCCCTCCAGTTCTCTAGTTTAAATCAGGGGAAAATGTAATAAAAAGAGTCAGACTGATGGTGCCAAAATATATGTTTAGAAGTTGGTCTGCCTCCCAAGTATGGACTTGCTAGGGTCACAATATTGTCTAAACTATGTTCCAGGTCCCCAAGCTAGGATTTCAGCCAGCATGACTGTTTATTTCTTTCAGTGTAAAATTAATTTTTTGCCTGAATTAACTTTAATTTGCTAAAAATTAAAACTCATGTTCTAAGTAGTTCCAGCTGTGGGAAGTAGATTTTTTTCCCCAGCACACAGAAAAATTACTCAAGCATTTCATAAAGAGACTAATAGATGCTTTGGTTTTCTTTCAGAGATGAAGGCATTTCTAAATGCTTGTTGTCCTTGAACCTGGATTACGTTTCTTCTCCCTTGTATTCCAATAGTTGACACTGATGAAGACAACATAAACAGGGCCCTGACTGGTGTGGCTCAGTTGATTGGGTGTCATCCAGCAAAGCAAAACCTCACTGGTTTGATTCCTGGTCAGGGCACATGCCTGGTATACAGGTTTAGTTCCAGGTCTAGGGGTTTTTATGAGAAGTAACCATAAATGTTTCTCTCTTATATCAGTGTTTCTCTCTCTTTCTCCTTCCCTTCCGCTTTCTCTAAAAATAAATAAATAAAATCTTTAAAAAAATCTTTAAAAAACAATATAAACAGGCTGCCTAATACTGCAAGGACATTGCTACAAACTTTGAATATATTTTAAGGGTTTTTGATCAAAGAGGGAAAAAAATGATCAAACTAGTCAATGTCACACCCACTGTTTGGTTTTCTCCTGAAGGGTAGCCACAGTGAGCCAGCCTTCATAACATGCCTATACTATCTTGGCATCTACTGAGTTCAAAGTCAGTCATGATTTTGAAAATTCATTTTTACAATTCTTGGCTGTTGTCACTTTTCCCTTCCATGTAAATTAACACAATAAAAATTCCTGCTCACATTCAAGTTGTTAATATGCGATAATATCTCAACTTTTATGACTTAAGGTCTTACCATCACACCTTTATAAATGATGGTACAAGTAAATAAGTGTTGGAGTGTGCTCCCTTTACCTTCCCCCACAGGTGTGCATCTCTTAAACTCTAAAGGACACCACAAAATTTGCAACCAGGTGAGCAATGGGTAGTGGCAGCTTATCCTGGCCTAACCTGCTGACCCTGTCTCCAAGGCCCCCCATTCTCTCTCTCCAGTGAGCTCACAGTAGCCTCTCCTTGGCTAAGTTCTTTCCCATAATGTTTCTAGAGAGTCAAAGCAACCCCACCTAGTCTCTGTCCTGTTGCTTCTTCTGTCCTACATCCTTTCTTGTTTCACTCTCCCCAGCTTTAATAAATTACATGAAAGATAAAATAATAATAACTAGATACATAAATAAATAATATTGGGAGTTGAGTGAGAACAGCAACCCTGCAGAAGTATAGCCTGAACAACATTGTTCAGCCATCAGTAAATTTTTATATTCTAGGAAAATGAAAGGTAAAGAGAAGATGCACAGATAAATTGTGTTCTCCATAGAAATGAAGTATGTACAATAAAGCAAATATTCACCAAATAACAAGAATAAATCTATTTGAAACAGGAAGATGGTGGTGAGGTAGGTGGGAGTGGAGTCCAGTTCTTCCCGTGCCCAGCTGGAACACCTAGCTGATCTTCTGAGGAACAGAGTGAACAACCAGTGGAATCCCAGCTTACATGAAGTTTGGAGGCCAATAATTGCAGAGGACATTGAAAAACAGACAGTGAGGAGATTGCGCTGGGATGGTAAGTTCCCTGGGACCTAGGCCACTGCAGTCCCTGGCCAGGTGCCTGCCATAGGATACGGGGAGGAAAGTTAGATAACCAGCTCCCTCGCTTACCAAGGCAGGGAGGGCAGCCCGGCACCAAATGGGACCTGGATGCTGGAAGTTGCTGGGGGGAATAGAGATGAAGTGGGGGACACACAGATGCGGTACACATATGCTGAGACTGTGGAGGCCAGCAACAGAGAAACTGAGGTGCCAGATGACACCTGGAGAGGGGAGAATTTGGGCTGTGTCAGACCCTGACTCTAATAGTCTCTGGACTGGCTGGAAAGTTGGGCTGTGTGAAAAGCCATACACTTTCTAGCAACGGCAGGCAGCTGCTTTGTACGGAACTCTCCAGCAGTGGCTGGCTCACCCTGAGGGTGATTTGAGCTACGAGTACCTAGAGGCTGAGCGGCTGAGTGGAACGACATGCCCAAGCTTGACTTGTGCCATATGCCCAGAGACTGAGTGGCTGATTTGAGCCTGGCAGCTCACAGAGGATCTGGGCCTGAGTCTGGAAAACTGAATTTTGGGACCCGGACCTGGTCCCCACTTTCTCAAAACCATAGGAAGGGAGAAAATCAAAGCCCAGCCCCCCTCTTCCTGTGGCATCTAGGAAGACCAGCAGAACTTGCTGAACAGGTTTAAAGTCAGAAGGAGGCCTTTTTTCAGTTCCTCTTTTTCCTTTTTCTTCTTGTCTCAAGTGAGACAATAGAGGGTCCAGAGACAGATCCAAAGGGGGGAGCACAAGGCTAACTCCAAAAACGGAGAAACAGAATAATTTCACTTTGCTATTCCACAGAGCTGGCATTTTATTGTTTATGTGTATTGTTATTATATTTTTATTAATTTTACCATTTTAATTTTATTAGTATTTTTTATTTCTCTTATGTTTAGTTTTTCTCATTTCATTTCTCTGTTGAATTGCATTGTTTGACTGGTTTTCCTTATTCTCTCTTTATTGTATTTTAATTTTCCTTCCTTCACTTAACTTGTTTACCAATAATACACTACTTTCTATTCTGGTTATCCAAATCATATATTGCTTGTCATATTATTGTTGTTACAGTACTATTGTAAATAATTATTGTTCCATGCAATTGTACATGCTACACAGCAACCCTGTCTGTTTATTATTGTTGTGGTTAACTCCATTCCCTCTCACACTACACCTATTTTTATCCTTTACACTCACTATATCTCATCATCTAACCTTGCACAAGTGCTCTATTTTCTGGATTCGGCTCACAATCTTCCACTCTTCTAACAAGAATCTTATCTCTCTTTCACATTTTATAAAAAGTTTTTAGTTGGGTGAACTATCACAGGTAAGGTTATACTTATCCAAAGAATCTCCTATCTCTTCTCTACTTGCTGGTACTTTAAATTCCATAAAATACTCTCCTGCTGTCTTAAGCCATTTTGCCTACGCCCTGCCACTGATCACATACAAGAATATGTGGGAGCTGGGAACATCAGTATACCTGCTGGTGAGAGAAACCACCAACAAATGAACCATCAAAAGGTAAAAGCCCAAATACAACAAGAGAGCCCACACAAATAGAAGAAAGGGCAAACCTAGAGCATCCAGACAAGGAGATCAAAGAGACCATACCACTGAACTCCATAGAATTCCTACCATAGAAGTTCACTCTACAAAGACACTAGCAAAGCAAAATATCAGGAAGAGCACAAGCAAACAATAAGTCACATAAAATGGGGAGACAAAAAAGAACATGCAATGAAAAGGAATAGAAGACTCCCCACTAAAAGAGCTAAATGGAATGGAGGTAAGCATACTATCAGATATAGAACTCAAATTAATGGTTATAAAGATGGTCAATGAAATCAAAGACAACTACAAGAAACTGAGTGAGAACCACAACAGTATAAAAAAGGTAATAGAAAGTATAAACAAAAACCAGGAAGAAATGAACAATAAAATCTCAGAAATAAAAAACACATTAGAAGGAATTATAAGCAGGCTGGATGAAGCAAAGAATTGAATCAGTGAATGGGAGGACAAGGTAGAAAAAAACACCTAGAAGTAGCAAGAAAAGGAAAAGAGACTCAGAAAGAATGAACAGGTTGTAAGGGACATACAAGACAACATGAAACATAATAATATCTGTATAATACAGACACCAGAATGAGAAGAAGAAGAGCAAGAGATAGAAAACCTTTTTGAAAAAGCAGTGATGGAGAACTCTCCTAATTTAATGAAAGAAAAAGTCACAGAAATCCAGGAAACACAGACAGTCCCAATTAAGAGGAACCCAAAGAGGCTCACCTCAAGACACATAATTAAAATGGCAAAATTTCAAGATGGAGAGAGAATCTTGAAGCCAGCAAGGGAGAAAATGGAAGTAACATACAAGGGAACCCCAATAAAGTTAGCAGCTGACTTCTCAATGGAAATGCTCCAAGCAAGAAGAGAATGGCAAGAAATATTCCAAGTAATAAAAACTAGAAGCCTGCAACCAAGGCTACTTTATCTAGCATGGCTCTCAATTAAAATAGGAGAAATAAGGAGCTTCCCAGACCCAAGATGTCTAATAGAATACACCTTCACCAAACCAGCTCTGCAAAAGATACTAAAGGGACTGGTTTAAGGAAAGGGGAAATGAGTAAAAGACAGAGGAACCTAAGTACAAAAAAAAATGGTAGTGATAAGTATCTATTAATAATAATCTTAAGTGTAAATGGATTAAATGTTCCAATCAAAAGGCTTGCTTTTGATTGAGCAAGCCTCAACAAATTGAAGAAAACTTCAATCATATCAAGCATTTTCTCTGCACAAGGGACTGAAATTGTAAACCAACCCTAAGGGAAAAACTCAAAAACACCTTAACTCATGGAGATTGAACAGTATGCTATTAAACAATAAATGGGTCAATAATGAGATAAAGGAAGATATCAAAAAATTTCTGGAAACAAATGAAAATGAACTCATAGCAACTCAAAACTTTTGGGACACTGTGAAGGCAGTTCCGAGAGGGAGGTTCATAGCCATACAGGCCTACCTAAAAAAACAAACAAACAAAAAAAAACCATTTCAAATAAACAACCTAACCCTATACCTATAGGAACTTGAGGAACATCAACAAAGACAGCCCAGATCAAGTAGAGGGAAGGAAATAACCAAGATCAGACCAGTATTAAATGACACAGAGACTAAAGAAACAATTGTAAGAATCAATAAATACAGAAGCTAGTTCTTTGAAAAGATAAACAAAATCAACAAGACTTTAAGTAGACCCCTTTAGAAAAAAAGAGAGGACCCCAATAAATACAATCAGAAATGAAAGAGAAGATTACAACTGATACACAGGTATACAAATGATTGTAAGAAATTAGTATGAAGAACTATGTGCCAAGAAATTTAAAAACCAAAGTGAAATGGACAAATTTTTAGAAAAATATAATTTTCCAAAACTCAGCGAAGAAGTAGAAAGCCTGAACAGACCAATAGCAGTTGATGAGATTGAAGCAGTAGCCAAAAAACTCCCAGCACACAAAAGCCCTGGACCAGATGGTTTCACAGGGGAATTCTAGAAAGCATTTAAGGAAGAGCTAACTCCTATTCTTCCCAGACTATTTCAAAATATCTAAGATGGAAGGCTCCTAAACTTTTTTTATGAAGCAAGCAACATCCTAATTCAAAAACCAGATAAAGACAATTAAGAAACAAAACTTCAGGCCAATAACTCTGATGAACATAGATTCTAAAACCCTCAACAAAATATTGACAAACCACATCCAGCAATACATTAAAATGATCATACATCATGACCAAATGGGATTCATCCCAGGGATGCAAGATGAAAGGATGGTACAATATTCACAAGTCAATAAATGTCATACAACACATAAACAAAAGCAAAGACAAAAATCACATAAGAATATCAATAGACATGAAAAAGTAGTTGATTAAGGCATAGCATTTCCCATTTATGAGAAAAACACTCAGCAAAATGGGAATAGAGGGAGCATTCCTCAAACTAATAAAGGTCAGCCAACGTTACACTCAGTGGGAAAAAAAAGTATAAACTTTCCCACTAAGATCAGGAACAACACAAGATTGTCCACTTACACCACTTCTATTCAACATAGTATTGGAAGTCCTAGCCATAGCAATCAGACAAGAAAAGGAAATAAAAGGCATCCAAATTGGAAAAGAGGAAACAAAACTGTCATTCTTTGCAGATGACATGATAAGGTACGTAGAAAATCCTATAGACTTCAGCAAAAAACTGTCCAACCTAATAAATTTTTGAAAACAGTGGAATTCAGTGTCAATATTCAGACATCAAAGGCATTTTTGTACACAATGAAATATCAGAAACAGAAATCAGGAAAAAAATCCCATTTGATATAGTGACAAGAAAAATAAACCTAATCAGGGAGGTAAAATACCTCTACTCAGAAAACTACACAACACTTAAGAAAGAAATTAAGGAAGACACAAACAAATGGAAACATACACCAACATACAGGATCATTCGCCTTTCTTTGGGTGTTGGCGTCTTGCCTAGGCAGGCTGCTTCCCCACCTTTCTGGTGGAGAGGTGACCCCTGTAGTTCTCAGGCTGCTACTGAGCTTCAATTTGATTAGAAGCCCAACCCCTCAGGTAACTGGCATAGAAAATGATGAAAGATGTGGCTCCCATACTCTGTGAGGAAGCAGCTGGGACAGCAGTGCAAATTGTGGAAAACACAGTACCTTCCTGAAGCATACCATGCAGTTCTTTGATAGCACTGAGAGTATCTTCACATTTGACATTATCTTTGTGTCATTCTTCCCATGTGTAAAGGGGTTATTTGGTTGGCACCCCTTAGGAGACTCCTTCAGTTATTCATCGTTAATTATCATAGCAAGTAACATTTACTGAGCACTTACTATGTTTCTGAACTGCATCAAACACTTTGCTTGTATTATATCAATTAATCTTCAGACTGACATTGTGGAAGATATATTTTGATTCCTGTTTTGCAGATGAGGAAGCTGAGGCACAGAAAGACCAACTTATAGTCCAAGGTTACATGGACAATCAGTTGTGGGCTGGCACTTTTCTTCTGATTTACAAACCTTATTCCTCAATAAATCACAGCCTGGTCTTTAAAAATATAGGGAACTGGTCTGTGTGGCAATGGCGAATGTAGCTCAGCCCTGGTTCATAAAACTGACAGGCATGAGTTGGCACACAGGAGCCAGGCCCACAGATAGGCTTTCCCATGGGGAACCAGGCCTGCTAGGCTGATTTGAGGCTTGCTTTGGCTGAAACTCCCTCACCCTGAGTTAAGGCAGAAAATGTTTAATGCATATCTTTGAAGTAACTTCCTAAAGGCTGTGCTAAACTTCCCAAGGACAGAGTATAACCAGTCTAACCACTTTTTCCCTTTGCATTTGCAACATCCTTTTCTTTGTTATCTGTAAAGGGTAATCACCTAAAGCAAACCTGTGCATAATAAACGAGGACCTTCCTTGTTGCATTGCTCCCAGAAAAGCAATAAAAGCCTATCCAGGCAAGGGTCAGGGTGCTCTCTCACTCAAAGAGTGGCCGTGCTGTCCCATTTTCTCCACAGGACTTCTGCAGTCCATGTAAATTTATTCATTGCATCCACAACACCATGGACACTGATGGACGGAGTCCACATCACAAAAATAACCAGAAAAAACAGAATCTTTCCCAATGGAGTTTGTAATTCATACTTTTTATTTTTCCCAATTGGCTGCATCAGTTGAGAACATCATACCATGTCACCCCATATAGTATCATTAATTTGCACTTGGAGAGCTCTATTTCTGTGGGATGTTAATGCTAAAAACCAAGCCATAAAATGCATACATACATATATATATATATATATATATATATATATATATATATATATATATATATATATCATGAGTTTGAGAAACACGGTGTATCTCTGTAACAGTTCACCTTTGTCATTAGAACTCTGGTTATCCAAACTCTGGCTATGTAGATGTGAAGAAGGAAGCCTGTATGTCCAGGAGAGGACTTAACCTTGCCTCTTGCTCCACTGCCACTCTTGCATGTCAGCAGTGTCTACCTCTTTTACTTTCTTCAGGTCTCTGCTCAAATATCCCCTTTATAGAGAGGCAAGTCTTATCTCTTCTTTACATAAAATAACACCACTTTCTATCTCCTATAGTGCATTAGGTTTATTTGTTGCATAGGATTTAGCACTATCCATTGTATTTCTTACTTATATTTGTTGATTAATTGATTACTTATTTGATTTGTGTTTCCTTGCTAGAATGAGAACACTTTGTTGGAGGGATGAAGGTCTTTTTTTCACTCTGTGTCACCAGAAGCTAGAATAGTACCTGGCATATGCTTCATGTTCAATAACATAGATCTAATAAATAAGTAAATGTTTGTTTATCCTGCTTCTTGCACAGTGCCCAGCATACCAAAGGCTCTGAGAAGTGTTGCTTAAATTGTCTAAAATCAGTGTTGCCCAAGTTTGACCACTTAACACTTTTAGTGAAAAAAAAAAAAAACCCATTAATGTTCTAAAGAACTAAAGTTTCCTGGAATCCCTTTGGGAAAACTGAGCTGCAATCTTCCCATTTTACAGGTGAGGAATCTGAATCTTTAAGGTGTCCAGGCTGCAACCAGTGTAAGCCAGTAGCTCCTAGGACAAAGCCCGGCCTTCTGTTCCTTGTTTATGACACATTGGCTCTATCGCCTTTCCATACTCTGTAGATTTAAGATCTTTGAGGCTAATTATACCAAACATATCCATCAATAAACCCATCAGTGAGTATTAATGGGCCATCTATTCTGTGCTCAGCCATTGACACCTGCATTGTGACAAAGTGAAAGCTCAATGACAGTTTTATGGCAGATACAATTTTTCAAGAGCTGCTGATTGATTCCCTGATTCAATAACAGATATATTTTCTTAGTTTGTCTTCATTGATCTTTGCTGTCTGCCAATCCTATATTGCCAAAAATATAAATATATTTATTTATAATTATTTTTACTATATGTTACATATCTAAAATATATATTATTATATATAATAACATATTTTAAAATGTTTTTGCTTTTAGCTTTTACCTCCTTGGTACTTTTTTCAAGTTGCGTCATGGTTATTAACTGCAGGGGACATGACCCTCCTTGTGGGACAAAGAAAATGCTCTATGGCATCTATGGGGAAAAGTAAATTTGCTGTGTGGACAGGGTTGGAGAGAAGGCCAGGAGACAGGGAACCTTACACCTCAGTCACTGCGTATTCCTGGAAAGGCAGTTACCTCCCTGACACTGCTTCCTCACTTCCTACTTCTTCTTTGGGGTTTGTTCCCTTTCCTCCAAAGCTGTTCCCGTCAAGGACACAGTGACCCCTTGCTTCAGGCCTCATCTTACTGGACAGACAAGATCCTTCTGACACACTGCCACTCTGTCCTCAAGGAAACACATCCTTTGCTTTGTTTCCTTATAGCGTACCACCTGGGATCTTTCCTTTCTGCACCAGTGGCCCCTCTCAACCCCCATTGCTGGCCCCTCCCCCTCTGTATTCTCTTCTCTAATTTTGGAGTATCTGAGGCTTGGCTGAAACCTTCTCCTTTCCTCAGTCTGCATCCTTTCCTCAGGTATTTGGACTGGCGGCTCTAAATAGCACCTCCCACCTATATCTCTACTTCTAGCGCCACAGGAAAAGAAAAAGCTCCAGGATTGTACAATCAAATGAAAGGCTACTTGCCTTTTATTTGTTATAACTTGAACAATTACTTAGCTTTTCTGGCTTTACTTATTTCAAACTTAGATAGGAGTGAAAAGCACCAACCTCACTGAACTGTAGTAAGGATGAAGTGTTTAATATATGTGAAGTGCCTAAACCGTGAGCATAAAGCAGTCATTGTAGTCACTGCAACTCCCCAGCAGAATATTTTAATAGATAAACCCAAAACACACAACACATTTCCTCACCCTTACCTCCCCTGCCTCCAGGGTATTTTCCCTTGATTATCTTAGCTACAATCTACTAAAAATCTAAAATTATTCAAAAATTTCAAAGGCTGCCATTTTATGAAGAAAATGCAGGGCTTGAAGTTAGGGGGAAGCATCTGCTTCCTCAACACACAGCACTCAGCAGGACTCCTGCTTCTCCCAGGACTCTAGTGGGGACAGGGCATAGATGCCCAAAACTCACTGAAGTAAACCCCCAGTTTCCCCTGACTCAGAAAGTGTAAATTCCTCATGTTTCCGGTCCTTCCCAATATAGATGATCCAGACCTTCACCTCTTAGAGCCTGGCTCTCTTGCTCTGAAAGATGTTTTGGTTTTGCCTTTTAACCCCTCCTCAGAAACAAGTAAAACTTAGGATTCCATGTTACATAGACTTGCTTGTCCTCTTCAGAGGTGAGGGGGAAGGAAAGCTTATTTTGGGCGGTTAGATCTACAGAAAAATAAGCCAGGATAGAACTTTCCTTTTATGTCCCAGTGTCCCAAGGAAAAGCCTAGACTGTATGGCCAGCACAGTGAACTGTGAACACACCTTTATCTCCAAGGACTAGAAGCCCCCATAGCTATCTCCAGGAGGGCAGAAGTGGACTTTAAAAGCCTGTTGAGGTTACCAGTCAGATATGACACATTTCTTTCATAAAAATTCCTCTCTGGTGAGGTTCAATTGTGTCTGATGAAATGGGTGTCCTTATAGCCAAGTGGAAGGTACAGTCCACAGAATAGCCCCAGGAAGACCCTCTGGCAGTGGCCTGAGTGTTCTCAGCCCTCATATCCAGCTTCCCACTCCAATTTCCATACCTTCTTGGCCTCCTGAATGTCTAGGGTCATCCTTTCTCATACTTCTGCACAGCCAATTTTTCCTGGTGACTTGGCTCTGGAAGTTCCTGAGTACAATAACCCACCTTCCTATATGTATCTGGATGTCTTCTGGATCCCACCCATGTGGCAGTCACTGTGCCAAGTGTCATTAAGTAGACATTTCTGCACATCCATTAGATACCCCAGATATTCACCATCCAGCACACCCAGGAGCACTGGATTTGTCTTAACTGCACATTGGAACCACCTGGAAAGTTATAAGAACTCCTGATTCCTGAGTCCCACACTCTGAGAGTGACTTAACTGGCTTGAGGAGAAGCCAGGGCATTGGGACTTCAAGGAGATTCCAGCTTATTTTAAAGAGCAATAAAGTGAGGCCCCCTGAAATAAAGCTCATGTTACAAAGCAGTTACAACATAATGTGAACAAGGCCTTTCAATAGCCCGGGTGGAAGGGGTGGTTAAGGTCAAGGGAGGCTTCCTAGAGGAGGTGACCTGGGCTTAAAAGGATGAGCAGGGTCAAGTCACCCTGAAGAGTCAGAGGGAGGAGGAGAACTATAGCAGAGGAAAGAAGGGAAAAGCTGGTAAGAGTGAAAGCAATGGGAAACTACACTGGAATATTGAAGTTCAGAGATCAGAAGTACAAATGGCTAGTCACGGGGATGTGAACCACAGCATAGGGAACACGGGCAATAATATGGTAATAATGATACATGGTACCAGGTGGGTACTGGAAATATCAGGGGGATTGTTACAGAACAGAGGTCCAAGGAGGGGGGGTGGTGTAGCAATATTTGGGTCACTGGGGGATGACGAAATCTGTTACAGAAAACAGGGGCCCCTCCCAAGGACGGTATACTAGTACCTACTGGGCTCATCTGTCTGCCATCAGGGGAAAGACATCTCTCAATGCCAGAGATTTGTGAAAAGGAAAGGAAAGGTTTATTCAAGCTATACAGACTTAAAGTACTGACTCAATGTCCCCATTAAAATATCAAAGTCCTTTAGGATAACCACAGACGGCCATATTGGAGGAGGGGATAAAGATGCCCTCCTACAGTGGTTTCACATTTATATACTGGGCACAGCCAGGAGGCCCCCGGGGGTTCCTTCCCCCCTGCCCTAATTCCCGGTACCGTATCTCAGGAACAGAAGCACATGTCCGTGTTTCAGGCTGCTGGCACCATCAGCTGTGTCGCTGTCCAGGCAGGATCTCTAATTACTCCAAAGCCATGTGGCACCTTCTCATGGTCTACTGGCAAAGAGTTCTTTCACTCTTCTTCCAGGCAAAGTCTATCCTGCTTCCCAGGCCACATGGCCCGAGGGAGCACCCCAAAGCTGCATGGTTCTCTTCTACCAGAGCTGCAGGGGTCTGCACTCTGGGCAAAACTGCATGGTACTCCTCTCCACCAGAGCTGTGGAGAAGGTAGGGTCACCACTCTGGCAAAGCTGAGTGACAATTCTCTGCTAAAGCCACATGGTGATTCCTTGCATGGCTGCAGGGGTCCCCACCCTGGCAAAGCTGTGGTACTCCTTCTCACATGGCTGCGGAGGTTCTCTGCCAAAATTGCGTGGCTCTCCCTTTCACCTTGCCAAGAGGGGGTCCTCACTCTGCTAAAACTGCATGGCTCTCTCACATGGGCAAGAGTGGGTCCTCACTCTGCCCCAAACCGAATGGCTCCCTCCTTCACACAGCTGCTAGCGTCCCCCACTCTGCCAAAATCACGTGGCTCTCCCTTCAAAGGCTGCTGCCTCCGCATTTAAATCCTCACACCCGTCTTCCTTTGTAGCTCCATTTTCGACACCTCCCACAATCGGTAACACCTGCCAGGACTCCCTTATCCTCCCAGCTTTACTGGGCTGCCATTGTGAGTCTGGGCAGGTGTGGCCCCATGGCATGGAGCAAATCAATTCCAAGCTCTCAAGCAGGTGCTGTAACTCAGGAGACCAGCCCCCAGTTACATCCTGGGTAGAAGTCATTCCCTTCTCCCTGGCTCAAAGCATGGCCACAGCTATTTAACATATCTATGAAACCAGTTAAATGTTATAGATATGTTAAATGACCATTCCAGAGGCTAGCTTTGAAACTGTTGCTATGCAAAACAACTCTCAATGGCCCTGCTCCATTTTTCCCTTCTCTCAACTGACACCTGGGGAGGGGGGTGAGGACATCTTAATATTTCCTGGACACCTTGAGTTCTGGACCCCATTTTTTTGGGGGGGGCCTCCTGGCTGTGCCCTGTTACAGTATCACTTTATAAGGTATATAAATGTGAAACCACTGTAGGAGGGCATCTTTATCCCCTCCTCCAATATGCAATAATAACAAGGACAGATACCTTTTACCCAGGGTGTTGCCTGGGACACAAAGAGCTAAGTGCCTTCCATACATTATTTTCCTTTTATAATCCTCATCTAAGGACATTTTTTCATTGCTTTTAGAGAGAAGGGAAGGAAGAGAGGAAGACAGATAGAGAGAAATGTTGATATACATCCACAGGCTGCTTCCTGTTTGCATCTGGACTGGGAATGGAACCCACAACCCATGTATGTGCCCTTATTGGGAATCAAACCTGCAACCAATCAACTGAGCCACTCTGGTCAGGGCTCCATGAATTATCTTTTTAGAAAAATCCTCACACCGTCCCTATGGGATTGTTACTAATATCCCCATTTTACAGATAAACAACACAAGTAAAGTAATTCACCTGAGGGTCACACAGCTAGTTAGAAAGTACCCGAGGCAAGACTCTGACTCAGCCAAGCCAGCTGTCCAACCTGTTAAACCGGCACCTCCTTGCTTCTGACTGCATCCCTGGGCCTGTATCACTGATTATTCAGCTGATGTTTGCATTTTAATGGGGCCTTTGGTTACCTTCAAGTAAGGCAATCACTTTTCCTAACTGATCCAGATGTTTGAGGCCTCAATGGCACAACTGAAGAGTCTAACATTAACTTGCTCCTGTAAATCATTTCTACTTGCCCAGCAAATTCAAAGGCTCGTGTCACATACATTCACAACTTCTAAACTCAAAACAGCACTTTCCTGAAACTCCTTGTCATAGGGGTGAGGGACTAATTAGAAACTCAAACTCCTTCAGCTCCGCCAGGCCCAGTGAATTGGATCTCCAGGTGTGACATCTGGAATCCACACTGCATACATTCCCCTAATTTCAGCCTACAGCAGGCAGCTGCCTCAGTTTCTGTCTCTCCAGGTAAGGGGGTCTCCTGAAGCTATTGTGGTTTCTACTTCCTGCTGCACATCTTAAAGATAAAAGCTCCTGTATACACAAGTTTCAAATACTTGTATGAAGCCACTCTTCCCTGCCTGCAAAGCCACTGTTAAGCAGATCCAGTACCTGTGGTGGCTCAGACACAAGTAACTGGGGACTGTAAACCTGTCAGATCTTGAAGTAAGGGGAAGGGTGGAGGTGATAGCCATGCTGGATTTTAGCTGACAGGTGATCCTGTCTTTTTCTACCTAAATGCACTTCCCAGCTTGAACCCTGCCAGATTTCCTTGTTCAAGCACCTACATGCAAAAAAACTACCTGCATTACCAAATTGTCTCTCCTGGAAACTGCAATGAAGACTCTGAGAATCAGTTAGGTTTTAACAGCCTGGTTACTGGTGGTGGGTTTGGAAAACTAGGATAATATAAATCACCTGCCACAGCTGAAAACATGTCCAGGTAAAAGCTCATGTGGGAAACATTGCCAGGAGCCAACCCACCAAACACCCAGTTGGTGTCCCTGGTGACTTTCTTTAAGAAATGAGGCACTTTGATCTGCAGCCTACTTGATTAGAGTTTTCCTGGACAAGATCTTCATTCAGAATTGTAACTCAATATGGAAAAAATGAATCATTTTGTTGAAACTTGTTGAGACACATTGAATTCCCAAGACTCAGGGCGCAGGTGCAGTCCCATGAACAGGCAGTGACCTGTTTTCAGGCCCAGCCACTCAGGTGAAGATCTAGGCCTGGACATAACATCTTGCCAATCTGTTCTGTTTCTTTTTTTTATTTTAAAATTTTATTTATTTATTTTTCAAAATTATATTTTATTGTTGATACTATAACAGTTGTTCCCATTTCTCCCACATTGCCCCCCCCATTCAGCACCCCCACACCCTCAAGCAATCCCCACAATGTTGTCCATGTCCATGGATCATGCATATGCTCTTTGACTACTTTATTCCCTGTGCTGTGTTTTTACCTCCTCATGACTATTCTGTAATTACCAATATGTACTACTCAATCCCTTCACCTTTTTTTGCCCGTCCTCCCATCCCCCCTCTCTGGCAACCATCAAAATGTTCTCTGCATCTATGATTCTGTTTCTGTTCTGCTTGTTTATTTTGTATTTTAGAATCAATTGTTGATTCATAGCTATTCATTGCCACTTTATTAGTCATATTTTTTATCTTCTTCTTAAAGAAGACCCTTTGACATTTCATATAATACTGGTTTTGTGGTGAACTCTTTTAGCTTTTTCTTGCCTTTGAAGCTCTTTACCTGTCCTTCAATTCTAAATAATAGCTTTGTTGGGTAGAGTAATCTTGGTTGTAGGTCCTTGCCATTCATCACTTTCATTATTTCTTGCCAACCCCTTCTAGCCTGCAAAGTTTCTTTTGAGAAATCATCTGATAGTCTTATGGAAGCTCTTTTGCAGGTAACTAACTGCTTTTCGCTTGCTGCTTTTAAGATTCTCTCTTGGTTTTTAATCTTTGGCATTTTAATTATAATTCCTTTTTATGTGGACCTCTTTGGGTTTATCTTGTTTGGGACTTTGTATGTCTACTTCCTTCACCAAGTTAGGAAAGTTTTCTGTCATTTTTTTTTTCAAATAGGTTTCCAATTTCTTGCTCTCTCTCTTCTCCTTCCAGCACCCCCATGATGCAAATATTGGTGTGCTTGAAGTTGTCCCAGAGGATCCTTATACTATTTTCATGCTGGGGGCAGGCTCTCTTTTTGTTCTTGCTGTTCTGATTAAGTTTTTTTTTTTTTTTGCTTCCTTATATTCAAAGTCATGGATTTGATTCTTGGCTTCGTCTACTCTACTACTGATTTTCTATAAATTGCTCATTATTTCAATTAGTGTATCCCTCATTTCTGATTGCATTTTTTTAAATGCTGTTGAGGTCCTCACTAAGTACCTTGAGTATCCTTATAACCAGTGGTTTGAACTCTGTGTCTAGTAGATTGCTTGTCCCCATTTTATTTTGTTCTTTTTCTGGGATTTTGCTCTAGCAACAGCATGTCAGAATGTAGGAGGCCAGGATACACAGGACTGAAAGAAGAAGCTCTTTTTTATGCATTTGAACTTACACCTGTTGGGTTCCTGACTAGTTTTATCTTTGTTGGCGGGCACCTACTCTACTGCCCCTTCTCCCTGTGAAGTTACAGAAGTTCAGCTCTATAATCTTATATCTGAAATCCAGAAAGTTTGGAAAATTAAACTTTTTTTTTTTTTGGTAATTCATTTGACAGCCATATTGAACCTTGCCTAAACTCACTGAGCTGCAAGACCCTACACTCATCTGGCATGAGGAGATTGGTGGTCTATTTAGCTTACTTAGTGTGAATATTTATATATTCTCTTGTGCAGAAATACTAATGGGTTTGATGACAGGTGTTAATAGTAGGTGGTATATTTATATCATCTAATTTCCAAAAAATTCTAAATTTTATAGTATGTCTGGTCCAAGAGTTTTAGATAAGACACTATAGTCTCTGAATATGAGCAAGAAAGTATGAACACTGCAGAGACTGTGATATAAGTAGGGGATTGTATTTGGAAGCTGTTATAGCAAATAAAAGGAAAGTCTACTGAATGCAGCATTACTTGCTGATAGAATTGATACAGGGTGCACCCAAGAGGGGGGCCTCAAAAAGGGATTTGGAATGGTGCCCAGAACTCAAGGTGTATAGGAAATATTGGAGAGACATATAAGATGTCCTCACCTCTTCCCCCACAGGTGTAAGTTAGGGGAAGGGACATATGGAGCAGGAACATGCAGGGCTGTTTTGTACAGCCACAGCCTTGCAGCTAATCTATGGCATGGTCATTTAACATATCTATAACCCTTGGTGGGTCACTTGGATATGTTAAATGGCTGTGGCCAGGCTTGGAGCCAGGGGGATGGAAGTCACTTACCCCCAAGATGTAACTGGGGCAGGGGGAGGTCCCCTGAGTTACAGCGCCTGTGTGGGAGCTTGGAGAAGATTGGCTCCAGGACATGAGGCCATACCTGCCCAGACTCACCATGGCAGCCCAGTAAACTTGGAATAATACAGGAATGCTGCCAGGTAACTGATTATGGGAGGAGTCGGAAATGTGGGTACAGAGGAAGATTTGCACGGGAATTTAAACCCAGACATGGCAGCCATTGGGGTAGAACCACACACCTTTGCCAGAGTGTGGACCCCTGCAGCCAAGTAAAGAAGAGAGCCACTCGCTTTTGGCAGAGTGCAGACACCTGCAGCTTTGGTAGAAGAGACCCATGCAGCTTTGGGGTGCTCCCTTTGGCCACATGGCCTGGTAAGCAGGAGAGACTTTGCCTGGAAAGATGGTCACAAAGAACTCTTGCCAGTAAACCGTGAGAAGGTGCCACATGACTTTGGATTAATTGGAGATCCTACCTGGACAGCAACACAGCTGATGGTGCCAGCAGCCTGAAAACATGAACGTATGCTCTTTTCCTGAGTTATGGTACCCCAATTAGGGGGGGGGGAGAAGGGAGCACTGTGTGTGTGTGTGTATGTGTAGGTGGACATCCTAAAGGACTTTGATATTTTAATGAAGACGTTGGGTTACTACTTTAAGTCTATATAGCATTAAATAAACATTTCCTTTCCTTTTCACAAATCTCTGGCATTGAGAGATGTCTTTCTAATTGGCTGAGGACAATCAAGCCCAGTAGATGGTCCAGATGGTATTAGTATACCATCCTCTGGAGTCCAGGGCCCCGGTGTGTCTGTTCTGTAACAGAGTCATGTTACTTTGATTCGTAGCCTGTGTGGCAGAGGCAGTTGGCTGCCCAGTCTTCCCTCTTGTCTTGATTCCAGAACGATGATTTTATTTTGGGGCAACACTGAGTCCACCTAAAATACTTCTGTATCTCCCAGCCTGTCCTGCAGCTATGTGTGACCATGTGGCTGGGTTCTGATAGAGAATATGTAAACAGAGTTTGGTTAGTTGGTACTTTCAGGAAAGCTCTTTAAAAGGATATGCTCTTTTGTTTGTCATCTCTCTTGTAGTGTGAACCTGAAGGCTGGAGCTCTTGTAGTTATTTTGGACCATAAGATGATATACTAGGGGTTGTGGAACAGTAGGACAGAAGAGAGTTGGATCCCCAATGACTAAAGAGAGATCATACAAGGCATCTCTGGATTTCATCTATGAGATAGAAAAATAACTGCCAATGTATTCAAACCACTATGATTTTTTAAAAGGCAAAAATTCTGCAAATCTAATTTTACTGATGTATTCTTACCTGAATTTGTAATTAAACATTTATTTGAGGGATTGTTTGATCAATGTTGCTCTCCCATGCCATAGTTTAGCAGCTGACAGAGAAGGTACAGTGGGAATTTTTGCTTACAGCTACATGGCCAATGTGTAATAGGTACGCACGGTAAAAAAAAATTAGTAAAGAGAAACCTCATTTAAAGTGAAGTAGGAGGGGGGGCTGGGATGGGAGAAATTGACAAAAAAAACTGTACTTGAAAAAATAACTAAATAAATTTTAAAAAATTATTCATAGAAACTGTTACTATTTTAAAAAAATAAAAAATAATAAAATATTAAAAAAATAAAAATAAAGTGAAGTAGAAAAAGCCAGAAGGGGGAGCTCTCATACCCCATGACAACCTCAAAATGCAGCAAGGAAACTCCTTGGAATAGCCCATCCCAAATTCCTTTTCCCCTGGATACCTTCCTCTCCTTTGTTTCAAAGTTGCAGACTTGCAAGTGGCTGACCATTTGTTGCTTGTATGCAATGAGTTCTTTGATCCTGAATAAACTAATTTTCCTGCGGAAATACCTGGCTGAGCGTTTTGTTTACCATCAACATCACTAATTGAACAAATAAACTGTTTATTTTATATAAGCTCTGGAAGCTCGCTACCAGGTCCTTCTTTTTAGATATACAGCTTAGCAGTGTGCACTGTGCAGAGAAATGACTCTCAGACACCTGAGCTAATGAAAAAATCCAAAAATTAAGATTCTTTCATGTACCCCTCTTCCTCCCTAGTGTCTGCTGTTCTCAACAGCAGGTATCCATTTCTCTATCATTAAGCTCTTCTCTTGCTGTTATTCCCCCATTCTTTATACTCTAGACAGACTGAATTGTAATTTCATAAAAATACCATTTCTTCTGTCCCTTGGTCTGTGTGTGTTGCTGCTCCTCTCCTTCAAATTCACTTTACCAAGCTAGCAACTACTCATCCATGGGGTCAAAACTTTGATGTCATCTTATCCAGGAGGACTTTGCAGTCCTTTTAAACCTAGCTCAAGTTCTTCTCAGTGCTCTCAAGGTCTTCCCTAACTCTTCCATCACAGCATTTATAACCCTGTGTACCCTATGTTATGGGCTGAATTGTGTTTCCCAAAATATATGTTGAAATCCTAACCCCTGATATTTTTAAATGTGACCTTGAAAATCTGGTCACTGTGCATGTAATCAAGTTAAGATGAGGTCATACTAGAATAGGATGGGCCCTTAATCCAATATGGTGTCTCTGTAAGAGGAGAAGACAGAGGGACAGACACACACAGAGGAGAACACCATGTGAAGACACAAGTGCATGGAGGAAAGATGGACATGAGACTACACGGGCAGACCCTGGAGTGATACAGCTGTCCACCACAGGATGCCAAGGGCTGCTGGTGATACCCAGAGGCACAGCCCAGCGGACCACTTGATTTAGAGCTCCCAGTCTCTAGATTAGTAAGAAAACACATTTCTGTTCTTTCGAGCCACCCAATTTGTGGTACTTTGTTATGGTACTTTGTGGTACTATATAAAAAATAGAACTTGATCCACAACCTGAAGCAACCAGCCTAGGAAGCCAGCCTACCATCTACAGTAACTGGTTCAGAGAGTTGGACCATTAGCTATAGCAACCAAGTCCAGGAAGCCAAATATTAACCCCTGTGGCAGTCAGCCCCAAATGACCAGGACTTGATTAATAACTGACAGCTTCCTTAATCCATGTCCCTTTTTCCAAACAGAAAAATACACCCCTAACCAATCACACAGGCTGCCCTGCTTCTAGCAGCCCAGCTATTGCTTCCCCATGCCACCACCTGTCAATCAGGACACACTTGAAGCCTTTCTTTTGCCTACAAGAAAGCTTTCCTTCTATGCCCATTTGAGTCTCTGTCAAATATAAGTGATGGGGGCTGATGAGTAGCTATAGCAAGCTCTGTTTGTTCTCATTTGAATGGTCTCCACTTATTTCCACACCTGGGAAATGGATATACCCAGCATCTTTAAATCGAGGCTTATGTTAACAGTGTTCTAGTCCTTTCTCTTCTATACCTGCTCTGACATCATCTCAGGTTGTTTTCGAGTGGTGAGCTTTTTTTAAAATACATTTCCTGCCTAATTAAAATATCTTGTTTACCATAGCAAATGCTCAATTAATCATGTGTTTAATAGAATTGATGGTTCACATCACCTGGCCAGAACATTGTACGTCACTGGGAAAGTTGTACAGAAGAGGCATGGCCTAATGGTTGTCTTACACACTAATAAATGAGCTCTCTAACTAGATAACATGATGCAGTGGACAGTTTAACCATAGCCAGTCAATAGTTGAGGCTAGAACCTCAGCTGTGCCATATGACTCATTTGCCAGCCAGTTCTGGAGCCCACAAGCCTCCTTGTGAGGTTCACCTGTTTGTAGGTTCTGGCAGTACAATGGTAGTCAAAACAACCAGCAGAGAACCCGAGTTCCAGCAATTCAAAGGATTGCTGTTTTCCTGGAGACAAATTTCCTTTTGAATGAAAAGGTTGCTTAGCTTTTCTACACTGTAAGCTTTACTCACTTGCCAAGGCCCTCCAGGTCATCATGGTCAAAACAAAAAAAAATCAAATAGGCACCACACACCCTAAGGCATTGGTTTTGCATCTGGCTGTGCATCAGATCACCTAGGGGTGCTTGTTAAAATTATAGGTAGCAGTGCCTCACCCAACCCTTCAGAGCCAAAGCCTTGTCAGGGCATCTGGGCCTTTGGGCTATTAACATGCTCCCTGGGTGCCTGAGTTTTGGGGTGTCTGAAACTAATCTGCAGACCAGCTTTGAGAACCTCAGATCCTAAGAGCCTTGGAATCAAGAGCAAAATGCCATTCAGGAGACTCAAATCAACATGAAACAATGACAATACTCAGGCTTTGGAGCTTGAGAGACCAGAGAGACCCAGATGTGCAGCTTCAGGCCATCACTCATACTCTCTGAACTCTTGTGTTTATGGGGAAAATAAAGATGATAAAAGACTAAGGTTATGTTGAGGATTCACGAGTTCAACAGAAAGACAAAAACAAGCAAGCCCTTACTTGGTCCAGGCAAACTAACAGATAATGGGATAAAGCGGTGAAGCAGAAAGACAATCCTTGCTTGCTCCCAGCTTATGGTTTAGTCAAAGGGGTAGCCATTAAATAAGCACACAGATGAACAACCCACTTCATATGCATAAAGTATGGGAAGGAAAACCATAGCATATTGCTGTAGACAAGTCTTGGGATTCTCTGCTTTGCGTTCATGTCCATGTCTGATAATTGGCAGGGCCAATTAAGCTTCAGAAGAAGGAAGGCTCCTGCATCCACAGTGGACCTGCAGGGGTCTGCCCCTCACTGCAGATGAACCAAGAGTGAATACTGGCCAGTTTCTTGCCTCTGGAAGGCAGGCATACCTCACAGGGATTGTGGGTCAGGCTCCAGACCACCACTGCAGAGCAATGCCCTGTGGTGGTAGGGGAGACCCTACCAGAAAATGCGTTGTCATCTTTTTGCTGCTGAAGGGTCTTCCCTTCAATTTGTAAAAATATGGCATTTTTGAATTGCAGTAAGGGGAAGCACAATAAAACAAGATCTGCCTATAGTTCTCTCTCTCTTTGAAGTAAGAAGGTTTGTTTCTGAGAAGTGCCTGCTTCCCACCTGTAGGGAAAAAGCAGTCAGTCAGGCTCCCTACCCAGATGTCCAGGCAACTAAGATAAGCAATATTCTCATAATCTTGAAAATGTGCCTGAGAATCAGTATTCCCATAACTTTGAGAATGGGCCCACATGTGCCAAATCACGCTTTGTTATATAACATCTTGTCACCCTGCTGGCTTTGTGTACATTTGGTATATAAGGGAGTTGGGACTTCTTGCAACACAATATGCAGCTTGCTGTGTGGGTGGATTGCCCCACCCCTGAATAAAGGCATACTCACAGCTCTGCAAATTTTATTCCATCTGCCCGAATCCTATGTGAACTTGCCTGGCCTTGAAAGGCTGCAAGACAAATGGCGCCACCATCAACAGAATTTGTTGAAGTACAGTATGGAGGAGCCATCAGCCCCCTTGGATGGGGTTCTGGAAGGGTGGCCGGTCACCAGTATGTGATGTCTGGTGGTGAGTCTCCTGGCAGTGTGGACTTTCCCCCAGAATTGGTCCAATGATAGTGGCGCACCCGACATGATAGAGAAGGCCCTGTGGGTGGTAGGGGAGACCCTAGAGAAGCCAAGCACTGGGGCAGCATGGGCTGGGTGTTTCTTTCAGCTTTTCGAGCTGAGACAGAGACTGCATTGCACTATGCAGCAAAGTTACGTGTACTCCCAGGAAGAGAGGAAGCTTTGGAGGTGAGGATCTGCAACCTGAGGAAGTTCTCCAAATGGTGGAGTTGCAGCACTCTCCTTCCCGGTGATAGCAGACGAGTTGGAGAAGGACAGGGAGGAAGTGAGGTCCCTGCAGGCCCACTCAGTAGTGCTACAGAAGATGAAGACACAGCATCCTCTGATGCCTGGGGGAATCCAGCTGGTCCTACGCAAATGGTTGAACAAACAACCTATCATTTCCTATGTACAGGTTGACCTGGTTGAACTCGTGTCAGTTTCACCAGTGACTGGGGAATCCTTAGCACTGTGGCTCTTAAGCCTTTGCGATTTAGGGGTGGATAGCATCATGTGTACTGATAATGAAATGGAAAATTTAGCTTCCATCACGACTCACCCCTGTCCTGGCCAATGCAGAATAGCTGGCAGCACAGAAGGGGACAGGGATCACATTCTCTGTTGAAGTGGATTGTGACAGCTATTTGTACTGTTTGGGAAGATGAAGGAGACATGTCAGGCACTGTGAGCAAATGGCCGACCTTTGTGGACTTAGTGCAAATCCTGCAGGAGTTGCACATGCACCAGGCTATGTTCAATCCCAATACTCAGGGCCCCTAAGATGAATGCTTTATGGCAGCGATGCAGAATCTAGTGTTGCAACATGCCCCTTCCGACTCTTTTGGATCCCTCATGGTGATCCTGGGCCCTTTTGTCTGCTGTTGTATTAACGACATCATCACGATGGTGGGGAATCTGGGGCAGGTAGAGACCCACCGGTAGCAGAAAGGAGTGCAGGCGGTGGCCCTCGCTTCCTCTGTCTCAGTCAAGCAGCACCCCTGTGTGGGTGACAAGGACACAGATGTGGTCAGACCTTTTAGGAGCTGGACATGCTGAGCATCCCCTGCCCCTTCAGTTGCCACCCCCAACAATGGACAACAGCAGTGAATCAATATTGGTTGCCTGGGGGACATGAGGAAATTACAGCAACTACAGGACAGTTGGAAAAGGTGGGGATAATTAGGGCTCATCACAGTCCCTTTAACTCCCCCATGTGGCCAGTGAGAAAGCCTGATGGCACATGGGAGAATGACGGTAGATTACCAGGAGCTCAGTAAGGTCATTCCTCCATTACATGCAGCAGTGCCTTCTGGGGTGGACTTGATAGACTGGTTACCAATGAGTTGGGAACTTACCACTTTGTAGCTGATCTAGCAAATGCTTTTTTTCTCCATTGATATTGCGCTGTAGAGTCAAGATCAGTTTGCTTTCACATGGAAGAGCCAACAATGGACCTTGAAGGTGCTCCGTCAAGGGTACCTGCACAGCCCGACTGTCTGTCATAGGCTTGTGGTAGAGGTACTGGCTAAGTGGCCACCGCCTGCAGAACTTCACCTTTTCCGTTACATAGGTGACATTTTGCTAACAAGTGATTCTCTTACAGAGTTATAGAAAGCAGTTCCACAAATGTTGTCACACCTGAAGTCACGTGGCTGGTCAATCAAAGAAGACAAGCTGCAAGGGCCTGGATTGTCTGTCATATTCTTGGGGCTTGTCTAGTTGTGTAAAGCAAAAGTCATCCCTAATGTGGTGATAGATAAAATTCAGGTGTATCCTACCCTTACCACTGTGAAGTGGCTCCAGGCATTTTTGGGTGTGCTGGGGTACTGGAGAGCATTTGTGCCCCACTTTGCTCAAGTTGTTTGCCTCTTGTATGCCTTGGTAAAAAATGGGAGCAAGCTGGGACTGGACCCCAACATTGGAACTAGTGTTCCAAGGAGTGAAGTGCATCATTAAACATGCTCAGGCCTTGCATACTCTGGATCCTGCTAGACCCTGTAAGCTAGATGTGTGCGTAGCACAAGAAGGCTTTGACTGGGGTTTTTGGCAGTGATCAGAATGACTATGTCAACCCTTGGGTTTATGGTCCCAACTATGAAAAGGAGCAGAGGTGTGATACTCCCTGATTGAAAAGCAACTGGCTGCAGTGTACACTGCCCTGTTGGACACAGGCTATAATAGGAACTGCCCCTGTGGCAGTAAGGACCACTTACCCCACTGCAGGTTGAGCCCAAGACTGGATGTCCAAGCCTTGCAGTGGGATGGCTCAGATGTACACATTGACTAAGTGGGGGCTTATCTGCAGTGAAGGAATACATTTTTGACTAGCCCCCTACGGGCTGAGTTGCAGGAAGCCTTGGGCCCTGTTACCTACGTAGATGAAAAATCTACTGCTCCTGCCCCTCAAGAAGAAATGGAAGCTAGCCCCTTCCATGAAGGTTAGGGACCTATTCCCTCAGATGCATGGTATACTGATGGGTTCAGCAGGGGCCAGCCCGCTGTGTGAACTGCTGTAGCAATTCAACCAGATACAGACACTATCTGGTTTGATACTGGAGTAGGTCAAAATAGCCAGTGGGCAGAACTGCAAGCTGTGTGGTTCAGGCTGCCAATGAAGCAACACCCTTGACCATCTGAACAGATAGTTGGGTAGTATACAGGGGACTAACACTGTGGTTCTCTACATGGCATGCAAATAAGTGGATGGTTATGCATAGGCCTTCATGGGGAGAGGTTTTATGGCAAGGCTTCTGGGAATTAGGCCACCAAAAACAAATCACTGTATATCATGTGACCAGGCATGCACTCCTTGCTACCCTTGGGAATGATGAGGCTGATACTCTAGTTAAGGTGCCATGGCTGGAAAAGGTCCCTACTGGTCCGTCAGGAACAGAAGTCACCCAGTGTCTACACTCTTACTTTTTACATGCTGGACAGAAAACCATGTGGTCTACTATAAAAGCCTGGGGGTTACATATCACCTTAGCAGAGGTACAGGAAATTTGTGAGACCTGTGTTGTCTGCTAGTGAGAGCATCCCTGGAAGCCTGTGGGAACTACTGGATGGGTGGTGCTGGGATGGGTACCGTTATTCTGATGGCAGGTTGATGTCATTGGACTCCTGCCCAGTTCGGAGGGGTGTAAGTATGCAATCACATGTGTGGACATGGCTACTGGACTTTTAGCAGCATACGCCACACAGCACCTAGATCAGAAAGAGGTAATCATTGTGCTGGAATGTTATGCACTGCCTACGGGTGACCCTTGATAAGAGGACACATTTTACTGGGGCCTTGGTGCAACACTGGGCCTGAGACCTGTAGATTGACCTGAAGTTCCATGTGGCCTATCACCCACAAGCTGCTGGAATGACTGAATGGTACAAGGGTCTCTTAAAGCAGGGACTGCAAGCCATGGCTGCCACCCCTACACTGGGGGGTTAGACAAAATACTTTTGGATTGTCCTTTGGACTTTAAATGAGAGGAGTCAGAGTTGGGGCCAGATCTGGTGGAAGCCTTACTTCACCAGACTGCTGCTCCAATTCAGCTGCAGGTACAAACTAAGGTTGCATTGCTGAAACCAGGCATGGGAAAACAAGGAAATATTCTATTGCCTGTACCCGAAGGCTTGGAGCAAGGGCAAACAGCCACTTGGCTGTGGCCTTGGGAAATAAAAGCCCCCCACATGCATTAAGTGGCTCTTGTTGCCTCTTGAGGACAAGGGGTGGAGAGAAACTTGCAAATAGTGCCCTGGGTAATTGGGACATGGCCCTTAATCTTAAAGGCAACATACCGAGGTCCAAGAGACCATGAAATGCTTCTGCGTATCACCTTTGTGATATCCTTATGGCCCATTATGAGTTCTCCTCTATGGTTGCAAATGGATGCTGAACCCCCAGTTCAGGTGTGCAAGGTACAGCATTCATGTCCAGGAAGATCCCCTCTGCCAGCCACTGAATTATTGGCTAACCAGAAACTTGCTTGTATATTGCCTAAGGATTGTGATTTGCTATTGTTAGTTCCAATAACTGCTTCGTCTTTTTACTCATAGGGTGCAAAGTAACACCTTAGTGTACTGGGTTCATACCTATGTCTCAGTGGCTAACCAATCAGTATGCTGAGTCTGCACCAAAATCCTCCTGAGCATGTCTGCCAGCTTCCCATGGTGCATCTCTCCAGCTTCTGTCTCAGATTGGACTTGGTTACAGACCCAGTGTAACAGTGCACATCCTTTATGGAATGCAACCTGGACTGACATCTACGCTGGGGCAAAGCAGCAGTATGACTGGCCCCAGTGTTAGCTACTCCACTTGTGATGGCTTCAGGTGGCTCTTGGCTTGAGGCTATGGAGCTGGCTGGACTAGCTCCCCCATGTATTGAGAACCTCAAAGGACAAGCCCAGGTAGGCTGGTCTCCAACAAGTCTGTGTCATACTCAGACTCTAAAGCATTCCTGGGAGGAATGGGATGATGTATGGGCTGCAATAGCCACTAAGGCCCTCTGGGCGTGTAGTTCACATGGGTGGCTGAAAATCGGACTGGCCGTTGTACCTGAGGATGGCCCTATTTGCCTGCCTGAGTTTAAAAACTCTTGTAGCCAAGCCAACCAATTGGGAAGCATTTAAAGTATGACAGCGGGTAAAGCATACTCCCAGGTGGTACTATCCATTAGCTATTTTTTTCCTCAAGCTGCTTCTATTGTCACTGACACTGAAATGACTGCTTTGTCTTTACACAATGCTTGTGAGGTGAATGAAGCACATGATTCCTTAAGCCTGTTAAATGAGAAAGTGTATCAATTGAGAAAAGTAGCTTGCAAAATCATATGGCTGTAGGTATGCTTATTGCATCCCAAGGTGGGGTATGTGCCCCAGTGGGGGCAGAATGCTGTGTATATGTTCCTGAAGTCCACCACAATGTTAGTCAAGCTTTATGTGCATTAGCTTCTGAGACCTGTGCTTTTGTATGCCTGATAGGTGATTCGCTGCAGGAATGGTGGGCACCCTTTACCACTGAATGATGGTGAGTCCTTGCTGTCTTGGGCAGCAGCACTTTTGTTCTGGTTGTGTGCTGTTGCTGTTTGTACTGTTGTTGTGGTATTTGGGTGCAGGGCTCTGCCCTCCTCACCAAGGGACCCTCACAGAAGATACCCTCGCGTACATTGTATCGTGAGGAACCCTGAAGGGGTGGACTGTAGGGAAGAAGGAGTCAGTCAGTCTCCCTCGCCTCACCAGCTGTCCAGGTGACTAAGATAAGCAGAATTCCTATAACCTTGAGAATGGGCCTGCATGTGCCAAATCATGCTTTGTTATAAAATATCTCCACACCCTGCTGGCTTTGTGTGCATTTGGTATATAATGGAGTTGGGACTTCCTGCAGCACAATAGGCAGCTTGCAGTGTGGGTGGACTGCCTCGCCCTTGAATAAAGGCGTGTTAGACATCCCCACAGATCTGCAAATTTTCTTCCATCTGCCTAAATCCCATGTGAAACTGCCTGGCCTTGAAAGGCTGCAAGATACCACTTTATCATAAGTTTGGTGGCTTATCATTTCCCTAAATTCCACCCAAGTAGCCAGTGTGAGCAGGTTATCATCATTTGTAACCAAATAGTTTCTAGATTCCTCTGCCTCCCACCCATAGAGGCTGACAGGACCCTGTAGGCTAGGAAATGCTCGACATTCTTCCTATAAAATCCTCCCAAATGGTCAAATTTTCTCTTCCCAGTAATTTCCATTTCTGAATCCTTCTTAGAGTGAGTTCCTGTAAGTGGTTCCTCTTTCAGTGGTTCTTGAAGAAATTCAATCAGACAGTGGCTGTCAGATTTGACAAGGTGCTATTGAGCCCCACACTGGGATCCCTACAGCTGTGCTCACAGTGTTCTAACCTAAGAGAATGGGCCCCAGCTATCAACAGTACCCAACTTGACTTCCATCCCTAGTCTGGCTGGTTGTGAATCAACAGCTTGTGTGCTACCCCTCTGCTGCCTCCAGGGAAGTGGGGCCCGTGGAGGTGGGTAGATGGAATTTAATCTTTACTGAGTGGCCACTCTGTACTGGGCACTGCACTAGGGATTTTTCTGTTGTTCAGTTGATTGTCACTGTGACCTTGTGAAGTAAATAATTTTTTCCATTTACAGAGAGGAAGCTGAAGCTATGAGACATTTAGAAACATGCCCCTTTTCAAGACGTGTACCTGGACTTACAATCCAAGAATGTTGTCATGTCTTAATAGTCCAGCAAGTCACCCTTTTAACCAGAGCTATAGGGAGGTGAGAGAAGGCTTTGGAATATCACAAGGACAGGCAAAGTGTCCACCTAATCATGGGCTTCTAGGGCCATGATGTGAATGAAAAATATTAACGTTTCATCCTAGATTCCTAAGGTGTCTGCTGTGTTTTTTTAAAGAGAATAATTAAAATGAAAAGACAAATCAATATATCTTTCTGGCCTTAGCACCCTCAGTTTCTTGCTGACCAAGGGTGCATTGCTCTCTCTGCGTTTCTCCAGAAGGGTGGGGGGCTGCAGTGTGATAGCAAGGGACCTGGATGTTTGATCTTGTGTTTTTCCAGCTGTGCAACCTTGGGAAAGTTGCTCATTCTCTGTGACCCTCAATTTCCACCCTGTAAAATTGTGATAATAGTGACACATTCTTTACAAGCTTTTTAAATGAGAGTTAGTACCCATTTTGCAAATGAGGAAACTGCAGCTCAGAGATATTTATTTATTCTTTCCAGAAACATTTATCGAGACTGAAATGGTGGGGCAGGCCTTTTAATGGTTATTAATAGGCATCATGCCTTTTAAAATGCTGGAGAAACATAGAATCTCCTGGGGTACAGAACAGAAGGACAAAAATTGGAGGGTACTCAACACAACTTCCTACAAAGAAGAAAGGAGCAGAAGTCCATTTAGGGAAAAGAAAAACACCAAGAGGCCCTTACCTAGTTGAGAAGGGCAAATGGCTTCACTGACAGGGGCAATCTGGCATTCATTCCCCAATGACCATACATGAAGGGAGGTTTTGATCTGGAGTCTCTGCAAATTTGCCTGTTCAATATTGAAAAGTTGGTTCCAAGAGGTAAGACATTCAACTTATCAAATCCATTAAGGGGCCATGATGGGATGGCCAATTGATATTCTAACCTTTTAGAAGGTTAGACATCAATCAAGACAAGGAGCACTAATTTTTTTGCACCTCATGGAATGTTACTGAGTAGACATGATAAAGTGCCACTCATGTCCCCCTTCAGGAATAATCACTGGCTCCTGCAATGCAAGGGTTGCCTCTGATAAATTCAGCCTTCCCCTCAATGCCATGTTGCCTTCTGGAGGTGGCTGTATCCAGTAAATAATCAATGTGGTGATGTAAAGGTCAGTCTCCCTCATCCCAACTAAGACCAACTCTGAATGGCCTGCCCAACTTCAACTTCAGTATATCCCTTGGGGTAGCTTAAACCACCACTGGGATGGATGTATTAGAGCTCAACTTCTCTCTCTGTACAGTCTTCCTTCCTTCCTTCCTTCCTTCCTTCCTTCCTTCCTTCCTTCCTTCCTTCCTTCCTTCCTTCCTTCCTCCTTTCTTTTCCTTTCCTTTCCTTTCCATTCCTTTCCTTATTTCTGTATTTCTTTTTTTCTTTCTTTGCCAGTGTTGATACCAAGAGCACTCCATAACACACATCTGGCATTTCCCACATCCTGGAATCAGCTTTCTGGTATGCAACCTGCCACAGTTATTAGAAGTTTCCTTATTAGCAGCCCTATAAATAAAACTACAATTGAGAGTTTACAAACAGTAATACTAACATATGTCTGTGATGCTTTACGCATTACATTAATCTTCTCAACAATCTGGAAAAGTCTGGGCAGGGATATGGAGACCAATGGCCTAGTCTGTTTTATTATCTCAGAAATATGAGATACCCAGCATGAATGGGTATCAGGAAAATCCTCTTGTAGGCAATCATTATAAGATTTATAATAATAATTGCAAATCTGTTTCATGGACCATGAGGGCTCTACCAGAAGTTAGTAGATGTTCCGTTTTACAAAGTGGGAGTGATGTGCAGTCGTATATTTTTGGAAAATCCTGGGTTAAAATTCTTGACTATAGGACATATCTGGTCCTTTAATGTGCTAATATACATTATTAACCTTGGAGAAGTGGTTTCATGTGCACTAATTCCAAAACGTATTTCACTATAAAGTACTTATTACCCTTTCTCCAGGCACTGGAGGCCTGTGGAAGATGGCATTGAAAATGTTAACTTAGATGAGGGGCCCATTAAATAGATATCTCTTCTATAATTTCTTTATTTTTTAAAGATTTATTTATTTATTTTTTAGGGAAAAGGGAAGGTAAGGAGAAAGAGAGTGAGAGAAACATCAATGTGTGGTTGCCCTTCATGTGCCCCCAGCTGGGGACCTGGCCTGAAATCCAGGCATGTGCCCTGACTGGGAATCAAATTGGTGACCCTTTGGTTCACGGGCTCATACTCAATGTACTGAGCTACACCAGCCAGGGCCTTGTTACTTTCTTTCTACTTACTTCTTTCCACTTTTAAGACAAAGGGCAAGGCATTCCAGGTAGGCTCTGGAAGTGTCATTGGGAGAAAATATGGGACAGGAAGGCTGAATTCTTCTGAGCTTCCCTGGCAGCAGAGGTGCAGGCAGATGGGCGGTACCTGTGAGAAGTGAGACTGCTTCTAAGTTAGGGAGGTGAGGCCTAAGCTCAGCTGGGGAAAGTGGGCAGGCAGAGGGCAGGGAGCATTAAGGAGGGCAGAGGGCTCAGAGGAGAGGAAAATGAAAAGTTTTGGGCTTTTGGCAGAGACAGGTAGATAATTTCAGAGTTGCTGGCTTCTTATTCAACCTCACTTAGGCTACTAAAGGCACTGATGCTTTCAAAAGAGCAAATGAGAAGAAAGATGAGTCTGGACAGCTCTGTTCCAGCTGACTGTAGAGACTGCTCAGTGCTGCCCTCCAGGGCTTTGTGCTGCTCCAGCTCATAGCCTTTGACAGGAGGGTTCCCTGGCAGAAACTCAGGAACCAATTCTGCTCTCTGGCCTAGTTACATCCCTGAAAACAGAAAGCCAGAGTTGGAGGACTTCCTGACTATCTGATATTAGGGAAGAAAATACAAACCAACATTGAATAAAATCCCCCTGCCTCATATTTACTTAGTGAATGCTCAATGATTTACATAAATGCAGAGATTAAAAATGTGGCTAATTCCAAAGTTTTATCAGGTGTTGGATTTATTCAGATTTGAAAATTAGGACTTCTGGCCAAGATGGAGGCATTGGTAGATACATTGTGCCTCCTCACATAACCAAAATAAGGACAACAACAAATTTAAAAATAGAAAACAACCAGAAAAGACAGAAAATCAAGCTCTATGGAAGCTTGACAACCAAGGAGTTAAGAAAGAAACATTCATCCAGACTGGTAGGAGGGGTGGAGACAGGCAGCCAGGTGGAGAGGATTCATGGCAAAGTGGCAGCTGCAAAACCAGTCAAGATGGTGGCTTGTGGACTGGGTGGCCCCACATTCATGTTTAGATAAACTGGTAGGAACAACTGAGGAATGAGCTAGACCGAGAAAGCCAGGGTTACAGTACAGAAAAATAAAGCCTCAAAGCCTCTGACTGAAAACACCTGTGGGAGTTGAGGTGGTGGGAGAAACTCCCACCATCACAGGAGAATTTGTTGGAGAGACCTACAGGGTGCTAGAATGTACACAAACCTACCCACCTGGGAATCAGCACCAGAAGGGCCCAAATTGATTGTGGGTAGTAGGAGAAGTGATTGAAAACTGGCAGAAAGCAGAGCAAGTGGCATTGTTCCCTCTAGGAAACCTCCCCCACATACAGCATCACAACAGAGAGACCTGGGTTGCCCTGCCCTGGTGAACACCTAAGACTTCGCCCCTTACTATGTAACAGGCATGTCAAGACAGAAAAAAAATGGCTCAAATAAAATAACAGACCAAAGCTCCAGAAAAAATACAACTAAGTGATGAAGAGATAGCCAACCTATCAGAGGCAGAGTTCAAAACACTGGTAATCAGGATGCTCACAGAAATGGTTGGGTATGGTCATGAAATACAGGAAAAAGGGAAGGCTATGAAAAGTGAAATAAAGGAAAATGCACAGGAAACCAACAGTGGAGTGAAGGAAACCAAGACTCAGATCAATGGTTTAGACCAGAAGGAAGAAAGAAACATTCAACCAGAACACAATGAAGAAACAAGAATTCAGAAAATTGAGGAGAGGTCTAGGAATTCTGGGACAACTTTAAATGCCCCAACATCCAAATCATAGGAATACCAGAAGAAGGAAAGGAAGAGCAAAAAAATTGAAAACTTATTTGAAAGCACAATGAAGGAGAACTTTCCCAATCTGGCAAAGGAAATAGACTTTCAGGGAGTCCAGGAAGCTCAGAGAGTCCCAAAAATGCTCCTCCCCAAGGAGGAACACACCAAGGCACATCATAATCATATTAGCCAAGATTAAGGGTAAGCAGAGACTCTTAAAAGCAACAAGAGAAAAGGAGAGAGTTACCTACAAAGGAGTTCCCATCAGATTATGAGCTGATTTCTCAAAAGAAACCTTGCGGTCAAGAAGGGGTTGGAAAGAAGTATTCCAAGTCTGAAGTCCAAGAACCTGCATCCAAGATTACTCAATCTATCAAAGCTATCACTCAGCTTGGAAGGGCAGATAAAGTGCTTTCCAGATAAGGTCAAGTTAAATAAGTTCATCATCACCTAGTTCTTATTACATGAAATGTTAAAGGGACTTATCTAAGAAAAGAAGATAAAAAATATGAACAGTAAAATGAAAACAAACTCACAGCTATTAATGACCAAACCTAAAACAGAAACAAACTAAGCAAACAACTAGAATAGGAACAAAACCACAGAAATGGAGATCACATGGAGGGATAGCAACAGGGGAGTGAAAGGGGAAGAGAGGGGAAAAAGGTACAAAGAATAAGTAGCATAAATGGTGGCTAGAAAATAAACAGGGGGAGGTTAAGAATAGGTTAGGAAATGTAGAAGCGAAAGAACTCACATGTACAACCCATGGATATGAACTAGAGGTGGGGGAATGTGAGTGGGAGGGGTTGCGCAGGGGGGAGAGGAATAAATGGGGAAAAATTGGACAACTGTAATAGCATAATCAGTAAAATATATTTTTAAAAAAAGGAAATTAGAATCTCACACTAAGTAGTTTAACTTGTGTGAAGGCAAGCCTGGAAGGTAGCACTGCTCCTTCCTAACTGTCTTTGGTTGGGTACTCCCAGAAGTTGACCCTGAAACAAGGGCTTGAATGCAAGTAGTGCTTTTGGGAGGTGGTCCCAAGAGCACTGTTGGGGCCCTGGCCAGTGTGGCTTGGTAGTTGTAGTGTTGGCCCTTAACCAAAAAGGTTATGGTTCTATTCTGGGTCAGAGCATATACCTAGGTTGCAGGTTCATCCCTAATCTGAGCATGGGCATGTGTGACCCCCCAGTCCAGACACCTGTTATTCCTGGTCGTGTCCTGGTGCGGATCCTCAATCTGGGTGTGTAGGAAGGTAACTGATTGATGCTTCTCTCACATCGTGGATGTTTCTCTTTTCCTTCCTCTCTCTCTCTCTGAAAGAGTAAATGACAATATTCTCGGGTGAAGATCAAAAACAAAAACAAAAACAAAAACAAAAGTACCGTTGGGGAGAGGAGAGTGAAACAAGGAAGTGAAGGTTGCTGATGAAGGGTGTGTTATGGATCAGATTCCCATTGTGGGCAGCTGAGGCTCTATCCTATTGGGGAGTTTCTGAGACCATGTAAAACATGCCACCAAAAAAGAAGGAAGCTGGGGTGATTAATCCTCTAAGATTAGTCATATCCTTCATTAGTTGAAGGATGCTCTTGAAAGCATTAACTCCTGGTAATTCTGGCCTGTCCTGTGTGGTGGTGGAGAGAACACTTTCAGGTGGAGAGTTGCCAATAGCTGCAGCAGAATTTGGTGAGGACTGGAAGAGCGAGTACTGAGGACACCAACTGAATATACCAACTGAACACATAGCAAAATATATTTTGCTATGTGGACTCAGCAAATGAGAAAACTCCATGCCTTAGTTCACTTGTGAAATGTTTGACAATAGCATCTAGTTGATAGGCTGTTGAAATGATTAAATTAAATGATGCTGTAAATAGAGCATGTTAGTGTTTTATTACTATGTAACAAACCACCCCAAAACTTAATGACTTAAAATGACAACAATCATTTATTTTAGCTCACAGTATGCATAAATAATTCAGATGGAGCTCAATTGGAGCAGCTTAATTTTGCTCCAGTATATCTGGGGTCTCCACTGAAAAACTTGAAGTCTGGAAGCTAGAATCTTCTGAAAGTGTGACCAGGGCTGACATGTCCATTTCCACAATGTTTCAAACATGTGGCTGACAAGCTGGTGCTAGCTCTTGGTCAAAGTTCCTCTGCCCATGGGTCTTTCAGAAGACCACTTGAGTGCCCTCACAGCATAGCAACTGGCTTCTTCCAGAGCAAGCTATTCAAAAGGCAAGTCTCAATGCCTGTTATGGCCTAAACTCAGAAGTCACACCCTGTCCCTTCTGCGCTATCCTATTGGTCACATGAGTCAGCTCTGGTTCATGATATGAAGGGGCTACCTATGAGCATGGGTACCAGAAAGCAAATACCATTAGGGATCATCTTGGAGGCTGGTCGCCAAACAAAGTGGCAGGCATATAGAAAGTCCTCAATAATTTCAGCTACTATTTTTATTCTAAGAACAAAAGAAAGGCTCTTGGTAAAGATTCTAGACAGGCAAGGAACCAAGAACCAATTCTCCCACCTAATGTTTGCCCCACTGCCCCCAGCCACTCTTCTCTGGGGCAGACATCTTATTCTCTGCTTAATGTAAGGCCTCATCTCTAACCTTCACTTAAGCCAGGCAGATGGTACTTGGCTTTTAACAAGCACCTCAGAAGGTAAAGAAAGCAGAGGGTATAGAGATATCCATAATGATATAATTAAGCAGAGAAATGTGCTAACTGAAGATCAAGAGCCCCAGATGTCCTCCAAGGGGTAGTTTGGGTTGCACAGAGTCTATTAACTAGAACAACTTTTAAAGAAGGATTTGCCAGAGAGAAGCCAGCATCACCATAGATCATCTGCAGGCACCATGGGCTGACTGTACATCCAAGCTCATTAGTTTTAAACTGAAAGCTCTGAGCCAAAGAATCAAGCCTGAGTCTAAATTAATGAGGCGTATAAATGGGGTCTGGCACCACTTCCCTCACAGAGAGGCATACTTTTAATGATTTTTTCATGGCCTGCTTTTGGTACCATTTTCTGTGCCAGATTCTCAGACCACACAGGCCTCGATAACAAGGGTTCCTCACCATCAATACATGTTAAGTGAGGGCAAGATGGATGGAGGGTGAGACTATGGCTTTATTCTGTTTGTTTTAGTGTCACCGCCCAGTGGACACCTTCCCAGTGTCTTCCCCATTCACAATAATCTACCCTAAAGGATACATCCCCTTCATTCAGATCCATAATATGTGGTCTCTTCCATGCCTATAGGTGATTGGTTTGCAATGGGCTCTTGACTCACCTTGGGTCCATCAGAGTCCCTTCCCTGAGAGATTTGAAGTACAACCCAATGAGAGAGAGTCATTGTCCTGGAGTATGTGAACCTTTAACATACACTCCTGGAAGTGGTAAGTGAGCATCTTTCACCTAGAAGCAGATCTTCTGAGGAGAGAGGGAAAGAAAGAAGCAGACTCATAGGAGCACAGATGAGAGATAAAGAGATAATCTAGACTTTCTAAAGGCTAGTTCCTCTGCCTTTCTTACTTTACCTCTGAGTTCTCAGGGAAACCTCTATATCCTGGCAAATTCCTATTTTCTTCCTAAACTAGTACAAATTGGTTTTCTGTTACTTTTCTAAGAGACTAAGAAGTGTGATAAGTTATTATGTCTTGATTTTTAAAAATGTAACTGTAGTAATAAGCAATCACACACACATGAACACACACAAAATGAGAGGTGCTTCTTTGTCCCCTCTCAAGGACTGTCCAAGCTTTGGGGCCCTGGAGCACTGTACCAGGGAAGAATGGTACAACCTTTGGCATACCCAGTGCCTTCAGAAGGCAGGTCATTCTCCATGAAAGAAATGAGCCAGGAGAGAGAACCCCTTCTGAAGGGATACCCTCTACCCAACTGTATGATTTTGGGGATCAGAGTATATGGGGTCTCTGGGGCCATATTTTTCCAATTTTTTTAAGAGAGGAGGAATGTTCAGACTTATGTAGAATTTATTTATTTGAAAATGTTACAAATTTAAAGAATTTTAAAAAACACCCTGCACACCAAACAGGACATATCTGTGGGCACTGTCCAGCCAGCAGTCTCCAGCTTGAAACCTGCGCTTTAGGAAGCTAAGGGAGATGGAGTAGGACCATGTGTGATCAGAGACTTAGGCTGAGCAGAAGAAGGTGTGGCCTGACTCAAGGAGACAGATGGGTTGGGGCACCATAGTTTCCACTAAAGCTGGGAAGGGATTGCTATGTTGAAAGTGGTGCTAGGAAGGCTGGACACTAAACACAATGGTTTGAACGTATTGTCAGGGGCCCCTTGCTGCCAAGCTGTGGTAGGTGGTAAAGATCCTTGGTAGGGGCATTTCTGTGGTCCACTCAGAAAGGCAGTGTCTGGTAAGTAATGGAGAACCTGAATCTGACAGCAGGAACATAACACAGAAGAAGTGATAATAACATTAGGGTACCCCATGGACCAAGGGCCAGATTCCTGCCCATTTCCTAAAGACAGGAAAGACCTAAAGACCTGAGATTCTTAAACACAGAATGCAGGTCTTCCTAAAGACCTGAGATTCTTAAACACAGAATGCAGATGAATCCCAGTGATGCCTGATAGAGGATCTCCAGCCAGGCAGGTAGGTGGGGGATTGAATCAGTTTTAAGTTGATTAGAGAAACATAAAGATGACATTTCTTAACTTGAGAATTGACATTGCTTACACTCACAACCAGTACAGCTAATAAAGATACTGCACTAAAACCTTCCTTTAGAGCTGTATCAGTTAGGGTCCTACCCTAGGTATGTAAATCAGAAGCAATTTGCTATTCAGACTCAATCCACAGGAGGTGGTAAAGGCTGAGAAAGCATTCAGGACTTCGAGAGGTATCAGGTCTCGAAAACTGGAGGAACACCAAGAGGAGAGGTATGAGTGGAGTCCAGGCCTGGGATCGCCTAGCAGAAGCTGAGACCCCAGCAGGTCTGCTGGCAGGTGATGGAGCCACAAAGGGAGTGAGAAGAGAAGCAAAAGAGATATGACCTGAGCAGAGTATAGGGTGAAATATCCCGGTTCCTTCCTCTCTCTCTCTCTTTCTTCCATGTCTCCATATAACTGAGTTTCAGTGGAAATCAGCTGAAATGGGAGCCTGGAAATACAATATCTGAGTGCCAGCCTCCCTGAAACAGCACACAGAGCATGGGAAAGGGGAGTCATAGACCTGGGGTAAAGAGGGTGAAGATGGACAGAGCACCATAGACCACAGAGATCATAGACCATTTCAGAAGCATAAGTACACAATGCTGACTCATGATTCTGGGGCAGCTCCTCCTCCCTAGCTGCCCCCAAGTCCGACCTATCATCTACAGGTTGTGACCAGGAGATGGACAGGTGGTGATGCCAATGAGGGGGAGGGGGAAAAACGAACAGCCATGGTCACTCTAGAATTATCACTTGTATATGAGGAACTATCTTAGAAGCCTTACACTGCTTACCTCATTTAGAGCAAGAGCTAGTTTTTGAGGACAATAATGAGTGATATTGAGGTATGCACTTTTGGGTACCAAATGACAGAAGTTACAGGAAAGGTGAGTTTCTTGGTTTTACTGGCAATTTGCTCTCGTTAGGACCTAATCTGGTCCCCAAATGATTTTTATTTTGGCGGTTAGGGTCCTATGCAACTTATCTAATCTTATCACCTGTATCTATGACAAAGGACAAAGCTGTTGTGGTTTCAGAGGCGTAATGTAGGGCTAAAAGAAGAGTCGGACATTATAAAATGTGTCATACACAAATAAATGTTATACACCCCCCTCGCCTCCCCATGCTCTCCCACAGAGCCTGAAATATTAGATGGGTAGTAGTTGACAATTTTAATTATAGGATATTGGTTTCTCCACATTCTTAGAGTTGAAGTACACTGTTGGTTGTTCATGTCATCAGTTGTGATTGGAGTCCCTGGGGAACTGTGATGTATTGGCTTTGGGGCCTTTGCTTCAAATTCCTCTCTGCAAACAGAGGTCTGAGTTAATTGCACAGAATGAAGCTGGAATTGGAATTGAGATGAGTTTCAGCCAATCTTGCTTCCAACCCCTCCCCCAACCCTATTTCCTACTTGGACCAATCACCTGAGGTAATCTTCACATTTTTCTTTGCAAATTTTGTTTTTTAAGACTCAGTCAGGATCTACATCTTCCATGGAACTTTCTCGACTTAACTCCATGACACAGTAGCACAAATCTGGCTAGTACTTACCATCCTCATCATAAACAAGAGAGCTTTGTCAAGTGACTAATACATAAAATGCATAGTATCAGGCATGGAAGTGTCAAAATGATATAAACAACAGTCTCTATCTATCCCTACTTGTGTTTACAATCTATTCAAGGAGATAGAACATTCATTCATCTGTTCATTCATTCACTCATTCTGTAAACACTGAGTAACTACTAAGTATAGGCATAACACAAGCCAGGTGCTAAGAGGAGATACTATAAATCTATACATACAGACACTAAACATTAAACAACAACATGAGAACACACAAATGCTAAGTAACAAGTTAGATCATCATCCAGCAATACATTATAGTTAACAAAAGAGAGAGAGAGAACTGGGTCTGGAACCTAGCTCTACCACCTAGAACTATATGACCCTGGGTAACACTTACTCAGGGTTGCAAAGCAGATTTGGGTAGATGTTGTCCTCTCCTTTGTGGCTGGCTGAAAAGGTGTGCGGGGGCTCCATCAACCCAGAGGTAGGAGAGCCCTTTTGTACAATAATCCATTTGCTGAGGGGGCAGGTTTAAAATTTACCCTCCAAGAATAGAAGCCTTTTTCTAATCCATACCATAAGAGCTGGCAGAGTCCTTTATTTAACCTCTCTGAGTCTTAGTTTCCTTATCTACAAAATGGGTCTCAATGCTAATTTAAAAATTTGTTGGAGGATTAAGTGTGATAACATGTGATTTATCATGAGTCTTTAGTTGCTGAGGAAGAGAACCAAAATTAAACTGCAAAAGAAATAAAGAGACTGTGGTATTGTTTTTGGGAAGGACACAGTAGGAACCCCAGAAATAGCAGAAAAAGTTGTAGGGTGAAGACAAGTTCTCAGACTAGAAATGGGGTCTGTCAGTCATGGTTCAGGAAACCAGGAGCACTTCAGGTAATTCAAACAGAAAAGAAGTACAGGGGGATGGATCTGGAGGAACAAATAGGAAGGACACAGGGATGAGAACTAAGGCGGGTGGAAATGGGAGGGAGGTGGGGAGCAAGGGGCAGGGGAGGATGGGATGGGAGATATAGACAAAAAACTGTACTTGAAAAATAACTAAATAAAATAAATTTTAAAAAAAAGAAGTAAGTACAGGCATATGAGTGACAGGGCTGGAAGAGCAGAAGTCAGAGGCACAAATGAACTGTGGATTTCAAGGCTATTAAGAAGGCTATGATCCAGGGTCCAAGGAGCCTTAGTGACTGCCACCCTGTTGCCATCACAACTGTTGCTCATGTCCCATTAACCTGGCCACCGTGTGGGAGGATGCTCAAGCAGCTCTGTGGGGAAGCCTACTGCCAGCAGCCAGCACCATTGCTAGTTGTGTGGGTTAGCCCCTAGCACATGGGTCTTGCAGCTCCAGTGAAGCCTTCAGATGATTCTAGACCCCAGCCTTCAAGTTTTCTGCGCTTTGTCTAAATTCCTGGCCCTCAGAAACTGTGAAAGATAATAACTGATTATTGTTAAATTCAGGCATTAAGTTTTGGGGTTAATGTCATTTAGCAATACATGAGCCAATAACTTAACTCCACCTCCATACCAGCATAAACATTTTTGCATGCTTTTAATATGTATTGAGTTCTCTAGAAATGCAACTACCTAAGTAAATCAAGGCATAGTTGTGCTTTGTTTTGTTTGAAACTTTCTCAACAGTTGTTCTCCACTTGAAAAATAACATTATCAAAAACAAGACCTCTCAAAGTATTTAACTAAAGCAGACACTGGTAACTGTATTTGCAGACCCGTTTCCACAGTGATTCTTTATAAATCTGAATATCTAACTGAACATTGTCTTACATCTCTTGCATTTGAACTTTTCTGTAAGTTGCAAGCATATGACTACTTCATTATGTCTCCTAATGAATCCATGCCTGAACACTTACATATTAAAATGCATATAATATTATAAATAGCAGTTCTTATATTTATCTATTATGTTAGAGTTGGGCCGTTATACTTATTTTTTTAAGTAATGTAAGTAGTTCATATTTTAAAAATAAATTTTATTCATTTCTGGCCATGATGGAGGTAGACACACTGTGCCTCCTCACACAACCAAAAGGACAACAACAATTTAAAAACAAAGAACAACCAGAACTGACAGAAAATCGAACTGTATGGAAGTCTGACAACCAAGGAGTTAAAGAAGGCACAATCATCCAGACAAGTGGGAGGGGGGGAGATGGGCACATGGAGAGAACTTGTGGCAAAGTGGTGGTGGAAGACTGGGGTAGGCAAGGTGGCAGCTGGTGGACCCAGCACTGTGTTGTGGAGTGGGGTGCCCAAGGCTGCAGCTGGCTGTCAAGACTGCTGGAGTGGGCAGTCCCACATTCTCATGCAGGTAAACTGGGTAGAACAACTGGGGAGTGAGACAGAGTGTGAAACCCAGAGCTCCAGTGTGGGGAAAATAAAGCCTCAAACCACTGACTAAAAACACCTATGGGGATTGAGGCAACACTGGGAGAAATTTCCAGCCTCACAGAAAACTTCGATGGAGACCCACGAGGTCCTAGAGTGTACACAAGCCAACCCACCTGGGAATCAGCACCAGAAGCACCAGATTTACTTGTGGGGAGTAGGGGAATTGACTGAAAGCTAGCAGAGAGCAGAGCAAGTGTCATTCCCTCAAGGACCCCTTCCCCACTTACAGAATCACAACATAGTGACGTGGGTAACCCCACCCTGGTGAACACCTAAGTCTCTGCTCCTCACTATGTAACAGGCATGTCAAAACAAAACAAAAAAATGGCCCAAACGAAAGAACAGATCAAAGCTCCAGAAAAAATACAACTAAGTGACAAAAATAGAGCCAACCTATAAGATGCACAGTTCAAAACACTGGTAATTAGGATGCTCACAGAATTGGTTGAATTTGGTCACAAATTAGATGAAAAAATGAAGGCTACACTAAGTGAAATAAAGGAAATGTACAGGGAACCAATAGTGATGGGAAGGAAATGGGAACTCAAATTAACAGCATGGACTGGAAGGAAGAAAGAAACATCCAACCAGAGAAGAATGAAGAAACAAGAATTCAAAAAAAAAAAATGAAGAGAGGCTTAGGAACCTACAGGACATCTTTAAACATTCCAACATCTGAATTATATGGGTACCAGAAGGAGAAGAGGAAGAGCAACAAGTGGAAAAGTTATTTGAAAATATAATGAAGGAGAACATTCCCAATCTGGCAAAGGAAATAGACTTTCAGGGAGTCCAGGAAGCTCAGAGAGTCCCAAAGAAGTTGGACCCAAGGAGGAACACACCAAGGCACATCATAATTGCATTAGCCAAGATTAAAATGAAGGAGAGAATTCTAGAGGCAGCAAAATATAAGGGGCAGTCACCTACAAAGGAGTTCCCATCAGATTGTCAGGTGATTTCTCAAAAAAGACCTTACAGGCAAGAAGGGGCTGGAAAGAAGTATTCCAAGTCATGAAATGCAAGGACCTACATCCAAGAATGCTCTATCCATTAAAGCTTTCATTTAGAATGGAAGGGCAGATAAACTGCTTCTCAGATAAGGTCAAGTTAAAGGAGTTCATCATCACCAAGCCCTTATTATATGAAATGTTAAAGGGACTTATCTAAGAAAAAGAAGATAAAAAATATGAACGGTAAAATGACAACAAACACAACTATCAACAACCAAACCTTAAAAAAACAAAAGCAAACAACTAGAACAGGAACAGAACCACAGAAATGGAGATCACATGGAGGGTTATCAATAGGGGAGTGGGAGGAGGAGAGAGGGGGAAGGGTACAGAGAATAAGTAGCATAGATGATAGGTAGACAGAGGGAGAGTAAGAACAGTATAGGAAATACAGAAGCCAAAGAACTTATATGTATTACCCATGGACATGAACTAAATCAGGGGAATGTGGGTGGGAGGGGACGTGCAGAACAGAGGGAAGTGAAGGGGGAAAATGGGACAACTCTAATAACATAATCAATAAAATAAGTTTAAAAATAAACTTCATTCAGAATGATAAAGGGGCATTGGAAAATATATTTTAAGAAAAAGAAGGTGACTTTCAGACAAGTGGTAGAGAATATTTTATTGACTTAGGAAATTAAGATCAGTTGCTCTTCTGACCCACATACCCACTATTTCCCTTGGTCTCATTACATGAGCCAAAATGAGCCTTCACACTATTCTCCACACAGGCTTGTTTTTCTCTTTCCTATGCTGTTTCCTTTCTTTGAATACCCTCTTTTCCCTTCTGTATTTTAGAATTTAACTAATCCCTGATATACATTCATTTAACAAACAATGACAGAGTGCTTCTGTGGGTCAGACCCTGAGTACGCATCAGGGATCTGGTAATCAATGACACACAGGTGCTGTGAGGTCTCCTGATCTGTCTGGAAGAAGAACTTGAGCAATGGCAGGAAAGTGATGACAGAAAATGCTGAATGACCATGCAGAGTTAGCACTAATCAGTTCGTGTAGGAGAAAAACTTGTTTCAAGTTCTCCAAATGGTTTTAAAATAGGTTTCCTAGAGCAGAGAGGTCCTCATCTTGTCCTGGTTCGAAGACCACACTGTCCCAAAGCCTCCTCCCCTCCTTCAAGCCTTCATAGGCTGTTTTTGGAAGTTGCTCTATGTGCACAGGCCTGCTCTCTATAAAATAGACTGCATAGGTTTATAGTGGGGCCACTCCTCCCTCATCCCTGAAGTGTCCTTGTGCTGGGGCGTTCTTGGGTTCAGGCTGGGAACATGCCAGGACTGGATCTGCTTTCTCTGTTTGCCATGTGCTGAAACCAGTGAATCCAGAGAGAACAGAGTCCTGGGATCTGGTCGCCTCTAATGGAGGCCACTTGAATGAGCACTGTGGGCCAGCAGAGCAGTGGCCTCTTCTGTCCCTGCCCTCAGCCCACCTGGCCAATAGCCTGACAGGGACCTGACCACCCATGACCAGAATCCAGGCAGTCTAGCATGGCCTGCAGTCCCTTCTCTTTGTGTTTCCTTCCTTACTGACCAGAGTTTGAAAACAAACATGCTTGTGAACATACAATACAGCCACATGATAAACCTGTCACAGATGTACCCCAAAACATGCTGCAAACAGAAGCAGTCTGGAGATGATGCTGCTGAATTTTCAAAACAAAACTGTGAGAAAATGGATTTTCTCAGAGAAGAAACAAGCAAAAGGAAGGTCCCTGTCCCTACTCCCCATTCTTTCCACAGTGTCCTAGAATCAGGAGGGAGACTGAGGGAATGGCTGTTTCTTGCCATTCGATGGCACTCGAATCCTGTGACCTGGAGGGAGCTGAAGTGTTTGGGCCTTTTGATGGGAAATAGAATCCCAGTTAGTCATCAGCAGACAGTCTGAAAATCCATCATGGAAAAGGGAGTGATGACAAATGGGTTTTATGATGAGGTTTTAGGGCAAGGCAGGCAGAGGGCAGAAGTGGCAGAGGTGAACCAGAGACTCAGTTCTCATGCAGAGAGAAAATGATAAGCCTGACTTGTGCTTGCCATTGCTTAGAAGAAAAAAAGGTTCCATTAGTCCAGTGGTTCTCAACTGGGGGTAATTTTAATCCCCCCCAGGAGACATTTGGCAGAGTCTGGAGGCATATTTGATTGTCACAACTTGGCAAGGGGTGGTGTCACTTGCAACTAGTGAATGGATGAGGGGAACATTGCTAACTACATTTTACGATTCCCCTGTCCTGCAATTGGTATCTGGTCTCAAATACCCAGGCTGAGGAACCCTAAGTTAACCCAGTCATAATTTTAAGACCTGCCTACTCAGTGGGCAGTTTCCCTTCAGCTTCTATGAGGAATTGAATTGTTTCCCAGGAAGTACTCTGGGATAGTTTACAGAAGAAGAAAAGTCAGCCCAAGATCTCTAGTGCAACCTTTTTTTCCCTGTGCTAGGTTGGGTTTTCCTAGTAACAGACTCTGAGACAAGGTTTGAAGCACATGTATTTATTAGGAAAGGAACCACAAGAAATGTTCATCGGGGAGTAAGGGGAGGAGACAGGGAAGGGGAGGATGCCAGTGTAAGGTGTGCCCTCAAGTAAGTTATTACCAAGGGCATTGGGAGCATGATCCTGCTGTAAAGTCTGGGAGCTGGTGTAGAACATGCACTTAAGAACTGCCCCATGGAGGAGATGAGGGAGCCTGGCTCCCTGGCCTCCCAGTCTTGTTAGTCATTGGCTGAGGGCTGCTGCAGCTGGGGAAATGCTGGGGTGTCCACTTGCTGGTATTGTAGCCTCCCTTGCTAGGAGAGGGGTTCCTGCTGCCAGAGAGGTCCTCAGGTAGATGAGTCAGCCTCTGTTATCCACATGTGCTACCTCCCTAACCCTCTCTTCCCTAAGAAGTGTCAGAAATCCTGAGCATGACCACTCGTCCTCTGTTTGAGGACAACAGCTCCCTTTTTGGGTTGTGCTGGGATGTGCCATGGCCCATGATGGAAGACAAAGAGATACTGTCAGTGTCTCAGCCAGAACTCCATTTCTTGGTCCTCAGTCGGACACTACAGCATTTGGCAACAGCAAACTTGACCACAATGTCTGGGAAGCATAGGAGAATGAACCCAGAATCTCATGAAATATTAGCTTTGGTACTCTTCTTGTGTGTGCATGGGACCTGGGAGATACTGTAGGTTGACAGAGCCTTACAGGGTTCTATGTCACTGACAACCCACCTTTTGTGTGCATATGAACCAATGTCCCAGGACCTTGTGAAAAGTCAGATTCTGATTTAGTGGGCCTAATGGGAGGCTTAAGATGTGGCATTTCTTTCTTTTCCTTTTTTCCCACTTTATTGAATTTATTGGGGTGACACTGGCAACAAAATTATATAGGTTTCAGGTACACAATTCTACAACACAACATCTCTACACTATATTGTGTGTTCACCACCCTCAGAGATTCAGCATTTCTACCAGGTTCATAGTGTTGCCCTTGCTGCTGGTCCACTGTACCTGGAAAAAAGCAGAGGCCAGGTACAGCACTTCTTTGTAAAACACTTCCATGTAAGCTTTCCTAAAAAATTGCCTCATGCGATATCAGAAAAAGGGGATCTGTGTCTCTAAGACTCCAATAACACCATACAATTCCTTTTATCATTCTGCATAAATGCTCATACCTAGTTTTTAATTTTTTTAAGGTCCCCCCACCTCCTCCACCAAATTATAAGCCTCAGGTATCACAAAACGTAGATAGTCCTTGTGAGGGAACATTTGAGAAGCTTAGGATCTAGCTCTGAGAGTCTGGACCCCATGCATTTTGATTAGTACCTCAGGAGTTCTGGAACTCTCAAATTCTATATCCTACTTATGATCACTGGCAGCCTTCGAAGTTAGAGGCCAAGTAAAGCAGAGGAGGGAAGGAAACAATTGGAAAAAGGCACCTCCTAGGTTAGGTAAGAGATGGGTGAAGCCTGGTACTCAGGTCAATGAATCATATATGTAGGGATATGAATGTTCAGATTATTTTCATTCATTTATTCATCGAATCTTTACTGAGCATCTACTATGATGGGCATTGTTCAAAATGCTGGGGATAAGGTATCAAACAAAAAAGACGAAAAATCACTATCTTCAAGGAGCTGACATTCTACAAAAAGGAAATAGACAATGTGGGAGAAGAAAACTTTTCCTCCACCCTTACATTTTCTGTTACTGGGATGTGCAAATTTAACTGACAAATGGCAGATTAATGGAAGAAAAGGCATATAAACTTCATTAATGTTAATATTTTTACATGCACAAGGATATCACAGAAAAGGAGTGGAAAACTCAAAAGGGATGTTTAAACCTGGAGATTTATGTACCACTTTAACAAAGAGTGATAAGTTGTGGAAAAGTAACTAGACAAAGAAAATAGGGTTTGGGCTTCTTCTCAAGGAGTAAATGTGGGAAGCTAACTAGGAAATGTATGAAGGACACTAATCGTAGGTAAGGGTTGCTTACACAAACTCATCTTTGTGCTATGTCTGTGGTAAGTCATTCTCCTCCTCCTGGTACAGGAGAGGGAGCATCTTTACAAATGGCAATTTCCTTCACAAAAGCAAAATTTATGTCCTGCTTTTAGGCAGATGGGGAGAAGCAAAGAACTTTTCCCATGTTTATTGTTTTTTAATTACCTTCAGCTGAAAATAATCCTTATGCCAAAGCAATATGTTTTTGGGTGGCATATTCTGATCTCCATCAACAATAAATGAATTGCAAGTTAGAAGATAAAAAAAAAAAAGCTGAGAAGGGGTACGAGGTGGGTGGCAGCAGTGAAGTTTCAATAGAAATAGACTGATCAGGGAAGATCTCACTCGGAAGATGACATTTGACTCAAGGCTTAAACACGGTCAGTTTTACTACAAAGTTTAATTGAATTGATTATATTTACTTAAAATTTAATTTAATGCAGAAATTAATTTTTTAACTTTCATCCAAGGACACTTTTTTCTTGCTTGGAGCCCTGACCTGGAATGAACCTGCAACCCTTTGGTCTGAGGGTCAGTGCTCCAACCAACTGAGCCACACTGGTCAGGGCCAGAAATTTATGTTTGCATTGTTACTTTTCTTTTCTTTGCTTCCCTGAAGAATAAAATGCAAAGAATTTTACTCTCTTCAACAAGTTTGAAGATTCAGCTGCCTTGGAGAGAAGAAGTTGTTTATAAGTTGCTAATGAATTGGCCATAGCAGTTTATTGTTAAAAGATAAGACAGAAGTGTCTCTAAGAGAAAAGAAAGAGGGAAGTGTTTTCCCCAGAAATAATAGAAAAGAACAGTCTGGAAACAATCTATGGAACAGTAGGGAATGAAATTCCCCTCCGCTGGCTTCTTGCTTCAGCCATGAGGTGCTGACAAATTTGGATTACCACACTGGATGGCCAACAGGCTCAGAACTCATACCTGCTGCAATCATAATTGTCAAGAATGGATGGCAAAGTCTTTGATGTTGATGTCCCTTCAATAGAATATGAGGTGTACCTTAGAAAGAGAGGGATATTGGATTCTGTAGGACTCTGTCCCTCTCATTATCTTTAACGAGCTATTTCAAAACTCTGTAAGTTGAAGGAAACTAATTATAATGCAAATACATTTTGTCCAGTGGAGATGACCTTGATCCTCCTACCTTTGGAAGAGGACAGTATTGCATCCATCAGTAAATCCATTTTAGCATTTCTGTCTACCTGTGTATGTGTCTGCTTTTTTTCACTCTTCTTTAAATTGGCTGAAATAACTTTTTCATCAGTTAATGAGTTAAGGAACAACTTAGACCGGTATACATTTTATATATATGAGCTGTGATTTTACCTTAAAAAATATTTTCTTTAGTATGTCTAGTTTTGAGCAACTGACCCCACTCCTCCCAGCTTTTTCACTGTCTTGTCCTTTTGGAATCCTGCACATTTTTGGGAGACAACTTCTTCCAATTTCCTCATAGGGATGTACAACTTTTTGGCATCTCTGCACCACACTGGAAGAGTTGTCTTGGACCATACATTAAATACATTGTGACATGTAATTACAGAAAGAAAATCTTGTAATATTTTAAGTAAATTTAGAATTTGGTGTTGGGCCACATTCACAGTCATCTTGGGCTGCATGCGGGCCCATGGGCTGCAGGTCTGACAACACTGTTTTAGGAGGTGCTGTTAAATCTCTCAGAGTACTGAATTTTTGCTGTTTCCTGAGGCCAATGACTCCAGGCTTCCTTGTGCAGAAGAGGCAGAACAGGTGACGGTCAAGGGCACAGGCTTTGGAGCCCAAATACCTGGTTTGGATCCAGGTCTACCATTTCCTAGCTGTGTGATGCCAAATGACTTTGTCTCTCTCAGGCCTGGTTTTGTGGTAAGCAGTAAGGCATGAGTAGAGCAAGGACAATGGGTCATGTATGGAAGGTCACCAAGGCAAAAATCCTTGGGTACCTAGCAATGGGCAAAACTGGGGGAAAAAAGGACCTCACCCCCAGGCTACCCTTTTTTCCCCTAGCATATCACTGGTCAGGTGGTTTAGATCCCCTGACCTTTCAAATTGCTGGTCGTGCAGTATGGATCCTTCCCTGACCTTTTTTTCTCTGGCATGTTGCTAGTAATTCCATTTAGATTCCCTTAGAGTGGGGAATGAACAAGGGGGCCAGAGAATAGCCCTTAAGAATTAAGCCCCAAGGACAATGAGGTTCTGACCCATATCAAGTACATCTAGGCCTCAGATGTGTTTCAGCTCCAGGCCCAGAAAAGTGGCAAAACTGGCAAAGCAATGTCATCCACTTGTCATCAGGACATCAGGAAAGTGGTGGACATCAGGACCAGCTGCAATGAGTAATGACCCCTGCTCTAGTGCTGACCCATCAGTAGAGACCATAGCCCTGAAAGGACACACCTGGAAAGCTGATGAATATTCTATTGGGATCCTCCCCTGAGACCTCCAGATAAATAACCTCAAGATAGAGGATCTAGGGTGGCTCTCTCTTTGAAGTGCGCCCACACTTTTCCCCCTGCCACCTTTCTCCAGTTTCCTCTCTCTTTCTCCTAAGCACCAAGAGCTGTTCTTACGCCTCTGTCACTTGTTTCCTGAGCCCATTTTTTTCTACAGCTCACTTCTTTTACCTCTGGGAGTTTCTAAATAAACTTTCTCTTATAGTTTGAATCTTGGCTCAGAATTCTTCCTTTGACAGAACTCAAGAACCAAAGTTGCTAAACCAAGGTTCAGTCTGATTCCACTGGTCTAACACCTGGGACTGTTTTGCTGTCAATAGTTTCATCATTTGTGATTTGAGTCATATTAATAGAAACTAACTGTATCGATAAAGTTGTAAGGGTTAAAATAGTGAAGATCTATAATATACTCACCATAAGGACTGAAATTGAATGTGTGTCTAGTAACTGTTATTGGTATTATATTTTATTGTGGCTATGCTGGACATTTTCCATTTTTTGCCCTTGACAAGGTGGTTAACTTCTTTGTCCTCTGCTTTCTGGCTGAATTCTACCAATGCATTGCCTTTAGGGGATGGTAGCATCCTTCAAACGTTACAGCTCCTGCCAGGAACCTCCAGATCTCCATAACTGCTCCTTTCCTGTTCCTTCAGGCCTTCAGGATGGTAATAGCTCCCTGTTACTAGCCCTGCATTCTGCATCTTTGCTGTGGTATCCCCACACCTGCCTACCCCTTTATAAATACAGAAGTCCCTCCATGTCTACAGGGGATACATTCTGAGACCCAGTGGATGCCTGAAAACATGGATAGTACTGAACTCTATAGACACTGTGTTTTTTGATATACCTATGATGAAGTTTAATTTATAAATTAGGCACAGGACTTCCGCCAAATGGAGGTATAGGTGGATGTGCCGTGCCTTCTCACACAACCAAGTTTAGGGACAACTAAATATTAGCATCAGAAAACACAACCAGAACACGGAAAATTGAACTTTTCAGAAGTCCGTTAACAACAAATTCTTCAGCCCGACCGGTAAGGGGCGAAACCGGCGTCTGGTGAGGGGTTGCACAGGAGGACTCCGGTCGGACGGACCCAGGCACGGAATCCAGACGCGCGAATCCAGACGCACGGGTTCCAAACGCAGGATTAGACCTAGTGAGCGACCGAGCAACCCACCAGGTGAGTGACTGCAGAGGAGACAGTGGGGAGGCGGTGCTGCGTGTTGACTGCAGTCGCCTATTCGCGCCCGAGCGGACAGGCGAGGGAGTGGGCCGTTGGACCGGCCGCGGAGGTAGAGGGCGCCGCCATTTCCCCGCTCTGACCACGCCTCCACATACAGCGTCACAACCCAGCGACCTGGGAGTCCAAGGCACCGCTTCTCACACTTAAAGGGCCAGAACAGACCAAAAATGTCGCAAGAAGACCTCAAATCCCCAGAGATAAATCTAAGTGACGAAGAAATAGCAAAACTCTCAGACACACAGTTTAAAACACTGGTCATCAGGATCCTCACAGATCTGGTTGATTATAGCCACAAATTAGAGAAACATATGAAGGCTAAACTAATGGAAATGAATGGAATTCCACAGGAAACCAATAGTGATGAAAAGGAAACTGGGACTCAAATCAATGGAGTGGACCAGAAGAAAGCAAATAATGGCCAAACAGAAAAGAGTCAAGGAGCAAGAATTCAAAGAAATGAGGAGAGTCTTAGGAACCTCCAGGACATCTTTAAACGCTCCAATATCCGAATTATAGGGGGAAAGGCACAGCCACCGGTGGGGGAAGGCACATTCCAGAAGGGGGAAAGGCACAGCCACCAGTGGAAAACTTATTTGAACAAATAATAAAAGAAAATTTCCCCAATCTGGCAAAGGAAATAGACTTCCAAGAAATCCAAGAAGCTCAGAGAGTACCAAAAAAGTTGGACTCAAGAAGAAACACACCAAGGCACATCATAATTACATTAGCCAAAATTAAAATGAAGGAGAGAATCCTAGAAGCAGCAAGAGCTAAGGGGACAATCACCTACAAAGGAGTCCCCATCAGACTGTCAGCAGATTTCTCAAAAGAGACCTTACAGGCAAGAAGGGGCTGGAAAGAGGTATTCCAAGTCATGAAATCTAAAGACCTACAACCAAGATTGCTCTATCCAGCAAAACTTTCATTTAGAATGGAAGGACAGATAAGGTGCTTCTCAGATAAGATCAAATTCAAGGAGTTCATCAACACCAAGCCCTTATTATATGAAATGTTAAAGGGACTTATCTAAGAAAAAGAAGTTAAAGAAACATGAACAGTGAAAGGACAACAAGCTCACAGTTATTAACAACCACACCTAAAATGAAAGCAAACTAAAAGGACAGCTAGATCAGGAGTGGAAACATAGAAATGAAGATCTCAAGGAGGGTTAGCAACAGGGGAGTGGGAGGAGGAGATGGGGGGAGAAGGTACAGAAAATAAGTAGCATAGACAGTAGATAGAAAATAGATGGGGGGGGGGCAAGAATAGCATGGGAAATATAGAACCTAAAGGACTTGAGACACATGGACATAAACTAAAGGGGGGTAATGGTGGGGATGGGGGGGCAGGGTGGAGTGGAATGAAGGGGGGAATAGAACAACTGTAACAGCATAATCAATTTAAAAAAAATAAATAAAAAACAAACAAACAAAAAAAATAAATTAGGCACAGTAAGACATTGGCAACAATGACTAATAATAAAATAGAACACATTGCAACATATACAATAAAAGTTATGTGAAGGTGGTGTCTCCCTCTCTCTCTTTCTTTTTAAATTATATTTCATTGATTGTGCTATTATAGTTATCCCAATTTTTCCCCTTTACCCCCTTCATCTAGCACCCCTCACTCCCTCAGGCAACCCTCACACCTCTGTTCACCTTCATCTAATTGTACTGTACTTTTCTACTCACATAAAGGAAGCACTTAAGGCTTCTCTTTGGCATATCTGAATTCTAATCATCTCTACTCTGTGCCTTGAAGCCATTATTAAGTAAAATAAGGGCTACTTGAAAACAACCACTGAGATACCATGACAATCACTCTGATGACTTGGACAGCTATTACCAGACAAACAGGCAGGGAGTGTATATAGCATGGGTACACTGGACAAAGGGAAGATTCTTGTCCAGGCAGGATGAAGTGGGATGGTATGAGATTTCATCATGCTATTCAGAATTGTTTACTTCTTCAATTTTTCATTTAATATTTTTGGATCATAGTTGACTGTGGGTAAATGCAACTGTGGAAAGAGAAACCACAGGGTTTCTACTACTGTAGTCCTTTCACTAAACCCTCTTCAAATTGTACCCAGAATTCCACCCTGATTGACAGTTATTATCATTTTTAATACTCACTCCTGTGTTCTCTGTTCCTGAGTGATCTCCTGTGAGCCTCACAGAAGCTGAGAGCTGGAACCTTTGCTCCTGCTTCACAATATAGCTATAAGCCCTCAGCCATGCCCACTGGGTATCAAGGGTGTGCCAACCAAGCCCTCCACTAGAGGGCAACATGCCTACCTGTGGCTGCTCTGGAACACACATGATGTCCAGAGGATGATGTAAAGATGGTGCCTGACCCAGGCACCCTGCCTCACAGTCAGCAGTTTCTCCTCTGCCCTTGCTGCCTGTTCTCTTCAGCTTCTCTCCCTCCCCTACCCATTGTCTGGCTCTTTCTCAAACCATCTCTCTGGTGTCTCTGCTCCATCTCAGGGTAAAGACAATGGTCCCTTGTGGTAGGTCATTTGGGAGAGTTACAAGTCCTGCACTTTCTCCAGAACAAAAGAAATGTCACGTCTTACCTGAGTCTTGTTTGCTGCCTAACACCTGTGTGTGTTGTCTATTGAATAGTTTAGATTCAGTAAGGGTACAAATAACCATGTAATTTTCTCCAACTGCTGCTGTCAAGTGTGGTGTATAATCTGCCTTGATGAAAATTCAGCAAATCCCATAGCTTTCTAGTCATGTTCAGGTTGTAAAAGTCCAGTCCAGCTAGTGTCAAGTTCCAAATTTCCATCTCACACCTAAATTAACTCTAAAATAACTCTAACTCTAAAACAATGAGTTCTTGTAGTGTCTAGAGGAAAAGGATTTCCTGAGACCCATACAGGAGGAAGTGGCTGTGGTAAACTTTACTGTTGATGTAAAATTAAGGGGATTCCCTTCCTGACTTCTGAATGTCCCATCTCTTTTCTACCTTGGAAAAGGCCCAATCTTGTTTTCAGTAAGGCCAACACGAAAGCCAGTGTCCAGAGCTTCTGTTTCATGTTAAAGTACAGTCTAGTCCAGCATCTGGCTAGCTTAGTGTGCTTTCAGCTGTAATCCATTGCTGTGTTGTGGTATTCAGGCTCCTTCCTGGAGCATGTGTGTAGATTTCCCATGGCCATGGGCCATGAGGCTGCTAACGCCACATGGCTATGGAGAGAAGATGCACAAATGCATGGAGCAAGTATGTTACTGGGTGGGGGGGGTGGAGAGAGAGAGAGAGAGAGAGAGTGTTTCTTTGTTCCCCTGGGATTGTATTATCTTGGTCTTGGGTCAGACCAGGTGCCTTTTCAAAAGTACCAATCAAATTTCCAAGCTTTTGTGGGCTTTGGATGGGTTTTCACCCTCTAGTTAGATGGACAGTCCTCTATGGACCAGCACTTCCCTCTGCTCCTCTGAGCAATCCAGTGCTGGAGTGGGCAAGGGAGGAGTGTTAATTTCCTTGGTAGAACACAGTGCTACCTGGAATTGTGAAAATCTGTAGCTTCCTGGTGAAGCAAGCAAGGTTCTGCTTCTCAGTTTATTAAGCTCTGGTTAGTTCCCTGTGCTCCCTTTCTTGATATTTAGCTAGACATTGATGGTAGCACTTTCTCTTGGTTTGGGGGATGAAGGGATCTCCCTCTGTCCTCTATGAAGAGAGATGAGAAACACAGCACTGTTAGCTCCTAAGTACTTACTAGTAAGAGATAACTTCAAACACCAGCTGGGGAGGAAGGTGGAAGATGTATTTGATCCCAGAATTTGATGTATTTACTTAGCCCATCTCAGGCAACACTGGGAAATCAGAGGCCTTTCTCCTGGATGACAAGGGTTTATTGCTAAGATCACTGCATGGAGAAGAACAGAACTGAATACGTAGTGGACACAGGCAGGTCCCCAAGGGGAGACAGTTCAGACAGGCACTGGGCTACCATGCTTGGTCTGTCTCAAGCTTGCCATTCATTTAATTCTTCCTCTTCCAAAGAATAAAAGAAGGGGCAGAAGGAAACCAAGATTCTCTTCCTCTAAAATTACAACAAATTAAAAAACCAATCAATCAAACAAAAACACAAGTAGAGAATACACATTTTCCAACAGCTAGCTCTTAGGAAACAAGTTAGTCCCGCTTAGTGTCCTGTTACCTGTGTCTCTGGCCACTCTATTCTGTTGGATATCTTTGTTTTCTACTCCAGATCTATCCCATCCTGACCCACCTGCTGTGTGCATCCTGTGAAGGGGGTTCCCACGCCTTTGGCACCTCAGTGGGTTTGGCCAATGGCAGGCACTAGCAGGAGAGTGAAAAATGAGAGGAGAATAAGTTGGAGTGTATATTCCCTCAGTCCTCTTTGCCAGGACACTGAGGCTTGGCTGTGTCCCTCTAGTGAAGGCCACAGCTCCCACAAGGCAGCCATCTCCACGGTCCACCTTTTCTGGGCACCTGAAACCATTGCCTTCTTCCCATCTACTGGAGGAAATAGCTCTGACTTTTGTCTAACTTAACTCCTGCCCTCAGCTTTGTAGAGTTCCTTCATCAAATACTCCACAAGCTACCCTGTTTAAATACATCATCTGTTTCCTGTCAGAACCCTGACTCTCATACCTCTTCTACTAAAGACTGTTTCACCACACCAGCTGATATGGACTGAATGTGCCCCTGTCAAATTCATATGTTGAAATCCTACTTTCCAATATAATAGTATTGGGAGGTGGGGCCCTTGGAAGGCAGTTAGGTCTTGAGGGTGGAACCCTCATGAATGAGGTAAGTGCCCTTTCAAAAGAGACACCAGAAGAGCTCTCTAGCCCCTTCTGCCATGTGAGGACATAGTGAGAAGGTGGTTGGCCATCTGCAAACCAAGAAATGGACTCTGATTAGACAGTGAATCTTCCTGTGTATGCTCTTGAACTTTCCAGCCTCTGAAACTGTGAGGAATGTATATTTGTTTTATAAGCCAGTATATGGTAATTTTGCTAAAGCAGCATGAGTAGAGTAAGACATGAGCTTCATCTCAAAGCCCCCCGTCTGTCCTTATGCTTTAACTGAAGCCCTGCAGTTATTCCACACTCCTAAGATAGCAGTAGGAAGATTTTTGGTCAAAATGAGACTCAAAAATTCTTTCCTAAGAGGATATACTTCCATAACAGGTACAGATAAGAGTTGGCTCCAAATTTTGAAAAGTGAATGAGAGAAGTGTATGTAGTGATTAAAACCATGAACTCAGGAGTCCAATGGCTTGAGCTTGGTTTCCTATGTGGTCTTGGACCAGCTATTTCCCTCTTAGTCTCTGTTTCCTCATCCATAAAGGTAACAATTATTGAAAAGATGGAGCGAGGTAATGCTTGGGTACATAACAAATGCTTGTTAAACACTATCAAGGACCAGGACATAAAATTGTTACAGATACCAGACAGAGTGCACAGTCACTGGGATGAATGGAGGTGAAAGTGTTGCTGCAGCCCTACTTACCATGCCAAAGGTTATTTATACCTGCTGTCCTAGGCATCAGGAAACTCAGTAAATGGTGGGTTCCTTAGCTCAAAATTCCCTTTTGAAACATGACCATAGTAAGTTGATACCAGAACACTTATAGATAAAGGAATTACTTCTATCACCTTAGCTTAATCCTGGTCAAAGACAAAACAGCAGAAAGGCAGCAACAAAAGTAGAGCTGCCCCTCAGAACCATTTGCAGGCATGTGTTCAATGGGAAGAACCAGTGCTTGTTAGAGTTCCAGTGCAGTGGTTTGTGAGAACTGGAGGTCTCCAGAAGCTCTGCTGCAAGCCAGGTTGACTTCTGAGACCAAGACTGATGGCTGAGCAACTTTAATCATCCAAAAAATGACTTAATGACCTGGGGAGTGTCATATTGCTATTCCAACATGGCATTTTCTCATTAAAATGACAAATATCTTGAATATTTCTGCACACCTATCAGCTGAAGGCTGCCAGATTGTCAAGCAATGCAGTTTGATGGCTTGAAGCAAACCAATCAGATCAAGGGCATTTTATACGCTAGTTCATGACTGTTGAGAGTGATGTAACAGCCCTGCCAGCCCATCTACTAAAGAAGTGTGTGCATGCACACATACTCTCCTAGGCAGAAAGTTCAGAATCTCTGGTTTCAAGTAGCCAGAGAAGAAGAAGGGTTCAGGAGCTGAAATGAGCAAGAAAATCAAGATTTGAAAAAGAACCCACCCCCCGCAATGAAATTTTTCTGCATCTGGAAAGTGGAAAGCACAAGGCCAACAGAAAACAAATCTCATTGGAGAAACCAGTCCATTACCTCATCGACTGCCAGGAGTGAAGGTTGGCTTGCAAAATACCTACCTTTGCACATGGCTTTTCTGTGCAATCAGGAAATTTGGTAATGCTGGCCTTGCTCTGTCAGGACTCCTCTGCCTTGCCCTACATGTGACCTTATGTTTGGCTTCTTGGGGTTGTTGCTTCTGGAGGAAGTGTTTATGCAGGGCTCATGCCAGAGTGCATAGAATTTCATTGGAAAATGTTCATAGACCTGTTTGGTCCTTACTTTCTTGGAACTGTATTTAAACTCCATTATAAGTTTAAATTATTATGCAATAGAAGATCTAGGGTTTTGTTTTATTTTGTTCGTATTAGACTCTCTTATAGAACAACAGTCTGGTTGTGTGGTTGAGAGCACAGATTATAGATTTAGAATCTGAACTCAAAGTCAGGCCTACTACTTATCAGCCATGTGAACTTGTACAAGTTATTTAGCCTCTCTGAACCTTAGTTTCCTCATCTGTAAAGTGGGAGTAATAGTGATACCGATCTCTCATTGTTGTGAGGATTAAAACTGTTAGTATCTAAAAATTCCTTGGAACAGTATGTAACCTATTGTAAAAACCTATTGTAAATACTCTATTGTAAATGTGGCCTTATTTGGAAATAAGGTCTTTGCAAATGTAATCAAGTGAAGATGAGATAATACTAGATTAGGGTGGTATTCTTACAAGGAGAGACATAGAGACCCAGACTCAGACACACACATAAAGTACTATTACTTCGGTGTTTAAACTGTATCAAAATAGTAATTGCTTGAAAATAAATTTTAAAAAGGTTTTTCCATTTCAAAGTCTGTTGTAGACTGTTCTGCCTGGTTCTAGGAATTGTATCTCGATCCCTTGTGGCTAAGGGCGATGGATGACCTCTGGAATGCCAGCCACAGGAGACAAAGCTTGTCTCTGGTAGCAAACGCTGCCTCAGTTCCTCTCCCTGCCCCCAAAGCTTGGTGGGAAGTCAATGCCAGGTAAGACCCCTCACAGTGGGGGGCAACCTAAGCCAGCCTCAATCACTTGGGAGGCCTTCATGGAAGGACTCTGGGGGGGGGCTGCAACAAAGAGCAATGGGCTTTTGCTCCCCAGCTTTGACATAGCCTGAGTCCCCATGTTCTCTGGGAGAAGTGCTTCCTGGCTCTAATCCCCTTAAGCCTGAATATCTGATGGGGAGGGGTGTAGCTCCTTGCATTGCTAGAGTGGGTCCTGGGGAAAAATCTGGCATCACAAAGACTTCCCGATAAACCTGTGAAATCTGCTCTGCTAAGAGTGCTTTCATTCATATGTTAAGGTTGGAGCAGGAAAGCCTAAAACTTTGTTCCTGACAGACTCTGACTCAGACTAAGCCCTCAGATTTCTTTGAAATGTTATCTACTGTTTGATTCTTGCCGCCCTGTATTCCTGTGTATTAGAACCCAATAAAAGGCCCTGGAGGAGAGAGGGGGGCCTCAAGGCCTTTTTCTCCTTGTAGAAACTGGCCACTGCTCACTTCTCCCCCCCCAAGCAGATCACATCATATCTTGGTCATATTCACTCTCATCTGTGGCACATGGGGGGACTTCTGAGGGAAGTTGCCCCCACAAAAGTCTGTACTATTTTCATAACTGAAGAGTTCACTGTGCTGGAAGGGGTGGTCCACTATCTGCAAAGGACTGGTGGTCACATCCCTCTAGTAGGCAATGTTGGTGCTTCCCTCAGGTCCCCGTGGCCAGGCCAGAATACCAATCACTCAGAATACCAATCACTCAGAATACCAATCAGATGCTATAGTGCTGATTGCAGTGATTCACACCTGCAGCTGCTCTGAAAACTGGCTTTTGGGTGCCAGATACTTGGATTCACAGATGCCTGGAAGGCTACACTCTCTCAGGTTCTTCTGTCATTTCTGCCATCCAAATACAGATTCTAAATTCCCCTCCCTTTGAAGATGGGCAAACTTCATGATTCACTTCTAAGGAATTGGGTGAGGTGGAAGTGATGTTGTGTGCCTTCCACTGTGGGTTGACTTATGTTCTACCCAAAGATATGTTTATGCTCTAACCCCCAGTACCTGGGAATGTGGCCTTATTTGGAAATAAGGTCTTTGCAAATGTAATCAAGTGAAGATGAGATAATACTAGATTAGGGTGGTATTCTTACAAGGAGAGACACAGAGACCCAGACACAGACACACACACAGAAGAATACCATGTGCAGATGGAAGCAGAGATTGGAGTGATGTAGCTACAAGCCAAGGAATGCCAAGGGCTTGAGTAGCACCAGAAGCCAGACAGAGGAGAGGAAGTTATCATCCCTAGAGCCTTCAGAAGGAGTGTGCCCCTGCCAGCACCTTTATTCCACATTTCTAACCTCCAGAACTATAAGAGAGCAAATTTATATCACTTTAAGTCATCTAGCTTGTGGCACTTTGTTACAGCAGGCCTTGGAAACTAATAATCTCCAAAGTGAGTTTGTCAGAAATGATAAAGCTTGACCTTGGCCTTCACTTTCTGTCTTGTTCTCTGTTTCTTTCTCTCAGGACATGTGCCTTTGAAGTCTCAACCCTGAAGCCATCATGCTGGAGAGTCTGTATGGAGAGACCACCCAAGAAGAGACAGCTGGGAAGCCTCAGTCAGTCAATTTTTCTCAGGCCAAGCACCAGACTGGTGAGGGAAGAAGATTTTGAGATGAGCTAAGCCCCAACAACCATTTCTTGCAACCTCATGAGAGACCCTGAGTGGAACAGCCCAGCCATGCCCAGACACTACCAAACTGGTGATCCATGGAGAGAATAACATCTAATGAATGTCCTTGGATCATGCATACAAGTTCTGTGGCTTCTCCATTTCCTATACTGTTCTTAACATCCCCCTTTCTATTTTTTACCTACCAATTAAGCTTCTTATTCCCCGCATTTTTTCCCCCATTCTCCCCCTTCCCCCTCCCAGCCAGTAACCTTCCAAATGATCTCCATATTTTTTGTTCTGTTCCTGTTCTAGTTGTTTACTTAGTTTGTTTTTGTTTTTTAGATTCAGTTGTTGATAGTTGTGAGTTTGTTGTCACTCTATGGTTCTTAGTTTTGATCTTCTTTTTCTTAAATAAGTTCCTTTAACATTTCATATAATAAGGGCTTGGTAATAAATAATGAAATCTTTTAGCTTTACCTTGTTTGGGAAGCATTTTATCTGCCCTTCAATTCTAAATGATAGCTTTGCTGGCTAGAGTATTTTTGGTGGTAGGCTCTTGCTTTTCACCACTTTGAATACTTCTTGTCAGTCTTTTCTAGCCTGCAAAGTTTCTTTTGAGAAGTCAGCTGATAGGCTTATGGGAACTCCTTCATAGGTAACTCTCTGCTTTTCTCTTGCTGCTTTTAGGATTCCCAACATAAGGGTACCATATATGATACTCCATTAACCTGGCTAACACTGTTTACCCCATCCTGGTGATTTCCTGGGGGCTCTGTCCCACCCAAATTACAGGCACACCCAAGCTGTTAACAGTGGCTTTTCTACATGAATGGCTGGTCGTGACTCATACTTCACAATCTCCTAAATCCTCTCAAACCAGCAATCGCTGCCCTCAGCCAGTCTCCAGTCCCTGTATCACTTGATAAGTGCCCCAAGGCCTGACACTAGCAGCAACCAGCATAGGCTCATAACTTGACTTCACCTGGGAAACTCCAAGCCCAGCACAAGTAGCAGCCATCTGCAGATTGCTTTATAGCTCATGTAGGGTGGCTCGCAAGTAGTGGCTGACCTTGGCCTTCATCACAGAGGAAAACCCAGAGTTTGTGCACTCAGTGGACAGCTACAGACCACATTGGAGTACCATCACCTTGCCCCCATACAGCTGATCCTCCACAGAGGGTGGAGGTTTGTGGTTAGTGGTCAAAGCCAATCCTTCAAGCTAACTGGCCTGGGTAAATCTCTCCCACTGACCTACCAGCAGCAATCAAGGCTCAACTACAAGAGGAGGATATACTCAGCCCACACAGAGGGCACACCTTGAGAACCCAGCCAGGGTGATAGGGGAGGCTATGACATTGGACCCCACAGGACACCTACTACATTAGACCATACTACCAAAGCAAGAAGTCATAGCAGTTCTACCTAATACATAGGAACAAACACCAGAGGCTACCAAAATGAGGAGACAAAGAAACATTACCCAAAGGAAAAAACAGATGAAAACTTCAGAAAGAGAACTAAGCAAAATGGAGAGAAGCAATCTATCAGATGCAGAGTTCAAAACACTGGTTATAAGGATGCTCAAGGATCTTAGTGAGGACTTCAACCACATAAAAAAAGTTCCAGTCAGAAATGAAGGATAATTGAAATAAGGAACAATTTACAAGGACTCAAGAGTAGAGTGGATGAAGCTGAGAATCGACTCAGTGATTTGAAAAATAAGGAAGCAAAAAAACAACCAATCAGAACAACAGAAAGCAAAAAAAAATTTTTTAACGAAGACAGTGTAAAGAGCTTCTGGGAAAAACTCTAAGTATTCCAATACTTGCATCATAGGGGTGACAGAAGAAGTAGAGAAAGAGCAAGAAATTGCAAATTTATCTAAAAAATAATGAAAGAAAACTTTCCTAAGTTGGTGAAGGAAATAGACACACAAGTTCAGGAGACACAGAGTCCCACGCCAGATAGATGCATAGATGAACACTCCAAGACACATCATAATTAAAATGCCAAAGGTTAAAGGTAAAGAAAGAATCTTAAAAGCATCAAGAGAAAAGCAGTTAGTTACTTACAGGGTAGTTCCCATATGACTGTCAGTTGATTTCTCAAAAGAAACTTTGTAGGCTGGAAGGGATTGGCAAAAAATGCTCAGTCATGAAAAGAGGGGACCTGCAGCAGATTGCTCTACCCAGAAAAACTATCATTTAGAATCAAAAGGCACATAATGTGGGGACTTCTGGCCAAGATGGAGGTGTAGATAGATACACTGTGCCTCCTCACACAACCAGAAAGACAACAACAAATTTCAAAACAAAAATCAACCAGAACTCCCAGAAAATTGAACTGTATATAAGTAGATAACCAAGGAGTTAAAGAAGAAATATTCATCCAGGGTGGTAGAAGGGGTGGATACAGGCAGCTGGGGTGGAGAGGATGTGCAGCAAGGTGGTGGCTGGTAGACCAGGTGGTCCCAGATTTGTGTTCGGATAAACAGAGAGGAAACCTGGGGAGTGTGACAGACTGCATAACCTGGGGTTCCAGCACAGGGAAATAAAGCATCAAAACCTCTAACTGAAAAAACCTGTGGGGGCAGTGGTGGTGGGAAAAACTCTCAGCCTCAGAGGAGAGTTCATTGGGCAGACCCAGAGGGTTACAAACGCACCCACCTGGGAATCACTACCAGAAGAGCACAATTTGGTGGTGAGTAGTGGGGTAAGTGACTGAAAGTCAACCAAGAGCCTAGCAAACAGCATTGTTACCTTTCACACCCCTCCCCCACATATAACACCACAATGAAGACATGGGTTGCCCCATTCTGGCAAATTCCTAAGGCTCTGCTCCTTACTACCACATAACAGGTGTGCAGAGATGAAAAAGAAATCACCCAAATGAAAGAACAGATCAAAGCTTCAGAAAAAAATACAACTAACTGATGAAGAGATAGCCAACCTATCAGAGGCACATTTCAAAACACTGGTAATCAAGATGCTCACAGAAATAGTTGAGTATGGTCATGAAATACAGGAAAAAGGGAAGGCTATGAGAAGTAAAATAAAGGAAAATGCATAGGAAACCAACAGTGAAGGGAAGGAAACCAAGACTCAAATCAATGGTTTGGAGCAGAAGAGTGAACTAAACATTCAGCCAGAACACAATGAAGAGACAAGAATTCAAAAAAATGAGGAGAGGATTAAGAACTTCCAGGACAACTTTAAAAGTTCCAACATCTGAATCAAATGGGAGCTAGAAGGAGAAGAGGGAGAGCAAAAAATTGAAAACTTATTTGAAAACATAATTAAGGAGAACATTCCCAATCTGAAAGGAAATAGACTTTCAGGGAGTCCAGGAAGCTCAGAAAGTCCCAAAAATGTTGGAGCCAAGGAGGAACACACCAAGGCACATCATAATTATATTAGCCAAGGTTAAAGATAAGGAAAGACTCTTAAAAGCAGCAAGAGAAAAGGAGAGAGTTACCTACAAAGGGGTTCCCATAGACTAAACTGATTTCTCAGAAGAAACCTTGCAGACAAGAAGGGGCTGGAAAGAAGTATTCCAAGTCTGAAGTGCAAGGACCTGCATCCAAGATTACTTAATCCATGAAAGCTATAATTTAGCATGAAGGGCAGATAAAGTGCTTCCCAGATAAGGTCAGGTTAAAGGAGTTCATAATCATCCAGCCCTTATTATATGAAATGTTAAAGGAACTCATCTAAGAAAAAGAAGACAAAAAATATGAACAGTAAAATGACAACAAACTCACAGCTATTAATGACCAAACCTAAAGCAAAAAACAAACTAAGCAAAAAACTAGAACAGGAAGAGAATCACAGAAATAGAGATCGCATGCAGGGTGATCAGTGGGGGAGTGAGAGGGGGAAAGAATGGGAAAAGGTACAGAGAATACATAGCATAATGGTAGGCAGAAAATAGGCAGGGGGAGATTAAGAATAGTATAGGAAATGTAGAAGCAAAAGAACTTACATGTATGACCCATGGGCATGAACTAGAGGTGAGGGAATGTGAGTGGGAGGGATTGTGCAGGGGGGAGGGGAATAAGTGGGACAACTGCAATAGCATAATCAATAAATACATTAAAATAAATAGAATCTAAGGGCAGAGAAAGAGCTTCTTAGACTAAAACAAACAAATAAACTAAGGGAGTTCATTATCACCAAATGATTACTTAATAAAATGTTAAAGGTACTTATTTAAGAAAACAAGATCAAAACTATGAACACTAAATGGCAATGAATACATATATATCAACAATTGAATCTAAAAAAACAATGTAAGCAAACAAGAAGAACAGAGACAGAATCATGGATACTGAGAGCATTTTAATGGTTGCTGGATAGCAGGAGGGTTTGAGGGAATGTGTGAAGAGTTGAGGGGTTAAGTAGAGATTGGGAGTTACTGAGTAGTCATGGGGTTGTAATGTACAGTACAGGAAATGGTGTAGCCAAGGAATGTATGCTCATGGCCCATGGACACGACCAGGGGTGCTTGCCTAAGGGAATAGGGGCTGCTGGGTGGAGGAGGGTGAAGTAAATTGGGATGGCTGTAATGACATAATCTATAATAAATAAATAAATAACATTGAAAGCAGAATTTAGATAACTGCAGTATTATGGTTAAGATCTAGATTCTGGTGTCAAATTGCCTGTGTTGGAATCCCAGCATTCAGTTACTCTCAGGCTACTCAGCATTTCGGTGACTTCTTTTTCTCATGTATAAAATGAGGTTACTTGAGCGACTTCTGGCCAAGATTGAGGCATAGGTGGAAACATTGTGCCTTCTAGCACAATCAAGTTTAAAGACAATTAAGTTTTAGTAACAAAAACACAGCCAAAACACAGAAAATTGAACTGTATGGAAGTCCAACAACAAACCATTCAGCCAGACCGGTAAGAGGGGTGTAGTCAGCGGCAGAGCGGTTGGACAGGAGAGATTGGTGGGACTGACCAAGAAGTGCAGGCACCGCTGGTAGATCCCAGGCATGGGGTGGCAACTGGCGGGCCCAGTGAGGGTGTAAGGCAGCTGGCTGACCGTGGTTGCACATTCCTGCACAGATAAACCAGGTGAAGGAGCGAGCAGTGAGTCAGACTGCTCAGGCTAGGGCCAGCGATGGGAATTAGAGCCTGAAAGCATCAATTGGAAAGACTTTCAGGGTCGAGGTGCTAGGAGAAGCTCCCAGGCTCACAGAGAGTTCATTGGAGAGACCCACAGGGTCCTGGAGGGTGCACAGGCCCACACACCCAGGACCCAGCACCAGGGGGGCCCCGGTTTGCTTGCTGAAAGCAGCAGAGGGGACCAAAATCTGAGAGAGTGGAACAAACGCCATTGCCCTTCTCTGACTCCACCCCCACATGCAGCGTCACAACCCAGTGACTGGGTCGTCCCACCCCTGTGAACACTTAAGGCTCCACCCCTCATACATAACGGGTGTGAACAGACCAAAACATTATGACTCAAGAACAGCTCAAAAAGGAATATAAAGGAAATTTCTTCTATTTGGTTGTTAATAGTTGTGTTAGTTGTCATTTTACTGTTCAGAGTTTTGGTTATCTTCTTTTTCTTAGATAAGTTTCTTTAACATTTCATATGATAATGGCTTGATGATGATGAACTCCTTTAACTTTACCTTATCTGGGAAGTGTTTTATCTGCCCTTCCATTCTAAGTGAAAGCTTTGCTGGACAGATTAATCTTGGATGTAGATCCTTGCCTTTCATGACTTCAAATACTTCTTTCCAGCCCCTTCTTGCCTGCAAGGTTTCTTTTGAGAAATCAGCTGATAGTCTAATGGGAACTCCTCTGTACGTAATGCTCTCCTTTCCTCTTGCTGCTTTTAGGATTCTCTCTTTATCTTTAATCTTGGGTAATGCAATCATGATGTGCCTGGCTGTGTGCTTCCTTGGGTCCAACTTCTTTGGGGCTCTCTGGGCTTCCTGGAAGTATAGTTCCTTCACCAGACTGGGGAAGTTTTCCTTCATTATTTGTTCAAATAAATTTTCAATTTATTGCTGTTATTCTTCTCCTTCTGGCACCCCTATAATTCAGATATTGGAATGATCAGGTTGTCCCAGAGGTTTGTAAGTCTCTCTTCATTTTTTTGGATTCTTGCTTCTTCATTCTGTTCTGGTTGGATTTTTATTTTTCCCTTTTGTTCCAAATCATTGCTTTGAGTCCTAGTTTCCTTCCTGTCACTGTTGGTCCCCTGAATATATTGATTTATTTCATTTTGGTTATCATTCATTGGTTTTTCATTTTTCGACCAAGCTCAATCAGTTCTGTGAGAATTCTCCATCAGATAGGTTGGCTATCTCCTCAACGCTTAGCTCTCTTTCTGAAGTTTTGCCATGTTCTTTCATTTGGGCCATATTTCTTTGTCTCAGTGCACATTTTAAGTTGTAAGGTAGTGGGCACTTAGGTATTCTCCAGGGCAGGGCAACCCTCTTTGCTGCACTGTGGCGCTGCCTGTAGGGTAGGGGCCAGAGACGGAACAATACAGCTCACCTGCTCAGCTCTAGCTCACTTTCCAACTCTCATGTGAGACTGGGAGTTTCTTCCACCATGGCAACCATCGTAGTCCACAGTCAACTCTGAGTCTCAGTTTCACCTTCAGCCAGTCCTGCCCACAGGGTCCCCTGCCTCGCTGTGGTTTCTTACCAGTCTGGTTGTTCTGCTTGACTTTTCCTTTAATTCCTTGGTTATTGGAGTTCTAGAGAATCAAACCTAGAGGATGAAAGCCAGTACTGCCAATGACAGAGCAGAAAGACAGGAGATTCCAAGATAGCTGCAGAGTAGGTGGAAGCTGCATCTACTTACTTCCAACTCCATACCAGAGCAATTAAGCCAAACAACTAACTGAAAGCTAACTGATATGAAATACTATGACCAAGGAATACAGAAGAACCTATGTGGACACTGGTAAGGAGAGTTGAAACACAGAGGAAGAAAGTGCCTGCATGTAGGTGAGTGGTGGCAGCAGAGAAGCCTTTCCCTCTAGGATCATGGGATCTTAACCCCATGTAGGGATACCCAACCTAGAGCAACAGAGTCAGAGAGAGGAATCCATGCAGCATCTGGCAGTGGGAATCCGTGGGGATTCACCCACCTGGGAGACTCAGAGTGCACTCACTTGGGGTAGAGCACTCCTGTTGTTATAGCACCAGCCTGAGGAATTCATGGTCTGGACTCCACTAACAGGAAGGCCTCACTGCAATACTCAGATACTGCAGAAGGGTCTGCTGGCTACACTCAGCGGTGATTTTAGGGGGGCCTCTATCTTCTGAGGGGGCTTTTAGCAGACACCCAAACAATGACTTGGGAAAGTAGACCAGTGACATGGATACCAGCCTGCAGTGTCCATGGCATTATTGATGAGATGAAATAAATTCACACAGACTACCGAGTCCTGTGGAAGAAAAGGGATGAAGAGACTTCCTCTCAAGGGGAGAGCAAGCCTTGGAGCAACTTGGCCACCCTCTCAAGAGGAGAGCGCTCAGACTCTTTCCATCTGGAGATGATGTCACCCTCTGTCACATCCAGTGAATGCCTATCTCTCTTTTAAGGTCCATTCAGATCCTGCCTGTGAAAACAACTTTGGCCATGAATCTCATCTTAAATGACAGAGCTTTCCTTCTTATGAACTCCCATAAGATTAATGGCCTAAACTTCTGGAAGATATTTATCTTTTCTTGTTTTGTATTCTGAGTTTATTCTCTTTCTTATTTTTAAATGGGTACATATATCACAACCTCAGTTAGAATGAAATCTGAAGCTATGTCTGTGAACTTATCTTCTACCATTCCTAGGACAGAGTCTTGCACATGAACATATTTTGATAGACAAGTTAAGGAATGAATTAGTATAGAATTTGGAAACTAAAACATCTCACTGGATAACTAGCTGACTATTCTACTCCCACTCTTTGTCTCTTTTTAACTTAGTTATACTTGGCAGCTAGAAACAAATTAGCATTCACCATTAATATGTGCCTTTTAATATCTGTGAATTAGTCCCTCATGTAAGAAGTGAGACATGGTACTTGGCTCTCTTATTCAAACTCAGAGGACCTGTAACATGAGCTGGAAATATGAGGCAATTAACCATGCAATTCAGACAAAATCGCCTGGAAATGTTCTTTGTAGTTATGTACACAGCTCAGTAATGGAAGATTTGAAAAAAGCATTCATGACAGATATAGTATCATTTATTAGTGGAACCGTGGAATAAGCTGAGAACATTTCTAATCTGTTAAAGTAAGTATTTAACAGGAAAGCAGGCCCAATAACACAATTCCTCATGTTGCCACCACTTGAGACAGAATCTGGGACTGAGAAGAGGGGACAATGGTATGTGCATGCATGGTTTTGCTTTGTATTTTCTGTTATGAATAGGGTTCTGGGGTGGTAAGTAGCAGAGACCAAGTTGCAAAATCAGATCAAATTAGGGAAAAATAAAGAATTTATTGGCAGCTATGATATAATGCTCAGGATTGAAGGAAAAGCTAAAATTGAGGCTTTAGAAAACACTAGAACAAGGGAGGCTCTAGATTCCTGGGAAGCAAAAAGTTAAACACTTAGAAATTTTCATTTGGAAGTCCCAATGGGACCTGCCATTCTACTTTCCACACCACCCTCCCCTACACACACATTTTGGAGGGTGTGACTGTCAGGATGAACCAGCTACAATTGCTTTCTCTCTGTCACTTTCCCTCTGTTGTGTGCCTTAAATGGTGCCCATTTTATACAGATTTGCATTAGATTTGGGTGGATCTTCTCAGTCTTTATTCACTCATTTTACAAGTATTTCTTTAAAACTACAAATATTGTGACAGGTATTATGGAAAAAGTAAATTCATTATATAGTGTATCCCCTAAGAGAAATACAGGGAGATAAGTGTTTAAATACCTATAAAATGGGATAAAATGCTATGCACCCATCGGGATCTTTTCAGAACAAGAGTCAGAAACCAGTCTAACCATCTTCACAAAGGAGGAGAAAGTTGGTCCAATAAAAGAAAGTCCCTGGACAGGGCCGGCCATGGGGCCAGGACTCTGCCCCTCTCCACTTTTCCACCTGCTCTCTCCACACTGGCTCTGTTCTCCAGGTGGGTTTCTGGAGCAGACCCTATGGTGCCCTGCACACTGGCCTCCTGCAGGTAGCATTTCTGGGTACACAGCAATAATGCCCGGTTGCAGTTCTTGTGAGTCTCAGCCTGGAGGCCTTCGCTGGCCACAGGAACAGGTTCAGGCTGTAACAGGAAGGCCAAAGTATCAAGGAATCAACTGCCCTGGAGCAGCCCTCAGCCAATAAAGGACAGAGTTTCAAAATGAATTGTTCAAAAGTGAATTACTGTTTTTGGGGTGGACAACTCTGGGGCATGGCCTATTCCTCTTTCCAGATGTCTCTAACAGGACTGAGTGTGGTTGCCACAGTGGCCTGCTCTCCTTTCCTGTCTCACTTCCCTACCCATGTCTTCTGGAATAAACCTCCTGCACACAACTACTTGCCTCAGAGCCTTCCCCTTGGGGAGCCCAGCCTACAACACCTAGGTGTGTGGGGTCATGATGAATGGAAAAAGATGCACCCTGGCAAGATATGACCCAGTGGAGAGAAAAATTTCCTAACTCTCATTGTTTAGAGTTGGCCACATTTCCATCTCTGGGGTGAAGTATAACCAATGGCTGGCTCTGGCCTACTCACCAAAGAACTGAGAAATGGGAGCTAATTTCGTTAAATCCTCAGGGTCTGGAGGAGGTAGAGGGATGCATTTTTTATGAATAATCAGAATGCTGTTGTCAGGTCAATGCTGAAAGCATCATAAGTAGGTCAAATCCCTGGGTATCTACTGCATGTGAATCTCCAAACAGGGACAAACACAGTTCAGGGGAACATGACATAACTTCTAACTCATTGGGGAGGGTTGCAGGAGATTATATCTGAAAGAACCTAAAATATCACCTTCTGAGTTTCCCAAACTGCCCCCCAACCTTGCTTTATAAATCACAAAATAGATTGATGATTTTCTTACTAATAACCCTGTAGTTTACGTTTTGAAATCCATGCCATCCAAACAAAATAACATATCTTCAATAGTAATTAGTTCATTTTCACATTTTAAAAGTTAATAAATGACATTGAGTTCACTGTGTTCTTAAAAAAAGGAAACAAATAATTTCCTAGTGGTTCTTGGAAATACTAAAAAAGAGCTTCCACACAAATACCATATCATCTCATTTACATGTGAAATCTCAAAAAATAATTAAAAAGGAAGAAATGAAAGTCATAGATACAGAGAGCAGATTAACAGTTGCCAGAGGTGGGGAATGGTGGGGGGTAGAAACTAGGTGAAATAGGTGAATTGAGTCAAAGGGTATAACTTTCAGTTATAAAATAAATAAGTCATGGGGATGTAAGGTACAACATGGTGACTAAGGTTAATAATAACACTCTATTGCATATTTGAAAGTTGCTGAGAGAGTAGATCCTAAAAGCTCTCACCACAAAAAACATTATTGTAGCTATGAGTGGTGATGGATGGTAACTAGATTTACTGTGGTGATCATTTTGCAATGTGTATAAATATTGAATCATTATGTTGTACATTTGAAACAAATATAATGTTACCTGTTAATTAAAGCTCTTTTTTTAAAAAAGAGCTTCTAGTCCCTTCTGTCCCTTTTAGTCCCTATGGGCTGGGAGACCTACTCAGTTGGATCTGAGGTTCTGCATACATGAAACTCCAAAATGAGATTGGCTAGCAAATTGGACCATTTCATTTATATTAATAGTCTTCATGGCTTGGTGAACTATCCTTTAGGTCTTATTTTGCAAAGAAATTCTCTGTGCTTCCTTATTACAGCATTTATGTGCTGAAAAAATGTGTTTGAGAGATTATGTAGTTCAACTCCTAGCTAAAAAAAAAGTTTGACGTGAAGTGGTAAATTCAGGTTCTCACATTCACTCATGAGCCCAGAATCTTGAGCACCTTTTAGGTGTGAAGCTGTGCTCCATGATCTTGAGGAAACAGGGTGAATAAAACAGAGAAGCTCTCCGCCAAGTGGGGAGGCAGATGAAAAATAACAATAAAAAACTTCATGGTATTTTTGGTCCAACATGTAAAGAGCTCCGAAGTTGTCACTCTATCCTTATAATAAGAGTAAAAAAATGAAAGTAAGCAATTCTTCTAAGATCTAGTAGAGACTTGGGATCACAGGGCAAACTTCTGCCCTGAAAACTGGAGAGATGACAGTAAATACAGTCTCTGCTTCCTGAATACCAAGAGTCCAGGACTGGAGCCAGTATGGGAAGGAACACTTCACACTACAATGACAGATTCCTGGATACTCACTGCAGAGGCAGGAGAGAAATTTAGAGGGGAGCTCACACTTTTGTGAGTTTTACCTGTAGGAACCCACTAGGTTCTCACAGTAAACACTGAAAAAAAGTCCCCTGGTGCTTTTTTCAGGGAAGGGGACAAGGAACTAATTAAAAAAATCTCACAGTACTAAGTGCTATGGATGAAATAGAGTAAATGCTGAATGGTAAGTGAATGAGGAACCCAATCAAGGGATTGACAAGCACAAAGGCCTTGGAGGGAGACAGAGCTCAGCCTGTCCTGGGAACTGAAGGAGTCCCTGTGGGTGAAACAAGGTGAGGGAGAGAAAATGGAATTGATGTGGTTGCAAAGGAAGCAAAGTCAGGTCACTCAGGGCCATGGTTCCTCATTCTTCCTCTAATAATCTGCATCCTTTATACCCAAGCTTGATAGAAGATGAGCTGGGACATGAGTCCAGGCCTCCCTGCTTTCAATCTAGTGCTTGCTTCCTATTGCCCAAACACATGAATAAGTAATTCTAGAACATACAGGCTGGAAAAATATATGGTCTCAACCATCATCAGTGAAGATGATGCTGCATGGAATGTCAGATTTTCCTGCCTATGTTCTCCTCTACAACTTTTATGATGCCATGAATTATATTTAAGTGTTTTGTCCACCTTGAATTTATTTTTGTGTATGTGTAAATTGGTGATTGAGTTTCATTTTTTTGCATGTAGCTGTCCAGATCTCCCAACACCATTTGTTGAAGAGGCTATTTTTACTCCATTTTATGCTTCTTCCCCTTTTGTCAAATATTAATTGATCATAGAGATTTGAGTTTATTTCTGGGGTCTCTGTTCTGTTCCATTGGTTTATGTGTCTGTTCTTAGGCCATTACCAGGCTGTTTTGATTACAGTGGCCTTGTAATACAGTTTGATATCAGGTATTGTGATCCCTTCTACTTGGTTCTTCTTTCTCACACTTGCCATGGCTATTCAGGGTTGTTTATGGTTCCATACAAATTTCTGAAATGTTTGTTTTATATCTGTGAAATATGTCATGGGTACTTTAATAAGAATTGTGTTGAATCTATGAATTGCTTTGAGTAATATGAACATTTTGATGATGTTAATCCTTTACTTCATGAACATGGTACATGCTTCCATTTGTGTCTACCTTAATTTCTTTCTTCAGTGTTCTGTAGTTTTCTGAGTACAAGTCTTTTACCCCCTTGGTTAGGTTTACTCCTAGATACTTTATTTTCCTTGTTGCTATATTAAATGAAATTTTTTTCTGATTTCTATTTCTGATATTTTATTGTTTGTGTACAAAAATGCCTTTGATTTCTGAATGTTGACTTTGTATCCCACTGTTTTGACAAATTCACTTATTAGGTTGAGTAGTTTTTGGTGGAGTCAATAGGATTTTCTGTTAAAACTATCATGTCATGTACAAACAATGACAGTTTTGCTTCTTCCTTTCTAGTTTGGATGCCTTTCATTTATATTTTTTGTCTGATTGTTGTGCGTAGAACTTCCGATACTATGTTGAATAGGAGTGGTGAAACCTGGCATCCTTGAATTTAGGAACATGTCTTGTTCCTGAATTTAGTGGGAAAGCTCTAAGTTTTAGCCCATTGAGTATGATGTTGGCTGTGGGTCTCTCATATATGGCCTTTATTATGTTGAGGAATGCTCCCAGTATTCCCACTTTGCTGAGTGTTTTTATCATAAATGGGTGCTGTATCTTATCAAATGTTTTTCTGCACCTATTGCTATTGACCATGTGATTTTTGTCTTTCCTCTTTATGTGATGTATTATGTTTATTGATATGTGAATATTGTACCATCCCTACATCCCTGGGATGCATCCCACTTGATCATGGCAAATGATCTTTTTAACATACTGCTAAATGCAGTTTGCTGATATTTTTTGAGGATTTTAGTGCCTGTGTTCATCAGCAATATTGGCCTGAAGTTTTCTTTTTTTTGTTGTGTCTTTATGTGGTTTAGGAATTAGGATGATGCTGGCTTCATAAAAAGAGTTTAACAATCTTCCATCTTCTGGAATATTTTGGAATACTCTGTGAAGGATAGGGGTTAGCTCCATTTCACCTAGGTTTTCAAATTTCTTGACGTATAGTTCTTTGCTACTTATTTGGCCTTCTGTTTTAATTGAGAGCCTTGCTGGATAAAGTAGTCTTGATTGCAGACCTCTGGATTCAGTAGAGCAGTCTCCTTGATCTCCTCAGCTTGCTGGTCTTGGGCTATCCTTTTTCTTGGCTCTGTGTATGTCTTAGAGTTTTGATTGTTGCTGGGTCTTTCTTTGGTGGGTCCTTCCCTCCAGATGGTTTACTGATGGTCACTCCATCCATCACATTTTGTATTCTGTTGTGCCAGTGTGGACAGGTTGTATTGAAGCTGATTTTTCTGTGCGTACGAGGTTTTGAGGCTTCTCTCTTGCTCTTGGTCAGTTGTTTCTTCTGGGTAATTTCTCCAGCATTTAGTTGTATTTCTGGATCGGTCTTGCACTGAGGTTAGTGTGGCTTCCACTCCCTCCTCCACCGTCTTCCATTGTTATCTGTTGGTGGTTCCTTTGTTGGTGGGTTTCCTCTTCCAGCAGATATACTAGTATTCACAGCTCCCACCTACCCTGGCTCCTGTGCTTCCTATGCCTGCAGGAAAGCACCTGCATTCCTAGGAGCTTCTGTAATTTTCTTGTTTAATGCTATTCTCTTTGTCTGGAACTAAGTTTCTCAATATTTAAGACTGGACATTTCTATGTTGTGGGTCTGATCTGTTTAGCGGCATCTCTAACTTTTACATGCTTGAGGCCAGTAACTCTTCCTCATCTCCAGTTGTGTGACAACCAAAAAAAAAATCTCTCCATACAATGCCAAATGTTCCCTGGGGAGCAGAATTGCCTCTGGTTGAGAAGCATTATTGTAGAACATGCATTGCTCATGTCTTTCTGGACATGGCTCTTTCTTATCATTTAGTTTTCACCTCTGATGTCCATGTACGATTACCCATTCAATTGCTCATTTATTTCTTCACTTGATTTTCTGCCTCTTCCTCTTGCCACCACAATAGAGCCTGGCATGTGACAGGCAGCATATGAGAGTGAAGGCTGGAAAACACCCTGCCAACTGTGTGAACTGTAAAACACTACTATTATAAAATAATAAAACATGGAAAAGTCGTTGACAGCAGATCACAGAGAGTGTAGCAGCTGGGATCCTTCTCATGCTATAATTGCTCCATCTGCAGCTGTTTTCTTCTGAGTTTTGGACAGAACTCTCCTCAGAATGAGTGTTCTGGTGCCTGAACTGAGTTTTATTAACTAAGACAGAAAGAACTCTCATTGATGTTAGGATATTTTTTAAATGGATTTAAGTAGCAAAATAATTCTTTCTTTTTGAAGCAAAATCACTTCACAGGGGATGTGATTTAATTTATTGTCCTGAGACAGCTGTGTCCTCACTGATATCTCTGGCTCTATTTTGCATATGTTACCTTCAAATAGTCACAACTTAACAGATGCGGGGAAGACATGTTGAAGGAGCTGAATAGAGTTGCAAACTTATTTCTTAATAACTAATTATGCATGGAATTTATCATCACACCCCTTTCCTTAACAACTGTTGACAATGCCAGTTTTCCCACAGGCATCAGCCCATCGCAGTTAAGATTTTTTTCTCAAATTAAGACATCACCTAAATATACAGTCAGCAACAAAGGGTTTGCTGGGGCTTTTGATAGTTCAATGGGGGATGGGGAGAGGAGGTAGGACGAGCCCCCAGTGCCAAATCAAACTTTTATCTGCAAGCTGGTGAAATAAGACCTGACCCATGTTGTTCTGGGTGATGGCAGTGAATGGAATTCCGGGCTCAGTCGAGAGAGTGGAGACAGAGATGGATGGTTGGCCAGGTCTTTTTGAATACCAGCCACAACAGATCTGTTTAGATTCAATCTAGTAAGACTTGGTACCTGGTAAAATCTCAGAGTGTTACAATGCCCTCTGGAACTTTTTCCAAAAGTCATATTTAAATTCCTCATGTACTAATTTAAGCTCATTTCATCATGATCTTTCTTTTCTGGAAACTATAGAAAGTTGCTCCCCACTTTGGGGATGATACAAATCCCATTGACACCAAAAAGCCACATATGGCCCTCCCTGACCCTTCCTTTTCAGGGTATCTTGCAGTTTTTGCCTAGATCCTCCTCTATAGGAACCACCCTTGCTGTCAGTCTGTACAAGACTGACATAGTTGTCAGACTTCCCCATAGTTGTTCCAGCAAGGATGAGCAGGCATAGAGGAAAGACCACATGAGGACATGGAAAGGTGCTCATCTGCAAGTTAAGGAGAGAGGCCTCAGGAGAAAGAAACCTGCTGACTCCTTGATTTCAGACTCTAGATTCCAGACTGGGAGGCAGTAAATTTGTTATTTAAGCCACCCAATTAGTGGTACTTTGTTATGGCAGCCTGAGCAGACTAATAAAGGATCACATCGGTGAAATTCTCCCTCCTCCTGAAAGTAACTCTTTTGCTTATTTGCAAACAAAAAGTCCCAAGTAATAAAGAGACTTTTTCCTTCAGTCTGATTAGGTCTCCCTTGTTTTTTCCCTAGATCCCTTTCTCTAACTTTTAACTATATTTTATTATAAGCTTCACATGTGAAAGCTCGTAAATGAAGATAAATGAGTCAAAATCTTGAGTGAAAATAGAGAGGAAAGTCGCAAATGGAGGCATTTATTCATCCATTTCTCTGAATGCTTGGAACATCAAATATTATGACTGGACAAATACTAATATCCAAATCTTTGAAAATGTGAATACCCATCTGAAAGAGCTCCAGGTGGCATCTACACCCTGCCATCTCAATGGGGACAATATCACAGCCAAGAATGGGAAAAATATGCAGTGTTTGGGTATGAAAAAAAACTTTTCTCTTTCCATGCATAAACCACAGATATAAATATGGCACACAAGAAGCTACACACTTGTGGTTTTAAATTTCAGTATCTGATCAGGAAACCATGTCTGAGAAAGCAATTTGGAGGGAGTGATAAAACATGGTGGTGTGGTGTGGACATTCCTTCCCGGAGCTGTTGCACTGTGATGGCTCCTACTGTCAGGGCCTTTGTACAGTGGTACTAATGTGGACAATTTTAGGGATTCCCAAATAGAGAAGAAATCTTTCTATTCATGTGTAACTCAAATATAGATGAAACCATTTATTCTTGATGACTGAAGGGTAAGGTTTAAAAAACAGGACTTGGTGAGGGAACAGCAGACACTTCTGGGTACTGGCCTGACTATTCCCTGTGTACTTTTTCTTGCTAGCAAAGTTACCTTCCAAAACGGAGACTGAAAACTGGATACTTGTAGTCCCAGCCTCCTTTACACCTACAGTATGAGATGTGACCCAGTCCTAGGGATTGAGGGCTAATAAAAGTATCTCTCCTTAGTGGGTTGCTGTCATGTCCCATGTATTACCTAGAACTGCAGCAGCCATCTTGAAGCCATGAGGCCACGGGGCTTAAGAATTAGTCAACAAAGGACAGTAAAGAGGAAGGAACAAGAGTTAGGGTCACTGATGACATTGATCATAGGGGAGGAAAATGACAAAAGAGCAATGAATAAAATCAACCATATTTAATAGGGGAAATTTGTAAAGCTAAATTGGAGAAAAAGAGGTGATCAAGGACAATAGAAAAAAAATTAAGTAGAATGAGAAGTCCCAGGTTGAAGTCCTGGGTCTTAGTCCTGGTTTTAGAACTGGCCATCTGGATAACTTTGTACAAATTGCTTTACTTATCTAATTTGAAGGAGAAATGTTTTTCAGAGGGTTTGCTGATTGCACTGTCCAGTGAGCTAATCTGGAACTACATTTCCCAGAACCCCCTTCCCTGTGTGCTGCTAGGTTGCAGTTGGGGAAAAAAATGCAGGAAATTTGGAAGGCAGCTCTGAGACAGCACCCATTAATCTCTGAAGGTCATTACCCTTGATGCAGTAAAGAATGCACCAGGAGAAGAGCACTTCCAACTCTTTTCACTTTTTCTCCTACTGCTTCCAACTCTACTTCTTGATTGCCAGACAGACTTCCGAACAACCCCAGGCCATTCGCCAGCCTGAGACCATAGCCTCCTGTTGACTTCACCCCAGCTCTGCTTTGCTTCTTCCTGTAGCAGCAGGATGAGCCTGTCCCCCTGCAACTTGGGCACACTCCCATTCTCCTACCACAGTAGTTTGGAGGGCTGGTACTGCGCTGGTTGCTGACTTTACTCTGATCCTCCAGTGCCTACTTTTGAACCCTTAGTTCTCGTCTTCTCACGTGATTGTGTGAGATCTTCTTAAAATAAATCTTATTCTTTAATATCCACAGTGGTTCTGCTTTCATGATTAAACTCCAAGTGACAAGAAATTTAAATGACAAAATGAATTTAAAGCAACTAGTATAGCATGAGGCACATGACAGGAATTTAAAAAATTATTTTTTATTACTATTATTATTATTTTCACTGCTGTTAATGCAAAAGAGCTCAGAGAGCCTGCCTTCTAATTGCTTTACTATGCAGAGGACTAAATAAGTTGCCCAGCTATATAACTTGTCATACAGCTCAATTGTTACTAACTAGCACTAGACCTTGGTCTTCTCAGGGTTATAAGTCAATTGTTACCCAAACAGGACTAGAACTCAGGTGTTCTGATTTCTAGTCTTACCCTCTTTCACAGACTCTGGCTTTCTCCCCAAATGAGCCCTAGCATCTTGTTATCACCCTATAGTTAGGATGCCACTGGCTGCAAATAATATAGAATTCAAAACTTCAACTTGCCTAAACAATATGGAGGGTTTATTGGCTCATGTAACCAAAGACTTGAGAGAGAGGGCTGACTTCAGACATATTGTCATGATACCATAGGGATAACATTCATTTTGTCTGTGGTTCTCTTTATCTTTCCTTTATGCTATGCACCTATCAGGGCTCTTCTTACTGAAGCAGAAATGGCTACAGTGGTGCCAGGCCCTACACTTACCAACCACAGCTGTCCTGAGGAAGGCAGAAGGTGTTTGTAAGCCAAAGTTCTGAGATTCAATATAATTATACTGGTTTAGATCACATGTCCACCTTCACCCAATCTCTGTGGTGGTGGCAGAGCAAAATGCAATGTTGGGCTTAGTCTAGGTCATGTGCTACAAACCCAGAACTGGAAGGATGAGAGTTGGGGTAGGGAGAGTTAGCTTCCCTAGAACCACACAGACCCTAATTACAAACTGGGAGTGAGACTAGGAAACAGGACTTGAATGCTGAGTATTATTAAATTTTTTGCCTTAGTATCTTTCCCCAGTGATCCTTATTGGATATCTGGATATAGGTGGATGAGTACCATTTCCAAAAGGAATACATAGTCATAGTTGATGTGTTTAAAATAGTGGTCCCATGCTTAGATTAGTTTAATATAAAACATCATCAACCTGATATCCATGAGTCATATGGATGGTGAGACATTAGGGCTGCCTATCCTATTAAATAGTCCAAGAAACTGAGAAAAGAAATCTGTCAAGATATAATAATGTTATACTTCTTGACTGTACAGACCATGTAGTAAAGTATGAAATATTTCCTTTACTTGAAAATGGATTCTTTGTTTTTTAAAAAATATTTTAATTTGACATATACATAACATGTAACAAGATGCACAAATCTTAGAAATTCAGTCCAGTGAGTTCTAATAATGGTATACACTTGGGCAACTATTGCCCACAACAACATATAGAACATTTTCACTACACCAGAAAATTCCCTCATGTTTCTTCCAAGTCAGTCCCATCCTTCACTCCTACAATAACTATCACCATGAATTAATGTTACAGAACAGGGCCAAGGGTGGGTATGATATACTATTACTGAAAGGACCCCCACTAGATTTGCTATGTCCACTGTCAGAGGAAAGACGTCTCTTAATGCCAGAGATTTGTGAAAAGGAAAGGAAATGTTTATTTAAACACATACAGACTTAAAGTAGTGACCCAATGTCTTCATTAAAATATTAAAGACTTTTAGGATACCCACAGATGCACACAGTCCTTCCTTCTCCTTCTGCCCTAATCTGGGGTACTGTATCTCAGGAGAAGATGTAGAAGTCCTTGATTCAGGCTCCTGTTCAGCTGTGTTGTTGCCAGGATCTTCAGTTAATCCACAGTCATGTGGCACCTTCTCATGGCCTACTGGCAACAGTCCTTTCATCCCCTTTTCTTCCAGGCAAAGTCTCTCCTGCTCCCTAAGCCATATGGCCAAGGGGTGCACCCCAAAGCCACATGGTCCTCTCCCTGACAAAGCTTTGGGGGTCCCCACTTTGCCAAAGCCACGTGGTTCTTTCCTAACCAAAGCTGCAGGGGTCCCCACTCTTGCAAAACCATGTGGTTTTCTCTTCACATGGCTGCCCAGTCTGGGTTTAAATCTCTGCACCAGCCTTCCTCTATACCCCATTTTTGACTCCTCCTACAATCAGTTACACCTGCCAGCATTCCTGTATTATTGCAAGTCTACTGGGCTGCCACAGTGAGTCTGGGGAGGCATGGCCCCATGGGGCGGAGCTAATCATCTCCAAGTTCTCATGCAGGAGCTGTAACCCAGGGGAGCTGCCCCAATTACATCTTGGATAGAAGTCACTTCCATCCCCCTGGCTCAAAGCATGGCCACAGCTAATTAAAATATCTATGCAACCAGTTAAATGTTATGGATATGTTAAATGACCATGCCAGGGGTTAGCTGCAAAGCTGTTGCTGGGCAAAACAGCTCTGCATATCCCTGCTCTATGTGTCCCATCACCCATCTCACACCAGTGGGCAGGGGAAGGAAATCCTATATATCTTTCTAATATTTCCTGGACACCTTGAGTTCTGGACCCCACTCCAAATCGCTATTTGGGGCTCCCCTCTTGGTTACATCCTGTATCATTAGGTTTTGCCTCTTCTTGGATTCTACATAAATGACATATGCTAGTATGTGTCTGTCTACCTTCTTTACCTATGCTTTTGAGATTCATTTGCATTGGTGTGTGTAATAGTAGTGTGTTCATTTTTATCACAGAATAGTATTTCATTGTATAACTATACCACAATATTGTTTACTCATTCTCTTGCAGTGAAAAGTTATTTCCAATTTGGGGCTATTATGTAAATAATGACATAAACATTCTTATATTATTCTTTTTGCACAATACTTTCATTGCTCTTGAGTAAATACTGAATTCCTGTGTCATAGGGTGGATGGATGTTTAATCTTTCAGAATCTGCCAAACAGTCCTCTCAAGTATATATATCATTGTACAATCCCACTAGTAGAATGTGGATTCTTAAAACTTGATCCCTATTTCTGACACGGACTTGGAAACAAACATCTTTGGATCCCAAAGGTCCATTTCTTTCTTGAAGAAAATGGGAGTGTTGCATATGGGAACCCAGAGGTGGAAGCTTGTGGACAACAGAAGTGTGTGGTCCTAGATCTATTGACCCTCAGACCCATTCTTGCCACTTCTGCTCTGCTCCGTATCACTAGTGACTTTCTGACTCAAGGCTCCTGGTTTGGTATGGCCAAGAGGTGGCAATCATTGTGAGTGTAGAAGGTAGGAGGAAGTGAAAAGGCAGTTTCCTCCAAACTGTGTCTCTAGTGGCCTCTCTTACATCAACTAACCATGTGTCATTTTTGGATTCAGCATCTACTTCACAGACCTGCCACAGCTCCAGCCTCCATCCATGACTCCACCTTGAACCAGGTAATACCACCTGCCCCCCTAGCTTAGTAGTATTGTGTTTTCCTGCTGTTGCCAATCCTGTGTTGCCTCACATTTCCCTGTAACTTGGTTCTTAGACTCTGTCTTCATGTGCATCACCATTCCTTGTATTAAATTCCCTTTGTTCAAATACTTAGAATGGGTTCTGTTTTCCTGTTTCGACCTTGACAAATACATATAGCAGCAAGCATTAACAAAAATGATTTTGAGGCCAAATCACATTTAAGTCCTGCCCGGAAGATTTATTGTCAAATTCTAAAACTGCAGAAATAGGGCAACATTATTCAGAAACCATCTAGTACTACTAGTATAACAATATATAATGTAGAGCCCAAATTCCTGCTATGATGAAATTTGTATCTGATAACCAGTCAGAACCAAGTCACTTGACCTCAGGATGAACATGAGATTTGCTGTTAGTGAATCTGTGGACCTTGCTTTAGTATTGATGGGATCCATAGTTATGTTGGTAGAAGAAGAAAAGAAAGAGGCTGGGAGAAAAATGGGTATTCTAAGCAGCCATATAATTGAATGGATTGTTCCAATTTCTAGGTTGTCAGGCCACATACTTGGCTTTCAAGGGAGGCAGTCATTCTTGCTGCTCTTTTGCTTCTTTCTTCAGAACTTAAAACTGTGCCTGCTACATAGGTCATACTCAGTAAATATTTGTAGAATTACAGTTGTTCATTTATTCATTTGTTGAATACTTACTAACTACTTAAATAATTTAAAAGTCTTGATTGCAATTAATAAAAAATCAAATCAAATTGGCTTAAGCAAAAAAAAAAAAAGGAGGGATTAGAGTAACTCACATGATTGAAAAGTCCAAGGACAGAGCAGCTTCAGGCATGGCTAGATCCAGGTGCTCAAATGATACATTGTTGTCTCTCCATGTCTCCCATGTCTCTCCGTTTATAAGCTGTGCTTTTCACTGTGTTGGCATCATTACAGATAAACTCTTACAAGGGAGGGTAGTGAGAATACCCCCCAAAGTGTCTAGTTGCTATCTTATCAGAAGAATAACCTATGTGACAGGCACTGTGGGTCAGGAGTATAACAGCAGGAAAACACCACAACCTTTCTGTTAATTTAAGAATATCTAAATCTGTAGAAAAATTTATGAGTTTATTTAAGCCAAACAGAGGACAGGCTTGGAAGCAAGATCCCAATAACTGAGAAAAATGCTTCCTGGAATGACAGTTGCAGTTTCTTTTATGTAGGGACCATAAGGGAGATTACATGAACATGGAAAAAATCGAGGCAGGGATTGTATTACAGGATAGTTAACAAGATTATGTGCTTGCTCTCTTGAGCGTGGTTTAGTCCTGTAGATTTCGCCCCAGCTCTGCTTCACTTTCCCCTGTAAGCAGCAGGATGTGCCTGCAACTCAGGCGCACTCCCAATTCTCCTACCCCAGTGCTTCAGAGGGCTGGTAGCATGCTGGTTGCTGACTTTACTCTGATCCTTCAGTGCCTACTTTTGAACCCTTAGCTTCTAAGGGGTATTAAAAAAGAAGCATTTTAAAGGTGTATTAACCTAGATGCACAAAAAATATGCACAAGGCTTGCTTAAGGCAAAAATAAACTTTTACTAAAGCAGTTATATGCCTGGGGCATGGCTACCCACCATGATCTGCCCATTTAGAGATTTACGATCAGATCACTCTGTGAGGTTACTTTCATCCACATCCCTGTCTTTACTTTCTACGAGGGAAGCCTGGAGGGAAGTAGACTTTTAGAATCAAGGCTGTTAATCTTATGGTGGAAGTACAGGTTGCAGCAGAACAGTATCCTTAAAATGGGATTTCATTGGCAACCGTTCAAATACCAATTATTGTCAGGTTTGACCAGTCTAGAAGCTAGTAAACTGGTTTTGTGTCCACAGTGAACACTCAGAGATTCAGAGAACCCTTCCAGAATGCTTTGTTGGATCTATAGTCTATAACAGATGGCAGCTTGAGATGCCAGAAGTCTCTGGGAGAATGGACTGTAAACAACTTGGTTCTATTATGGGGGTCAGCGGTGGGGAGGGAGATGAAATGGGATTTGCTGTGCCAAAATACACTTTGGGTGACTGTCCAACTTTCAATCCAGTTGGAAGATAAGAAATTTGGTTTTTGTAATTAAAATTTTTATTTTTAGATCATTAGCTTCGCATAAAATTGTAAGAAGTAATACAGAGAGATCCCTTGTACACTTTTAATGTGCAATGGTAGCATTTTGCAAAACTCTGTTAAATGGTCACAACCAGGGTCTTGATACTGATAGTCCACAGACTTTATTCTGATCAGCCCAGTGTTACTTGTATGTATTTGTATGTATGTCTGTGATTTAGTTCTATATAGTTTATCACATATGAAAGTTAGCACATCCATGACCACAGTAGAGATAAAGAATAATTCCATCCCCAGAAGATTCCTTTTAGTTGCTTTTTTATAACCCCATCTACATCCCTCCCAATTAATTCATTCTTTCTCTTCCCTAGCTTGTGAAAACCACTAATCTGCTCTCTATTTCTATAATTTGGTCAGTTCAAACCTATTATTCCACCTTTTGGATTGGTTCTTTTTCACTCAGCATAATTCTCTGGGGATTATTGTTGCTTATATCTATATTTTGTCTCTCTTTATTACTGAGTAGTATTCAATGGTATCTACATACCACAGTTCATTTAATTCTTTACTCATTGGAGGACATCAGTGTGGTTTCCAGTTTCTGGCTACAAAGAACAAGGCTGCTATTGACCTTTATGTATGGGTTTTTGCATGAGTCTGTTTCACTTCCTAAAATAGACACCCTGAAACTTGTGTTAACTGCTCATTCACATCTGTACCTTCATTGGTGTCACCTCCTCTTACAGGTTCAGCCTGTTCCTGGTATTCATAAAGTACTTTCAACCATTCAGAGCAAATTGACACTGTCCACAAGAATATCTTTACAATATTCTTGTTGAAAGTGTATTTCTTTTTTCCAACTATTTTTTTCTATTGTTCCACAACATCCTTTTTGCTTTCTTTACTTGGCTCAGGTTTTATTTCTTCTTTTGAACACATCTTAGCACCTTATGGGAATCTCGTCACTGTCTTCTGTGGTTTGCACAGTGCCCCACACTGAGTTCCAGGTGGCAGCTCCCTGATGCCTTTAGGCATGCACTTAATACCTGCTCAATGAGCACCTACTTTGTACCAAGAATGAGAGAGACAGTGGTGAATTGAAGAGACACAGTCCTCCTTTTATGGAGCTTATACTCAGTGAGGTAAACAAGGCCAGGGTGGCGGGCGGGGGGGACAGCAAACAAATAACAAGGGATATGGATTGGAATGAAGACTGACAGAAACCACATGGAAATGCATTAGTGAGTCACAGTAGGGAGGTATGCTGTGCTACTTTAAGTGATCTGGGAAATTGATATCTCCTGTAAGATAGCTTTAGCTTGAGACTTGATGGACCATGTCTCTTTTAGTACTTGCAACAGATATCCCTAATTTTCAGCATATACCTTCAGAATCCTTCTCAAGACTGTTATCCCTGCAGCTACATGAGATGAGGCTTTTTTTTTTTTTTAGCTTCTAGTAGTTCCTCAGTAAAAACTGGGAAGAAAGAACAAACCATCCTGTAGAAAGAAAGTGCAAATATTAAGGAACTCATTGGATAAATAAAGAAATAAATCCAAGGAAAACCTTGAACTTGCCTGAGGGCTCATACATAATCAGCTAGGACAGAATAAGGATCAGAATGCAGGTGCTACCTGCATCAGAGCAACTGCAGCATTCTCAAATCTAAGTTGCAACAAAGTTGCATGGCCTACTCGATGGAATGTAGATTCCAGGGTCTTGGCCCATGGATTCTGTTTTGGTAGATTTGGGGTGAGATTTAGGAGACCCTTTTTGCAACACGTATCTCTGGTGATTCTGATGCAGGTGATCTGTGGACCAGACTCTCAGAGTCACTGGTCTGACTGTGGGCCATCAAGTCTGCCATGTTTCCATAGCCAACCCAATGGCCTCTTTTCATGGCCACATCCACTTTGCTCAGCATCACTGGAAACTCTAGACAGGGAGGTGAAATGCTGGCCTAACCTTGCATGGTCTGGCTCCTGCCTCCTTCTCCAGCTTCATCATATACCACGCCGACCTCATTCTAGTTCCTCTAGGTTCCTGGCCTCTTTTCAGTCTCTGTATTGCAACTAGCCCCCAACAGCACCTGCTGTTCTCTGATTCTGGGATACCATTCCTTTTTGCTCTTCACTCAGTGAGCCCTTACCCTCTGTCTAATCCTAGAGACTGTCACTTCTTTAGATGAGACTTTCTTTCCTTCCCTGGAAGAAGTTCCAATAGGCCGTAAACTTAATTTTGTCCAATTTAGTGAATGTTACCTCTTTCTTAAGACACTTGGGATGCCATCTTTCAGAAAACTATCATAATAAATATTAAACCACACATAAGAGTCCTGATAACTCTCATGTTCACAGTCCCACCTCACTGCTTCTCATTGCATTAAGAACTCCCCCTTGGTAGCACTCATCTCAGTTGTTAATGACAAACTGCCTCATTGATTACCATCTCCTTATGCTACCAGGGTGAAATAATCTATCTGGCTGTGATCAGGTGTGCATCCTCAGGACCTAGGATTATTCTTGGCTTATAACATCCATTTAGTTAATGTTTGAGAAGCTCGTAAGTCCTCCTACAAGAGCTCTTCTCTGTCTTTCCTGACCTACTCGGTGTCCCCCCCACCAGCCAAGATCGTGGACTTCCCTGTTAGTGATAAACATGGATCACAAAGTACTACCATTGCCTGGTTTCCTGTCTCTAGTTCAAACTTACTTGTTCCCTAACACACCAGGACATTCTAAGCTCCTTCAGAGCAGGGGCCATGCTTATTTTGCTTATGTTTTGTCTGTCTGTGACTTTCTTGGTGTCTGGCAGTGGTGGAGTTGAGTGGTGAGCACTTGACGGGGGAGGTGCCCATCTGCCCTGAGAAGGAGGCAGAGACAAAGGCTCCGCTCTGAGCATCTGTTGGGAGCTCCTCACAGAAGAAGGCCAGCTCTTGGCTCCTGTGTACCAGCAGTTACTACAATTTGAGCCACTTCTCACTCAAATCCCATTGGCTGATAGGAGAATGAATTTAGGGCTCTGTCTTTTGAAGACTGTCTTTATTCAGTTCCTGCCAATTTTCTATGACTTATTCCCTTAACAATCCTGACACCCAGAAGCCGGAGGTGTCAGGTGACCCAGGATGGGTTGAACTTTTGGTCCTGGACAACCCTTGAACCACTTGCCCAGCCTTCCCAGTCATATCTCTGAAGAATAATAAGACCCACAAATCTTAAGTCATTTCCCCAGGTAACAAAGTTCAGAGGGTAGGGCCTCACACGAAAGCAGATCTGACTCCAGAGGTGGAACTCATTTTATGACATAGACTCTTCACCCCCAGGTACTGCCTACCAAATAGTAAATAAGAAATAAATCATAAGTGTTTTGTTAGCCAAGTACATAGACCAGCCCACAAATCTTTGGTTTGGAAAAGTATCTTCCTATAACACTGGAAGCTGTTACCATGGAAATAAAATAGCTTCTTAGCCCAAATTTACCAAAACATAGGAGAGGCTCAGCTGCATTTCTGAGGCATTTCATTAAATAAAGAGAAAAGTAGAGTAATCTTTAAGAGAATTTAGCAGAATGATCATGACTTTCCGGGCTCTGATTTTCTTTCATGTTGTTTATCTGGCCTAGTATCTCAGCCCGGAGCAGCCATGATGGGTGGGAAAGGAATAAAGACAAGATTCGGGTGAAAGATTCGGTTGCCTGCCTGGTCTGTTCTCTCAGTCCTGGTCACCCTGGATACTTCTGGCCCATGATTTCTGAGGAAGACTACTTCCTAGACCAATCCACTGGAGGGAAGCAACTTCTCTGTCTCCTGTTGAGCAGCTGCTGAGACAGGCAGGGACTGCAGAGAGCTCAGACAGAAGCACAGCTGAGATGCCAAACAGAAGCCAGAGGCAGGTAGAGTTCAATCCAGCCTGTCTTTGCCTGCCTCTTGCTCCCGGAGGGTCCCTGGTGCCAAATCCCCAACACGCAGGCTGCCAGGGGAGTCCTACAGCAAGAACTCTTCCTCTTCCTGTGGCCAAGGCTGTGGGCCCCAGTAGCCCAAGGTGTCCCAGGGCCAGACACACAGCAGAGACCCTGCCCATGTATAGTTTGCCATTCCTACACCTGGCTGGCAAGAGCCATCAGCATCTGAACCACAGGTGGGTGAAAAATACCAGTGTTTTGACAGGTGATGAGGGACTCTACCATCTGGAAACTGACAACAGCCAATGGAAGCTTGGACTGTTCATTCCCTAACACAGTTGACAGCAGTGCCTATATTTCTGGGGTAGGGGGTTCCTTTCATTGTCTATGGTTTCATATTAAAGGAAGAAATGTAAGAGAGTATTCCTGTGAGCATCAGTCATCATTATTAAAGGCTTTGGCACCTTGGGGACAACATTATATCCTCCTCAGGTATCCTTCCTTGTCTCTGGTTACTGACACCAGGAAATACAAAGCACCTGTTAAAGTCATAATGTCAGCAGCTCCTGTGGTCAGAGACACAAGGAGTGAAAAGACCATCTATTCATCCCTGAATTCGTGTTTCACAGGAGAATTTTACCAGCTACTCAGGAGCATTCTTTCTGAATGACTTCTGTCAGTCAGCTGAGGGACTGCAGTGGCTTCATACAACAGCAGGTAGACTTCTCATTCTTTTCTGGGTCCAATCTCAGGGTCGGGCAGCTTGTAAAAGCCTGGTGTTCCACCTGGTGTACCACCGTTCCTAGGGCTGTGATATACTTGTCTGGATCCTTGCAGCTGGCTGGGAGTTCACAGAAGACTGTGAGAGACCTGAAGGGGATGGTTTCTAGGGGCCCATTCTCCTGCTCTCATCTAGCACAGGCCCTGCCTCAGAAATAAAGAGGGTGAAAATGTCTTATAATAAGTGCCAACACAGGAGTCCTCAGCTATCGGGGACAGAAGGCTCTGTCACAAACACAAGTCTACAGCTGAGAATAACTGGTGCTCAGTGCCCTGCATTCACTGCAGAGACTCTGAATGTGAGAGTGAGTGGTGGGATCCTACCTGTTGTGCTGTCCAGAATCACCCAAGGTGTATGTCAAGGGCTTCCCAAGTCCTGCAGTGTGCTTTTCAAAAACTGGTTTCTTGAACAGATATGTTTGAAAAACAATGAAGAAGTCATGTTCATCCTGGGCATCACATCATATAGTAGCATATGAAAGGCTGTGATAAGTCTTGCATTAAAAAATCTTTATTTAAAGAAATTTCAACATATACTTGACTAGAGGCCCTCCATTTTGGGGGATGAAAAGCTAGTAGTATTTCTGGAGTCAGTGTTCTAAGAGTACCTTGAGTAAACAGACTAGTCCAATCCTGGGTGTTTTGTTTTGTTTTGGCACATAAGTGCACTGAGGCTCAGAATGAGGACGTGACTTACCCACGATCAGACATCTTGTGAGGAAGTCACAGGCCTGCACCAGATCCTAAGTAGTATGTTCATTTCCCTAGACCTCTCAAATGGGGCCATGATACTCAGGAACATGAGATCAGCAAGTATATACTAAGCTATAGCATAAACACATCACATCTGCAGGGAAGGGGTCTTCAATTTTGCTCATTCATTTAGCAAATAAATGAATAAACTGTGCCTTAGTTCTCTCACCTGTAAAATGGGGACAACAAGAATATCGTGCACTTAAAATACTAGGCCCAGAGCAAGGCACCAGAGCTACAACTAAACAAACATGGGTCCTTTCCTCATGGAAAGTACACAGCACAGAAGTGAAAAACGAATAACTAAAATCGTGTGTGTTGTCTGACTGCTAAGCTAATATTACTCAAGAAGTTAGAATAGTAGACCCTGCTTTAGATGGAATGGGAAAGCTTTCTGAAGAGGCGATGTTCAAGCTAAGACCTGAATAATGAGAATATTATATTATGGGAAAGCAAAAGAAGCACAAGCATGACACACAGTAGGTGCTCAGTAAATATTAGCTAAATGAATGAGTTGTGGATTAGGGTATAATGTAATTAAGATTCTTACAACAGCTCTGACATGTAGGTTTTTTCTCACATCACCAAGCAATCCTCCAACACTGGCTGGGTGTCCTACAATTCAACTCAGTTCTGACACTATCTACCTATCTGGAGATACCATCAGTCCTACGATATCTTGCACCACACACACACACACACGCACGTACACTTCAGATGACAGACGGTTGCAAGTCCAGGTTGTCACCTGTGCTGAGCAACTGGCTACAGATCAGAGTTTCAATTAATTTTCTAAAGCAACTCACAGAACTCAGAGAAATGTGTTGCTTACTACATTAACAGTTTATTATAAAAGGATATAACTCAGGAACAGCCAGGTGGAAGAGATGCATACACAAGGCCTGTGGAAGCTTCTGTGCCCTTTCCGGGTGCACCTCTCTCCCCAAATCTCCATGGGTTCACCAACCTGGAAGTACTCTGAACTCTGTCATTTGGGGGTTTTATGGAGGCTTCATTATAGAGACAAGATTAAATCATTGGCCATTGGTGATTGAGTTCCATCTCTTACACTTGTCCCCTCCCCTGGTAGGGCCAAGTGAGACAAAGTTCTACATTCTAATCACATGGTCTATGGCCATACCACCCTGAACATGCCCGATCTCGTCTAATCACATGGTTGGATCCTTAAGTGAGGCTCAAAGGTCACCTCAACATAACAAAAGGAACGATTATTACTCTGACCACAGGACATTTTAAGGTTTGGAGAGCTTGTGCCAGAATCAGGGACAGAGAGCAATATAAATTTCTCATTATGAACCACTATATCACAGTACTATTTAGAAATTTTCAGATAAAACATTTCAAAGAAATGTCATCTTTCACCCTCAAAACACTTAAGGCGTATGTTTTCTTTTTGCATTGCTCTCTACTGAGATTTTTGTGGGGGGTTAGAATGTGTCACCCAAGATGTGCCTCTGTGGTATGCAGACTGTTTTGAGCTATAGACAGTTGAAGACTCAAGAGAATCTTCTGCCCCTCTCTCTTAACTGTCTAGAAGAACTTGAATCAAGGGCCTTGCCCCTAAGAAATTATCAGAAGTAACTTCTTTTGATCTTTCCATAGGGCAGGAGAAGCTTCTTTTTACTAAACATCTGTTCTTATCATTTTGCAATGGCTCTTTGAAGCCCACAAGACACTGTACTTCATCCCAAGCTCAGAATGTCTTATATACCCATGTTCCCTTTCTGTCTCTGAATCTCTTATGCATGTGGTGTTGCTGACTCTCTCATATATGTGAGGTTCACATACATATGCATGTATTAATTTTGGTTATTTTCTCTTGCCTCTCTGTCTGATGTCTATTTGATTATTACACCAGCCAAAAGAACCTTGAGAATAGAAGAAAGTTTGTTCCTTCCCTACAAGGTTAACTCAGGATGAGTGTTCAGGATGCCTCAGTGCAGTATCTCAACTTTGTCAGATAATATAAGGTCTGTCTGGAAAAAGTGCGGCCACATTTTTGATATAATGAAAATGGTTTGCATAGCATCAGTGTAACCCAGAAGCCCAAGAGAATGAACTGGAATGAGCATGTGTGAACCAACAATGAAGACTTCATTGTACTAGTCAGTGAGGAAAGTAGATGCTGTCGAGTGATCACATGTACTGTGTGGCCATCACATTCAAAATAACTGAGCAAGTAGAGCAACAAATCTGCATCAAATTTTGGGTTAAGCTTGAACATTCCTCTACAAAAACTATTTGTATGATTCAGAAGGCTGCGACTATGAGCAACTTGTGATTGGCAGCTTCATCACGATGAGACTCCCTTTCATGCATCACGTCTCATGCAGAGTTTTTTGGCAAAACATCAAATCACTCAAGTGCCCCTCCTACACACCAGATTTGGTGCCTTGTGACTTCTGGCTTTGTCCAAAACTAAAATTTACTTTGAAATGGAAGAGATTTCAGACCATTGATGAAATTCAGAAAAATACAACAGGGCAGCTGATGGCGACTGAGAACTGTGTGAGGTCCCAAGGTGCCTACTTTGAAGGGGACTGAGTCGTCATTGTCCTACGTACAGCGTTTTTTGTATCTTGTATCTTCTTCAATAAATGTCTCTATTTTTCGTATTACATGGCTGGACAGACTTCATATGTCCTGTGCATTGGAAGATGTCTAGCAGCATCTCAGTCCTCTCTTTATCCACTAGATGCCAGTAGTATTCTTCCCATCCCCTCCCCCTACTTGTGACAACAAAAATGTTCCTTGTAAATGTTCCCCATGGAGCAAAATTACCTTCAGGTTGGACCCACAGCTGCTGTTGAGCCATTTCATTGTAAAGATGGAGAATCCTGACCGTAAAATCACCAGACCTTTTCTTTTCTCCCTCCTCACTGTTGTGGCCCAATAGGGTGGGAATGGCACAATTCCATATATTGTCATTCAGTGTAGTACCAGCCTTCCAGTAAGAGTAGGCCCCCTAAACTGCACCTGTGCTTCTTTCTCTTTTTTATGTGCCCCAGACAAGTCCAAATTAAATTCCAGCAACCCCAGGACAACCTCTAGAGAGAACAGAGGAGACTTTCCTGGCTTAGATTCCAGCAGCATTGCAACCTGAGCCCTTTGTGTTTTTGATATCCTGTTTCTAATTTCCGTGCTGGGCTTAAAGTATGGAATAAACACTTTGAAAGCCCTGTTCATTCCAGAGAAAATACCCCAGCAGTCTCTGAAGAAGATAATGGGGTCCAGGGACACAGTAGAATGTATTAGGTTGGTCGCTGTGGTAAAAGGACAAAAAGCAACAGGATGAGCCATGTACACGTTCCTAGGCACCTCTCCTACTGGTTGGCTCAGCCAGGTCACCTGAATTGAACCTCACTTGTTGCCTCACTTGTAAAAGGAGAGATGTTGCTACTATAGGCCACTATTGCTCATGTGCTGTGTAAGCACTGCATCCTAATAATTCTTGCCCTATACAACTCAGAGTTATGGTGAGAAATGTTGACATAAATCTGTCTAAGCCTGCCAAGAATTTTTCTAAAAACTAGTTTGGGCCCCAAAGAGGATACACCTGGAAGCAAGGTTTCAACAGACTGAGGAAAATGTTTCAGAGGATAGTCATTTTGCAGCTTCTTTTATGCATTTGTGATTAAGGAGGAAAATTGAGGAAGATTACATGGAAGTGGGAGAAAGCAAGCATAGTTAACAAGATAATGTGCTCCCTCTAGTTGTTTGGGGCTCATTTCAAAAGTATATTAACCTAGATGCAGAAAAACAATGGACATGTATTTCTTAAGGCAAAGATAAACATTTTACCAAAGAAGTTATAGGCCTGAGGCATGACTACCTACCATGACTGACCAGTTATGACTTTATGACCAGATCAGCTTGTGAGGTTACTTTCCATAGAACCCCTTCTTTTGTTCAACATGTGTTATACAATAGGTTTAAGAGCTTTGCTATAAAAAATCCAAGGTCTAATTAGAATACTTTCATCTACCTCAGATATTTATACCTATAACCAAACAAACCTCCAAGAAGTAAAATAGCAGAATGGTGAAGAGCCCAAGTTTCCGAGGCATCCAGCTCTGACTTCAAATTCCAGATAGGATTTGATATTGGGCTCTGTGACATTGGACCTATTATTTAACCTTTCTGTGTTTCACTGTTATCATCTATAAAGTGGAGCTATGCAAGATTTTAAACAGAATTTAATTTGATTATATATTTAAAGGGCCTATTACTTAGTGCATATTGACCAATATTGTGGAGGGCTTTCTGGGTCCTGCTCCATCCCAGAGCACTCTAACTGAACAACAGAAAGATTAGGGCTGAGCAGGAGTGTAGCTGGACAACAGGAGAACATAAACCTGTGAGTAGGGTGGGGGAGGAGGGGGGTTGGGGAGAAGCACAGCTGATGGCAATTATTCTGGGCTATTCTGGCTCAGAAGGAAAAGAATAATAAGATTGCAGCTTTGCCTGTGCTACGCTGACTGTGACCAAGTGGAAGAATTTTGCTAGTAACTGTTCTCAAACTCTTCATTTGTCTCTGCTGCCAGGAGGGGCTACTTGCCCATGTAACTTCATTTGTGCACAGTCTGGGAGGCTTGAACACACACACACACACACACACACACACACACACACACACACACATGCTATGGTTTCTTACCCTCAGCCCATCCCCACCTTCTGGCAGTCTTGCCCAGCCACTAGAGAAGGCTGAGTAGGACAAAGATAAATAGTGAGCACACCTCTGAAAACTGCCCTCACGCCTGTGACAGTGCGAAAGCAGACGTGCCTTCTAGCAGACACCTTGTCCTCTAGACCAGTGTCCTTCTGGCATGGCATTTCTGAGAGGATCTCCTCTGAGCCTTCCCTTTTTAATGTTATTGGGGTGACTCTTCACTAGGTTTCCGATCCTTGCTTTCAAATTTGGATTTCCCTGGTTGCCCCTTTGAGTCTGAAACCCTTTCCCCCAACCCTTAGGTTGGAGTTTTCCCAGGAGCAGATCCTGAGGCACAGATTTAAGAGCAAGTAGTTTATTTGGGAGACAGCACAAGTGAGAGGGTGGGGAAGTCAGATGGGGAGGGACAGAATCCAAAAGAAAGCATCACCAGTCAAAGTCCTGTTGCAAGCAGTTGGGCTCATTCCTTCTGACGAGATCTGGGAAACAATGTAGACAAGTCTCAGAGTTACCCACTCAAAGGTTCAGGGCTGGGTATTGTCCATTTTATTCATATTGGTTGAGCTCTGTGTCTTAGACTGTTTGGGTTGCTCTAACAAAAATACCAAAGAATGGGAGCTTATAAATAAGAAGCATTTATTTCCCACAGTTCTGGAGGCTGGGAAGTCAAAAGTCAAGGTGCCAGAATGTTTGATGTCTGGTGAGAGCCCATGTGCTAGTTCACAGATGGCCCCTTCTTGTGTCCTCACATGGTAGAAGGAGCTCTCTGGGGCCTCTTTTATAAGAGCCCTTATCCCATTCATGAAGGCTCGCTCTCAAGACCTAATCACTTCCCAGAGTCCCCACTTCATAATACCATCACCTTGGGGGTTAGGATTTCAACACATGAATTTGGGGGCAAACACAAACATTCAGTCCATAATAGGCCACTTGCAGAGCAGAGCACTCACTCTGCCCTGTCCAGGAAAGCCATGAGCAGAGTCTCCTCAGTATGCAGCAGCTGCCTTTGTGGGTGGAGATGAGTGCTGAGGGCACATGGTGGGCCCCAGTAGTTTGTCCCCCTCCCAACAAAACTCCCAAAGCTCAGGGCCCTAGATGACAAACACAGAGCTGGCTGTGTGGGAAAGGCAGCTGTCAGGATCAACACTCTACCCCAGCTTCCCAGAGGGGAACCATGTTGGAAGTGTGGAAATATTGATAGAACTCTAAAAAAATATGTGAAATCCAAAGGAAACTGGAAGACCTCAGTCACAGTTCTGTTTATTCAGTACTTCTCTAACTATGGCAAATGTTTCACTGGGAGAGAAAATTAAACAAAGTAAAACTGTGAGCACTTTCTCCCAGAACTTATTGCGCTGTTTCCAGCCAGCCCTCTCAATGTTAATATTGGAAAAGAATTTTAAAGCCTCTCTTCTGAGGGGTGCGGGGGAAAAAGAGATGAGTGCTACTCCTCAGACTTTTCCATGGATGATCTCTCTGCAGTGACAGAAACCCATGTCCTCAGACTGTCTGGGGGAATCTTAACGCTCACCTATCCTGGCACTGCATTTTGCTTTCTTTATTACTTGACAGATGCCTAATTCTTTTGTGCCTCAGTATCTCCATCTTTACAGTGCTGGCAGTGATAGGTCCAAACTCTCAGGGTGGTTGTGAGGTTCAATGAAATAATACAGGTACACACTGAGCATCATGCTTACAAAGAGCTGCAGTCTTGGAGGGTTGAGGAGTGGGCTTCAACCTTCACCCTTTTCCTTCTTACAGTTTGAGCCCCCCCTCAGTATTAGTTAAAGACTCTCCCAATAGATCTATTAAACCTGTATGCAAATAAAGAACCAGGCAACTGCCTGTGATCCCTGGACATATTGGAGTTGCAGGGGAAAATTCTTTAGGGAGCCTGGCAGCATTTTCTGAGGAATCAGAAAAGGGAAGATAATTCTCTAGAGTCTAGTTTTATCCCCCAATATCCCCAGCTTTTAGGAGTCAGTGTCAAAAGTGGAGAAACAAGAGCCTATTTCTGGCTGGGGAGGAAGTCCACATTCACTATTTCTTTTGGGATGTCACACTCTGAGGGACATGACATGTAGATATGTTTTTAAGTGTAGAGATCTATTCCAGGGGTGTATAGGCTGCAACACGTAGATAGAATGTGTGCAGAGAAGGGTGGGGGTGGGGTAATGAAATTACCTAAATTCCTAAAGCACCCAATGCAAAGGTGTCAATAAATATTAATGAAAATAAACTAATGAGACTATTACTCAGAAGGCTATGCATATGGGATAAGACCATTTGGCTGTAAATAATCATATTCAAACAGCAGGTGAGAGTGCAAGCTCACAAATTTTAAGCCCAAAATGGGGGAAGAAATTTTCTTCTTTTAGGAGGCTATAGTGAGTGAGAGGAGGATGCCCGATATCTCAGGCCATAAGAGTCACAAAAATTGTCTGCCAAGAAATTCCCTATCTCTTTTTGTTGCCCTAGGACCAGTGGCATCTGGTGTCCCACTCCTAGGACCTGCAGTTGCCCTGACTACAGCAGCCTCCCATGGGACTGGAAACTTAGGTTCCTGTTCATTCCCAATTCAAATTGCTTTGGCTAAGACATCAGAACAAAGGCATGTGGTCCCTGTTTAAATGTAGCTTCTATGGGAGACTGATAAGGAATCTGAGCAGTTTGTGGTAAAAAAAAAACCAAACAAACATGATTTGTAGGGTATGTAACTGAAGACAAATAAATACTCAAGTAGAATAACAGGGATGGGGCCCAGAGACTGTGACCACCGTATCACCATTGTACTCCCAGGGATGCCCTAGTGATGAGATATCTTCAAGGTCAAGGGCAGGGGGTTGTCTGTCTTGTTTGCTGCTGTTTTCCCAGTGCCCAGCACACAGTTGGCACCCAGTGGATGCTCAATAAGATTTGCTGAGTAAACAAAAGAATGGACCAAAGGTTAGAAACTCTAATGCCTTTCCCATACATGTTTTGTTGGTTATAAATAAGATTTTAGCAATTTTAAAAGTTAAATGCTATGGTAAGCAGATTCCTAAACATGCTCCCCACCTCTCAATTCCCATCCCCTGGTTATTTAAACTTGAATCTGGGCACTGCTGTGAAGGGATTTTACAGATGAAATTAAAGTCTCATGTTAGTTGATCTAATTAAGGAGATTATTTAGGTAGGCCTGATCCAATCAGGTGAGTCTTTGAAACGGGAGCATTTTCCCTGGCCAATAGCAGGAAGGAAGTCAGAGAAAGTTGAAGCACAAGAAGGTCCACACACTGTTGCTGACTTTGAAGATGCAGTGATCATGAACAAGGATCTGACAGCAGTCTCCAGAGGCTAAGACCATCCCTGGGCCTACAGCCAGTGAGGAAGTGGGTGCCCAATTGTATAACCACAGGAGCTGAATTCTGCCAATGATATGAATGAGCCTGGAAACTGATTCTTCCCTGGAACCTCCAAGAGGAGCTCCTATTGATGGACACCTTACTTTTACCCTTGAGAGACCCTAATGAGAGAGCCCAGTGGAGCCCCCTCCTATATTTGACCTATAGACTGTAAATTAATAAATGGGTGCTGTTGTAAGCTGTTAAGTTTATGGTAGTTTGTTACACAGCAGTAGAAAACTAGTATAAGTGTAAACATAGGAATCTAGACCTGTCTTTTCTGGCCAGTGTAGAGCATGGTGGTTAGAAACAAAGACTTGAACTTGTAGCCATGCTGTCTAGATTTGAATCCCATCTTTGCCAGTTTTCCAGTTTGGGCAAGTTATTTAATATCCCTGGACCTTGGTTTCAACATTTGTGAAATGGGCATAAAAACAGTACCTTTCTCAGCAGGTTATGAGAATCCAAAAAGGCAAAATATCTAAAGTGCGCCTGGCACATCATATACGTTTTATAAATTGTTGCTATTAAGAAAAAGATTTCTAGAATTTCTCCCAAAAGCCCCAGACCTAGGAAAGCTGGGCCCACAGCCCCTACCTACAGGGCAATGATCAGCTGAGGCTGCCCCTTTTACCACTCCCTCCCTGTTTTCTCATATCCAGCTCCCTTGGCTTAGTTCACATTTCTTGCTTTGTCCAGTTCCTGACCCTGGATTGATTCAAGCTGGAGAGTCAAGCAAAACCTCAATTCTAACCTTCACCTATGAAGTTAAGCCAAGATCCTCATTCATTAACACATAAGTTGTTGTGTTCTTTTCCTAACTCCTACTCTATTGTATTTTTGGAAGGATTTAGAGGGCCGGCTGGTGTTTGGCTTGAAATGAACTTGCAAGGACTGTGTGGGCATTTTAACTGAAGATCCCAATGGATAAAGAAGAAAGAGCCCATAGGGGCTCTTGAACATCTAATCCATTTGGGCTATCATTGCTTCTCTACTTTATAAAATCAAGGACAAAGTACAGCCTATGAAAGACACTATCCATCCTTTGATGGCCTTGAAATTCAAGCCCACTAGACACTCCAAATTGTGAATGCTAGCCACTCAAGGACCCTCACACCTCTCTTCTCTGGAAGAGAGTGGCTCTGGAACCTTGCCAAGAAGCAGAAGGAAAATGCCACTTCAAGCCAAGTGCCATCTCCTTGTCTTGGCTGCAGTTAGCCTGGAGCATTTGAAGAAACTGTGAGAACTCAGCGGCAGGGCCAGCATGAGCAGAGTACTTTACAGCCAGTGGGCAGATGGGCAGGAAAAGAGCCAGCACCTGTTTTCAATCAGCTCTCATCCTGGCTCTGCAGGGGGCGCCTATGGTGAGGCCATGAGAAGATGCTTCATTGCTGTACTATCTAAGTTTCTCTCTTCCTTAAGCTCTTGACCTCCCCAGGTTGTGAAACTGGACTGCTGACAACAAATTCTTCAATGTCTAGTTTTTAGCCTCAATTTGGAGAAAAAGCAATGGAGTAGACCATTTGGCTGCACACTGATCTCCTCTGTCTCTCTTTCCTCAAACTTATTCCTGACACTCAAGTTTGCATATAGTACAGAAACATTAATGTAGTTCTCTATATTAAATATTAGACATGTGCCTATTTCCTGCTATTTACTCTTAGGACATTTCTTTTTTCCTATGGAGCCTTGTTATTCAGAGTAAGCCCTTTTGCTGTCAGCAGTTGCATCACCTGAGAGTTTGTTAGTGATGTGGAGTCTCAGCCTTGCTCCAGAACTTCTGCATCAGAAACTGCAGTTGAATGAGATTCCCCAGGGATTGCTATGAGTATTGAATTTTAAGAAGCAGTCCTGAGCCTGGGCATTTTCCTCCCTTACCCATGCAGTTAGACTGAGTTACCCATTGCTTTGGGGGAAAGCAATCACTACAGAATCAGAAAAAAAATGGGAAGGGGACATGCAAATTCCCAAATATATTGAGTTAAGAAAACACTGGTTTAAATTTAAGGCAGAAGTATTTGCATGCATGTTTATAGAATCCAATTTTTTTTTTGGCCAAACAAACTAAAAGACTCCACCCTGGAGGAGAGAAGGTGAAGAGGATCATAAAAACAAGAACTAAGTGATTCCAAAAGACTCCATTCCAGTGCCAGGGAGCCACATGGCAGTCCAGTCAGTGCCTAGTTGCCCTTCTATGGCCATCTGCTGGGGAACACTCATGGCAAGAAGGATTGCATGCAGAAGGTTTCAGCTCTTCCTGTGCCCAGAGAATTTGCCTCAATATTCATCTGAGTATCCAATACCTCTGTGAGTCTCAGCTCCCTATCTAGGGATTCCTAGACACCTAAAGAGGTAATGTGACCTGGAAGAAAAGCTTCACTAGGACTGAGGTGGGACTAGTAGATCCGGGTTTCAATCCCTCACCAGATTAGGGACATCCAACAAACCTACCCTACACTTTTGCTTTACTTTCCTCCTTGCATGGATTCTGTGTGAACAAAAAGCTAAAGCTTCCAGCTCCATCCTTCAAGGGAAGAAGTAGGAACGATGAAGTAGGTTTACCACATGATAGATTGTCAGAGCTGAAAGTGACCTCAGAAATCATAAAATATAACCCCACTTCCATCCTTCTATCCATCCATCCATGCATCTAGATTTTCATTAATTTTACAGACATTTGTCTCCCATAGGCAGGAATTATGCAAGGCATGAGTAGATTTCAATACAAGGCAAAACCAGACATAGACCCTGCACATGTGGGGGCAACTTCTTTCATGAGTCCCCCCGGTGCCACAGACACATGTGAATGAATAAATATGGCTGAGACATGCTGAGATCTGCTTGGGGAGGAGGAGTGGGCTGTGGCCAGTTTCTCAGGGGAGACAAAGGCCGGCAGTGGCCAGTTTCTCCGAGGAGAAAAAGGCCCTGAGCCCCCTCCTCCATAGCCTTTTATTGGGTTGTAATACAGGAATACAGGGCAGCAAGGATCAAACAGTAGATAACATTTCAAAGAGATCTGAGGGCTTCAGAGTCTGAGTCAGTGTCTGTCAGGAAGAGAGTTGCAGAAGCTTTGGGAGACATACTCATTTCCTCTCAGACCCTTATCATATGAATGAAAGCACTCTTAGCAGAGCAGATTTCACAGGTTTATCAGCAAGTCTTTGTGATGCCAGATTTTTCCCCAAGGCATACTCTAGCAAGACAAGGAGCTGCACTTCCCCCAGTAGGTATTCAGGCTTAGGGGGATTAGAGCTAGGAAGAGCTTCTCCCAGAGAACATGGGGAATCGGGCTTTGTCAGAGCGGGGGGAGGGGTGGCCGCGAGAGTTCATTGCTCTTTGTTGCAACCCCGCCCCCAGTCCTTCCATGAAGGCCTCCCAAGTGATTGAGTCTGGCTTAGGTTGCCCCCCACTGTGAGGGGTCTTACCCATCATTGACTTCTGACCAAGCTTTGGGGGCAAGGAGAGGAACTGAGGCAGTGTTTGCTACCAGAGACAGTCTTTGTCTCCTGTGGCTGGCATTCCAAAGGTCATCTCTCACCCTTAGCCACAAGGGGCAGAGATACAATTCCTAAAATCAGGCAGAGCGGTCTACAACATGCATGTCCTCAATAGCTTACTTTCAGTAAAGAGACTGACATTAAACACATGCAGATAGTGTGTTATGGGGAATTCAAAGCTTCTTAGGTAAATTGGGATTAAAGTCAACATGTGAGGAGGGATAAGCAAGGCTAGACAACAGCCATATCACTGCCTTCCAGCTTCTCCCTCCTTAGAAGGCCCAGGTTGAATCTGTGTAAGAAGCTTTCAACATTCTTACTTGTTAATGGGTCCCAGCCCATTGGTTTGTTTCAGGCAGCTATTCCCTAGGTGCTGAGAAGAAGGAAAACATAGGATCCCTGAGCTTCAGAAAAGTGGGAAGGTTTGCTTCACCAAGAGAGAAATTGTAAAAGGATGTGTCCCTTTAAAGGTCACTTTGTTAGCAGTAGCCAGCAGTTTTTAAGGTCTTGCTTTATGCCAAGCACTATTCTGAGCCCTACTTGCATAATCTCCTTTAATCCTGGCAACAATTTTATGAGTTGGTTCTATCATTATTCCCGTGTTACAGAGGCAGACATGGAAGCTTGGGGAGGTTAAAGGACTTGCCCAAAGTCACAGAGCTAGAGAATGGTAGAGCTGGGATCCAGATCCCAGGTTCTATTTGTGATAGGAGCCATGGTGTTGAATTACATGCAGCACCTTTCTCCATCCAAGGCCTATTTTGTAGCTGCACAAGCTGTGCTGCTGTGCTGGGCTTCTAGCTACTGAGCCCCCACTGGGTGTCTATTCCTCTACAGTCACCACCTTGAAATCTCTAATAATTGTATGTGACTTTAGGCCTTGTGAGTCAATTCTGATAGGATAGTGGAACGTGTGTGGTCCTGCCTGGTGTTTGCTCTCCAGCTCTTGGTCTCACTGGACACTCATTGTTCTACAGCAGCCATCCCCACCACTTCCTGGCCCCCAGGGTCCACCCAGCAATCAACACTTCCCTCATCCAGACAGAGGCATAAGCACTTGCAATTAAAAGAGTCAAGACTGGGTGGTGTCTAGGAGCAGAGTAAAACATGGCAGGATCACAGCATGTTTGGTAGGCAGCTTTTCACAAGCAAACCTCTTAGCCATACTGATCTCTGCTTATGTGTCCCAGCATGGAAGCTACAATCCCTTGGGGGTTGCCTGTCCTCTGTGTGTCATAGCCCAGACTTATGGAAAGGGGAGAGTGACTTGCCTACAACTGGCTAGGGCATGGCGCATTTGTCTGATGGCTGCTGGGAGTGGGTCCTGGCAACTGTGGGGAGGGAGTTGCAGGGGAGGGTGATGTGGGGTGCCAGCTTGCATGCACTGAATCCCAGAGGCTAGAGTACCTGTGGTGCACTGCCTGGTGAGTATAATTCTGCCTCGGGGAGTGGGATGTTTAATAGAAAATAGAAACACAGGAAGAAGAAGAGACAGAAACGGACAGTGGAAGATGAAAAACAAGTTTCCTAGCTTTGAAGCTATTGTATTAGCTTCAAAGGAATGTTTTGCTTGATATTTGAACAAAAGCCCTCCATCTTCATTTTGCAATGGATGTTACAAATGATGTGGCAAGGATTGCTCTGTTCACAGGGCAGAAGGGGCTACTCTACCCTCTGTGCCTCCAAGGGAACCTTGTGTCACTCCCTACCCAGACAGAGAGACCATTTCTTTCAAAAGAGATCCCAACCAGTTAAATCTCATTGCTTCAATTGGGGACATTCTCATGGGTTAGGCCTATCCCATTCAATTTCTCTAGCTTCCTGGAGTTCACTCCCTCATATTTTATTTTCCTTAGTTTTTAATACTTATGTTTGAGTGTTTGCATGCTGATTCCTTTCCACAGACTGTCTCATTTAGTGTCCACAACAACTCTATGCAGTATGACCATTCTACATATGAGAAAACTGAGGCTTGAGAGGCTAAAAAGTTAGTGCAATGACTGTGAGGGTCTTTCTGTTGCCTCTTTGCCAACCCAACTTTGCCTGTACTTTCCACTTGATGAAATAGATAGCTTTTCTTCTCATTCCCTTCTAGCTTTATGGAACTTAAAATTTATGGGCTTTATATTATTATTCTTACACATTTCTGAGGTGCCTGGCACAAGCTTTCCAGAGTTGGAAGGGTTGGGTGCTCATCTTGGGAAACACTTTTCTGGAAGAGGAGGTACTGGGAATATGTGAAAGAAACTGTCTGAGGAATATATGGCTTGGGGAGACATTTAAAATACCACTTCCCCATGTTGCCAATAGTCAGTGACTTATGCCCAACTGTCCAGCTATTTACCAAGGAAAGTCTGTGGTAGGTAAACACACTGGAGGTTTTCTGTTCAGGGGTTTTCATTGCAAAGATGCACCCTGGGAATGTGCAGGTTACAAGCCCCATCACCCCAGGACCAGCTTGCAGAGGGAGGACTGAGTAGAGCTCTTTTTGGAAGGCTAAGCAAGGATTGCAGTAATTGCAGGCTGGCTGCTGGCTCTCTGGCAGCATTGCTGAGTGGAAGCTGCCAGCTGGCCCTGTTAATTACCTGTCACCCAGGAAGGGGAGGGAACTAGAGAAAGGACTGGAGTCCCAGACAGAAGGCACTAAAGCATGGCAGGCTGGCATCTCCAGGATTCAGGCTGCCTCACTGGCCCCATGACAGTAGGTCTGCTGTTGTGGAGATTGACTTGGCATGTTTCTGCCTTGTTTTTGCCCCACAGCTTCGCTGTACAGGTTTGTTTTCAGAGCAAGGAACCTCTGTAGTCTACAGTTTTCCCCAAGGCGTCATAGGAATTGCTGAGGATAAATTTTGGGCCAAAGCTTAGAGAGGGCAGGAGAACAAGGTTCTTCTGGACCAGTGCTGTCCAATAAAAATTTAATATAATTTTGAATATTCTAGTAGCCACATTTAAAAAAAGTAAACAGAAATTTTATTTAACATAACATATGCAAAAACATTATCATTTTAACATATAGTCAATATAAAAATGTATTGAGATATTTTACATTTTTGTATCAAATCTTCACAATTCAATGTGTATCAACATATTTTATTAATACTATTACAGTTGTCCCATTTTCCCCCTTTATTTCTCTCCACCCTGCACACTCTCTCCCACCCACATCCCCCTTTCTTAGTCCACATCCATGGATCATACATATAAGTTCTTTTGTCTTCTCCATTTCCTATACTATTCATAACCTCCTCCTGTCCATTTCTACCTACAATTTATGCTACTTATTCCCTGTACTTTTCCCCCCATTACCCACCTTCCCTGATGATAACCCTCCATGTGATCTCCATTTCTGTGATTCTGTTCCTGTTGAGTTGTTTCCTTAGTTTTGTTTGTTTGGTTTTGTTTTTTTAGGTTTGGTTGTTGATAGTTGTGAGTTTGTTGTCATTTATTTTGGATCTTCTTTTTCTCAGATAAGTCCCTTTAACATTTCATATAATAAGAGCTTGGTGATGATGAACTCCCTTACCTTGACCTTATCTAAAAAGCACTTTATCTGCCCTTCCATTCTAAATGATACCTTTGCTGGATAGAGTAATCTTGGATGTAGGCCCTTGCCTTTCATGACTTCAAATACTTCTTTCCAGCCCCTTTTTGCCTGCAAGGTTTCTTTTGAAAAATCAGCTAATAACCTTATGGAATTCCTTTGTAGGTAAGTGTCTCCTTTTCTCTTGCTGCTTTTAAGATTCTTATCTTTAATTTTGGGTAATGTAATTATGATGTACCTTGGTGTGTGCTTCCTTGGGTCCAGCTTCTTTGGGACTCTCTGAGATTCCTAGACTTCTTGAAAGACTATTTCCTTTGACAGATTGGGGAAGTTCTCCTTTGTTATGTTTTCAAATAAGTTTTCGATTTTTTGCTTTTCCTCTTCTCCTTCTGGCACCCCTATGATTCGGATGTTGGAACATTTAAAGTTGTCCTGGAAGTTCCTAAGCCTCTTCTCATTTTTTAAAAAAAATTCTTGTTTCTTCATTGTGTTCTGGTTGAATGTTTCTTTCTTCCTTCTTGTCCAAACCCTTGATTTGAGTCCAATTTTTCTTCCCATCACTGTTGGTTCTCTGTACATTTTCCTTTATTTCACTTTTCATAGCCTTCCCTTTTTTCTTTATTTTGCTACCACACTCAACCAATTTTGTAGCATTATGTTGTTCAGTGTTTTGAATTGTGCATCTGATATGTTAGCTATCTGTTGCTTAGCTGAATTTTTTCTGGAGCTTTGATCTCTTCTTTCTTTCTTCTTTTTTCTTTTTGTTTTGGTGCGCCTGTTATGTAATAAGGGACAGAGCCTTAGGAATTTGCCAGGGTATGGCAACCCATATCTCTGCATTGTGGCACTGTATGTGGGGGAGGGGTCTGAGAAGGGACAATTCCACTTGTTCAGCTCTTTGCAAGCTTTCAGTCACTTCCACTACTACCCACAAGCAAATTGAGCCCTTCTGGTGCTGATTCCCAGGTGGATGGTTTTTGTATGCTCTATGACCCTGTGGGTTTCTCCAAGGAACTTTCCTGTGAGGGTGGGAGTTTCTCCTGCTGCCTCAACCCTCACAGGTTTTTGTCAGTCAGAGGTTTTGAGGCTTTATTTCCCTGTGCTGAAACCCTGGGTTGTGTGGCCCATCTGCCTCCCCTATTGTTCCTCCTGTTTTATCCAAATGAAAGTGTGGGACCACCTGCTAGCCACTACCTTGTGGTGAGTCCTTCTTCACTCCAACTGCCAGTCTCGGCCCCTCCTACCAGTCTGGATGAATGTTTCTTCTTTAACTCCTTGGTTGTCAGCCTTCCATACAGTTTGATTTTCTGTCAGTTATGGTTGGTTTTTGTTTTTAAATTTGTTGTCCTTCTTTTGGTTGTGTAAGGAGGCAAAGTGTATCTACCTACACCTCCATCTTTCCTCCTCATTTACCTTAGAAGCTTGGTGCATTATCATAACCATTTTAGAAACGAGGTTAAGACTAACATCCACACATAGCTCATTTCTGGTACAATAAGTATGAAATCCTGGGGCTGTTTGTTTGGAAAGCCCATAGTCTTTGGCTAGGTTCAAATTTATGTTGTTTCAGTGTGTACATTTGTGGTGGTAGCAGGACTTACTCTTGCTCAAAAATCTTCTCATTCTGACTTGTTTATTTTCCATGGCCTTTCTCACAAATACTGCTACATACTTTGTTGTTCTTGAACCCCATTCTTACCAACCTTCTGAAAATGCCTTTTTCTAAGAAGATCAAAGCCATCACACAAGTATGACCTCAGCTTCCTTCTTCTTGGTCTTTAAATATCTGTTGCATCTCTGATGTTGATTCTGTTTCATGGTTTTCTGAATAACCTCATGACTTTTGAACTGTAGCTGAGAAGTTTCCAATGCATGAGGGGAAGCACTGCTGTATCCCAGAGTTTACAACTTGGCATTTTGATTTACACTTGGAGGCTTAAATAATTAGTCACCCTCCAAGCCAGGTCAACCCAGGGTGCATAGTCCTCCGAGAGATTTGTATGTACAAAGATACATTTCCAGGTGACTTACCAAGTTATTTTCATCAGGCTCTATTTGAACAGTCTCTCTTTCTCTCTCTCTCTCTTGCTTTCTTTCTCTTTCTCTCTCTCTATCTCTCCCCAACATAGGGCTCTCTGATGGACTCCTAATGCACAATGTCTTGTGTTATCATTGGTTGGGTAAACCAGTCTTACCACCTAAGATACAGGACCTGTCTCTTGTATGTTGTATGAGTCATGGCCCTTAGCACAACCTTTGGTATAATAAAGGCATTGAAGGTGTACTTGTGAATGAATGCCTGGGTATCTGAGTTTGGGTTCCCCCAGAAGTGGTCCCTGAAGCAGGGTTAGAATGCAGGTATTTTATCTGAGATGGAGGAAAATACCAGTAGGCAAGTGGAATCAAAAGAAAGAAGGGATAATAGTAAGTAAATGGTATGTTTTTTTGAGCCAGATCCCCTGTGAGTCACTAGAGCTTAGAGTCCCTGAAGAAATTCTTGGAGCCAAGATAGAACAAATACCTCTGAGCTATGCAGCCCCAGGGTGAGGGATCTGGGATTTTATACACCAAATCCCATCAGTTTAGTTGAAGGCTGCTCGCAGGGGGTCCCAGGGGAAAGATAAGTCTCCCAGGCAAAGAAATCAAGGTGCTGGCAGTTGGAAGCCAATCAGTTTATCTAATTAGTAAGGGAGTGGGGTTGGGGAGCAGGTGGAACCTGGCAATGTCTACCATGGCAGACTAGACCATGGAATGAGCTGAATTATGGGCAGTTGGCTAATAAGTTGGTAATGAGTCAGACTGACCCACAGTTACCTTTAGATGGATTCCTGGAAAGGCATGGCCCCAAATCGCTCTTTTGTTTTTTGGTTGGCTGGCTGTTAGGCACAGAGGTGAAATCAGTCTCTGTGAGAATATTGGGACCTTGTCCTTCCCCCATCTCATGTTTTCTATCTTGATAGGCCAGGACTGGCTAGGCAGACACACACTTCAGCTCAAAAACACCAGCTTCAATCAGTTTCTTGGTATTTTTGTTTTTGAGGCAGAGCTGATGTTAGGGGGAAAGAATGTATCCCAGAGAGTGTAAAAAGTTTCTATCATCTACCTATTATGTATCTATGTCTGTCTATCTATCTGTCTAATCTATCTGTCTAATCTATCTATCTATCTATCTATCTATCTATCTATCTATCTATCTAATTTATCATCTATCTTCTATCATCTGTCTTATCTATGTATGTTTAGGAAGTTGCATGGTGGGGCAAGGTCAAGGACCAGGGAAATACATTACTTGGCATTAATGGAGAAACCCAGCAGGTCATAGTTTAGAATGCTGAACCTTTATTTTGCCAAAATCAACCTACATGGGTCTGTGTTTGGGTCAGCTTTCCTTCTAGAATGTTTATATTGATATCACCCTGTGGAAACACTCCATTCCAATCTATTCAGAGTGCTCTACATTAAGAGGAAGAGAGAAGAGAGAGAAGGGGGAGAGAATGAGGTAGGTAGAGGGAAAAGGGAGGAAAGAAAGGGAGAGGTTGGGGAGAAAAGAGAAAAAGAAAGTAAAATGGATCCAAAGATTAAAAAGCAAACTTTGTACACCCTTTTAAAACAGAATGAGGCATCAAGTTCATAGATTTCAGCAGTGCCATAGAGCTCCAGGGCTTCGCTAGTTAGTTCATAGCTCTTTAGGAAAGCTCTTCAGGGGAGGAAGATTCCTTTCTTAGAGTGAACTGTTCTTTGTGGGATGCACCTCAAATTTCAAGCCAAGAAAGTAATTATGAGGAGAAGAGTGTTCACTGCAGAGAAATGGAGAGTCCAATGCAATCCAAGAAGTCTCAGAGCATCTTTGTTTTAATAGTCTCTCAACTGGATCTGTTTAACTAGGCAAAGAGCCTCCTTCTCTTATCCTTCTAAATTTGAGGCTTAGAGGGAGTTCATTTATTCACTTTCTTACTCATTCATTTATTCATTCAACTAACAATTACTGAGCAGAGAATCTATTCTTATGAATTTAGTGGTGAGGAAGAAAGCCAACATTGTCACCTTCATGGAGCATATACTCTAGTGGTGGTGAGAGATAGGAAATAAAAACTAAATAAATGTGGCAATTGTGACAAATCCCATGAAGGGTTACAACAGTGATGCTATAGGTGTTGACGGTTTAAGATGGTGCATTACATAAGATGGTGTTCTCGTTATCTACTGTTGTGTAACCAGTCACCCCAAAACTTAATGGTCATCTCTGCTCCACTGAGTGTCAGTTGGGTGGCTCAACTGGAGATGGAGGATCATCTTCCGAGGTGGCTCAAAAGTCCCAGAACAAGTCACTGAGGCCAGCCAGATTTACAGGGAAGGGAATGGACTCCACAGTGGTTATGAGGGCCTCTCCAGATGATTTTGGAGTTATAACTTGAAAAATGCATAGGTATCACTAGGTGAAGAGCTTTGAGAAGCACTTCCAAGTAGAAGGCAGTGAGAGAGGATAGTGTGTGCCATGACTGCAGAACAATTAGAAGCTGGTGTGCCTGAGGTGCTGCAGGCTGGATAAGCTCAGTGCTAGCTGCTGTCTAAAAAACAGGCAGTGGTCATGTGCTGTGGCTACATTAAGGACTCTGGATCAATTTTTAAGTGCAAGGAGAAGAACTTTAAGCAGAAGTGATGTGATCTGATTTAAGTTTTTAAAAGTCTATGTGATGTGGAGAGACTGTTTCATTAGTGACAGCTGTCTGATCCTGCCTGACTGCTGCCGGACCCTTGCTATGTCCGCCTAGTTCCTGGGCTGGAACAGAGATTGCTTCCTGTGAACCCCTCAGAGACTGTCTGATGGACCCCTGCCCTATGCCCCAGGTGAGCTTGTTCCTGAACAGGCCCCTGCCCTGCTCTAGGCAAGCATGTAAGGCATTTCCCTTCTCTTGGATAGATCACACCCCAGGGTCCATCTCCCTCTGCCCTGTCCCATATAACCCCTAGTGACTGCCAAGTGGCACAGAAGATATCCATGTCATTTTGCCACCATCCAAGACATGATTCTTATGTAAGCTCCCTTAATAAACTCACAATGTAATGCTGGAGTTGTCAGCCTCTTCTTGTAGTCTCTCAGCCCAGGAAAATTTTCCCAACACAGTAACTCTAAAACAAAACACCACAGACTAGATACAGCTTAAATAACACACTTATTTTTTCTCACAATTCTGGATACTAAAAGTGTAATATGAAGGTGTCACTAGCATTGGCTCCTGAGGCCTCTCTCCTTGGTGTGCAGATGGCCATGTTCTTGCTATGTCCTCATGTGGTCTTTGCTCTGTCTCTTTGTGCATCCAAATTTCCTCTTTGTATAAGGACATTAGTCAGATTTAATTTGGTCTCTCCCTAATGGTCTTATTTTAATTTAATCACCTCTTCAAAGACCCATCTCCAAATATAGTCACCTTGTAAAGAACTGGGGATTAGGGCTGCAACATACGACTTTTGGGAAGACACAATTCAACCCATAGCACCCACTTAGAGGAGACTGGGTTTTCAGGCAGGGCCAATCAGATGCTGTGAGATCAGATAAAGAGCTGCAGCAGTAAATCAGGTGAGAAGAAAAGATGGCCTAGAGCAGAATGAGGTCAGAAATGGATAGATTCTAGATGAAAAGTTCTGCTATGGTTTGGAAGTGGTGAGTAAAGGAGAAGAAGAATCAGGAGTGCTTCTGAGATGTGTAGCTTAAACCTCTGGACAGTTAGAGTTTGTGTGGGCGCTGCCTCCTCTCTCCTTCTGTGTTGTGTATGGCTACACCTGAAGCCTTGGCACTTCCAAAGGCTTCACAGCCCCAACAGAGTCCCAATTCCAGAAGCCAATCCTAAAGATCATAAGCCAGGTTCCCCACTGGATACACAGTCTTACTTCCAACAACTGACACTACCTCTGAAGATACAGGGTGCTATGGGTTTAATTATGCAATCCAAACAATATTTGTAGAAGTCCTAAACTTCAGTACCTCAGAATGTGACCTTAACTAGAAATAGGTCTATTAGGTAATAAAATGAAGTTATTAGGGTGGACTGTAATCCAATATGACTGGTTTATTTATAAAAAGGGGAAATTTGGACACAGATACACACAATTAGAGGGGAAATGATGTGAAAACACACAGAAAGAATGCCATGTGAAGACAGAGGATTGGAGTGATGCATCTATCAGCCAAGGAACACTTGAGGGTACCAGAACCTAAGAAAGGCATGGAACAGTTTTTTCCCTGCCACCTTCAGAGGGAGACTGGCCCTGCCAACAGTTCAGTTTTAGACTTTTGGCTTCCACAGGTAGAGAAAACAAATTTCTGGTGTTTTAAGCCCTCAATTTTTGGTACTTTGTTATGCAGCCCCAGCAACTTCATGCACAGAGGAAACCAGAGGGCTGGGGAACTAACCAGGAGCAGCTCTCAGCCCAAGTCTGCTGGAAGTTGGTAGAGAAATAACCCAACTTTCTTGCTTCTCACAGTTGGGAAAGCTCTGAAATACGGGTTAGACATTGTTTCCCACAGTTTTCTCCATCAGGATTAAGCTCCAGTCACCCAGCGAGTAGGTGTCTTGATGACCTACTCCTTTTTGCCTGTCTCATTTCTTCACGTTGTGCCAGAGTTTCTGGGACCCTCCAAATAAGCAACTTATACCCAAATCCTGTGTTAGGTTCTAGGGGAACCCAGCCTGAGGCAGAATTCGTCCATGGCAAGGTAATTCCTAGTGTCCCAGTTCACATATCCTCTGATCAAATAAACTGCCACATGAGTAGGCCATCCTCCACCAAGCCTAGCCTTAAATATTTCCACCATCTATCATGAAGATCCAGTGGTGCATAAAATGGCTCAGCTAAGGGAGTTAAAGGAAAAAAAATTCTTATTGTATCCACTTTTTTCCATCTCTATCCCCAATCAATGGTTAACCCAAGGATTTGGAGAGGAAATATTTTCTGATTACTGCCTTGACAGTTAAGTAATACTTGAAAGCAGGAAAGCAGCAGTGTTTGTGATGTTTAGGCTTTCTTAAAGAAGAACACACTGTACTCAGAAAAAGTTCTGTAAGAACAGAAGACAGATAATTATAGACCACACGGTATTGAATTACCAGTGGGGGTAAGGCTGGGGAGATAGACCTGGAAGAGTAATACCACCAAGAACTTAGGGAGTGAAATTTCTCCAGTATGTACACAGGACAAAGCTATGGTAGTTTAAAATGTGTTCACAAAGTTTTACACCCTTCTCTTGAAAAGTAAAACCTAATAACCAACCCCTCTCCTCTTGAGTAGAGCTGGACTTAGTGACTCACTTCTAACAAATAGATATGGTGGAACTGGTGATGTATGACTTTCAAGATTAGATTGTCAAAGGCATTAGAGTTTTATCCTTTCTCTCTAGAGTCATTCATTGTGGGAGGAAGTGAGTGCCATGTCATGATACTTCAAACAGTCTAGAGAGAGGCCCACATGGTGGGAAACTGAGTTCTCTTACAAACAGCCTAGCAAAACTTCAGATGACCAAAGCCTCAGCTGACATCAACATCTGGATTTTGACAGAGCCAGACAAAATCCAGCTGAGCCATGCCCAAGCAACTGAACTTGTGAGGTAGAAAATCTTGGTTGGTTTAAACCATTGAATTTTATGGGTAATTTGCTATGCAGGAATAGATAACTAATATAACCACATTACCTAGGAGTGGGGAGATAGAACAATAAGAAGTCATCATCAACAGAGAGCAACACTTCCTACCTATACTATGTGCCAAATTAAGGCACACCACTGGGGATAATTTACAATTTCAGATGTCTTATGGAACCACATTTTCTAGTTGAATGACACTTCAGAGAGTAGAAATCTTCATTTTTTTTAAAAAACAGAGAAACATAGGTCAAGAGAAGATAGGTTATTTTCCTAAAGTTATCATATTCATTGTGGAGGGACCCTGGTTTGAGTAGGAGGCAATAGGCAAACACTGAGAAGTTATAATGCCTGGAGTCTCCCAGTGGTCCAGATGACAATCTTCTCTGCATGCCATCAACACTGACTGTTCACAGATATGTTTGTAATTTCCAGGAAATAAAACTGCCTGTGAAATTCTAATTCAAATTGCATCAATATGTTCAAAAAATTTTGGCAATTTAAACAAACCATGAGATACTAAACATAGAGAGAAATGGTGGACTCACATTTGGCTACTTCTCACACACAACTGACTTGCGATCTGACCATTCCTGCCTTCAAAAAGAAGGTTCTTAAATATAAAAGTTGATGGGGAAAACCTAAACTGGAGATGCCCCACTCTGGGATGTCCAATTGAAATGTGATGCTCATTTAAAAGATGTATCTCTTTAAAAGATTCCTTTTTTTTGCAAAAATAAGGATTGATCTTATTTTGTGGAGTCCCAGCTGATTTCAGTTCAGGAAAGTCCTGTGCCTTAAATCAGTGGTTCCCCACCATTTTGGCACCAGGGACCAGTTTCATGGAAGACAATTTTTCCATGGACTGGGATGGAGAGATGGTTTGCTGATGATTCAAGCACATTACTTTTATTGTGCATTTTATTTCTATTATTACTACACTGTAATACGTAGTGAAATAATTATGCAACTCACCATAATGCAGAATCAGTGGGAGCCCTGAGCTTGTTTTGTTGCAACTAGATGGTTCCATCTGAGGGTGATGGGAGACAGTGACAGCTGAAGTGTGTTGCTTCTGTCCAGTCTACTCCGTAATCTCGTTTTGGTTGCTGTAGATGCAGAAAACACTGCTTCACAAAGATAGGATGTTGGAAATGGAAGCAGGCGTTTCAGTCTTTTTTGTCAATCTTAGGATATTCCACCTTGACTTTTCATCCAGAATGTATGGAAATTTGAAGTTGTCTCAAACATACTTTTAAGGCCATTGTCATTTGTGATCTTCAGCAATTGATCCTCTTCTAGCACAAAGTCCATTTACCTGTCTTATTCACAAATGGGTTGTAGATCCATTCCTTCCCAGTTCAGGGGTCTTTGTGGTTGGGAAGTAATGCTCCAGCTCTTTTGAGAGCTGAGATAGGTGATTATTCACCAGTTTAAAAAAAGCAGGACCTGGCTCAGTCTCTTTCAAAATCTCTGCTAATGTTCGAAATGTCAAAAATCCCATGTTTGCTCTTTGCCCCCACAATTCCAGTTCGGCTTTGAATGCAGCTACTTTGTCTGCTGACTTGAACACAGTTTTTGTTTTCCTCTGGAATGACAGATTTAGTTTGTTGAGCAGGATGAATATGTCATACAAATAAGCAAGTTTTGCAACCCATTCTGTGTCACTGAAATGTGCTAATAGTGGTGACTGTTTTTCTAAAAGAAATCTCTGGAGTGGCTCTGGTAACTCAGAAACTCTGGCCAGTGATCTACCTTTAGAAAGCCTTCTCACTTCTGTGTATAAGAGGAGATGTGTGTGTCCTGCGTCCATCTCCTCACAGAGCTGTGCAAACAGATGTGAGTTAAGGGCATGGACTTTAATGTGGTTGATAATTTAAATCACATCCTGCAAAATGTTGTGAAATTCAGGTGACATTTTTTGGCTAGCTAGCATTTCTCTATGGATGACACAGTGCATAGACTCACATTCAGAAGTGACCTCTTTGACCCAGGTAATGGAACCAGAAAGCTGTCCAGTCATGGCAGGTGCTCTGTCTGTGTAGATACTGACACAAAATGACCAATTCAGTTTTTCTGATCTCTAATCATTCAAAGACTTGCATAGTTCTGCAGCTGTGGTGTTGGTTGGCAACAAAATTACACATAGCATATCCTCATGTACATCCTCCTGAAGTATAAATGGCACAAAAAAAGCATTGTTGTTTTATTGTCAACATTGGTAGACTTGTCAACCTGGACTGTGTACCACAATGACTCATTAATCCTCTCTAATAATTGTGCCTCAATATCCTCTGCTATTTCACCAATTAGTCTAGTTGAGGTGCTAGCCAAAAGAGGAACAGGTGCCACCTTTTGAATTGTAGCCTTGCCTAAAGCTCAGAACAAGTGTCCTTAGCAGCAAGCAGGATCAACTCTTCACCAAGAGTAAAGGGCTTCTTAGCTTTAGTAATTCGATTAGCCACTGAGAATGATGCTCTCAGTGCAGACACATTTGATGAAGTGCTGACCTTCAATAAATTGCTGCTGTTCTTTGTGTTCACATTTTTTTCTTTTGAAAAACTCCAAAGGCTTGTTTTTTAATGCAGGGTGCTTGGTCTCCATGTAACAAAGTGGTTTTGAAGGTTTCATGGTTTAGTTGGATAGCTGGTTGCCAGATATTATACAAAGCAGACTTGCAGAATGTTAATCACCTGTTGGCAATGAACCCATAATTTAAGCAGGACTCTTGGTATTTTCTTTTAAATTCAACTTTCTCATTGTGGGTAGTCTTAGAGTCTTCTGCTTTCTCATCATGGGGTCTTTCCCCTTTTTAAAGAAGTTCTACAGCAATGTTTATTTTTTACTCATTTTGGCTAGGGTTAGCTGGTGAGCTTACCAGAACTGTGATTGAGACAAGCGTGCATTGTGGGAAAGAGGCATGAATGGAAATGGTAAATAAAATAATGGGCAGGACATCCATGGACTAAAATAACTGTTGGATTCTGACTTATAGCCTGTCGCCAGATCCAGCTGTACAATCGAAGTACATCAACTCACTTGCTACTATAAAGCCTGTCACCAGATGCAGGTTAATTGTCACTTGCCACTCACTGATTGGGTTTTGATATGAGTCTGCAAGCAATTGACTTATTATGGTCTCTTTGAAGTCAAACCTTTTTACTAATGGTAATGTGTATTTGCAGCTGCTCCCCATCACCACCTAAGCTCCACCTCAGATTACCAGGCATTAAATCAGGGGTGTCAAACTCATTTTCACCAGGGGCCACATCAGACTCATGTTTGCCTTCAAAGGGATAAATGTCATCTTAGAAATGTATAAATGTAACTACTTCTTAACAGTTTAGCAAGAGCTTGGTGCTGTCACCAGGTAGAAACAGGGTGCTGGGCCAGATAAAACAAGGTGGAGGGACAGATTGTTCCACAGGCCTTGTGTTTGCCACCTGCCCAGTGTGGCTTGCACTCCTATGAGAATCTAATGCTGCCACTGATCTGACAGAAGGCAGAGCTCAGGCAGTAATGAGAGCAATGGGAAGTGGCTGCAAATACAGATGAAGCTTTGCTCATTAGTTCACTGCTCACCTCCAGCTGTGAGACCCAGTTCCTAACAGGCCATGGAGAGATATTAGTCTGAGGTCTGAGTGTTGGAGACCCCTGCCTTAAATGACCCCTGGTGTGTAAGTAAGCAATAGCTTTAGCAGCAACCAGACATGCAGAAATACTTCAGGAAGAAGTTTTCTTCAAAGACCTACTCTTTTTTCTTTTACCCATCAGCATCTTTATACACATAGTAATAGTTCTGAGTTATGACTTAAATATACAACTCTAATACAGTCACCATCTTCCTCTCCCACCAACCAGGTACTACTCTCTCCTTTGTCCATTCCAGCCATATTGACTTTCTGTTGTTCCTAAAACAAGACAGTTTGTTTCCTACCTCAGGACCTTTGCACATGCTGTTATTTTCATCTGGAATGTTGTGATTAGCTGGTTCTTAGAATTCAGTTCAATATTCAAGCCTCAGTTTAAATGGTCCAACATCACAGAAGCCCTCTTGATGCCTGTGGGAACCCTTCCCTTTCCATCTGTGATGTCAGTTTTATGTGCCCACTTGGCCAGACTAACCCCCAGTTATGCAATGACACACTAGTCTATGGGTTTCTGGGAAGATGTTTTCTAGATGTAATTAGAGTTTATAATGAGTTTACTTTAAATACAACAAGTTACCTTTCACAATCCCTTTACAGCAGACCTCAGGTTACCCTGAAGAAGAAATTCTGCCTGTGAACAGAAGTGTCAGCTTGTGACTGAGGGTTCCAGCCTGCCCTTCCTGAAGACCTGCTCTGTGGCCTCTGGACTTAGTTATCAAGCCCTTAAAATCGCTTAAACCAATTTCTTGTAATAAATGTTTTAATATAGATATCTTACTGGTTCCCTTCCTCTGGTGGACTCCCGAGTGATACACCAGTCCCTTTACTCCATTTATTTTTTTAATGCTAACATTACCTAACATAGAAAATAAAAGTGTAGAATGCAATTTTGGGAAATACACCTACTAAAATAAACATGTGTTCTCTTTAATCCAAAATTTAAATTTAACTGAACATTCTGTATTTGAGAACATTACTTGTCACATTTTTTAATTTACCTTGTTTATTTATTTGCTAACCTATTTATTATGAATCTCCCATCTAGTCTGGAAGCTCCATGAGGGCAGAAACCTTATATATTAAGTTCATGGTTGTATCCCTGTTACAATCGGTGTTTAGCTAAATATTGAGAAAGGGAACATAAGGGAACTAGACATTAAGCTTCATAAAATGGGAAATAAGAGACTGTTTGCTTCACCATGAAGCTACAGCTTCTCATGCCAGGGGATTACAGCATTGTGCTCAACCAAGAAGATTAACACTCCTCCCTTCCCTTCTCTGGTACCAGTTTGCCAGGAAGGAACAGGGGAAGGCAGGCACATGCACAATAGAAATCAAAATGACACAGGGTAGAGGCTTTACCAAAGAGGCCTGTCAGTTTAGCTTTGGGAAAAAAGGGGCCTGTCAGTCTAGCTTTGGTTAGAAGTTGGGCCCATCAAAAGCTCACGGAAGCCTGCAAAGTTGATTGTTTCTTTTGAGAGGGCAACTGGTCTGTCCCAAACCCAAGCTAATATAATCCCAGGGGAACAAAGAAGCTCTTTCTTGCCCACCCAGTGGTACACTCACCCATTCATTCATGTGCTTTCTTGCCTAGGAGCACACAACCATGTGGGTCTAAGCTGCTACTGGGTACACAGCAAATGGTGTGGGCTCCAAAAGGGCTAAGCTCTCTGCCTCTCTCTTGACCTGCACTCTCACAGTGCATGCACCTTTTCTCTCCGTGGCTATGTGGCTTTAGGAAATGCATGGCCGGTGGCCACATGGACTTTGCCACTGGAGCGGCCTGGAACAATATAAGCTACCTGGATGGGGACTGAAACTGCCTAGCAGCTGCCCATGGGCTCCAAAAGACTAAGATTTAATATGGAGCAGAAACTCTGGACACTGACTTTTGTCTTTGTCTCATTGAGGACATGGTTGAACTTTTCCCATGTCAGGACAGAGAGATGGAAACTCTCTCAGGGGGCAGCTTCTACTTCCATATGAATAAGCCATGCCACCCCATAATCTTCCATGTGTGGGTTCTTAGAATGTTTACCTTGTGATGATGTGGAAGAGCCTAATCCCCACCTACAACATCCCCACTTCCTGAATTTACGTCCCCTTCACACTCATACTTTCTGCATTGAGAGCCCTGGATAGTCTTCACAAATAGAAACCAAGTCTCTGTTCATGAGCAGTTGAATGGACAGTTTAAATGCTGGTATCAGAGCATGGGGTCTTCCCATGAACTGTTCCATTTTCCACATTGCTACTTTGATTACACAGGAGGGTGTTTTTATCGGTAGAAAATAGGAAAACAAAAGTGCTGATAGCAGTGATAAGACTCTTGTCTCATAGACTTAGAGATAATCATGATGAGGATAGAAATCTCAAGGTATGTCAAATATGGCTCATCGTCAGGCGGATCAGAAGTTATAGACATCGGCTCCTTGGCTGTTCAATTATGAGAGGAGAAAAGAGAGAAATAATGAGAACTCAATGGAGTGTTAAAGTCCTGTCATTGAGAACTGACTAAAAGCTAAAAGAGGGACTTGTTCTTTCAGCATCTAGAGTTGAAACTGCTTTTATTAAGTAAATCTATTGTTTGATTGGGGCATTGGTTCTCTGTTATGCCAGCTGTTATAATCCTTTGTATTCCTGTGGTATCAGTTGTAATCTGTCCTCTTTCATTTCTGATTATGTTTATTTGGGTCCTCTCTCTTATTTCTTTATGAGTCTGCTTAACAGCTTGTCAACTTTGTTTATCTTTTCAAAGAACCAGTTCCTGGATTTATTGATCCTTAGAATTGTTCTGTTAGTCTCTATGTCATTTAATTCTGCTTTGATCTTGGTTATTTCCTTCCTTCTATGTGCTCTGGGCAATATTTGTTGTTGTTCCTCCATTTCTTTTAGGCATAAGGTGAGGTTGTTTATTTGAAATGTTTCTATCTTTTTTAGATAGGCCTGTATGAACTTCCCTCTCAAGACTATGTTCACTGTGTCCCATAAGTTTTTGACTGTTTTGAGTTTATTTTCATTAGTTTCCTGAAACTTTTTGATCTTTCTTGATTCCATTCTTAACCCATTCATTGTTTAATACCATGCTATCAATCTCCATGAGTTTGAGTGTTTTTGAGTTTTTTCCTTGAGATTGGTCTCTAGTTTCAGTCCCTTGTGGTCAGAGAAAATGCTCAATGTGATTTCAATTTTCCTTGAATTTGTTACAGCTTGTTTTTTGTCCTATCATGTGGTCTATCTTTGAAAATGTTCCATGTACATTTGGTATTTTGTTTCTGTGAGATGTAAGGCTGTGTATATATATCAGTTAAGTCCATTTGAAGTAGGACACTGTTCAATGCTGCAATATCTCTGTTGCTATTTTGTTTGAAAGATCTATCCATTTTTGACAGTGGGGTGTTAAAATCTCCTACTATAATTGTATTGGTAGCAATACCATTCTTGAAGTCCTCTAAGAATTTCTTTGTATATTTTGGTGCTCCCATGTTGGGTATATATATATTCAAGAATCCTTCTTGATGGATTCTTTCATTGAGTGCTTCCATGTTGGGTGCATATATAGTCAAGTGTTCTTCTTAATGGATTCCTCCACTGAGTGTTATGAATTGTTCTTTTGGCTCTCTTTTTATCGCCCTCATTTTGAAGTCTATTTTGTCTGATATGAGTATTGCTATCCTGGCTTTTTTTTTCCTGTCCATTTGCTTGGAATGTATTTTTCCAGCCCTTCACTTTCAGTTTGTATAGGTCTTTTGCTCTGAGGTGGGTCTCTTATAGGCAGTATATGTGTGGGTCATTATTTCTTACCCATTCAGCTATTCTATGTCTTTTGATTGGAGCATTTAATCCATTTGCATTCAAGGTTATTATTGATAGGCACTTATTCATTGCCATTTTACCTCATTTGTACCTCTCTCTCACTCTATTTCTTCCTTTTCTTAAAGCAGTCCCTTTGCCATATTTTGCAATGCTAATTTGGTGAGATTGTATTCTTTGATGCCTTTTTTTGTCTGGGAAACTCCTTATTTCACCTTCCATTTTAATTGATAGCCTTGTTGGATAAAGTAGTCTTAGTCAAAAGCCTTTGTTTTTCATTACCTGAAATATTTGTTGCCATTTCCTTCTGGCTTGTATCATTTCCTTTGAGAAGTCAACTGCTAGTCTTATTGTGACTCCCTGGTATGTTACTTCCTGTTTTTCCCTTGCTGCCTTTAAGATTCTCTCTTTGTCTTGAAATCTTGTCAATTTAATTCTGATATGTCTTGGAGTGGGCCTCTTTGGGATCCTCTTGATTGGGACCCTCTCTGTTTCCTGAATTTGTGTGACTTTTTCTCTCATAAAATTAGGGATCTTTTCCATCATTCCTTTTCCAAACTGGTTTTATATTCCTTGTTCTCCTTCTTGTTCTTCTGGTATCCCTTTTATATGTATGTTATCATTTTTCATGTGTCCCGGCAATTTTCTTAACACCTTGTCATTCTTTCTGAGCATTTTTCCCTTTTCTTGCTCTTTCTGGGAGTTTTTTCCCCACCTTGTTCTTCAGCTCACTGATTCAATCCTGTGCTTCATCTAGCCTTCTTTTGATTCCTTCTACTGTGTTCTTCAGTTCAGAAATTGTATTCTTCATTTCCTCTTGGCTCTTGTTGATAGTTTCTATTTTCTTTTTCATCTTGATATAGTTTGCAGTGAGTTCATTATAGTTTCCATGTAGTGTTTGGTAATTTTCAGTGAGCTCATTCAGCTTCTTTATTACCATTGCTTTGAATTCAATATCAGATAATTTACTTGCCTCTATTTCATTTAGCATTCTTTCTGATTCTTCCTCCTCTTCTTTCATCTGGGGTTTGTTTCTTCATCTTCCTATTGTTTGTGGGACTCCTCTTGTTAGGCTCTGCTCTTAACTTGATCTGTTCCGACTCCCTGAGTTTGTGGTGTAAAATTCTATGGTAAGAGATGTGTGAGATTCAGTTGCAGTCTTCTTCATCTCCTGCTCTTGGGATGCCATTTATATTGGCTTTCTGTGTGTATTTGGGTTTTGATTGTTGTTTGGCCTTTCCTTGGTGGATTCCTCCCTCCAGTTGGTCGATTGAGGGTCACTGTGCCCACCACATCTTCTATGTTGTTGTATAGGTGCAGAGAGGTTGTGTCAAAGTTGGTTCTTCTGTCTGTTGGAGATTATAAGGCTTCCCTTTTGCTGTTGTTCAGTTGTTCTTTCTGGGAATTTCTCCACAGTTTAATTGTAATTTCAGATTGGTCCTGGGTGGAAATTAGTATGGGATCCGCTCACTCCTTTACCATCTTCCTTTATTATCTTTGGGGCTTCTTTGTTGGTGGGTTCTCTCTTACAGCAGGTATATTGGTGTTCACAGCTTCTATCTATTCTTTTATGTAATCAGTTACAGGGGGAAGGCAAAAGGGATTATGAGAGGGGGAGAGTATTCCATGGGATTTAAAGTACCAACACATAGAGCAGATATAGAAGATCCTTTGGATTAGTGTACTGTTGACTGTGATATTTCACCCACCTAGCCATTTTTATAAAAGGTGGAAAAGAGATAAGACTCTTGTTAGAGGGGAGAAGGATTGTGAGCTGAATGTAGAAAACAGAGCACTTGTGGGAAGCCAGGTAATGAGATATAGTGAGAGTAAAGAATAGAAAATAAGCATAGTGTGTAAGAGAATAGAGTTAACTTCAACAGTTATGAAGCACCGGAAGATAGTGAAATGGGCTAAGATCCAGGAAGAGAGCTGTGTAGTATTACAATTATATGGAACAAGTATTTACAATAATACTGGAACAGTATAATGTAACAAGAACTATATGATCTGAATAACAAGAATAGAAAGTACATGACCTATAGTAGTGTGCTATTGGAATGCAAGTGAAATGAAAAAAGGAAAATTAAAATACACTATGAAAGAGAGAACAAGGAAAACCATTCAAACAATGCAATTAAACAAACAAAAAAAAAACCCCCAAAAAAACTAAACAGAAAGAAGAGAAATGAAGAAAAACTAATAAAGTAAAAGAAGTAAAAATAGTGAAAAATACAAGTAAACAATAACATGCAAGTTCTCTGGGATAGCAAAGTGAAATTTGTCTCAGTTTTTCTGTTGTTAGGGTTAGCCTTATGTTCCCTCTTTGGGTCTTTCTCTGGACATTTCACAGCTCCATATCTTGTCTCACTTGAGGCAGTGGGGAGCAACCTGCTGACTTTAAACCCACTAAGCGAGTTCTGCTTGCCTTCCTGGATGCTGCAGGCTGAGGGGTTCTGGGCTTCACTTTTCTCCCTTCCTATGGTTTTGCAAGGATGAAGGCCAGGTCTTGGCTGTAATCTTCACAGTTGTCTAGCCTCCAGCCCAGATCCTCCATGTGGTGCCGGGCACCTACTCTCCATCTGTGCCAGGCGAGCATCTTTAGTCCACCAGTTGTGCTATCTTTGAGGTGCACTAATTAAGGGCAACTCACACACCACCTTCTCCCACTTTGCTGTCATAAGTACTACACACTCTCAAAGTCTCTTCAGGGTAGTTCAGATCCCCCACTGAGTTAAGTCTTTCTGGGGACTGCTAACTCCCTTAGAGGGGGCTGAGTTCTATGGTGGAAATTTATCTGGGCTTGAAGTTGAAAGGCCCAGATTCAAATCCCAGCTCTGCACACCCTTTGATAAGCCATTACATTCCTTCCTGAGACACAGTTTCCTTGTCTGTCAAAGGGGAGCACAAATACATACTGAGGGGTATTCTGGAAGTCTCAGCAGAAACAGTAATGAGAAATGTTTCTTGAGTGAGTATCTATGTTAGGCTGAAAGAATTGGAAGAAAATACAAAGCTGAAGTTTATACTTAGATAAGCATGTCTCAGGATTCAAGTGAAACATGCTGACAACCTTGCACCCATTCTCTAACAAGTGGGATTGAAAATATCTGTTTCTGCCCTGACCGGTGTGACTTGTATGCTGCGGTGTTGTCCCACAAGGTGAAAGGTCATTGGTTTGATTCCTCATCAGGGCACATGCCTGAGTTGCAGGTTCAGCCCCCATTTGGGTCATGTACGAGAGGCAACCAATTGATTTTTCTCTCTCACATTGATGTTTCTCTCCCTCTCTTTCTTCATCTTTTCCCCTCTCTTTAAACACAAATAAATAAATATAAAAGAAGAAAATATTTTTTTCCTGAAAGAATTCTGTCCCCAGTTGCACCCCACCCCTACCTACTATCTGACATCTCCACCATTTCGGTCCCTCCTTTAGGCCCACGCATCCTGTGTATTGACTTTAGGCTGAAATCAATGGACCTCCAGATGGTCTTGGGAGGTAAAGTAGAGGTGAAAAAAAAGCAATGCATTTGGGGTCTGGGGACAATGACTTCTGCCCCAGCTTAGCTGTATACTAACAATTTAATCCTGCCACTTCCCTCTTGTAATTCAACCTCTCTTACCTTGTTCTCTCATGTATGAATTATGTGTGGGAACTACATATACCCACTCTCACAGGATTGCTAATGCATGGTTTCTCAACCTCAGCACCACTGACATTCTGGTCCTATAATTCTTTATTGCAGGGGGCTGTCCTATGCATTGTAGAAAGTTTAGTGGCATCTCTGGCCAGTAGTATCCACCATCATTTGTGACAGTTGAAATATCTCCAAATATTCCCTGGAGGACAAAATCAATGGTCATTGAGAATCACCATAGTAAGTAAAGATCAAACTCAGTAATTCCTATGTAATTTCATAAATTTTAGAGCTCAGTACAAGTGTTAATTATAATTATTTTTCTCTGATTTCAGGGAAAATTAAATTTCCCTCTTTTATGATTCCTTAGCACTTAAAAATAGTAACAGCTAACAATAATTGAATGCTTGTTATTGTTGTGGTGGGCTCTGGTATTGTCTCACTTTGCATATGAGAATATTAAGGCTCTGAATATATGCATGGCATATTAAGATTATAGGAATATATAGTACAAGCAAGATTTAAACCTATGATATATGACAGATGACTCTAAATCTGTGCTCCCAAATTTTATTAGTAATCTATAATTGTAACAAATTACCACAACTTGGCAAATAAAAATAGTATGCATCTCTTATCTCAGTTTCTGTGAGTAAGGAGCCTGAGAATGGCTGAGTTGGATTCTCTGCAAGATTGCAATCAAGGTTTTGGCTAGGGTCTCATCTGAACGTTCAGGTGCGGAGACATCTACTTTCAAGTTCACATGACCATTGGCAGCATGCAGTTCTTCATAGGCTGTCAGCGGGAGGCCACCCTCAGTTCCCTATCCATGGGCCTCACTGTAGAAGAGCTTACAACACAACAACTTGCTTTATTAAAACTAATAAAGGAATGAGTCTATTAACAAAATAGACATTTAAGTCTTTGGTAATGTAATTATGGAAGTGATGCATCATCATCTTTGCTCTATTCTGTTGATCAGAAGCAAGTTGCTAGGTCAACCCAGACTCAAGGTGTATGGGTCACACAGATGAGTAAGTACCAGAAGGCAGGGATCATCAATGCCTTCCTAGAGTCAGCCTACCTTTATGTGCTATCCTGCCTTCTGTTTAGCCCACTGCATCACAAATTTGTGGCACTGTTTCAGTGGCAAGTGTTTTTGTTTGTTTGCTGTTACTTTGTTTTATAGACTGGGTATGCCCAAGGCTGGTATAACAAAATACCACGGCCTGGGTGGCTAAAAGAACTTATGTATAGTTCTCATAGTTCTGAAGGTTGGGAAGTCCAAGATTAAGATGCCAGGTGACTCAGTTTTGGTGAGGGCCCTCCTCCTGGTTTGGAGATGGTTGCCTTTCTGTGTCCTCACATGACAATGAGAAAGACAGAGAACTCTCTAGTGTCTCTTTTTATAAGGACAATAATTTCATCTTGGACACTCTACCCTCATGCCCTCACCTAAATGTAATTATCTCCCAAGGCCTCACTTCTGAATACTATCACATTAGAGGTTATGACTTCAGCATATGAATTTTGAGGGGAAAAGTTTAGTCCACAGCATAGATGAAACTTTGTCAAAGAAAATAACACACTTTCCAGAGAGAGGGATGGTGGTTCTTCTGGAATAGACAAATTTATATATATATATATCTTGAAATTTAAACCAAGACTTGGCACTTGTTGGTTTCTGAAATGGTAGGCAGAGTTGTAGGGGACCGGTTTGTTTTAGTTTGGCAAATGTGACTCAACTCTGTATGGAAAACCTACAGAAGTGAAGTGGTGGGCAGGAGCCAGACCTTCAAACTGGGTTTTCCCGTGGGAATCAGGCCTAGAAAGTGCATACAGATTTTTATGGCCTGCCCTTTCTAAAACCCCATCACCTTGGTCTAAAACAACAAATGTGTGTTGTCTATCTTCAAGGTAATATCCAAAGCCTGTATAAACTTTCCCAAGGACAGAGCTAATCAGCTCGTTGCCCTCTGCATGTTATTTTCATTTCCTTGATTGTACCTAAAATGTAGAATAATATTTTATATAATAGGTAATAAATCTTTCTCTGATGTAAGACCTGAGGAAAACAATAAAAGCCTGTTCAGGCAAGGGTCGAGGCACTCCCCTCTTGAGAGAGTGGCCATGCTGTTCCCTTTTACTCCACAGGATTGTTGTCACCTCTGCATTTATTCTCATCATCAGCCACAACAGGTAGACTCTGCTGGCTGTAGTCTGCCACACAGAGTGAATAAAAACACATATTCATAAGAGCAGAAAAAGAGTCCAAGAAATTGAGATGCTGGACAGGTAAACTTTAATGGGAGTTGGAGAGAACTCTAAAATAAATAGAACACTTCTCTCTTGTTTTATTCCTTCTTCCTTTCTTTCAATACTTATCTCTTTTTCTTCCCTTCTCCTGCCTTTTTCCCCCACAAGTGAGAAAAAACTTGGAACTGTGAAAGGATCAGAATTGGACCCAAAAGGGGGGGCATCCCAAGAGTAGAGACAGTGAGACAAATCTCACTTTGCTATTGCAGAGAAACTACAAGTTACTGCATATTTGTATTATTATTATTTTCATTATTCTTACATCTTTTATTTCAATAGTATTTCTGTATTCCTCTTCTTTCTGTATAGTCTTCTTAGCTTGGCTGGTTATATTGTATCATTTGACAGGTTTCCCCTGCTCTCCCTTCCATAGTGTATTGCTAATTTACTATCCTTCATGTCACTTGTGTTCCTTTAGCACACTACTCAAAGTTCTATACCCCTATTCATGTTATCCAGATCACGTAGATTCTGTCAATGATTGTTGCTCTAATATTATTGTAAATAATAACTGTTCCATACAATTGTTAATACTTCACAACACTACTCCTGGATCTTAGCCCACTTCAAAGTTTCCTGAATTCTATTACTGTAGTGATTAACTCTGTTCTCTCACACACTACACCTATTTACTATCCTTTACTCTCACCTTACCTCAGAATCTGACCTCCCACACCTCACTGCTTTCTAGATCCAACTCACAATCCTTCTCTCCACAACAAGAGTCTTATCTTCTTTCCATCCTTTCTTAAAAGTGGCTAGTTGGGTTGAAGCTTATGGTTAACACTATACATAGCCAAAGGATCTCCTATCCTTCTCCACTGGCTGATACTGTAAATATCACAGAATAATCTCCTGCTGTCAAAAACCACTTTGCCTTCTCCTCCAACTGATCACATAAAAGACTAGGTGGAAGTGGTGAACACCAGGATACCCACTGGAAGAGGAAACACAACAACAAAGGAACCACTGACAGGTAACAACAGAAGAAGGTGAAGGAGAGAGTGGAAACCACACAAACCTCAATCCAAGACCTATCTGGAAATACAACTAAATAGTGGAGAAACTACCCAGTACAAACAACTAAACAAGAGCAAAAGAGAATCCTCAAAACCTTGTACACACGGAAGAACTAGCTTCAACACAACCTGACCTCACCAGCACAAAAATTTACAAGAGGTGGTGGACATAGAGACCATCAGTTAACCAGCTGGTGGGAAGGACCCACCAAAGGAAAGACACCAAAACAATCAAAACCCAAAGACAAACACAGAGCCAACTTGAAGGACAGTCCAAGACCAGTGAGATAGGGAGATCAAGGAGACTACACCACTGAATCTCACAGGTACTATACCACAGAAGTTCACACCATAAACCCAGGAAGCCATAACAAATCAATTTAAGAAGCTGCAGTTAACAAGAAGAGTCTCACAAACAGTGGGAAGACAGAGAAATAATACCAAAACAAAAAAAGGAGGAAGCCTCAGAAATAATGCTAGATGAAATAGAAGCAAGTCAGCTATCAGATATTGAATTCAAAACACTGGTTATCAGGAAGTTTAATGAGCTCACAATGAGCTAACAGAAACTACAGGGGAACTACAATAATCTTACTGCAAACTATATCAACATGAAAAAGGAAATAGAAATTATCAGCAAGGGCCAAGAGGAAATGAAGAATACAATTTCTGAACTGAAAAACACAGAAGAAGGGATCAAAAGCAGGCTCGATGAAGCAGACCATTGGATAAGGAAGCTGGAGGACAAAGTAGAAAAAAACAACCAGAAAGACAAGAAAAGGAAAAGAGTCTCAGAAAGACTGAAGAGGAAATAAGAGGGGGAAAAAAAAGAAAGACAATATGATACATAACAGTATCCATATAGTAGAAATATCAAAAGAAGAAGAGCAAGGGACAAAAAACCTATTTGAAAAATAATTATGGAAAACTTTCCTAATCTGATAAGAGAAAAAGTCAGACAAATCCAGGAAACACAGAGAGTCCCAATCAAGAGGAAACCAAAGAGGTCCATTTCAAGACACATCATCATTAAAATGGCAAAATTCCAAAACAAAGAGAGAATCTTAAAGGCAGCAAGGGAGAAACAGGAAGTAACATACAAGGGAGCCCCAATAAGGTTAGCTGCTGACTTCACAATGAAAATGCGCCAAGCAAGAAGAGAATGGCAAGAAATATTCCAAGTAATGAGAATCAGAGGCCTGCAACCAAGGCTACTTTACCCAGCAAGGCTCTCAATCAAGATAGAAGGCCAAATAAAGAGCTTTCCAGACAAAACAAGTCTAAAAGAATACACCTCCACCAGACCAGCTCTGCAAGACATGCTAAAGAGATTGCTTTAAGGAAAGGAAGGAAGAGAGAGAGACAGAGAGGAACACAGATACAAAAATGGCAATGAATAAGTACCTATCAATAATAACATTAAACGTAAATGGATTAAATAAATGCTCCAATCAAAAGACATAGAATAGCTGAAAGGATAAGAAAGCATGACCCACACACATGCTGCCTACAAAAGACCCACCTCAGAACAAAAGACCTTCACAGGCTAAAAGTGCAAACCTGGAAAAAAGTTTTCCAAGCAAATTAACAGGAAAAAAAAGCCAGGGTAGCAATACTCATATCAGACAAAATAGACTTCAAAAAGAGGGCCATAAAGAGAGATCCAGAAGGTCACTTCATAATACTCAAGGGAAGAATTCATCAAGAAGTCATAAACATTGCAAATATATATGCACCTAACATAGGAGTACCCAAATACATAAAGAAAATGTTAGAGGACTTCAAGAAAGATACTGACTTCAAAACAAATATAGTAGGGGATGTCAACACCCCACTGTCAAAAATGGACAGATCTTCCAAACAAAATATCAACAAAGATATTGTGGTATTGAACAATGCCCTGCATGAAATGGACTTAACTGATATATATATAGAGCCCTTCATCACAACAAAGCGAAATACACATTCTTTTCAAATGCACATGGAACACTTTCAAAGACAGACCACATGATCGGACAAAATACAAGACTCAGCAAATTCAGGAAAATTGAAATCATACCAAGCATTTTCTCTGACCATAAGAGACTGAAACTGGAAAACCAACCCCAAATGAAAAAAATCCAAAACACTCAAAATCATGGACATTGAATAGCATGCTATTAAACAATGAATAGGTCAGGAATGAAATTAGAGAAAAAATCAAAATTTTCTGGAAATAAATGGAAATGAACTCATGGCAATCCAAAACCTATGGGACACTATGAAGGCAGTTCCAAGGGGGAAGTTCATAGCAATACAGCCTACCTAAAGAAGATAGAAACATTTCAAACAAATGACCTAACCCTATGCCTACAAGACCTCAAGGAACATCAAGAAAGACGGCCCAGAGCTAGCAAAAGGAAGGAAATAACCAAGATCAGAGCAGAATTAAATGACATAGAGACTAAAAGCACAATTCTAAGGATCAATGAATTCAGGAGCTGGTTTCTCACAAAGATAGACAAAATTGACAAGCCTTTAAGCAGGCTAATCAAGAAAAAAAGACACAGGACCCAAATAAACACAGTCAGAAATGAAAGAGGGAAGAACAACTGACACCACAGAAATACAAAGGATTGTAAGAGATTACTATGAACAACTGTATGTCAAGAAATTTGAAAATCTAGGTGAAATAGACAAATTTCTAGAAAAATATGATTATCCAAAATTCAATGAAGAAGAAGCAGAAAGCCTGAATAGACCAATAACAGCAGATGTAATTGACGCAGTAATCAATCAAATAAATCCCAACACACAAAAGCCCTGGATCAGATGGTTTCACAGGGGAATTCTACAAAGCATTTAAGGAAGGGCTAATCCCTATCCCTCACAGACTATTCCAAACAATCCAAAATGAAGGAAGACTCCCAAACTCTTTTTATGAAGCCAGCATCATCCTAATCCTAAAACCAGATAAAGATACAACAAAGAAAGAAAACTTCAGGCCAATATCACTAACGAACATAGACACTAAAATCCTCAACAAAATATTGGCAAATTGCATTGTGGTGGCGACTACTTTCGTGAGGTCCCCCCGGTGCCATGGACACACGTGAGTGAATAAATATGGCCGAGACAAGATGAGATCTGTTTGGGGATGGAGGCATGGGCTGTGGCCAGTTTCTCAGGGGAGACTGAGGCAGCAGCGGCCAGTTTCTCCGAGGAGAAAAAGGCCCTGAGTGCTCTTCTCCATAGCCTTTTATTGGGTTGCAATACACTGGAATACAAGGCGGCAAAGATCAAACAGTAGATAACATTACAAAGAGATCTGAGTCAGTGTCTGTCAGGAAAAGAGTTGCAGAAACTTTGGGAGACATACTCATTTCCTCTCAGACCCTTATCATATGAATGAAAGCACTCTTAGCAGAGCAGATTTCACAGGTTTATCAGCAAGTCTTTGTGATGCCAGATTTTTCCCCAGGGCATGCTCTGGCCAGGCAAAGAGCTGCACCTCTCCCCAACAGGTATTCAGGCTTAAGGGGATTAGAGCCAGGAAGCACTTCTCCCAGAGAACATGGGGACTCAGGCTTTGACAAAGCTGGGGGGCGAGAGTCCATTGCACTCTGTTGCAGCCCCCTTAGTCCTTCCATGAAGGCCTCCCAGGTGATCGAGTCTGGCTTAGGTTGCCCCCCGCTTTGAGGGGTCTTACCCGTCATTGACTTCCCACCAAGCTCTTGGGGCAGGGAGAGGAACTGAAGCAGCGTTTGCTACCAGAGACAGGCTTTGTCTCCTGCAGCTGGCATTCCAGAGGTCGTCTCTCACCCTTGGCTACAAGGGGTAGAGATACAATTCCTAAAATCAGGCAGAGTGGTCTACAACACCGCATCCAGCAATACATTAAAAACATCATGCACTATGACCAAGTGGAATTCATCCCAGGGATGCAAGGATGGGTCAATATTTGCAAATCAGTAAATGTAATACATCATATAAACAAAAGCAAAGACAAAAATCATATGATCATGTCAATAGATGCAGAAAAAGCTTTCGATAAGGTAGAGCACCCATTTATGATAAAAACACTCAGCAAAGTGGGAGTAGAGGGAGCATTCTTCAATATAATAAAGGCTATATATGAGAGACCTACTGCCAACATCATACTCAATGGGCAAAAACTTAGAGCTTTCCCAATAAGATCAGGAACAAGACAAGGTTGTCCACTTTCACCACTTCTATTCAATATAGTATTGGAAGTTTTATCTACAGTGATCCGACAAGAAAAGGAAATAAAAGGCATCCAAATCGAAAAGGAGGAAACAAAACTGTCACTGTTTGCAGATGACATGATAGTGTACATGTAAAATTCTGTAGACTCTACCCAAAAACTGCTCAACCTAATAAATGAATTTGGCAAATTCAAATGGGATATAAAGTCAATGTCCAGAAATCAAAGACGTTTTTGTATACTAACAATGAAATAGCAGAAGCAGAAATCAAGAAAAATATTTCATTTGATATAGCAAAAACAAAAATAAAATACCTAGGAATAAATTTATCCAGGCAGGTAAAATACCTGTATCCAGAAAACTACACAACACTGGATAAAGAAATAAAGGAAGACACAAACAAATAGAAACATACACTGTGTTTATGGATTGGAAGAATTAACATCATCAGAATTTCCATACTACCCAAAGCAATTTACAGATTCAATGCAATACCTATTAACGTACCAATGACATATTTCACAGACATAGAACAAACACTTCAAAAATTTACAGAGAACCATAAACAACCCAGAACAGCAGCTGCACTTTTGAGAAAGAAGAACAAAGTAGGAGGGATCACAATAACTGATACCAAACCGTATCGCAAGGCCACTGTAATCGAAACAGCCTGGTACTGGCATAAAAACAGGCACATAGACCAATGGAACAGAACAGAGAGCCCAGAAATAAACTCAAGTCTCTACGAGCAATTAATATTTGACAAAGGGGGCAGTAACATCAAATATAGTAAAAATAGCCTCTTGAACAAATGGTGTTGGAAGAACTGGACAGCTAGGTGCAAAAAATATGAAACTCGAGTACCAACTTATACCATAGATCAAAGTAAATTCAAGGTGGATAAAAGACTTAAATATAAGCCGTGATATCATTAAAGTTCTAGAGAAGACCATTGGCAAGAAAATCTCAGATATTTCACACAGCAACATTTTTACTGATTTGTCCCCTAGAGCAAGGGACATAAGAAAAGAATAAACAAATGGGATCTCATCAAAATAAAAAGCTTCTGCATGGCTAAAGAAAACAGTATTAAAATAAAAAAAAGAACCAACTCTATGGGAAAACATATTTGCCAATGATACCTCAGACAAGGGTTTAATCTCCAAAATAAACAAAGAATTTACGGGACTCCACTCTAAGAAGACAAGCATCCCAATTAAAAGCTGGGTGAAGGACTTGAACAGACATTTCTCCAAGGATGACATAGAGAGGATCCAGATACACATGAAAAGATGCTCAATATTGCTAGCTATCAGAGAGATGCAAATTAAAACCACAATGAGGTACCACTTTACACCAGTCATAATGGCCATCACTAACAAAGCAACAAACAAGTGTTGGAGAAGTTGTGGAGAAAAGGGGACCCTAATTCATTGTTGGGGGGATTGCAGGCTGGTACAACCACTATGGAGAAAACATTATGGAATTTTCTAAGAAAACTAAAAATGAATCTGCCTTTTGACCCAGCAATTCCACTGCTAGGATTATATCCTAAGAACCCTGGAATACCAATCTAAAAGAACCTATGCACCCCAATGTTCATAGCAGCACAATTTATAATAGCCAAGAGTTGGAAGCAACCTAAGTGCCCACCAGTAAATGAATGGATCAAAAACAATGGTACATTTACACAATGGAAGTCTATGCAGCAGAAAGAAAGAAGGAGCTCCTACCCTTTGCAACAGCATGGATGGAACTGGAAAGCATTATGGTGAGTGAAATAAGCCAGGAGGTGAAAGACAAATACTATATGATCTCATCTTTAACAGGAACCTAAACAAGAATACAAACAAGCAAGCAAAATATAACCTAAGACACTCAAATAGAGAACAGGCTGACAGTGAGCAGAGGGGGGAGGGGAGGAAATTTCAGGGGGAAATGGGGAAGGTTTACAGGAACAAGTATAAAGGGCACATGAACAACAACTAAGGGGGGAGGGAATGGGGAGCATTGAGGGGGGTGGGCTGGGATGGGAGTAAAAGACAGAAAAGTGTACTTGAACAACAATTAAAATAAATACAGAAATAAAAAATAAAATAAAGGAAGCAGAAGTCTACCTGATTGGGGCAATATGACGTAGAAACATGCACCTCAGAGTTCAATACACTAGACTATTGAGTCAGCCTTTCCAAGCAGCATTTTTAATTTGCTAGAGGAGATGATAATAACATTTTTGTCAAAGGGTGTTGTGAGAAATGAAGAAGGTAATTCATAAAATTTCCTAATATAATGTATGGCTACACAGTGGTTGACAAAGTCTGTATTAGTTTCCTTTGTTGTTATAATAAATTGCTACAAGCTTAGTGGGTAAAAACAATACAAAATTTTTATTTTATGGCTTTGGAAATCAAAATACTGAGCTAATGGCAGGTCTGCATCTGTTCTGCAGGCTCTAGAGGAGAATTTCCTTGCTTCTTCCAGCTTCTAGTGGTCAACTGTATTCCTTGGTGTGTAGTTCCTTCCTCCATCTTCAAATCCATCTCTTTGAAGGTGTGGCATCTCTGCTCTCTCCCATCTTATTCCATCCTTATGTCTTCTCTCTTTAATTATGATGCTCTTGCCCTCTCTTATAAGGACCTTGTGAATATATGGGCTTACCGGGATAATCTCTCCTGCATCTCAAGATCCTTAACTTGATCAAATTTCCAAAATCACTTTCTTTTTTACCATATAAAGTAACATATTCACGGTTTCTGAGGGTCATCATTCAGTTTACAACAATTCATTCTCTGTCCCCAAAATTTCATGTCTATCTCATATGCATTGACCCCATTCCAAGGTCCCCCAAACTCTCAATATCAGGTACAAAATCTCATCTAAGTTTCATTAGCTCAAAAGTCTCAAATTTCATTATCTATATTATATAAATGAGGTAGGAATGAGACTCTTAGTATGAGCCAGCAAGGGGCATAGTTCCTCTTTATTTGTGGAACAAGTTATCTGTCCCTGGTGGGACAGACCCTACCTAGATAGCAGTGATAGACCTTCTCATTCTAAAAAGAAAGAAATGAAAGGAACAAAGGAGTCACCGATCCCAAACAATTTCTAAATTGAACTAGACAAACTCCACTTTACTTCAAGTTCTGGCTCCCAGCTCCATCCCAGGCCCATAGCTCTGCTCTCAAAGTCATTCTTTCTCATGAAGGGTAGCACCTATTTGCAGTTAAGTAGTTTTATCAACACACTTCCTGTTTATAGAATTTGGGGAGTCCGACAGCTTACTTTTGTTGTTGTTTTACTCTCTGTGTCAATATCAGTCTAAGCTGGCAGTGCTTCTGCTGAGATGACCACTTCCAAAGTCTTGTAGGTCTCCTGTGCAAGGAGACTGCACAGGGATCATTCCATTTGGCCCTCAAGCTAAATCTGGCCTATGAATTCTTTTTGTAAATAAAATTTTATTGGAGCATAGGCGTATCTGTGTGTTTATGTTGATTGTTTGATGGCTATTTTCATGATATAAGAAGAGAGTGTAGTAGTTGTGACAGCGATAGAGACAGTATGACCTGAAAAGCCAAGACTATTTACTGCGGCCCTTTAGAGAAAAAGTTTCCTGACTGGAGCAAAGTAAAAATAAGTAGAAGCTTAAAAAAAATGACAGGTTTGGGTTGGTTACAAAAGGAGTGCCACATAAAGATAGTGAATATTTCAAAAGTTGTGGCAGGAGATATGAAGAGGAAAGTGAGGAAAGGTGAGGAATGAAGGAAGAGGAGGTGATAAACTTCAAAAGTACACTTGATCTTGGCATGTTGCCTTGAAGCTGGGGTTAGGGTAATGAAGGAGCAAAATTGCAATGAAGGAAATATTCAACCAAAGAAAGTAGGGGAAAAATGCAAAACAGGCCCAAGAGAAATGGAAAAGTCCCACCTGAAGTGGTCCATTGAGTCCCTTAATTTGCAAGGACCATGCTGCTTCCTTGCCATCCTCCCTCTGAAAAGAATTGTGCTGAGCACACATATTGGACAGCAAGTGCTTAATTCTGTGTGTCAACATCAGGCTTCTAATAAGACTTCTCCCCTTTGCTTTTAATCAGTGGTAATGAGAACACGCCAAGGGTGAGGTTTGTATGGGTGTTTGGGGTTTTCACAAAAGGACAAATTAATTAGCCTTATTTAAAGTGTAATTGTTCTTTGAATTGCTATGCATAAATCCATTTCAGGTGACTGTCTGTCACAGGCCCTGTTTGCTGGTCAACCTGCTCAGTGTGTTCTTTGACCTAAACAAGAATAGGACAAATAAGAAGCAAATACCCACTCAGTATCCTGGTAATTAAAACTAATTTTCCCTGAAGAAGCAGCTCACTTTGGGAGTTGCAAGTAAAAAGAAATAAGCCATTCGAAAGAGGCCTTGAGACCAATGACTGGAGTAAGCCTGGTTGTTAGAATGGAACTAGCTTGGCATCTGGGGTTTGGGTGGAGATGGTGTAATGAGGTCCAGACAGGGCCCGGCAAAGAGGGTATTTGTAATGGGGTCCAGAACCTGGGGTATTCAAGAAAATATAGAATATCCCCTGATATACTCAAACCAGGCCACCATGGGGGATGGGATACATGGAGCAGGGCCATTGAGAGCTATTTTGCATATCAATAACAGCAGGATAGCTTCATATCATATATGATATGCAAAAATGGTTATTTTTCATATTAACAAGTCTAGCTAGGGAGATGGGAGTGACTTTGACCTGTGATATAACTAGGAGGCAGCTCCCCTGGTTACAGCACCTGTGTAAGAGTTTGGAGACAGTTTGCTTCACACCATGGGGCCATGCCTGCCTGGACTTATTATGGCAGCCGAGAAAGGTAGAGAAACTGCAGGAGTGCTAGCAAGTATAGCCAATTGTGGGAGGAGTTGGAATGGGGTTACAGCAGAAGATTTATATTGGGATTTAAACCCAGGCACTGCAGCTGTGCTTTTTGCTTAACTACACAGTTGTGGGAGTGAACAGAGGGCTGGCTCCCTTGACCATGTGGCTTAGGAAGCAGGAAAGCAGGATGTAGCAACCATGCAAAGCTCTCTCTCTCTCTCCTAGCAGTTTCAAAGAATGAAGAAGGACAATGAGAGACCAACCAGGAAGGAAAGGAGTGAAAGGACTCTCACTGGTGAGCCATGAGAAGGTGCCACATGGTTTTGGATTAAGAACTGGAGATCTCATGGACACAGCTGATGGTACTGGGGACATCAGGAGACCCGCCCAGTTGCGCACGGATTTCTTGGAGGAACCGGGAGTCTAGCTGAGCTACGGACTTCTATTTCTTATTCCTGAGATATAGTACTCCCAGCTGGCCTGACTGGACAAAGGGGGAAAGGAAAGATGTGTGTGTTTATGGCTGTTTTAAGGGACTTTGGGGTTTTAATGATGACATTTCGCCATTACTCTAAATGTGTATAACCTTTGAATAAATAGTTCCTTTCCTTTTTACAAAACTCTGGCATTGAGAGCCACAACTCCTAAGGGTGGCAGGCAAGATGAACCTAGGACAGAGGAACCCCGGGAGAGGGGGCTTGTTTTGGTAACAGTATCTTGGCCTCCCATGGTTCCATTCTGTAACAATGACATATCAAACTTTGTGGTTGGTTACTCCCAAAACACACACACTTGTTTCAATTGCAGATGTGAATACGCTGCAACTGCCCTGGTTCCTGCTCCACAAACATCTAAACCATAACCAAGGACAGAGCTGAGACACTTTCTGGGGTCAGCAGGCAATGTGTTCCACTTCACCAAATCAGACCAAACACAATCATTTCCATTGAAAAGTGCCACTGGACACATAAAATGGCAAGTGCCCCCCTCACACAAAACAAACTAAGCACAAAGCTCGGCCTTTCACACATGGTGTGGATGGTGGAAGAGTTGCTATCTCACAGCCTAGTTTTTCAATGGGATAAAAGTTGCCCAGTAAATTGGGCTGAGAGGATTTTTTTCCCACACAGCCATCACAAGGCATTTTGATGTGCTTATAATTTACAGCAACCTAGAGGAATAGGGGATCTGAAAGTGATTTTGATTGAAAATACTGTAAAACCCAGTTATTATATAGATTATTAATGCTTATCTTCAAATAATCACCAGATACAGTTTGAGAACCACCCTTCCCCACCTCAAGTCCTCACACTTTAGTAAAATTTCAAAATATGGGCTTGTTGTAGTGGTGTCCTATAGGGTAAGTGGAGGAAGTCTGGCTTCCTCGCCCAGATGTCTGGGCAACTAAAGGAAGCAGTTTCTCATTACCTTGAGAATGGGTCTGATAAACGGTACCAATATCCTAGAGTGGGGCTAGCATGAGCAGAATAAAGCTGTATTGTTTTTGTCTGGTTTTGTCTATATTTAGTATATTAGCAGGTTAGGGAGTTCCCTCTAGGAGAGAGGGACAGGTGACATGCAGTGACACAAGCAGGTACATGCAGCTTGCAGCATGCATTGATTACCCACCCTTGAATAAAGGCATGTCAGCCATCTTAACAGCTCTGTGCATTTTCTTCCATCTGTTTGAATTCCATGAACCTGTCTGGGTTGCAACATATGTCCCATCTTATTTATGGAGTTTGGGGTCCAAATTTTTGCAAGGATGAAAAGGATTAGGTACAGTTAAAATTGCTTTTGGAAAATCCCTTCATATGCCCACAAGCCTAGCCAGAGGCTCAACTGTGGGAGGCTGAGGCTGACACTCACACCCACCAGGTGAGGGGCAGTAGGAATAGCTATGTGGTTGAAATGGTCACTTCCCTTTCTTGCTCTTTTTGCTGAGGATGGGGAATTTCACTCTAGCCAAAGTGTAATTTGTGTAACTCAATCCTAATCGGCACCCCCAGGACTGGTAGTCCTCCTACAAACACAAAAAGTACTAGCGTGTGGTTTTGTAGGGGAGCTCCTGACCATCTGGTTCCTACTACCTAATAAGAAAGAGCCTCCATTATCTCCCCAACCAAAAGCACTGACAGTGTTCCTATCACTTTTATCTCATTCTCTCCTAAACAGCCTAATTAGGGCATGGGAAGACCTGTAAGACTCCTCCCTTTCTTCCTCTTGCTCATCACCATTTCCAAATGCAATGCTCAAAGCTTCCTATGGGGACATCCCTGAGATTTCAGACACCTCCTAAGGACTCCAGTGCTAAAGAATCCCCCCTTATAAAAAGCTCTATTGTCATACTGACCCCCAAACTCTGCACAGGTATGCTTTCATTTATTTTTTAATACATCAATCGGTTGCCTCTTACATGCTTCCAACTGGGGAGCTGACCTGCAACCCAGGCATGTGCCCTGACTGGGAATCGAACCAGTGACCTTTTGGTTCACAGGTCAACACTCAGTCCATTGAGCCACACCAGCCAGGGCCCAATTTTTGTTTCCTGCTCACAAACTCCCCGTTGCTTCCTCAATAAATGATACACCCAGTTTAGCCACTCAAAGACCTTATCAATCTCTCCTTCCAAGTTTATGCATATTAATGTATTTACTGTCATGAATCTTATTTATTTGTTTGTTTGTTTGTTTACTTACTTACTTATTTAGCATTTATAATGAGTCCAGCACTCTGAGAGGTCCCTAACGTATGCTGTGTGTTTGTTTACTCATGTTGTATAGTAAACTAATCCCAGTGACAGTCCTATGAGGAGAATACCATTACTCCCATTTTATAGGTTAAAAAAGCTGAAGGTCTCAGAGGTTCAGAACTAGTACTCTGTAGAGCTTGGACTTGAATTCGAAGCTATCATATTACAAAAGCCTCTTTCTTTCTTTCTCTTTCTTTCTTTCTTTCTTTCTTTCTTTCTTTCTTTCTTTCTTTCTCCTCCTTCTCCTCCTCCTTCTCCTTTTTTTTTGTAGGTTGAGAGGAAAATTAATAGAGCAATGCTTTCTACCCAATCATCTCCCCCAGCCTGTGTTTCAATATCCCAAAGTTGAATTAACAGGACAAAGAATCTGCCCTGAACTGAACTCAACACTCTGGAAAAACCCTGTTTTTCTTGCTGTCATACATTATCAAGGGAAACAGGGCCCTCCTGGAATGGCACGGTAAAATGGCTGAAGTCTTTTGTCTTTTTTCTCTGTCCACACATCCAGGTGTCTTGGTGTCTACACTGCTGCCTAATCTAGTCTTGTTGTAACTGGGTGGTGTTTCACAATCCCCCCAAATAACCATCTGCTAGTTCTACCTGTTTGTGATTTTTCCCCCCTTCTTCTGATATCATTTCAGCTTTTCTGTGGTTTAAGAGTTAACTCAGTATTATATCTCCCTTTTGCCTCAAGGATTGGTATGATATTGTGACTTATAATAAGAAATTTACATTGGTCTTCTTGTTTCTGACAGAGAGCTCCCCAAACTTTTAAAATTTCCTGTGACAAGAGTAATAAAGGTTCCTTTTGTTATGTTGAGCGACTTTTGAGCCTCACCTAAGGAACCAACCATGTGATTAGAGTGTAGAACTTTCAGTCTCACTTGCCTCCACCAGGGACAAGTGTTAGAGATAGAACTATGGCCAATGACTTAATCAATCTTGTCTCTGGAATAAAGCCTCTACAAAAACTCAAAATGACAGAGTTCAGAGAACTTCCAGGTTGGTGAAGACATAGAGATTTGGGGAGAGAGGTGCACCTGGAAAGGGCACAGAAGCTTCCACAGGCCTTGTGTATGCATCTCTTCCACCTGGCTGTTCCTGAGTTATATCCTTTTATAATTAACTGGTAATATAATAAGCAACACATTTCTCTGAGTTCTGTGAGTTGCTTTAGCAAATTAATTGAAACTGTTCTATGGCCAGTTGCTCAGCATAGGTGACAACCCAGGCTTACAACTGTCTGTTGTTTGAAGTGTTTGTGTGTGTGTGCGTGGGTGGGAGAAATCTTATAAGATTGAACCCTTAACCTGTGAGATTTTAGAGTAGGGTACAGAGTGAGGATCTCCTGAAAGTAGGAGAAAAGCCCTTTGTTTGGGGGAAGTGGATGGTAGGCATTTAAGATACTTTGCATAACAGTGGCAAGTTTGAAAGTAGGAGAAAAGCCCTTTGTTGATGAGAAAGGCACAACCGATTGATGAGGCAACCGAAGAGAGCTGCCACCTACTGTGAAAAGTGTATGTGACTTTAAGAGCATATAGTTACTTGTGACATAGCCAGGGAGGTGGATGCATACCCTGGATGTTCATGCATCATGGAGAATTCTTGCTCTGACCAAAGATGGCAGCCTAAAGAAAGTAAAAGATATAGTGGGACTGGCAAAAGTATTAGATCATAGGATATGAGGTCACATAGGAATTTTTGGGCTGACCATTCAAAATAAGGGTGGGCTGAGAGAGAAGGTAGAAGCAGTCATGCAGGCCGAGAGACAGGAATCAGCCACACAGTCTGAAAGGGTATAGGAAAGAGTCCACTATGAAGAGAAGAGGTCCAGGCAGAGCTGATGGAGCTGTGTGGGGATCTGCCTAGCCACCCGGATTCATGAGAGATGCTTGCAGCTTGTGACTAGGAATGCTGATCTAAAGACTTCTGCTTCTCTGAGGGATGTACGGAGAAGCCACTCCTTTGGGACTATGAATCCTTGAACCCCACCATGACCCAGTGTAACACAGCACTTGTCTCGTAGAACCAGTACATAGAGGCTGAGAACAGCACACCCCAGGTCCTGAAGGAGAGAGTTGCTGTGAGAGGATAGCAACTCTGAAACCCACAAGTGCACCTTCCACAGGGGCTGAAGACCTGTTTGCACAGCCAGCTTAAGAAGAGATAAGGATATGGGGAACTTCTGGGCTCGGGTTTGGCTTATAGCTTTTTAGGGAGCAAGGGAAGTGCTGGGTCTTGTGGAAGAGGAGGGCTCTGAGCAGGAGTGCTCTCAGCCCCTCTGAGGTAGAAACCCTGTAAATAAAAAAACCTGTTTCCTTAAACACTAATTGTTGGGTTATGTGTTAATGTGCCACATGGCTCAGCCCTAGTTTGCCTGGTTATGGTCTGATGCTATCTCCAGGTAGGTAGGTAGTGTCAGAATTGAACTGTAGGACACCCAACTGGTGTTAGAGAATCACTTGGCGATATTGGAAAAACAGCCACATATTGGACTTGCTCCCAGAATCATAGAAGGAATGTATGTCCAAGAATGGACCAATGAGATAACTAAGAGGGACTTTTCTGTGATAACTAAGAGGAAGAAAGCACCTTTCCCACTGGAATGGATAGTGAATGTCAGGAGACTTAGCTGATAATAAGATGTTAGTGGCTCTCATAGAGGCGGACTCTCATGGAAAGCTGCTTAGAGACAGCCTGCATATAATAAAGAGAGGGAAAGCCCTGGTAACACTATATGAACCCCTGCTCCAGCCATTCCTAAAGCCTACATTCCTGGACTTTGTATTTGCTTAACTCAGTTTGAATTGGGTTTCATTGTTTGCAGTCAAAAAGTTTTCGCCAGTGTGCCTCAACCATTTTTTTTTCATTATCACCTCCCCAGAAGACTTTCTAAACATTTTTTCTTTGTTGCCTGATTCCCTCACCATGAAATCTAATACAAGAGATATACTCTATATCTGTTTATGTACTATATGTATATCTGTGCTTTATACATAAAAGAGTAAGATTTTTTCACTCCTTCCAAGAACAAATTTTGTTTGCTTGCAGGTGAGATCGTCTCTATTGAGACTGTATGGTATTAACTAATCAGGATGGCACTCAGTGGTCCTCACCTCCTGGTATTAATTCTTTCCCACATTTAGTCAGGGCTAGCCTGTGCAGGCAATAGAATATGGCAGAGTGATGGTATGTGATTTTTAAAGCTAGGTCCTGTCTTTCAAGGCAGCTGCCACCTTTCTTCTGCTTGGATAGCTCAGTCTTGGAGGAGAACTGAGGCCTCCAGCCAACAGCCAGCAGCTGCTTGTTAATCATGTGAATGAGCCACCTTGGAAGTGTTCCTCCAGATTGAACACTGAAAGAAGTGTTCCTTCAGATGACCATAGCCCTGGGTAATATCTTACTGTGGTTTCATGTGAGATCCTGAGTCATAATTTCCCAGTCAAGCTGCTCCGTACAATATCACAAATAATAAGTTATTACTATGGTTTTAAGCCACTAAACTAGGGAGTCATTTGTATTACAGTATTATATAACTAATATATTTATGTAAGCTCTCTTCCCCCACAAATATTATATATACAGATTTTATCAGTAAGGGCAGTTGGTAGGAAAGGGTAGTTTATAGGTATGATGACAACCAAAGGTTTAGAAAATTTGAGTTGCTACCAAAATATTGCAAGGTGCTTTGCAATAAACATTGAAAAGTTTGTAAAAAAAATAAACAAAAAACTAGTGAGAGAAATAAATCACAATCATGTGAATTCAACAAACCTTGCCAATTACTTACTCTGTGCAAGGCTTTGTGTGAAACATATAACGCATTAGTTTTCTACAGTTGTCCTAACAAAGTACCACAAGCTGGGTCACTTAAAATAACAAATTTATTCTCTCACAGCTTTGGAGGCTGGAAGTTTGAAATCAAGGTTTTAACAGGGCCATTCTCCCTCTGGGGTCTCTGGGAAAGAATCTGTTTCTGCCTCTCTCTTAGCCTCTAGTGTTGTTGGCAGTCCTTGGTGTTCCTTGGATTATAGATGCCAATCTCTGCCTCTGTTGTCCACAGTGTTCTCCCTGTGTGTCTTCACATTGTCCTCCTTCTGTGTGTATCTGTCTCTGTGTCTCTACTCTTATTCTTATGACATCATATATATTGGATTAGAGTGACCCTAATAACCTCATCTTAATTATATCTGTAAAGACCCTATATCCAAGTAAGTCACAGGTACTGAGGGTTAGGATTTCAACAGCTTTTAGTGGGACACAATTCAGTTCATAACACTTAGAGATAGTTAAGATGAATCAGATTCATTCTCAACAATGATGACTAGAGAACTGTGCATATCTAACAATAATCCACATTGCAAAGGCAGGTATAATTTGGGAATGCCTCATGGATAGAGTGGCATTGTCACTTGCTTTCAAAGAATGAGTAAAATTTTGACAGTTAAAGAAGATGAGGCATTCCGGGCAGATGAACCAGACTGAGTAAAAGTGAGAAGGCTAGAAAGCAGAGGAAACATTGAGGGCTGAGGAGTGGATTTATGGGTGAACAGGAGCAAAGGTTCTAGCTAGGTTGGAAAGATATTGACTGCAAGTCTAGGGAATCAGCACTATAGTTTGATAACAAGTATTGTGATCCTTTCTACTTTGTTCTTCTTTCTCAAGATTACTAGATCCTTGAAACAGTTACTACCAACACCCAGCCCATATCCCTTCAAATCCCTTTACTGTTTCTATGGCTGAGATCAGGTGACAGATGAGGGTATGGGATGTACAGGCACCTCTAGATGAGGCAGTGCCTGTTGCCCAAGAGCAACCCTCTGAAGGAGGTTCAGATGAAAGTCTTTAGCAGCAAGAGTGCAGGCAGAAGTTGGGAAATGGGAGGAAAAGACTCCATGGGATCTGGGCAGGCACTCCAGTCTCTGTCTCATTGGGGAGTCCAGGTGCGAAGTTTCACATGGCTAAGGTGAAACTAAGTCAATGGAGACAAGGATCCAAGTTGGGCTGAAGATGTGGGTCTGGGATTTATTCAAATGCAGGGATATAAACACTTGGGAGTGGTTAGATCACCTAGACAGAGCATGGAGAGTTCAAAGAAAGGGACACCAGAGCACAGAGGATAGGAGAACCTGAGTTAGGAGATCTGTGTGCCTGAACCTGTCTAATTAGGTAGCTCCAGTCACTAGATAGTTGCCACCCAAAGTAAATGCCAGGGCTTTACAGAGTTTTTATAAAACTCATCCCCAAGTCTCCAACATTCTTTAAAGACTAAAAAAGTCACACTGGTTACATGGTTGAGGTCAATTTTAATAGGGAAACTTTGACTCAGAAAACATGACCAGTGTTAGTTCATAACTCAGACTCTGGGGTTTGATTCTTGAATTTGGATTTCAGTTCTAATACTTATTTAACAGAGAGACCCTCAACAAATTATTTACTTTTTTTGAGTCTCAATTTCTTCATCTGTCAAATAGAAAGAGTAACAGTACCTATCTAAGAGAGGTGGTAAGAAGACATAAAGAGATGTTGCATGTAAAGTGCTTAGGACAATGCTGTGTCTTCAATAAGTACTTATACGTGATTGTCACATCTAGTCAGGTACTGTGACCACAGAGGTGGAAATGGAGTGATGTTTGTGGTCAGGCAAGACTTTGGGGGTCTTAAGTCACCTCTACAGTACTGAAGAGCAGGAACTATTGAGCCAAACTGTGTTCAAATCATGGCTATGCTACCTACTAATTCTAAGAGCTTATGCTTCAGTTTGCTTTTCTGTAAAATGGAGATATAAATGGTACTTATAAATGCTGTGGTGTTATTATATGAAGCAATGTATGTGGTACTCTTGTATGGTGCCTGACATTAAGTGAGTATTCAAGAAGTGCTTATTATAATGATTATTACCCCTTCTGCTCCTCCTCTTAACAAAGTCCAGCCTCACAATGCACACAGCTCCATCTAGTAAGTTACTATTCCCAAATGCAATGGTCACTGGAGATGTTATGTTGGACAAATTGAAGTATGAGTAGAGAAAAATAATAATTCTATTTGTTGCCTGATTTTAGTTCAAATCTTTGTCTACAGGGGACCATCCTTACCAGACAGTCTTATGAGAAACTATGCAGGGTTCTCAGTAGGAGTCAAGCCTTGATTTATATTTGAGAGTAACCTGCATAAACACAAGAGTCCATGAAGTCCAGTCTCTGGGCAATTAATTGCTTGTCAAAAGAAACACAGAGAGACCACCGGCCAAGATGGAGGCATAGGTAGAAACTCTTCACTTCCTTTCACAACCAAAAGAAGGATAACGACCAATCTAAAATCAATAAACAACCAAAAATGCCAGAAAATCAAACTGCATGGAACTCCAACAACTAAGGGATTAAAGAAAAAATCAACCTGAACAACCAGACTGGTATAACGGACTCAGTGGGCTGATTGGGACAAGCCCAGAGATGCAGCTGAGGGGGCGGGGCTGACGGCCAAGTTTCGCAGAGCTTCATGGGAAGGACTGACTAAAGGGGAACACTGAGACTCAGAGCTGACTGTGGGCTAAGGCTGGGGTTGCCATGGTAGAAGGTACTTCCAGTCTGACATGGGAGTCTGTTGGAAAGTGTGCTAGAGACAAGCAGGCAAGCTGAATTGTTCCCTGTCTGGCCCCTCCCACACAGGCAGCGTAGCAAAGAGGGTTGCCCTGCCTGGGTCAATACCTAAGGTCCTGACCCTTACAACTTATCAGGTCCACCAAGACAAAGAAATATGGCCCAAATGAAAGAAAACAGCAAAACCTCAGAATTAAGCCATGAAAAGATTGCCAACCTATGTGATTGAGAATTTAAAGCCCTGGTAATCAAAATGCTCATAGAACTGATTGAGCTTGGTTGAAAAATGAAAGAACGAATGAAAGATACCCAAAATAAAATAAAGCAAAACATTCAGGGAACCAACAGTAACAAGAAGAAAGCCAGGATTCGATCCAACTGGATCAGAACAAAGAACAAGAATCCAAAAAAAATGAAGAAAAGCTAAGGATTCCCTGGGACAACCTGAAACATTCCAATATCTGAATTATTGGGGTGCCAGAAGGAGAAGAACCACAGCAAGAAATTGAAAACTTATTTGAACAAATAATGAAGGAGAACTTCCCCAAACTGGTGAAGGAAATAGACTTCCAGGAAGTCCAGGAAGCCCAGAGTCCCAAACAAGTTGGACCCAAGGAGGAACACACTAAGGCACATTAGAATTACATTATCCATGATTAAAATTAAAGAGAGAATCCTAGAAGCAGCAAGAGAAAAAGAAACAGTTACCTACAAAGGAGTTTCCATAAGGCTATCAGCTGATTTCTCAAAAGAAACCTTGCAGGTTTCCAACCCCTAGGAAGGGGCTGGAAAGAAGTATTTGAAGTCATGAAAGGCAAGGAACTACATACAAGATTACTCTATCCAGCAAAGTTTTCATTTAGAATGGAAGGGTAGATAAAGTGCTTCCCAGATAAGGTAAAATTAAAGGAGTTCATCATCACCATGCCTTTATAATATGAAATATTAAAATGACTTATCTAAGAAAAAGAAGATAAAAAGTATGAAAACAAAACAACAAACTCACAACTATTAACAAATGAACCTAAAAAGAAAAAAAAAGAAAAACAACAATAACAAAAATTAAGCAAACAACCAGAATAGGAACAGAATCAAAGAAATGGACATCACACAGAGGGAGTTCAGTAGGGAAGGGGAAGGGAGGAATAGGGGGAAAAGATACAGGGAAGAAGAAGCATAATTAGTAAGCATAAAATAGACAGGGAAAAATAAAAAATGGTATAGGAAACAAGAGGACTCAAAGAACTTATATGCACAACACATGGACATGAACTAAGGTGAGGAATACTGGAGGGTTTGAGGGCAGGGTGGAGAGGGCATAAGGGGGGAAATTGGTGAAACTGTAGTAGTATAACAAAAAAAATTTTTTTAAATTATATGGAATCAAAAAAGACCCCAAATAGCTTCAGTAATCTTGAGAAAGAAGAACAAAGTAGGAAGGATCACAATACTTGTTATCAAACTATACTATAAGGTCACTGTAATCAAAAGTCTGATACTGCCATGAGAACAGACACATAGACCAATGGAACAGAATGGGGAGCCCAGAAATAAACCCAAGTCTCTATGGTCAATTAATATTTGGCAAAGGAGGCACGAGTATACATTGGAGTAAAAACAGTCACTTCAATGAGTGGTGTTGGGAGAACAGGACTAGTACATACAAAAAAAAAAATGAATGTAGATCACCAACTTACACCATACACCAGAATAAGCTCAAGATGAATGAAAGGCTTAAATATAAGTCATAACACCATAAAAGTCCTAAAAGAAAATGTAGGCAATAAAATATCAAATATCCCACACAGCAATATTTTCACAGATGCATCTGCTAGAACCATAGTGCACTGTTGGTGGGAATGCAGACTGGTGCAGCCACTGTGGAAAACAGTATGAAATATGCCCACAAAACTAAAAATGGAACTGCCTTTTGACCCAGAGATTCCACTGCTGTGATTATACCCTAGGAATCCTGAGTCACCATTTCAAAGGAACTTATATCCCCCTATGTTCATAGCAGCATTATTTACAATAGCCAAATGATGAAAACAGCCTAAGTGCCCATCAGTAAATGAGTGAATCAAAAAACTGTGGTACGTTAATGTGATGGAATACTACTCAGCAGAAAGAAAGAAGGAGCTCCTATCCTTTGTGACAACATGGATGGAACTGGAGAATATTATGCCAGGTGAAATCAGCCAGGTGGTAAAAAACAAACACTATATAATCTCACCAATAAGAAGAGCCTAATGAATAAAATAAACAAATGAGCAGAATGGAAGCAGAGTCGTGGAAATACAGAACACACTGACAGTAAACAGAGAGGTTGGGGGGTGGGGATAAGAGTGAAAGAAGAGAAAGGGACTAGTCTAGGAACATGTATGCATGACCCATGGACATGGACAAATGGGTGGGGATTAACTGTGGGAGCAGAGAGTGGGCTGGGTGGAGGAAAGTAAAGGGGGAAAATTGGGACAACTGTAGAACAACTGTAATAGAACAACAATAAAATAATTTAAGAAAAAGAAACACAAAGACATAGCCAAAAGTAATCTCTGAAACATGATAAAAAGGGCTCCCACTGACAACCCACTGCAGTCTCTCTGCCCCTCTTCCCATAGCTGGCAGCTGCTCTGCAACCTCTGGCCTGCTTCAGTTATTCATTTTCAACCTCCTCATACACATTTCACTGACACCCAGGTTCCAGGTTCTTTGAAGTCCTATTTCCTTTCCAAACCTCCTACAGCACAAACGTATTGGAATGGAGCTGGCAGGAATGAGTCTCTGCAAAAGAGCTGGGGAGGAGGAATTGGGGGGTGAAGACCAGTTTCCCCTTAGCTCTAAGGCTGTAATGGGGCCAGGAAAGGGAGTAGGCAGCTGGGCCCAACCTGTCTCAAGGCAGCAGCAGGGCAGGTCTTCCTTGTGTGGCCCACCCAGGCCAACAATTTCCTGCCTCAGCTTTTGCTTACATGGCTCCCTCTGCTTGTTCTCTCCCATCCTTGCCTGGCTAGTTACCTCTCATTCTGCAAGTCTCAGCACAATTGTGTCCTCTTCAGGAAAGCCTTTGAAAACCATCTTATCAAAGTGATCATCCCTCTCTGACTTCTTCTAAGTTTGGCCACTGAGGTTTGTTTTTATTATAATATTTACCATAACTTATGATCATTTCATCTGTTAATTTGCTTTATTTATTTCTTTTTAGCCTTTGTAGAACCCAAGCTCCGTGAAAACAGACTACAGCTCTGGCCAGGTACCTCAGTTAGTTACAGTGTCATCCTGATACCCCAAGTTTGTGGTTTGATCCCCAGTTAGGGCACATACAAGAATTAATCAAGGAATGCATGAATAAGTGGAACAACAAATTGATGTTTCTCTCTCTCTCTCTCCTAAATCAATAAAATAAAATTAAAAAAAAGAAAACAGGCTATAGACAGAAGCAGCCCCAGAGCCAGGCACTTAGTAGTATTCTCAATAAATAGTTATGAATAGGCAAAGGATTACTTTTAAGTCTTTATTCAATTCACTAGTAGCTTTAGAAAAAAAAAAAACTTAATCACTCTGTTTGCCTTTATTCCCCTTTAGAGGGGATGGAGAACCTTGCTCTGACTTCCTCATGAAGGCCAACTTCATAAAATAACCACAAAAAACTTCAATAGCAAAGTATTACTATTTAACAATATCAACTGAGCCTTAACAGCTGAAATTTTGTAAAGATTTCAGTGGCACAAAAAGTACATGGTGCTCTATGGCGCATTGTTGGTGTGTTCTCTCATTTTGCTTTTTCATCTTTTCCACTCACACCTGCCCTCTGGTCATTTGGGAAGAGAGCACCGAAAGGCTGTGTAAGTAAATAAATAATTGGTTGCTTCTCATCTCCTGTCAGCTGGCAGAATGGCTGTCTGCAAGGAACACAGCCTTCTCACAAAGAGATACACATCACTCCTTACTGCAGCAGTGGCTGCCACCATCACCTGCTCAGCTCCAGCTGCATTGTTACCCTGCTGGCAGCCACCAGACAGCCCCTGGAGATGGAAAACATTCCATGCCCTTCCCTCCAAGAAAACAACCTACTCTGCAGCCTTGTGACACTGTAGCTTGGCTATTATTTAGCTTACAGAATGCCTGCTTTTTGTATTTGCACCTAGAGCCACACACCAGTCACATCTGGTTCCCAGCTCTTTCTGCAGATGCTCATGGGAAAGTGTGCTTCTGTCACCTTGGTGAGGAAGAATGAGGAGGATGGGGACCAACCTAACAACCCTGCATTCTGTTCTAGCAGTTGACACTGATCTTGCTTCTCACATTTCTCTTCTCTCCCCCCACTCATCTGCTTCCCACCCCACAAATTGTAATTATCCAAGGCTTAGGAAGATATAGCTAGCTCCTGATTTATTTAAAATGAACAGAAAATAATCTAAATATATCTTCTAATGTGCCAAGTTGAATATATCTCAATTTTGGCCCATCCAAGGAGGTAACATTGTCTATATTGTTTGCAGCACCCAAAAGAAAAGGATTGTGGTTGATTACCACTCCTTTTCAGAATGCTCTAGAATAATGCTGCCCAATAGAACTTTCTGCAGTGATAGAAATAGCCTATATTTGAGTTGTCCAACATGGAAGCCACTTGAGATGCAGCCAGTGTGAGCTGAATTTTTAATTTAGTTTAAAACTAAATAGATGCATGTGGTTAGTGGCTACATTATTGGACTGTGTGGTTCTGCAACAGTGCTTTTCAGTCCTTAATATGGACAGAAAGCACTTCATTAAAATGCAGATTCTGCATCAGGTGGCTGGGGTATGGCCTGAGATTTTGCATTTCTAATGTGCTCCCAAGAATTATGATGCTGTTGGTCACTTGTCAACCTTTTCAGTAGCAAGAGATAATATGATTCTCAAACTTGAATGCGCATTGGGCTTTCCTGGGTACCTTTAAGAAATACTGACACCTGGAACTCACCCTAGAGATTTTGGCATAATTGGTCAGGGTGCAATCTGGACACAGACATTTAAAAAGCCCCCCAACCAAGGTTGCAAACACCCTTGCAAACATTGCACTGAAAATGACAGAGTTAATGTATTTTAATATAACCTGTCATTTTAGAATACAGCATAGTAGCTTTATAATAATCTCTAAAGGGATTTTATTGGTACATGCCCAAACCTTCAGAGAGTTTAGAGTGGTTTTGCCCATCCTGAGTAGAAATGGAAAATATATTTTTGGTAGTCTCTCCAACTAGAGCAGGTATAGCTCTGGAGAGCTGGGTAGATGGGCAGTGCAGAGCTGGGTGGTCTGAGAGGGTTACCCTGGGAGGTGTGCAGCCTGTACCTGCTTGCTCCTCCCAGTAGCCCAATTGGTATTTAATGTCACTCCAACATTCTATAAGTGTTGGTCTACCTTACTCCTCCTATTAGAGTCTGAAAGCCATATGGGTTAAGATGACAGGCTCTGGAGTCAAAATACCTGTGTTTGAATTTTAATTCTGCTGCTCATAAAATTTATGATTTGGACAAGTTACTTAAACTACTTAAGCCTTGAATTTTTCATTTGTAAAATGAGGATAAATAAAGAACTTTCCTCCCAGAGTTGTGTGAAGATTGGGGTGGTTCCCAGCACTTTGTGAGCAGTTCTAAGAGTCTGCTATTAACTCCATCACATCTCTGTGTTTGTGATGGAGTTAACCTAGCCTCTGGGTTTGACTCTCACTGGACTTCTTTTAGTTCCTTGAGCCCACAATGTTCCCATCCACTCAGGGCCTTTGCACATGTTCATGTTTCTTGCACAGAATCAGTTCCTTCTCCTTGAAGCCTAGTTAATGCCTCCTGATCAACTCCAAGTTTACTTCCCTAAAAAGCCTTTTGTGTCTAGTCCTTCTCAGCCCCAAGCTTATTAGAACTTGGTATGGCTCATTCATTCAATAAACATTGAGCACCAACTATGTGACACATGCTATTTTTAGCTCTGAGAATACTGCAGCAAAAAAATGTAAAAAATTCCTTATTCTCATGAAGCTTCCATTTTGGAATAGTCTAGCCATAAATAAGGAAATGAGAAAAAAGACCAGGGATGTAGGTGGCCACTGAGGTCCTCCATGAAGAATGATAATTGCCACAAACCCAGGGTGGGTATGGAGCAAACCATGCAGGTCTCTGAGGGACTTGCACTCTGAGGTGCATGGTGGACCTGCACACTCACCTTAAGTCATTGACCTCTGACTCCATGACAAGGGAGGGTTGTGCCTTCTTATTCTCTGTCTCTGCCCATTTGGCATATGGTAGGCAGTCACTCAATGTGTTGAATAAATGTCCTCTCAGGACATTCCAGAATTTCTGGAGAATGCGTGTGGGAGACAGGGGTCGAGATGCTGTTGTGTACTCACAGACATCTGCCACCACTCTCCATCCCTTTCACCTGCTGAAAATAACTGCTGGTGAAAAAAATCTCTTGAAGTTGAGTACTGTACCCTCACTCCCCATATTTCCTTTAAATGATCTTTCTTCTACTCAGCCAGAGGGATCTATTACTTTAGATGAGGATTAGGATTATGTGGCAAGAACACAAAGAGAAAAAGAGCTGATGTTTAGATTTTAACTTCCCACATAGTCACTCGAAGCCCATTTACAAGAATTCAATAGCCACGAAAGGTAATGTTTCTGATGCATAAAACTGGTGTTCATGAAAAGGGAAAAATTCATAGCTTTCTAGAAATATTCCCCCCTTCCAAATCAAAAGGTAAACCTGTGAAGGAAGAGGGCATAAATGTATCTACCAGCAGCAGATCCAAACATGAGTAGGCACTGTGGAGGACCCAGACTGGTTGGAAGGGAGCAACTGGAGCAGGTGGGGCTGACAGGGCCAAGAGAGCAACAACTCAGGGACAGGCCATCAGCCTCAAGAGATGGCCTAGTCCATTTTGTCAATCAGGATCCCCACAAAGTTTTCAACTCAAGACCAGTAACAAAGATGTGGGCAGGGGGAAAGGAGATATTCAAGGAGTGGCGATATCTGAGATTAGCAACCTCAGAAAGCCTGAGTCCCTCAGCTTAAAGGGGCTGAGCAGCCAGTGTTTCTGACCCCTGACAAGGCTGGCACCCAGGAGGAGCTGTGGAAAGTGAGAACCACTGCCTGAGTGCTGCTATGCCTGCAGAAAGGAGAGGAGCAGAAACAAGGCACCTTCCTACCCCCACATTCTGAATTCCCACTGGTGCCTCTGCTAGGCCCAAGCACTTACTGTCTAGCTGGTGGTTTGGGGTGCCCAGAGTGCCCCCTGGGTCCTCTTCAGAACTTGACCATAGCTACCATGAAATTCCTCACAAGCTCGGACTGACTCTGATAGCATTCCACCTCTAGTGCAGCCACTTTCTGCTCAGGATTTTCTCAAAGGTAAGAACCTGCTCAGCCAGTGGATAAGTAAAACCCAGGACTATGGGGCAGTTGGAGCAGTTCACGGACAAATGCCTCCCAATTGACAGTTCCCAGGGCACATCAGAGACCTTTATCAGAAGTCCTAGAATAATCTTTGGCATTGACAGCATACTCTTATACTGCCTTTCCTTCTTTCTCTGCTTCCTTGCTCAGAGTTCTGAGACCACCTCTGCCACAGGTTGGGTTCTCTGGAGGCCAACTCTGAGAAGAAATTTGGGGTACAAGGTGTTCATTAAACAATCAATATCTGTGAAGAGAAGGGGAGGAAACAGGCTTGGGCAGAAGTGTAAACTGAGAAATGATGTAGGATCAACAAAGCCTTGAGCAGCCCATTGGGCAGTTTGGAGCAAGTCTTGAGTGTCCACTGTGGGGCTGAATGGCCAACCCTACCTCAGTAGTCTCCAGGTATGCAAAGGGCAGGTGAAACCTGTGGCGACACAGAAGCTCTCTCTGCATCTGAGGTAATCCTTCTCTCCTTGAAGGGGAATCTGAATAGGCATTTTCATGTTCACCACAACCTTCAAGAAATTAGAGCACTTAGTTCCTGATCTGAGGCTTTGCTCTTGGGGAAGCCGAAACACAGACAATGAGTGAGGCACTGGTGAGATCAGCCTCTGGGGCCCTGAGGAGATGGACAGAGAACAACCTTGAGCTTGCACCCAGTGCTAAGGAGCCTGGAAAAGTCCTGGAGCCTAAGGTACCCTTCTCCCTGACTGAACTCTCCCTCTCAAACACCTGACAGCAAAGCTGTGTGGACACTCAGGGCACTCAGAGGAACCTTCCAGGGATAATCCTCCTGCCTTTCCTCAGGAGAAACTAAACAGAACTTGCTGATGCACCCTTTTACCTGCCACCTGAGCTAGACAGAGTGGCATGATTCTAGCTTCACTTCATGATCATCCAATTTATAACTTTCACAACACTTAGCTGAAGAAAGCATCACTTAGTGAGTGCCTGATGTGACTTTGGGCACCACCCTTTGCATTTGTCTTGTTTACCTCATTTAACAAATGTGGAGAATGTGACTCAGAGAAGTACCTTACCCAGTTACACAGTCACACACACAAATCCTTCCCTAAATCCCCCCAGAACTCAACAGAGCTGGGTTTAAGAGTGATCCTGCTCTGGCTCAATTGGAGTGTGGTCCCATAGACCAAAGGTCGCATGTTTGATTCACGGTCAGGGCACGTACCTGGGTTGTGGGTTCAATCCCTGATTAGAGTGCGTAAGAGAAGGCAACCGATTGATGTCCCTCTCTTTCTCCCCCTGAAAGCAATTTTAAAAAGTCCTCAGGTGAGGCTAAATTATATATATAATTTATAATTTATATATAAACATTTGAATATTTTATATTATATTCTATAATATTTATTATCAGTATAGTTTGTTCATATATTACATACTTATATCTAAATCATATATAATTTAGATATTATATTTATACTAACATAAATATTCATACATTAATGCTAATATATTTATATATTTATAAACATATGACATTCATTTATTTGCAATTATATAAATGTTTATATATTATTTATTATATAAATATACTTATATTTTATAAATGTATAGCATTTATATACTTATATTAATATATGCATATTTACATACATATGTATGTATGTTTATATATTATATTTTATAATATAATATATATTTAAATGGTCTATTAATATATATTTATATATTTATATATACATATATAATTTATATATATATAAAGAGTGATCCTAGCTGACTTCAAATTCCTTGTAGTTGGCATTATAAGGCACTGTCTCTGCCCATGTATTCCCCTGACACACTCCCTGAGGCAAATCAGGCCAGGAGCCCAAGCTAGATTTCCAGTTGCTTCTTGCATACTAGTGGCCTGTCTTCAATTGCTCTGTAACAACCCTGCCTTCTTCATTATTGCTTTTCCTTCTCTTGACCCTTCTAATTTCTCTCCACATCCTCCATGAGGTGCCACTGTATAGGGTGATTTATAGTCCCCACTCTCATCTGCTTAGGGTTTTAAAAATGTGGAATTAAATTAGAGTGCTCCAGGAACCTATTTTTGACTGCAGCCTTATCGCTTCTCAGCCTTTTGGCTAAGATTAAGTGACTACAGCCTTGTCCTTTACCCAGTAACACATCACATTGAGTTCTGATGGGTTTGTAGTGGGCAACTTTATCTGCCCTTAAACCCACTCTGGAAATGCCCCTCACTGTCACCTTGGCCATTGCTCTGCTTTCTGAATTATGGTCTATGGAGTTGCCCCTTCTTAAGGATCCTAATAGGAGGGGCATTCTTTCAGCTGGGGTCACAAACTGAAATGCCGACAAAGGCCAGAGAGTAACAGAGGTTTCTGAAGCCAGTGGGTGGGGTTTTTGGTCACCTGTCTAAAGGGCCCCCACTCAGCTCCCCAGATTGCTGACTTTTAGGAATTTGGGCCCAGATCTTCCAATTTCTGGACACAAGTTTATGTATTCTTTCCCTTTAAAAAAATGTCAGCATCTATTTATAAATACTTTTAAACATTGGCAGGACAAATAAAACATGTCAGTGGGCAGCTGTGGTGCTATTGTGACTTCCATGCTGGAGAGACCCAGAGACTCCCAGTTGTGTCCTTTCTTGCCCCAGAGATTTTCTACAGCTCTGCTCAGCATGGATAAGAAAATAATACATCAGTCACTTCACTATACAATTAGAGCCTCTGCACATTCTCACCCATCTAGAGGAAAAAACAAACAAAAAAATCCTGCCCTGTTTTCATATGGGTCAAACCTGCAACATTACCACCTATATTTGAGGCATTCTGTAGCTGAGTTCTGAAGACAAACACATGCCCCAGCCTCATACTGAGCTCCTCTTACATATGGGGCTAGGTGCTAAAACACAGCTGACACAAGCCATGGATACTTCCCCAAAGGAGCCCTCTGGAAGGAGGCCCTGGGCACGGGCAAAGCCAGTTTTGAAACCAGTGAGAGTGAGCCTGGGCCATGGCTGGGCTGAGGGGGTGCATTCTTATCGTAACCGTCAGCTTCCACAACCACTTTCGCCCTTTGGAAACCTCCTCTATGGTGCTCAAGGGTTTTTTTTTCCAGTCTCAAATAGTATCTTGTTAATATCACAGCTACATATTCCCTTAAAGTCTTGAAAAGGTGCATTGTTGAGAGGAAGTATAGAGTGTAAACCCTGGAGCTAAACTGCCTGAATTTATATGTCAGCCCTTCACTTAGTACCTCAGTGAGCTTGGGCAAGACAATAAACCCCTCTGCATCTCAGCTTGCTTATCTGGAAAATGGAGCTAACAATTGAACTGACCTTGAAGGTGAGGATCAAAAGAGTTAACATATGTAGCACAACTGCAATAGTTCCTGGTACTTAGTAAGCACTATGTGTTAAGCATCATTGTCATTATCATCATCATCATCATCCTCCTCATTTTTTGGAGAACCTGCCATTCCATTATCTCTGAGAGATAGAGGGTCATCAATCTTTAGATCCTCCATTAGATATAGTTAAGCTCTTGCCAGAATGCCAGATTCATCCTACTTTTTATCACATTCTCTCCCCTCCATCTCCTCTATTGAAATTCTACCCAATTTTCAAAACCCGCCTCCAATACTACTTCATCTTCTATATCAGATACTCAACCCACTTTCTACTTTATGGGCTCATACACTAGGGCACTTGTCACAATTTATCTTAGCAGCTATGTGTGGATATGCCTCACCTCTTTGGGGACAGTGGCCTCATCTTATTCTTTCTATACACCATAGCACCATGTCTTTGATATAATAGGTATTAAGTCAATATTTTCTAAAGATATGTTAAATGAATAAATGGGTTAGATCCCATGATGTAAACAGGAAGATTCAGCCAGAACAAATCTGAGGTTTGAGAGCTAGAGCTGTTGGATTAGATTTAGACGCAGCCAAGAAAATTTCAGGAACTACCAATTAAAATAATAACAATAAAAAACAATAATAATGCTAGCATTTACTGACTGCCACCTACATGCCAAATGCTAAACTATTACACAGAATATTTTCTTGAATGTTCACAACTCTCTTGTGACATTTATTTTACTTTTATCTTCTCACTATTCTGTGTAAACTTGCTGAAGTTCAATTGACTGGAATAATGTGCCCGAAGACCTACTACTGGTCAGTGGCAAAGTAGAAATTTGAAGCAGATTATCTTGGTTCCCACAGAAGTAGACCCTAAAACAAATATCTGAGTGCAAATACTTCATTTGAAAGGTGGTCCCAGGGAGTCCTGGTAGGAACTGGGGTAGAGAAATTGAAGGTAAGGAAGCCAGCGGAGTCATCAGTAAGCCTGCTACCTCTGTAGTTAGTGGGGCTCAGGGAGTGGGGTGTTTGTCCATCGATTTTTATTGATCCTTTGTTGAGGCTACTCTTGGGGGCATCAAACACCAGCCTGGCCTGTGTGTGAGCCAAACCTATTCCTCAGCCAGAGAAAGCCACAAATAGGTGTCTGTGCACACCAGTGGTGAGTGCTCAGGGCATGGGGCATGGGCTGACATTATAACCTACACAAGGCTGGGCTGATTACAAAGTTGTTCCTCTCCTCACCAGGCCACAGTACAGTTTGGCTCATGGAAAGGTTCAGAAAGCCCACATTCTCAGATGCTCCTGTCAGGGCACAGATGCCTCCTCTAGGGGCACTTTAGCTAATTTTCAGCATTTCCATAATGAGCTCCATCACCTTGGTGCCCTACTTTATACTTTTTAACACACACTGTACAGGCATAAATCTATAGGAGGGACAATTTCCATTTCGGGGAAGGAAAGCATGAACAAGTTAAAGAACATTGCTGAGGGGTCACGTGGGTGGCTCACAACACAGCAGGAGTCAGGCAAAGGACTTTGCATCTGCAGAGTCAAAAAAGAGTCTGTTCATTTATTTAGAAAATATAAGCCTGTTGACAAGCCTGATGAATATTAGAAATGAACTCTCACTTGTGAAATTAAGTGAAATTCAAGACACATGGATTGATCGGCTGAATACTTTGAGAAATGTGCCACACAAGTGTGCAAGCACAGCTACTTCCTTATATTTTAGCACCTAGTAATATGGGAACAGAGAACAACCAGCTAAGAAGTACTAGGCCCATTTCGCTCCTTTCCTGCCTTCTCAGACAGCCTGCTGGCAGGCCACATGGGCCAGAGTGGAGAAGGCAGGCTGGGGACACAGAGGCCAGGTTCTAATCCTAGTTTGGTCTGGGGTGAGGAATTCAGTGGGAATTATTAAATTGCTCTGAGGCTTGGTGTTCTCACTAATGAAATGAATATAAACAATAGTACTTACCTTCTAGGGTTGCAGTGGGCATTAAATGAAGTTCATATATACAGCAGCTGGCCTAGTACCCAGCTACCAGCGGAATGGAGGCAGTATAGCTGTCCTGTGGCAGTGGACAATTCCTGGGTTCCTGGGCAGTAAACAGGCACACCTCGGAGATATCGCAGTCTGGTTCTTAGACTACCACAGTAAAGTATCACAGTAAAGCCAGTCATATTCTTTTTGCTGGTGTTGTCTTGTATTTCTAAAAAAAGAAAGAAAGGAAAGCCCACAACATCTGTGAATTGCAATAAAATATAGTGTTTCTGTACACAGAGCACCACTGAAGCAGTCTGAGGCGCTGGTGGTTAGCCATGCCCAGCACAACTTTGTTTTTTTTGTTCTAAAGAACAGGACTTTCCACCACACATGAGAAGTTTTCTCAACTATTAACTCATTAACAAGTGAGCACAAAAACCGTTCAAAAGACCTATTTTACTGCGACCACTTCTTAGCATGAAATGATTTGTTGATGGCAGCATTTAGTGCATTTACCTAGTGAATTTCTTAGGGTAAAGTCTATAGACCTCCTCGAATTCTTTCTTATGCTCTATGTATGAACACATGTGGCATATTGTCTCTAAGAGGTTTAAGCCAATCCATATGATGTGAATGCCTTTAATTTCACCAATGAGCATACTTTTAATATGCATGGGGCTGGTCACAGGTCACCATTTACATACACACAACCCTAACCAGCATGGCTTAGTGGGTTAAGCATTGTGCTGCAAACCACCTGTTCAATCCAAGGTCAGGGCATATGCCTGGGTGGTAGTCCAGGTCCCTGGTTAGGGATATGCAAGAAGGAACCAATCAATGTTTCTCCCGTACATTAATGTCTCTCTTTTGCTCTTTCTCCCTCCCCTTCTTTCTAAAAATAAATAAAATCTTTAAAAAATAAGTAAATATTTACACACACACACACACACAAAACCTTATTTCTGATACTGTGGATGTTAATTGGCAAAGCTCTGGTTGTTACTGGGATATGGAGAACAAATGAGCTTGCAGCAGCCCCTCTAGACCACATACATATTCCTGATTGGACTGCTCTCAGCATCACTGTGTTATAGATTCAGTACTTATAACATCATAGTAGATACACTGAAGGACTTTCAAAAAAATTAGAAACATTGTAAGCCTGGAATATAGTTAGCACTCAGTAACAATAGCTACAGATAGCTCTTAGTATTCACATTATAAGGGAATCCTCCCACATCACCACGCCTACTTAATCTTTTGGCCACCTCTAACTCCAGTGTGATCCATTTTCAAGAGGAAAAGGCCAAGTTGGTGGAAAGCTGGAAGACCGTATAATCTCCATCCAGTTAGCACTTTTGTAGGGTAAGCTCAAGGAGGTGTGGATTTCCTGAGCAGCATGATTAGGTTTGAGAAAGAGTGGTGGGTGCTGCAAGAAGCACATTGCCTCTTAAGGAATGAAACACTTAAACCTCTGTTCTGGAAGAGCCCTCCAAGCCCCACCTGTCAGTTCCCTCAGGGGATGGCGTCTGTGAAGAAAGCTGCCTTCCCAGCAAGTCCACACCACTTTCCCAGGGGTGCTGCATCCAATGACTAGGTGACAGGATAACCGAACAAAACGGAGGTTTGGCTGCCTGCCACCACAGAAATAAAACTCAGGGGCAGATGATGGTGCAAAAGGAAAGAGGCTTTATTCAGGTACTGCACAACCTGGGAGAATGGTGGACTCCCATCTCAAAGACCATCTCTTTTTTCTGTCACGAGAAAAGTCCAACTGTCCCTCAGCAAGGCCAAGACAAAAGCCAGTGTCTAGCAGACTTCCTGCTCCATTTTAAAGTACACTCCTTTGGAGCCTGAAGATGGCTGGTAAGTGGTCTTAGTCTCTATCCAGGTAGCTTAGTTTGTTCCAGGCTGTTATCTATTTCAGGGTCCCTCCTGGAGCCTGCATGTGGAGCCTGCACAGCCATGGGCCAGGTGGCAGCTGGGGCTGCATGGCTGCCTGCTCCTGGGAGAGTGAATCACCAAGTGGGCGAGAGACTCCCTCCTGGAGGCCATAGGCAAGTGCACTGTGGGAGAGCAGGTTATGAGCAAGCAAGCTTATTCCCCTAGGGTTGTATTGGCTTGGGCTTGGGATGGACCAGGTACTTTCTCAAAATTACCAACTTCCCAAGCTTTCAGGTGGGTCCAGCTCACAACCAATTCCTTCTTTCCCCAGGCTAGACTGACAGGCATCTTTGGTACGGCACCTCCCCTGCACCATTTTGACTTAGATGGTGCATGTGACTGCCCTCCCCTGGTCCCACTTCCAATCTGGTCCAGAACGGGGCGAAAGGGACTTTTTCCTATCCACTTCTGTTGTTAGCTTTTTGCATGCTTGGCATAAGAACCTCCTGCTGCTGCCATCCTGGCCAGTGGAGGAAACTCCTCAGTGCTCTGACTCACACTATTTCATAGAAACAATGGAGATAAACAGTCCTGATCCCCCACCCCCACCCCCGACTCCACTTCATATGACCCTGAAGGGTGCTCCTAGCAGAAAATTCCCTGGAGCACCAGTCGAGGCCTTCCCTGTGACTGCCTGGCAGCTCTACTCCTTTGCCCAGCTTACCTCTTTCCCTTTCCTTCCCAAATGTTGATTCCAAGAGAACTTCCTACTTACCTATCTCCTTTCAGAGTGGGTTTCTGGAAGAACCCAAAATGCTCCCCCCCCCCAGAAAAAACCTACAAAGAAAACTGTAGCTGCAGCACAATTTATGATACTCAGAATTCAGATCTGGGGTTCATGGGGGTTGTGGGCACTAAAAAATATTAACACCCTCCTCCCACCTTCTAAGTTCTTCTGGCTGGACTAATAATCAAATCAACAGAACAGACTAACAAGAGAAAATCAAAGTTTAATACATGTGCATGGGGACTTCATGAAAGCATGAAAATTTCCAAAGACAGCATGGCAACATTGGGTATATAAGACATTATAGACGAAGGAAAAAGGAGGATGGGGTATCAGATTTTAGAAGTGAGAATGGGTGACATACAGATAGTTGAAAAAGTGGTACATGGCAAGAAAATCCCCCTAGGTGACTCAGAGACAATGGGACACATGAGGGGATCTAGCTAACAGGCACCTACATACCTGAAGCCCTCTTGTAAAAATATGCTTAATTCAAATAAGACTAATGCAGCATCCTAACATCTCCTTCCTAAAGCAGTTATCTGTCTGAATCTCTTGGGTAGGAAAGGGAGGAGAGTCAAAAGTTCTTTCTTTTGTTTCAGAGAGTCTTTTGTTTCTTAATAAACAGCTTAATACCAATATCCCCCAAAACAACTTCAGTGTGGCAGCTTCTCTTTGGGGTCAGGGATCCTGCTGGTCTAATGCCAGGTAAATCCTTGAAGACAGACTCCCAGGGGTCAGGTTGGGATTTCTGAACTTCTTCCAGTCACTAGTTGATAGCTACAGGATGCTAAATTCAAACCTCAAGAAAACTTGCCCAGGGAACCTTTCTCTTCCCAGACTGCTTTTCTAATGTCTTTCAAGAAACCAAATGCTCAAAAACATGGCTTCCATTGCAAATAGAATCTGAGATGCTCAGAGGAAAGCAGGGCATTGCAGAGCCTTACAAATCACTGGTCCGAGCCTGTTATTGTCAGATGAAGAAACCACAGACCAGAAGGCAGTGGAAACAAGCCCGAGGTCTAAATGGACTTAGTGGTGAGGTTGAGACAGAAACCCAGATCTTTCAGCTGTGTCCTGAATATTCTGATTTACCCATCTACCAGGCTCTAGATTTAAATTCTTACTCTATCACTTGCTTGCTCTGTCCTTGTATGAACCACCAGTTCTTCATTGATAAAATGACAAGTAGAAAATCTATGATTATAAATCCTTTTATTCTGATAGAGCAGAATCCTTGGTGCCTAATGAGAGATCTTTCAGGCCCCCCTTCTGTTTCAATAAGTCCTCACTCACAGAGTTCAGAGTAAGGATGGCCTCGGGGCTAATAATTATTGCAGCATGAGGAAGGGTTAAAAAGGAAGCAGGCAGCTGATACTCAAAATATTCAACCTACCAATGGCTCTTGACCATGGTACTCTGTTTCCCCATCTGTACAATGGGGAATATAAGTAACAGGATCTGCCTCCTGGGATTACTGGACCATGCTAAGAAGCAGAAACAAAGCTATCACCTGAAGAAGAATCTAGACTAGTGATTCTCAAACTCTAGTGTGCACCAGAATCACTTGGAGGCAGAACCAGCTTCATGGGTAGATGCTTAGATGTGTTTGTTTCAAGGTTGTGCTGTCAGCATCTTCAAATTTTCAATAATTTCTGCATAGAGTCCTGTGTTTTCATTTGGCACTTGCCCCATAAATTATGTAGCCAGTCTTGTCTGGAAAGTGTAGTAAAACACAGATAACTAGGACCACCTTCAGAGTTTCTGCTTCAGGAGCTTGAAGAGGTAGGCATCTCAAATTTTCATTTCTGATATATTCTTAGGTCATGCTGGTACTACTGGTCTATGGGCATACTTTTTTTGAGAACCATTAATGGAGAGCACTAATTTTGAAAACCATGGATTGAGACAGTGGCTGTATGTTAGAATCACCAGGGAAGAGCCTGGCCTCCACTTTCCCCCAGGTGAAGAGAATTGCTATGAGTGCATTTCTGGCTTCAGTGTTTTAAAGAGCTCACCTGGTAATTCTACTGAACAACTAGGACAGAAAACCACTGGGTTTGAGAAGAGAATCATGACTTTGTCTCAGGAAAAGGAACCCACACAAACACCCAGGCTGTATCCAATGTTGTTGGAATCTTAGAGATGGTCAGGATGTTACCAGATGGCCTCCTGATGTTGCAAGACAACCAGTGGAGTCCCACCACTTGTGGCCTATAGGCAAAAACTCTGGAGACAGAACCAAGTGGAAAGAAAAAGGAATCCTTTATTTAAATTATACACAGCTTGAAATAATGGCAGGTTTCTTCCTCAAAGCCCATTTCCTTAAAAAGGCCTCAAAATCATCCTGCCACCCTCTGCCATGTCAGTTCAAGGTTGCACTAGGAACCTCTCCTCCCAACCAAAGTGCCCTCCTCTTCATTCTTCAGAGTATGTGCTTTCAGGTGTCCTATTCAGGGGTGTACTCTCCTCTTCCTTGCGTGCCGCCCTCCAGCGGTCTGCTCAGCCCCATCCTGTACATTAGTGCATTGGGTGGGTCTGAGGGCCTGCCTAGGCTGGCAGAGCTTCAGTGGATGGTGGAAACTGTTGTTGTCACTCCCTATGTGGGTGGCCTTGATCCTGATTCATAGGGGGCTGCTCACAGGCCCACACTGGAGGCGCGTGGATGATTGCTGCTGATGCCCTCGCCCCACTCCACCAAGGAGCATGTGGGTGGTGGATGGGTGGCCACTGATGGCTTCCACAGCTTCCTGTGAGGAGGGGTTTGGGGCATGCCTTCTCCCCTGCCACCTCCCGGGACTCAATCCCCCCTCCAAAGCCTGCTCCCCTCCCCTCCTACCAGCCTAGGGCTGGGCAGGCCCCAGAGTACTTGGGGAAGAACTTAGGGAACGCTTTTGGAAGTCACAGTTCCCCCAAGGCCCACCAGTTCAGGAGCCTGAGCCCACAGCCACGATAACACAGCCAGCCAGGGGAGGGGAGAGCAAAAACTGCCAGTATTCCATGTGCTCCACTTTTAAAGATTTCCCCCATAATCCCCCTGACACACCATGGCAGAAGTAGATGGGAGGGTATGTCCCTCCCACTCAATCACCTCGGTAGCTCCAAGCATCTACCACTGGCACTTCTTTTCTGCCTTTCTGCTGAGCCATACATGCATCCTCCCAGTTCCTGGAGGTGATGCACAGGTGCGCAGTCTTCCGTGCTTTTCCACCCCTCCCCATTTGGAGAGTCCTTCCGGGAGTCTCCCCTCATTAAAAGGAAGCTCTGTGTTCAACAAGTGCTTCAGATGATTCTTATCCTGGGACAACTTTGAAAAAACTGTTTGGAGTGGAATTTCTTAATCTTTAATGTGCATAAGAAATACCTGGGATCTTGGTAGGAAGCAGGCTCTTATTCACTAGGTCTGGGGTGGGGCCCAAGAATTTGCACTTCTTCCTTGCTCCCTGATCCAGGAGTCAGGCTGGTAGGCTGTGATGTTTGAACAGATCATCTCAAGTGGCAAGGCCCCCAGACCAGCCTATTCCAGAGGGAAATGGAAGATCTGAATGAGGAATTTATCAATTAAGTATCTTTCAATTACAGGTAGCAAACACAACAGTCCCGAGGAAGCCTGAAACATTGCCTAATGAGATGATGCTTTGGCGATTGAAAGGACAAAGGCTAGCCTATCTATAGTCAGAACAGTCACCAGCAAATGGACTTCACAGAGCACAGTCAGAAATTAATCTTTAATGTTCACCGCTGAGTCTGTGGCATAGCTAATCATGACTACTAATTGCTATGACAAGCTTCTCCCTTCTGTCTTTATGTTTCCATATTAGCCTAATTAGCATGCTTTGTGTCTGTTTATTTTTATAGCCAAAATACTTTTACTTTAATAGCTTAGTAAATTGAAAATGGACTTCACTACCATCTGACTTTACCAGGGTTTTACAACCATTCAGTTCATGGTATCAGTAACCTTTCTTCATAATTAGGCAGTTAGTAGGTTAGTAGGTTAGTAGCAGTGTCAGGCACTGCTGTTGACTAAATGGGTGCTCAGCATCCACCTAATCATATTCTGGGGGCTCCAAATAGCAAATGCACAAGCTTGGGGGCTGCCAGGATGGAGTAGCATAATTAACTGGCCATAAATACCACCTGCAAATATATGGTTTATTATGGAGATAATGGGCATTTGTAGCTAACATAAATCTGAGCATTCTTGCTGGCAGAGGAGAAGTGGCTTTTCTTCGTTGCTAGGAAATAGAGTTAGTTCCCAGGTCTCACATGTTCCATTTCCCATTGCCTCCTCCCTGCAGCTGATGGACTGTCACAGGAAGGAGTCGGGGCCTTTAGTTGCCACCCAGAGCCAAGATGGGAGCATCCAGCCCAGCCCTCTTCCCCTTGTAAGGGGATGTAGTGACCTAGAGCTGCATGTGAAAGGCAGCAATGGACAAAGCTGGTGTACACCACTGATGATCATCCAAAAGCCAATTTTTAATATCCGAAAACAACCGCAGTCTCATATGCCCAAGAATTTCTGCCAACTGTCACACTTTGAAAGGAGACAGATTGTTGATATGTACGAGAAATTAGCAACTGGTAACACATAACCCAAGTAGTCCTATTTCCATATCTACAGCAATTAAATTGTCAAAATACACTTCAGTATTTAACAAAAACTTAAGCTCCTTTAAAAAATAAATAAATGTTACCTGTTAGAAATAGTTCAACAATCCAGATATTTCCTGTTACTGAACAAGCAAAGAGACTGTAATCTCATGATGTAGGCATGTTTGAATGAAACTTCAGTGAATTAGTCACCTAGATTTCTGACCCTCTGAGAGTCCAAATCCTGGACTCCAAACACTGACTAACACTGTTCTCCCTTTTCTCAATCTGCATATCTGCCAGCTCTCCAAAACTTCTGAATTCTGACAAAACTTGAAATTTGACTGAGTTGTAGATTCTTTTTTTAAAATAATTTTATTTAGTTATTTCTCAAGTACAGTTTTTGTCTATTTCTCCCATCCCAGCCTCCCCCGCCTCTTGCTCCCCACCTCCCTCCCATTTCCACCCTCCTTAGTCCTCGTCTCTGTGTCCTTCATATTTGTTCCTCCAAATCCCTCCCCTGTTTCCCCCTTAAATTCCCTTCCCAATCCCCTCTCCCCTCTGGTCACTGTCCCCTTGTTCTCTATTTCAGTGTCTTTGTAGATTCTTAAGATATCACGAGGCCCTCACTAGAGGTTTGACAGCAGGGTCTTGTGGTTGCAGGATAAGCATGGAGAGCAATCTGAGTTGGGGCAGAGCAGGGTCTCGCTGAGTTTAATCAGGGACTCAGAGGTGTGGGAGGAAATGGGCCTGGGATCCGCTGCTGCCCACCTGTTGCCCCCATATGTCAGCCAGTCCAGGCAACTTGCTTAACCTGTCTTGTCTCTTTCCTCCCTCATAAAATGGAGATAATAATATTTTGTCAAGAAGTTGTTGTGAGGATTAGAGGATATAATGTAACACATAGCACCTGCTGCAGGGTAGGTGTGCAAGGAACCTCAGACAGCATTTTCTCTTTCTCTTCTTCCCCGTACTCAACCCCTTTCCATTCAGTCTAGCAAATGCCAAATTCTGTAGAAGATCCCAAAATAAGGCCCTGTTCTCAAGGAGTTCTTGACTTACTGTGTTTTTATTTCCTGAAAAATATTGTAGTTGGAGGAGATGGGGTCTTTCCTCAAATCTGTTTAAGAAGTCTATGAAAATTTTGTCATGTGAGTCTTCCTAAAATTTCCTCTTACAAACATATATATTATGTGACTTCAGTAAATATAAAAGCAGAAACTGATTCAGTGGTTGAAGGGGCTTAAAAGGAAGTGCTTTAAATTGTGAGCAGTTTGCTGGTATTTATCCAGCCCTAGCAAAATAAGAATCATATTGGTGAACATAGCCTTTCCATCTAGAAAGCCATTGCCTAATAATTAGGGGAAAATCACTCTCCCATCTTTATGAGAATTAAACATCCTGTTTCTTTGTAAGAAACCAAGGGAGGTGCAAGGGGGCAGAGCAGGCTGGAGTAACCTGGAGAGGTGGTGGGACTGCAGAATAAATGGTTTTGTAAATCACTTGCAGGGGGTTAGACTTTATCCCAGGAGTGATGAAAAAGCACTAAGGAGTGTGAGTTGGATGATTCACAAGGTCAGAAGATGTGAGAAAAGTGACAGAATAAGATGCAAGGACTAAGTTGGGCAAAGAGTTCATATGCAACACTGGGCAGGGAGTTTTCTCTTATAAGGTGCCTGCAGCATGGGGTGGGGGTGGCAGCTGAAGGCACCTTGACAAGACCAGACAGTTTAGGGAGCGAATAGTCTGTAAAACACTGATGGGTACTCAGCTGTGACAAGTTGGACTGAGGAATGATGCTATATAAATACAATTTATGTACCTGTTTGAACCCTGGGCTTGCAAATACATTTAGTTCTGCCAACAGCCTGAGCATGTATGTCAGGCTGGAGACTGCCACAAAGAACAGTGGGAACTGAGAACAGATGACATCCTGTACTATTGCTCTTTGAAGAAAAACCACTACCCAGCATCCTCTCTCCCCTTCAGCTTGCAGCCCACCTAGCCCTGGGTAGCTGCTGTGAGGCAAGAGGTCTTGGGGCCCTGGCTGGTGTGGCTCAGTGGATTGAGTACAGGCTTGGGAACCAAAGGGTCACCAGTTCAAATTCTAGTCAGGGAACATGCCTGGGTTTTGGGCCAGGTTCCCAGTGGGAGGTGTATGAGGGGCAATCACATATTGATGCTTCCCTATTTCTCCTTCCCTTGTCTGCTCTCTAAAAATGAATAAATAAAATCTTTGGGGGGAAAAAAAAGAGGTCTTGGAACAGAGCTTAGTCTTCCCTCCCAGGTTACTATGTCTTTTTGCAGGGTCACATTTACAAACCGCATGACTTGGGCAAGTTAATCTCTCTGTAGCCTCAGTTTCCTCCCTATAAAATAGAAATGATAACGCTATCTAACTTGTAAGAATTAAGTAACTCAGTGTATTTGTAAAACACTTAGAATATAGCCTGACATTTGTAAGCTCTTGTTCAAGGTTAGTTGCTGTTATTATTACTGTCATAGTGACCTACTATATATAGCCTTTGGACACTGTTCATTGAACAATCGTTCACTGCCTTCTATGAGTTAGATGCAAAGAATACAAAGATAAATAACAGATGCTCTGTACTCCAGGAGTTGTACTGTAAACTGGAAATTTAAATAATTTAACCCCCAAAAAGCAGAGAAATTTTAGAATTTCTTACACCTTGGTAAAGCCACAGAAGGTTTTGTATGAGGAGACTTTAAACAGGTTGCTGCTTTTCCCTGCCCTGAATGCCGGGAAGTTCACTTTTTCTCCCAACAACCCAATCAGGCCTGTTTTATGCACTAAAAAATGCTCTTATTTACACAACTAATAATTACACAATTAATAGGGACAGAGGTGGGATTTAAAACATTATCTAACTACAGAGCTCAATTTCTGAACCATTGTGTATTATATTGACTCTTTGGGTAATAAAATATGGGTGTCTAACGTTAACCAAAAAATAAAAGGCCTTTCAAACTGAGAGGCAACAAGTATTTCTCTCAGATCAAAGAATAGCTGTTTGGACACGCATTCAAGCAGAAGCCCAAATAGTGTTCTGAATAGGAGACAAAGACAATAAGTACTTTTGAGAAGGGGAATAGAAACAATTACATCAATAGAAGGAAGAAATTTCTATCGATGCAAATAACACAACATAGTCATGTTAGTTCTAAATAATATTTTTTAATTTTCCATCCATAGTAGTTAGTCTTGTAGTCATGATATCTGCTTTCATGTTATCTGCAAACACTTTTTAGGGGCACGACGCTGCTTAGTCCCAGTGCAAAGGTGATTTTGCTGTTTTTACATCTAAAGGTTTTAGACATGAGACTTGCAGGGAAGCTTCTCTGAAATAGCAGCTACACTCCATTATACTACACTCTGCTTATATAATTTCTTATACTAGGCAAGTAGAAGCTGGTATAAATCACAGCAAGACTAATTAAGGAAGGTATTTTTAAGAGCAGGGACTAAGACAAATGGGAGAAGGTCAGCCAGAGGAAATGGTGACACTTTTCATAAGTTGAATGTATTCTGTCCTGAGGCAAGAAGTCAATTAAAAATTTCTCAAGGTATAGTACTGACTGCACACTCACTGGACACATACCATTCTACCTCTCCAGGGCCTGAAGTTCAGATGTTACCACCTTTGTTTAACCTTGGAAACCTAACAGCACAAGGAGAGCTTCTCACCAGATACCAAAGGAATGAAATGTTCTCCCTGCAAGTAACTGTGCAGTCCTGATCACTGGGAAGGCTGTAACATGTGAATTATTAGGCTGGGAATGAGGCAAGGAGATTAAAAGCTTAGACTCTGAGGGTTCCAGTTGGTTGCAATTAGCAGTAATAGTGTCTTCTCTCAGGGTGTTTGGAAATGTGTGGAAGTAGCTCTGGTTGTCCCAGTGACTGGGAGGCCCCATTGTCATTATGGGACAAGGGCCAGGGCTGGTAAACATCCTGTAACTAATGTTATAGTCCTACCCAAATAATGGATCTCAGATCTTAGCAACCCTGTTGAGAAATCACAGTAGACATGTTCGAATACCAAACCCCCTATACCCACTACCCATAGCCATGTGACTGTGTTAAACAGATGGAACCATGTTCCTATTGTAGAGGTGGGGATGGTGACACATAGCTTCCTGTCCTTGGGCTCAGTTTCCAGTTAGAGTGAGATTAGTCTGCTCAGGCTGCCTAACAAAATACTATAAACTGGGTGGCTTAAACAAAAGAGATTTATTTCCTCATAGTTCTGCAAGCTGGAAAGTTTAATATCAAAGTTCTGGCTGATTGGTTCCTGGTAAATGCTCTGTCCCTGTCTTGTAGGTGGCCGTCTTCTCTCTTTATGCTCACATGACTTTTTCTTTTTGCATGAGCAGAAAGAGAGCAAGCAAGCTATGTGTCTTCTTCTAAGGGCACTAATCCATCATGAGGGTCCTACTCTCATGACCTCTTGTAAACCTAATTACTACCCAAAGCCTCTACCTCCAATTGTCATTACACTGAAGGCTAGTGCTTCAACATACAAATTGGGGTGGTCTGGCGTGGGCATTCAGTCCATACCAGCCTCATTGGTAGGTCTGCTTAATGGCTATTTGAGTCATGCAGGAAAGGCAAATTACTCTGTACCTTTTTCATGTAAAGTAAAGAACTCTGGCTAAAAAGCATGTAACTATAGGCCTCAGTTACAAATCCAAAGTCAGAGATTTTTAGGAGAGAGGCACTAATAGCAAAAACTCAAGTTCAATAGAATTCTTCAATAACAAATTAATGGAATGGTGAAAATTCCAATGGTTTTTCAGCATACGACTGTGCCATAGCTACCTGGAGATTGAACCCCAAGGCGCTCACTTAATTTATGATTATAGAAAAAAATCATAAAAATGATACAAATAATAAATTTGCATCATTTGATAAATTCAAATGATAAATGATAAAAATTCAAATGATGAATGATAAAAATTCAAGTGAAAAATTAAAATGATAAAACAAATGCTAAATATGTTTTTATTTCATAAAGTTTTCATTTAAGGAGAATGGGGTTTGGGAAGAGGTCTTTCCAAAATTCCTGGCTAGGGATATATTTCGGAGACTTCTCCAATACTTTCACAAACAAGGACAGGGACCATTTCTGTCTTCCCGGTGGACCATCAGGTGATATTCCATACTTAGAAGTTGTTCTTGTCTCTTTCCCAAATCCATGTGTCAAGATCCTGGATTAACACCCTTGCGCTGCCTACTCAAATAACTCAAAGTTCTGTGGTTTTTAAAGGGTGGACCCTCCTCCCCCTCCATTCAAACTTGTGTCAGCAGGAAATAAAATTAATCTGTTTATGTCACTGGAAAACCCAGAAATGCTTTGGCTTCAGGCACATCTAGATTCAGACATTTCAATAAATGTCATCAGTAGATACTAGCTCTTCTCTGTCTCTCCCCATCTTTTCCCTTTATTTCATCTACACTGGTTTCATTTTGAGGGAGGCTATTTCCCTGTCAGGGCAAGATGGCTGACAGCTACTATAGAGTGGTGGTGCCTCATCCTCATGATCTCAGGAATGAACACATCCTTCCAGACAGTGCCAATACAGGAGAACTGTGATTAGTCTAGTTTAGGTTGGGGCCTTGAATTCATCACTGTGGCCAGGAGGTAACAGTGTCTGTGTCATGGGACCACTACTTGGCTCAATGCTACCTGAACCTCAAAACCTGAAAATGGGGATTGAGGCAAACACTACTGAGGCAAATGCTGTTGGCCCTCACCATTCCTGCACTGATGACTGCCTGGGAGCTTCCACTGGAGAGCAGGGCATGGCACCACCATGCACAGGGCATGACAGAACTGTCAATGAGTTAATTTTCCCCAGGAGCACCCCTCAATCAATGACACAGAGGAAGTGATGGGAAATTACCCTAGCTTTCTCCCCATTCCTCCCTGTCTCCCCGAGGTCACCAGCAGGAATGAGCAGGTTGCCCATAATGGCACCCTTAACATGTACTCCATTGGCTTCTGGATCTTCTCTGTTTCCTTTTCCCACTCCCTGGCTGGGGCCTTCTTCAGTCATCTTAAAAACAAACTCCTGTGGTCAAGTCCTAGTATTTGTTGACTTCCAGGGGAAACCCAATCTAAGGCAGGGAAGCTGGGGACTCAAAATGCTCCTAGCACCAGACTGTCTATCACAGAGAGTTATTTCTTACCCTAGTATTAGAGGTTTATGTATTCTTAAAAGTATGTATGGTGTTACTCCAGGTCCTGTGAGGATGCCTAGATGGGATTGATACATAAGGCTATTATATAAAAAACACACATGCAAGACAATTCAGCTAGAAAAGTCTGGCAGAGCCATCAGACCACAGAACTAGTCTGACTCCCAAGTGAAGGAGAGAGGGACAGAAGCACGGCTAAAAGCATCCTAGAATTCAATCATCAGAGGAGTTCACATCTCCAGGAATGGGTCTGCCCCAATGTCCCTGCTCTGTCATTGGCTGGGAGCAGTCTGTAGGAAACATGGCTTTTGTTCAAGTGTGGAGATAGACCTCAGAGCTTAGTAGCTGGGAGCATTGGCCAGTTACAATCAATCACCTATGTTATTATAGAACTCCACAATTTCAGAGAATTACTTTAAGAAGCTTTTCCATACCATTCTGTGTCTGAGCCTCAGAAAGTCTGTTTGGGGCTCAAATAAGAGCACAGCCATGAAGGCCACTACTTTATTTTAAAAAAATGTATACCAAGAACCAGTGGGATTCAGGCCCTAGAAACCATGGACATCTGTTCCTATAACAAAGGATTCTGGTCTGTGGGTAAAAAGCAAGCAGGGAAGCCAAGCCCTCTTTGAATGCACTGGCTCCTCAGTCCTTTGCAAGACTTCAAGCAAAGGATGTTCTAAGTGTGAGAAAATCCTAATCCCCTATGTTTTTGTTTTTTAACTAGATCCTCTTGGACCAATGGACATCTGGAAGTATATCAGGTCCTCCAATAACACTGTTTTGTTCAATGTTATTTTACTCAATGTCATTTGGTTGATGAGATGCCACAAAACCTTACTTTTTTTTCTTTGCCATATGTCTTTGTTTAAGTAATCAAATTGATAGGGTAAAAAATTATGGTAGCAAATTCACACAAACATCTAATAACTTGCCCAAGTAATTTAGAATGAAATGAAAGTCTTTAAGTGCTCATGATAACCACAAAAGATATGTGGTTATATCACTTTCTTTTTAATTGATATTTACTTGTTTACGGTAAGATCCCACACTTATTATGATAGAGTAGGCAGTTAGACAGATATGAGCAGAGTAAGAATGATACCCCAGGTACAAATTGTCATCAGGGCTGAGAGCCCCAGGTGCCCAGGCAATGGGCAAAAACTGTGAAAACAAGTATTTTAGGCTGGGAACTTGCCCCCAGGGTGACCTTTCCTTTCCTAGCATATTGCTGGTCATGCAGATTAGACACCCTGACCTTTCATATTACTGGCCATGTGGTTCAGACCCTCCCTTGACCTTTCCTCCCTTGGCACGTCACTAGTTATGGGGTAGATCCCCTTACAGGATCAACAAGGGGGCTGGAGAATAGCCTCATATGACTCCCAAACAAGCCCTGCACAACCACTCCCTTAAGCATTAAGTGCTCAGGACAATGAGGTTCTGGTGCACATCAAATAATCCTAGGAACAAAGCCTATGGTCTGTTGATCACAGACACAGAGTTTTGGTCAAACTAGAGATAACATCTATGTCTCATTTGTGTTTCTGCTCCAGGCCCACATAAAGCAGCAAAATCAGACAAAGTGACTAATGACCTCATACCCTGGTCTCATCAATCACCTAAAAGGACACACCTGAAAAACTGATGAATATTCTATTACTGAGATCCTCCCCTGAAACCTCTTCTCAAATCCCCACCTTTGGAAGTCAAATAAAAGTCCTTAAGGTTAAGGAATTGGGTTCTCTCTCTCTCTCTCTCTCTCAAGCACATATGTGCCTTTCCTGCCAGAATGACAGCAGTGTCACTGCCCCTATTCTCTGACATAGGCAGACATGCAGCATTTAGCACTACAAAACTATTTACTTCACCTTCTTGGGTTGTGCTATGTATTGTGCCTATACTTTTTTATAACACCTTCATTTTTAAATATATTTTATTGATTATGCCATTACAGTTGTCCCATTTCCCCCCTTCATTCCCCTTCACCCTGCACAACCCCTCCCCCCACATTTACTCCCTTTAGTTCATGTTCATGCGTCATAAGTTCTTTAGCTTCTACATTTCCCACATCTTTAAATGTATGGATAAAACCATGTGTGTGCTATGAACTTCATTTCCCACTATAGATGCTTTAGTTTTTCATTTGTCTACTAAATCTTGACAAAAACATTTGATTCTTGATTGTTACATCAAGATCAAGCTTTTTTTAAATCCTCAATGGAGGATATATTGATTGATTTTAGAGAGAGAGAGCTATCAATCAGGTGATTCCCATGCTTGCCCTGACTGGGGATCAAACCGCCAACCTAGGTAAGTGGATTGAACGAGGATTAAACCTACAACCTTTATGTATACTGGGACAATGCTCCAATCAACTGAATCACCCACTCAGGGCAAGATCAAGCTTTCTGAATGAGGAAAGTCAAAAGCTTATTTTCAATTTTTAAAATAAATGTATTTCAAGATTATTGATAAAGTGCACTTTATAAATACCATGGTTCATAAGCAAATATTGATCTGTTGATAATTCTAAGAAACTGAATATATTATTTTAAAATATAGAAGAGATTTCATTATGTTTAGATAAATTAAGACCACAAGTAAAACTTTTCCAGGCTATTCAACTAAGAAACTTACAATGTACACATTCCTGAGTATACCCCATTTTACTGATGTTTATTTCCAATTTTTTCTACATTCAGTTTAAAAGGTGTTTCTTACAGAGAGTCCCAATGAAGAGGAACCCAAAGAGGTCCACTTCAAGACACATCATCATTAAAATGGCAAAATTCCAAGACAAAGAGAGAATCTTAAAGGCAGCAAGGGAGAAAAAGGAAGTAATATACAAGGGAGCCCCAATAAGGTTAGCTGCTGGCTTCTCAATGAAAATGTCCAAGCAAGAAGAGAATAGCAGGAAATATTCCAAGTAATGAGAACCAGAGGCCTGCAACCAAGTCTACTTTACCCAGCAAGGCTCTCAATCAAGATAGAAAGCCAAATAAAGAGCTTCCAAGACAAAAGAAGTCTAAAAGAATACACCTCCACCAAACCAGCTGGGCAAGGCACGGTAAAGGGACTCCTTTAAGGAAAGGAAAGAAAAGAGAAAGATAGAGAGGAACACAGGTACAAAAATGGCAATGAATGGGTACCTATCAATAATAGCCTTGAATGTAAATGAATTAAATGCTCAAATCAAAAGGCATAGAATAGCTAAATGGATAAGAAAGCATGACCCACACATATGCTGCCTACAAGAGACCCACCTCAGGACAAAAGACCATCACAGACTAAAAGTGAAAGGCTGGAAATAAATTTTCCAAGCAAATGGACAAGAAAAAAAAAGCTGGGGTAGCAATTCTCATATCAGGCAAAATAGACTTCCAAAAAAGGGCCATAAAGAGAGATCCACAAGGTCACTTCATAATACTCAAGGGAAGAATCCACCAAGAAGACATAAACATTGTAAACATATATGCACCCAACATAGAAACACCCAAATATATCAAGAAAATCTTAGAGGACTTCAAGAAAGACATTGACAACAACACAATTATACTAGAGGACTCTAACACCCCACTGTCAAAAATGGACAGATCTTCCAAACAAAATATCAACAAAGATGTTGTGAATATGAACAATGCCCTAGATGAAATGGGACTTAACTGATATATATAGAGCCCTTCGTCCCAAAGAAGTTAAATACACATTCTTTTCAAATGCACGTGGAACATTTTCAAAGATAGACCACATGATAGGACATGAAACAAGCCTCAACAAATTTAAGAAAATTGATATTATCCCAAGCATTTTCTCCAACGACAAGGAACTGAAACTGGAAACCAACCCCTCCAAAAAAAACCCCAAAACACTCAAAATCATGGAGACTGAATAGCATGCTACTAAACAACGAATGTGTCAAGAATGAAACTAGGGAAAAATTTAAAAAATGTATGGAAACAAATGAAAATGAACTCACAACAACCCAAAACTTATGGGACACAGTGAAGGCAGTCCTGAGAGGGAAGTTCATAGTAATACAAGCCTATCTAAAAAAGATAGGGACATTTCAAAAACACAACCTAACCCTATGCCTACAAGAACTTGAGGAACTACAACAAAGACATCCCAGAGCTAGCAGAAGAAAGAAAATAACCAAGATTAGAACAGAATTAAATGACATAGAGACTAAAACCACAATTCTAAGGATCAATTAATCCAGGAGCTGTTTTTTTAAAAAGACAGACAAAATTGACAAGCCTTTAAGCAGGCTCATCAAGAAAAAAAGGGAGAGGACCCAAATAAACACAATCAGAAATGAAAGAGGAGAAATTACAACTGACACCACAAATATAAAGGATTGTAAGAAATTACTATGAAGAACTGTATGCTAAGAAATTTGAAAACCTAGGTGAAATGAACAAATTTCTTGAAAAATATACTCTTCCCAAACTTAATGAAGAAGAAGAAAAAGCTTGAACAGACCAATAACAGCAAATAAAATTGAAGTAGGAATCAAAAAACTCCCAACACACAAGAGCCCTAGATCAGATGGTCTCACAGGAGAATTCTATAAAGCATTTAAGGAAGAGCTAACACCTATCCTTCACAGACTATTCTAAACAATCCAAAATGATGCAAGACTCCCAAACTCTTTTTATGAAGCCAGCATCATCTTAATCCCAAAACCAGATAAAGACACAACGAAAAAAGAAAACTTCGGGCCAACATCACTGATGAATATAGATACTAAAATTCTCAAAAAATATTGCCAAACCACATCCAATAATACATTAAAAAGATCACACACCATGACCAAGTGGGATTCATCCCAGGGATGCAAGGATGGTTCAACATTCGCAAATCAGTAAATGTAATAAATCACATAAACAAAAGGAAAGACAAAAATCATATGATCATATCAGTAGATGCAGAAAAAGCTTTTGACAAGATAGAGCACCCATTTATGATAAAAAACACTCAGCAAAGTGGGAATAGAGGGAGCAATCCTCAACATAATAAAGGCCTTATATGAGAGACCTACAGCCAATATCATACTCAATGGGCAAAAACTAAAAGCTTTTCCACTAAGATCAGGAACAAAACAAGGTTGTCCACTTTCACCACTTCTATTTAATATAGTCTTGGAAATTTTAGCCACAGCAATCAGACAAAAAAAGAAAATAAAAGGCATCCAAATGGGAAAGGAGGAAACAAAACTGTCATTCTTTGCAGATGACATGATAGTGTACATGGAAAATCCTATAGACTCTACCCCAAAACTGCTCAAACTAATTAATGAATTTGGCAAAACAGCTGGATACAAAGTCAATATCCAGAAATCAAAGATGTTTTTGTATACCAACAATGAAATAGCAGAAGCAGAAATAAAGAAAAAAATCCATTCGATATAGCAAAAAGAAAAATAAAATACGTAGGAATAAACCTAACCAAGGAGGTAAAAGACCTGTATGCAGAAAACTACACAGCCCTGAAGAAAGAAATCAAGGAAGACACAAAAAAATGGAAACATATACCTTGTTCATGGATTGGAAGAATTAACATCATCAAAATGTCCATACTACCTAAATCAATATACAGATTCAATGCAATACCTATTAACGTACCAATGACATATTTCACAGACATAGAACAAACACTTCAAAAATTTACATAGAACCATAAACAACCCAGAATAGCAGCTACAATTTTGAGAAAGAAGAACAAAGTAGGAGGGATCACAATATCTGATACCAAACTGTATTGCAAGGCCACTGTAATTGAAACAGCCTGATACTGGCATAAAAACAGGCATATAGACCAATGGAACAGAACAAAGAGCCCAGAAATAAACTCACGTCTCTATGAGCAATTAATATTTGACAAAGGGGGCAGTAACATCAAATGGAGTAAAAATAGCCTCTTGAACAAATGGTGTTGGGAGAACTGGACAGTTACGTGCAAAAAAATGAAACTCGAGCACCAACTTACACCATCCACCAAAATAAATTCAAGGTAGATAAAATACTTAAATATAAGCCATGACACTGTTAAAGTGCTATAGGAGAACATTGGCATGAAAATCTCAGATATTTCACACAGCAACATCTTCACTGATAATGTCCCCTAGAGCAAGGGACATAAAGGAAAGAATAAACAAATGGGATCTCATCAAAATTGAAAACTTTTGCACAGCCAAAGAAAACAGGATTAAAATAAAAAGAGAACCAACTTTATGGGAAAACATAGTTGCCAATGATACCTCAGACAAGGGTTTGTTCTCCAAAATATACAAAGAACTGACACAACTCCACTCTAAGAAGACAAGCAACCCAATTAAAAAGTGAGCAAAGGACTTGAACAGACAATTCTCCAAGGAAGACATACAGAAGATCCAGAGACACATGAAAAGATGCTCAATATTGCTAGCTATCAGAGAAATGCATATTAAAACCACAATAAGATACCACTTTACACCAGTCAGAATAGCCATCATAAACAAAGTAACAAACAAGTGTTGGAGAGATTGTGGAGAAAAGGGGACCCTAATTCATTGTTGGTGGGATTGCAGACTGCTATAACCACTATGGAAAACAGTACAGAATTTCCTCACAAAACTAAAAATGAGTCTGCCTTTTGACCCAGCAATTCCACTGCTAGGATTCTACCCTAAGAACCCTGAAACATCAATCCAAGAGAACCTATGCACCCCAATGTTCATAGCAGCACAATTTACAATAGCCAAGAATTGGAAGCAACCTAGGTGCCTATCGGTAAATGAATGGATCAAAAATCTATGATACATTTACACAATGGAATTCTATGCAGCAGAAAGAAAGAAGGAGCTCCTACCCTTTGCAACAGCATGGATGGAACTGGAAAGCATTATAGTGAGTGAAATAAGCCAGGTGGTGAAAGACACATACCATATAATCTCACCTTTAACAGGAACCTAAACAACAAAACAAACAAGCAAGCAAAATATAACAAAAGACACTCAAATAGAGAACAGGCTGACAGTGACCAGAGGGGAGAAGGGAGGGAATTTCAGGGGAAAAGGGGAAGGATTTACAAGAACTAGTATCAAGGACACATGGATAAAAGCTAGTAGGGGGTGGAAATGGGAGGGAGGTGGGGAGCACTGTGGGAGTGGGCTGGGATGGAAGTAAAAGACAGAAAACCGTACTTGAACAACAATTAAATAAATTAATTAAAAAAATAAAAGGTGTTTCTTTCTAAGAAACGAATTTTTTCAGTCAAATGTGCTTGATTAAAATAGAACTGGGTTCATGAATGAATTCATTTTGAACTTTATGTTTGAATCATAGACATTAGTAAAGAAGGTCTTTATTTTGTCTTCTTGCCTTATGTCATGAAGCATAATAAACCTCATATGACCTGTAATAGCAAATGCTGAAATGAACCAGTTTTTGAATTATCCACAGTTTTCAAGTATATGTTGTTTGACATCCACACATTCTCATCTACAAGGTCAAGGGCAGTATGAGCTGTGAACTGATTCAGATGTCACTGATTATCTTTGGATTTGGCTTTTCCAGCTGGCATTATAGTGGTGTCCAACAATTGCAAATAGAAGCAGACATTGTCTTAAACATACAGCTCCTTCCAAGAGAAGTTAAAAATAGAAATCTCCAGTCAGTTTTTGAGACACCATCCTGGCTTGGCAGCTTCCATCGGAACTCATAGAGCAGCAGCCCTTGGAGACTAGGGAACTTAACTCTTCTTATTTATATCAATTAGCCTGTGATAAAATTGGCTTTGTTCTAGTCGTTTATATTAAGTCGCAGAATTTATGGACTGTGTTAAGTGATTTACTGTAAATCTCATCAGTTTAATCCAGAACCACTCAAAGTGATTAAAATCTCATCTTCTTAGGAGCTATTTCAGAAATGCCTTCAGCCCTTTTTTGCACTTCTTTAGAAACAGAGTTGTCACCATTTGCTTAAGGTAAGTGGGATAGTAAATAAAGGTCTTTGGAATCTTCTCCCATTAGGAAGTTTGTGTTTCATGCCTGCAGAGAGCCTCTCGTTCCCAAACCTGCTGGGAGGTACCCATAACTGCTCAGTGTCTCTCCTAGGTTTCAGCAAACCACAGTCTGGGGCCAAATCCAGATACTGCCTATTTTATGAACAAATTTTTTTTGGAATGCAGCCACACTCACTGGTTAATCCTTTGTCTCTGACAGCCTGCACTCTACAACAGTGTAGCTGAGGAACTACAACAGAGACTGTAGGGTACAAAAAGTCCAAAATGCTTCTATCTAGTTCTTTAAGAAAAAGTTTGCTGAACCTGGTCTGGATTATTTCCAAAAAGCAATAGGAGGGGAAAAAAAGAAAATATAGTAGAGAACAGGAGAAAAATAAACAAGAAGTATGGGAATGAGTAGGAGAAAAAGTATATATTTAAAATATTACTTAACCCTCATAGCAATTCAATAAAGCTGGTATGAAATATAAGGAAACTTGAGAGATTAAATGATGTGCTCAAGGTCATATAGTCCATATGTAGACCTGGAATTTGAACTCAATTCCCTCTAATTCCAAAATTCAGGCTTTTCAACTTTATCCCATTTGTAGAAGCCATTGTGTCACCAAGGGGAGACCTAACTTGATTGTTACCCCAGTCAAGTAAAAATCTTTTTAATATAGAAGTTTTTGAATATTATATAAAATTTGAATGAAGGCACCTTAAACTCTGAGAAAAGCTGTGTGTGTTTGCTGTGTAAACAAGGACCTAAGACAAGGCTATAGATAGTGCTGCAGTTTAATGAAATTGACACCAATGCCTCAGGTAGAAATGTGGGAACCACCCCTGAAGACTGTCACCTTGTTAAAGAACAAAACCCAACTGAGTAAATGTGAAGATGTAATTGGCTTTATTAAGGGATTCATCAATTGTTCAACATCCTATCTAGTAACTGGAAGGGTGCTTTGAGGAGTTGTACAAAATGGAAAGTTTTTTATAGACAGAAAGAGGGTGAGCCTAAGAAGAATGGATTATGAATTATTTCAGGCAAGGTCACCTTCTCTTGGGAGAGGGCAGAGGGTCTTATCAGGCAGATAACCAGATAACCTCAGTTGTGCTGACTAGGACATTTCATACTGCTTGGTTTAAAATTTCACTCTGGGGGAGGCTGAAACTGTGTTTAGGTTAATTATTGAGCCTTGGTTTGGTGATAACGCAGCAACAAGACCTCTATTTTGGCCTCTTCTTTATTGTTCCTTTTCTTACCAGAAGACTTTCTTTCATTGCTTTTAGAGAGAGAGGAAGGGAGAGACAGAGAGATACAGAGAGAGAAACATCAATGTGAGAAAAACATCAACTGGTTGTCTCCCATATGTGCCCTGACCAGGGTGACATTGATTAATAAAGTTATATAGGTTTCAAGTGTACAGTTCTATAATTTGTCACTTGTATATTATATTGTGTGTTTACCACCTCAAGTCAAATCTCCTCTCATCACCATTTTTACCCATTTACCCTCCTCTACCTCCCCCCACCCCCCTATCCTTTGGTAATTACCAAACTGTTGTCTGTGTCTATGAGTTTTTGAGTTTTTTAAATTAATTAATCTACTTGTACTTTAACTTTATTCTTGTGTGTGGTAAAAGAAAGTGGTCTAGTTTCATTCTTTTTGCATGTATCTGTCCAATAATGCCAACACCATATCAAAAAGACCATCTTTATTTCATTGTATGTTCTTGTCTCATTTGTCAAATATTATTTTACCACAAAGGTGTAGGTTTATTTTTAGTCTCTCTATTCTGTTCCACTGATCTATTTTTTAATTAAATTTAGTTAAAGTGACATTAGTTAATAAGATTGTATGTTTCAGTTTGTTTTTTATTTCAACGTCTCTTGTTATATTTTGCTTGTTTCCTTGCTTTGTTGATGAGGTTCCACTTATAGGTGAGATCATATGGTATTTGTCTTTCACCTCCTGGCTTACTTCACTAACCAGAGGGAGGGGAAGGGGGAGGGGAATAATAGGGGAAAGAAGGGAAAGGGTTATAAAGGAACATGTATAAAGGATCCATGGACAAAGCCAAAGTGGGGTAGGATTGAGGGTGGGAAGTGGAGGTGGGTGGAGTAGAGGAAATTGGTGGTAGGAAAATGGAGACAGCTGTATTTGAACAACAATAGAAAATGATTTTTAAAAGATTACATAAGGTTCAAGTGTATTTTTCTACATACATGATCTGCATATTGCATTTTTTACCCACAATCCAAAATCAAAACATTTTTCATCACCATACATTTGGCTTCCTTTACCCTTTAGCCTACTACCTTCTTCCCTCTGGTAATCACCATACTGTTGTCTGTGCCTATGACTTTCAGTTTTATACCCCAAATGTGAGTGAAATCATATGTTCCATTTGATTATTCCCTTATATCTTGCTGCTTCTAAAATTCTCTCCTTCATTTTAATCTTGGGTAATGTAATTGTGATGTGTCTTGGTGAGTTTGTTCCTCCTTGGGTCTACCTTCTTTGAGACCCTCTGAGCTTCCTGGACATCTATTTCCTTTGCCAGATTGGGGAAGTTCTCCTTTATTATTTGTTCCAATAACTTTTCTGCTTGTTGCTCTTCCTCTTCCCCTTCTGGTACCCCTATAATTCAGATGTTGGAATGTTTAAAGATGTCTTGTATGCTCCTAAGCCTCTCCTCATTTTTTTTTTTGAATTCTTGTTTCTTCATTCTTTTATGTTTGGTTGTTTTTTCTTCCTTCTGGTCCATTCCCCTGATTTGAGTCCCAGCTTTCTTTCTATCACTGTTGGCTCCCGGTGCATTTTCCTTCATTTCACTTAGCATAGCCTTCAGTTTTTCATCTAATTTGCAACCAAAATCAACCAGTTCTGTGAGCATCCTGATCACTAGTGCTTTGAATTGTGCATCTGATAGGTTGGCTATCTCTCGGTCGCTTAGAAGTATTGGCTCTGGGGCTTAGATTTGTTCTTCTGATTGAGCCATTTTTGGTCAGGTCAGACCTATTACGTATGAGTGGTGGAGTCTCAGGTGTTCTCCAGGGCAGGCCAACCCAGTGGCTGGGCTGTGACACTGTATGTGGAGGCAGGGTCAGAGAGGGAAAAATGGAGTTTGTTCTGCTCTCTCTCGAATTTCAGTCCCCTCTGCTGCTTCCCACAAGCAAATTGGACCCTTCTGGTGCTGGTTCCTGGATGGATGGGCTTGTGTACATTCTAGAACCCTGCAGGTCTCTCCAATAAACTCTCCCGTGAGGTTGGGAGTCTCTCCTGGAACCTCAGCCCCCTACAAGTGTTTTCAATCAGTGCTTTTAGGTTTTATTTTCCAGTGCTGGGGCCTTGGGTTCCACGGTCTGTCTCACTACCAGTATTTTGCCTGCTATATGTGTGCACGAATGCGTGACCATGGTCAGCCAACCACCTTGAGCACCTCACTGGGTTGGATCTGCTCATTTCCTCCCCACATCTGGGGTCTGCCAACCACAGTTTTTTCCTGCAACTTTCCACAACTTCTCTCCACTGGTTGCAAACTCTGCCCCTCTTACCAGTCTGTATGAATTTTTCGTTGTCAGACTTCTGTACAGTTCAATTTTTTGTCTGTTTTGGTTGTGTTTTTGTTTCTAAATATTTGTTGTCTTTAAATTTGGTTGTGGGAGGAGGCATAGTATTCTCACCTATGCCTCCATCTTGGCCAGAAGTCCAAGTTTCCCTTTCTGATAGTTCATTATTGGTATGTAAGTATGCAATTGATTTCTGAATATTTATTTTGTATCTAATACTTTACTGAAGTCTCATCACTTCTAGTAGTTTTTTTTTGGTGGGATCTTTAGGGTTCTCTTAATACAATATTATGCCATCTGCAAATAATAAAGCTTTACTTTTCCTTTCTAATTCAAATGGCTTTTATTTCTCCTTCTTGTCTGATTGCTGTGGTAGGAGTTACAGTCCTATGTTGAACAAGAGTGGTAAAAATACATCCCTGTCTTGTTCCTAGTCTTAAGAGAAACACCTTTAGTTTTTGCCCATTGAGTATAAAGTTGACTGTGGGTTTGTCATATATGGCCTTTCTTATGTTGAGGAATGATCTCTCTATTGCCACTTTGTTAAGAGTTTTTATTATAAAAGGTATAATGGAATTTATCAAATGCCTTTTATATCTATTAATATGATAATGTAGTTTTTATACATCATTTTATAGTGTATCATGTTTATTGATTTGAGGATATTGTGCCAGTCTTGAATCCCAGGAATAAGTTCCACATGATCATGGTGTATGATCTCTTTAATGTATTGCGGGAACTGGTTTGCTAATATTTTCTTGAGGATTTGGCATTTATGTTCATCAGGAATATTTTCCTTCTTTATAGTGTCTTTATCTGGTTTTGGAATTAGGATAATGCCAGACTTAAAAAATAAGCTTGGGAGTCTTCCCTCTTCTTCAATTTTTTGGAATAGTTTGAGGAGCATAGGTGTTAGTTACTCTTTGGATGTTTGGTGAAATTCACAAGTAAAGCCATTCAATCCAGGACTTTTATTTATGGGAGATTTTTTAAAGAATTTTATTTATTTTTAGACAGAGGGAAAGAAGGAAGAAAGCAAAGGGAAGAAACATTTATGTGAGAGAAAAACATCATTTGCCTCTTATACACACCCCAACCAGGGACCAAACCCATAACCCAGGCATGTGCTTTTACCAAGACTTGAACCAGCAACCTTTCACTTTGTGGGATGACACCCAACCATCTGAACCACACTGGTCAGGGCAGGGAGTGTTTCAATTACTGCTTAAATTTCACTAGTTGTAATCTGCCTATTCAGATTCTCTGATTCTTCTTGATTCAGTTTTGGAAGATTGTATGTTTCTAGGAATTTGTCCATTTCTTCCAGATTGCCAATTTGTTGTCATACAGTTGTTTTTAATATTTTCTTACAATTCTTTGTATTTATTTGGTGTCAGTTGTTACTTCTCCTCTTTTATTTCTGATTTTATTTATTTGGGTCCTTTCTTTTTCTTGATGGTTTTGGTTGGTTTGCCTATCCTGTTTATCTTTTGAAACAACTACCTCTTGGTTTCATTGGTCTTTTGGATTTTTATAGACTCTATTTTGTTTATTCCTTCTCTTGTCTCTATTATTTTCTTTTATCTATGTACTTGGGGCTTTGTGTGTTTTTTCAACTTCCTTTAAGTGTAAAGTTAGATTATTTATTTGAGATTTTTCTTGTTTCTTGAATAGGCCTGTAATGCTATGAATTCCCTACTTTAGACTGCTTTCACTGTGTCCCATAAATTTGGATTGTTGTGTTTTCATTTTCATTTCTTTCAAGATATCTTTTGATTTAGTCCATGATCTTGTTGTTAACCCATTCATTGTTTAGTAACATGTTATTTAGGCTCCATGTCTCATGTGTTTTTCTTTTTTTTCTTGTGATTGATTTATAGTTTCATACTATTATGGTCAGAGAAGATGATTAATATGTTCAATCTTCTTCAATTTACTGAGATTTGTTTTGTGTCCTAACATGTGGTCTATCTAAGAAAATATTCCATGTGCATTTGAAAAGAATGTATATTTTGCTGTTTTGGGGTGAACTACTCTGAATACATCAATTAAAACCATCTGATCTAGTGTGTCATGAAAGCTTTTTCTGGATTCTTTTGAAGCATGGGAATATATTTATGCTGAGCTTGTTTACCATAGTACTAACAATGGACAGAGTCTATGAAACAGCCATCCCCACCAGAGAGTGGAGTGCCCTATTTTCCCACAATACCCATTTGACCTATTTTATCCCTTCTCATTTTCTGCCTGGTCCCTTTCAGCATTTGAGTTTTCAGCTTTACAGCAACAACTTTGAGGTCAGAAAGTACAATAGGTTGTCCTTACCTGCAGGAGACATGTTATAAGACCTACAGTGGATGCTTGAAATGGCAATAGTACGATACCATATGGATACTGGTTTTTTTCAGTGCAGATATACATAACTATGACAGTTTGACTTATAAATTAGGTAGAGTAAGAGATTAACAGCAACTAATCATAAAATGGAACCACTATAAGAATATATTATAATAAAAGTTATGAACACAGTTGAAAAAATAAAAAGCAGGCTAGATGAAGCAGAGGATCAAAACAGCAAGCTGAAGGACAAGGTAAAAAAACCACCCAGAAATAGTAAGAAAAGGAAAAAACTCAGAAAAAATGAAGAGGTGTTAAGGGAACTTCAGGACAACATGAAATGTAATCGTATCCATACAATATGGATACCAGAAGGAGAAGAAGAACAAGGGATAGTAAACCTGTTTGAAAAAGTAATGATGGAAATTTTCCCTAATTTGATGAGAGGAAAAGTCACACAAATCCAGGAAACTGACAGTCCCAATCAAGAGGAACCCAAACAAGCCCCCTTCAAGACACATCATGTGTCATAAAATGGCAAATTCCAAGACAAAGAGAGAATCTTAAAGGCAGCAAAATAGAAACAGGAAGTAACATACAAAGGAGCCCCAAGAAGCCTAGCAGCTGACTTCTGAATGGAAACTCTCCAAGCCAGAAAGGATTATCAATGAATATTCTAAATAATTAAAAACAAAGGCCTGAAATGAAGACTACTCTAAACAGCAAGACTCTCAGTTAAAATGGAAAGCCAAAGAGGAGTTTCCCAGACAAAAGAAGGCTCAAACAATATACTTCCACCAAACCAGACATGCAAGAGATGATAAAGGGTGTGCTGTAAAAAAGAAAAGGAAAAAAAGAGAGAGAGGAACACAGATACAAAAGAGGTAAAATGGCAGTGAATAAGTACCCATCAATAATAACCTAAACATAAATGGGTTAAGTGCTCCAATGAAAAGACACAGAAAAGCTGAATGATTAAGAAAGCATGACCCACATATATTCTGCCTACAAGAGACCCACCACAGAACAAAATACGTACAAAGACAGAAAGTGAAGGGCTGGAAGGAAATATTCCAAGCAAATGGACAGGAAAAGAGACCGCAGTAGCAATACTCATATCAGACAAAATAAACATCCAACCAACATCCATAGAAAAAAGGTCCACTTCATAATACTCAAGGGAAGAATCCATCAAGACAAACATTCTAAATATATATGCACCCAAAATAGGAGCACCCAAATATATAAGGAAAATCTTGGAGGACTTCAAGAAAGATATTGACAGCAACACAAGTATAGTAGGAGATTTTAAAACCCCACTCTCAAAAATGGACAGATCTTCCAAACAAAATATCAACAAAGATATTGTGGCATTAAACAATCTCCTATTTCAAGTGTACTTAACTGAAATATACAACCTTTCATTCCAAAGGAGCAAAATACACAAATGCACATGAAACATTTTAAAAGATAGACCACATGATAGGACAAAAACAAGAACATTGAATAAATAAATTCAGTGAACATTAAAATAATATCAACCATTTTCTCTGACCATGTGGGACTGAAACTAGAAACCAGCCTCAAGGAAAAAACTCAAAACCACTCAAAATCATGGAGATTGAATAGCACGCTATTAAACAATGAATGTGTCAAGAATGAGATCAAGGAAGAAATAAAAAAGTTTCCAAAAAAAAATGAAAATTAACTCACAGCAATCCAAAACTTTTGAGACACAGCAAAGGCAGTCCTGAGAGGGAAGTTTATAGCAATACAGGCCTACCTAAAAAAGATAGAAACATTTCAAACAAATAACCTAACCCTACAGCTACAAGAACTTGAGGAACAACAACAAAGACAGCCCAGAGAAAGTAGAAGGAAGGAAATAACCAAGATCAGAGCAGAATTAAATGACATGGAGACTAAAAGCACAGTTCCAAGAATCAATGAATCCAGGAGCTGGTTCTTTGAAAAGATAAACAAAGGTGACAAGCCGTTAAGCAGACTCATCAGGAAAAAAGAGAGACGACCCAAATAAACACAATCAGAAATGAAAGAGGAGACATTACAACTGATACCACAGAAACACAAAAGATTTTAAGAAATTATTCCAAAGAACTATATGCCAAGAAATTTGAAAACCTAGGTGAAATAGACAAATTTCTAGAAAAATATAATCTTCCAAAACTCAATGAAGGAGAAGCGGAGAGTCTGAATGGACAACAACAGCTGATGAAATTGAAGCAGTAATTTAAAAACTCCCAACACAAAAGCCCTGGACCAGAATTCTACAAAGCATTTAAGGAAGAGATAACCCCTATCCTTCACAAACTATTCCAAACAATCCAAGAAGATGAAAGACTCCCAAACGGTTTTTATGAAGCCAGCATCACCCTAATCCCAAAACCAGATAAAGACATAATAAAGAAAGAAAACTTCAGGTGAATATCGCTGATGAAAATAGACACTAAAATCCTCAACAAAATATTGGCAAACCATATCCAGCAATACATTGAAAATATCATACACCATGATCAAGTGGGTTTCATCCCAAGGATGCAGGGATGGTACAATATTTGCAAATCAATAAACATAATATATCACATAAACAAAAGGAAAGAGAAAACCACATGATCATATCAATACATGCAGAAAAAGTGTTTGATAAGGTACAGCACCCATTTATGATTTAAAAAACTCAGAAAAATGGGAATAGAGGAAGCATTCCTCAACATAATAAAGGTCATGTATGAGAGACCTACAGCCAACATCATACTCAATGGGCAAAAACTAAAACCTTTCCCATTAAGATCAGGAACAAGACAAGGGTGCCCACTTTCACCACTTCTATTCAACATAGTATTGAAAGTCTTAGCCATAGCAGTCACATAAGAAAAAGAAATAAAAGGCATACAAGTTGGAAAGGAGGAAGCAAAACTGTCATTGTTTGCAGATGATATGATAATGTATGTAGAAAATCCTATAGACTCCACCAAAACACTACTTGACCTAATAACTGAATTTGTCAAAACAGTGGGATACAAAGTTAATATTCAGAAATCAATGGCATTTTTGTACACTAACAGTAAAATATCAGAAACAGAAATGAGGGGAAAAAACCCATTTGCTATAGGAACAAGAAAAATTAAGCACCTAGGAATAAACCTAATCATGGAGGTAAAAGACTTGTACTCAGCAAACTATACAACACTGAAGAAAAAAATTAAGGAACACACAAACTAATGGAAGCATGTACCATGCTCATGGATTGGGAGATCATAAAAATGTCCATATTGTCCAAAGCAATTTATAGATTCAACACAATCCCTATTAAAGTGCCAATGACATATTTCACAGATATAGAACATTTCATTAATTTATATAGAACTACAAAGGACCCCAAATAGCTGCAGCAATTTTGAGAATTCCATACTGTTTGGAATTTCTTCAAGAAACTAAAAAGGGCACTGCCTATTCACCCAGAAATTCCACTGCTGGGATTATATCCTAAGAATCCTGAAACACCAATCCAAGAGAACCTGTGTACCCCAGTGTTGATAGCAGCACAATTCACAATAGCCAAGAGTTGGAAGCAACCTAAGTGCCACCAGTAAATGAATGGATCAAAAACTATGGTACATTTAGACAATGGAATTCTATGCAGCAGAAAGAAAGAAGGAGCTCCTACCCTTTGCAACAGCATGGATGGAACTGGAAAGCATTATGGTGAGTGACATAAGCCGGGTGGTGAAAGACAAATACCATATGATCTCCCCTTTAACAGGAACCTAAACAACAAAACAAACAAGCAAGCAAAATATAACCAAAGACACTGAAATAGAGAACAGGCTGACAGTGACCAGAGGGGAGAGGGGAGGGAATTTCAGGGGAGAAAGGGGAAGGATTTACAAGAACTAGTACAAAGGACACATGGACAAAAGCTAGTAGGGGGTGGAAATGGGAGGGAGGTGGGGAGCACTGTGGGGGTGGGCTGGGATGGGAGTAAAAGACAGAAAACTGTACTTGAACAACAATTAAATAAATTAATTTTAAAAATAATAAAATATAAGAAAAATTTACAAAAAAACACCTATGGTACATTTAAATGATGGAATTCTATTCTGCAGAAAGAAAGAAGGAGCTCCTACCCTTTGCAACAGCATGGATGGAACTGGAGAGCATTATGCTAAGTGAAATAAGCCAGGCAGTGAAAAACAAATAGCATACTATCTTACTTTAATTGGAATCTAATCAACAAAACAAACAAGCAAGCAAAATATAACCAGAGACATTGATATTAAGAACAATCTGACAGTAGAGTTGAGGTGGGAGGGGATGATGAGGGGAAGGGATTTCAGGAACAGGTATAAAGGATACATGGACATAACCAAGTGGGGGTGGAATCAGGGGAGGGACATAATGATGGCTGTGGTGTGAGGGAGTGTTGGGAGGAAAATGGAGACAACTGTACTTGAACAACAATAATTATTTTAAGTTATGTGAATGTGATCTCTCTCACTCTCCCTCAAAGTATCTTATTGTGCTATATGTACAGCATAGATATGCTGGACAAAGACTGATTCATGTCCTGGTTAGATGAAGCAGAATGCTACTCAGAGTGGCATACAATTTAAAACTTATAAATTGTTTCTTTCTGGAATTTTTTATTTAATATTTTTGGATCACAGTTGATTGTAACTAAAACAACACACAAAAATTATGAATGAGGGTTCTACTGTATACCTTTCCCTGTTTAAAAAACTCCTCACTCAAGGATATGCTCACTGATTCCAGAGAGAGAAAAACACTGATGTAAGAGAGAAATATTGACTGGTTGCCACCTGTGCACACCCTGACTGGGGATTGAACCTGCAACCTAGGTATGTGTTCTGATTGGGGATCAAACCAGCAATCTTTTGGGGTACAAGATGATGCTCCAACCAACTGAGCCACTTGGTCAAGGCTACTGTATCCCCTTTTAATCTTCTTATGGTGTGATAGTTATAAGCATTGACTTTTTATCCAAATCACTGAGGGTCCTGTTTAATACTGATGCTCACTAGCTCTGTGACTTTCTTTGATTTGATTTCCTCTTTCAAAAATATGAATAGTACCACTATCATACTTGTTTTATAGGATTCTTCTGATAATTAAATGAATCATAATACATATGAAGTACTTAAAACAGTGCCTGGTATGTTAGAAGCAATCCAGTGTCAGCTTTATGTACTATTAATAGTTAACAATAGAGGAAATAGACTATTCTTCACTGAACCTAGTACACTTAGTAGGTATACAAGCACACTTGGGGAGTGAATAATATTCCCAAGGGTCTCACAGAAATTCTTTGCTAACACCGATGAACCCTTGATATGACTGAATGCCCATTAACATTGGTAGCCTGGATGAAATATTTGAGGAGCTACTGGATGTTTTGGGGCTCCCTCAGTCTTGACCTGTGAAAAAACATTTATGTGTGTATCTAAGAAGATAACATTTTATTGAATGGTGGAGATTATATATTAATTGACCAAGTAACAAATAAACCTTCAATAGGTTATCTGGATTCCAACCTGAGGCTCTGCACAATTTCTATACAGAAACTGGGTTCAATATGGGGACAGGTAAGCAGATGGTTTAAGGCCTAGGCATGGAAGTACATCTGCAGAGGTTCTTTGTTTTTACTCAGATTGAATCGTCACTTGGAATACCTTGAGGAGGATTAGGTGATGGAAATTATGAAGACATGAGAATTTCCTCCCTATACCAGTCCTCTTCCAGGTAGAACTTTTTGTCCACATCAATGGCTATATACTTGTTGAAGGATCTAAATAGTAATAAAGCATAGTACTGCATTCAAATGCAGAGCAGACATCCAGACTGCACTCTCTTTCAGAAGGAAGATGTAATGGAGTACACGAGGATGTTCTTGGCCCTATCCCTGAACCTATGGTAGGAATTCTAATTTAAGAGTGATTTGTATCCCTATAGTGAGTACTTTTATGGGTGAGGTTTGGCTAAGCTCAAATCAGAGGAGAGGTGCTCAATAAAAGAAACTTTGTCATTCTCATAAAGTCCAACAGCTGGAAGAGATTCAAACTCGTTCTCATTCTGGTACATTTTTCCCCCCTGGAATTCCTTCAGGAATGACTTCAGGGAGAATATGTCAGTGGATCATCATCCCAGGGCCAAAAGGTTTTCCTTCTAACAATGAGACGCCAGAATCTTGTCTAGAACTAATCATCCAAGACTCGATCCTGACTTATAGGAGAGGTGAACTACAATGATTTTCAAATCCAGAGTTGGTGTAGTCTGAAACCCTTGCAATAAATTCCTAGCCCCAAATTTGGAAGACCTCCAAGGAAATTTCTCTCCAGAGTATCAAGATAAACCAAGAGGAATTACAAGATCAGGGACCACTGCTGAACATTTGAAGGTGATGACTGTTTGGGCAAGTGATTTACTGAGGACCAGCAGGAAAAACAAAGTTCAGCAGAAGAGGGGACTGATGAAGCAGGGGGAACAGTTAGTGGAGTCTTTGCCTGTGAATCATAATGGGCCCTGGACCGACATCAAGTGCCTGAGAGTGAAGTAAAAGAAAACTGGTTTTAGTCCCAGTTCTGCCACTTATTCCCTGTGTGACCTTATGTGAAAGGCCTCTCTGGATGTTGCTTTCTTCCTGTATAAGGAGATTAAGTCAGCAGTTAGGTCTCAAATATCTTCAGGGACCAGGATGGGACTATCAATGTGTGAAGGAGCTTGGGTGAGGCCACATGGAAGGAAGGAAATGTTGGTGGAGTGTGTGGTATCAGGCCACATGCCCCAGGCTGGAGGCTTTCAGGTACACTGTTTTAAAGCACTGCCCTAGCTGATCTGCCTCAGGATTTATCTGATCTGTAGATTAGGGGATGCACAAGGCTACATTCATCTCTAAGCCTTTGATTGTATGAGATCCTAAAATGGGTCCAGTAAAGACACACATCATACTCTTGTCTTAAACACAAAGGAAATGGAGTTGTGTGCTATTCGAATTACAGCCAGGACTTCACAACCATGTGACTCCCTCACTTTGTCATTAACTAGAGGTGCTTTGTTTGTACTTCTGAAATTCAACAACTTTAAAAAAACAAAATATTTTTCATAGATTTCTAGAAAATTCATTTGGTAGCAAAACTGATCTGAACTATTTAGAGATATACTGGGGTAAGCAAATATTTTTCTGTAAAGAGCCAAATGCTAAGTATTTTAGGCTTCATAGGTCTCAACTATTCAGCTCTGCCTTGGTAGCAGGAAAGCAACAATAACGTGGGTGTGGCTACATTCCAATAAAACTGAATTTTACAAAACAGGTGGGATTTGGCCTAAGGGCTATAGTTTGCTAACCATTACTATATCTATGATTTACTGTAAATACTCATATATTTTGCTGCATCATCATTAATGATTATGGTTGTGGATGCTCTGAACACCTCTAGTATTATGGGAGACAAAACAATGGCTTTCAAAGATGTCTATGCCCTACTCCCTGAAACCTGAGAATATATTACCTTACATGACAAAATATACTTTGCAGATCTGATTAAATTAAGGACCCTGTGATGGGGAGGTGATCCTGCATTATTTATATGGGCCCAGTGTAATCACATGGCTCCTTACAAGATCAGAGATACAAGAGACATAGTGATGGTAGTGGAAGTCAAAAGGAGACAGGAAGACTTGAAGATGCTTCATCATTGGCTATGAAGATGAGAAAGAATCATGAGCCAAGGAATGAAGGTGGCACCTAGAGCTTAAGAAAGCCAGGAAACATGTATTTTTCTGGAACCTCCAGAAGGAAAGCAGCCCTAACACTTTAATTTTAGGCCTTCTGACCTCCAGAACTGTAACATAATAAATATGCATTGTTTTAAGCAATTAAATTTGTGGTTCTTTGTTACAGCAGAAGTAGAAACTAATACAGAGATATGATGTAGTATGATATTGCACAAAATTTCCTTTCTGAAACAGAAAATTTATAAGTTTAAAATTCTTATTTTCAGAGTATCAGTTACTGGGTTATGGATTTATAGTTGTATAATCTTGTGCAAGATATTTCAGATCCCTACATATCAGGTTCCCCTTTATAAGATGGGTGTAAACTTACATCAGGATGGTTGTGAAGAACATAGTAATACTTCTAGTTCCCCTTCAAGGAAAGCCTTGATGCCCAAATTACCAGAAGTGCTGTTGGCAGTCAAATATAAAGAGATCACCACCATAGGGGTCACCCTAGCTGCAGAAAGCCCTTGAGTGAGGGGACACATCTACGTCTGTCTGATCAACTGGGATGGGGGAGCAGGATAAAAGGCCTGGCCATTTCTAAAAAGCTGAGAGGCAGAACGTCCAACTGTCAGCAAACATCACTCTAAGGTTTTTCTTCTTATTCACCTCTCTGCCATCCCTTCCACTTGCAATCATCAGCTTGTTCTTTATATCTGTGGGACTGTTTCTGTTTTATTTTGTTGATTCATTTGCTCTGTTTGTTTTTTTTTTCACATTCCACCTCTAAGTGAAATCATATGGTGTTTGTCTTTGTCTGACTTAATTTCTTTTTTCTTTTTTTAATATATTTTATTGATTATACTATTACAGTTGTCCCATTTCCCCCCTTCATTCCCCTACACACTACACACCCCCCTCACCCACATTTTCCCCCTTTAGTTCATGTCCATGTGTTGTAAGTTCTTTAGCTTCTACATTTTCAATACTATTCTTGCTCTCCCCCTGTCTATTTTCTACCTACCATCTATGTACCTTCCTACTTATAGGAAGGTACGTTTCTATCTACTTATTTTCTGTACCTTCTCCCTCTCTCTCCTCCCACTCCCCTGTTACTAACCATCCATGTGATCTCCATTCCTATGGTTCTATTCCTGTCCTAGTTCTTTGCTTAGTTTTTTTTGTTTCAGGTGTGGTTGTTAATAATAGTGAGTTTGTGGTCCTTTTACTATTCATATTTTTATCTTCTTTTTCTTAGATAAATCCCTTTAACATTTCATATAATAAGGGCTTGGTGATGATGAACTACTTGAACTTGACCTTATCTGAGAAGCACTTTATCTGCCTTTCCATTGTAAATGAGAGCTTTGCTGGATAGATCAATCTTGGTTGTAGGTCTTTGGATTTCATGACTTGAAATACTTCTTTCCAGCCCCTTCTTGCTTGGAAGGTCTCTTTTGAGAAATCAGCTGACAGTCTGATGGAAATTCCTTTGTAGGTGACTGTCCCCTTATATCTTGCTGCTTCTAGAATTCTCTCCTTCATTTTAATCTTGGCCAGTGTAATTACAACATGCCTGGGTGTGTTCCTTCTTGGGTCCACCTTCTTTGGGACTCTCTGAGCTTCCTGGACTTCCTGTAAGACTATTGCCTTTGGCAGATTGGGGAAGTTCTCCTTCATTATTTGTTCAAATAGTTTTCAATTTCTTGCTCTTTCTATTCTCCTTCTGGTACCCCTATCATTTGGATGCTGAAATGTTTAAAGATGTCCTGGACATTCCTAAGCCTCTCATTTTTCTGAATTCTTGTTTCTTCATTCTTTTCTGATTGGTTCTTTCTTCCTTCTGGTCCACTCCATTGATTTGGGTCTCAGTTTTCTTTCCATCACTATTAGTTCCCTGTGCATTTTCCTTCATTTCACTTAGCATAGCCTTCATTTTTTTCATCTAATTAGCAACCAAAACCAACCAGTTCTGTGAGCATCCTGATTACCAGTTTTTTGAACTGTGCATCTGATAGGTTGGCTATCTCTTGGTAACTTAAAAGTGTTGGCTATGGGGAATTAAAGGCATTTTTGTATAGAAACAATGAAACAGGAGAAGCAGAAATCAAGAAAAAAATCCCATTCACTATAGCAAAAGAAAAATAAAATACCTAGGAATAAACCTATCCTAGGAGGTAAAAGACCTGCATGCAGAAAACTACACAACACTGAAGAAGAAATCAATGAAGACACAAACAAATGGAAACATATACTGTGTTTGTGGATTGAAAAAATTAACATCATCAAAATGTCCAAACTACACAAAGCAATTTACAGATTCAATGCAATACCTATTAAAATACCAATGGCATATTTCATAGAACAAACACTTCAAAAATTTCTGTGGAACCATAAACTACCCTGAATAGCAGCTGCAATTTTGAGAAAGAAGAGCAAAGTAGGAGGGATCACAATACCTGATACCAAACTGTATTGCAAGGCCACTGTAATCAAAACAGCCTGGTACTGACATAAAATCAGGCACATAGACCAATAGAACAGAACAGAGAACCCAGAAATAAACCCAAGTATTCACGGTCAATTAATATTAAACAAAGGAGGCAGCAACATAAAATGGAGTAAAAAAAAGCCTCTTTAAAAAGTGATATTGGGAGAACTGAACAACTAGGTGCAAAAAAATGCAACTTGAGCACCAACTTACACCATACACCAAAATAAATTCAAGGTGGATGAAAGACTTAAATATAAGCCATGACACCATTAAAGTCCTAGAGGAGAACATTGGCAGGAAAATCTCAGATATTTCACACAGCAACATCTTCACTGATACGTCCCCTAGAGCAAGAGACATAAAGGAAAGAATAAACAAATAGGATCTCATCAAAATAGAAAGCTTCTGCACAGCTAAAGAAAACAGAATTAAAATAAAAAGAGAACCAGCTGTACGGGAAAACATATTTGCCAATGATACCTCAGACAACGGTTTAATCTCCAAAATATACAAAGAACTGACACAACTCCACTCTAAGAAGATAAGCAACCCATTAGAAAATGGGCAAAGGACTTGAACAGACATTTCTCCAAGGAGGACATACAGAGGATTGAGAGACACATGAAAAGATGCTCAATATTGCTAGATATCAGAGAGATGCAAATTAAAACCACAATGAGGTACCACTTTACACCATTGAGAATGGCCATCATAAACAAAGCAACAAAGAACAAGTGTTGGAGAGATTGTGGAGAAAAGGGGGCCCTGGTTCACTGTTGGTGGGATTGCAGACTGGTACAACCACTATGGAAAACAGTATGGAATTTTCTAAGAAAACTAAAAATGAATCTGCCTTTTGATCCAGCAATTCCACTGCTAGGATTATATCCTAAGAACCCTGAAACACCAATCCAAAAGAACCTATGCACCCCAATGTTCATAGCAGCACAATTTACAATAGAGAAGAGTTAGAAGCAACCTAGGTGCCCATCAGTAAATGAATGGATCAAAAATCTATGATACATTTACACAATGGAATTCTATGCTGCAGAAAGAAAGAAGGAGCTCCTACCCTTTGCATCAGCGTGGATGGAACTGGAAAGCATTATGGTGAGTGAAATAAGCCAGGTGGTGAAAGACACATACCATATAATCTCACCTTTAACAGGAACCTAAATAACAAAACAAACAAGCAAGCAAAATATAACTAAAGACACTGAAATAGAGAACAGGCTGACAGTGACCAGAGGGGAGAAGGGAGGGAATTTCAGGGGAAAAGGGGAGGGATTTACAAGAACTAGTATAAAGGACACATGGACAACAATTAAGGGTGGTAGAAATGGGAGGGAGGTGGGGAGCACTGTGGGGGTGGGCTGGGATGGGAGTAAAAGACAGAAAACTGTACTTGAACAACAATTAAATAAAATTTTTAAAGTAGTGGCTCTGGGGCTTTGATTTGTTCTTCTGATTAAGCCATTTTTGGTCAGGCCGTACCTGTGACATATGAGTGGTGGAGCCTTAGGTGTTCTCCAGGGCGGGGCAACCCAGTGGCTGGGTTGTAATGCTGTATGTGGAGGCAGGGTCAGAGAGGGTCAAGCGCCATTTTTTGGCGCTTGCTCTGCTCTCTCTCGGATTTCAGTCCCCTCTGCTGCTTCCCACAAGCAAATTGGGCCCCTCTGGTGCTGGTTCCTTGGCGGTGGGCTTGTGTAAATTCTAGAACCCTGTGAGTCTCTCCAATGAACTCTCCTGTGAGGTTGGGAGGCTCTCCCGGAACCTCACTCCCCACAAGTGTTTTCAATTAGCACATTTAGGCTTTATTTCCCAGCACTGGGGCCCTGGGGTGCTCAGTCTGCCTCATTCCCTGTTTTTGCCTGGTTTATCTCTTGAGAATGTGGAGATAAACTGTGGTCAGCCAGCAGCCTTGCTCACCTCACTGGATCTGCCCATTGCCTTCCTATGCCCGGGGCTCCTGGCCACTGCCTGCACACCCAGGACTACCAACCACTGCCGCTCTTTCCTGCCACAACCCCTCTCTGCCAGATACCAACTCTGCCCCTCTTACCATTCTGGATGAATCGTTGTTGGACTTCTATACAGTTCAATTTTCTGTCAGTTCTGGATGTTTTTTTGTTTCAAAATTTTTGTTGTCCTTAATTTTGGTTGTGTGAGGAGGCACAGTGTGTCTACCTATGCCTCCATCTTGGCCAGAAGTCCCTGACTTAATTTCTTGAATGTAATAACCTCTAGGTCCATCTATGTTATTGCAAATGGCAAGATTTCATTTTTTCCTGGCTGAGTAATATTCCAGTGTATGTTTTCATAAGCACATCTTTTTTATTCATTCATCTATCAATAGACACATAAGTAGTTTCCATATCTTGGCTATTGTATATAATACTGCAATAAATGTAGGTGTAAATATATCTTTTTGAATAAGATTTTTTGATTCCTTCAGATAAGTACCCAGAAGGGGAATTGCTGGGTCATATGACAGTTCTATTATTAATTTTAATACTATTTTCCATAGTGGTTTTATCAAATTACATTCCCACCAACAATGCAAAAGGGATTTCTTTTCTCCATATACTCTACAGTACATTTTGCTTGCTGATATATTGATAATAGCCATTCTGACTGGTGTGAAGTAATATCTCATTGTGGTTTTAATTTGCATTTCCCTTATATTAGTGTCATTGAGCATCTTTTCATATGTCTATTGGCCATCTGTTTGTCTTCTTTAGAAAAATGTCTATTCAGATCTTCTTCCCATTTTTAATTAGATTCTTTGGGGGTTCTTTTGATGTTAAGTTCCATGAGTTCCTTATATATTTTGGATATTAACTCCTTATCAGATGTGTCATCCGTGAATATTTCCTCCCATTTAGTAGGATGTCCTTTGATTTTGTTGATGTTTTTTTTTAAACTGTGCAAAACTTTTAAGTTTGATGTAGTCTCATTTGTTTATCTTTTGTTTCCCTTGCCCAAGTAGACATCACCAAAAATATTCTGCTAAGACTGTTCTCAGAATTTACTGTCTATGTTTTCTTATAGGAGTTTTATGGCTTTAGCTCTTAATAGATTTATTAAATGAACTTATTTTTGTATATAGTATAAGAAATGGCCTGATTTCATTTTTTTGCAGTCGGTTCATTTTTCCCAGGACCATTTATTGAAGTAGTTATTTTATCCCATTTTATATATTTTTATTCTTTGTTGTATATCAATTGACTATATAAAAAAAGATTTATTTTTAGCTCTCTGTTATATTCCATGGTTCTAAATACAGTGATCCCTCACCTATCATGGAAGTTATGTTCCTGGGACCGCCACAATAGGTGAAAATCTGCAAAGTGGTGGCATTATATTTGTTTTATTATTTATATATAAATTAAGGCTTTATAAACCCTTCCCACACTCCTATAAACCTTTCCCACTCTCTTATTAACCTTTTCCACACTATTATAAACACTTCACATACTCTTAAACACTTTCTACACTCTTAAACCTACGTAATTTTAACAACATATAAAATTCTACATGCGTACTCACCAGTGAAGTATACTACAACTCTAATGATGAAGATCATGAATTATGTAGCTGTGCAGTACTGATGGCCATGAAGGTGATGACAGTGAGATGAATGTACTGCACAGACAAGAAGAGCATTACAGCTCTTCTGAAGGCACCACTTCATCAGGCGCTTCATCAGGTGGTGCAGTATCTCCACCCTGGCCATAACTTATATTTCCGTTAAAGGCATAGGTATAATTGATCTCTTCATCCAAGTGATGAACATAGTTATGGGGAGTTGCTGGCGCTGCTTTTTGTCAGCAGAGGCAGCTTCTCTATGCAGAGAAATACTCTTGAGTCCAAAGCATCTCTGAAATTTGTCAAGCCAGCTCTTGCTGGCACTGAATGGGGTTGGTCTGGTGGGAGAAGCACTCAACGGTCCTGCATCTGGGTTGTCATCCTCATCTTCATTTGTGTTGCTGTTGTGAACATCCATGCTTTCCACAAAACTATCATAAAGTTTCTTGGCCTTCATCAGGATGGTGTTGGTATTCAGTGAGATATACTTCCTGCAGTCACTTATCCACAGGGCCAATACAGACTCCATCTTCACAATGGACTTATTGCAGGAAGTGACCACCCTCTCTGCAGTTTTGTTAAAAGTCATTGTTGCCATAGACCTCATATTCTTCTCAACTTTCTTTACGTAGTGAACAGATTCATTGATCCCATAATGGCAGTCTATAGCTGCATAGCTTTTACCTTCCTTTAACATGTTGAGAAGTTCCAACTTTTCTTTGATGGTAAGCATATTCCTCTGGAGCTTGGGTTCACTGCCAGAAGCCTTAGAAGGCGTAGAATGTTTAGGTGGCATCGTATGGCTTGAAATAAATTCAAAGTTTCACAAAAATTTCACGAAAACACAACAGCGCACAGCAACACTACATGCAGTGGTCAGATGTCAATGTGAAGTGGACAAGGAGAGATGCTGAATGCTTGGGCACAGTGCAGGAGAGCAAACAGACTGATGCGACAGTCACTGAGCCAATCAGCGCCCAGGATACAGAACACAGTGCTGTGGTTGGTCACCTTCCATTCCATCAGCCAATAGTGTGCCCTGTACAATCTCACGTTGGCAAAGTTGTGCAAGCGGTAGTGGCATACTGCATTTTTATTGTGTACAGTATGGTATTCATCTGCTGATGAAATACATACTGTATTCTTTCTATTTAATATTATTTTAATATGTTTAAATTAACATTTTAATATTTTATATTGTTTTAAGTTTTTAGGCAAAAATAATTATAATCATAAATATTATATAAATACCCATATACCGCAAAATCCCGCAATATAGCGAAACTCTGTGATACAGAATTAGATATATTTTTTTGAAAAACCCAAGATACAGTCAGCTGCAATAAGTGAAATGCGATATAGCAAGAGATGACCGTATCTGTTTTTATGCCAGTACAATTCTGTTTTTATTATTGAAGCTGTGTAGTATAGTTTGGTAACAGGATGCATGATACTTCTCACTTTGTTCTTTCTCAAGATTTCCTTGACTATTTGGGGTGTTTTATGGTTCCATGTAAATTTTAGCATTAGTTGTTCTAATTCTGAAAAGAATGCCATTGTATTGTAATAGAGATTGTGTTGAATCTGTATATTGCTTTATGTAGTAAGAACATTTTAACAACATTAATCCTTCTAATTCATGAGCATGGTATACCCATTTATTTGTATCTTCTTTTTTGTTTGTTTTACCGTGTCTCTTTTTTCTTTCTTTTTTTTATTGTTTTACAATTTTCAGAGTGTAGGCCTTTCACCTCTTTGGTTAAATCTATTCCTAGGTATTTTATACTTTTTGATGCAATTGTAAATGGGATTGTTTTCTTAATCTCTTCTTCTGGTTCATTATTGGTGTATAGAAATACAACAAATATCTGTATATTAATTTTTTATTCTGCAACTTTACTGAATTTATAAGCTCTAGTAGTTTTTGGTCAAGTCTTAAGGTTTTTCCATATATAATATTATGTCACCTGCAAATAATAACAGTTTTACTTCTTTTTTTACAATTTAAATGCATTTTATTTCTTTTTCTTGCCTGATTATTGTGGCTGTAATAAAAGTAATGATACTGGGAAAACCAGTCTTGTTGCTGTTCTTAGAAGAAAAGCCTTCTGCTTTTCACTATCGAGTGTGATGTTAGTGAAATGTGTTTCACTAATGTCCTATATATGTGTATGTTTGTTACATATATGGCCTTTATTGTGTTGAGCTATGTTCCTTCTATGCTTTGTTGAGAATTTTTTATTATGGAAGGATGTTGAATTTTTTTATTTTTTTCTTCATCTATTGACACAATCATATAATTTTTATCCTTCATTTTGTTAATGTGATTTATCACATTTATTGATTTATGGGTGTTGAACCATTCTTGCACCCTTGGGATGAACCCCTCTTGGTTGGTCATCATGTATAATCTTTTTAGTGTATTATTGAATCTAGTTTGTTAACTTTTTATTGAGAATATTTACATGTATGTTCATCAAAGATATTGACCTATAGTTTTCTTTTTGTAATGTCTTTGGTTTTGTAGAATGATTTTGGAAGCATTTACTCCTCTTTAAATTTTTAAATAGTTTAATAAGGATAGGTATTAATTCTTTTTTAAGTGTTTGGTAGAGTTCATCTGTGAAGTCCTCTGGTTCTTTTATTTGTTTGGAAATTTTTTTACTACTGTTTCAAATTTATTGCTAGTAATCAGTCTGTTTAGGTTTTCCATTTCTTCCTGGTTAAGTCTTGGAAGATCATATGCTTCTAGAAATGTATCCATTTCTTTTGGATTATTGAATTTGTCAGCACGTAATTGTCATAGTATTTTTAATATTTCTTTTTACTTTTGTAGCATTGGTTACAACTTCTCTTTCATTTGTGTTTTATTTGAGCTCTCTCTTCTTTTTCTTGGTGAGTTTGGCTAAAGGTTTGTCAGCAAACATTTTACTCTAGACTTTTAAAACTGGGGAATCAATGTGAGTGTTCCAAAATAGTTCACTAAAATCATAACACATACCTTGTCTTCCAATATCTAGGTGAAATTGAGAATTATAGTAAATTTTAAAACTAAAGTGTAGTTCACTAATTAATAATGTAAATCCAAAGTAAAGTTGAGCCTTGAACAACACTGGGTTTAGGACTGCCAACATCCCCCCATTACTACCCTCTGAATAAAAAATCTGCTTGTAACTTTTGACCCTACAGTCAGCCCTTCATGGATTCAACCAACTGTTGATCAGCCACAGTTGGGCACATGAAAATACTGTTTTCAATCCACAGTTGCTTGAATCCACATATGCAAAACCCACAGATATGAAGGGCCAACTGAATTTATTGAAAAAAAAATCAGCATGTATGTGGACCTGTGCAATTCAAGCCTAAATTGTATAAGTATTTTAAATGAAAATAAACCAATATGTTTTCAAACAGGGTGTTACTTAAGAGCCACAAGAATTGAATCAAATGATAAAAAGAGGGGGATGTAAAGGTAGAATGTTTTCTCAAGTCCTATCAGTTAGGTAAGGCACATCCACAAACTTTCAGCTAACCCTCAAAGGCAAAGCTGGCTGCTAACATTCCAACAACGATGTATAATTTTGTGTCCTCAGTCTACCTTTCAGGCTTCCACCTCATGTAGATATAACAAAGAGACATTGTATTGACTTTGTAGACATTGTGAATTGAACATGCATCCACAGGCTCAGTGGAAAGTTGGCAATGAGAATAACCAGAATTTAAAAACTTCTGGAAAGACCTGAGAAATAAAGGGAAAGGTTGCTACTCCAGTCTTCTTACTAAACAAGGTGGGAATTTTGGAAAAACAGAACCTAATAATTTCAAAACAGTGACAACTTAACACAGAAAATGTTTAAGTAACAGAGACTTTTCAGGAGGAAAAAAAAATCCCATGGCCTTTCAGTTGACACATTCACTCAAAGCCCCTGGCTTTCCTATGTTTCTTTTAGGAATCTCAGAAACTTCAGCAATAATTGTCACCTGAGCAATTCTTATTGTTCCTTTAAAATCCACATTGTTCCCTTTTCCTGTCTGAATCTCCTTGCAATTTCTCTTGTGCTCTGGCTTCCAGCTGGGTCAGCTACAACAGGTTGCTAGAGCAAGGAAAGAGAAAAATATTATCAGGGTTAGTCCCCTGCCTTCCTTTCTGAGGGTTGCCATGGGCAGGCAGCATCCCTCATTACATCTCTCTACCACTCTCAGGGTCAGGGTTGCAGTGAGCCTCTTTCTCCTCACTCCTTTCTTGCCTAGAGGTGGTAACAGCCTTAGGAACTACATTATATCTTTTGGTGTCTCTACACCCTGCTCACACTTTGTAAAGAATCCCCTTATTAAACTCTCCTTATTACCCAATTCCAGTCTGCCATTTGTTTACTACTGTGACCCTCACTGATATAGATACTATGAGTGTTTTTAAACATTTATTGAAACTCTGCAAGCACTGTGCCATTTACTCCCCGCAAGAATTCCATGGAGTGGGTGTTATTATTCTACCTTACAGAAGATGAATCTGAGATCTAGAGAAGTTACAATCATGCAAATAGAAGATAACAAGCAAGGAACTGAACTCAGGCTGTCTGACACAAACTCCAGTTTTAACCACTGTGCTATGCTGCTTTGATGATTGTCAAACCTAACCATTTGTACAACTTTCAGCAAGTCAAAAAAAAAAAACACAAAACGTTCAGAAACCATCCCCTCCCCAGTACCAAAAAAAAAAAAAAGGTACAAATAGATCAATAATTTGTCTACAACTGATGAAAATGGTCAGCTTTATTGTTGATGGTTTTCAGATGTGCTCACTCCAAGCAGCCTTTCCTCATCCTTTTCTGATAGGCTAATATAAGTTTTGGGTATGCAAGAGAGGCTACAGGTGCTAGAGTACAAGTGGGAGCAAGAGAAAGAATGAAAAGGTCCATAGGGAGGTCAGGCGTACATATCAAGTAATTTCTACTCAGTCTTTGGTCTTTGGTAATAAAGCAGCAGATGTATGGGGTCTGTCCAAAAAAAAGTCCAGCCATTGTTAATACAACAAAAATGGTTTGCATGACATTGCTGTAACCTGACACCAAGGAGAATGGACTGGGATGTTCACTCATGAACAATGATGACTTCAATGTACTATTCAGTGGGGTGGTAGAGGTCATTGAGTGAATATGTGCACTGTGCACCCTTTACATTCAAAATAACAGAGTAGAGCAACAAACCTGCCTCAAAATTTGCATTACGCTTGAACATTCCTCTGCAGAAACTATTCAGATGATTTAGAAGGCTTTTGGGGATGATGCAATGAGTGCAGCAAAAATAAAAGTGTGGCACGAATGCTTCAAAGATGCCCAAGAATCTGTTGAAAGTGATCCACATTCTGGAAGGTCTGCAACAAGGAGAATACCTGAGAATATTCAATGTGTACAGGCTGCAATTGACAAAGATCTTAGAACTGCATGAGGTCCCAACATGCCTACATTGAAGGGGATTAAGGCAGCATCGTCCTATGTACAGTGTTTCTTGTATCTTATATCTTCTTCAGTAAATGTCTCTATTTTTCATAGTACATGGCTAGATAATTTATGGACAGACCTCTTTACATATTCTGAGTGTTGACCTTTGAAATTGAGAGCAAGGTTTTATAGACAGGATGTCAGTTTTTGTTCAATAAAGAGAAAGGCTCATATGCCCTAGAAAATAAAGTTTTTGTCTGCTAAACTAAACCAGCCAGCAACCTTTTATTTTTAAACCAGTGGTTCTCTACTCTGTAGTTCCCACTGAATGCAGTTACAGATATTCATAGCTTCACATTTCTTTTTCAAAGCCTTCTTAATATCTTTCATATACAAACGACCTTTAGACCCCTCTAAGAAAATTCTTAAACCTATCCTATTCCATTGGGATTTGGGGTGGAAAAAGTGTAAATTTTACCATTAATTTCAGTGAGACCCATTGTCTCAGCTAAGCTCCTTTGTTGAGGGCAACAGAACCCAACTCTGGTCAACCTAAGCAGAGAGGAACTTACTGAAAGCATGCTGAGGGCTCCTGAAATTTGTAGACTTGCATGATTCATGGGGATTAGGTGTAGGATGGACAGGAGCCAAGAAGTTTCACAATCAAGGAAGCAGAGAAGACAACTACGGTTTAGAACTTGGAATAGTTGATCCAAATGACTCTAATTCCATGAAAGACTTCTGAGCTGTCCCTTCTCCTATACTTCTTAAGACTCAGAGAAAGTGCCTGAGGGACTCTCCATAGGGATGGAGAGAGATCTCTCCCATCTCTCTCCATCCCTATGCCCCTCTACCAGCTGGAGTTGAGAGAGGGAAGATCTGAATTTCCCAGTGGAAAGTGGTCATCAAGAATTGCCCTCTGTAGCCCCGGCTGGTATAGCTCAGTGGATGGAGTCCGGGCCTGCAAACCAGACAATTGGGGTTCGATTCCCAGGCAGGGCACATACAGGGGTTGCAGGCCAGTTCCCTGCAGGCCAGTTCCCAGCAGGGGACACATGAGAGACAACCATACATTGATGTTTCTCTCCCTCTCTCCTTCCCTTCCCCTCTAAAGATAAATAAAATCTTAAAAAAAAAAAAAAAGAATTGCCCTCTGTAGAAGCTGTCAATCCCCACCTCCATCTGCTGAGCCTACCCCAATACTTACAGGGTCACCATATACAGACTGCTCTACAGAGCCCAGCTGCCCACAGTGATCACCTGAGCTTAATGCCAATGATGGATGTTGTTTTTCTTTCCTGGTCCTGTATCCAGATTCCCAGTGCTTCCTGGAATCTTCTCACAAATAAATCCCTTGCACTAAAATTCCTCAAGTATGCCTTAGGGGAACCCAAACTAAAACATTTTAGCAAGGTTTTCTACATAAGGAGAGACTCAAATCCCTAATAAATTTGCAGTGCTGTGAGGTAAAGGGAATTCATGAGCAACAGCAATTGACAAATAGACACCATATTCATTAACAATAATAGCAACAAAATATATATATATTTTTAAGATTTTAAGAAGGATAAACAATTATAGATGATGTTCCCTATTAGAGGCTTTTCTTTTGCTACTTTATTTCAAAATGAATCAAATAACTCTCTTATCATCATGTTTTTTTAAGAATACATGTATTAGCTACCTATAAAAATTGCAAAATATTACCCAAAACCTTAGTGGCTTTAAACAACATTTACTCGCTCACACTTTCTCTGGATCAAGAGTGTGGCTGCTGCTTAGTTGAGTGGTTGTGGCTCTGGGTCTTTTGTGAGGTTGCAGTCAAGATGTCAGCTGGGGCTGCATCACCTGAAGGCTTGCCCCTGGGCCTCCTGATGTCTCTCTCAGTGGCTGTTGGCAGGAGGCCTCAGGTCCTACTCACATGGGTCCCTATGAAATTGCTTGAGTGTCCTCACAAAATGGCAGCTGGCTGCATGGACTGAGTGATCCAAGAAGAGCATGACGATGGAAGTTGCAATGTCTTTTATGACTTAGCTTCAGAAGGCACATTATTTGCCCTGCCAGTGTGGCTCAATTGGTTGGGACATCATCCTATAAACCAGAAAATTGTGGAGTTCATTCCCAGTCAGGGTACATGCCTAGATTGTGGGTTTAGCACTTGATTAGGCTGTGTATGGGAAGCAATTAATTGATGTTTCTCTCCCCTTTCTCTCTCCCTCCTTTCTCCACTAAGATCAATAAGCATGTCCTCAGGTGAAGATTTTAAAAAGAAGACATTATTATTCATTTCTGCAAAATCCAGTTGGTTACCCAATTCAGCCCTGTTAAAAGTGGAAGAGGTCTATGTAAAGGTGCAAATATCAGGAAGCAAGGAATCCCAGGGGCCACTTTAGAGTCTGTCCACACAGTACCATTTTCTTCTAAAGCAGTCAACTATTTTTAAGTATATTTTATTGATTATGCTATTACAGTGGTCTCATTTTCTTCCCTTTATTTCCCTCTGTGCTGCATCCTGGCTCCACCAGCATTCCTCCCACTCCCTTAGTTAATGTCCATGGGTTGTACACATAAATTCTCTGCCTTCTTCATTTCCTATACTATTCTTAACTTTCTGTTGTCTATTTTGTACCAAACAATTTTGCTTCTTGGTTCCTATACATTTTCCCTCATCTTTCCCCTCACTCTCCCCACTTATAACCCTCCATGTAATCTCCATTTCTGTGATTCTGTTCCTCTTTTGGCTGTTTGCTTACTTTGTTTTTGTTTTTTTAGGTTCAGTTGTAGATAGTTGTGAGTTAGTTGTCATTTTACTGTTCATATTTTTTATCGTCTTCTTTTTCTTCTTCAAATTATTTTATTGTTGTCTACCTACAGTTGTCTCTATTTTCTACCCACCCCTTCCCTCCACTCCCTCCAAACCCACCCTCTTCCCTTGCTGCCCATCCTCCCCTTTGGTTTTGTCCATGTGTCCTTTATACTTGTTCCTGAAAAGCCTTCTCCCCTCTGTTCCCTCCCCCCCCCAGCTATTGTTAGATTGTTCTTAATTTCAATGACTCTGGTTGTATTTTCTTTTCTTTTTTCTTTTGTTGATTATGTTCCAGTTAAAGATGAGATCATATGGTATTTGTCCCTCATCCCCTGACTTATTTCACTTAGCATAATGCTCTCCAGTTCCATCCACTCTGTTGCAAAGGATATAAGCTCCTTTTTCTCTACTGCGTAGAATTCCATTGTGTAAATGTAGCACAGTTTTTTGATCCACTCATTTGCTGATGGGTATTTAGGTTGCTTCCAGCACTTGGCTATTGTAAATTACGCTGGTATGAACATTGGGGTGCATAGGTTCATTTGGATTTGTGTTTCAGGGCTCTTAGGGTGTAATTCCAGCAGCAAAATTGCTGGATCAAAAGGCAGTTCCATTTTTAGTTTTGTGAGGAAATTCCATAATGTTTCCATAGTGGTTGTACCAGTCTGCAATCCCACCAAAAGTGCACTGGGATACCCTTTTCTCTACAACCTCTCCAACACTTGTTTGTTGCTTTGTTTATGATGGTCATTCTTTCTCACTGGTAGGAAGTGGTATCTCATTGTGGTTTTAATTTGCATTTCTCTGATGGCTAGTGATGCTGAGCATCTTTTCATGTGTCTCTGGGCCCTCCATATGTCCTCCTTGGTGAAGTGTCTGTTCAAGTCTTTTGCCCATTTTTTGTTGTTTTTTTTTTGTCTTCCTGGAGTGGAATCATGTGAGGTCTTTATATATTTTAGAGATTAAGCTCTTGTCCAAAGTATCATTGGCAAATATGTTTTCCCATAAGGTTGGCTCTGTTTTTATTTTAATGCTATTTCCTTTAGCCATGCAGAAGCTTTTTAATTTGATGAGGTCCTATTTGTTTATTCTTTCCTTCATGTCCCTTGCTCTAGGGGACATATCCATGAAGATGTTGCTGTGTGGAGTGTCTGAGATTTTCCTGCCAATAATTTCCTTTAGGACTTTAATGGTGTTACAACTTATATTTAAGTCTTTTATCCACCCTGAATTTATTTTTGTGTATGGTGTAAGTAGGTAATCAAGTTTCATTTTTTTTTGCATGTAGCTGTCCAGATCTCCCAACACCGTTTGTTGAATAGGCTATTTTTACTCCATTTTATGCTTCTTCCCTCTTTGTCAAATATTAATTGACCTTAGGGACTTGGTTTTATTTCTGGGCTCTCTCTGCTGTTCCATTGGTCTATGTGACTGTTTTTATGCCAATACTAGGCTGTTTTGATTACAGTGGCCTTGTAATACAGCTTGGTATCAAGCATTGTGGTCCCTTTTACTTTGCTCTTCTCTCCCCAAATTTGTGCAGGTATTCGGGGCCCTTTGTGGTTCCATATAAATTTCTGAAATGTTTGTTCTATATCTATGAAATATGTTATGGGTACTTTAATAGAGATTGCACTGAATCTATAAATTACTTTGGGTAGTATGGCCATTTTGATGATGTTAATTCTTCCAATGCATGAGCATGGTACTTGCTTCCATTTGTTTGTGTCTTCCTTAATTTTTCTTCAGTGTTGTATAGTTTTCTGAGTACAGGTCTTTTATCTCTGTGGTTGGGTTTATTCCTGGGTACTTTATTTTTCTTGTTGCTATAGCGAATGGAATTTTTTTCTGATTTCTGTTCCAGATGTAACATTGTTGGTGTTCAAAAATGCCTTTGATTTCTGAGTATGACTTTGTAACTGGCTGTTTTGCCAAATTCACTTATTAGGTTGAGTAGTTTTCTGGTGGAGTCTATAGGATTTTCTATGTACACTACCAGGTCATCTGCAAACAGTAACAATTTTGTTTCCTTCTTTCCAATTTAGATGCTATTTATTTATTTATTTATTTAGTCTCATTGCTGTGGCTAGAACTTCCAGTACTCTGTTGAATAGGAGTTGTGAAAGGGGGCATCCTTGTCTTGTTCCTGATCTTAGTGGGAAAGTTCTAAATTTTTGTCAATTCAGTATGATGTTGGCTGTAGGTCTCTCATATATGGCCCTTATTATGTTGAGGGATGCTCCCTCTGTTTCCACTTGCTGAGTGTTTTTATCATAAATGGGTGCTGTACTTTATCAAATGCTTTTTCTGTATGTATTGATATGATCATGTGATTTTTCTCTTTCCTTTTGTTTATGTAATATATTATGTTTATTAATTTGCAAATATTGTATCATCCCTGAATCCCTGGAATGAAACCCACTTGATCATGGTGTATAATCTTTTTAATGTATTGCTGGATGTGGTTTGCCAATATTTTGTTGAGGATTTTAGTGTCTATTTTCATCAGCGATGTTCACCTGAAGTTTTCTGTCTTTATTATGTCTTTATCTGGTTTTGGGATTAGGGTGATGCTGGCTTCATAAAAAGAGTTTAGGAGTCTTCCATCACTTTGGATTTTTTGGAATAGTCTGTGATGAATAGGGGTTAGCTCTTCCTTAAATGCTTTGTAGAATTCTCCTGTGAAACCATCTGGTCCAGGGCTTTTGTGTGTTGGGAGGTGTTTTTTTTTATTGCTTCAATTTCATCAGCTGTTATTGGTCTGTTCAGGCTCTCTGCTTCTTCTTCATTGAGTTTTGGAAGAGTATATTTTTCTAGAAATTTGTCCATTTCACCTAGGTTTTCAAATTTCTTGGCATATAGTTCTTTGGAGTAATTTCTTGAAACCTTTTGTGTTTCTGTGGTATCAGTTGTAATCTGTCCTCTTTCATTTCTGATTGTGTTTATTTGGGTCCTCTCCCTTTTTTTCTTGATGAGCCTGCTTAAAGGCTTGTCAATTTTGTCTGTCTTTTTAAAAAAAACAGCTCCTGGATTAATTGATCCTTAGAATTGTGCTTTTAGTCTCTATGTCATTTAATTCTGCTCTAATCTTGGTTATTTTCTTTCTTCTGTTAGCTCTGGGATGTCTTTGTTGTTGTCCCTCAAGTGCTTGTAGGCATAGGGTTAGGTTGTTTTTTTTTGAAATATCCCTATCTTTTTTAGGTAGGCCTGTATAGCTATGAACTTTCCTCTGAGGACTGCCTTTGCTGTGTCCCATAAATTTTGGATTGTTGTGAATTCTTTTTCATTTTTTTACCAGAAACTTTTTTATTTCTTCCTTGATCTCACTCTTGACATATTCATTGTTTAATGGCATGCTATTTAACCTCCATGAGTTTGTGTGTTTTGGATTTTTTCCCTTGAGGTTGGTCTCCAGTTTCAGTTCCTTGTGGTTAGAGAAAATGTTCAATATGATATCAATTTTCTTGAATTTGTTGCAGCTTGTTTTGTGTCCTATCATGTGGTCTATCTTTGGAAATGTTCCATGTGCATTTGAAAACAATGTGTATTTTGCTTCTTTGGGATAAAGGGCTCTCTCTATGTATATCGGTTAGGTCCATTTTATCTAGGACATTGTTCAATGCCACAATATCTTTGTTGTTACTTTGTTTGAAGGATCTATCCACTTTTTGCCAGTGGTGTGTTGAAATCTCCTATTATAACTATGTTGCTGTCAACATCTTTCTTGAAGTCCTCCAAGATTTTCTTTATGTGTTTGGGTACTCCTATGTTGGGTGCATGTATATTTACTATGTTTATGTCTTCTTGATGGATTCTTCCCTTGCATATTATGAAGTGACCTTCTGGGTCTTTTTATGTTTTTTTTTAAGTTTATTTTGTCTGATATGTGTATTGCAACCTCAGCCTTTTTTTTTTTTTTCCTGTTTGTTTGCTCAGAATCTTTTTTTCCAGACCTTCACTTTCAGTCTGTGTAGGTCTTTATTTCTGAGGTGAATCTCCTATAGGCAGCATATATGTGGGTCATGTTTTCTTATCCATCAGCTATTCTATGTCTTTTGATTAGAGCAATAATAAACTTATGTTTAAGGTTATTATTGATAAGTATTTATTCATTGCTTTTTTTCATACCTGTTTTCCTCTCTTTCACTGTTTTTCTTCCTGTTCTTAAAGCAAACCCTTTAGCATTTTCTGCAGAGCTGATTTCAGTAGGTATAGTTTTTGAGGATTCTTTTGTCTGGGAAGCTCCTTATTTGGACTTCCATGTTAATTGAGAGCCTTGCTGAATAAAGTAGTCTTGTTTGCAGGCCTCTGGTTTTCATTACTTGAAATATTTGCCATTCTCTTCTGACTCAGAGTGTTTCCATTGAGAAGTCAGCTGCTAGGCTTATTGGGGCTCTCTTGTATATTACTTCCTGTTTTTTTCTTGGTGCCTTTAAGATTCTCTCTTTGTCTTGGTATTTTGCCATTTTAATGATGATGTGTCTTGAAGTGGGCCTCTTTGGGTTCCTCTGGATTAGGACTTTGTGTTCCCTGGATTTGTGTGACTTTTTCTCTTATCAAATTAGGGAAGTTTTCCATCATTACTTCTACAAACAGATTTTCTATTTCTTACTCTTCTTCTACTTCTGTTATCCCTATTATACAGATATTATTATGTTTTATGTTGTCCTGCATTTCTCTTAACCTCTCTTCATTCTTTCTGAGTGTCTTTTCCTTTTCTTGCTCATTCTGGGTGTTTTTCTCTACCTTGTTCTCCAGTTCACTGATCCAATCCTCTGCTTCATCGAGCCTACTTTTGATTCTTTGTACTGTGTTCTTCAGTTCAGAAATTGTATTCTTCATTTCCTCTTGGCCCTTGTTGATAGTCTCTATTTCCTTTTTTATGTTGATATAGTTTTCAGTGAGTTCATTGTAGTTTCCCTGTAGTTTTTTGTAATTCTCTGTGAGCTCATTTACCTTCCTTGTAACCAGTGCTTTGAATTCAATATCTGATAGCTGACTTGCCTCTATTTCATTTAGCATTCTTTCTGACGCTTCCTCCTTTCCTTTCATTTGGGGATTGTTTGTCTTCCTATTGTTTCTGAGACTCTTCTTGTTAGCCTCTGCCTCTTAAATTTATTTGTTCTGACTCCTTGGGTTTATGGTGTGAACTTCTATGGTAGAATACATGTGAGATTCAGTGGTGCCACCTCCTTGATCTCCTGAGTTCACTGGTCTTGGACTCTCATTTATGTTGGCTCTGCATATGTCTTTGGGTTTTGATAGTTGTTGGGTTTTTCTTTGGTGGATTCTTACCGCCAGCTGATTTACTGAGGGTCACTCGCTTAGCCACATCTTATATTCTGTTGTGCAGGTGTGGGCAGGTTTTGTTGAAGCTCGTTCTCCCACATGTACAGGGTTTTGAGGATTCTCTCTTGCTCTTGTTCAGTTGTTTGTTCTGGGTAATTTCTCCACTATTTAGTTGTATTTCCAGATAGGTCCTGGGTTAAGTTAGTGTGGCTTCAACTCTCTCCTTCCCCTTCTTCTGTTGTTATCTGTTGGTGGTTTCTTTGTTGGTGGATTTCCTCTACCAGAAGGTATCCTGGTGGTCACCACTTCCACCTACTCTTTTTTGTGATCATTTGGAGGGGAAAGGCAAAATGGTTTAAGACAGTGGGAGTGTATTCTATGACATTTATAGTATCAGCCCATTGAGAGGAGCTAGGAGATCCTTTGGCTATATATAGTGTTAACTGTAATATTTCACCCAACTAGCCACTTTTTAGAAATAGTGTAAAGAATATACGACTCTAGTAAGGGTGGAAGGATTGTAAGTTGGATCTAAAAAGCACTGAGCTTGTGGGAGATCAGATTATGATGTAAAGTGAGAGTAGAAGATAGAAAATAGGTGTAGTGTGTGAGAGAACAGAGTTAACCACAACAGTAATAGAGTTCAGGAAACCGTGAAGTTGGTTAAGATCTTAGAGGGGTGCTGTGTAGTATTTACAATTGTATGGAACAGCTATTATTTACAATAATAATGGAGCAACAATAATATGACAGAGTCTATATGATATGGATAACCAGAATAGGGAGTATAGGACCTAGAGTAGTGTGCTAGTAGAACACAAGTGAAGTGAAAGACAGTAAATTAACAAGACATTATGAAAGAGAGAACCAAGAAAAACTAGTCAAACAATGCAACTTAACTAGCCAAGCAAAGAAGACTAGTGAGAAAGAAGAATACAGTAATATTAATAAAACAAAAGATATAAGAATAATAAAAAAATAATAATACAAATATGCAATAACTTTTAAGTTCTCTGTAGTAGCAAAGTGAAATTTGTCTCACTGTCTCAGCTATTGCGATGCCCCCTCTTTGGGTCCAACTCTGGTCTTTTTACAGTTCCAGGTCTTTTTGCCTCACTTGTGGGAATTACAAAAAAAGAAAAAGAAAAAGAAAGAAGAGATAAAAAGGAAAAAAACAGGAAGAAGGAATAAAAGAAGAAAGAAGAAAAGAGGAAGAATGAGTTAAAAGATTAAAAAATAATAATCAAAAAGTAAAGAATTACTTTAAAAAAAAAAACTTCCTGCTGGCTTCAAGCCAGTTTTGCTGGTCTTCCTGGCCGCAGCAGGCTGAGGGGTGATTGATTTCACTTTTCTGCCTTCCTGATTGGCACTCAGTCAGCCTCCAGCCCAGTTCCCCAAGCAGTCTCTCATCCTGCAAGTTCAGGAATGCACTCTCCCCAGGGCTTTGGGTATGGGCCCAGGGCCTTCTGCAGAGCTCACTCTCTCCTGGTTGTGGGCATGTGCACTTGGCTGGGCCACCTCTGGTACCTCAGGTTCAGGTGCGCACTCTTCCCTGGGCTATGGGAGTGTGCACAGGGCCTTCCGCATCACCTCAGGAGCACCTCAAGGCTAGGTGGGGAGGAGGCTGGATTGGCTGCTGCAGGAGAATTCCCTAAACAGCTTCCAAGTGTCTCTTTTTTCACTTTTTATTTTTGAGAAATTCCTCCTGCTCAAGCCTGCCTCCATACAGAGGCCTGTCCTCTCACACAGCCCAATTCTCCAACCAGACCTTAGATTATCTGGGTCAGGGCCCATCACAGCCCAAATCTCAACTCTCCCCAGCCAGTATCCAAAGACTCTGTGAGGGTTCACACCCCTGTGTGTTTGCCACTTAGTCTTTATTCCCCTTTCTGCGACTTCAAGCAACCAGGTCTGTCCCTGGGATGCTCAAATTTCATTTGGCAGGGGAGGGAGCCATTGACCCAGCTCTCTCCCAAGAACCCTGTGGCAGACCCAGCAGGTACCAGGCCTGGGGCTGCAGCAGCCCTGGTCCCCGTGCTGGTCCCAGGGAACTTTTTGTCCTGAAACACTCTCCTTACCACCTGGTTTTTCAATGTCTTCTACAATTTTTGGTCTCCTATCTTCATATTTGCTGGGTACTGTTGGCTGTTCACTCTTTTTCTAAGTAGATCAGCTAGATGTTTCACCCATGTGCAAGGGAAAGTGGGCTGTGCTCCCATCTACCTCGCCACCATCTTCCCAATCTTTCACTGGGCGCTCAGCATGACACAGAGCACATCAGAAACCACAGCAACCCTGCGAGTTCCTCAACCTTCTTTTTCTTAAATAAGTTCCTTTAACTTTTCATATAATAAGGGCTTGGTGATGATGAACTCCTTTAACTTGACCTTGTATGGGAAGCATTTTATCTGCCCTTCCATTCTAAATAAAAACTTTGCTGGAAAGAGTAATCTTAGATGTAGGCCCTTGACTTTGATGACTTTCCTTCTTTCCAGCCCTTTCTTGCCTTTAAAGCTTCTTTTAAGAAGTCAGCGGACAGTCTTATGGGAACTCCTTTGTAGGTAACTCTCTCCTTTTCTTTCTGCTTTTAAGATCCTCTCCTTATCTTTAATCTTGGCTAATGTAATTATGATGTGCCTTGCAGTATTTCTCCTTGGGTCCAACTTCTTTGGGACTCTCTGAGCTTCCTGGACTTCCTGGAAGTCTATTTCCTTTGCCAGATTGTGGAAGTTCTCCTTCGTTATTTGTTCAAATAGTTTTCAATTTCTTGCTCTTTCTATTCTCCTTCTAGTACCCCTATCATTTGGATACTGAAATGTTTAAATAGGTCCTGGAGGTTCCTAAGCCTCTTACTTTTTTTTTTTTTGAATTCTTATATCTTCATTGTGGTCTGGTTGAATTTTATTTCTTCCTTCTGTTCCAGATTGTTGATTTGAGTCCTGGTTTCCTTCCCTTCACTGTTGTTTTCCTGAATATTTTCCTTTACTTCATTTGCATAGCCTCCACCTCTTCTTCTATTTTGTGACTGTACTCAACCATTTCTGTAAGCATCCTGATTACCAGTGTTTTGAACCATGTATCTGATAGGTTTGCTGTCTCTTCATCTCTTAGTTGTCTTTCTGGTGTTTTGATTTGTTCTGTCACTTGGGTCATGTTTCTTTGTCTTGACACTCCTGTTACATTGTAAGGGGTGGAAGGTTAGGTATTTGCTAGAGCAGGGCAACCCACAGTGTTGCTGTGTTGTGGCACTGTATGTGGGGGAGTGTGGGGGTGACTTTCCTCGCAAGTCCCCCCAGCCACCATGGTTGAGAGTAAACATGACAGAGACATGATTGATCTGCTTGGGGAGGAGAGGTGGCCAGTTTCCCAGAGGAAAAAGGCCTTGAGCAGTGGCCAGTTTCTCAGGGGAAAAAGGCTTTGAGTCCCTTTCTCCAAGACCTTTTATTGGGTTGTAACACACAGGAATACAGGGCGGCAAGGATCAAACAGTAGATAACATTTCAAAGAAATCTGAGGGCTTAGTATGAGTCAGAGTCTGTCAGGAACAGAGTTATAGGGTTTCCTGCTCGAACCCTTAACATATGAATGAAAGCACTCTTAGCAGAGCAGATTTCACATATTTATCAGGAAGTCTTTGTGATGCCAGATTTCTGCCCCCCCCCCCACATGCTCAAGCAAGGTAAGAAGCTGCACCCCTCCCTATCAGGTACTTGGGCTTAAGGGGTTTAGAGCCAGGAAGCACTTCTCCCAGAGGACTTGGAGACTCAGGGCTATCTCAACGCTGGGGGCGAGAGTCCTTGGTCTTTGTTGCAGCCCCCCGGGTCATTCCATGAAGACCTCCCAAGTGGTCAAGTCTGGCCTAGGTTGCCCCTCCTCTGAGGGGTCTTACCCATCAAGGACTTCTGATGATGCTTTGGGGGCAGAGAGGAAACTGAGGCAGCATTTGCTACCAGAGACAAGCTTTGTCTCCTCTGGCTCGCATTCCAAAGCTCACTGACTCATCCTCTAGCTACATGGGGTAGAGTTACGATTCCTGAAACCTGGCAGAGTGGTCCACAGCGGAGGAATAATCTGAAAGGTAACAATGCTGCTTGTTCAGCTCTCTGCCAGCTTTCAGTTGCTTCTCCCAATACCCACAGCAAATTAGGGCCTTCTGGTGCTGATTCCTGGGTGGGTGGGTTTGTGTACATTCTAGGACCCTGTGGGTCTCTCCAATTAACTCTTCTGTGAGGCTTGGAGTTTCTCCCTTGCCACAATTTTACAGCCAGAGATTTTGAGGCTTTCTTTTCCCCATGTTGGAACCCTAGTCAGTCTCACTCCCTAGTTGTTCCTCCCAGTTTATTTGCATTCAAATGTGGGACCACCTACACTTCCTGCCACTGCCTTGTGTCACACCCAATCTGCCCTTATTGCCTGTCTCCACACCTTGTACCAGTCTGGATGAATGTTTCTTCCTTAAATCCTTGGTTGTCAGACTTCCATACAGTTCAATTTTCTGACAGTTCTGGTTATTTTTTGTTTTTAAATTTGTTGTTGTCCTTCTTTTGGTTGTGTGGGGAATCAAAGTATACCTACTATGCCTACATCTTGACCAGAAGTCCCTAAATCGGTCAACTATTTTGGAAGCCTTTATGAAACTGACTGATTGATAAACAATTCTATTGAGTAGTAGAGTCAGGGACTCTCATCCCACATTCAGTTTCTCCACAATTAGATACCTCAGGGTAACAGTTTAGTAAGTAGCCAAATTGTTTTATGAAAATAATGACCTCAGTGCATTTCATTTCATTGTGCTTATGTTTCTGGCCCAGAGTCTGAGGATAACCAGATCTTCAGAGTTGGAACCAAAATATGACTTGTGCTGGATAGTCTTGTGTTTAGATAGACAAATCTCTTTCTTGGCAATTCTTCTTCTCTTCCTCCATGAGGATCAGATCTTAAATTCCAGCATGAAATAAACAAAAGGGGGAAAATTCCTTTGTAATCCCCCAAGAACCTAGTAAAAACACCATATGCTGCAGAACCCAGTCTGGAAATTCCAGCTCAACATAAATATAAAATACCATCCTCAATGTGCCAAGCTTTTATGAAGATGAGCAACTGCCAATCCAAATAAGAGGAAGACAAAATGAATTAATGTGTCAAGCACATTATAGAACTTCCCTCCCCCTGTCAAATCAAAAATCCAATGTAAGTAAGGCCTGTGAATAAGGGCCTAGGAGATTATCTTTCATGAAGCCCCATTAAGTCACCAAGAGCCCAGGGTTTAATTTGTGCATGTCAGACACTGAATTCACTGAGAACCCAAAGGGAGATGAACATCATACCTGAGAATCAGGTCCTAAAAATAGACTCTTGTAAGGGCATTTCTCTTTCTGAGGAATGGAAAACATAGCAATATTTGGAAAAGCATTGACATTTATACAATAGTATCATATGCACTTATTTAAATGGTGGGTCATTTCATTGCCAATTTGTATCATAAATACACTGATTCAGATGACAATATGCCAGACCGAATCAGCATCACAAATCAGCATTACTTCTGTTTCACAGACGTGTTAATTGTATGCTCTCTGGTTCACTATCTCAGTAACTTATAAGCATGAGGCTGCACAGGCCAGACAATAGGGAGTCATCATTCACATTTCTCATTCATGTACTCATTCTCCATGTATAATTTATTATGGAGGCTCCCTCATCCTATACCTTTCTAAGTCTGTTCCACATTTCTCCATGTCCTCTACCTGCTTAGACCTCTGGCCTGAAGAGCTGAGTCATCTGCACAGCATTATCTCTGCTTCTCATCTTGTCATGCCCCTCTCCCCTATAAGTGGCATTAGTTTCTGCTGCAACAGACAAGCACAGAATAAAGGTTTGGTAAAGTGTGACACCCAAGGGTGGTATGATGTTGCTCAAATCACCAGAGATCCAGCCTTCTTCATTCTGTACTCTGGCCATCTGGCTTCTGCTCCTGGGTCACCAGGTTCAAAATGGCCACTGCAATTTCAGTTGTTACATCTGTAACACACCTGGTGGGAAGGATGGAGAGCAGAGAAAGATCACACTCTCTCCTTAAAGGACCTTCCCAGAATTGTACACACAAACCTTCATGTTGCATTGCCCAAAATTTAGTCCCGTAACCACATTTGGTGGTGAAGGAGACTGGAAAATTTAGTCTTAATTCAGTCATTTGCCCAATATAATTCAGGGCTGTTATTACTAAATTAGGAATAGAGTAGAAACTAGGAAGAGAATAGAACACATTGGAAGCTTCCTGTCAGGGTCTTGGTTAAAGTGTCTTAGTTTAGGTTTCCCTAAGCAAACCTGAGGCTGTTTCTGCTCCTCCCTTTCACATTGCCTCAACCAGAATAGGCTCTCTCTACGCCCTATGAGGGCATGCCCATGGAGGCCTCATAGATGTGGTAAAGAGGTTAGTTAGTTTGTTTAGTTTAGTTGGAAACCACTATAGAGTTTTAAGCATGAGAGTGACATGACCAAATTTGTGGTTGTCAAAGCTCACCTTGGCAACTCTAGAAAAGAATGCAGTGAGGCCAGCATGAAGCAAGGAGGCCACATAGGAGGGCACTGCAATACTTAAGGGACTGCTGGCACTGTCTAGACAAAGATGGTAGCAATAGAGAGGCTGAGATGTGGTTGAACTTGAGTCATATTTTGGGTATAGAGCCAGTAGTACTTGGGTATGAGTGTGGTAAAATAAGGAATGGTTAGAAAGGCTTCAGGGTTTTGGATAGAGATGCCACTCACTGAGAAGGCACTTGCTGGGAGAAGAGCAAACCAGTGGAGGGAAAAATCAAAAGTTCTTTCCTAGATGAGTCAGTAGTGCCTAGCAAGCATCCAAATGAAGATTTCAGGTAGGCAGCTGATACATTGAGTCTAGTATGCAAAGGTAGGGACAGGGCTAGATGTGTAATATTTTTGGATTCATAAACACACAATGGAATTTAAAAGCATGAAATTGGGTCAGATCACCTGTGGAGAATATAGATGAATGAAGAAGATAGGGGAGAAAAGAGGGGAAGGAGGAGGAGCTAAGGACAAAGCCTTCATGCACTTCAACATGCACTCCATGTATGAACTCTAGGACCAAGGATATGGCTTCCTGAAAACCTCACTTTCTTCATCTGTAAAAGGGGAGCATGTGTGGGAACATGCATGAGACACTGCGCAGTACTTTATAAATGGAAGACAGTTCTTATGTCTGCATCAAAAGGCAAATAATTTGAAACAACTGATTACCTTTATCTAGTCAACCAAAATGCTTTATAACCAGCTGTTATAAATATAATGTATGGTTTGGTTGTGTTTAACGTAACTCTGTTCTGTCCTTGTTTTGTTTTATGTATTGGTTTATGTATTTAGGCATCATCCATGAAACACCAGATAAATGAAAAAAGTATATTAAAAGTGTTCATAAAACTTTTCCTCATAGTTCTCTTGTTTTATGCTAAAATTGACTTCCCTAAACATCTCAGGGGGCAGGATTTGGAAGATAAACATCTAAAAGAAAAGGAAAAAATGTCTTTTCTTTTTTACATTAAAGGTTACCCACCAAATTTTTTAAAATTCTGCATATCATAATTAAAAAATGAAAAGTAAAATGGCCAACATTTCTTGAGCACTATTATATATAAAGCACTGTGATGATTATTGTATATATTATATCATTTGATTTCCTCATATTAGGAGGGTAGTAAATATGTGTTATAATAGGAGAAACAGACCCAGAGAGCTTGAGTAACTTGTCAAACTAGACAGTGGCTGAGCCCACCCCAGGTCTGGTTTGTCCCAAAGCCCATGCACTTACCCTTTCATTCTACATTCATAATTGCAATCTACATTTGTTTTGTACTCGGTAATTTAATTGTCAATATAGCAAAATTACCACAAATTTGGGGACTTAAAACAGTACTAATTTATCTCCCAGTTCTGTAGTTCAAAAGCCAAATATGAATCTTATGGGCTTCAATTAAGGTGTCAACTGGGTTGTATTCCTTCTACAAGCTTTGGGGATGAATCTATTCCTTGACTTTCCCTTCTTTTAAAATTCTTGGTTTCTGATTCGGTAAGTTTTCAGTGAGACCTGGGAATTTGTTCTTCTGTCAGGTGCAGCAGATGCTGATCTGTGGACTCACTTTAAGAACCACTGCTGAACAATATATTCCTTCTGTTAATAGAGTATGTATTATGTTTTCCAGTTGACCCTGGATTTATTCATGGCTTTAACTGAAACAGCACACCACCTGGGTCCACCGGTTTGGTTTGATATGTTGAATGCGGGAAATTATATCAAAACCCACTTCAGACCTGGACCTGCCCATGAGACTGGGTCACTGCTCCTTGTCTTGTGGCCTCTTCTAGCAATTAAATTACTCTAGCATCTGCTTCCATTATCACATCTCCCCTTCCAGTGCAAACCCTCCTGCCTCCCTCTTATAAGGACACTTGTAGTTAGACTGGGCCCACTGGAATAACACAGGATTATCATTCCATCTCAAGATCCTTCATGTAATCATACCTGTGAAGTCCACAGTTTCCAGGGATTTGATGTGGACATCTTTGGGAGCTGTTATTCTGTATATCATACCTAATAAACTGCTTTGTTATGTTAACCATCTTCTCATTTGAAGAAGAAATTGTGATACAGCATTTCAAGGTCTTCTCTCAGCGGCAATTCCCTCTCTTGACTTTTGCCCATCTATATCTGTTAGTGTTTTGGCATAGGAAACATGGGCCATGAGTAGAATTGGGTCTTGTGCCTCCTTATGAACTGGTCCCTTCAGTTACCTTCTTTGGGTTGGGTACTAGGATATTGCAGAAATGTGAAACTAATGGATGCCTACCATCTAATAGTCTGAAGACTGGATTGTTCCCGCTTTTAAATAGCTCTCCTCATTCCCACACCTTCCTCCTAAGGCAGGGGGAGAAGAAAGAAGAGGCTCCTGACTGAGGAAAGGGAGACTGTCTTGGCATTCAAGACCCTTTGCGGTCTGATTCTGACTTTTCAAACACTGTTTCAAATTTTATTTATAGTCATCACAATGTTTCCTATGACCATTAGAATAAAGGGGCCTCATTTAATGACAGTAAAAAAAAAAAAAGAACTCCAAAACTTTCTGGTTTTTCACCTTCTACATAAAAAGTTCACTCAGGGATTCTACCATATGAAATCCAAATTTACCTGGAAATAGCCGCACCTGAATTGGAACAGAAGACAAAAGATAGACCATCTGGAGCCCATTCTCATGCTTTTCCCCATTCAAATAGCTCCGTAAGAAAGCCTGGGGTTGCCAAGGCAGAGTGACTCCAGAAGTACTTCTCATGACAGTGTGGCAGGTACTGAGAAGAGGTTTGGAAGATAGACAGCCTGGGCTAGAATCCTAAACCCCTGTTTCAAGCCAGGCAAATTGTTCGACCTCTCTGAGCCTCACTCTCTTTATCTCTAAGGTGGTGATAACAATAGTTGCCTCAAAAAGATGTTGAGTGATGTGACAGTTTTATGGATGTGCCCACTGAGGCATAGGCTCACCTCACTGACTAACTCCCTCTCACAACACCAAGTACCTTTCTGCATTAGGTTCCAGGGCTTTCTGTGCTGCAGGAACTTCCTGGGCCAGTACTAAAGTCTAGGCCAGAACAGCAGAGGGGTCGATGTCCTTGGGTGCAACTTTTTCCAAACAGGTTTGAAAGCAATGAATAGGAGCTCTGCCTCCTTAACTTTCCGATTTTATTGAGACATTCTCCATGCTTCTCAGAGGCCTCACTGCAATTTGGTCCTGGGGCCTAGAGCAGAAAACTTGAGAAGTCCCTTATAATATCCTGGTCTCCTTCTCTATGTCACTCTCTCCACTCCACACCCTCACTCTTGCTTCCCAGGATCTCCTCTCAAGCAAAACCCTTGCATCCAAATCCTAGCCTCAGGCTCTGATTATAAGGGAACCCAAAGAAGAAGATTAAAAATCACAAGCAAGTTTAACAAATGCCAATCAGGCAATCAACAAATGCTGTTGTTAACATTATTTGTCTGGGGCCTAGCACTCACAATCACTGGAGAATTTTGTTTCTAAGGTGCACTATCTCATGGACCTAGCTGGTTCCCAAAGGGGTCAATATACTTTGAGTGGCAGGCCTATAATGGCCTGACTCTATCTGTAGATTACTGATACCTGGTTAAGCCAAAATTTGTTCAAAGTGGAGGAAATGCCTGGAAGGGCTTGGTATTTCATCAGGTCAGATGATAGCATTTAACCTCCTAAATGTGTAGAGCTGTGGGTGTCTAAAATTATAAACTTACCCATTGGTTTTTATGTACTCAGGGTGGAGGTGGGGGAGTCTACACAATAGCCAAACATAATGATATATTTCATTATGTGCACAGAAAAAAATTTATTATACCTTTCCAATATTCATTTAGTTTTTTATACAAATAGCTATAGGCAAGTGACCTTGTAATAGAAATTATTCTAGAATTTGCAATGTGACAAGTCTTTTGACATTAACTAAAGACTGTGAAGTTCCACCCATAGCCAAAACACCCAAATTAGGTGTTCTAGGTCCAGTTTCCCAGAGGCTGACCCTGAGCAGGACTATTCTCTTGGGATGACTTGTAAGGAGTAAGTGGAGAATTGGGAACATCCAGAGAGAGTGAGTGAACCCATACTCAAGGAGCAGCAGAATCCTCAGTGATGAGTCTAGAATCTTCCTTTCCTCTTGGGAAAAATTCCTAGGAATTCTACTCTCCCTTTATTGAAAAGAAACCTTTTGAGCATCTACTATATGTCAGGTATTGTGCTCAGTACTGAGACTGTAAAAGAATAAGGTAGATACAGTTTTGGTGTTTATGAAACTTGAAGAATTGTAAGGAGGAGAGACTTTGAACAGGTAATTATAAGTGGAGCAAATCCCATGAAAGAGAAGGCTCAGGGTGATGGGAGCTCTCCCCATGGGGAGGCAAGGCCATAAGAGGACTCAGGAGGAAGCTGAAGTCTAAAGGATAAAGAGTTAGCCAGGCAAAGTATTGGGGGACAAGTGCTGCAGCTGGAGGGACCAGCATGTGCACAGTGAGTGGACAGTATAGGTGAGGAAGGGTAAATCTGCAGACCTCTTAGTCCAGGGCTACACCTTTGACATTTTGTAGATAATCAAGACCAAGATTGGAACATAGTATCTCTTATCAAGCCTGCACATCTGTACTACTTGGTAGCAAAGATTTTTCAAAATTTTGTAATTATTATCTCATATTTGAAAATCAAGAGATTTCTAATATAATCTGGGTATCTGGCTTTTCAAAAAAAAATCCAGGCACATTGCTACAATTTGTACAGAGTGGCAACTGGATTGGAGCCACTGGCACCTGCCCTCTTAGATGGGATACATGCTCCTCATTGTGTCCCAATTCTCACCACTCCCAGCTGCCTCATACCAGGTCTGACTCACTCACTTATATTATCTGTCTGGCCAGTGTAGGCATTCAACATGGTAACTTCATGACTGAGCAAAACTCAGGCCACAAAAACAGAAGTAGTTTCAAGATGCTGAGAGAAGACTAGTTTATGTTGTTCCCAATCTCCAAAAACAAGAGTGCTCCATGACAGAGACTATGCTTGCCTAGAAAGTTCAGTCACCATCACACAATCTGCTGAATTGATGTAGACACCGGCCGACAGTGTTCTTCGCATTATGGATGAGACATGAGACAAATTCACGCAGACTACCGAGTCCTGTGGAGGAAAAGGGATGGCCTGGCCACTGTCTCAAAGGGAGTGCATGCTGACCCTTGCCTGGACCAGCTTTTATTGGGTTCAGTTAGAACAGGAATACAGGCAAAGTTCATTAATCATTATCAGGCAGTAAGGATCAAATGATAGCATTCAAAGAGCTATGAGGGCTTATTCTGAGTCTGGGTCTGTTAGCTAAAGGGCTACAAAACTTTGGGAAACAAACTCATTTCCTGCTCGGACCCTTATCATTTAATTGAGAACATTCTTGGCAAAGCAGGTTTCACAGGATTCTACATATTCTTTCTCAGGCCTGATCTCCTGGGGAACCCGCCCTTTCTAGCACAGGGTGGCACCACCCTCTGTCATTGTTTCAAGCTTAAATCAGGCAGTGAAAGTAAAGCAGCCAAGAGATTAAGAGACTTCTCAAAGACAGAATTAGGACTCAGGCTTTGACAAAGCTGAGGGGCAAGGGCCCATCACCCCCTTTCTCCATAGTTCCCCAAATTCTTCCCTGGGGCCTCCACAAGACCATGCCTGTCTTAGGTCATTCCCCCTTGGGTGTTGTACACTGCTCTACCTGGTTCTAGGAATTGTATCTCGGCCCCTTGTGGCTAAGGGCAAGGGATGACCTTTGGAATGCAAGCCACAGGAGACAAAACTTGTTTCTGGTAGCAAACGCTGCCTCAGTTTCCTCTCCCTGCCCCCAAAGCTTGGTCGGAAGTCAATGATTGGTAAGACCCCTCACAGTGGGGGGCAACCTAAGCCAGACTTGATCACGTGGGAGGCCTTCATGGAAGGACTCGGGGGACTGCAACAAAGAGCAATGGACTCTCACCCCCCCCCCCATTTGACAAAGCCCGAGTCCCCATGTCCTCTGGGAGAAGCGCTTCCTGGTTCTAATCCCCTTAAGCCTGAATACCTATTGGGGGAAGTGCAGCTCCTTGCCTTTCTAGAGTGTGTCCTGGGGAAAAATTTGGCATCACAAAGATTTTCTGATAAACCTGTGAAATCTGCTCTGCTAAGAGTGTTTTCATTCATATATTATGAGTTTAAGAAGGAAACCCTATAACTCTGTTCCTGACAGACTCTGACTCATACTAAGCCCTCAGATTTCTTTGAGATATTATCTACTGTTTGATCCTTGCCGCCCTGTATTCCTGTGTGTTACAACTCAATAAAAGGCCCTGGAGGAAGGGGCTTGAGGCCTTTTTTTCCTCAGAGAAACTGGCTGCTGCTGGCCTTTTTCCCCTGAGAAACTGGCCACTGCTCACAGCCTTTTTCCTCTGGGAAAATGGCCACTTCTCCTCTCCAAGCTGATCACATCATGTCTCAGTCATGATTACTCTCATCTGTGGTGGCTGGGGGGACTTGCGAGGAAAGTTGCCTCTATACTTGGGGAATTTTACCCGTCATTGGTTAACTGATCAAGCACCAGGGCCAGGCAGGATGAAGTAAAAGGAGCAGAAGCAGCACTCCTGCCAGGGAGATAAGCTTTGTCTCCTTAGTGGCTTATGGTCCGAAGGTCAGTCACTCAGCCTTAGCCATGGGGGGTTACAGCTCCTGAAGCCAGGCAGGGCTGTTCCCAACACTGAATCCCAAGTTATACTTCTGAAACCTTACACAAAGAGGATGATGACTAAAAAGCAGTCTCTTCTGGGACCCTTGCAGAACTCCTGCCGTATTTGGGGAAGCAAAGGAAGGCTTCAGAGAGTGACTTAACTAGAGCTATGCCCCCAAAGGATGCTTTCTTTTCCTTTCAAATCAGGGCCTTTTCTCTCCAGAAAATCAATTCAGTGGTTGAAGGCTATTCTTATCAAAAGTATGTGCCAAAGGATATAAGACCCAAATGATACTGGTAAGTGTTTGGGGAAAAACACCAGTTTGAATGTCAGAGAAATTAGTTGTTTTAGGTCCAGTTCCCCAGATGCTGACCCTGAGCGGGACTATTCTCTTGGGATGACTTGTAAGGGGTGAGTGGAGAATTGGGAACATCCTGGGAGACTGAGTGAACCCAGGCAAAGTCCTAAGGTTGCAGCTGTGGCCTCTATATTAGCCTCAAAACTTCCCCAACCAATGCAAACATACTGGTTATTTCTTAAGGGCTGTCCCAAGGGATAGTAAATTCTGAAGCTGGCCACTGAGGCTGGACTGAAATTATGGCTTCCGTTGTCAGCTCACACTGGTGGTTTGAATTTTGCCTCTAACTCTCACTGGGTATGACCCTTGGGCAAAGCACATGAGCCTGAGCTTCCTAGGGTCAGTTTCCTAACCTGTAAAATGGGTGAAATATTTATGAAACTTACATTTAAGACACTCAGCATAGTGGGTGCTCAATAGACATCTCTCTCAATATAATAATAATAATAATAATAATAATAATAATAATAATAATAATAAATGTAGATACTGGCATTCAGCTATTGTCTACTTTACAATGTTCTATGGCTGGTCTTGGGAAAAATTCTCCTGGGAACGTTTTCATTTCCCTCCTGTTCACTTTCTCTGCACATCTCCTTCTCTCTCTTACTCTTCCTAATCTCTCACGTTTAGAATGTGTTCATGAATCCTCTGTGAGGCTCTCTACAAACACAGATTCTCATGCCCTATAACCTATAGGGTACCTATAACAGCCTGTCACACATGGTCCTGGGGTGGGCAGAGCAGGGCCTGTGGCTGCTGGCAGTTGTTTAACAAGAGCTCGGCCATGGGGCCAGTTGGTAGCATTTTCCAATTTCCATGGCATAAAAACTCCAGTATGGCCAATATCAAGCTGTGGATGTGACACCACTGAATGCAGAGTCAAAGGCGATGTCAGCCACTCAGTATCATGTGGTACTATAGATCCAATGGATGAGTGAGCATATAGAACAGGAACAAGAAGTAAACTACTTAGCAAATGATAAGTGTTAAGTATTTATTACCTTTGCTCTTAATATAACTGATTTCTTTGTGAGATTACATTGTTTAATATTTAATGCTTGTGCTTTTCATATCGGCTCTCAAAATTGTTGAAAATTTAACAATCTGCTCTTGTAAGTGGGTATATAGGCAAGGCCCAGCATAGAGTTACTGGAAACAGAGTTGAAGAACTCTGCCTATGAGAACTGAATGAATACTTTGCTTCCCCTCTCCCTACTAAAGTATACATACTTGCAAAATTTTACCGAAATTCTTGCAAATAGTAAAGCCATCACAAAGTCCATCAAGAATTTTAGAGGGTCCCTGCTCCCTGATTCCTTCCTTTGCTGTCAGAGCATCTTGAGGGCTATTGAGGAGGAAAGGAAGAATCAGCATAGTTTGGGTAAAGGTATTTTGAGATTTTTCCTCTTTCTTAGTTATCAGCTCTGCTACTCTTAAAATTGTTCCAGAGTTATTGGGGCCCACCCAGCTGGTATTACCTCATGAGACACTGGTAAGAGAGCAAGTCAAGAGAGGAACCAGGTTGTCTAATCTCCTTTCTCTGCATCCACCTGGAAGTTGAGCTGTTCTCACTCAGTGAAGGGCTTAGTCTCGGTTACCTGCACTTAGTCTGAAGCAAAAGAGAAAAAGTCACTGCCCTTTACAGACTTAAAGTCTTAGGCAGGGACACAAGTACAAAGAAAGACAAACAGGTACCATTCTTCAGAACTCTCAGCACATGAATAGTGGGGCAGATGGATGCAACCACTACCCTCATTATACAGAATAGGAAAGGAGGCACAGCAGATAAAGCAGAATGAGGTCATGCACACAGCAGGACAGTCAGGGTTCAAAGGCATATCTGTTCAAGTCAGGATCAGGTTCTTAATTTTTCTGCTGTTGTCTTTACATTTACTCCTCAACAACCACTGTTCCCATTTACAGGTGAGAAGATTAGGGTAAATAACTTCACTGCTCAAAGTCTCAGGAGGGGGCAGCCATGAGTTAGTTGGCCTCTCTCCTGACCATAATGACTCTCCAGCATAAAGACTGCAGGGTTTGCAGTCCTTATAAGACTGTAGGTCACTGAGGGTTGAAGGAAGATAAAGAGGGAGAGTTCTGGGCAAGACTGGGAGTTAAGAATAATTGCATAAGAAAGCAGCAGGCCTTGAGCAGCAGCATAAACCCTTGGCAGTCAGGATCTTGCTCAGTAAGCAGAAAATCACAGGAGGGAAGAGAGTACAGCAGGGCTAACTCCCTGCACTGTGGCTCAGTGCACTGGATTTCCAGAGATGAGCTCATGAGAGTTGTGTCCCTTTGTTCTCATGGTAGCCAGGCCCACCACCTTCCCACTCCTCACCTCCAGTTTCTCTAGGAATTGGGAGGCAATGACAATGGCTGCAGTTACCACTGCCATGCCCATTGTTCAGACTGGTACCCAGTGGTAACCATGGCACCTGGCCCTGGGAGTAGTCATTGAAGAAGATGTTCATTCCACCCAGTGGTCAGGGTTGACAAATGGCCATGCTACACCAGGGCATACTCCCCAACCCCAGGAGACAATTTCATACTGTGCAAGTCTCCTCCACTACTACTGTAGGCTTATTCAGCTGAAATTCCAGTTCTAACATGTGGACAAAATTTGGGCAACTTTACCTAACCACTCTGAGCAGTGGACTTCTCATCTGTTCACAGCAAGCACTGGGTCATCATCATCACTATACCATCATCAAAGATGGGAGAAAAAAGGAAAGAAGGGAAGGACCAAATGATGTCATGCCTAGCTACTGTGGAATAAATTGTTTGCCTCTAAAATTCATATTTTGAAGCCTTAATCCCAATATAAATTTATTTGAAGATAGGGCTTTTAGGAGATAACTAAGGTTAAATTATGTCATAAGAATTAGGTCTTAATCTGACTTTATTTAAGGCCTTATAAACAGAAGAAGAGAGATAGATATATTTCTTTTTCTCTCTCTATAAGATCAGTGAAGATACAGTGAGAAGACAGCCATCTTCAAATCTGAAATAGTTATCCCACAGAACTGAGTTGGTTGACATCCTTATCTTGGACTTCCAGTTATTAGAACTGTAAGAAAATAATTTTATGTTGTTTAAGTAGCCAGACTGTGGTATTTTTTATCGACGACTGAGCAGACTAAGCACTAGTGAGTCAGCACCCTTACATTACCCTTTCTAGAAGTTTATTGTGCTTCTGTTTCTATCTCATTAGCTAGAACATCATTATATGGCCAACCCTAACTGCAAAACAGACTGACATAAGCAGTCTTTTTGTTGGATTCACTGCCACCTCAAAGAAAATCAGGGTTCTATGACGAAGGAAGGAGGAAGATAAGGGTATTTGGTGACTGGGAGTAGTTTTTGTGCCCCTTGAGAAAATGAGATGGTGAGAAGTGGTGGAACAATGAGAGAACACCAGTAACAAAGAAATTAAGCTTGAGTAAACTCATATCACGCATCAGGGAGAGGACCAGGAACAGAAGGCAGGATTTCTGGATTGGAACAGCATTCCACTTCCCCTCTGCAACATCACAGCTGTTGATAAAGAGGCCCCATGTGGGGTCCAGCTATTGGAAGAGCAGCCTTTCTCCTGGCTGGGCCTTGGGATGACAAGTAAGTTTGCACAAGGGTCCTTGGACAAGCACAGTGACTCAGACAAGCAGCATTTTGGGGACTTTATCATACACACTAAGTATGATAAACTTCTGGGCAAGAGTTTTCTAGGTCAGTATGAAAAGGGCTTAGTAGAAATTGAAGAAAGCTGAGGTGAACAGATGTTGGAACAGGCATTACCCGACATACAGATCAGTAGCCTCTCTCCATTCACTGAGCAAAGATCTGAGGACTTATTCAAATAATGCTGCCGTAGAGAATATTTAGTGCTGAATAGACAGATTAGGTCCCTGCACTCATGGAGCTTACCTATCAGGCTGGGAAGACACACATTAAACAGGCAACAAATAAGAGAGTTCCAAATGGGGTAATGAAAAGGGGGACAGCAGTGATAGATGTCCAGGGGTTCTCTTTGGAGAGGAGGTATTAGATTTAAGAGCTGAATGATGAAAAGGACCTGGACACAGAAGACTAGGGAAAGACTGTTCCAGCCAAAGTGTGAAGGGAGCTGAGCAGAAAAGGAACTGTGAATGTGGAGCACTGTGGACAGGAGTGGCTAGGAGGCCAGAGCCAGGTCATGGAAAGCAAAGAGACAACAGGGCGAGACTTTGGAATTTCATGTGAGGGCAATGGGGAAGCTACTGGACAATTTTAAGCCAGGGAGAGACACCATCTGATCACTATTTATTTTTTTTAAGAAAACAAAAATGCATTTATTTAATATGTTCATCACAGAGGCGCAGAGACTTAATCTAAGAAGCAGAAACAAAACAAGTTGAAGACAGCACAGCTGAAGACACAGAGTCCTATACAGAAATCAAGGCAAGGACAGACCATCGAAGGAGGAAATAAAAGGTGGCATCAGGAGAGAGGCTGGAAAGCAGGGTCAGGTTCCTTGGCTGGAGATCTGCTTTGCATAGGTTTCTTGCAGGTACTTCTTCAAGGCAGTGGGGTTTTTCCAGAGCTCCACAGGATGTATGTTCAATGGGCTATCAATGTTGGGTTTTCCTAGCAGGCTGTGGATGGAGGGCAGGACAGTCTTGACATCGTGCAGGGAAGACCACTTGTTCTTCAGGATGTCTAGGCAAATGTTACCCTGGGTGTCCACGTTGAGGTGGAGGAAATTCACCAAGGGTGCATTGTCTAGGAAGTCTAGGGGGAATTTATACCTCAGGTCTTCATATACTGAGCCAGCTGCTGCATGAATGGTCTCTACCCATTTGAAAGGTCATCTGATTTGGGGAAGGCTGAAATTCCTTTGTCACCAGACTTCCTGATGGTCACTAGTTTCTGCTGTATACTCCTGCCCACCAGACACCAGGTAGCACCTCCATTGGGCTAGGCTCCTTCACCAGTGGCAGTTGGATTGTGGTTTTGTGAGGCCATCCATGTAGCTCTGGCAGGGACACAGAGAACATGACTGTAACTGCCTGATTACTTTTTAAAATATCCCTTCAGCTGCCATGTGGAGAAGGGAAGCATGGAGACCAGTTTGGAGGGTTTCCTTTGGTCCAAACAGACATGGCTGGGGGTTATCTTGAAAAAAAAAAAAGGGGGTTGGCGAACTAGAACCTGTGAGCCACTGCTTTTATCAAACAAAGTTTTACTGGGATATAGGCACACCCAAACTTACATATTGCCTATGGCTGTTTTTATACTAATAATAAATTTAGTGACTGTAACAGAGACTGCATGGCCTTCCAGACTGAAAATGTTTACTCTTTGGCTTTTATAGGAAAAGTTTGCCAACCCCTGGACTACAGAGGAGTGAGGGTAATGGGAAACATGTTGCCTGGGGAGAGACTGAGATATATTTTGGAGGTAGAGCCAAAAGTAATTAAATTGAATATGGGGGAAAGGGAAAGACGGGATTCAAGGTCTAGGCTTTGGGCTTGAGGATTTGGTGGATGGCAATGCCATTTACTGAGATGAGTCTGATGTTTGGGAAGGAAAACCAAGAAGTCTTTCCAGGCATGCTATGTTGGGAAGCCTATTAGGCACACTGACAAGAAGAGCAGAGAATATCTTCCTGCACATGGTTCTATTGTATTCTCATGCCATTCCCATAACTCAGTGGCTATTATGAAATTGCTCGAGGCTCAACCTTCTCATTCAGAGGAGCATGGTCATTGGAAGAGTCAAGAACCAAGGGACAGACATTCAGAGATACTTACACATGAGCCCACACTATGCTCAGATAGAAAAAGAGCATGCTGGCTTCAGCAGCACATATACTAAAATTGGGATAATACAAAGATTAGCATGGACCCTGCACAAGGATGACAAACAGATTTGTGAAGCATTCCATGTTTTCGGGAAAACATATTTGCCAATGATACCTGGGACAATGGTTTGATCTCCAAAATATATGAGGAACTCACATGACTCCACTGCAGGAAGACAAACAACCCAATTGAAAAATGGGCAATAGACTTGAACCAACACTTCTCCAAGGAGGACATAGAGAGAGTCCATAGATATATTAAAGGATGCTCAACATCACTAGCCATCAGAGAGATGCAAATTAAAATCACAATGAGATACCACTTCACACCGGTTAGAATGGCCATCAGAAACAAAGCAACAAATAACAGGTGTTGGAGAGGTTGTGGAGAAAAGGGAACTCTAGTGCACTGTTGGTGGGAATGCAGACTGGCACAATCACTATGGAAAACAGTATGGAATTTCCTCACAAAACTAAAAATGGAACTGCCTTTTGACCTGGCAATTCCACTGCTGGTATTATATCCTAAGAACCCTGAAACTCCAATCCAAAAGAACCTATGCACACCAATGTTCATAGAAGCACAATTTACAATAACCAAGTGTTGGAAGCAACCTAGGTGCCCACCAGTAAATGAATGGATCAAAAATCTATGATACATTTACACAATGGAATTCTATGCAGCAGAAAGAAAGAAGGAGCTCCTACCCTTAGTGACAGCATGGATGAAACTAGAAAGCATTATGCTAAGCAAAATAAGCCAGGTGGTAAAAGACAAATACCATATGATCTCACCTACAACAGGAACCTAAATACCAAAACAAACAAACGAACAAACAAAATATAACGAAAGACACTGAAATAGAGAAGAGGCTGACAGTGACCAGAGGGGAGAGGGGAGGGAGTTTCGGGGGAAAAGGGGAAGGGTTTACAAGAACTAGTATAATGGATACATGGACAAAAACTAGTGGGGGGTAAAAATGGGGGGGGGGGGTGATTGGGTGGGTGGGCTGGGGTGGGAGTAAAAGACCGAAAACTGTACTTGAACAACAATTAAAATAAAAAATTAAAATAAAAGATTGAGTCTTTTCCCATCTAATCAGAGCTGCAGAGCTCAGAATGGCTCTATTCTGACCAATCAGGACAGTGCTTTTGGGCCAATTAAACTGAGGATTTGGAGCCCTTATTTTCATGAGGACACACCAATCAGGAACCAGGAGTGGGAACTCCTGTCCTCTGGCCCTGGGAACACACTTTCCCTTTCCATCAAAGAAGGAAGATTGTGAATCCCTGGTTGAAACAGTACAGACGATGTCTAGCTAGAGCACAGCAGAGCAGACAACCAAGGAATGGATTGAGACTACCTGGCCCCAGAGCTATTTTACAGTTGTGCCATATCACAGTTGAGCTGTTAGCATTGAATAAAATTTTCTTGTTCACTACAACCCAAATTGGCGGATTCCTGCTGGTGTTTGAATTGGTGCCCATGACCATCAGTTTACTGTTCTCACTTGGCTTTTCTGGTGACTGTCCTAAGTCACACATTGCATTGTATATGTGTCCTGGGACAATTTTTGAACAATGATGCTTTTGTTTGCCAAGAACAGCAGCTCTTTTCTTCTTCAGCATAGGGCTTTTGATAAGTATGCTGATTTGGTCCTCTGGCACCAGTCACAAGTGGACACATGACCTCATTAATAAGAGAATTCAGTCCCACCCTTCTAGCTCCAAAGATTTAGTTAGTCCCTGTGACAGTAGAAGGAGAGAGCTTGCCTTTCCTTTAAAGTACAAGTTTCAATTAATTGAGCTGCTGGCTGAGAGATAAACAGGGGTTAATTAGATACACAAAAGAGGGAAAAGTGCTGCAGGCAGAGGACACAGCTGGTGAAAAGGGCTGGTGGTGGGAGAGATGGGACACAGCAGGCACTGGGGAGGCTGACACAGTGGCTGGGGAGTGAAGAGGGCAAGAGGAGGAGGTTGCATGATACCATTAGCAGCAGCTGCAAATTCACAGTAAACATGTGTACACCAGACACTATTGCAGTCACTCTACATATACTCACCATTTTTGTGACCAATGTAAACTTAGCAACGTAAGTTTACATTGTGAGGGAAATAAGACAAAAAAACCACAAAAAACAAGTCAGTAACTTTTCTGAGGCCCTATTCCAGTGTGTGATAAGGGATGGAGAGAGACACACTAAGTAGGAAAAGCAATACATGGTGACAAAATTAAAGACCAGACAGTAGCCCCATGCATAACCCCACCATCATGATAATGAACAGTGTGGCTGGTCATGGGTTAAAAGCTGGCTTGAACAAAAGAGCTCACAACTCTTTTTCCACCAAGGCAGTGGTTATATATCTTAATTAGCAATGTCCCAGGATGGTTCCATTCAAAGCAGATTCCGTATACTTAGCCCCTCCTCCTCCAAAGATCCAAGTTCTAAGTTCAGAATCAGGACTGCATCAAGGAGAAGCAGCATTCCTGACCAGCTGAGAGGTGATTAGAATCACCACCTGAATCTCAGACCTGTGACCACTCTGACCATCAAGGAGCAGGTTCCTGGGTTTGTTTCCTGTTCCTACTGTTTTTCCACGTGACTGAATTTATTTTCAAAACAATCTATACTCACATTAAATATTAAAGGGACTTTGTAGGTGGTGTTTACCATTTGAAAAGTTAACAAATGTATGTTGTGCTGTATAAAATGGCAAAAACCAATTTAGAGTGGTTGATAGTTTGAGCTTAATAACAGTCACAGGATAGTTATTTCCATATTTTAGTGAGGCAGCATCTTCTTCAGTACAGCTCTTTTATGTGATTGGACAGGAGGGTCACATAAGTGCCAGTGGGGTACTGAGTCATGGATGGATAGCCTCCATATCACTCCAGCAATCTGTGAAGGCCAGAGTCCACGGTCACATGAAGCCCAGGCTTATATGGTGGTCTATTTTATTATAATAATATTACATTATTATTTTTATTATGGGGCCTTTACTAGGTTCCCAGCACTGTGATAAGCACTCTATATTCATTAATTGACATATTTATTCTATTTTTTTATTGAATGTAGGGTCACTCAAAGTAGAACATCAACATACATTAATATCCTACTCACACTCTAACAATTTAAGAGGAACATAACACACACGGAGCAAACAATGAGGAATAACGAACTGATTCCCTGAGTCTAAGTCTGCAGGTCAAGGGGACAGCACAGTAGGCAAGGGAGCCATCAGTGTCTTTCAAGGAAGAAGTTCTGCAGCCAGGTGTGCAGCAGGGCAGAGCTTCTGGAAGCCGATGCCAAAGGAGATCATCATGGTATGGAGAAGCACACTGGTGTGTGGAGCTCAGCTGCCTCAGCAGTGGTCTGGATAGTGCCTCAGTTACACCTTGAAAGTGGTGTACTCCACCCTTCTGGGTCTCTCAATAAGTGTCTTGGCACCCATGATGGCAAATGGGGGATTTCCCCAGGAACCTATTTATGGGTGGACTCACTCTGCAGATATGGCTATTGTGGCCATGTGTGCAGATACCTTAGGTGGATCTCCTTGACAGGTGTGTCTGATCTGAGTTGGGTAGTTTCCTTCTTGAACCAAAATGTCATGGCTGACTGGAAACAATCTTGGTTGACATGAGTAATTCCACTTTGGTTTATATACTTTATGCTATCTTGACTGAACCAACTCCATGTTGTTGGTCCTGCTCTACACACACACACACACACACACACACATACACACACACACACTTTTTTCTTTTTCTTTTTTTCCAGTTGACAAGACAGGAATATTTTTACTTTTTAAAACTTTTTTTAAAACATCTTTTTATCATTGTTCAAGTATGGTTTTCTGCCTTTTCCCCCATCCCTCCCTACGACCCCAGTCCTCCCCACCTCCCTCCCATGTTTTCACCCCCTTGTTATCAACATATTTATTCTTTCTACAAATGTTTATGGAGTACACACACTGTGTCAGGCATTGTGCACAGAGAGAGACTCAATCTTATGCCCTTTTGTGGCTTATACACTGATAGAGAAGGCAGACAAGAAGCAAATAAACAGACTCAGAAATAACTATAGATGGCTACTGGCACCAAGAAAGAAATATGTAATGTGTGGAAACATGGAGTGACAGTGGATGGAGTGAAGGTGGTGAGGAAAGGCCTCTCTGAGGAGGTGACATTAAGCTGAAACCTAAAAGATAGCAGGGGTTAGGAATGAGGAGAGATAAGAAACAGGCATTCTAGTCAGAAGGAACAGTAAGTGCAAAGCCTCTAGGTCAGAAAAATGAATGGCACAGTCTAGAAACTGACAGTAGTCAATCTTACCCTAGACAGCTGAGAACAAAACAGGTGGTAGGTGATATTATAATACTCATTTTATAAATGAGGAATCCATGGCTGAGAGAGGATAATTCCAACTGAGGCCACAGAGCTAGTACATACAGTGTTGCTGATTTGGTAGGTCTGGAATGAAGCCTGAGTCTTTCTTTGTACTTCTTACAAGCTCCCCACTGTCAGACATCAAGGCTGATTGAGATTCTTTGTTTTTATTGTAAGAATGGTAACAGAAGCTAGAAGCAATGATGTAGCTAGCATTTTTTCTGTGCCAGACACTGATGTTTGTGGATATATATATATATATATATATATATATATATATATATATATATTATACAGTTGACCTTGAAACAATACAGGAGTTAGGGGCACTGACCTCCCCAAGTCAAAAATCCATGTATAACTTTTGATTCCTCAAAAATTTAAGTCTACTGTTATTTAGAAGTCTTATTGATAACATAAACAGTCAATTAATACATATTTTATATGTTACATGTGTTATATACTGGGTTCTTACAATAAAGTATGGACCTGCACAGTTTAAAGACATGTTCAAGACTCAACTGTATATTGAATTTCAGAGCAACCTGTTATTGTTAGAGTAGGTGGTTAGTTAGGTATTGAGAGAGGAGAAAGCCAAGGACAGTCACCCTGGGGAGTAACCAGCATTGTTCCACCAAACGGACAAAAACATCAGGAAAGATGGCCTTTTAGTCACCCCCAGGAGTCCACCAGAATAATGGGGGAAAGGGGGAAATAGCGAGGAAAATTCCTTTTACTAAGCACATGAGCAGTAGAAGCCAGTTAACAGCAGAACGGCAAGGTTTGCACAATAGGAACCAAAGTAGCCGCTATGAAGGGGAAGAAGACTAGCCTGGGAAAATCTGGGAAAAGGTAAGACTGGAGAGAATTCCAGGCAAGTGATTGGATAGGTGGAAGGCACAAGCACAAGCCCAAGAAGAGCCAGGAAAGAGATTGAGTAGTTTGAAAGAAAGCCTGCTCTTTCCCAAACCCCCCAAAATATAGGGAACCCTGACAAAAAAACAGCACACACCCTCCTTGGAGCATGCCTTCCGTCTCTTAGGCATGCAGTTTTGCCTTCTTTTCTTCCAAATTCTAAGAGTCCCTGCAGGACTTGCAACCAGGGGAGCAGCGGTCAGTGGCAGCGGGCTCTTCTTTTGCCTGTGTAACTTCCTTTCCTGAGTCCATGCAGCCGCTGCTCTATACCCTGCCCTTTCTTTGCTTTTCTGAGTGTACCATCACTTTTCACTCTAATAAATCCTGCCACTATCGATTAGAATTCCTCCTATGTGAGTGTCCCTGAAATTCTTTTTCTGCAACACCACTGAAGAAACTATTTCCTCTGGTAACAGTATGATTGTCTGCATATTTTTATTCCTATAGATGGGGAAATCGAGGCATGGAGAAATAAAGTAACTTGCCTAAGTTGTACCGTGTAGTTTGTTGTGGAACTATATGGAACTAGAATTTCAGTGCAGCATTTGGGCTCTTGAATCTGTTCCCCTGCCTCTCTGAGGAAAGCATTTCTTGTTTCCATGCCTATGTACTGAATTAATTAACTGAATGCAGTTAATTAATTAATTAATTAATTAACTTACTGATTACCCTTGCCATCTGCTATTTCTCCCAAGCCTATAAGGCACTGAGTTGGTGAGCTGTGCACTATATTGAGGATTTCTTTTTTCTCTCTTGCTCCTCTTTCCTGATTAGTTCAGCAAATATTCAAAGGATATGTGTTCTTGGAGTTCCCTCTAACTAATGGGTTTGTTATAGGCATCCAGAGAAAGCCTGTCTGAACATCTACTGGGTGCATTTCTCACAAGGTCCCTGTGTTTACCAATCTCATACCCTTGGTAGGGAAACAGACAGTGCCATACACCAGCCCCATGACATGTTAAGGAACCACCCATGATGGACCAGATGCTGGGCTAAAGGCTCTTCAAACCCTCATAACTGTGCCACAATCCCATTCTATGGATAGAGAAATTGAAGTTCAGAGGAGCAAAAAAAAATTGTTCCGTATCTCATTGCTGGCAAGGTATGATGCTAGGATTTGATTTCATGGGATATCTGGATCCTCAGCCAATGTTCTTCATAATCTCTCTAACTCCATCAGGATTATCTGTAATGAGAGACAGAGGGCCCAGGCTCAGGGCCACATAGCTGGTATGAGAAGGGACAGGCTCAGGGTCCATAGTGATGGAAGAATACTCAGATTCTGAGAAGATCAGAATCACTGAAGGTCAGGAACAAATCACTCAACCCTTCCATACTTCCAAGTTCATGTGTAACACATGAGAAACTAAGATCTGAGAAGGGAAATGATTTCTTTCTTATATAACATATTAATTCAGGCACTATTGACATTTTTCTTAAATTTAACAAAGCGGTTTGTCATTTTAAGAAAACAACTGACAATATCTATTTCTTACTAATGCAGAATATGAGTTTTCCAGCAAAAATTGAAATTTGAAGAAGTGGGGTCCTTCACTGTGTACTCAACAGCTTCCTTATGTTTAAAGACTCTTATGATGAGATCAGTGCTGATATTAGCAAATATGACCTTTTGATATTGTATAATAAAATGTGTCAGTATTTGAAAGATCTCCATATGCAGTGAATGACTATTTTCCAAAAGTTTGTTGCGTGGTGTTACAAAATCATGCATGGGTAAAAATCCATTTAAAACACAACATAAACCAATAGATTTTACCATAATGTGGTGAAAAAGGTACTGATTTGTTTCAAATTTTATATTGCAACTAACCTTTAAACAACTACACTTGTTGAAGTTTGGTTTTATATCAAAATGTCACACTTATTGAGGGCTCTTGGGACGATGGCGGTGGAGTAGGACAAAGGATTTCCCTTCCCCCTATGCACCGGAGAAAAACCGGGCTGATCTGCAAAGGAGTGCAGCGGACAGCCAACAGGGACCCAGCATATAGAAAGGCAGGACTCCAGAAATTGGAGCAGACTCTGAATGACCAGACAGTGAGGAGAGACGGCTGCAGGTCAATAAGGTCTGAGGGAATGGCACAGAGGCCACGGGCCCTACACCAGGCTGTGCCAGGGCCCAGGCTGGTCTGCCTCAGTCTCTTCGAGCACCTCAGTCTCTGAGAGCTGAGGTCTGGCTCAAGGACCTTGGGAGAAAGCCAGTCACCAGCTCCCTCCCTGGGCACAGTCTGAAAAATGCCAAGAGAGATCTGTTTGCTTGGATTGTCAGAGAGAGGAGTGGGTATGAAAAAGCAAATCAGAGAGCATTGATCACACGTGGAGTCTGTGGTCACCGGCTCAGGAGAATCAAGAATCGCCTTTGTGTTCCCACACAGCGCTGAGAAGGGTTCCCGTCCAGGCTAGCAGGACCAGAGAAGCCTGGCTGGAATGCATGTCCAAACCCCAGGCCAGGACTGAATCCTGGGGAAAGTCTGCTCTCAGTGGGGCACTGAGGAGAGGATCTTGGGAGAGCAATCGTGAGACTGGCTGAGTTCACTGAGAAGGGAGAAAGGCCACACTAATCGACCCTCAGACTGCTGAAGATAGTGTGACCAGAAGAAAAGGCTTGACCAGCTGGAAACCAACAAGAGGGTTTTGTTTGTTTGTTTGTTTGTTTGTTTTAATAATCTTTTATTTTTTAATTTTATTATTGTTTTATCTTTCAATACTTTTACCCTCTCTCTTCTTGATTCTTGTTTTATTCCTTCTTTTCTTTCCAAACCACTTTTTTTCTTTCTTTTTGACCCCCTCCCCTCCAAGTGAGACAAAAGACTTGAAATGGCAAAAAGATTTGAGTTGAACTCAAAGAGGGGGCATCCCAGCAGTAGAGACAGAGAGACAAAATTCATGTTGCTATAACAAAAAAAAAACCTACAAGTTGCTGCATATTTGAATTTTTTCATTATTTTTTCATTATTATTGCATCTTTTATTTTAATAGTATCTCTGTATTCCTCCTCTTTCTGTACAGTCTTCTTTACCTTGGCTGGATATATTGTATCACTTGTCAGGTTTCCCCTGTCCCCTCAACCATAGTGTATTGCTAATTCACTGTCCTTTACTTCCCCTTGCCCAGTTAGCAAACTATTGAAAGTCCAGTACTCCCTAATCTTGGTATATCATAGATTCTGTCATATGATTGTTGCTCTAATATTATTGTAAATAATAGTTGTTGCATGCTATTATAAATATTACACAACACCCCACCACCAGATCTTAGCCCACTACATTGTTGCCTGAACTATAATACTGCAGTGGTTGACTCTGTTCTCTCTCACACTACACCTATTTACCATCCCTTATTCTCACCTTACCTCAGAATCTGACCTCCCTAAAACTTACTCCTTTCTGGATCCAAATCACAAGCCTTCCCTCCCCAACAAGAGCCTTGTCTTCCTTCCACCCTTTCTGAAAAGTGGCTAGGTGGGTTGAAGATTACGGTTGTTGCTGTACATAGTCAGGGGATCGCCTATCTCTTCTCTACTAGCTGCTACTGTAAATATCATAGAATACTCTCCTGCTGTCATAAACCAGTTTGCCTTCTCCTCCAACTGATCACACACACACAAAAAAAGAATAGGTGGAAGCGGTGAACATCAGGATACCGAAAGGAAGAGGAAACCCAACAACAAAGGAACCACCAACAGATAACAACAGAGGAAGGTGAAGGAGGGAGTAGAAACCACACAAACCTAAACCCAAGACCTACCTGGAAATACAACTAAACAGTGGAGAAACTTCCCAGGGCAAACCACTGAACAAGAGCAAAACAGAATCTTCAGAACCCTGTATATACAGAAGAACTAGCTTCAATGCAACCTGCCCTCATCTGCACAGCAAACTAAAAGAGGTAGGGGACAGAGGGATCATCAGTTCACCAGCTGGTGGGAAGAACCCACAAAACAAGGACCCAGAAACAAAAACCCATAGACAAACTCACAGCCAACGTTAAGGACATTGACCAGCAATTTGGGGAGATCAAGGAGACTACACCACTAAATCTCACAGGTATTATACCACGGAAGTGCACACCATAAATCCAGGAAGCCAGAAGAAATTAATTTAAGAAGCTGAAGCTAACAAGAAGAGTCTCACAAACAATGGGAAGACAAAGAAACAACCCCCCAATGAAAGGAAAGGAGGAAGCCTCAGAAAGAGTGCTAGATGAAATAGAGGCAAGTCAGCTATCAGATACTGAATTCAAAGCACTGGTTATCAGGAAGTTCAAAGAGCTCATAATGAGCTACCACAAACTACAGGGGAGCTAGAAGGTATCAAAAGCAGGACTGATGAAGCAGGAGATCACATCAGTGAGTTGGAGGACAAAGTAGAAAAAAATTCCCAGAAAGAGCAAGAAAAAGAAAAGAGGCTCAGAAACAATGAAGAGGGATTAAGAGAAATGCAAGACAATATGAAACATAATAATATCCGAATAACAGGGATACCAGAAGGAGAAGAAGAAGAAGAGCAAGGGGTAGAAAATCTATTTGAAAAAGTAATGATGGAAAACTTCCTTAATTTGATAAGAGAAAAAGTCAGACAAATCCAGGAAACACAGAGAGTCCCAATCAAGAGGAACACAAAGAGACCCACTTCAAGACACATCATCATTAAAATGGCAAAATTTCAAGACAAAGAGAGAATCTTAAAGGCAGCAAGGGAGAAAAAGGAAGTAACCTATAAGGGAACCCCAATAAGGTTAGCAACTGACTTCTCAATGGAAACACTCCAAGCAAGAAGAGAATGGCAAGAAATATTCCAAGGAATGAGAACCAGAGTCCTTCAACCAAGGTTACTTTATCCAGCAAGTCTCTCAATCAAGATAGAAGGCCAAATAAAGAGCTTCTAAGACAAAAGAAGTCTAAAAGAATACACCTCCACCAAACCAGCTCTGCAAGAAATACTGAAAGGTCTGCTTTAAGGAAAGGGAGGAAAGAGAGAAACAATGAGAAGCACAGGTATAAAAATGACAATGAATAAGTACCTATCAATAATATTCTTAAACATAAATGGACTAAATGCTCCAATCAAAACACATAGAATAGCTGCATGGATTAGAAAGCATGACCCACACATATGCTGCCCGCAAGAGACCTACCTCAGGAAAAAGACCTACACAGACTAAAAGTGAGGGGCTAGAAACAAATTTTCTAAGCAAACAGCCAGGAAAAAAAAAAGCCGGGGTAGCAATACTCATATCAGACAAAATAGACTTAAAAAATAGGGCCATAAAAAGAGATCCATAAGGTTACTTCATAATACTCAAGGGAAGAATCCACCAAGAGGATATAAACATTGTAAATATATATGCACCCAACATAGGAGAACCCAAATATATAAAGAAAATCTTAGAGGACTTCATGAAACATACTGACAGCAACACAATTATAGCTGAGGATTTTAACACCCCACTGTCAAAAATGGACAGATCTTCTAAACAAAATATCGACAAAGATATTGTGGAATTGAACAACATTCCAGATGAAATAGACTTAACTGATAATATATAGAACCATTCCTCCCAAAGAAGCTAAATACACATTCTTTGCAAATGCACATGGAACATTTTCAAAGATAGACCACATGATAGGACACAAGACAAGCCTCAACAAATTTAGGAAAATTAAAATCATCCCAAGCATTTTCTCCTACCAAAAGGGACTGAAACTGAAAACCAACCCCAAGAGAAAAGACCCAAAACATTCAAAATCATGGAGACTGAATAACATACTATTAAACAACGAATGGGTCAAGAATGAAATTAGGGAAGAAATAAAAAAGTTTCTGGAAGCAAGTGAAAATGAACTCATGATAAGCCCAAACTTATGGGACACAGGGAAGGCAGTCCTGAGAGGGAAGTTCGTAACAATACAGGCATACCTAAGAAAGATAGAAACATTTCAAACAAACAACCTAACCTTATGCCTACAAGAACTTGAGGGACAACAGCAAAGACAGCCCAGAGCAAGTAGAAGGAAGGAAATAACCAAGATCAGAGCAGAATTAAATGACATAGACACTAAAAGCACAATTCTATAAATCAATGAATCCAGGAGCTGTTTTTTTTGAAAAGATAAACAAAATAGACAAGTCTTTAAACAGGCTCATCAAGAAAAGAAGAGAGAGAACCCAAATAAACACAATCAGAAATGAAAGAGGAGAGATTAAAACTGACCTCACAGAAATACAAAGGATTGTAAGAAATTACTATGAAGGACCATATGCCAGGAAATTTGAAAACCTAGGTGAAATAGACAAATTTCTAGAAAAATATAATCTTCCAAAACTTAATTAAAAAGAAGCAGAAAGCCGGAATAGACCAATAACAGATGAAATTGAAGCAGTAATAAAAAATCTCCCGAAGCACAAAAGCCCTGGACCAGATGGGTTCACAGGAGAATTCTACAAAGCATTTAAGGAAGAACTAACTCCTATTCTTCACAGGCTATTCCAAAAAATCCAAAATGATGGAAGAATCCCAAACTCTTTTTATGAAGCCAGCATCATCCTAATCCCCAAACCAGATAAAGATACAAAAAGAAAGAAAACTCAGGCCAATATTGCTGGTGAACATAGATGCTAAAATCCTCAACAAAATATTGCCAAACCACATCCAATAATACAGTGAAAAGATCATATACCACAAACAAGTGGGATTCATCCCAGGAATGCAGGGATGGTTCAATATTCACAAATCAGTAAATATAATACATCATATAAACAAAAGCAAAGACAAAAACCACATGATCATATCAATAGATGCAGAAAAAGCATTTGATAAAGTATAACACCTATTTATGATAGAAGCACTCATCAAAGTGGGAATAGAGGGAGCATTCCTCAACATAATAAAGGCCTTATATGAGAGACCTATAGCCAGCATCATACTCAATGGGCAAAAACTAAAAGCTTTTCCACTAAGATCAGGAACAAGACAAGGTTGTCCACTTTCACCACTTCTATTCAATATAGTATTGGAAGTTTTAGCCACAGCAGTCAGACAAGAAAAGGAAATAAAAGGCATCCAAATTGGAAAGGAGGAAACAAAACTGTCACTGTTTGCAGATGACATGACAGTGTACATGGAAAATCCTATAGACACCACCCAAAAACTGCTTGACCTAATAAATGAATTTGGCAAAACAGCTGGATACAAAGTCAATATCCAGAAATCAAAGACATTTTTGTATACCAACAATGAAATAGCAGAAGCAGAAATCAAGAAAAAAAATCCCATTCAATATAGCAAAAAGAAAAATAAAATACCTAGGAATAAACCTAACCAAGGAGGTAAAAGACCTGTATGCAGAAAACTACACAGCCCTGAAGAAAGAAATCAAGGAAGACATAAACAAATGGAAACATGCCATGTTCATGGATTGGAAGACTTAACATTATCAAAATGTCCATACTACCCAAAGCAATTTACAGATTCATTGTAATATGTATTGAAGTGCCAATGGCATATTTCACAGACATAGAACAAACACTTCAAAAATTTATATGGAACCATAAACAACTCAGAATAGCAGCTGCAATTTTGAGAAAGAAGAGCAAAGTAGGAGGGATCACAATACCTGATACCAAACTGTATTGCAAGGCCACTGTAATCAAAACAGCCTGGTACTGGCATAAAAACAGGCACATAGACCAATGGAACAGAACAGAGAGCCCAGAAATAACCCCAAATTTCTGCAGCCAATTAATATTTGACAAAGGGGGCAGCAACATAAAATGGACTAATAATAGCCTCTTCAATAAATGGTGTTGGGAGAACTGGACAGCTATGTCCAAAAAAATGAAACTCGAGCACCAACTTACACCACGCACCAAAATAAATTCAAGGTGGATCAAAGACTTAAATATAAGCCATGACACCATTAAAGTCCTAGAGGAGAACACTGACAAGAAAGTCTCAGATATTTCGCACAGCAACTTTTTTACTGATATATCCCCCAGAGCAAGGGATATTAAGGAAAGAATAAACAAATGGGATCTCATCAAAATAAAAGGCTTCTGCACAGCTAAAGAAAACAGAATTAAAATAAAAAGAGAACCAACTGTATGGGAAAACATATTTGCCAATGATACCTCAGACAAAGGTTTAATCTCCAAAATATACAAAGAACTTACACGACTCCACTCTAAGAAGACAAGCAACCCAATTAAAACATGGGCAAAGGACTTGAACAGACATTTCTCCAAGGAGGACATACAGAAGATCCAGGGACACATGAGAAAATGCTCAATATCACTAGCTATCAGAGAGATGCAAATTAAAACCACAATGAGATACCACTTTACACAGGTCAGAATGGCTATCATAAACAAAGCAACAAACAACAAATGTTGGAAGGTTGTGGAGAAAAGGGGACCCTAATCCATTGTTGGTGGGATTGCAGACTGGTACAACCACTGTGGAAAACAGTATGAAATTTTCTAAAAAAAACTAAAAATGGACCTGCCTTTTGATCCAGCAATTCCATTGCTGGGATTATATCCTAAGAACCCTGAAACACCAATCCAAAAGAACCTATGCACCCCAATGTTCATAGAAGCACAATTTACAATAGCCAAGAGTTGGAAGCAACCTAGGTGCCCGTCAGTAAATGAATGGATCAAAAAATGATGGTACATATACACAATGGAATTCTATGCAGCAGAAAGAAAGAAGGAGCTCCTACCCTTTGCAACAGCATGGATGGAACTGGAAAGTATTATGCTGAGTGAAGTAAGCCAGGTGTTGAAAGACAAATACCATATGATCTCACCTTTAACAGGAAGCTAAACAATGAAACAAACAAGCAAGCAAAATAAAAACAAAGACACTGAAATAGAGAACAAGGAGACAGTGACCAGAGGGGAATGGGGAGGGAATTTCAGGGAGAAAAGGGGAAGAATTTACAGGAACTAGTATGAAGGACACATGGACAAAAACTAGGGGCAGGGAATGGGAGGGAGGTGGGGAGCACTGGGGGGGGGTTGGCCTGGAATGGGAGTAAAAGACAGAAAACTGTACTTGAATAATAATTAAATAAATTTAATAAATGTCATACTTATTTTTTTAATATTAAATTTTATTTAGTTACTTTTCAAGTACATTTTTTTAATCTATTTCTCCCATCCCACCCCTCCCCCCGGCCCGGTCTCCCCCCTTCCTCCCATTCCCCCCCCCAGTCCTCATCTCTGTGTCTTTCATACTTGTTCCTCAAAATCCCTCCCCCCCTTTTTCCCCTTAAGTTCCCTTCCCTCTCCCCTCTGGTCGCTGCCCACTTGTTCTCTATTTCAGCGTCTTTGTTTTTATTCTGTTTGCTTGTTTGTTTTATTCTTTAGCTTCCTGTCAAAGGTGAGATCATACTTATTTTAAAAGACTATTGATATGCTTTCCTTTTGCAAGTGTGTGAGCTAGATTACTTCCATATACTGCAAGTAAAATAACACATCTCAACAAATGAAATGTAGAACAGATTTTTAAAATCTGATTTTCTTTTTTAAATTTATTTTTTTCTTTTCATTTTTAATTACAGTTGACATACAGTATTATATTAGCTTGAGATGTACAAAATAGTGATTAGATATTTATATAGCTTGTAACATTATCACCCTAATGAGTCTGCTACCCATCTGACACCATACATGGTCATTACAATATATAGACTATATACTGAAGGCTGTAATTTACATCCTTGTGGCTATTTGTACTTTTTAATCTCTTCATCTTTTTCACCCATAACCCACCCCCTCCCATCTGGTGATCAAGTTGTTCTCTGTATCTATGAGTTTGTTTTTTGCTTTGCCTATTCATTTATTTTACCTTTTAGATTCCTGATATAAGTGAAATCATACAGTATTTGTCTTTCTGTATCCAACTTATTTCTCTCAGAACAATACTCCTTAGATATAACTATCTTGTTGCAATGGCAAGGTTTCATTTTTTTATAGATGAGTTATACTCCATTGTATAAATGAACCGCCTCTTATTTATCTACTCATCTATTGATGGCCACTAAGGTTGCTTCCATATCTTGGCTATTGTAAATAATGCTGCAATAAACATACATCTTTTTAATTTAGTGTTTCAGATGTCTTTGGATAAATACCAAACATGGGTTTTCTGGGTCATTCCATAGTTCTGTGTTTAGTTTTGTGAGAAAACTCCATACCGTTCTCCATAGTGGCTTCCCCAATTTACACTCCCCCCCAAGAGGATAAGGTTCCCCTTTTCTCCACATCCTGACACTTGTTATTTGTTGGCTTATTGATAATAATTGATAATAGCCATCCTGATAGGTGTGAGCTAATATTTAATTGTAGTTTTAATTTGCATTTCTCTCATGATTAGTGATGTTGAATATCTTTTGTATATGTCTATTGGCCATATGTAAATCTTCTTTGAGCAAATGTCTATTCAGGTGCCCTGTTCATTTTTTAATTTGATTGTTTGGTGGAGTTTTCTTGTTAAGTTGTATGAATTCCTTATATATTTTTATGTTAACCCTTTAGTAGACATATAATTGACAAAAATCTTCTTCCATTTTGTAGGCTGTCTTTTCACTTTGTTGATGACTTCCTAAATTGTGCAAAAACTTTTTAAGGTTGATGGAGTCCCTTTTGTTGTCATATTACTGTTCATATTTTTTATCTTTTTCTTAGATAAGTCCCTTTAACATTTCATATAATAAGGGCTTGGTGATGATGAACTCATTTAACTTGACCTTGTCTGGGAAGCACTTTATCTGCCCTTTCATTCTAAGTGATAGCTTTGCTGGATAGAGTAATCTTGGATGTAAGTCCTTGCCTCTCATGACTTGGAATACTTGTTTCCAGCCCCTTCTCACCTGCAAGATTTCTTTTGAGAAATCAGTTGATAATCTTATGGAAATTCCTTTGTGGGTAACTCTCTCCTTTTCTTTTGCTGCTTTTAAGATTCTCTCCTTATCTTTAATCTTGGCTAATGTAATTATGATGTGCCTTGGTGTGTGCTTCCTGGGGTTCAACTTCTTTGGGACTGAGCTTCTTGAACTTCCCAGAAGTTCACTTGATGAGTCTTCTTCCAGAAGACTTCCCAGAAGTCTTTTCCTTTGCCAGATTGGGGAAGTTCTTCACTATTTGTTCAAATAAGTTTTCAATTTCTTGCTCTTCTTTTTATTCTTCTGGTATCCCTATAATTCTGATATTGGAACGTTGAATGTTGTCCCAGAGGTTCCTGAGCCCCTCCTCCTTTTCTTGAATTCTTGTTTCTTCATTGTGTTCTGGTTGAATTTTATTTCTTCCTTCTACTCCAAATTGTTGATTTCAGTCCTGGTTTCCTTACCTTCACTGTTGGTTCCCTTTATATTTTCCTTTATTTCACTTGGATAGCCTTTACTTTATCCTCTATTTTTTGAACATACTCAACCTTTTCTGTGAGCACCTTGATGACCAGTGTTTTGAATTCTGCATCTGGTAGGTTGGCTATCTCTTCATCACTTATTTCTAATATTTGAACTTTGATCTGTTCTTTCATTTGGGCCATATTTTATTGTCTCGGCCTTCCTGTTACTTTGTAAGGGGCAGAGACTTAGGTATTCTTCAGGGTGGGGCAACTCACATTGCTGCATTGTGGTGTTACCTGTGGGGTTGGGGTCAGAGAGAGAACAATGTAGCTTGCTCGGCTCTCTGATGACTTTCAGCCACTTCCCCCACTACCCACAAGCAAATTGGGCCCTCTGGTGCAGATTCTCAGGTAAGTGGGCTTGTGTACATTCTAGAATCCTGTGGGTCTGTCCAGTGAACTCTCCTGTGAGGCTGAGAGTTGCTCCTGCTGCCATAACCTCCACAGGTTTTTACAGTCAGAAGGTTTGAGGGTTTATTTGCCCACACTGAAACCCTGGATTGCACAGTCTGTCTCACTTCCTCAGTTGTTCCTCCTGGTTTATCCACACACAAATGTGGTACTTCTGGGTCCACTAGCCACTGCCTCCCCTGGTCTACCAGCCACCACCTCACCCACCCATGTCCTCCAGCCACTTCCTTGCCATGAGTCCTCTCACCCCCCCACCCAGCTATCTGTGTCTACTACTAGTACCAGTCTAGATGAATGTTTCTTCTTTAACTTCTTGGTTATCAGATTTCCATACCATTCAATTTTATAGCAGTTTTGGTTATTCTTTTTTTTGAATTTGTCGTTGTCCTTCTTTTGGTTTGCAAGGAGGAAAAGTATATCTACCTACACCTCCATCTTGCCTGGAAGTCTACTCGATTTGATCCTTTATTTTGTTTATGTGATGTATCACATTTTGCAGGTATTGAGCCAGACTTGCATCCTGGGAATAAACCCCACCTGATCATGGTATATAATATTTTTAAAGTATTGCAGAATTTGGTTTGCTAGTATTGTGTTAATGATTTTTGCATCTTTGCTAACAAGGTATATTAGCCTATACTTTTGTTTCTTTCTTCCTTCCTTCTTTTTTTTCTTTTTGTAATGTCTTTGTCTCATTTTGTAGTCAGGGTAATGATAGTTTTGTAAAGTGATCTTGGGAGCCTTTTCTCCTATTCAGTTTTCTGGAATAGTTTGAGAATAATAAGTATTCATTCTTATATAAATGTTTAGTAAAATTCTCCTGTGAAACCATCAATCCATGACTTTTGTTTTTGGCAGTTTTTTTATTTCTGGTTCGATTTCATTAGTAGATAATTTTATTGTATGTTTCTTCCAGATTCAGTCTTGGGAGATTGAATGTTTCTAGGAATGTATCCACTTCTTCCAGTTTGTATAATTTTTTGGCATATAATTTTCACAGTGTTTTCTTATAATCCTCTGTGTTTCTGTGGTGTCAGTTGTCAGTTCTAACTCTTTCAATTTTGATTTTATTTATTTGTGTCATCTCTTCTGTTTTCTTGATGAGTCTTGCTAAAGGGTTATTCAATTTATCTTTCCAAAGAAGCAGCTCTTCATTTTATTGATTTATTCTATTTTATTTATTTTTTCTCTGATATTTATTATTTCCAGCTTTCTTTTCTCTTTAGGCTTGGTTAGTTCTTTATTTTCTACTTCCTTTAGCCATAAGGTTAGATTGTTTATTTGAAATTTTTCTGCTGAGAAATCAGCTGACAGTCTTTTGGGAACACTTTCATACATAACTAACTGCTTATCTCTTGCTACTTTTAAGTTTCTCTCTCTTGTTTTAATCTCTGGCATTTTACTCATGATGTATCTTTGTGTGGTCTTCTTTAGGTTCATATTGTTTGACACTCTCTGTGCTTCATAGACTTGTATGTCTTTTCTTTTCCCAGATTAGGAAAGTTTTCAGTCATTATTTTTTCAAGAGGGTTTTCCAAACCTTGGTCTCTTTTGGTAGCCCTATGATGCAAATGCTGTTATGCTTGATGTTGTTCCATAGGTTCTTTAAATTATTCTCACCTTTTCAAATTCCTTTTCCTTTTTGCTGTTCTGATTGTGTGTTACCCACTATCTTGTCTTTCAGATTTCTGTTTCAATTCTTTGCTTTATCTAACCTGGTGTTAATTCCTTCTAGTATATTCTTCCTTTCTGACTAGTTCTTTTTGTTGTTGTTGTTGTTATTGTTTTTATAATTCTCACACAAGAATATGTTTACTGATGAAAGAGAGAGAGAGAGAGAGAGTAGGAGATTGATTGCCTCCCATACACTCCCTGACTGGGGATTGAGCCCACAACCTAGGTATGTTCCCTGACTGTGAATCAAACCCACAGGCTTTGGGGGTATGGGACAATGCTTCAACCAAATGAGCCACCTGGCCAGGGCCATTTTTAAAAAATATAGATTTTAAATGTTTTCTGTCTCTTTTTGAAGTTCTCACTGAGTTCATCTCTCTTCCTCCTAAGTTCATTGAACATTTTCATAACCAATATTTTTAACTCTGTATCTGATAGATTGCTTATTTCCATTTCATTTCATTCTTTTTAAGGAGTGTTGTTTAGTTCTTTCATTTGGGAAATGTTTATTTGTCTCCTAATTTTGGCTGACTTGCTGTGTTTGTTTCTATGTTATGTGTAGAGCTGATTCTGGTTTTGTTAGAGTAGTCTTATGTAGTGGGGCCCAGTGGTACAGTCTTCCTGATCTGAGCTGGGTGCTCCAAGGGTCTTTCTTGTGTAAGCTATGTGTGCCCTCCTGTTAAAGTTGAGCCTTGATTGCTGTTGGCATGTCTGTGGGAGGGGTTGACTCTCAGGTTGACTGGCTGTGATGGCTGACCATGACCACAGTAGATAGGCTATTATGTAGGACCTGACCCCATGGAGTAGAAGTCACTTTGGTAAGGTTCTAGGGCCAGTCAATTCTCCCCTTTGGGTGTGTCCTCTGTGGAGCTTCTTGGGAAGGACTTCAGTGCAGGCCAAGGTCAGACACTATTGGTTCTGGTCTTAGAGCCATCTGGTAGGAGGTGCATAGTGATCTGCATTTATTTGCCACTTGTGCTGAGCTTAGAGGTGCTTGAGAAAGATCATGCTGTGAACAGAGGCTGGCTTACTTGTGCCACACTTGGGACTCTTTGGTGCACACTACAGTGTGAGCTGATGTCAGCCCCCATTGAGACTGGGCTTGTGGCTACTTAGTTGCTGCTATGTTCCAAGCCAAGACTGGCCACCACTTATTCCAGCCTTGGAGCTACCTGATGGGAGTTACAATGCAAGTTGAAATCAGTCACCACTTTTACTGGGCTAGGGGCTACTTGGCAAGAGATATAAGACACAATCAGGCCATCTGCTGCTTGTTTGGGGATTGTAGACCTTTCAGAGATTTTAGGAAAGTCCACAGGGTAAGCTGAGGAAGGCTTCTTGTGTGAAGTGCCTGCTGAATTTGGTTTGGGGGCAGGGGGTGTCAGTTAGATGGGGCAAGATCTCAGAGAATCACCAGGGCTAGTTTAATGGAGTTAGCAGGTTAATAGAGAACACAGATTTGGCACCAGCCTGCACTTGGGCTGGATGGGTGGGAAGTGAGTTCAACAAATGAATAACAGCACCAGCCAGCACTTTATTACCAGGAAAGAGCTTCCCTGAACACTGTCCCTCCAGTTTTCACTCTGAAGTTAGTCAATTTAGTTCCCCACCCTGTAAGTCCCTGGTACTTCTTGAGCTTCTGCCCCTGATTAGAGTGAATGAGTTTATGAGCAAGCAAGTCTGCATGTGGCCCCTCAATAGGAGTATATAGGTCTCCAGAAGCCCTCTGCCTCACTCATACACAATCCTCTCTGATTTTCATGGCCAGATATTATAGGGACTCCTTACTGGCACTGGTGCTCTGACCTGAGGATCCTGGTGTGGGGCTGTGACACCTCACTCCACAGGGGGATCTCTGTAGCTGAGATACCCCTCCAGATTGTTAATCATCACACCATGAATGTGAGACTTGTTTTTCGCCTGTACTTCTCCTACCGGTCTTGACTTGTCTTCTTCTGAATATCCTGTTATGGGCCTTTTGTTCAACTAGACTTCAGGTAGTTCTCAATGATGGTTTTTCTGTAGTTTAGTTGTAATTTTGATGTAGTCCTGGAAAAAGGCAAGCACAGCATTTACCTACACTGCCATCTTGACCAGAAGTCTCTGACTGTTTTTAATTAAGACAGACATTGAAAAGATCTACAAAAATGTAAGACAGTACAACTAATTTTATTGTCTTGAAAAATATAATTATTTTTCATAAAAAGATGATATATAGGTATATGGACTAAATTTTTTATTCTCCCAATATTTGTATGTTGAAATCTTAAACACCTGTCCTATTAAGAGGTGAGGCATTTGGGAAGTGATTAGATCCTGAGACTACAGCCTTCATGAGTGGGTTAGCAACCTTATGAAAAAGAACACCAGAGATCTCACTGCCCTATGACTTTTGTGTGAGAATACAAGGAAAGGACAGCAGTTTGTAACCATAAAGAAGTATTTCAGCAAAACTCAATGATACTAGCACCCCAAATCTCAAACTTCCAGACTCTGGAACTGTAAGAAATAAAATTTTGTTTTTTATAAGTCATTTAGTCTATGGTATTATGGTAGCCCAAACCAACTAAGATAATATGTTAACATGTAATGGGTTTATAATTATTATTTTAATGAATCAGCAAATAAATATCTTAAACCTACATTTAAAAAAAAGTTTTTGGAGTTCTATAGTTTTAAGTGTATACAGAATTCTGAGATCCAAGTTTGAGTACACCTAGTCTAACTATTTTAGGTATAAACCTACTTTTTCACTTAAAAAGTATCAAGGACATCTTCTCATGTCAAATATTATATCCAATAACATAAATAATAGCTGCCTTTTAGTAAGTGCTTAGAATGTGCCCAGAGATTGTTTTAAGCAGTTTGTATACTTTAACAGATTTTCTTTTACTCTTCATAAATGACCCTGTGAGAGGTAGGTGCTATTTACCATGTACTATAAATGAAGAAACTGAGATACAGAGTGGTTAAGCCAATTGCCCAAGAATATGCAGCTAATTAGGTGATCCAGCAAGTTTTGAACACAGACACTTGTGACTCTAGAGCTTATAGACTTCATAGTATCAAAAGTATGGGAGTCCCAAAATCTCTGTGAATAAATTTACATTGAATAGTTACAAATGACTGTAGTAGTATATAGATATTTGGTTAAGAATAATTACAAATAATCACAATGTAATTTTGGGTAGCTGAATTATGGACCATGAGTCATTAATCACCGTAAGTAATCTATGGTTTTGGTGTACCTGTTATTTTTGCACAGACCTTCTAGTGCCTGAAAAAAACTCCAAGACAAGGAAGAAATTGCCATTTGCCTGCACACTATTTCAAGGTTCTTGGTTAAAACTAGTGGCTTCCCTATGAAACTATGAGGGGTAACTTCTTTAACTTCACCTCTACCCCTAAATCCAGCATGTATCTTCTTATATACTCTTTCATGAGCTTGTATATTCTCTTAGGCCATTTACCCTAGTTTGAGGTAATATGTTTGTAATCTGGATTGCTCAGACCCTTCAATAGAGTATGTGCTTTAAGAGGGCAGGGATACTGGCTATTTGCACTCATTCTTCTATCCTCTGAATCTAGGACAGTGCCTCGTACACAGTTGCTGTTCAGTAAATAGAAATGAATAACTGGAAATCAGACACTTTCAGATACCTTTATCATTTGCACATTAGCTCCAGATGTGCTCTGGCTCCCACCCCTCTGGATTTGTGCTTCTTTCTAGGGCTACTGAAGCCAGCTTTGTCTGTGTCAGTGGAGAGATGGAAGTACCTGAAAATTCCTGTGCTTCTGGGAACAGTCCTTAACCAATGACTAATGGGAAGAGCAGCAAGTTTAAATATTCCAAACCTGTCCCCCTTCATCAAGACACTCCGAGTGTACATTACTGTCTTCCCAGAACCCCACTAATAGGACAGAGTCAAAGTCATCCTCAGTGGGCTGATACCACACCCTAGCCTGCTCCCTTCCCCATCTCCCTTCCTGCCACCCTATCAGTTTTCCCTGCAATACTTCCTAAAAGTCACTCAAATCCTTGCCTCCAGTTCTCTTTCTGGGGAACTCAACCTACTATACAGTGGGACTGTGTTCAATCATCTCTATGCCCTTTATGCCTTTTTGACATTCCATATTTGTTTAGTGAATGAATGTTGGCATCTCATTTATAACTCTAGAACTCTGGGGCGAGATTTAAAGAGTAGAATGGCTGGGAAAGAAACTATTCAACAATATTCTCTAGAAATCTTGATAATTAAGACCTGGGGAGTGTAGTATCAATGGTGCTATGCTGAAGCTAGTTTATACTGGTTTATGAGAGCCAATTATTAAATATTCAGGATTTATGTAAAGTGGTTGTTAAAACCCTTGGTGTTTGATATTGGACATGGTGGGTGAATTTACAACACTGAAATTAGAAGATGCTACAAATCAGGGCTACTCTCTGTACATCACCACCCCCTCACTTCCAAGAACCAGTTTACTACCATATTAATGGCAATAACACTTTTGTGTTAAAAAGTAAAAAAGCCTGTACAACAAATATAGTGTAATGGTTAAAGCTATGGATTCTGATGTCAGGGAGATCTAGGTTCAACTGTACTGTTATTCATCTGTTCTGTGATTTGGGATAAGTTATTTAATTACTTTGTGCCTATATTTCCTCAGCTGGAAAAAAGGGATACCACCTTTTGTCCCTTGACCTTACACATATGAGAAGTGATTAAACAGCTCAGTGAATGATAGCTCTTATCAAGTTATAAGAATCAAGAAACACAGAAAGGCCGTGAACACAGTCTTGGGTACTAATGACATGGTATCCCCATGTCAGCAAACAGTGCTTTCCTCTGGTTGTCAGTCCAGTCCTATCCAGTCACCTTGACCATAAGCTGTGGTTCTTGGTGAACTCTTAAAAAGATTTGTTGCTTGTCTTAGTTCAGTGCTTATCACATAGAAACCCCAAGCACCAGATGTTGTTTTGTTTGGTGGATATCTCAGAGAGGGAATGACCACTGGCATTTTGCTTCTGTAGCTCCTTTTAAGAAAAGACAATCCATTCAAGGCAGATTTGCTAGCAGATAGCCAGAATCACATTGCCCCTGAGACAAAGACCCACACTCCTGAGGCATTACAATGACACAAAACCATCCCATCATATTTGGCAATTACTAAACAGGAAATACATATCCTGAATTAAATGCAAAGGGTTATCTGAAACTTCAGCAATCCTAGAGTCGGGTAACTGAAGCTGCCATGTCTCCATGAAATTAGCTTTCCCACACCTAATGGCTACCTACCACAGCCACCTTGACTCTAGCCACAGGAGCGTGTTGGACCTGTTTGCATGCCCTTGGGAGTAGCCCTCAGAAAATGGTGGACCAGAGTTCCAGGCTAAATCCCCAGTTTCTTTACCTCTTGGGTGAGACAGCTCTGAGGCATGTTCTACAGCAGGCCCCCAGAGGTTACAGATGGAGTTGGGCCCAGTTGGCTACAGCAGTGACCTTACTGTATAAGTAAGGTGCTTTCCCTTCCCTTCTCCACTGCCTGGGTTCACTTCTTAAATAAAGTACAAGTACTCGGGGACATCCGCCAAGATGGAGGCGTAGGGGGAAACACTTTGCTTCCTCACAAAACCAAATCTAAAAACAACAAAGTTTTAACAATAATAAACATAATCGAACCACAGAAAATCGAACAATACGGAGTCCGAAAACAACAAACCTCTCAGCTAACCTGGTGAGAAGAGCAAAGCCAGCAGGGAAGCGGGTCAGGCATAAAAGATCCCTGACCCAGGCAGCACACAGGCAGCCGAGGGCGCGGATCCCAGATTTGGGGTAGCTACAGGTGGACCCAGGGAAGGTGCGGCTAACTGTCTGCGGTCACGCATTTGCACGCAGATAAACCAGTGAAGAGACTAGCATTGAGACAGACCTCGCAGGCCCTAGTGCAGGGCAGTGGGCTCACACATTTGCACTCAGATCAACAGGCAGGGGCAAGCAGAGAGGACCAGCATTGCTCCCTCTCTGACCCCGCCCCCACATACAGCACCACAAACAAGTGACCTGGGTGGCCCCGCCCTGGTGAACATCTAAGGTGCCTCTCCTCATACATAACAGACACAAACAGATCAAAACATGGCTCAAGAACAACTCAGAGCCCCAGAACCCATAAATCTAAGCAAACAAGAAATTGCCAACCTATCAGAGGCACAGTTCAAAACACTGGTGATCAGGATCCTCACAGAACTGGTTGATTTTAGTCACAAATTAGAGGAATATATGAAGGCTAAACTAATTGAAATGAAGGGAATTGCACAGGAAACCAAAAGTAATGGAAAGGAAACTGGGACTCAAATCAAGGGAGCAGACCAGAAGAAAGGAAAAAATGACCAAACAGAAAAATATGAAGAAATAAGAACTCAAAAAAAATGAGGAGAGGCTTAGGAACCTCCAGGACATCTTTAAACGTTCCAATATCCGAATTGTAGGGGTACCAGAAGGGGGAAAGGAACAGCCACCAGTGCAAAACTTATTTGAACAAATAATAAAGAGTTTCCCCAGTCTGGCAAAGGAAATAGACTTCCAGGAAATCCAGGAAGCTCAGAGAGTCCCAAAGAAGTTGGACCCAAGAAGGAACACACCAAGGCACATCATCATTACATTATCCAAGATTAAAATGAAGGAGAGAATCCTAGAAGTAGTGAGAGATAAGGGGACAGTCACCTACAAAGGAGTTCCCATCAGACTGTCAGCTGATTTCTCAAAAGAGACCTTACAGGCAAGAAGGGGCTGGAAAGAAGTATTCCAGTCATGAAATCCAAAGACCTACAAACAAGATTACTCTATCCAGCAAAACTTTCATTTAGAATGGAAGGACAGATAAAGTGTTTCTCAGATAAGATCAAATTCAAGGAGTTCATCATCACCAAGCCCTTATTATATGAAATGTTAAAGAGACTTAACTAAGAAAAAGTAGATAAAAAAGATAAACAGTGAAAGGACAGTTATTAAGAACCACACCTAAAACAAAAGCAAACTAAGAGGGCAGCTAGATCAGGAGTGAAGCATAGTAATGAAGATCACATGGAGGGTTAGCAAAGGGGAGTAGGAGGAGGAAAAGGGGGGAGAAGGTACAGATAATAAGTAGCATAGATGGTAGGTAGAAAATAGATAGGGGGAGGGCAAGAATAGTATGGGAAATATAGAATCTAAAGAACTTGAGACACATGTTCATGAACTAAAGGGGGCGGGGAATGGTGGGGGAGGGGTGTGCAGGGTGGAGGGGAATGAAGGGGGGAACAGAACAAATGTAATGGCATAATCAATAAAATTAAAAATATATTTTAAAAAAAGTACAAGTATTCATAGCTTTGTCTCAAGACTGGCTTTTTGGGGAATTCAATCAAAGACATAGTTATGCCAATTATTCAACACCTACTATCTGCCAGACACAGTATTTGGTGCTTTCCTCTGTGGACTGGCTTTATGGAGAAGATGGGATATGGGATAGGATAAGTGAAAAAAAGGTAACTGAATGAACTAAAAGTGGCAAAGCACGCCGGATTTCAGGTGAAAAGTTATTTGTCTTTTGCTCTCCCTCTATCCTTCTTGGATTGTGACATGCAACAGGTACCAAACTTGTAAATGTTAACTGCAAGCACTTTACCAAGATCCAGAGGTATGGGCTTGCTGGAGTTACCCCATTGAAATGGAGCAGATGTTTACTATGGAGCTTGCACACTGGCCTTTTCCACTTGTAATAACAGCGAGCTTATTTTATTAAGCTTTCACTCTTCGTCAGGTACTGTGATCAAGGGCATATCACATTCAGTCACCACAACGATGCTATGTGAGAGGTGGGTGCTATTATTATATTTAATTTTGTGGATAAGGAAACTGAATCTCAGAGAGGTTAAGTTGCCCATCTAAAGATATAAAATACAGGTAAGTGGTGCAAGCAGGATTTAAACTTGGAGCCCATGCTCCTGACCCAAGGCCACTAGGGTCCTGGGCCCTGAAGTGTGCTGTTGATATATTGATCAAATTCTCCCTCTGGACCAGAGTCACTATTCAGTTATCCTAGGGAACAGCCTTTCTCTGATTTGTTCTGTTTTCAACAACATGCCGATACTCATGGAATATTGCAATCCCTGCCCTTTTTCTACCTTCCTGCTTTTGAGATACCAAACAGGTTTGTTACAGGTACATCAGAGAAAGTCCACTGCTGCTTATTGACAGAAACCTAAAAACAAGGCATTTTGCTTTACTTTTCCATGAAAGAAAACTAAAGATCACACGTGTCAGTCTGAATGTTGGCTGTGAAACTAGCATTTTCTTTGTCCAAATGACTTAGGCAACATGGAAACAATATTTTGTTCACACTGGTGTGGGCCAATATTTCACAAAGAAAATACTGCTCAGGATCAGTGGAATCTTGGAGTGAAATTGGATTTCCTTCTGTCCTTCAGTTTGCAGTTCTTACCAAGCTACTCCGGTATCCCGCTCACTTGCCCATCTCTATCTTTCCACAGGTGTAAGGGATCAGGTGACATTGAGAGAGGGAAGATGCTTAAACTGGGTACTTAATCCCTGGTTAACTGAGAACCTCTTTTGGGAAGGGGCTGGCTGTATAAACCCACAGCACACAGACTCCTGAAGGGAGCCAGCTAGGATCAGAAAGCTCTCAACACTTTCCTGATTGTCAGGGAGACAGCGGTCAAGATGACTTGGTTTCAACAAGCTGGCTTTGATTATTTGGCATTTGGTTCTGTGCTCTCAGTCCTCCACCCAGAGCCTGGCCAGGTCAGCCTGATCCCAGGTTGTCACCCAGAGGACTGTGAAATAACACATGCAGTTAGCTAGCCCCAGCTGAAAAGGCCTGAGAGATAAAAGTCTCCGTTGCTAGGGCTTTTGTTGACTTGTTTGGGAGCCAGTTCGTGTGGCCTGATAATGACTGTGTGTCCTGAGGTAATAGTTCTGGTCCTGGAGAGGGGCTCATGAGTAAGCAGGGAGACTGCTCAAGCGCTGACATCAGAGGTGGCTGGATTGGCCAAGGGAGGCATTAGCAGGAGGTTGGAAGGCTGGGAAAGGAGAGAGACAAATGTATCTCCCCAAATCTCTCTCTTCTTTAAGTGATGAAAATTTTAAGGAGTCAGAATCCCACAGGGCTGGGATCCAGATGAGGTGAATGAGGCCAAGTTGTACAAATCCAGAGTCAGATACTGACTTTATTTAAAATATTGATATTTTGTTTACCATAGAGTTTTTTTTTGCATTAGTTGATATTTTAAAAATATTTCACGGGAATATTATTTATCTTAATTACTAAGATTTTTTATTCTCTCACAGAGTCTGCATCTGAAGCAGAGGTCTGTTTTCCTCAGCCTAGTCTTGACTTTGCCTTCTGTATATATGACACATTACACTCACAGAAAAATACTCTATGAAGAGGGTCAAACTCTACATGATTTTCTACAAACTGCTTCTGTTCACTAAACGATATGTGCTGAGCATTTCTATGTGATGAATATAGTTTTACATTATTTTTTTGTTTGAAAGGATATGTTGTTCCTGACATCTCCTGTGCTTATTAAACCCAATGACACTGTCAGCATTTACTTTTCTGGTCAGAAGTGTTGCCTGGAACTGCAGAATGCCACACTGGTTCTGAATGGGCAGAGAGCCCTGTGGGAGAAATGACACCTCAGGACTGGCCAATGGTTGAGAGTTCTTCATGTATAAAAGCCCCTCCTTCTTTGCCCACTAGGTGGGGCAACTCCGAGATGTGTGCTCCACACTGGGTCCCAGAGCATAGCCACCAAGGTTGCATTTGTTGAGATTGATCTTAAATGGCTTCTCCCAGAGAATTACTTGTCTGGTCACTCTCTCTTCCCTTGGCTCCTCCCCATACTGAAGACCCTCACCCCCATCCTGAGAGAGCAGGATCTCCCATTCTGGGGCCACCAGTCCTGCTGGGAGTTTGCATCTCAAGAGGCAGCAGGCCCTTTGGGAGGAGCCAAGATGGTGACTATCTCCCACTGCTGCATTGAAAGGCTTAAGATTTTATTTCCTGAGTTTTGTATGTCTCGGTGGGGCCACCTTTCTCTTCATTTGTCAGATGTCAGCACATTTACCTTCACTACTGCCCACCCTTGAGTCTTTGCCCACAAGGAATCCACCCTGAAAATGAGAGTCTGACCTGAACACCCACTAAACAGACATCCTAGACCTTGCACAAACATGACAGTCCTTTTACCTAGGAATCCTCAAGGACTGACGAGGAAAGACAAATCCAGGATTTCTATTATAAAAGGCTTGTTCCCAGCAGCCTGGCTCCTCTTTCTTACCAACAAAGCAATTTTCAGCTTCCCATTAATCATCTATACATCTTGACCATATCACCTTTGTAGGACAATTGCAAAGAAGTGGCCTTCCAGCTCAACATACCAACCTGAGCAGGTAGGACTTTCTACATAACCACTTGATAGTCTCCTGTATCCAGGATGTTAGAGGCCATGTCTAACTGTCACATTTCAGGTCTCTGTTTATGTCCTGATTGGTCACATTTCGTAGACAAGTGGAATCCCCAAGTCCAAGCAAGCTTCAAGTCAAGGATACAGAGCAGTAACCTCATCCCTAAAGGGGCATGGAGGAGAGTGATACTTATTAACCTATTACACATCTACCACACTACCTTTCTAGGCTCATCTTGAACACTCTACTCCTGATCCTATTCAGCCACACTAAACACATCATGCTGTCTCCAGCCTCAGGGCCTTTGCACATGATTACTCTCTCTGCCTGGAAGGCTCTTTCTTCTTTCAATCCTCTATTACTCCTCTGATCCTTCAGGTTTATGTTTTCCTCTTCCTCCCTTAGAGAAGACTGCCCTAATCCCTAGATTAGGTTGTTGCCCTAAACCTCCACTCTGGACCATTTAGTCCTATCCTGCTTAAAGGAAACCCCTTTGTTATGAACACTGTCACATTTCACATCCCTGTACTTTGACTTGTGTTTCCTCCTCTGCCTGTGATCTCTCTCTGTCTCTATCCACCTGGCTCCTTCTTGCAATTCACAGCTCAGCCTAAACATCATTTCCCCCAAGCACCCAAGTTAAAGTAACACATCACATCCAGCATCAACACTTATAATTGACATGCTTTCTTAGTCATTCAATTGTTACATTAGCATGCATGCCCCAGTAAAGTAAGAGTTTTTGTCTAACTTGCCTAGCCCCATGTCACCAGAGCATGGCGTAGAGCTTGCCACATGCTAGGAACTCAAATACTTTTCAATGAATTAGTAAATCTTGTAACAGTGCTTCAGCATTGTTTATTGACAATAAACAGGACAGACCTGTTTATTGTCACACTCCCATCTGAAAGACAAGGCAAAGCAGGTGCTAGACTTAAGCAGATGCGGACTTAAGTATGCACTTACCACCTAAACAGTCGTCCTGGTTGAGTTTCTGATGACAAGAGAACAGGTGCACTATAGTTGATCTCCTGTGGGAGATGTACTTGATCTATGGGAGATGACCCCATAGGGAGGGGAAAGAGCCACAAAAGATATGTCTGTAAGTGCTGGGCAGGGCCCAGGACTATGGGATAGAATACTCTTTAGAATTACCCCAACACAGTGGCAAGGGAGCTAACTTTTATCTACTAAATTCCTATAGCTGAGGGCTGCTGGGGCATTCACTTCTGGAAGCTCTATGCGGTCATGACATGGGAAGCCCTCTGCAAGGATTACAGTAGGAAACCATCAGGTCATATCTCTTTGCCAAGGTGTGATTGCAGCAGACAATGTAGAGACCAACAAAGGTGCAGATAGGACCTCACAGCAGGATGATAGATGGCATGGTCAGGACAAAGGGGAGACAGAGAAATGCCTACATTAACTTTCCTGGCTGTGTCTGAAGCAGCTCAGGGATCTCAGCAGGAAGGATCCTTTCTGTTAGTGATGACTCAACAAGGGGGAGGCCCAGCATCCAGGCTCAGAGCCATCAGCAGTTACTTGGCAATTACTTCTGGTTTCTTAGAGGTAATGGACAAAACAGAAACAGACAGTGTTGCTGCCTTTAAAAAGGCTGAGAAAGCCAGCCAAGATGGAGGCATAGGTAGACACACTGTCCCTACTCGTACAATCAAAGAAGGACAACAAATTTAAAAACAAAAACAACCAAAACTGACAAAAAATCAAACTGTATGGAAGTCTGACAACCAAGAGATAAAAGAAGAAATATCTATCCAGACCTGTAGGAGAGGTGGAAACAGGGGTAGAAAGAACTCTTGGCAAGGTAGTGGCTAAAGGGCCTGGCAATGTGGCTACTTGTGGACTGGGCAGTCCCACATTCATGTTCAGATAAACCCAGAGAGACAACTGGGGAGTGAGATAGACCACACGACCCAGGGTTCTGGATGGGGAAATAAAGCCTCAAAGCCTCTGAATGAAAATACTTGTGGGGGTTGAGGCAGCAGTGAGAGAAACTCCTAGCCTCACAGGAGAGTTCATTGGAGAGACACACAGGGTCCTAGAATGTACACAAACCCACCCACCCAGGAATCAGCATCAAAAGGGCCCCATTTGGTTGTGGATAGTGGGGGAAGTGACTGAAAACCAGCAGAGAGCAAATCAAGTGGCACTGTTCCCTCTTGGCTCCCTCCCCTGTATACAACATCACAACACATCGATGTGGGTTGTCTTGCCCTGGTAAACACCTAAGGCTCTGCCCCTTACTATGGAACAGGCACACTGACACACATACACAAAAGAAATCCCAAATGAAAGAACAGATCAAAGCTCCAGAAAAAATACAACTAAATGACAAAGAGTCAACTTATCAGATGCACAGTTCAAAACACTGGTAATCAGGATGCTCACAGAACTGGTTGAATATGGTCACAAATTAGAGGCTATGAAAAGTGAAATAAAGGAAAATGTACAGGGAACCAATAGTGATGGGAAGAAAACCAGGACTCAAATCAATTATTTAAATCAGGAAGAAGAAAGAAGAAAAAAAATTCAACCAGAACAGAATGAAGAAACAAGAATTCAAGAAAATGAGGAGAGGTGTAGGAACCTCCAGGACATAGTTAAACATTTTAATATTCAAATCATAAGGGTACAAGAAGCAGAAGAAGAAGAGAAAGAAATTGAAAATTCATTTGAAAAAAATAGTGAAGGAGAACTTCCCCAATTTGGTAAAGGAAATAGACTTCCAAGTAGTCCAGGAAGCTCAGAGAGTCCCAAAGAAATTGGACCAAAGGAGGAACACACCTAGGCACATCATAATTATATTAGCCAAGATTAAAGATAAGGAGAGAATCTTAAAAGCAGCAAGAAAAAATCAGACAGTTACCTACAAAGGAATTCCCATTAGACTATCAGCTGGTTTCTCAAAAGAGAAAGATGTATTCCAAGTCATGAGAGGCAAGGGCCTACATCCAGATTACTCTATCCAGCAAAGCTATAATTTAGAATGAAAGGGCAGATAAAGGGCTTCCCAGACAAAGTCAAATTAAAGGAGTTCATCATCACCAAGCCCTTACTATTTAAAATATTAAAGGGAATTACCTAAGAAAAAGAAGATAAAAAATATGAACACTATCACTACTGAGGATGGTGGCAAGGTAGGTGGAAGTGGATCCCAGTTCTCCCTGTGCCCAGCTGGAACACCTAGCCAATCTACTGAGGAACAGAGTGAACAACCAACTGAATCCCAGCTTATATGAAGTTTGGAGGCCAAAAATTATGGAGGACATTGAAAAACAGATGGGGAGGAGATGGCACTGGGACAGTAAGGTCCTTGGGATCTGCTCAGGTCCAAGGCTGCTGTGGACCCTGGCCTGACGCCTACCACAAGATATGGGGAGGATAGTTAGATAACCAGCTCGCTCCCATACCAGAGCAGGGTGGGCAGCCCCATACTACGAGGGAACTGGATGCTGGAAGTTGATGGGGGGAGTAGAGGCAAAGTGGGAGACACATAGAGGTGATACAAATGTTCTGAGACTGTGGACACTGGCACTAGAGAAATTGAGGTGCCAGGCAACACCTGGAGAAGGGAGGATTTGGGCCATGTTGGACCCTAAACTGGGATAGTCTCTGGACAGGCTGGAAAGTTAGGCTGCGTAAAAAGCTGTGTGCTCATTAAGAATGGTGGGCAACTGTTTTTTAAGGAACTCTCAAGCACTGGCTGGTGCACCCCAAGAGAGATTTCAGTTGTGCACCCAGAGATTCAATAGCTGAGCAGAACCACATGTGCCCAGCTTACCTCCAGCTTCATGCTCAAGATTGACTCATGCTGTGCACCCAGAGACTGAGTGGCTGATTTGCACCTGGCAGCTCACAGAGGACCTGAGTTGGCAGAGGCCCGGCAATTGCAACCCAGATCTGGTCTTCATCCTCTCAAAACCTTAGGAAGGGAGAAAAGTGAAGCCCAGCCCCTCTCCTCCTGTGGCATCTAGGAAGACCAGCAGAACTTGCTAAACAAGTGTAAAGTGAGCAGGAGGCTTATTATTTTTTTCTTTTTGTTTTTGGATCCTCTTTTTTTTTTCTTCCCCCAAGTGAGACAATAAGACATGGAGTTATGAAGGGTCCAAAGACATATCAAAAGAGGGAACACAAGACTAACCCCAAAAACAGAGAAACTGAGACAAATGTCACTTTGCTATCTCATGAGCTGGCATTTTATTGTGTATGTGTATTGTTATTATCTTTTCATTATATTTACCACTTTTATTTTATGAGTATTTTTAATTTCTCTTCCTTATATTTAGTTCTTCTCATTTATCTCTCTGCTTAGTTGCATTGTTTCACTGGTTTTCCTTATTCTCTCTTTATTGTATTTTAATTTTCCTTCCTTCACTCCACTCAAATTCCAATGACACACAACTCTTGATTGGGTACTTTCTATTCTGGTCATCCAAATCATATATTTTTTGTTATATTATTGTTGTTCAAGTACTATTGTAAATAACTGTTGTTCCATACAATTATACATACTACACAGCAACCCTCCCAGATCTTAGCCCACTCCACTTTAATCCTGAGCATTATTATTGTTGTGGTTAACTCTATTCTCTCAAACTATTCCTACTGTCTATACTTTAATCCTATCTCATCATATAACTATCTCATCATCTACCTTGAACAAGTGCCCTCTTTTCTGGATTTAGCTCATAATCCTCCTCTCCTCTAACAAGTCTTATCTCTCTTTCACCTTTTATAAAAAGTGGCTAGTTGGGTGAAATACCACAGTTAACACCATACTTATCCAAAGAATCTCTTATCTCTTCTCTACTCGTGGGTACTCTAAGTCCCATAGAATACTCTCCTTCTGTCATAATCCACTTTGCCTGCACACTGCCACTGATCACATACAAGAACAGGTGGGAGCTGTTAACATCATTATCATTTCTGGAGGAGAGAAACCACAAACAAAGGAACTACCAAAAGGTAAAAACCCAAATACAACAAGAGAGCCTACATAAACAGAAGAAAGGGCAAACCTAAAGCATCGAGACAAGATCAGAGAGACCACACCACTGAACCACATAGAATTCCTACCATAGAAGCTCACCCTACAAAGACACTAGCAAAGTGAAACATCAGGAAGTACAGAAACAAACAGAAGGAGTCACCTAAAATGTGGAGACAAAAAAAGGACATGTAGTCGAAAGAAACGGAAGACTCCTCACTATAAGAGCTATATGAAATGGAGGTAATCAAATATCAGATATAGAATTCAAAATAATGGTTATAAAGTTGCTCAAGGAACTTCACAGACAACTATAAGGAACTGAGAGAGAACTACAACAGTATGAAAAAGGAAATAGAAACTGTAAACAAAACCAGGAAGAAATGAACAATAAAATCTCAGAAATAAAAAACATACAAGAAGGAATTACAACCAGGCTGGATGAAGCACAGGATAAAATCAGCAAGCTAGAGGACAAGATAGAAAAAAAAAACACCCAGAAAAAGCAAGAAAAGGAAGAGAGACTCAGAAAGAGTTACAGGTGTCAAGGGAAATGCAGGACAACATGAAACAGCATAATATCCTTATAATAGAAATATCACGAGGAGAAGAAGGAGAGCAAGAAAACCTGTTTGAAAAGGTAATGATGGAAAACTTCCCTAATTTGATGAGAGAAGGAGTCATACAAATCCAGGAAACACAGAGGGTCCCAATCAAGACGAACCAAAAGAGGTCCACTTCAAGACACACCAATATTAAAATGGCAAAATTCCAAAACAAAGACAGAATCTTAAAAGCAGCAAGGGAAAAACAGGAAGTTACATAGAAGAGAGCCCCAATAAGGCTAGCAGCTGACTTCTCAATGAAAACACTACAAGCAAGGAAAGAATGGCAAGAAATATTCTAAGTAATGAGAACCAGAGGCCTGCAACCAAAGCTACTTTACACAGCAAGATTCTCAATTAAGATGGAAAGACAAATAAGAAGCTTTCCAGACAAAAGAAGTCTAAAAGAATACACCTCCACCAAACCAGCTATGCAAGAGATGCTAAAGGGACTGCTTTAAGAAAAGGAAGGAAAAGGGTGAGAGAGAGAGAGAAACACAGATATGAAAAAATGTCAGTGAGTAAGTACTTATCAATAATAACCTTAAACATAAATGGATTAAATGTTCCAGTCAAAAGACATAAAATAGCTGAATAGATAAGAAAGCATGAGCCACACATATGCTGACTACAAGAGACCCGCCTCAGAACAAAAGACCTAAACTGACTCACTAAACGTGAAGGGCTAGAAACAAATTTTCCAAGCAAATAGACAGGAAAAAAATGCCCGAGTAGCAATACTCATATCAAACTAGACTTTTAAAAAAATGCCATAAAAAAAGACCCAGAAAGTCACTTCATAATATTAAAGGGAAGGATCCAACAAGAAGACATAAACATTGTCAATATATATGCATCCAACATAGGAGCACCCAAATACATAAAGAAAATCCTGAAGGACTTCAAAAAAGATATTGACAGCAACACAATTATAGTAGGGGATTTTAACACCTCACTGTCAGAAATGGACAGATCTTCCAAACAAAATTTCAACAAAGATATTGCAGCATTAAACAATGTTCTAGCTCAAATGAACTTAACTGATATATACAGAGCCTTTCATCCCAAAGAGGCAAAATAAATATTCTTTTCAAATGCACATGGAATATTTTCAAAAATAGACCACATGACAGAACACAAAACAAGCTGCAACAAATTCAAGAAAATTGAAATCATATCAAGCATTTTCTCTGACCACATGGGAATGAAACTAGAAAACAACCTCAACAAAAAAAAATTCAAAAACACTCAAACTCACAGACATTGAATAGCATGCTATTAAACAATGAATGGGTCAAGAATGAGATCAAGGAAGAAATCAAAAAGTTTCTGGAAACAAAGAAATGAACTCACAACACCTCAAAACTTATGTGACACAGCAAAGGCAGTCCTGAGAGGGAAGTTCATTCGCAATACAGGACTACATAAAAAAAAGAACATTTCAAATAAACAACCCCATCCTCCACCTACAAGAACTCGAACAATAACAGCAAAGACAGCCCAGACCAAGTAGAAGGAAGAAAAAGAAAAAGACTTGCTGGTTCCTTGAAAACATACACAAAACTGACAAGCCTTTAAGCAGATTCATCAAGAAAAAAGAGAGGACCCAAAAAACCACAATAAGAAATGAAAGAGGAGAGATTACAACTAATACCAAGAAATGCAAAGGATTCTAAGAAATTACTACAAAGAAATATATGCCAAGAAATTTGAAAACCTAGCTGAAATGGACAAATTTCTAGAAAAATATAATCTTCCAAAATTCAACAAAGAAGCAGAAAGCCTGCACAGACCAATAATAGCAAATGAAATTGAAGCAGTAATAAAAAAACTCAACACACAAAAGCCCTGGACTGGATGGTATCACATGAGAAGTCTACAAAGCATCTAAGGAAGAGCTAACCCCTATCCCTCACAAACTAATGCAAAATTTCCAAGAAGAGGGAAGACTAATCCCCAAACCAGATAGATATAACAAAGAAAGAAAACTTCAGCCCAATATCACTGATGGACATAGATGCTAAAATCCTCAACAAAATATTGGCAAACCGCATCCAACAATACATTAAAAAGATCATACACCATGAAAAAGTGGGATTCATCCCAGGGATGGAAGAATGGCACAATGTTTCCGAATCAATAAACTTAACACATCACATAAACAAAAGGAAAGGGAAAAATCACATGATTATATCAATGGATGCAGAGAAAAGCATTTCATAAGGTGTAGCACCCATTTATGATAAAAACACTCAGCAAAGTGGGAATAGAGGGAGCATTCCTCAACATAACAAAGGCCATATATGAGAGACTCACAGCCAATATCATACTCAATGGGCAAAAACTAAAATATTTCCCACTAATATCAGGAACAAGATAAGGCTGTGCACTTTCAACACTTCTATTCAACATAGTATTGGAAGTCCTAGCTACAGCAATCAGACAAGAAAAGGAAATAAAAGGCATCCAAATTGGAAAAGAGGAAACAAAACTGCCATTCTTTGCAGATGACAGTGTACATGACAGTGTACATAGAAAATCCTATAGTGTCCACTAAAAAACTGCTCAACATAATAAATTTTCCAAAACAGCAGTATACAAAGTCCATAATCAGAAATCAAACGCATTTTTGTGTACCACCAATGAAACAGCAGAGACAGAAAGCAGGAAAAACAATCCCATTTGATATAGCAACAATAAAAATAAAATACCTAGGAATAAACCTAACCAAGGAGATAAAAGACCTGTATGCAGAAAACTACATAACACTGAAGAAAGAAATTAACAAAGACACAAACAAATGAAAACATATACCATGTTCATGGATTAAAAGAATTAACATCATCAAAAAGTCCATACTACACAAAGCAATTTATAGATTCAATGCAATTCCTATTAAAGTACCAATGTCGTATTTCACAGACATAGAACAAACACTTCAAAAATTTATATGGAACAATAAACAACCTCGAATAGCTGCAGTGATTTTGAGAAAGAAGAATGAAGTAGGAGGGATCGCAATACCTGATACCAACTGTATTACAAGGCACTGTTATCAAAACAGCCTGGTACTGGCCTAAGAAGAGACACATGAACCAATGGAACAGAATAGACAGCCCAGAAATAAACCCAAGTCTCTAGAGTCATTTAATATTCAACAAAGGGGACAGCAACACAAAATGGAGTAAAAATACCCTCTTCAACAAATGGTGTTAGGAGAACTGTACAGCTACGTGCAAAAAAATGAGAGTTGAGCACAGACTTACACCATACACCAAAATAAATTCAAGGTGGATAAAAGACTTAAATATAAGTCTTTGATCCATTAAAGTGTTGTGACACCATGAAAGTCCTAAAGGAGAACATTGGCAGGAAAATCTCAGGTATTTCATGCAGCAACATTTTTACTGATATGTCCCCTAGAGCAAGGAACATAAAGGGAAAAATAAACAAATGGGATCTCGTCAAAATGAAAAGCTTCTTCACGGCTAAAGAAAACAGCATTAAAATGAAAAGAGGACCAACTATATGGGAAAACATATTTGCCAATCACACCTCAGATACAAGTTGGATCTCCAAAATATAAAAAGAACTCACACAACCCCACTCTAAGAAGACAAGCATTCCAATTAAAAAATGGTCAAAGGACTTGAACACTTTTCCAAGGAAGGCATAAAGGATCCGGAGACATATGAAAAGATGCTCAACATTTTCATCTTCTCTATGAAAAGATGCTAGCTATCAGAGAGGTGCAAATTAAAACCACAATGAGATAACACTTCACGCTGTTGAGAATGGCCATCATAAATAAAACAACAAACAACAAGTGTTGGAGAGGTTGTGGAGAAAGGGGAACCCTAGTGCACTGTTATTGGAATTGTAGACTGGTAATCGACTATGGAAAACAGTAAGGAATTTCCACAGAAAACTACAAATGGATCTGCCATTTGACCCAGCAATTACAGTGCTAGTATTGTTATAGAACAGAGCTCGAAGGAGGTTGGGGCACAATATTTGGCCCACCCAGGGATGCCAAAAACTGTTACAGAACAAAGGAGGCCCAAGGGCAGTATGCTACTACTGAAAGGACCCCTTATTGAGCTCAATTTTCCATCGCCAATAGGATAGACATCTCTCAATGCCAGAGATTTGTGAAAAGGAAAGGAAATGTTTATTTAAGACTATACAGAGTTAAAGTAGTGACCTAATGTCTTTATTTAAAATATCAAAGTCCTTTAGATTACCCATAGATGCCCACAGTCCTTATCCCCCTGCCTTAATTCAGAGTACTGTAACTCAGGAAAAGTAGCAAATGTCTGTGTTTCAGGCCACTGGCACCATTGGCTGTGTCACCGTCCAGGCAGGATCTCTAATTACTCCAAAGCCATGTGGCACCTTCTCATGGCCTACTGGAAAGAGTTCTTTCACCCTTCTTCCAGGCAAAGTCTCTCCTGCTTCCCTGCTTCTTTCACGTGGCCAAAGGGAGCACCCCAAAGCCATGTGGTCCTCTCCTACCAAAGCTGCAGGGGTCTGAACTTTGGCCAAAACCACATGGTTCTTCTCTCCACCAGAGCTGTGGGGGTCTGCACTCTGGCCAAGCAGTGTGTATCTCTCCTCTTCTCCAAAGCTGCAGGGAGTCGGGGGTCACCACTCTGCCAAAGCCGAGTGGTGGTTCTCTGCTAAAGCCGCATGGTGATTCTCTCTACTCTAGCTGTGGGTGTCCCCACTCTGTCCAAAAGTGCATGGCTCCTTCCCCTACCAAAGCTGTGTGTGGCTCTCTCCCAATGGCTGCCAAGTCTGGGTTTAAATCCCCATGCCAATCTTCCTCTGCACCCCCATTTCCAACTCCTCCTACAATTGGTTATACCTGCTAGCATTTCTGTGTGATTCCAGGTCTGCTAGGCTGCCATCATGAGTCTGGGCAGGTATGGCCCCATGTCATGGGGCCAATCTTTTCTAGGCTCCTATGCAGGTTCTGTAACTCAGGGGACCTTACCCCCAGTTACATCTTGGGGGGAGTGACTTCAATCTCCCTGACTCCAAGCATAGCCACAGCTATTTAACATATCTAAGCAACCCACCAAAGGCTATACATATGTTAAATGACCATGCCATGGATTACCTGCAAGGCTATGGCTTTACAAAACAGCCCTGTGTGTTCCTGCTCCATGTGTCCCTTCCCCCAACTCACACCTGTGGGGGAAGGACATCTTATATGTTTTTCTAATATTTTGTTGAACATATAAGGTGAGGACATCTTATAGGTTTTTCTAATATTTCCTGGACACTTCGAGTTCTGGACCCCATTCCAAATCCCTTTTTGGGGCTTCCTTCTTGGCTACACCCTGTTACAGTATTATATCCTGGGAATTCTGAAACACAAATCCTTTTAGGTTATTTTAAACCTATGCACCCCAATATTCATAAGAGCACAATTTACAATAGCTGTACAATTTATAATAGCCAGTGCTGGAAGCAACCTAAATGCCCATCAGTAAATGAGTGGATTAAAAAACTATGGTACATTTACACAGTGGAATTCTGTGTAGCAGAAAGAAGGAAGGAGCTCCTACCTTTTGTGACAGCATGGATGGAACTGGAGGGTATTATGCTAAGTGAAATAAGCCAGGTGTTGAAAGATAAATACCATATGATCTCACTTTTAACAGGAACCTAATCAAGAAAATGAACAAGCAAGCAAAATATAACCAAAGTCTTTGAAATTCAGAACAGGCTGACAGGAACCAGAGGAGAGAGGGGTGGGGATTATAGGGGAAAAAGGGTGAAGGGTTTAGAAGAACAATTATAAAGGACACATGGACAATAACAAGGCAGGGTGGAAACAGGGGAGGGAGGTAGGGAGGATGGAATGGTGGAAAGGGGTGGGGGGAATCAGAATACTGTACTTGAACAACAATAGAATTCAAAAGTTTTTTTAAAGGCGTAGTAAAAAACCAAACAATTTAAATAAGGTTTTATTATTCAAATAAGCAAAATATGTAAGACAATTGAAATATATGAAGACCAATGGACTATGAAAGAATATTAAGAAATTCTTGTTAATGTTTTAAGTGTGATAATGGGTGTGGCTCAACTCAGTAGCTGAATGAAGAGCTGGCACGCTGCTTGAATCAGCCTCAGGGCGAGCAGGATGAATCAGCTGTCTGGCAAGCTGCCCAAGTCAAGCACCCACGTGCAGCTTCCTTAAAAAGTGGCTGAGAGCCTTTTTTTTTTTGAGCAAAAGCCTCTGGCTTAAGCCTGCTGTTCTTAATGAGTACCTGGCTTTTCACAAAGTTCACTTTTTAACCAAACTGGAGACTACCTGGATCAGGGTCCAACATGGCCCAACTCTTCTCCCTTCTCCAGGTGTTGCCTAGCTTCCCAATTTCTCTGGTAACGACCTAGCCAGTGTTCACAGCCCCAGCAGGTGTACACCACCTCTGTGTGTCTCCACTTCATCTCTATCCTCACAGTGACTTCAAGCATCCAAGTCCCTCCTGGTGCTGGGATGCCCTCCCTGCTCTGTTAGGGGAAGAGCTGGTGATCTAACTCTCCTCTCCATATCATGTGGCAGATGCTGAGCCATGGGCCACAGTGGCCTAGGTCCCTGCGCAGATCCCATGGACCTTATGGCCCCAGCACAATCTCTTCACAATTTCTTTTTAAATGTCCTCTACAATTTTTGGCCTCCAAACTTCATATAAGGTGGGATTCTGTTGGCTGTTCACTGTGTTCCTCAGAAGATCAGCTAGGTGTTCCAGCTGGGTACAGGGAGAACTGGGATCTGCTTCTACCTGCCTTGCTGCCATCTTCAAAAGTCTACCTTACTTAGATTCTGATTCAAACAAATCTTTTGGTCTGTAAATTCTTATGCATTTCCTTTCTTTGTTTTGGTTTCTTGCAGATTTTTGTTGAAATTATCAGGTGATTTGTCAATAGAATTTCCCACAGTCTGGCTTTAGCTGATTGTACCCCTGTGCTGTCATTCAACTTATTGGAAGATGACTTTTAAGTAGAGTGCTCCTTCTAAGGATGTGGCATTTGAACAGAGAAACAAATAAAGGAAGCCAGTGAGCAAGACCTGCAGAAATCTGAGAATTAGAGGGTCAAATTCAGCTTCCTTTTTTTTTTTCCACCCGGAGGGCTCACAGTTTCAACCTCTGAGACCCTGATTTTTTTCCATGTAAATGCCCCTCCCACTATGACAAGTAACCCCCCTGCTTTCATCCATCTGTACTTGGATTTAAAAACTGGAAACAGCCCATATATCTGCCAGAATGAATCAACAATGTGCAATATATTCATATAATGAAATACTACTAAGCAATGAAAAATGAATGGACTCCTCATTTAAGCAGTACACACATGGGCCAGTTTCAAAACATGTCAAGTGGAAGAACCTGGACACAGAAGAGTATGCATTATATGATGTCATTTATGAATGTCAAGAGTAGGCAAAACTAATCTACAGTGATAGGAATCAGAATGGTACTTCCTTTGGGGATGACGCCAACTGGACAAAGACATGAAGAAATCTTCTGGAATGAAGGGAATGTGTTATCTCTTGATCTGGTTGGTGGGTGCATGGGTTTACACATTTGTAATAATTCATGAAGCACACAAGATAGTATAATTTCCTGTATATAAATGTGGACCTTGAGAAAGTAGATACCTGCTCAGAAGGGCCCCTGGTGGCTGACTCAGTTCAAAAAACACGGGGACAAGGCTCTCATGCAAACCGTACTTCAGAGAAAAGCCAGCACTAAGCTGCCTGCCTCCCACACTGAACTGTCTGCCTGCACTATGTTCCTGATATCTGATCTAGCCCTTATAAAGAAGTTTCTAGAACTGTATTTCACCAATAGGACTAAGATTTTACCCATGTAATTGGAGCTGCACAGTTGTATTCCCATCATCTTCTCCACTAACCAATCAGAGGAGCTCCATTCTGACCAGTCGGGCTAGCACCTTTTGAACCAACCAAACTGCAAGGATTTGGAGTCAGCATTTGCATGAAGATAGATCAATCAGGGTTCAGGGATAGGAACTTTTGTCTATATAAGTTGTCTCTGCTCTGGCTCAGGAAGCACACTTTCTCTTTCCACTGAAGACAGTGTTTCCCTGGCTGGAGGTCTGAAAACATCTTGCCAAAACAGAGGGGGACAGACTGGTACAAATCAGAGTTGTTTAGATGAAGAGGGGCCTTGCCCCAGGGCCACTGTGCCCCAGGGCTGCCTTGCCCAAGGGCTACCTCACAGTCATGCTATTTTGTAATTGAGCTGTAGCACCACTGAGTTGTTCCATAGCCGTGCTGTTCTCAGAGTAGTGCTGTTCCACAGTTGATCTGTTTTGCACTATTTCCTTCTTCACCACACGCCAAAATGGGGATTTCTGTTGGCATCAAATTGGTACCAATAACCATAAGATAATGTAAATTATACTTTAATTTAAAAAATTAGAAAGCACATGGACTTTGGACTCAAAGGACTAGTTACTATTTAACCTTTATCAATTCTCCTGATGACTCCGAACCTCGGTTTCTTCTGTATAAAAGGGACTAATACAACTCACTTCACTGGTATTGCCAGCAAAGCATTTAGCACAGTCTGTGGCACACAGGAAACCCTGAAAAAATAGCTATATTTTAAATATCATTCTAATATCCTTCTTTCATTCCCTAGTAAAATCTCAATCCTAAAGACCACATTCTTCTCAATTCCCTGAGACACTTCTCTATCAGACCCACAAAAGATTTACATTTATAACTTGTTCACTAATGATATGTGCCTTACCTCCCACTACTATTCTTTTAATTTTTGCTTTAACTGTCATTTGATCTAATTGCAGCTGTGGCCTGGTTGATCACAGCAGTCTGTGGAAAGTAGTCTACAGATTCAATGTAATCTCTATCAAAATTCCAATGACATTTTTCACAGAACTAGAAAAATAATCCTAAAATTTGTATGAAAACACAAAAGACCATTAATAGCCAAAGCAATCTTGAGAAAGAACAAAGTAGGAAGTATCACACTACCTGATATTAAACTGTACTACAAGGCTATAGTAATCAAAACAGCATGGTACTGACATAAAAACAGACACACAGATCAATGGAACAGAATAGAGAGCTCAGAAATAAACCCATGTCTATATGGTCAATTAATCTATGACAAAAAAGCCAAGATATATAATGGGGTAAAGACAATCTATTCAATAAATGGTGCTGGAAAAACTAAACAGATACATACAACAAAATGAAACTAGTCACCCTGATTTCAAAGCATCCTCACTGTGTTGTTTCTCCCTGGGGATGCACTGGGGCCACCCACTTCTGACTCACTGATTCTGAGCTTTGTTCTTGCAGTAGGTGGAAGTCAGCAAGCGGCTGGTATTTTCTCTTTCTCTCCTTTAAAACAAGAGAAAGGTTAAAATGGCAATCGCTCCTGCTTTGTATGTATACAAAAAGGGGTGGGGATTGCAGGTGTAATTTACTAATCAAACTTCAAATGTCTGAATGGCAGATGTACCTGGCAAGTCTTTTAGCCATCAACAAACAAGCCCATCAATTAGACTTGATTTTTCAGACTCTAAACTTTCTCATCATATTTATCTACCTCTCTTATTAAATATTTCCAGTGAAACATTTTAAATGCCCACATTAATTTAAGCAAGGGAGAAAAGTGTAACTCATTTCACTCCGTGCCTATGTGGTACCCTCTGCAATTCCCTAGTAACTGGTCTATCCTGCCCAAGAGGGGTATTCATATTCTGCACCATTTCCACCATTCTTAGGACCAGACGAGCAGAAGACATATCAATCCTCTTGCCCAACAACTGGCAATCAAGATCTCCAAGGACTTTGAGCCTTCTGGACACACCCTTGATACCCTGGAGCAGTAGACCTCAGGTCAGGGAGATTTACCCCCCAAAGGATGTTTGGAGACATTTTTTATTGTAACAATTTAACTAGAACTACTAGCATCTAGTGCGTTGAGGCCGGGGATGATGCTGAGCATCCTACAATGCATAGGACAGCCCCCAAAAGCCCATAATTACTTAGCCCAAAATATCCAGTGTTAAGGCTGAGAAACCATGCCCTAGAGCCTGTGCCAGCAGCAACAACACCTCTTGAGAGCTTGTTAGAGATGCAGAGTCTCAGTCCTCACACAAACCACAGATGGGATGCAGAAGAAGGTGAAAAACCAACTTCATGTCAGTCAGGACAGGCTAATGTTGGGTTGGCCATATCTGTATAGGGCTGGATAGTAAATACTGTAGGCTTTGAGGGCCAGATGATCTATGACACAACTACTTAGCTGCAACAATTCAACTAGGCCTCTATAGCGTAGAAGCAGCCCAACTCAATGTGAAAAGAAATGAGCAGGATGCTATTCCAGTCATTTTATAGGCATTAGTTTGCTGACCTCTGGGCAAAGTCATGCTGTGGAAACCAGCCCAAAGTAGCAGAGAGTATTTTTCAAACATACTGTGCATCCATCACAGGTTGGCTGTGGTCTGGTCCCAGGGTCCCAGCCTTCACCATTATAACCTTCACTGCTCATGCAGAGAGGAAAATATATAGTATGCATTGCACATGCAGTACATAGTTCAGGCATGTGTCAGCTCCTTAAGCTTCTATCTGAAAGTGTTGCCCACCTCTCTTACACTTTATTGACCAAAGCAGTCATGTGGCCATCACAAGCTTCAAGCAGGTGGGCTTGTGTGCACAGAAGAATGGCAATTCTTATGGACTACCTAGGTCCCTTCTCCCCAGAATTCCATGCCCTATTCCTATGCTTAATTTATCCTATCTGTGAATTTCATCAAGGACTTGAGTAGACCTAACAGGATTGCATCCCAGGTTAGGCCTCCTCATGGCTTCTATAAGAAATATGGTACAAACATACATGGATCCAAGTGCCTGCTCTGTGCTAGACACTGAGCAGTTAATATGCTGCATACCTTTCTGCTCTCACAAGTGACCTAGGTGGATACTATCTACCTTTTCCAGATAAGAAAACTGAGATGGAAAGGTGATGTGGCTTACCAAGACCACCAGCCATGGTAGAACTGGGACTCAAATGCAGGTCTGTCTAATCTTAAAGTCTATATATTATAACATCATAGTGATCAGCTTTTCTTTTGAACACTTATTGGGTATCAGATATTGTATATAATTCTTTTTTGCTTTTAATCCTCTCAATAACCCTATGAAGTAGGTATAATTAACACCATTTTACTGATAAAGAGAAGGAGGAAAGAAGCTAATATGTCCGAGGTCACACATTCAGTGTTTGAACCAAGATTCCCAACCAGATCTATTCACTCCAAAAATGATGGTTCTGATAGTTTCTAGTACTAGGACATCTGTTCTGAAACTGAGACCCAGGGCACTGTGGGTGCTCTGCTCATAGTACTTGGGCCTTCCCAAGTCAGTGAGCATCATCAACTTCCAGCTGTCAGGACCTGTATTTCTTTGCCTGCGGGTTTTCTTAGAAGCTACACGAAGTAGGTTACTCTGTCTGTGTTCATGGAAGGTCAGCAGAACCAGGAAATCATCAGCACAGGACCAGCACCCAACCCCACCCCACCCCACCCCACCCTACCCTACTTTCTGTTCTCAAACAAAAACAACCAGTAGGTGTACAAATATCCCAGTTTCCTTGCCTCCTGGGTGCAACAACTGTCAGAGGATGTTCTTCACTTATTCTCACAGGCCCCAGTGGCATAGCACTCCATCTCCCCCAGCAGGAACAAATGGATCATGCACCTATTATTGGCTGCATTCTCAGGGTGCCAGATTTAACAAATAAAAATGATAGGATCCCTAGTTAAATGTGAATCGTGGATCAAAGTGATTTATTTTATAGTATAAGTATTTCCCACGTGATTGTTTCAAACATATACTAAAAAGGTATTGTTTGTCTGAAAAATATTGCGCAGGACATGCTTATATTTAAAAAGTACTCATTGATTACCTGAAATTCAAATTTAGTCATCATCTTTTGTTTTATTTGGCAACCAACCTGCCATCTCTTCCCTGTGTCATATCCTCACTTCCCTATCTTCAGCTCCCTTATAAATAAATGACTTGCATTTGAATGTTTGTCTCCAGATCTATACTGTATAATAAGAAGTCCTCAAAGGTAAGTATTGTGTTGAAGTGGAAGAGTTTAAACAAAAAACAGCAAAAGCACAGAAAGCCATCAAAATCAACATGTTCAAAAATTGTTTTGAGTAGTGGAAAAATATTTTGATAGGTGTATTGCATCAAATGGAGAGTACTTTGAAGGTGACGGAAATTTAAACATGTAAGAATAAATACACAATATTTATTAATAAATTCTGGTTTGGGGGAGACTACCCTCATATCTTCTATATCTTGGCTATTGTAGATAATGCTGCAGTGAACACAGGGTTTCATATATTGAAAAAATTAGCGTTTTGGATTTCTTCAGATAAATACCCAGAAGTAGAATTCCTGGGTCCCTCTTTGTCTCTTACTATAGATTTTGTTTTAAAGTCTATTTTGTATGATGTAAATATAGCGATCCCAGGTTTTTGTTTGCTTCCATTTTTATTAAATATCTTTTTTTATCCCTTTACTATCATTCTGTGTTTCTTTCAATATGAAGTGAGTCTCCTATAGGCAGCATATGTAAGGGTCTTGTTTTCTTATCTATTCACCCTATGTCTTTTGTTGGGAACATTTTATCCATTTACATTGAAAGTAATTGTTGATGGACAGGTAGTTATAGCAATTTTTGCAGTCATTGTCATTTTATTATTCATATTTTTTGTCTTTTTTTCTTCTTCCTAAAGGAGTCCCTTTAACATTTCTTGTAATACTGGTTTGGTGGTGATAAACTCTTAGTTTTTTTCTTGTCTGGGATATAAGAAGAGACTTGACAGAGAGCTTGCTTATCTCTCTCTCTCTCTCTCTCTCTCCCTCCCTCCCTCCCTCCAGGCCTCCTGCTATTCCTCCCATTCCCTTATGAACGTGAAAACAAGAAACGAACAGGGGGGTGACTGTTACAAGCAAGGGAGTGGGCCTTCACCAGACATCAAACCTGCTAGCACGTTGATTTTGGACTTTTCAACCTTCATAAATGTGAGAAATAAATGTTTATTGTTTAAGCCACCCAGTGTATGGTATTTTTATCATAGCATCCCAAACTCATTTAAGACAGTAGCCAAACACAAATGTAAGTATGTAGCTTCTTTTCCTGGAATCTTTATTTTCTTCAGTTGTATAGAAGTTTGGAAGTTCAGATCAAAGGCTCTGGAGTAAATCAGCTTAAGGTTAAGTCCTAGCCCTTGGGAAAGTTATTTAACTATTCTATGCTTGTTATTTTAATCTATAAAATGTGAAAACTTATGGTACCAGTCACCTTAGGTTAAGTTATGCTGCTGTAACAAACAACTCCAAAGCTGCAGTGGGCTTACAACAACAAGCATCCTTGCTCTAGTCATGTGCCTGTTGTGGGTTGACCATGCACAATTCCATATAGTCTTCATTCTGTGGTGCAAGCTGATATGGCAGCCTCTATTTGGGACACTGCCAATCTTATCGCAAAGGAAAAGGTATCCTGGCAGAAACGCGTAATAATTGTTAAGGCTTCTATTTGGAAGTGGCATACATATATCACTTCTGCTCATCCCTCTTGGCCCCAGATTTTTCATACAGTCAAAACTGAAGGCATAAGGTGGGAAGCATAATTTTCCCACATGAAAGAGAGGCCAACTTTTTAACAACAATGCAATTTACTACACTAATATATATGACTGTAATGAGGATTGATGGTAAGGGGCACATGGTAAGTATTTGAAAAGTTAGCTGTTATAAATATTAGTGCCATCATTTTAAGTTCTAAGAACTCAGCAAGATAAGGAACTTTTCATAAGTAGGACCTTCTATACAGTAGTCATTTAGATAAAGTTTTGAAAGTAGTAATTCTATTTAGAGATAATATATGGATTAATAGGTACTGTGAACCAATGACCAAATAAATAAAGTTTATTCAATTGTAAAATGAGAATAAAACTGATGTCTGACTTATAAGGATGCTATGAGGACTAAATAAGATAATGTACATAGTGGTAAATGCAAGATGTCTCCTCTCTTTCCCATCTACTAGACAGTTCAGGGGAGGACTCTGAGACCTTAAAAGATGGTAGAAACAAGGGTGAGTCCTGGGTCTCTGTATGAGAGAGTGAGGCAGATCCCCATTTGCCAGCTCCACCATGGTAACCAGCATTGTACCGTGAGAAATATACCTTTATTATGTTAAGTCACTGAGATTAGGGGTTATCAGTTGCAGTAGACAGCCTTTCTTAACTAACCCAAAGGTATGTGGTGAGGAGGGGGTTGTGACTGTTCCCTCTGCAAAAAGAGCAAACTGGACAGTGAAGTGCCTTTGTTGGAGAATTTACTGACAATAGTTACACGGTATGTCACAACTCCCAGCAGACAACAAAGAGTGGCTGCAAGGGTTATCCTTGCCCTCTGTGATTTCTTAAGAGTATGAAACAGGTATCTTCCATTGTCTCTTTCTCTCTGCATAGGAACAGCAGGACGATATCTAGCACATGATGTTCTGCTGGCTCCAGGGAGAAGTAGATGAAATTTTATAACTCATTAGACAGGAGTCCTCTGAATTGACTATTTTAATCCCTTACACTTCTTTTAAAAGGAGCATTTTCACTTTTTTTTCAACCCCCTCCTTTGCTCAGCCTGGTTTCCACAAAGCGAGATAGTCACACTCAAGTCAGCTCAGCAGGGAGCAGATATCATTGGAGTGATTCTTCCTCAATTTGGCTTACTGAATTGAATTTATTCTACTGACTTCTTCAGCCTCAGGGCTTTGGATGCTGTTGGCCACCAGTTCCTAGAGACTAGGACCCTAAAGGTTAATGTAGTGGTGGATGACTCAAAAAGGAGAGAGTCCAGATTTGGAGGCTGCACTGGCCTAGGCTTGACTCTCAGCTTCATTTAGCACGTACTACAAGTTGTGTGACCTAGGAACATGACTCAGCCTCTCTCAGTTTGCATTTCTATGCCTGAAAAGTGGGAACTTAATAAACTGTAACTCATAGAGTCCTTTAAAAAAAGTCAAATGAAGGAAGGAATGAATAAAATGCTTAATGTTATAGTAGCTCTTCTCCCTATCCCTCTCTTTTATATTTGGGACCACACATTTCAGGATCTTCAGTCACTAACTACTCTTTAAATCCTTAAACTTGAACTCACCATCTAACTGCTCCTCACTGGCCATTGTATTAAATTTGTAGAGAAAACAAGCTTAATATTTTATAGTAGGAGCCACTGTGGACCTGGTAGCTGGAGCTGCATAACACCTTAGAAAAGAAGAAAGAGATAGCACCATCATCTAATGCCTAAAAAGGCCCTTATATTACCTTAAATCCTGAAACCATTCCACTCTCTACTCTGCACTATTGGAACAGGAAAGAAACATCAGAGGCTTGTTGACAAACCATACTATACCCTCTTGTCACATCTCAGTGCATTGCCAGATTACCTAGTACAGGCCAGGACTGCAAAAAAATGACATGTGCCCTACTGCTCTTCATGCCTATACCTGTGGCAGGCATCACTAATCAATTACAGCACTATTCCCTACTGAGCCCACACAGGCAGCAGAATCTTCCTCCACATAGCATTCTGGCAGACACTACCAATCGATCAGAGATGATGCTCAAGTGGGAACCTATTTAACAAATCATAGATACTTGCTTTCTGGAGTTGCCTAGCCATGGTGAACAGCAAGCTAGAGAAACACAGTCAGGAGGAAATCAAGAGGCACCATTGAGCTGCCAAGTACTCAGGAGAACCCAGTACATGAGTACTAGTGAAGTATGGATGAAACAATGAAACTAGCCATGGAATCCAGGTCTGAAGGACTATTTCCAAAGAATGATTTCTGTACCTTCTATATATTGCTTTGCTGGGAAAGGTTGTTTTCTCAGGTGAATGAATGAAGCATATATAGAGGGCAGCTATTTTCACACAGGTCTAAGCATCATTAGCCAATCTTCTATCTAAACACCCAGAGCTCATCCCACCTCCAGAACTGTTAACAAGACAATGACATATAGTGCACAGTGTTATCTTCCAAACTGGGAGTCCTTGTCTTTGGTGAATGGCCATGAATCCACCAAACAGGATAAGCCAAAATGTTTAAGACAGCCATATATTTATTTATGAGAGACTAATGAGTTCAGTCTTTCTGCCCGTTACCTTTATGGTTGTTGTGAAGTTTGAATAATGATTATTTATCACCGATACTGTTTCCTATACACAATGGAGGCTGTTCAACTTTTAGAGATCTTTCTAATGTTTGCTGCAGATCTCTGTGGCATAAAAAGGGGGACCTTTTTCCTTTGTTTCAGAAAAGAAATTCATGCAAAGCTAATTTGGATGATAATATAATACATTGCAAACACCTTCATGCATGGGTTATATTATTTGAACCTTTTCATAGAAAGAGATTAATCATGTGGTTTACATCACCAACCTTATAATTTTAATAACTAGTCTGGTCAGATGAAAAGCAAAAATGCATCTTTTATGTTGGAATATGCTACATTATGGAAGAACCTCCTGTTCCTACTGTTGGCTTGTGCCAATGTCATTGGACAAAATAAATCCAGAATGAAACTGTCATTTCTTACTGTTGTTCACTATGATATTAAGAGCTTCCATTTTTGAAAGTTGATTATGTCTTAACTGTATGCAGTCTATCAAGACAAGGAAGTACGAACCATTGATGATTCTGTACTCTTCAGAAAAGAAAACTGAGGATCAACATTGGTAAGTCACAATTCCCTTCCCTCGTACTGATGGGGAAGGATTCATAGGCAACTTGGTCTAATTCCCAGTGCTGTGCTGTCCTCATGGCCAAAATGCTCTCCTCCTCAAGATTAGAGCTGCCAAATACCATGTGGACAAAATAAAAACCAAACTGACTGCAATTCTAATTGTCTAGTTTACTCTTGTGGACCTAGAAGTATTCTCAGCCATGGAGATGGTGACCCACTGGTTTCAAGGAGCCCAGGGGCTACGTTGTCCAGCTCAGAGGAGTCAGGCAACAGAGACTTACCTCCTTCCTCCTGTTTGCCAAGGGCACTAACCTCCATATGATGCCTCTCATGTCTGGCTCTCTACCAGGCATCCAGCATAGTATTACTGTCGGAATCACAATACTGTTCATAATCATCAAAGACCACACTGGCAACATCACAACAACTTGCGTTGTAGCACATAGTATGTGCCAGGTAATACAGTGCTATATAAAATATAGTATAGTGTATTATCTCATTCTATTCTCCTAACCTCTCTGGAAGTAAGAATAGTATTCTACCCTTTTTTACATACTAGCAAGCTGAGATTTAACTTGGGTCTGTCCAAAGTCACATGTGAAGAAGTTAGGAGATTTGGAGACTATGATTCATGCATTTAACCTCTTATTTTTAGAATTTGAGGACCTTTTTCTGAAGGGGCAAAGCAACATCCACAAAGACAAACCCATAAGTAATCTCAGAGGTAGAATGATAACCAGGGCTCTCTCCTCATTCTAGAACTTTCTTCACCTTGCCATACTACCTTATTTTTTCTTCATATTTGTTCCCAGCATCCAGGCATAAACTGTTGGCTATGATAGGACTCTCAGTTGCAGTGACATGAACCCAACTCAAACCAGCTCAACAACAACAACAACAAAAATGTGGGGACACAGTTGTATTTATTGGCTAGCATATATGAAAAGCCCAGGACCTGCAGGCATAGCTGTATATAAGAGCTCAAACATCATCAGGACTCAGTCACTTTTTGTCTTTTCCTTTCTGTCTCAACCCTACTTTTCTCCCTGTTAACTCCATTCTCAGCACATGGAGTTCACTCTCTGCATGTATTCCCCAACTGCACTCTTAGATGATTTTCTCTAGTAGTCATCATGAGCAATACCTCATGAGAACAAAAACCACTTTGGCTATTTACATTGGATAGAATTTAATGCAGGGAATTGGTTACAGGAGTGATAGAGTTGCTTAGAAAACAACCTGGGGATATTGACTAATTCAGAGATATTCCATAGTAGAAAGCACTGCCTTCCTTATATCAGAAAAACAAAGAGAGCAAGGTGATGGAGCCCAGAAGCTGGGGACCAGCCTGTTGGGGGCTGTACTCACAGAGGAACTAAGCTGCTGCTGAATACTGTGCCTAGGACAGGGAGGGAGAACTACTCTGGTCTCTCCTGACTTTCACCCTCAGCCTGCTCAGTGGCTTCTATTGGCCCAACACTGCTAAAAGCCAGCTGCCAGACATGCTTGGGAGAAGTAGCCCATAGGGGCCAGCCCTCTGGAGTATATCTAAGTGTAGAGGGAGAGTAATGAAGTAGGAGACAGGTTATGAGGGCAAAAGGCCTAGTACAGTCCCCATGGAATGTAATATTTTTAATAGTTCCAACAGGAGTCATGGAAAGGTTTCTGATTAGTCTAGGTGTGAATGTCAGGCCCATCCCTAATGAGGAGGCTATCAGGAGATGCACAGACACTAAGTGAAGCAGGAAGGCCCCCCCAAACAAAGGCAAGGTTCTGTTTACCCGACATGGATGCAGGATTGGCAAACCTAGATATCTACCACATGCTGCTGGTGGTTGGATACTAGAAGATGAACAATTGCAAATAACCCAACTCAGGTTACATATTTCCATATGTCAAAATTTTAGGTTTGCTGTGATGCCAAACTATGGCCAAGTTTAGGACCTTGCTGATACATGCCCAGTCCCTAGAAAGATGGGAAAGGCAGAAAGTAGATGAATAAGCACTGTTTTGTTCCCTCTAATGAGGCTCTCTCACTCCTTCACCTGGGTCTTATGGCATGAGCCCTGAGGTCTGGGTGGAAAGAGTGACTTAAGAACCCAAACTCAGGAAGTACAAAAGATAAACATCTAAATTATTTTCAGTGGCACTTTGCTTTCTAAAGGAAAAACTTTGGACACTGTGCCTCCTTGAGCAACCAAAATAAGGACAACAACAATTCAGAAACAAAGTAACAACAAAAACTGAAAGAAAATTGAACTGTATGGAAGTCCGACAACCAAGGAGTTAAAATAGACACATTCATCCAGACAGGTAGATGGGGCGGAGTCGGGCAGAGAGGGGTCGGGGCACAGGAAGTGGTGACACTGGGCACGCAAGGCACTCCAGGTGCTCAAGGCAGCACTGGGCAGACGCTGGGCACCCAGGCAGCAGCTGGCAGACCCTGGGCACGGGGTGGCAATGGGCAGACCCAGCCAGGCAGTGATTGAGAAGTAGGACACTATGCACAAGGTGGCTGGCTGACCGGGCAGTGGTCCCACTTTCTTGCACAGATAACTGGGGAGGGAGATAGATCATGCAACCCAGGGTCCTAGCCACTGGGAAATAAAGCCTCAAAACACCGACTGAAAACACTTGTGGGGGTTGAGGCGCAGAAAGACACTCACATCCTCACAGGAAAATTTGTTGGAGAAGCCCACAAGGTCCTAGAACGCACACAAGCCCACCCTCACAGGAATCAGCACTAGAAAGGTCCAGTTTGCTTGGGGGAAGTGGCGGAAGGGACTGAGGTGCAACATAGAGCAGAGCAAAGTGCCATTTTTTTCCCTCTCAGACTCTGACCCCACATACTGCGTCACAATCCAGCAACTTGGGTTGCTCTGCCCTGGTGAACATCTAAGGCTCCGCTCCTCATGTGTAATAAGTGGGAACAGACCAAAACATTATGGCTCAAGCAGAAAAACAGCTCAAAGCCCCAGAGTCAATACTTCTAAGCAACAAAGAGCTAGCCAACCTATCAGATGCACAATTCAAAACACTGGTGATCAGGATGCTCACAGAACTGGTTGATTTTAGTCATAAATTAAATGAACAAATGAAGGCTAAGCTAATTGAAATGAAGGGAAATGCACAGTAAACCAACAGTGATGGGAAGGAAACTGAGACTCAAATCAATGGAGTGGACCAGAAGGAATAAAGAAACATTCAACAAGTACAGAATGAAGAAACAAGAATTCAAAAAAAATGAGGAGAGGCTTAGGAACCTCCAGGACATCTTTAAACATTCCAACATCCAAATTATAGGGGTACCAGAAGGGAAAGAGGAAGAGCAAGAAATTGAAAACTTATTTGAAAAAATAATGAAGGAGAACTTCCCCAATATGTCAAAGGAAATGGACTTTCAGGAAGTCTAGGAAGCTCAGACAGTCCCAAACAAGTTGGACCCAAAGATGATTACACCAAGGCACATCATAATTACATTAGCCAAGATTAACATGAAGGAGAGAATCCTAGAAGCAGCAAGAAATAAGGAGACAGTCACCTACAAAGGAGTTCCCATCAGACTGTCAGTTGATTTCTCAAAAGAGACCTTACAGGCAAAAAGGGGCTGGAAAGAAGTATTCCAAGTCATGAAAGACAAGGACCTATATCCAAGATTGCTCTATCCAGCAAAACTTTCATTTAGAATGGAAGGACAGATAAAGTACTTTCCAGATAAGGTCATGTTGAAGGAGTTCATCATCGCCAAGCCCTTATTATATGAAATGTTAAAGGGACTTATCTAAGAAAAAGAATATAAAAAACATGTATACTAAAATGACAGCAAACTCCCAATTACTAACAACTACACCTAAAATTTTTAAAAAACTAAGGAAACAACTAGAACAGGAACAGAACCACAGAAATGGAGATCGCATGGAGGGTTAGCAACAGGAGAGTGGAGGAAGGAGAGGGGGGGAAGGTACAGAGAATAAGTAGCATAGATGGCAGGCAGAAAATAGATTGGGAGAGGGCAAGAATAGTATGGGAAATGTAAGATCTAAAGAACTTAAGACACATGGACATGAACTAAAGAGGGGAAATGTGGGAGGGAGAGGGTGTGCAGGGTGGAGGGAAATGAAGGGGGGGAATGGGACAACTGTAATAGCATAATCAATAAAATATATTTTAAAAAAGAAATAAATAAAGGAAACACTTTGCAACCCAAATTCCAAGGCCAAAGAATCTCCTATGAATCTTTTATGATCTCTATACATTTAAGAGAGAGAATTGGTAATCAACTGGGCTCTGTCACTGTCTAGTTGTTCATTGAACATGTCTTTAATGGAGTCTTCAGCAGCCATAAAAATGCACAAAACAGCCTTCTGGACACAGGCAAACCTAACACTCCGGAGAAGCCAAATAGTCTGGGCTTGTCCTCTTGCCTGTTAAAAAGAATATATCTTAGTCTTAGAATTTGTGCTTAGAGAAGCATTAAGAATTCTGCATGAAATTTCTTCCCAAAGGAACACACACACACACACACACACACACACTCACTCAGAACTAAACATGGGGGACTTCTGCCAAGATGGAGGCATAGGTGGAGACACCGTGCTTTCTCACACAACCAAGTTTAGAGACAATAAAATATTAGCAACAGAAAACACAGCCAGAACACAGAAAATGGAACTTTTCAAAAGTCTGATAAGAACGAATTCTTCAGCCTGACCAGTAAGAGGGGAGAAGCCAGCAGCTGGGAGAGCGGGGTTGCACAGGAAAACTTGGTCAGACAGACTCAGGCGCACAGATCCCAGGTGTGGGGTTGCAACAGGTGGACCCAGTGAGGGACCCAGTGAGCAGCCACAGACCCAGGGAGGGTGCAGGGCAGCAGGTTGAGTGTGGTTGAGCATTCGTCCGCAGATAGACCGGTGAGGGAGTGGGCTGGTAAGACAAGACCGAGCAGGCCCCAGCGGCATACAGCAGCAGAGGGGGCCTCTATTTCCCCACTCTGACCCCACCCCCACATTCTGTGTCACAACCCAGCGACCTGAGGGACCCTGCCCTGGTGAACATCTAAGGCTCCACTCCTCATACTTAACCAGCATGAACAGACCAAAAATGGCTCAAGAAGATCTCAAAGCCCCAGAGCCCATAACTCTAAGCAATGAAGAAATAGCAAAACTTTCAGATGCACAGTTCAAAACACTGGTGATCAGGATGCTCACAGCACTGGTTGATTTTAGTCACAAATTGGAGGAACATATGAAGGCTAAACTAATTGAAATGAAGGAAATTGCACAGGAAACCAATAGTGATGAAAAAAAAACTGGGACTCAAATCAAGGGAGTGGACCAGAAGGAAGGAAAAAATGACCAAACACGAAAATATGAAGAAACAAGAATTCAAAAAAATGAGAAGAGACTTAGGAACCTCCAGGATATCTTTAAACACTCCAACATTCGAATTATAGGGGTACCAGAAGGGGAAAGGAACAGCCACCAGTGGAAAACTTATTTAAACAAATAATAAAGAATTTCCCCAATCTGGCAAAGGAAATAGACTTCCAGGAAATCCAGGAAGCTCAGAGAGTCCCAAAGAAGTTGGACCCAAGAAGAAACACACCAAGGCACATCATAATTACATTACCCAAGATTAAAATGAAGGAGAGAATCCTAGAAGCAGCAAGAGAGAAGGGGACAGTCACCTACAAAGGACTTCCCATCAGACTGTCAGTTGATTTCTCAAGAGACCCTACAGGCAAGAAGGGGCTGGAAAGAGGTATTCCAAGTCATGAAATCCAAAGACCTCCAACCAAGATTGCTCTATCCAGCAAAACTTTCATTTAGAATGGAAGGACAGATAAAGTGATTCTCAGATAAGATCAAATTCAAGGAGTTCATCATCACCAAGCCCTTATTATATGAAATGTTAAAGGGACTTATCTAAGAAAAAGAAGATAAAAAATATGAACAGTGAAAGGACAGCAAACTCAGTTATTAACAACCACACCTAAAACAAAAGCAAACTAAAAGGACAGCTAGATCAGGAGCGGAAACATAGAAATGAAGATCTCAAGGAGGGTTAGCAACAGGGAAGTGGGAGGAGGAGAAGGGGGAAGAAGGTACAGAAAATAAGTAGCATAGATGGTAGGTAGAAAATAGATAGGGGGAGGGCAAGAATAGTATGGGAAATATAGAATCTAAAGAACTTGAGACACATGGTCATAAACTAAAGGGGGGAATGGTGAGGGTGGGGGTGCAGGGTGGAGGGAAATGAAGGGGGGGAATAGAACAACTGTAATGGCATAATCAATGAAAAAATGTTTATGCTTATTTATGTGAAACTTGGGAAAAAGAGAAAATCCCAAGGCTGAAAATAAAAATCAGCCCTAATCCCACACACAAAAATAAATAAATAAAGAAAGAAAGAAAGAAAGAAAGAAAGAAAGAAAGAAAGAAAGAAAGAAAGAAAGAAAGAAAGAAAGAAAGAAAGAAAGAAAGAAAGAAAGAAAGAAAGAAAGAAAGAAAGAACTAAACATTGCATGGGGATGGCTTTTACATAAACAGTATTCCAAGTAGTTTAAAACTTGTGCACTCTGATAGGTTGAATAGCATCCCCCCCCCAAATTCATGTTGACCCAGGACCTCAGATAGTGACCTTATTTGGAAATACATTCTTTACATTACATCTGAAAGTCTTGCTTTGCCCCTCTACAAATTAGGGCTATTAATAATGGCACCTACAGATAAAATGAACAAAGGCTATAAAGAAGGTATTATCATGTAAAAAATGAACAATAAATATAGACTATTGTTACTGCTTATAAAAAGAAAGGGGGAAGGAGGAAGGGGAACTAGTAAAAGCTAATACTGAAATAACAAAGTAATGTTCTCAGGGGGCACAGGACAAAGCTCTCAGCAGACAAATTGCCTTCCTGTGCACATCCCTCCAATTACAGTGCTTCCGAGGCTTCTTAACTTAAATACCCCAGAAGAGAGGGCAATGCCTTTCTGAATGCAGATGCTCAGGAGGTTCTGCTGTGATGAGAGGGGCTGCAACTGACTTGAGACTTTCTGTGTCCCCCAGCCAGATGGCTTTCTGATGGTGCAAGCTAGCCAGGACGTTTAGGAGCCCAGTTCATCACTAAGGTAAGAAGACAACCTGAACTCCTTGTTCTTGATATGGACATAGAGTACAAAGTCACTTTGTATGCACTGAATTATTGAAGTGCTCATTTCTTCTGGAATTTATATGAAGTAAGCAGAACAAAGCATGTACCATTTTCAAAAGAACTCATTCCCTCCGCTAAGGGTTAAATTCCTCTTGTGTGAAGGCACTCATGAAAATAAATTATCTTCAGGAGAAAGCACGATTCCTAAAGGGGAGCATTGTTCTCTACAAGTTTTCTGATTCAAGCAGAGTCTGTGTTGTGTGCATACACACATATGTATGAAATGTAAAACTGGAAAATTACTAACCATATTTATTAAAAACTGAAAGAATGTATGTACCCAAAACAAATCTATACAACTTAGAAGTTTTATTTTCTCACATGTAAATAAGAGAAATTCAGAGCCAGATATTTATAGTGTCTTCATGCTAAACTCAAGGTGAATTGCTTGTGTCCTTAGAGTCACCTATCACCCAAGATAGCTGCTGGAGCTCCAGCTACCATGTGTGTATTCCAGACCAGCATCTTCCAGAAGCATCTACTTTTTTCACAGTCTTCCCTCAAAGTCCCAAACAACATTTCCATAGTTACATAAACACCCTAACTGTAAGTAAAACTGAAATGTCTTCTTGTTGGATATGCTGCTGCCTCAAACAGGTTGGAGTTCCATTACTCAGAAAGAAGGGAGAATGAGTAATGGGTGGCAACAGGCAGCCTCTGCCACATATGGAACAGTAAAAGTAAACTTTACCAAGTCATTCTATGTGTCTGATAAGGTCTAAAAGTGAGATTGGCTGTCATTTGGAGGTTAAAATTAATCATGTATTTTTGCTTCTATTTGTAACCTGATTAGACATATTTGAGAGCTGAAATTCAAATCTGAAAATAATTATATCTAAAGAAATACATGTCTTTGTGTAATTAACCTTACAAAAGAGTTTCATCAGTTTAAAAATCCTGAGTTCAATTACATCACTATTTACTGGTGTCTGCTTAAGCTACTGAAACAAAACTACAACAACAAACACAGACTGGCTTAAACAACAGACACTTATTTTCTCACAGTTTTAGAGGCTGGAAGTCCAAGATCAAGGTACCATCGGGGTTGTTTTCTGCTGAAGCCTATGTTCCTGCCCAGTAGATGGCTGCCTTTTCACTATGTTCTAATATGTCTTTGCTTCCTTACACATGTGCAGAAAGAGAAAGAGATCTCTGGTATCTTTCTATTTTCATAAGTGTACCAATTTTAGGGCCCCACCCTAATGACTGGATTTTATCTTAATGACCTCCTTAGAAGACCTATCTCCAAATATAGTTGTATTGAGAGTTAGTGCTTTAGCAATGAATGAGGAGGGTGGCAATAACTTAGTCCATGAGAATTAGTAATTAAAGCCTGTGAATGACAAGAGAAGACAACACCATTACTTTTAAAACCATATTGTTGGTGCCACATCTGTTTTCTAGATACTCACATGAAATAGGTATAAAGGGATTGAGTTCATGACAACCAAATCTACTGGGAATCTTCCATAAGAAATTCAAGAGTCTCCCCCTCCTCATCGTTCCCTACTATTCCCTGGAGGGCACAAGCCAGATATATCAAACTTAGGAGAAAGTAGACACATGCATCCTTCTAAGTCAGAGGCTAGTTCAGTATCTCACAAACTATTCCACAAAGAAAGGGTTGTAAAGGTGAGTTTAATTGGAATGCACTTAATTCAAATAACATTTAAAATTTTTTTCTGTTGTTTGACTAAAGGTCTTCTTAGAATCTTTAATACATTTGGGTGTGTTCTGAATCTTCATGATTGAGCCACAAGATGCAACGTTTGCCAAATAAATTCATACCCTTTTTGAATGTACACTTTTGGGGATTGGTGTTCCATGAAGCACATGTTGGGAAACTATGGGCACTTTCCTCTGGAGCGGGGTTCTTCATATTGGCACTACTCATGTTTTAGGTGGGATAACTCTTCATTGCAGGGCTGTCCTGTGCACTGTAGGATGTTTAGCAGCATCCCTGGTATCTACCTCATAATAACCCCTCCACTATTCTTTTGTGACATCAACAAAAAAGTCCTCAGGCAATGTCAAATATTCCTGGGGCAAAATTGTCCTTCCAGGAGACCTGCTCAAGGGAAAGTTCTGGTATCAACAAAACTATGCAGTGACTATTTAAGAGACCATTCTTTCTCAGCATATGAATACTCGGCCCATTTTTAGAGCCCATTGTAATAGCACTGTTATTTGTTTAAAAAAAACTCATTTCAAAAGTTGAAATGGCCATATAAGTTGCTGTTTCTATAAAAAGTTTAAGTCTTATGGAAATTTATGAAAAGAGCTCATAAATAAAACTTGCTTTAACAATGTTAGGAATTAGGTATAGACATGACAGCTGTATTACTTTAAACAGAATTTAATTTCCCCAAACTTCACTTTTGCACACTTTTTCAGGAAAACATCAATTATTGAAAATCAAAGGTGGCACTTTTACATTTCAAAAATCCAGTGGCACTCTGACCAGTGTGGCTCAGTTGGTTGGGCATCATCCTGCAAAGTGAAATTTTGCCGGTTCAATTTCCAGCCAGAGCATATACCTGGGTTTCAGGTTGGGTCACCTGTTGGGGCATGTGTGAGAGGCAAACGATTCATGTTTCTCTTTCACATCAATGTTTCTCTTCCTTTCTCCATTTCTTCCTCTCTAAATATTAAAAAATATAATCTAGTGGCAATTGTCTTGCCAATGATGTTTATTAAAATTCTTCTAGATCTATCAGGTCAGTGTTTGTCTGGTTCATAGGCCCGTGCTCAATCCACTGAACTACACCAGCCAGGGCTTAGATCTATCAGGTCAGTGTTAAACTGTGGAAGCCCTCCTATGAAGTGTCAGCTCCAAAGTACCTCAATAGACCTAAAGAAAAATATTAGCCTGGAATATCTTATTGTCCCAGAAATTAAGGATGTGTTCAAAAGGCTGCTGGGGACATGTTCAAAGAACACTGGCCAAATCTGGGATCATTGGAACATTAATAGTAAATAAATATAACACATGGAATAAACTAATAATATTTGAACTTATATAAATACATAAGTAAAAAGGGAAGGCTCTTCTTATAACAAAAAGCCAACTAATTATAATGTGAAAGACTTGATGAAATTAGAAAATGAGTATTTGGCAACCATCATCATAACTTATTCTGTCAAGAACTAAAACTAGCATGTAAAAATTTGAGTACCTGTTAGGTCCTCAAAAAAAGTTTGAGGAATATTTACACAGTCCCAAAGTACATTATCATAATATAATTAATTGCTAAACATAAAACAGAACTTTACAGTGGTGAAACTTGGCAAAGAGCATTTAACCAAGTGCAGAGTCAGCATAGCCATTTGTGAGACAGGACAGCACCTTGGGCATTCAGATGCAATGCACCAGGGAGAGCAGTCTCATTTCAGGTTTATTCCAGCCAAAGGTGCACAATTCAAGTGCATTCATGAGGAGACAAAGACAAACCCAAACTGAGGAATACTCATAAAATAACTGTCCTGTACACATCAGAAATGTCATTGTCATTAAACACAAAGAAAGACTGAGGCTTTGCTCCAGTTACAGACAAAGAAGCATGAGAACTAAATGCAACATATAATTTGGGAGTTTCCTTTATTATAAAAAACACTATTGAGGCAATTGACAAGATATGAATAAGTTCTATAGATTAGATAACCATATTATATCAGTGTTAATGTCCTGATTTTATTCTTATATTATAGCTATGTAAGAGAATATCTTTATTTTTATAAAATGCATGCTAATTTAAAAAGTAATACCATTGCCCTGGATGGTGTAGCTCAGTGGATTGAGCATTGGCCTTCAAACCAAAAGATTGTGGTTTGATTCCCTGTCAGGGCACATGCCTGGGTTGCAGGCCAGTTCCCAGCAGGGGCTAGTTCCCAGCAGGGGATGCATGAGAAGCAACCATACATTGATATTTCTCTCCCTCTCTCCTTCCCTTCCCTTCTAAAGATAAATTTTTAAAAAATTTTTAAAGGGAATACCATTTGTGACTTCCTCTAAATGCTTTGGAGTAGGGGAAATATACATGTGCATATGTGTATACATATTATATAACATGTATGTGGAGAGAGACAGAGGAACCATGATAATTTGAGTTGGGAAGTCTGGGTGAAGCATATTCGGTAGTTCTTTGTGCTATTCTTGCAATTTATCTGTAAGTCTAAATTATGCCAATATTAAATGTTAAAAAAAAATGAAGGCTCTGAGGTTCAAGACTCCCCCAACCCCAAACCCCTGGACTGAATTCTCCTTTCTGTTTCATCTTCCCTTATCCCTCCCCCATGTCAAAGAACTTCCAAATGTCCTCTCTAAGAAGGCGTTGAGCACTTACCCATTAGCTTTTAGCTACATGGTTTGTTACAAAGAGATTCCTGGGTTCCACCCCCAGAAACTGACTCATATCATCTAGAGCAGTGGTTTTCTACAGATGCCTCAGTTCCACCTCTAGAGGTTATGACTTAATTAGCTCGAAGTGCTCTCTGGACCTCAGAAGTTTTCTAAGCTTAGCAGATGATTCTAATGAATAGCCAAGGGAGGATGTGAATATGAAGCACTTGAGGATCTTATTGAAATGCAAATTCTGATTCAGTAAGTCTGAACAAAGCAAGTGCCCAAGAGTTTGAACTTCTGACAGTCTGGTCAAGGATGCCACCTGCTTAGACAACGCATTGAGTAGCAATGGTTCCATGTGGAGTAGATTCCAAGTGTTCTTTGCTAATACGTCTTCATTGTCTTAAGTGCCAACAACTCCAAGAGGGCAGACACACCACCTGTTTTATTCTCTGTATATAGCACTATTTGTTCAATGTGTGCATGAATGAATGACTGAAGTTTCCCTAATACCATGCTAATCTTCACACGTAATTCCCAGCTGCTTAATATTTTTAAAGAGTTATATTTTGCATTAGAATTACCCCATCATATTTCAAGAAATCAATGGCTTTTGAAACTGAAAACCACTTTGGGGCAAGAAGAATTGGCAAGCTCTCACTCCCCTTCAGGAATTATCTGGCGCAGGTGCAAATGACTAACACAGCCTTGAGTCAGAGGCTACCCCTTCTTTCATACTTCTCAAATCATTTTCATATCAGTATATCTCTAAGTGCTTATAATTTTCACATCAGTTTGATCTTTTGCAGAAGTTCAGTGGAGAATAACTTATACATAGATGTGTCTCAAGCAGCAGTCTCAATAGCATGACATAAAAAATTACACAGAAAACAGACATTTGGAAAAACATGGTGGCAGAATTTGTATTATTTAAGTAAACGTAAAGAAAATTCACCTATTGAAATTAAAAAAAACTTTTTTTGTTAAAAGTAGGCTCTCAGTTTAGTGATGAGTGGGCAGTCTGAGCTGACTCTGCACTTCCCAGCTCTCTGATCAAAAAGGACCCATAGTCTGCCTTTTTTTCTTGGGCAAGTGGTTGACCATGGGCAAGACCTGGTCCTGCCTTTCTCACATTATATTATTTTGATACCACATGCCTGAGTAGTGGGTTTGGCTACTGTCTTAGTCAGCTCAGCCGTGATTAAAAAAATCATATAGACTGGAAGACTTAAACAACAGAAATTTATCTTCTCACAGTTGCGGAGGCTGTGAGTCCAAAATCAAGTCCATGAGAGGCTTGCTTTCTCCTGAGGCTCTCTTTTTGTTATGCAAAGGGTCGCCTTCTCACCGTGTCCTCACATGGCCTTTTCTCTGTGTGTGTGCATCCCTAATGTTCTGTGTGTCTAAATTTCCTCTTATTATAAGGACACCAGTTAGATTCAGTTAGGAACACCCTAAGGGCCTCATTTTAATTTCACCCTTTTAAAGTCCCTATCTCCAAATCTAGTCATAGTCTGAGGAATGGGGGGATGGGTAATAATAGTTCAACATACCCAACTGGGGGAAAGCACAATTCAGCCCATGACATTCTCCCACTGGGGAGTTGTCCCAATTCTATCTGCTCATATAGGGAAAACTCTGTGCTAGGGAAGAAGGCACTTGGGCATAGAATCAGAGCAATGCATCTACTGGTGGTGGAGAGATGCCAGCATGGCCACAGTTCTCTCAAAGGTGAACTGGAGGTAGATGAATGTGGACAGGAGGGTTTCAGTGGCACCTTCCACCTTTACTGACTATTCCATCTAACACAGCACCTTTGTCATTTTCCAGCTCTTCACCTTCCTTTATTTTTCTTCTTATCTCTTATTATATCTTGATATGTTACTTTTATTGAATTAAAACACATACTATAACTGACCTATTTAAAGAGGGCAACCATCACCACAGTCTAGTTTCAGAACATTTTCATCACCCCAGAAAGAAGCCTGTACTCATTAACAGTCACTGACATACCATATTTTACTTTATTTTCATAATGACTATAGTCTCCTGCCACTGGAACAAAAACTTCTTGAAAACAGAGACTTTAATTTGTTCACTAGTCTGTTTTCATTCCCTAGGAAGGGCCTGTTACACAGCTGCAACTCAGGTAAGTATCTGTTGATTCACTATAGGAACTAGAGCCACTTTCACAGGAGAGTTTGAGGCAGGGAGAAGAGCATGGAACTGGTACACTCCAGCCAATGTGAGTCTTGTGCGGATGACACCTCCAGATCCTCAGTGGCTTTCAGTTTTCAGAACTTTTCAGACTTGCAGAGAAGAGGTACTGGATTTGTACATTTTTTTATTCCCCAAAGTATGCCATGCTTAAATATTTAAAAAGAGAGAAAATTTTTACAATATTCCAATAAGAATGATATATGCAAAAGAAAAACAGGGGGAAATGTCCAAAATTGAAACTAATTTTAGTAACAGCAATGGATTTTTTAAAAGTTCCTCACTCACAAATTCAAAAACAAAAACTGTCACAGTGACATGTCTTCCCAAATTTGGTTGAAACATGCATCCTGGTTTTGAAGAGGTCTTCTCTTGGGCTGCAGCCAAAAACACATTCCCGTGGTCAAGAAAAATTAAAATTGCAAGTGCAAATGCAAACACAGAGAGGCCTTCCAGTAACAGCCGGAGCACAACTCTGGTGGTCCAGACACCTTCTGAGCTGTGTAATTACCTCATTGGGTAAAGCACTCTCCTTGATGAGGCCACCATTTGTGAAGCCCAGAAAACATTTCAATTGGCAAAACTGTGTAAATGCTATCCATTTAATTGAATTGTTCTACGTTCCTTGTCAAAATAATTAATGTGCATCCAAAATATAAACAGTTTTTCCCTACTGTGATTTGGAGCATTCACAGAGAGGGAAAGATGCTGAGTTGTGGACAGCAATGGACTGACAGGCCACCTCTGCAATCTTGGGCAGATAGCAGTTGTCATGGAAAATGCTGTAGCTGCTTACTGCTCCATGCAGCTGAGTTCTACCACATACATTATTAAAGGACATGCAGAACATTACACAGTTCATATACTTAATGACTATAGTTCATAGTCTAGGTCAGATATAATTACATGTTAAATTAAAATAGCTTCACAGAGCCATTTATTCTGATTTAATTACTTAAAATGATAGTATAATGAACAACGCTTTCAAGGAAAAAAGAACCATTTTAAGTGGCCTCATTTTAAGTTCATATGAAGAAAATTAATCATTTAACTAAAAGGAGGAGGACAAGCCTATGTCTTAAAGAACACTGTTTCCATGTCACAAATGTTATTTCCTTTTGATGACGTGTTGTAAGTAATAGGGAAATAAAGACTTTTTAAATGGGAATACAGATTCTCATTTTCACCCTTCCCTCCAAATCTTAATCTGTTCTACTTGAGCTTTGCCATAGGCAACGATGATGTTAAACACCGCCACTGAAATACCAGTGAGACCATCTCCGTGAAGAGTAGGGTTATGGATGGCCCACATCAATTTCTTGGGTCGCATTAGAAACTGGGCAGAAGCAGCAGTGCAACATATGCTGGAATTGGGCAGGGACAGGGCTCAAGTTTCAGCTCTGACACTCATACTGATGAGACTGTTTCACAAACTGCTTTCCTTGTATGGGCTTCTAATTCCTCATCTTGAAACTAAGGATAAAAACAGCACGTATCTGGTAGGGTGGTTTTGAGAATCAGATGATTCAGCATGCATAGCACTTAACACAGGGCCTAGCATGTGAAAACTGATTTTAAAAAAGTCTTAATTCTTGTTAGTTTAAAAGGAAATAAGTACTATTTTACTTGCTTCTGGCCCCTTCCCTGCAAGTAGTTCTCAGGGTCTTTAGGTTCCTGTTGTATTATTTTTAGTAAAAATCGTAAAAGTCTTAAAAGGAAAAGGTGGGCCTGTCTCAGCTCAGTTGCTTCCTTCTGTTTCTAATAACTATAAATAATAAGTGATCCTCATTTGAAACTTTTAGTATTAATTCATTAAATCATCGTCATCATCATCATCATCATACTTCTCCATAGTTTTAAAACATATGGCAATGTTTATCTGCTGTTTTTCTAAGTCTTTGACAGTCTTTGACTTAGACACAGACTTAGTCACAGACTTTGTTGTGAAATATTTGATGCTAGACTCAGGGAAAATGAGGGGAAAATTGTAAGTCAGGAACCTTCCCATGAATACCTTCTAAAGACAGCTGTAATACTACTCAAGGGATGTGGTCCTTTTTCAGATACTGGACCACTTAATGAAAGTAATGACAAGAAACTCTGGCTTATGGATACAGGGTTCTGTGGCAGCCAAATTCATGTGTCAAACTTGGCCTTGCATAGCAAACACCATCCATGAGAGAGCTGACCCAATCTCCACACATATAACATTCAGGATGAGAAAAACACAAGAAGCCACAGGGTTTTGAAAGCACATGCCATCATGGGAATTGCATGTGTTCAAAAAGCTTCATCCCCTTCAGGTGGGAAATGACAGACTGCTGAGTAGAGGAAGAGGGTAGTGTCAGGAGTGTCTTAGTTTGGGTTCCTCCAAAAGCTGACTCTAAAGCAAATATTTAAATACAAGTTGTTTATTTGGGAGGTGTGACAGTTTTATGTGTCAACTTGGCTAGGCTATACTCCTCACTTATTGGATTAAATGCTAATCTAGGTGTTGCTACAAAGGTATTTTGTATATGTGATTAGCACCTACAATTAGTTGAGTTTTAGTAAAGGGAGCTATCCTCCATAAACTGGTGGGTCTGCTCCAATCAGTTGAAAAGCCTAAAGAGCAAAACTCAGCTTTCCCTGGGGAAGAAGAAACTTCACCTGGGGGTTACAGTGCTGGCTTCTGCCCTTCCTGACCTTCTACCAGTAGCCAACGTGGCCAGCTTCTGCCTTTCCTGACCACCTGCCTTACGAATTTCAGATGGACCACAATCCTAGCCTGACACAATTGCCTAAGCCAATTTCAATAAATTTCTTAATTATGAAGTATTTTATTTTTTAGTGATACTTTCATTATTTTATTAGTTATTTCCTTAGTGGTTGCTCTCAAGTTTACTACATACATCTTAATTTATCATATTCAGATTTATATTAACTTAAATCCAACAAGATACAGAAACTCATATATATCTCATATATATGTCCATTCCCTTTTCCTTTTGGGAGGTTACCATACACACACACACGTATGTATACATATATACACACATATAATATTCATAAATGTTAAATATCCAACATTATTGTTATAATTTTATGTCTTTTAAAAAAGCTAAGAGAAGGAAGAAGAATAAGTATATACTGGTCTGAGACAAATAATGTCTCTTTTTATTAAAAAACCTTTTATTACAAAATCATAAGCATTTAATTTTGTAACATAACAATGTCACAATAAAGCATAGCATATGACATTTTAGGTGAAGTGTTAAAATTATAACTATAAATTATTACACCATATTATTACCCTACCAACCATACTTAAGTAGGTCTTACCTCTGCCAGACCCTGTATTTATAGTTTTTGTTATGTAAGTCTTCTTTGTTATCCTTTGTTCCTGGGATTTGAATTATCATCTGGATAACTCTTATTTCCTTAGTCTAATACAGCTTGGTTCCAACTTACCTGTTTTGTGCTATTGTTGGTAAATATATCACATTTCCAGATATTATAGTCCCAGCAATATATTACATACATACTGTTTTATGCAATTACTTTTTAAATCAGTTTGAAAAATGAATAGAGAATTTGCACTTATACTGTCTTCTTTATAAATTACATTTACTGGTAATTTGTCTTATTTTGTTTGTATGGATTCAAATTATCCCGAGTTATTTGCTTTCATCTGAAGAACTTCCTTCAGTATTTGTAAACTGGATCGGCTAGCAACAAATTCTCTCAATTTTTGTTTATATGAGAATACATTTATCTTGCCTTTATTTTTAAGATAACTTTACTAGTCCTGGACAGTGTGACTCGGTTGGAGCATCTTCCTGTATACCAAAATGTTGGGGGTTCAATTCCTAGGTTGTGGATTCAGTCCTCAGTCAGGGCACATATGAGGCAACCAATCGATGTTTCTTTCTCACATTGATGCTTCTCTCTCTCTTTCCCTCCCTCTCTCTTTAAAATCAATAAATATATTTTTAAAAGATAGCTCATCTGTATAGAGAAGTTTTGGTTGACAGCTTTATTTTCTCTGAGCACAGTTTTATTTTCTTTGAATACATTATCCCACTGCCTCTGGCATCCATTGTTTCTGGTGAAAAGTCAGCCATTAATTTTATTGGGTTGCCTTGAAAGTGACAGGTTCTTTGTCTATTGCTGATTTCAAGATTCTCTCCTTATTTTTGGCTTTCAGCACATTTACTATAATGTGTCTGTAGATCTCTTTAAATGTATCCTACTACAGGTTTGTTGCATTTCTTGCATGTGTAGATTAAAGTTTTCTTCACATTTGGAAAGTTTAAGTGTTTTTTTTGTTACTTTTATTTGTTGATTTCAGAGAGAGAGAAACATTGATTTGTTGTTTCACTAATTTATGCATTCATTGGTTGATTCAGGCATGTGTTCTCACTAGGAATTGAACCCCAATCTTGACATATCAGGAAGACACTCTAACAAACTGAGCTACTCAGCCAGGGTACCATTATTTCCTTGAATATTTTGTCTGCCTTTTCTCTCTCTCTTTTTGGTACTACCATTACCCATGTGTTGGGGCTTTAATAGTGTCCCACATTTTTTGAGGATCTGTACCATTTTCTCAATCTTCTTTTTCAATTTATTTGGACCACATAATTTCTATTAACCTATCTTTAAGTTCACTAATTTTTTTCATGTCAGTTCAAATCTACTGTTGAGCCCCTCTTGTAAAATTTTACTTTCAGTTATTACACACTTCAGTTGTAGAATTTTCATTTTATTCTTTAATAATTTCTTCCTTTTTATTGATTATTTCTATTTGATGACATTTTATCAGACCTTCTTTACTCATTTAATTCCTTTAGTTCTTTGAACATATTTATAGTAGATACATAAATTTTTGTTAACTCTGATCCACTTTCACAGGCTTTTTTGATTTCCATTTATTCCCACAGTATATGAGCCACACTTTCTTGTTTCTCCGCATGTCTTATAATATTTGTTTGAAACTGAGTCTTTTAGATCATATTGTAGCAACTTTGGTTACTGGTCCAGTAACAGCCTCCTATGGGATTCGTTACCGTTATTTGCATGTTTACTTGTTTAGTGACTGACTAGACTATTTTAGTTAAGTCTATTTCACCCTATCATGTAAAACCTCTGATGTTTCTCCTTGGAGTCACAGCATGAAGTGAGCTCACAATCATCCTGGGATAACAATGGTTTTCTCAGGACCTGCTTTTTTTGTGTGTGTGACCATACCCAGATGTTAAGCACTACTAATTGCTGACTGATTGCTCGATTATTTTCAAAATGCCCCGGGGCATAAATTGTTTCAAAAATTGATACAAATAAGTCATTTCCTCTGAATGAATAGTAACTGAAGTCCATGTATGAGATTTTTTCCTGATCCCATGAGGGGTCCTCCCAATTATCACTTTCTGTTTTCTCCAGTAAACTGGTGGGCCTACAGTTTGTCTATATCTCCAATGAATCTATCAACCTCCAAATTGACTTTCATTAAAACCTGCACTGTTTGTGAGAGGGTTCTTTGGGTTGAATTTCCCCACACTTTTGTTATCAAATAACAAGTAGACTCCTGCTGCCTCCTGCCACCCTCTAGACAAAATTCCAAGGGCAAATATTTGGTGATTAAGAAAAAGAGTCTTGGGAGGAAGGTGGGGTGCAAGGGGGATGGGTGGGCTAGGATGGGAGAAATAAACAGAAAACTGTACTTGAAAAATAACTAAATAAAAATTAAAAAAAGAAAAAGAGTCTTTATTCAAAAGTTACACAATTTTGAAGAACTCTTGGAGTGGGTCCCGAGAGTCCTCATCTTTCACAAGCTCCCAGTGTCAATGAAACAGGATAGAAGCAAGATAGGTGTGAGCAGAGTCCACTTCCCTTTGCACATCAGTGAAACACTTACCCAATCTTCTGAGGAAGAGTGAACAGCCAACAGTATTCCAGCATATGTAAACATTGGAGACCAAAAATTGTAGAAAACACTGAAAAATCAGACAAGTAGGTGGGAGCTATGAACACCAGTATACCTGCTGGAAGAGGAAACCCACCAACAAAGAATCACCAACAGATAACAACGGAAGAAAGTGAAGAACAGAATGGAAGCCACACTAACCTCAATCCAGGACTAATCTGGAAATACAGCTAAATAGTGGAGAAATTGCCCAAAACAAACAATAGAATGAAACTGAGAGAGAAGCCTCAAAACCTTGTACACACAGAAAACTAAGCTTCAACACAACCTGTCCACACCTGCACAACAGAATGCAAGACATGGTGAATAGAGCGACCCTCAGTTAACCAGCTGGAGGGAAGAATCCACCAAAGAAAGACCCAACAACAATCAAAACCCAAAAACATACAGAGAGACAACATAAACTACAGCCCAAGACCAACAAGATCAGGAGATCAAAGAGACCATACCACTGAATCTCACAGGTCTTCCACTATAGATATTTACATCATAAACCCAGGGAGTCAGAACAGATTAAGTTGAAAAGCAGAGGCTAACAAGAAGAGTCTCACACACAATGGGAAGACAAAGAAACAATCCCCAAGTGAAAGGAAAAAAGGAAGCCTCAGAAAAAATGCCAAATGAAATAGAGGTAAGTCAACTATCAGATATTGAGTTCAAAGCAATGGTTATAAGAAAGCTCAATGGGCTAAAAAAGAATTACCATAAGCTACAGGGAAATTACAATGAACTTACTGAAAACTATATCAACATGAGATAGGAAATAGAAACAACTAACAAGGAAATGAAGAATACAATTTCTGAATCAAAGAACACAGTAGAGGAATCAAAAGCAGGCTAGATGAAGCAGAGGATCAAATCAGTGAGCTGGAGGAAAAGGTGGAAAAAATACCTGGAATGAGCAAGCAAAGGAAAAGAGGCTCAGAAACAATGAGAGGGGTTAAGGGAACTGCAGGACAATATCAAATGGAATGATATTCATACAATAGAAATACTAGAAGAAGGAGAGCAAGGGATAGAAAACCTGTTTGTAAAAGTAATGATGGAAAATTCTCTAATTCGATGAGAGAAAAAGTCATACAAATGCAGGAAGCACAGGGGGTCCCAATTAAGAGGAACCCAAAGAGGCCCACTCCAAGACACATCATAATTAAAATAGAAAAATTCCAAGCCAAAAAGGGAATCTTAAAGGCAGCAAGGGAGAAACAGGAAGTTATATACAAGGGAGCCCCAATCGGGCTAGTAGCTGACTTCTCAATGGAAACACTCCAAGCAAGAAGAAAATGGCAAGAAATATTCCAAGTAATGAGAACCATAGTCCTGAAACCAAGGCTACTTTACAAAGTAGCCTTTGCATTGACTTTTTCTCTTATAAAATTAGAGAATTTTCCCCCATTACTTTTACAAAGACTCTCAATTAAGATGCAAAGCCAAATAGGAAGCTTCGCAGACAAAAGAAGTCTAAAAGAATACACCTCCACCAAACCAGGTCTACAAGAAATGCTAAAGGGACTGCTTTAAGAAAAGGAAGGAAAAGAATGAGAGAGAGAAAGAGGAACACAGGTACAAAAAAAATGCCAATGAATAAGTACCTACCAATAATAACCCTAAAAGTATATGGATTAAATATCCAATCCAAACATGTAGAATAGCTGAATTGAAAAGAAAACATGACTCACACATATGCTGCCTACAAGAGACCCTACACAGACTGAAAGTAAAGGGCTGGAATCAAATTTTCCAAGCAAACAGAAAGGGAAAAAAGCCCAGGTAGCAATACTCGTATCAGACAAAGTAGACTTCAAAAAAAAAGCCATAAAAAGAGACCCAGAAGGTCACTTCATAATACTCAAGGGAAGAATCCAGCAAGAAAATACAAATATTAGAATCATATATGTACCAACATAGGAGCACACAAATATCTAAGGAAATTCTTGAAGAACACCAAGAAACATATTGACAGCAACACAATTATACTAGGGGATTTCAAAACCCCACTGTCAAAAATGGATAGATCTTCCAAACAAAATATCAACAAACATATTATGGCATTGAACAATGTCCTTGGTCAAATAAAATTAACAATATATACAGAGCCTTTCATCCTAAAGAATCAAAATACATGTTCTTTTCAAATGCACAAGGAACATTTTCAAAGATAGACCACATGACATAACACAAAACAAACCTCAACAAATTCAAGAAAATTGAAATCATATCAGGCATTTTCTCCTACCACAAGGGACAAACTAGAAACCAACCTCAAAGAAAAAACTCAAAAACACTCAACCTCATGGAGATTGAATAGCATGCTATTAAATAATGAATGGGTCAAGAATGAGATTAGGAAAGAAATCAAAAAGTTTCTGGAAACAAATGAAAAAGAACTCACAACAATCCAAAATTTATGTGACACAGTGAAGGCAGTCCTAAGAGGGAAGTTCGTAACAATACAGGCCTATGTAAAAAAGATAGAAACATTTCAAATAAACAACCTAACCTTACACCTATAAGAACTCAAACAGCAACTACAAAGGCAGTCCAGAGTAAGTTGAAGGAAGGAAATAACCAAGATCAGAAAAGAATTAAATGACAGACAGACTGTGTGTGTGGGGAGAGGTGCTTTGCTCACACACCCCCCATCCACCATTGATGAGAATAAGTCTACCAAGACATGATTACCTTGGGGAGGAAAGGTGGCTGATCTCTCAAAAGAGAAGGGCCATAAAAATTTGGGGAACAAACTCATTTTATGCTTGGACCCTTATCACTTAAATTGTGGGTATTAGTTTCATGGGATTTTATGTATTCTTTCTTAGGCCTGAAAACCCCAGGGAACCAGCCCTTTCCTGCACAGGGCCACACCCACCTCCATCATTGTTTCAGGCTTAAGTCAAGCAGGGGAAGTAAGGCAGCCAAGAGATTAGTAAACTTCTTGCAGACAGAATGAGGACTCAGGCTATGTCAAAGCCAAGGGCTGAGGGCCCATCACCCCCTTTTCCTATAGCCCCTAAGTCCTTCCCTCAGGGCCCACTCATAACCATGCCTGTCTTAGGTCATCCATCCTTTGAGGAATCTTACCTGTCATTGGCTAACCAGTCATCAACCCAGGGCAAAGCAGGGTGAGGTGAAAGGGGGCAGAGGCAGCACCCCTGCCAGAGAGATAAGCTTTGTCTCCTTAATGGTTGATGGTCCCAAGCTCTTTACTCAGCCTTACCCATGAGGGGTTATGCTGCTGAAACCAGGAAGGGCAACTCCCAATAAGAAACTAAAAGCACAATTCTAAGAATTAATAAATACAGGAGCTGGTTCTTTGAAATCATACACAAAACTGACAAGCCTTTAAGCAGACTCACCAAGAAAAAACAAGAGGACCAAGATAAAGACATACAGAAATGAAAGGGAGAGATTAAAACTGATACAACAGAAATACAAAGAATTGTAAGAAATTACCATGAAGAAATATATGACAAGAAATTTGAAAACCTAGGTGAAATGGACAAATTTCTAGAAAAAATATAATCTTCCAATACTCAATAAAGAAGAAGCAGAAAGTCTGAACAGACCGATAACAACAGATGAATTTGAAGCAGTAATCAAAAAACTCCCAAAATGCAAAAGCCCTGGACTGGATGGTATCACATGAGAATTCTACAAAGCATTTAAGGAACAGCTAATTCCTATCCCTCACAGACTAATGCAAAATTTCCAAGAAAATGGAAGACTCTCAAACTCTTTTTATGAAGCCAGCATCATCCTAATCTCAAAACCAGATAAAGATACAACAAAGAAAGAAAACTTCAGCCCAATATTGCTGATGAGCATAGATGCTAAAATTCTCAACAAAATATTGGCAAGTCACATCCAACAATATATCAAAAAGATCATACACCATGACCAAGTGGGATTCATCCCAGGGATGGAAGAATGGCACAATGTTTCCAAATTAATAAACTTAACACATCACATAAACAAAAGGAAAGAGAAAAATCACATGATCATATCAATAGATGCAGAGAAAAGCATTTCATAAGGTGTAGCACCCATTTATGATAAAAACACTCAGCAAAGTGGGAATAGAGGGAGCATTCCTCAACATAACAAAGGCCATATATGAGAGACCTATGATGTTGGCTCTAGAGCCAACATCATACTTAATGGGCAAAAACTAAAATCTTTCCCACTAACGTCAGGAAGAAAACAAGGTTGTCCACTTTTACCACTTCTGTTCAACATAGTAATGGAAGTCTTAGCCACAACAATCAGACAAGAAAAGGAAATAAAAGGCATCCAAATTGGAAAAGAGCAAACAACACTGTCCTTGTTTGCAGATAACATGATAGTGTACATAGTAAATTCAATAGACTCCACCAAAAAATTACACAGCCTATGAAATGAATTTGTCAAACAGTGGGATATAGTCAATATTCAGAAATCAAAGGCAATTTTGTATACCAACAATGAAATATCAGAACATAAATCATAGAAAAAAATTCATTTGATATAGCAACAAGAAAAATAAAATACCTAGGAATAAACCTAACCAAGGAGGCAAAAGAACTGTACTCAAAAACTACACACATTGGAGAAAGAAATTAAGGAAGACACAAACAAATGGAAACATACACTGTGTTCACAGATCAGAAGAATTACCATCATCAAATGTCCACACTAAACACAGCAATTTATAGATTTAATGCTGTACCTATTGAAGTACCAATGTCATATTTCACATATATAGAACACTTTAAAATTTTATATGGAATCATAAATGACCCCAAATAGCTGCAGCAATTTTGAGAAAGAAGAGCGAAGTAAGAGGGATCACAATACCTGATCTCAAACTGTATTACAAGGCCATTATAATCAAAACAGCCTGGTAGTGGCCTAGAAACAGACACATGTTCCAATGGAACAGAGTATAGAGCCCAGAAATAAACTCAAGTCTCTATATTCGATTAATGTTCAATTAAGGGGGCAGCAGTGTAAAATGGGGTAAAAATAGCCTCTTCAACAAATGGTGTTGGGAGAGCTGGACAGCTACATGAAGAAAAAAATGAAACTTGATCCCCAATTTACGCCATACACAAAAATAAATTCAAGGTGGATCAAGGACTTAAATATAAGTTATAACACCATAAAAGTTATACAGGAGAACACAGGCAGGAAAATCTCACATATTTTATACAGCACTATTTTCACTGATATGTCCCCTAGAGCAAGGGACATAAAGGAAAAAATAAACAAATGGGATCTTATCAAAATAAAAAGCTTCTTCATGGCTAAAGAAAACAGCATTAAAATGAAAAAGAGAACCAATTATATGGGAAAACATAGTTGCCAGTGACACCTCAGACAAGGGTTTGATCTCCAAAATATATAAAGAACTCTCACAACTCCACTCTAAGAAGACAAGCATTCCAATTAAAAAATGGTCAAAGGACTTCAACAGACACTTCCCCAAGGAGGACATACAGAGGATCCAGAGACACATGAAAAGATGCTCAATATCACTAGCTATCAGAGAAATGCAAATTAAAACCACAATGAAATACCACTTAACACCAGTGAGAATGGCCATCATAAACAAAGCAACAAACAACAAGTGTTGGAGAGGTTATGGAGAAAAGGGAAGGAACCCTAGTACACTGTTGATGGGATTGCAGACTGGTGCAACCACTATGGAAAACAGTATGGAATTTCCTCAGAAAACTCCAAATGGAACTGCCTTTCGACCCAGCAATTCCACTGCTAGGATTATATCATAAGAACCCTGAAACACTAACCAAAAGAAAGCTATGCATTCCTATGTTCACGGTAGTGCAATTTACAAGTGCTGGAAGCAACCTAAGTGCCCATCAGTAAATGAGTGGATCTAAAAACTGTGCTACACTTACACAATTGAATACTACACAGCAGAAAGAAAGAAGGAGCTCCTACCCTTTGCTACTACCCTTAGCATGGGTAGTTCCATGGGAACTGGAGAGCATTATGCTAAGTGAAATAAGGCAGGCAGTGAAAGACATATACCATATAATCTCACCTTATGTGGAACCTAATTAACAAAACAAACAAGCAAGCAAAATATAACCAAAGACACTGAAATTGAGAACAGGCTGACAGGGACCAGAGGGGAGAGGGGAGGGGATTATAGGGAGAAAGGATGAAGGGTTTGCAGGAACAATTATAAAGGATACACGGACAATAACAAGGGCAGGTAGAAGCAGGGAAGGGAGGTGGGGTCGAGTGGGGTGGCAGGGAGGGGTAGGGTTGGGGAAAAGGCAGAAAACTGTACTTGAACAACAATAAAATATGTTTAAAAAACAAAAATTAAATAAATGATGTCATATTCACTTCTCAAAGCACTTTACCATGTGTTGGAAGAGAAATGAACTGAACCGTTTGTAACCTTCTGGATGCTGACTGGGACAATGAGGATCCCACTGTAACACTTATCTTTGTGAGAAAAAAACTAATGCACTAATGATATAACAAAAATAAAGTTACACAATTTTAGAATAACAGCTTTCTACATGTATTAGTCACTTAAACCTATCAGTTAAGTCTAAACTCTTTAACATCTATGTTCTCCTATCATTCTCTGTTAGTTTAAATTATTTTATTTTTATAGGGTTAGTTTACAAACTAAAACAACATAAAATACAAAAGCTACACAATGTTGGAAGAATGGTAGGCTTCTGCCTCAGAGCTCATCCCCTTTAGAACACCCAAAGAAGAATAATCCTGCCATCCTCTACCAGACCAGCCTGATCCTAGGCTGAGCCTTCTTTCCCATACAAAATACTGTCCTTTGGGAAACACAGGCAACTGTAGCAAGATCATCCAAACATCTTCATGAAAGAGAGAGCCAGAGAACCAGAGAGCCCTTCTTTTATTTTAAATCTCCTGGCCCATAATTCTATGTGCTCTAGAGGCATTCAGCTTCTCAGCCAATCCCATCCTAGACTGTTTACCACTGCCTTGGGCAGCCTCTTCCTATGGCTTCTTCCTACTCCTCCCCAGTAATCTGATCAGATCTCTCCATATCACTGTTTCAAATAAAGTCATTTGCTTTGGGGTATATTTAGAACTCTCTGTTCTATAGCCCAGACAAAAATCTCTACACCAAGGCTCTGGTGGTGGAGACAGGGGTAATGGTGTGCTTCTATGTGAGCTAGCATTTGGTGGAGCAGCAGTCCTAAATCACTTGGCTTGTCACCCTCAGCATGGAACCCCTCAACCCATGAGCCAGATGAAGGGCTATTTGGGCCCCGGTATTCTCTGTGGTGCTGTGTCCAAGGTAGAGAGAGCTTGCATTCCATGAGTGGTGCCTGGATAGAAGAAAGTCTCTTTCTCTCAGCCTCTCTTGCCCAAAAGTTCCTTTCAGAACAGGTAGCAGGAAGCAGGATTGGAAATGCTGACATCCTGACTGGGAACTGGAGGGAGAAGAATCCCTATGTTTTTGGTTGTATCAATCTAAAATGGAGTTTCCATATTGCTGAGCTGAGAGTGGGTCTTAGTCCAAATTTCAGACTCTCGCTCTTCCTATTGAATATTAGCAGATTGTCTTCAAGTAATGTTTCTTTATCTGCTATGTGCCCTTGTGATCATTTCCAGAGATGTCAACTTTTTATACAGTTTTCACTAGTTGTACTACCAGATAGAGGTCTGGCTCTGAGTGGGTCTGCTTAGGGCCAGCTACAGTGTGTGGGTTCTTGACTTCGTGTAGGAAAGATTTCATAACAGAAGTCCAGGTGACTATGAGGATACATTTATTAAAGCTAGGGACAATTAAACAAGGAAGGGCTTAGCACAGACGAAGCAGCAGAAGAGTATAGGCTGGGCTGTCTCAGCCAACTGCAAAGTCGGAGAAGAGGGAGCCTTGGGGACAAGTCCAGGGACAAGCTGCCAGCTGCCCATTGCCTTAGTGTTTAGAAGACTCATGCCTGTAAAGAAAGAAGTGGGGGAGAAGAAAAGGAAATGGCACCAGCTACTCCCCAGAGGAAGAGTTCATGCAGGGTCCTTTGTCTCCAGCCTTTTGTCTTTTTCTTGTAGAGGAACCTTAGGGGGACTCTCAGGGGAGGATTAAGTAGAATATTCACCAGTTCTCAGGGTCTGCCCTTTCAGGGTCAAGTTCTCCACTGACTGGTCAGTTACAGGCCAGGAAGTCTTTAGTCATTGCAATTGGTTCTGGTGGTGCCCACCTGGTTTTGCTGCTTTTCTGGGTCTGGAGCTGAAACACAACTGAGGCTAGATGTTACCTCCAGGGAGGAGAGGATATCCTGGGAGCAAGGCTCTTGTTTTCCCAGTTTTGACCCTGCCAGGCATTCAGGGTCTTCTTATCTTCCCACCCTGGTGACCATAAGCACCTGACTCTAAATTTCCCACCATTGTATTCAGCTATCTGCCTCAGTTTCCCTTTTCCACTTGCCAAGGAATTCTCCTAGCTTCTTACTATCTTGTCTCATTTCTCAAAGAAAGGTCTTCACACTGTCAGGCCAGAAGTGAAACCCGGTTGAGTTTTTAAATATAAATTTGATTCATAATCATCCTTGAAAGAGTAACAAAATAAGGAGATTTATTCTGTTGAGCCATATTTGAAAGTATGCTGTATATTGTTTCCACTGCTTTTCTAGCTCCATGATTTCAGGCAAATGTTACTTCAGTGTGTCTGTCTCCTTATCTATTAGTAGCAATGAGGGAATTCTATTCCCACATGGCAGAGCTGTTGTCTTACAATTTCTTAAATTGAAAGAACATGTATCCAAAGTATTTAACACTCAGTAGGTTTTCAGGAAGAGTGAACTAGTTTTTATTATCATTACAGAGAACTCAGAGAGAAAATTAGCCCATGGAAGAAATAGACCTCAGGATTAGGAATAACTAATAATGTTTCCAGAAGGTTGATTTGTAATAAAACTGTTCTTTGATCACAAATCAGTTTTCTCTTGGGATGTTGGGCCATTATCCCATTCCCCTATGCCCTTATGCACACTATTACAATTCGTTCAAGCTAATAAAGAAATATAACATCTGACCAGTTTTTTACCTCTTTAAAATGATCTAGTTTATCAATATAACACACCATGGGAAACTCTCCCAAACTCCAAGAAACTGTTGCAAAGCAGAGAATGGCAATAATTGAGTTATATCCATAGCTTATCAACAAAGTGGGGAATCAGGAAAAGAGAGGTCCCCAACATCAGTGTTAACATGAACTTTCAGCATGATTCTCCAACCAGAGTAGAGAAAGATTACCGGGGAATTTTGTTAAAAATGCTGTGATTTCTGGTATCCTCCCCTTCATCCCTTAGAGATTCTGACTCAAGATCTCTGATTGGAAACCTGGAATTGGTGAATTAACACTCCCCAGGGGATTTTTATCAAGATGGTTTTGTTATTTTGAGAAACAAGTCTCTGATGCACGCTCACCAAATCATCTGTAATACCTTCCAAGATATTCCTGAATATAGATACACAAAAGATTCATATACTGGGTCTTCCCTGAGATGCCTTTAAGAACTCTTAGATAACTTCAGTTTTTTTTTCTTTTAGATTTTATCTATTTATCTTTAGAAGGGAAGGGAAGGAGAGAGGCAGAGAAATATCAATGTATGGTTGCTTCTCATTCAACGCCTGCTGGGAACTGGCTTGCAACCCAGGCATGTGCCCTGACTGGGAATTGAACCATGGTCCTTTGGTTAGCAGGCCCATGCCCAATCCACTGAGCTACACCAGCCAGAGCAGATAACTTCAGTTCTTAATTCAAGCCCTTTCTCTTAGAAAAGTTTGAAACCAGTCCAAGATTCCAGTGTACAACCAGAATTCCTCCACTTTTTCCTTCTACCAAGAGAAGCAGGTAGACCAGTCCTGAGCCTGTTATCCTCAGGTCCATTTCCCATCCTTCCCCTGTTCTGCTCTGTATATCAAAGGAGCTACCTCAGGGAGCAGCATTTCCCAGGTTTCTGGGTCATTAACTTCTAGCCAAGCTGTTTTGCCCAGTTAGAGAGGCTGGGAGTATCTCTCCCTCTCCATTCCTTCCATTCCAGCAACAACATCTCCTCCATGCCCCAGTTCTCAATGGACAGGCCAAACATGGTGCCCATTTTGTAGATTACCCTCACTTTGGGAATGCTGAATCCCCACTTTCTGCCTTTGTCTCCATAGCCTACAGATAGCAGTGGCCTATTGCCATGTCTTCTTCCCCACTCCAATTTCCATATTCAATTCAACTGTCACAAATTGTTGAAAGTGTTCTCTCTTTCTTGTTATGCATTGATTAATACAGCAGGTCTGGCAAATAGGGTTGAGGTTTTGAAGGTGTGCTTTGTAGAGCACAGGAAAGAAGAGGGAACAGCCAGAGGTCCTCACCTTGAAGAACCTTCAGTGGTCAACCCTTTATCTCTCACCTGCAATAAAATGGGAAAGCAGTATTATAGTAAGGAGGCTGGGACCAAAGAAGAGAAACTAGGAGGTCCAAACAGACCCATTTCTATCAGCAGCAGTGACACTGTTTCTCAATGTCAGCTCTACTGGCATTTTTGGCTAGCTAATCCTCTTGCTGTGGAGGCTGTCCTGTATGTTATAAGAAGGTGATCAGCATCCCTACTTTCTAACTACCACATGCCAGCAGTACCTCACCCAAGTTGTGACAGCTGAAAATGACTCTGTACATTGCCCATCGTCACCTAGGGACAAAATTATGTCCCAATGTCTCAATTGGGACACCCTCTCCCAATTGAGAACTACTGACCTAGACTCAACAGCAGAGTTCATGAGCCCCACAGCCATTCTTCTGCTGCATTAGCTTGACTGAAGCCAGACATGTCAGCTTAGATGACGAAAAAGTATTTAGTGCCACTTGCTCTAAAAAAGAAGCCACAGGTAGGCTCAGCACTCAGAGCTATCATCAGGGAGCACAGTGGCCTGACAGGTCTCCCTGCCAAGCTGCTCATTCTCTGCCTCTCTTCTCCCATTAATTTAAGCCAAATCAGATACAAGGAACAGAGCAGCCTGGTTTCAGGGATAGAGAAGGGGGAAGCAAGGAGTATCTCTTTTGCCTAAATTTCACAAGATTCCTGGGAGCATTCACTCTATGTTCCCAGAGCATCAAGTCTTTTGGGTACAATGAGTCTAAGGAGTCAAATGGATCTCAATTCCTAACTCAGCTCCACACCTGCCACCTATATAACATTAAGCAAGTTACTTAGTCCCTCTGAGCCACAGTTTTCTTATCTGTCAAGTGGGAATCATAATTTCTTCTTCAATGATGTTTTCTGGGAATTAAGAGAAGGCTTGTAAAGTGCAAAAATTGGGCATTCACTAGATTAGAAGTTGTCAAACTACAGCCCATGATTAAATCTGGTTTACATAAGGTTGCCAGATTTAGCAGATAAAATATTTTGTCTGGAAACTCTATCCACTGGCCATGTGCTTTCTTATAGCAAGTTTGATTAGACAGAGCCTCACCTGTTCTTCATGACAAATAGGAATGGAGCAGTTGCGACAGACCATGTGGCCTGTATGGGCTGGTGCTGTTTACACTAGCAGGTGCCACTGAGCTATCTCTGAGAAGCAGTAAACAGAGTGGTTAGGGGGACTCTAAAGTCACTTCCTAGATTTAAATTCTGGTTCTACCATGTGTCACTGGACAAGTGTTTCAACCTCCAAGTGCCTCAGTTTCCTCTTCTCTCAGCTGCTGGAACAGTGGAGCTGTCTGTCAGAGGAAAGTACAGTATACTTAGGTTGGTTGGTTGCTCTGAGTTCATTCTAAAAGCTCAGAGAACCCTGACCATTGTGGCTCGGTTGGTTGGGCATTATCTCACAAAGTGAAAGGTCACCAGTACAATTCCTGGACAGGGTACATTCCTGGGTTGCAGATTTAGTCCCCGGTTAAGATGCATATGTAAAGCAGCCCATCAATGATTCTCTTACACATCTATGTTTCTCTCCCTCTCTCTCCCTCCCTTCTCTTTTCTCTAAGAAAATGAATGAATAAAATCTTTATTTTAAAAAAGCTCAGATAAATCTCTCATGAGGTCCTTATGAAGATTCAACAAGTTAATACACATTAAGGCAAATTGCACAGTGCTGGGAACACAGAAAGTGCTTAAGGTACCATAACTACTACTATGGGTATGCAAGAGCTACTGTTTCTGTTACTACAAATGTGACTACTACCAGCACCACTACTACTAGTACCATTACTGCTGCCACTACTCCCACCACCACCACCACTACTGCTATTATGTCACAACACTGTTTTGAGAATTAGATAAGATGTAAGTGGGAACATCTGGCCATAGTAAGTGCTCAATAAGTAACACTTTTGCTCCTTTCACCTCTACTCATTCTCTTCTACCCATTTTCTGAGGTCCATGCCCACATTTGCACAGCAGGGTCTTGATATTTGGTCAGACCCAGCAGGTCCGCTTGAAGGATCATACAGTTGGCAGGTTCTCCCCTGCAAATCCAGTTTTGACTCCTGTTGCCAACACCCCAGTCCTTCTCTTTCCCTGAGGTTGTTTGTCTTACTCTCTTTACACTGTTTGGTTCAGTCACCATGTCTCCTTTACTCTTCCAATGCTATCTCAGTCCCCAAAAGCACACACTTTCACAAATTACAGGAATCAGAAGAAGGAGAAGCTATTAATTCCCCCATCTTGGCCCACTTCCTGGGATTTGACCAAAAATCTAGGGCATATGAGAGCCTGGCAGAGGCCCCTAGAAGATTAGTGTGCTAATGGTCCCATAAAAATAAACCATTTATGAGGTGTGCTTGATTTGATTTTACCTTCAGTTCCCTCTTTTTGATGAGGGGCCTGCCTCACTGGAAGCTTCAGGAGGAGGGGAGCTGACAATCACAGCCTCAGGTTCAGGGTGTCTTATGAGGGGTTAGAAAGGATTCTTGTACTTCCTGTGGAGCAACTGCTAAGCAAGGGAGCAGGAGCTGAGGAAGACATGGGAAAAAGTGTGGAGATTCAGTGGGGATGTGACCATCTCCTCTCAGGAGAGGTACTCTAAGGACCTCTTCTAGGGAAGGTACTGAAAAGCACTGGCAAGTCTGTCAGGCTCATGATGAATGTGTTCCTCACCAACGTTAGGTCCTTTGACCCTCAATGGACTAGTCTTGACCAGTGGCCAGCATGACTCTCACAAGCCTTGGCTTTTGATCTCTGGGGGAGATGAGCTGATAGCCTGCTTGGGGAAGCTGGACTAAGTTCTGGCAATAGAAACCTCTGAAAAACAGAACCTCTGTTGAGGGCTGGATCCCTGACTTTGATACAGGTGTGCTAGGTTCAAATCCCACTTCTGTTACTTCCTAACTGCCCAACCTTGGGCAAGTTCATTATTCTCTCTGTGCCTCATTTTCCCCAACTTTAATGTGGGGATGTTGGTATTAATAATACTGATGTTATAGTGTAATAGAATTAAGTGAAGGAATGGCATGTTTGACATTCATGGTAAGCAGTCAATAAACAGAGACTTTCATTAGGACAGAAGATAGTTTCAGTTGACTTTGCACTTGGACACACCAGACGCTTAGATGAAGAAGCTGGATGAAATTCTAGTAACTGGTGGTGCTTGAACCAGGGCTCTCTCTACTATTTGCCCTTTCCCCCCACCTCTTTGCCTCTTCTTTAAAATTCTTAACAGCCACAAGCACTGATTGGACATGTATGCTGGGAGCTAAGGATTCAGACCAAATGAGACTCCATATTTGCCCTCCAGGCTTTTCAGGCTCCATCTCCAAGGCTCTGAAGAAGATAGGTTATTTCCAAGCACCAATGGCAACAAGGAATTGTTGGCTAAGGCAGGCAAGGGTTCTATACCTCAAAGCAGAGAATACTGGTAACCTGGGTGGTATCGCCTAGAGAACCACTTCTTCCTCAGCGGTGGTACTTAATTGTCTTCAGGACAGTGGTAGTGTCCCACCCAGAGGTTCCCTGGACACAGAGGTTCCCTCCCATCTCTGTCTCAAGCCTTCTATGGAATTGCCCAGCTTCTTCCTTGCCCCTCAGTATCCTCCTCAGTGTCCCAGAGGTCCCTGGGAGAACTGAGCCCCAGCAGTGACCTGATTATTAACTCGCCTCAATTGGCTTTCCTCCCTTCCCTATCTCACTTCCCCACTCTCTCATCATGCCCCCTATGGTCACCTCTCAAGTAAATTTCTTGTACCCAAATCCTTGCGTAGCTCTGTAATAGATCCAGAGATCATCCTTCAACAAAGGGACTTGTGCTAGTGTGGCCAGCAGGGGTCTTCACTACAGAGAGGCTGGGCCTCTTCCAGACCAGACCATTTCAGCCATGGTGAGAGCTGACAGGTGACACACTCTTCCAAAGCTCGCCCAAAAGCTCCCTGCCAACTTGGGGGAACCTGAGGTTTTGTCATGTGCCTTCTCCCTCTCTCCAGCTTTGCTTCCCCTCCTCTTCTCCTAGGATGTGATTCCTAATAAATATCTTGCACCCAAGACTCCATTTCAGAACTGCTTTTGGAGAACTCCACCTGCAATACTCCCAAAGACAAATACTCCCCACCTGCAATACTCCCAGACCCATATCTCAGGTCTGTCCCTGCAATGGGGTGAGAAGGAAGGGAGCAGGGATACTGCCCCTCTGTAGCCAGTGAGAGGCTGCCAGAGACAGCAAGGCAACCACAGCTGCTTCCCTGTGCCCAGGACAGCGCTGGTACAACCACATCCTGTCCAGCAGCCAGATGGGAGGAAGGGAGAAGAGGCAGAGATGGCTGGTCCTCTTCCCTTGGGGTCATACTCCAGTCCCACAACTCTCTGGACACGGAAAAGGGAGAAACAAGAGAGAAGACGGCCAGCTTGCCCTGACCTTTTAAAGAAATGACCCCACCACCAAAGAAACACTGGCCCATTGTTTGTCCTAAAGGTAAATACAGATGGTAGAGGACATATAGAAATTCTTCTTCAGAGGCCACCAATTCTGTCATCTTCCTTCCTTTGTTCCAGGAACAATGTTCTTCTGGCCTGTGAGCTGCTTTCAAATGTTCTTCCAAACCTCATGTACCAGGGTCAGAGCACTGAGTTTTGTCCTAGCCTCTGTTCGGTGCTACTCAGTCACATCTCCTCAAGAAGCAACCAAGTGGTCAACAGAGAAACCTACCTCACTTGAATGTACTCAATCAACAGTCATTTCTTATAGGAGGATGGCAGGCTCCTGTGGTGGAGACAGAGCTAGACAGTGTCTGTTCTCAAGGACCTTTAGAATCTAGTCGGAGAATCAACATGAACATCAATGACTGCAGAGCCTGGACAAAATTATCATGAATTCCAAAATTTTTAACCCATTTCTACATGCCTAACTGTAGCCATCCAAGTGAATTTCAGATGTAAAAGAAAAGAACAGAGTGAAGCACCTTCTGAGACATTTTTACCTGCATTTTACCCGGAAGGAGTCCTGTTGTAATGATTTAGCCAGTGTTTTAACTCCTGATAAATATTCAAAGGAATTAAGAAAAAAGCACTTGAGTGTCCCATGTCTGACTAGGGAAAAAAAGAATCTACACCAGTGGTTCCCAACCTCTGGGCCACAGACCTGTCAGAGCCTGTTAGGAACCAGGCCACACAGCAGGGGGTGAGCTTGAATGTAATGCACTTGAATCATCCTGAAACCATCCCTCTACTTCTATCCATGGAAAAATTGTCTTTCACAAAACCAGTCCCTGGTGCCAAAAAGGGGGACGGCTGATCTAAAGACTTATTTCTTCAAAGACTTGGGGAAAAAAAAGCAACTGCATTTCATTAAGTGGGAAACAGGGTACTATTTGCTACATTTAGATAAATATGAGTATGAGACTCATCTATTCATGTGCTACTGTTGACTAATTTATCAAGGCAATTAGTCAGGTGTGAAATGGTGAAATATCAAATGTGTTCTTGGAGGTGGAAGAAGGCATAAGGGGGACAAATGGTAATGGGAAAAATACAAAAAAATCTATTAAAAATATGCTCCAAATATTAGTCTAACAAAGAACATGATATTAATACCTTTTACAAGAAATACTTTCTAAAGCCTCTGAAATTGAAATCCTGGGACTTCTCCAGTTTCTAGAGTTAATATTAAGAATTTGGACTTCTGGCCAAGATGGAGGCATAGGTGGAAATACTGTACCTCCTTGAACAACCAGATTTAAGAACAACAAAGATTTAGAAACAAAAACACAACCAAAACATACAGAAAATTGAACTGTACCAAAGTCCAACAACAACAAACCATTCACCCAGACTGGTAAGAGGGGCGGAGTTGGAGGCCATCAGAGAGGGGTCCTGGGAGGAAGAGGTGCTGGTTGGCAGAGACGGATGTGGGAAAAAAACGAGCAAACCCGGTGAGGCACGCAAGGTGGCTGGCTGACTGTGGACACATTTGCATGCAGATAAACAAGGCAGGTTTAAAAACAGTGAGTGAGACAGACCATGCAACCCAGGGCCTCAGAAACAGGAAATAAAGCCTATAAGCATCTATTGGGAAAACTTTTGGGGGTTTAGGTGCTGGGAGAGGTGCCTAGCCTCACAGTAGAGTTTTTTTGGGGAGACCCACAGGGTTCTAGAACATACACAAGCCCATCCATCCAGGAACTAGCACCAGAAGGGCCCGATTTTCTTGTGGGAGGCAGCAGAGGGGACCGAAATCCCAGAAAGAGCCCAACAAATGCCATTGCTCCCTCTCTGACCCTGCCCCCAGTCACAACCCAGCGACCTGGGCTAGACCTTCGGCTCTAACCACTTGTAACATAACAGGTGCAACCTGACCAAAACATTATGGCCCAAGCAGAAGAAGAGCTCAAAGTCCCAGAGCCAACACTTCTAAGTGACAAAGAGATAGCCAACCTATCAGATGCACAGTTCAAAAACACTGGTGATCAGGATGCTCACAAAACTGGTTGATTTTAGTCACAAATTAGATGAAAAAATTAAGGCTACACTAAGTGAAATGATGGGAAATGCACAAGGAACCAACAGTGATGGAAACAAAGCTGGGACTCAGATCAAGGGAGTGGACCAGAAGGAAGGAAGAAACAACCAAACGGAAAGGAATGAAGAAACAAGAATTCAAAAAAATGAGGAGAGGCTTAGGACCTCCAGGATATCTTTAAACATTCCAACATCTGAATTATAGGGCTATGAGAAGTGGAAGAGGAAGAGCAATAAGTGGAAAACTTATTTGAACAAATAATAAAGGAGAACTTCCCCAATCTGGCAAAGGAAATAGACTTCCAGGAAGTCCAGGAAGCTCAGAGAGTCCCAAAGAAGTTAGACCCAAGAAGGAACACACCAAGGCACATCATAATTACATTAGCCAAGATTAAAATGAAGGAGAGAATCCTAGAAGCAGCAAGAGATAAGGGGACAGTCACCTACAAAGGAGTTCCCATCACACTGTCAGCTGATTTCTCAAAAGATACCTTATAGGCAAGAAGGGGCTGGAAGGAGGTATTTCAAGTCATGAAATCCAAAGACCTACATCCAAGATTGCTCTATCCAGCAAAGCTCTCATTTAGAATGGAAGGGCAGATAAAGTGCTTCTCAGATAAGGTCAAGTTAAAGAAGTTCATCATCACCAAGCCCTTATTATATGAAATGTTAAAGGGACTTATCTAAGAAAAAGAAGATAAAAAAGATGAATAGTGAAAGGACCGTGAACTCACAGACATTAACAACCACACCTAAAATGAAAACAAAAGCAAACTATGCAAACAACTAGAACAGGAACAGAACCACAGAAATGGAGATCACATTGAGGGTTAGCAACAGGGAAGTAGGAGGAAGAGAGTGAGGGAGAAGGTACAGAGAATAAGTAGCATAGACTATGGGGAGAAAATAGACTGTGGGGAGAAAATAGGGTGAGGGCAAGAGTAGTGTGGGAAATGTAGAAGCTAAAGAACTTGTGACACATGGACATGAACTAAAGAGGGGGATGATGAGGGAGGGGGTGTGCAGGGTGGAAGGGAATGAAGGGGGAAATGGGACAACTGTAATGGCATAATCAATAAAATATATTGAAAATAAGAATTTATATTTCTGACTTCAATAAATTGTTAAATGTCTAAAAAGGTTTAATAAATATATGCATCTTTTGAAAAAGAAATAGGGTCTTTGTAGATATTGAGTTAGGATAAGGTCATTAGGGTTGTCCTAATTTAATATGCAAGTGTCCTAATAAAAGGGGGCACTTTGGACACACACAAGGGGAACACCATGTGAAGATGAAGGCATAGACAGGGAGATGCAGCAGAAGCCAAGGAACATCAAAGACTGCCAACAAACTCTTAGGAGCTAGGCAACAGGCATGGAAAACAATCCCCTCATGGCCTCACAAGGGTAGTGGGTACCTTGAGTTTGGACTTCTTGCCTCCAAAACTGTGATATCCAGTTTGTGGTACAGCAGGCCTAGCAAACTGATGTATACCCAAATCACTAAAATAGCTATTGTCATCCCTCACCCTAAAACCCTGACTAAATAGGATGCTGTAATCACAACAAGAGAGACTTCCCTAAAATAAAAATAGGAGATCACCCCCCACAACCTTTCTCTTTCATTGCTCTGCATTCCATTTCTGACCAACCCTCAGTTATTAATGTTACACACTCACACATATACATATGCATGTGTGCACACAAACACTTGTATATACATGCTTGTGCAAACATGCACTAACGGAGGCGATTTTTTCACTCCTTGATAAAACAAACTCTTTTCCTCCTCTGGGCTTCAGCAAATGCTGCTCCTTTCCCAGAAACTTTCATCCCTCCCCTTTCTGCCTTGGCTGTCTCTATTCATCTTTCAGATCTCACTTCTTTGAGGGTCTTTTTGGGTCACTCAGCTATTGAGGACCCTGTGGGTTTTTTAAACAGCCTCTTTTGTCCTCAGTAGAGACCAGTGCTGGGCCACAAAGACAGAGAATTTGAATGTTTACAAACTTTTACTACAGTTTGACATCAGTGTGACATCCAAGCAAGTGATTAGTAAAGTCATCTCATTAAATAAGCATCAGATAGTCTCCATTATTGCCCAACTCACATGGCATTTTACCTGCATTCTTATAAGGAGTCTAGTCATGATGATTCAGCCAGTGTTTTAACTCCTAACAAATATTCAAAGGTGTTTGGACAAAGACACTTGAGTGGCTACACACAAAGCATGTATAGTAGTACAATACATCAGTCTGTGGATGAGAAATGGAAGATAACATGTTCTTGCCCATAGACAGAAGCCTTGCTTTATAGAAACCATCACTAGTAACCCTATTTAATTGGTCTGCACACTGTGACTCTCATTTGTTCTGCTTTTCACTGACCCCAAGATATACCACTGTCTGACACACAGAAGGAGTGTGAAAATATTGGACATTTGATGAATGGGTTATATTATAATAGACAGAGGTGGGAGAAATTTCTGGGGGGACAGAGGGCCTAAGGGAAACATTTGAAGGTGAAAAACCACTGGCAAACCAGAGACTGCCTGCCATATTTTTAAAGCCTGATAAATTCACATTAAGGAATTCCTCAATATGGGAATCAGCCAGACAGATGGTAAATTCCAGAGGAATGGATAGATTCTTTCAATCTTGGGCTGTATTCTTTTTTTACAATTATTTCTGGCAGAACTGTAAAGAAAAATGCAAACCAGATGTACAGAGAAATATTTTCTTTGTCAAGAAAAAAAAGAAAAAAGAAGTTATTTATGCTGCTTTCAGATTGCTTCCCCTCTCAAATGTAGGCCAGACTCCCAAACTTTACCTTGAATAGCTTGAAGAGACTCCAGAAATTTCTCTAGCTTCATGCACTTGGGTAACTGGGGAGGCCAGAACTGTAGTGGCTGCTCTCCTTTCCCTCGGGGGCTCTTCAAGCTGGAGAAGCAGGCGGAATGTGATTTCTGTTCCTCCCATAGAAGAGTGAGCCCTGAGGCTGCATTGTGAGCCAGGAGCTTAATTGAAATAAGTAAGAAAGTTTGTGTATGTAGTTTGGGAGGGCTGAGAGCAACTTGTCTCTCCCTTAGATTACCTAGAAGACACTGTCTCCACTTGGAACCTTACTAGTCCTCCTCTCTCAAGCCTCCAACTCCTTGCTCCAGTTGCTGCTGACCTTGACCCAGAAGGGCCAGCTTTTGCCAAAAACAAGAAAGTAAGTCAAGTATGCCTCCAGTCCTTAAAGCACCTCCGAGCTCATTCAATTGCCCTCACCTGCAAAGAGCTACTTCTTTCCCTCCCCAATCCTATCAAAACGCATCTGTATTACAGGCCATTCCCAGCTCATGTGAGAACCTCCCCTGCAGGCCCATGAGCAGAGTGCTATAACGAAAATGTGCTCCTTCAGTCTCAAAGTTCCCCAGATCAGCCACATCAGCATCACCTGAGAGCTTTTGGTGGACTGTAGCTTCTCAGGCCCCAACTGGACCTTCTAACTCCAAAACTCTGCAGGTAGGCCTAGTGAGCTGTTTTAACAAGCCGCTAGGGGATTCTCATGCACACTCAAATTTAAGAACCACTGTGCTACTTATTACCTGTCCCTAGGTTGTCCTGCCCAGATCCCTAAGGGACCAGGCAGGTGATCTAAATGAGGAAACTGAACTGGCCTGCCCATCTAAGGGCGGGGCTTCCAACCAGCTCTAACTGATGGAGTCCAGGTAGAAGGTAGGCCCAGTTGTGCTAGATCTTTCCATTTTTCTACAGTGGCTGAAAATAGAAATTTTTTTGAAATGTGAAATCTCTCAATTTTTAAACATTGGCTTATTATTTTTTCTAGACACAGTATAGGCCTAGCCATCTCCACCAGTGACAACTTTATTCTTCCAGTCTCACAGACAAAAACTTATTTTTTATTCAGCTCTCTCTCACTCCCCATCTCCTAGCTAGGAATATCCTGTTGGCTTCACCCTCAAAATCCATCCAGCAACCAGCTACTGCTCATGCTTCCACTCACCTATAGCCCTGGGACAAGACACAGCCTGTCTTCCCAGGAAAAATGTAAAGCTTTCTCCCAGGCCTTCTACCTTTTACACTTGGCCCCTGAACTCCAGTTTCAACAAAGCAGCCAGAGTGATCCCTTCTAAACTGCCCTCACCAGGCCATGGCTGCTCACCCTGCTCAAGGTAAAAGCCAAAGTCATCCACCCAGGTCCACAGCTACCCCACCCAGCATCACTGCCTCTCTCCCATGCTCACTCTGTCCAGCTATACTGAACTTCTTGCTGTTTCTCCAAGAGGCCAGGCAGGACCCTCACACTGGCATTTCTACTTACTGGAACATTCTTCATAGCTCCCCTCTCACTTCCTCCAAGTGTCTGTTCAAAGGTCTCTTTCTCAATGAAAACCATCTGGAAATCCTATTTAACATCCCCTCCCTGGCCCTCTGAACTCCTCCTCCAGCTCTGATTATGTTAGCACCTGATCTTAATAACATACCATTTACATGTACATTTACTTGGCTCTCTGCCTCCATCTGCTACAATTTAAGCACCACTGGGGCAGGAATTTCTGTCTGATTGACTGATGGAACCCTAGCACCTGGAATATTACCTGCACAGAGTAAGGTATTCAGTAAATAGGTGTTGAATGAATAAATGGATGAATGCAGACCAGATATTGCTGCCAAGCAGCTCTGCTTTTGTAGTCAGATAGGAAATTCTTGAAGATTTGCTCCAAGCCTAGATCTCACCTCAGCTCATAGGTATTTCACTACTGTTGCTTGTGGTCAAAGGGAAATTTCAGGACAGAAAGTATTCCTGGGGTTCTTGAGTCAAGAGCAACCTCCCTCTCCTGCAGACAGCCCCAGTCCTGCCCACGTCTAGGCAAGCACTCATGCCTTCATCGAGCTCTTTCATACTTGGCAGTGATTTATCTGAAGCCTGTACAATAACTGACCTATAACCTAATGTTTTCCAAAACATTCTTTGCAACATTGCCATTATCAAATCCCCTTAAAAATAAGTTTTGGAAATATACACATACACACATATTCTCTTCTTGAAGCCCACAATACATGTCAATAGCATTTTAAAGGCTACAAGAAGTCTGGTTGTAAATTCTTTTTTAAAAATCCTCACACAAGGATATGTTTATTGATTTTTAGAGGTGGGGGAATTGATCAGTTGCCTCCCATACATGCCCCAACCAGGGATCGAACCCTCAACCTAGGTACGTGTCCTAACCAGGGATCGAGCACTCAACATTTTGGTGGATAAGATGATGCTCCAACCAATTGAGCCACTCAGCCAGGACTGGCTGTAAATTTTTAATCTATTTGTTCTCATGTTTTTCAAATTTGTTGGGTCACACAACTCTTCCCAATAAACATTTATTAACACTCAGGGACATTAATATCTGGGGAAAGCAGTTTCATATTTTTCATCCTTTTGTGGGGCAGGAGAGGGGAGCTCTAAGACAGTATGTCCTATTCATATTTTTAGCCACATGAACAAATAAATTCCCTTTTTATCTTCTTAAGCATATTTGAGTTTGTTTTACTGTCACTTCTGTTGGTGAGAGCCCTAGCTGCTATAGATAAGGTGAGTGTGCCAGAGCAGTGCAAATTGGAGAGATTGGTACAGAGAAAAACATTACTAGCATGAAAGCACTGGGCATGAGGAAGTCTTAGCAAGTTCATAAACTGAAAAGCTTAAATTAAAGGTACTGCCAGCTTTAGGCATAGCCAGATCAAGGATCAAATCATGACATTTGTACTCAATTTCTATCTCTCTTCCAGTTCAGCTTTCTACTCTAGAATTTCTCCTCCTGCTGAAAATATGGCTATTATAGCACTGGCCTCACCTTCTTTCAGGTTCAAATCCAGCTAGACAAAACACAGAGCTTTTCTGATAGTCCCTCAAAAGTCTTTAGCTCCACCCTGATTGGACCTGCTTAGGACATGTGACCATCCTTAAACTGTGGCCAAAAGGATGGGGTGTACTGACTGTCTTATAGTCTAGCGCTGTATTTCATTCCTGGAGCTAGACACAGAATTCACCCACATAACGAGGACTGAGAACAGTAAAGAGTGGATCCCTTGCCAAAATCAGACATTATTGCTGGGACAGGAATGGATGGATGCTGAGAAGGCAGTGCTCTAATGTGCTCTATTTTGACCTTTGCACAAACATCCAAACATTTGAATCTCCTCCAAAAATAGCCCCAGATTCCCCAAGTCAGAACTAATTCCCTCTTAAGGAATAATAGTTTGACCTATGTAAACAAATACCTGTAGAACACAGTAGGAAGTCTTTAGGTTTACAGAAAAAGCAGCAGGCAGTAGAAACACAAAAGATTTGGAGTCACATAGATTTGGTTCGCAATCTGTATATATGACCTTGAATGAATTACTTAAACTCCCTTAGTTTCTGTTTCCTCATCTATATGAACCTGAGATTTTTAATAATGCCCAGTCCTGATGGGAAATATCAATAACAGACTAAAAGAGTAAATTCAGCAGAGACCCAAGATGGCAGAGGAGTAAGAGGAAGCCACACTAACTTCCTCCCAAGACCAATCTGGAATTACAGCTCAATTGTAGAGAAATCATCCTGAACACTGGCTGGAACATGGACAGACAGAAAAAAAACCCTTCACCACAATGAGACTGGTAGGAAGTGCAAAGGAGATGTGAGAGGGCTAGCTGGGCTCCCATGGCAGCAGCTGAAATTCCAGAGAGATATTCCAGTGCTCAGCTGGGGGGGTTCCCCCTGAAAACTGTGGGGTACAAACCCTAAGCTGGACTCTCCAGCCTATAGTACCAGAGCTGGAAAGGAACCCAGATAACATCCAGCTGTGAAAAGCAGCAGAGTTTCTGTCCACCAGGGAGAGATGGTTGGAGACTCAGAGAGCCTCTTTAAAAGCCAACACATGAAATTCATTTGTAGCCACTTACCCTGGGCTCCAGGAGAGGAGGGGTAGAGTGCACTAGAGATGCATGAGAAGAGTCTTGGGTTGGTGGCTCTGTGGATAGGACCAAAGGAACAGCCACCAGGATCCCTGTGCTGAATAATTCCTCATACTGCAGAGGCCACCTTTCTCAGGCAGAGCACTCCCCTAAAGTGGCATCAGCCTCAGGAGAAGCAATAGCCACCTCTTCAGGAATTACTCTGAATTATCCTGTGGAGCTTAAACTGGACTCGGATTATAGATTGAGGCTATATCACTGATTAAGTTTAACAATGAAGTCAGATCTCTGGGAGCACTGAGGCTTTAGCTGACCCTCCCCTCCCAGTGTTGGTAAAAGCCAGCCTTGGTGCACAGCCTTGTTCTTCCTGCACAAAAACAGATCCAGCAGAGGGAGGCACACACTGTGGATCACTGATAGCTCCAAACAGGTTGCACAGAGCCAGTCACAATCAGGGTCTGACAAAGATCTGTACCAGAGTCTTTGCAGATTTACCTAATACATAGAAACAAATATAAAGAAGCAGCCAAAATGGGAAGACAAAGAAACAGGCCCCAAATGAAGAAACAAGAGAGTTCTCCAGAAGAAGAGCTAGATGAAATGGAGGCAAGCAATTTATTGGATAAGGAGTTTACAGCACAGGTGGCAAACACAAGGCCCACGGGCTGAATCCGGCCCTCTACCTTGTTTTATCCAGCCCAGCACCTTGTTTCTACCCAGTAGCAGCACCGAGCTCCTTGCCCCTAGTTAAGGAGTAGTTACATCTCTACAGTCCTAAAATTACATTCCACCCTTTGAAGATAACCTCAGACTGATGTGGCCCCTGGTGAAAATGAATTTGACACCCCTGGTTTATAATCACAGAGTAGTGATTATAAGGATTCTCAACAGCATGAAAAAAACATAGAAACCATAAAAAAGGATCAGAAGGCATTACCTTAAATAAATAATACACTGGAAAGAATAAACAGTAGTTTAGATGAAGCAGAGCAACAAAACAGTGATTTGGAAGACAAAGGAGAAAAAAACACCCAAGCAGAGTGGCAAAAAGAAAAAAGAATTTTAAAAAACTGTGGAGTACTTCAGAAAAATTTTGGACAATGTGAAGCATAACAATATCACATCATGGGAATACCAGAAGGAAAAGAGAGCAAGTAAGAAATTAAGAACCTAGTTGAAGAAAAAAATGACTGAAAACTTGCCTAATCTGGTGAAGGAAAGGAACACAAGTCCAGGAAGCTCAGAGAGTGCCATACAAGTTGGACCCAAACAGGCCTAGACTGAGACACATCATAATTAAAATGGCAAGGCTTAAAGACAAGGACAGAATCCTAAGAGCCTCAAGAGAAAAGCAAGATAGTTACATGCTAGGGAGCACCAGTTAGATTGTCATCTATTTCTCAACAGAAACGTTTCAGGCCAGAAGGGAGTTGCATGAAATATTCATGGTGATAAAAAGCAAGGACCTGACCTGGCTGGTGTCCAGTGGATTGAGTGTGGGCCTGCAAACCAAACAAGCGTGGTTTGATTCCCAGTCAGGGCACATGCCTGGGTTGCAGGCTAGTTCCCAGCAGGGGATGCACAAGGGGCAACCATACATTGATGTTTCTCTCCCTTTCGCCTTTCCTTCCCCTCTAAAGATAAATAAACAAAATCTTTTAAAAAAAAGCAAGGACCTACAATCAAGGCTACTTTACCCAGCAAGGCTATGAATTAACATTGAAAGAGTAATAAGGCACTTTCCAGACAAGAAAGAGCTAAAGTTTACTAACACCAAACCAGTACTGCAACAAATTTTAAAGGGTTTGCTTTAAGAAGAAGAAAAAAGAAAGAAAAAACAGAGGAAAATAGTCAAACCATAAAATGACACTACATATGTGTCTATCAATAATCACCTTAAATGTAAAAGGCTTAAATGCTCCAACCAAAAGACATAGGGTAGCTGAATGGATAAGAAAACAAGACCCATATATAGTCTGCCTCCAAGAGACCCATGTTGGTTTGAAAGATACACACAGACTAGAAGTAAAGGGATGTAAAAAAATGTTTCATGCAAATAGAAAGGAAAAGAAAAAACTTGGCATAGCAGTACTTATGGCCAACAAAATAGACTTTAAAACTCAGGCTATATTAAAAGACAAAGGATACTACATAATGAAAAGGGAACAAAATGTCAAGAGAAGGGAAGTCTCCCAAGCTCATTTTATAAGGCCAGCATTACTGTAATTCCAAAACAAAATAAAGACATAACAAAAAAAAAGAAAATTATGAAGGAAAGGAAGATGGCAGTGAGGTAGGTGGGAGAAAGGCCAACAGCATCCCACCTTATATGAACTTTGGAGGCCAAAAATTGTAGAAGACATTGAAAAAACAGACGGTAAGGAGATTGTGTTGGGACACTAAGGGCCCTGGGATCTGTGCAGGGATCTGGGCTGCTGTGGCCCCCGACCCAGCACCTGTCACAGGATATAGGGAGGAGAATTAGATCACCAGCTCCCTCCCCTACCAGACAAGGGAGGGCACCCTGGCACCAGGAGGGACCTGGATGGTTGAAGTTGCTGGGGGGAACAGAGATGAAGTGGGAGACACAGACATAGTATATACCTGTTGGGGCTGTGGACACCAGCACCACAGAAATTGGGGAGCCATGTGTCTCCAAACTTGTTAGAAAGTTGGGCTATGTGACAAAGCCATGCACTTGTTAAGAATGGTGGGCTTAAACAAGAGGTTTTACATGCCTATACACAAAAAGAAGGCTCACAGCTGCTTTGTAAGGAACTCTCTCACAGAGACTGGCTCAAGGGTGATTTGAGCTGCGTACCCAGGCTTGACTTAGATAGTTTGCAGGGCAGCTGGTTTGCCCCATTGGCTCTGAGGCTGATTTGAGCTGCTTGCCTGCACAGGACTTGGACCACTAGCCAGGAGATGAGTCTTGCCACTCACCTGGAGACTAACTGGTGATGCTTGCCCTGCAGCTGCTTCTGGTTGCTTGTGGAAACACTCACCTGGAAGATGACTTCAGACACATACCTGAGCTTGACTCACACTCTCACTCAGAGACTGAGTGGTTGATTTGAGCCACTTGTTTGCCATTGACTCCTGCTGCTCACCCAGAGGCTGACTGGCACTGCTTACCCGGCAGTGGATTCCAACAACTGTGGGCTTGCAAAGAGGAAGGAGGAGGAGCACTACACAGGCTTCAGTGCAATTGGGAAATTAAAAGCTCAGGCCTGGTGCAAATGGACAGTGGGGGCCAAGCAACTCAGGGAGTACCTGGGCTGGAGGTTGAGCAACTGTGAATATTGTGGTTTAGACCTGGTCCCCTTCCTCACAAAACTATACAAAGAGAGAAAAGTGAAGCCCAGCCACCTTCTTCCTGTGGCATCTAAGAAGACCAGGAGAACTCGCTCAATGGGTTTAAAGACAGCAGGAGGCTTATTTTTTTTCTTTCCTCTCTCTTTTCTTTTCTTTTTTTCTTCCCCCAAGTGATACAATAAGACATGGAGTTATGAAAGGTACAGAGACAGATCCAAAGGGGGAGCACAAGGCTAACCCTCAAAATTGAGAAACTGAGACAAATGTCACTTTGCTATCTCACAGAGCTGGCATTTTATTGTTTACGTATATTATTATTTTTTCATTATTTTTACCACTTTTATTTTATTACTATTTTTAAATTTCTCATCTTTATATTTAGTTTTCTTCATTTTATTTCTTTGTTGAATTGCATTATTTGACTGGTTTTCCTTATTCTCTCTTTATTGTATTTTAACTTTCTTTCTTTCATGTCACTCATGTTCCAAAAACACACCACTCTTGACTGTACTTTCTAGTCTGATTATCCAAACCATATATTTCTTGTCATATTATTGTTGCTCCAGTACTATTGTAAATAATTGTTGTTCCATACAATTAAAAATACTACATAGCAACCCTCTCTGATGTCAGCCCACTTCACTTTATTTCTGAGCATTATTATTGTTGTAGTTAACTCTATTCTCTCAACACACTATGCCTACTTTCTATTCTGTACTCTCACTATATCTCACCATCTAATCTTGAACAAGCACTCTATTTTGGGGATTCAGCTCACAATCATCCTCCTTTCTAACAAGAGTCTCATCTCTCTTTCACCTTTTATAAGAAGTGGCTAGTTGGATGAAATATCACAGTTAATGCTATACTTATCCAAAGGATCTCCTATCTCTTCTCTACTTGTGGGTACTCTAAATCCCATAGAATTCTTTCCTTCTGTCATAATTCACTTTGCCTACACACTCCCACTAATCACATACAAGAATAGGTGGGAGCCACAAATATCATTATACCTGCTGGAGGAGAAAAAACACCAACAAAGGAACCACTAAAAGGTAAAAACCCAAGTACAACAAGACAGCCCACACAAACAAAAGAAATGGCAAGCCTAGAGTGTCCAGACAGAGAGATCAAAGAGAACACATCACTGAACCTCATAGAATTCCTACCATAGAAGTCATCCTACAAAGACAGCTAGCACAGCAAAACACCAGGAAGTGCAGAAACAAACAAAAGGAGTCACTTAAAATGTGGAGACAAAAAAGAGCATGCAATCAAAAGGAATGGAAGACTCTCCACTAAAAGAGCTAAATAAAATGGGGGTAATCAAATATCAAATATATAATTCAAAATAATGGTTATAAAGGTGCTCAAGAAACTCACAGACAACTACAAAGAACTGAGTGAGGTCTACAACCACATGAAAAAAGAAATAAAAACTATAAACAAAAACCACCAAGAAATGAACAATAAAATCTCAGAAATAAAAAACACAGTAGAAGAAATTATAAGCAGGCTAGATGAAGCAGAGAATCAAATCAATGACCTGAAGAACACAGTAGGAAAAAACACCCAGAAAGAGCAGGAAAAGGAAAAGATACTCAGAAAGAATGAAGAGATATTAAGGGAACAGCAGGACAACATGAAATGTAATAGTATCTATATAATAGGGATACCAAGTGGAGAAGAAGAAGAGCAAGGGATAGAAAACCTGTTTTAAAGTAATGATGGAAAACTTCCCTAATTCCATGGAAGAAAAAAATCACACAAATTCAGGAAGTCTAAGGGGTCCCAATCAAGAGGAACCCAAAGAGGCCCACTTCAAGACACATCATAGTTAAAATGGCAAAATTCCAAGACAAAGAGAGAATTTTAAAGTCAGCAAGGGAGAAACAGAAAGTTACACACAAGGGACCCCCGATAAGGCTAGCAGCTGACTTCTCAATGGAAACACTCTGAGCCAGAATGGAAAGGCAAGAAATATTTCAAGTAATGAAAAACAAAGGTCTGGACCAAAAACTACTCTATTCAGCAAGGCTCTCAATTAAAATAGAAAGCCAAATAAGGAGTTTTTCAGACAAAAGAGTACACCTCCTCCAAATAAGCCCTGCAAGAGATGCTAAAGAAACTGCTTTAAGAAAAGGAAAAAAAGAGTCAGAGAGAGAGGAACATAGGTACAAAAAATGAAAATGAATAAGTGCCTACCAATAGAAACTTTAAATGTAGATGGATTAAATGCTCCAATCAAAAAAGCATAAAACAGCTGAATGCATGAGAAATCAAGATCCACACATATGCTGACTACAAAAGACTCACCTCAAAACAAAAGGCCTACACAGAGTGAAACTGAAGGGCTGGAAACAAATATTCCAAGCAAACAGACAGGGAAAAACAGCCAGGGTAGCAATACTAATATCAGACAACATAGACTTCCAAAAATAGGGCCACAAAAAGTGACCTACAAGCTCACTTCACAATACTCAAGGGAGGAATCCAGCAAGAAAACATAAACATTGTAAACATATATGCACCCAACATAGGAGCATGCAAATATATAAAGAAAATCTTAAGGATGTCAAGAAACATATTGACAGCAACACAATTATAGTAGGGGATGTCAACACCCCATTATCAAAAATGGATAGATCTTCCAAACAAAATAGCAACAAAGATATTGTGACATTGAGCAATATCCTAGATCAAATGGACTTAACTGGTATATGTAGAGCCTTTCATCCCAAAGAAGCAAAATGTACATTCTTTTCAAATGCACATGGAACATCTTCAAAGATAGACTACAGGATAGAGCACAAAACAAGCCTCAAAAAATTCAAGAAAATTGAAATAATATTGAGCATTTTCTCCTACCACATGGGACTGAAACTAGAAGCCAACCTCAAGGAAAAAACTCAAAAACACTCAAACTCATGGATATTGAATAGCATGCTGTTAAACAATGAATGGCTCAAGAATGAGATCATGGAAGAAAGCAAAATGTTTCTGGAAACAAATGAAAATGAACTCACAACAATCCAAAATTTATGGGACACAAGCTAAGGCAGTCCTGAGAGGGAAGTTCATAGCAATACAGGCCTACCTAAAAAAGATAGAATCATTTCAAATATATAACCTAACCCTACATCTACAAGAACTCAAGGAATAACAACAAAGACAGCCCAAAGCAAGTGGAAGGAAGGGAATTACGAAGATCAACCAGAATTAAACAACATAGAGGCTAAAAGCACAATTCTAAAGATCAATGAATCAAGAAGCTCCTTCTTTGAAAAGATAAACAAAATAGACAGGCCTTTAAGCAGGTTCATCAAGAAACAAAGAGAGAGGACCAAAATAAATACAATCAGAAATGAAAGAGGACAGATTACAACTGATACCACAGAAATACAAAGGATTGTAGGAAATTACTATGAAGAAATATATGCCAAGAAATTCGAAAATCTAGGTGAAATGGACAAATGTCTAGAAAAATATAATTATCCAAAACTCAATGAAAAAGAAACAGAAAGCATGAACAGACTAATAAAAGCAGATGATATGGAAGCACTAATCAAAAACTCCCAACACACAAAAGCCCTGGACTGGATGGTATCACAGGAGAATTCTACAAAGCATTTAAGGAAAAGCTAACCCCTATCCTTCACAGACTATTCAAAAAAATTCAAGAAGAAGGAAGACTCCCAAAATCTTTTTATGAAGCCAGCATCACCTAATCTCAAAATCAGATAAGGACATAATAAAGAAAGAAAACTATAGACCAATATCATTGATGAACATAGACACTAATATCCTCAACAAAATATTGGCAAATTGAATCCAGCAATATACTAAAAAAAATGATACACCATAACCAAGTGGGATTCATCCCAGGGATGCAAGGATGGTACAATATTTGCAAATCAATAAACATCATACATCACATAAACAAAAGCAAAGAGAAAAATCACACAATCATATCAATACTTGTCGTAAGAGCATTTTATAAGGTACGGCACCCATTTATGATAAAAACACTCAGCAAAGTGGGAATAGAGGGAGCATTCCTCAACATAATAAAGGCCATATGTGAGAGACCTACAGCCAACACCACACTCAATGGGAAAAAACTAAAATCTTTCCCACTAAGATCAGGAACAAGACAAGGTTGTCCACTTTCACCACTTCTATTCAACATAGTATTAGAAGCCCTAGCCACAGACAAGAAAAGGAAATAAAAGGCATCCAAGTTGGAAAAGAGGAAACAACACTGTCCTTGTTTGCAGATGACATAATAATGTACATAGAAAACCCTACAGACTCCACCAAAAAACTGTTATACCTACTAAATGAATTTACCGAAACAGTGGGATACAAAGTCAATATTCAGAAATCAAAGGCATTTTTGTATACCAACAATGAAATATCAGAAACAGAAATCAGGAAAAGTATTACACTTAATATAGGAACAAGAAAAGTAAAATACCTAGAAATAAACCTAAACGATGAGGTACAAGACCTGTACTCAGAAAACTATGCAAGTCTGAAAAAAGAAATTAAGGAAGATACAGAAAATGAAAGCACATTCCATGTTCATGGATTGGAAGAATTAACGTCATCAAAATGCCCATACTACACAAAGGAATTTATAGATTCAATGCAATATCTATTAAAGTACCAATGTCATATTTCACAGATATAGGACAAATACATCAAAAATGTATATGAAACTATCAACAACCCAGAATAGGGGCAGCAATTTTGAGAAAGAAGAATAAAGTAGGAGGGATCATAACACCTGACATCAAACTGCATCACAAGGCCACTGTAATTAAAACAGCCTGGTACTGTCACAAGAACAGACACATGGACCAATGGAACAGAACAATGAGACCAGAAATAAACCCAAGTCTCTAGGATCAACTAATATTCGACAAAGAGGACAGCAGCATAAAATGAAGCAAAAATAGCCTATTCAACAAATGGTGTTGGGAGAGCTGGAAAGCTACATGCAAAAAAATGAAACCTGATCACCAATTTACATTATGCACACAAAAAAATATTCAAGCTGCCTAAAAGACTTAAATACAACATGACACTGTAAAAAGTCCTAGAGGAGAACATAAGCAGGAAAATCTCACATATTCCATACATCAATATTTTCACTGACATGTCCCCTAGAGCAAGGGACATAAAGAAAAGGATAAACAAATGGGACCTCATCAAATTAAAAAGCTTCAGCATGGCAAAAGAAAACAGCATTAAAATGAAAAGAGAACCAGCCATATGAGAACACATATTTGCCAATGATACTTCAGACAAGGGTTTGTTCTCCAAAATATATAAAGAACTCACACCACTCCACTCTAAGAAGACAAGTAACCCAATTAAGAAATGGTCAAAGGACTTGAACAGACACTTCTCCAACGTGGACATACAGAGGGTCTAAAGACATATGAAAAGATACTCAGTATAGCTAGCCTTCAGAGAGTTGCAAATTTCAACCACAATGAGATACCACTTCACACCAGTGAGAATGACCATCATGAGCAAAGCAACAAACAACAAGTGTTGGAGAGGATGTGGAGAAAAGGGAACCCTAGCTCACTATTGGTGGGATTGTAGACTTGTGCAGGCACTATGGAAAACAGTATGAAATTTCCTCAGAAAACTACAAATGAAACTGCCTTTTGAACCAGAAATTCCACTGCTAGGGTTATAGCCTAAGAACCCTGAAACACTAATCCAAAAGAACCCATGCAGCCTACTGTTCATAGCAGCACAATTTACAATAGCCAAGTGCTGGAAGCAACCTAAATGCCAGTCAGTAAATGAATGGATCGAAAAACTATGGTACATTTGTACAATGGAATACTACACAGCAGAAATAAGAAAGAAGCTCCTACCTTCTGTGACAACATCAATGGAATTGAAGAGCATTATGCTAAGTGAAATAAGCCAGGAAGTGAAAGACAAATATCATATGATCTCATGTTTAAGTGGAATCTAATCAACAAAACTAGAACTAGAACAAAAATTTATATGGAACTGCAAAAGGCCCTGCATAGCAACAGTGATCCTGAAAAGAAGAACAAAGTTGGAGGAATATCACTACTTAATATGAAACTATAGTGTAAGGCTATACTAATCAAAACAACCATGGTACTGGCATAAAAACAGACATATAGATCAATGGAATAGAATAGTCCAGAAATAAACTTACACTTTTATAGTCAATATTCAATAGAGGAAACAAGCACACACAATAGGCTAAAGATAGTTTAATCAATAAGTGGTATTGGAAAAATTGGACAGATACATGCAGAAAAGTGAAACTAGACCACCCTCTTACACCACACACAAAAATAAATTCAAAATGAATTAAAGACTGAAATGTTAGACCAAAACCATAAAAATTGGAGAAGAAAATATAGGCAGCAAAATCTCAGACATTGCTCTTAGCAATATTTTATCGGATATATCTCCTCAGGAAAGGGAAACAAAATAAACAAATGGGACTACATCAAACTAAAAAGTTTTTTCACAGCAAAGGAAGTCATCAACAAAGTAAAAATATAAACCACAGAATGGAAGAACATATATGCCAATACATCTGATAATGGGTTAATATCCATAATTATAAAGAACTTACAAAACCCAACATCAAAAATACCAAACAATCCAATTAAAAAATGGGCAAAGAACCTGAATTGACACTTCTCCAAAGAGGACATATGGATGGCTAATAGACATATGAAAAGATGTGCAATGTCACTGATCATCAGAGAAATGCAAATTAAAGCCACAATGAGATATCACCTCACACTTGTCAGAATGGCTGTCATCAACAAATCAACAAACAACAAGCGCTGACAAGGATGCAGAGAAGAGGGAACACTTTTTCACTGTTGGTGGGAATGCAGACTAGAAAGCACTTTGGAAAGCAGTATGGAGAAACTTCAAAAAATTAAAAATCTATCTGCCTTTTGACCCAATGATTCCACTTCTGAGAATATATCTGAAGTAACCCAAAACACTAATTTGAAAGAACATAAGCACTCCTGTGTTCACTGCAGTGTTATTTACAATCACCAAGATATGGAAGCAGCCCAAGTGTCCATCAGTAGATGAGTGGATAAAAAACCTATGGGACATTTACACAGTGGAACACTACTTGGCTATTAAACAGAAGAAAACTTTACCCTTTGCAACAGTATGGATGGACATGGAGAACATACTAAGTGAAATAAGCCAGTCAGAGAAAGACAAATACCATATGGTTTTATTTATATGTGGAATCTAATGGACAAATTGAAATAACAAGCAAAATGGAGGCAGACTCATAGATAGAGAGCAGAATGACAGCTAAGTGGGGGAAGGAAAGTGGGTGGAGGGATTGCACAAAAAGGAAAAAGGACTCATGGACATGGACAACAATGTGGTGATTGTGGTGGGGAGAGAGATATAAGGGAACAAAATGGTAATGAAAAAATACCAAATTTTTTTTTAATGAGTAAGTATCAGCCAGCCATTATCCAGTCTCCCTGTGGCTGAATTTTGCTCAATACCTGCCTCCAGATTCCACTGTGTTCAGACCAGCCCCAAAGCACAGGGACATCTCTCTCCCAGACCTCTCCAAGCACAACCACCCCATGGAAGACAGAGGAAATGTGTTCCTGTCTACCACTTCATCAACAGGGAGTTTGTTGTTTCTTGTAGTCTAGCCTGAAGCTCTACCCATTACAATTGCAGTCAGATCCTGTGTTCTCAGCCTATGCTTCTGCTACCAAGATGAGATGGAAAAACAGAAACAGGGACTTCTGGCTAAGATGGAGGCATAGGTAGACACAGTGTGCCTCTTCACACAACCAAAAGGCCAACAAATGTAAAAACAAAAAAAACCCAGAACTGCCAGAAAATTGAACTGTGTGGAAGTCCAACAACCAAGGAGTTAAATAAGAAATATTTATCCAGACTAGTAGAAGGGATGAAGATGGGCAGCTGGGTGGAGAGAACTCGTGGCAAGGCAGCAGCTGGTGGACAGGGCAGTCCCATATTAGAGAGCAGATAAACAGGGAAGAACAACTGGGGAGTGAGACAGACCACACAACCCAGGGTTCAAGCACTAGAAAATAAAGCCTTAAAACCTTTGATTGAAAAAAACCTGTGAGGGTTGACGCAGTGGGAAAAACCCTCAGCCTCACAGAAGAGTTCCTTGGAGAGACCCACAGGGTTCTAGAATGCATACAAACCCACCCACCTAGTAATCAGCATCAGAAGGGCTCAAATTTTCTTGTGGAGAGCTGGGAAAGTGACTAAAACCTGCTGAGAGCTCAGCAAACAACATTGTTCCCTCTCAGACCCCTTCCCCACATACAGTGCCACAATGCACCGAGGGGGGGTTGACCTGCCCTGGTGAATACCTAAGGCTCTGCCCCTTGCTTACTACAGGCACACCAAGACAAAAAAAACCAAAAACAAAAACAAAAAAACATGGCCCAAATGAAAGAACAGATCAAAGCTCTAGAAAAAATACAACTTAGAGATGAAGAGACGGCCAACATATCAGATGAAGAGTTCAAAACACTGGTAATCAGGATGCTCACAGAATTGGTTGAATATGGTCACAAATTAGAGGCTATGAAAAGTGAAATAAAGGAAAATGTACAGGGAACCAACAGTGACAGGAAGGAAACTGGAACTCAAATCAATAGAGTGCACCAGAAGGAAGAAAGAAACATCCAACCAGAAAAGAATGAGGAAATAAGAATTCAAAAAAATAAGGAGAGGCTTAGGAACCTGCAGGACAACTTTCAACATTCCACCATCTGAATCATAGGGGTGCCAGAAGGAGAATAGGTCGAGCAAGAAATTGATAACTTATTTGAACAAATAATGAAGGAGAACTTCCACAATCTGGCAAAGGAAATAGACTTCCTGGACGTCCTGGAAGCTCAGAGAGTCCCAGAGAAATTGGACCTAAGGAAGCATAAAACAAGGCACATCATAAGTACACTACCCAAGATTTAAGATAAGGAGAGAATATTAAAAGCAGCAAGAGAAAATCATACAGTTAACTACAAAGGAATTCCCATAAGGATATCAGCTAATTTCTCAAAAGAAATCTTGTAGGCAAGCAAGGGACTGGAAAGAAGTATTCAAAGTCATGAAAGGCAAGGACCTACATCCGAGATTACTCTATCAAGCAAAGCTATCTTTTAGAATGGAAGGGAAGATAAAGTGCTTCCCAGATAGGTCAAGTTAGAGGAATTCATCATCACCCAGCCTTTATTATATGAAATGTTAAAGGAACTTATCTAAGAAAAAGAAGATAAAAAATATGAACACTAAAATGGCAACAAACTCACAGCTATTAACAATCAAAGACAAAAACAAAAATAAACTAAGCAAACAACTAAAACAGGAACAGAATCATAGAAATGGAGATCACTTGGAGGGTTATCAGTGGGGAAGTGGGAGGGAGAGAAAGGGGGGAAGGTACAGAGAATAAGTAGCATAAATGGTAGGTAGAAAATAGACAGGGGGAGGTTAAAAAATAATGTAGCAAATGTAGAAGCCAAAAAACTTATACATACAACCATCCATGGACATGAACTAAGGGCAGGGAATGTGGGTGGGAGACATTGTGCAGGGTGGAGGAGAATAAAAGGGGGAAATGGGCAACTGTAATAGCATAATCAATAAAGTACATTCTAAAAGAAGAAAACCAGAAACAGACTATTTCTGGCATTTGCCAGGACTCAAGCAAGCAAGCTCTCAGGATAAAACCAAATTAAATATTAGTATTTGGCTTCATGCCATACAAAATCCCTACTGACTTGAGACTTAAATGGAGGAAAGGATGCCCAGGCACCAAGTGTGAATCATTTTGTTTTGTTTTGTGTTTTTCCCAATCAGGTGACAACCAATCAGACTTGAAGTAGAGCAGCAAAGCTCATTCTCCTTGTGACAGAGGTAAACTGTGGAGACGAGGAGGAGAGATGAAAAGGGGAAAGGAAATGTGAAGGAAAATGGGAACCAATGTTGTCATCCTCAGGGCTTCTATTCTTTGAGAGGTATTCAGGCACCAGAGCTCTAGGAGATAGTGATAAACCCTATGTGGGAGACTCAGAGTACTGAGGAATGTGGACACACTCCAGATGTACATCCATTGATTTATTCATTCATTCCCTGGTCAACAAATGTCTATTAATCACATAATGTATGCTGAGAGTGCCAGGCACCCATGGACACAAATCAACCCAGCCCTTTCCCTGCTGCACTCAATTCAGAGGGAAAGATAGGTGGTAAAACAGTAAATGCTTTAAATAAGTATGTAGCTGCAAACTGTAATAAATGCTAAAAAGAAAATGCACCTGAAGCAATAAGAAGAAGTACTAGGTGAGCCTTGCTTTCTCAGGGCAGTCAGGGAAGGGCTTCCAAGAAGTCACCTTCCAACCTAAGTAGGGAGAGTGAAGAGGAGGCCTGCATATGCTGAGGCAGGAAAGACCCATGTCCATTCAAGCACAGAAAGAATCCAGTGGGACTGGAGCTTAACATGTGATGGGAGAAAAGAGCAAGGTAGAACTGGAGGAGAAAGGAGGGGCCAGATCACATAGGGACACCTGTATTCTGATTGAGTTAAGCATTTAACCAAGGGGCAAAGCCTCTTTTCTAAGCCACCACCTTCCACTGGTAACCTATTCATAGCACCTGCATACATTTGAAAAATACAATTTGCATGAGGCCTCACTTCTCTGGGTAACAGACAACATACCCATAAGGGTGCAGGAGTCTCTTGCATTGACTTGCCTGGTTCTTTCAGGGGGTTATATCCCACAGACCAGAAAACCCCTGACTTGGAACATACCAAAAGGCAGATACAAAAGAGGGTAATGAGTATCTGGAAACCGCTGAACAGTTGTCTCCCACCTCTGGGTCCTCACTGAGCCCAGGTGTAAGCCCCATACTTGGGAAAGCTCTAGCATTGCTACTCAACCAGCAGACTGGGCACCAATAGCAAGCATCAGCATCATCTGTGAGAGTATAGACTGAATTGATTTTCTCTTACTGCTGTAACAAATTACCACAAACTTAAAGCTACACAAAAATATTACCTTCCAGTGCTAGAGTTCAGACGTCTGAATTGTATCTCACTGGGCTAAAATCAAGGTGTTTCAAGGCTGTGCTCCTTCTGGAGAATCAGGATGAGAATCCATTTCCCTGCTCTCTCCAGCTTCCAGAGGTGCCCACATTTCTTGGGTCATGGCTCCTTGCTTTATCTTTAAGACCCAGAAACAGTGGGTTGAGTCCTTGTCACACTGTGTCACTGCCCTCTTTCATACTTCAGGACCCTGTATGATTTCACTGAGCCCACTGGATAATCCAGGATAATATTTCCATCTCAAGGTCAGCTGATTAATTAGCAACCTTAGTTTTATCTACAACCTGAATTGCCCCCTGCCCTGTAACCTGACATATTGGCAGGTTCTAGGAATTAGGATATGGACATCATAGAGGGGACATTATTCTGCCTACCCCATGTACTCTATGAGCCCTCTCTTACTGACTGAGTCAGAATATGTATTTTAACAAGATCCACAGGTAGTCCAGGTATTCATTCAAGTTTGAGAAGCCCTGGCTTTGCAGCACCAGCCAAGGCAGACATCTTTCAGGCCATGCTCAGAATGGCTAGACTTACTCAATGAAGCCACAAGGACCCCTTTGAAATCTACTTTTCTCAGCTCATTTGTCACAGCTGCAAACATTTCTTCTCTCTCCACATGAAACCCTTCATGGGGAAGGGTGTTTTTGTCCAGAAGCCTGAACTTGGAAACGGTCTCTTGTAGTCAGTTTGAACATTCTGATACATTTTCTAAGGCCAAGGAAATGGATTCATGTATGGGTATGCATTTATGGAGTAGGATGTTGGGGGTGGAGTTTGTTTATCACCCACTGCAGGTCTAAGAATGGGTGATCAGGGGTAAGGCTGGCAAGTTGGGAACAGCTGTAGTAATTCCCTACAGCTAATTGAACCACAGGTTCCCCGAGCTTGGAGAATGGCCTTGGAGGCTTCCCTTGGAGCAGTTATGACTGGCTGGAGGTCACACAGGGGAGGTGTGGGGAAGTGTGGAGAACAGGGAGCCACAGCCAGCAGGACTGGGCCATACACACCTCTGTTCCTATTTGGCTGTTATTTGGGGACCACAACTCAGCTGAGAGTCACCATCTCATGGGAGGAGAAAGCAGAGATTAAGACAGCCCAGCCTTTGGCTCTGTATTTCCTGAGAGAAAGCTAATCCTAACAACTGCCTGGACTCCACTCCATCTAGCCAGCTTCTTGGGCAGCCAGCCAAACCTAGAATTTTCCAAGCAGTCAGTTGGGTGGTAAAAGGGAAGGTCCTTAGCACATGCCCTCCCAGGAGTGCTGACCTGGGTATTTCCTTCCTGGAATAGCCCCAAAACAGCCCCAGCATGTGCCCATACCAGCAGCCAGTGTAAAGCATGCTGTGGGAGCCCAGACAGGTGCCAGTCCCTGGAAACTTCTTGTCAGTGTCCACTTCCAAGCTGAGCCTTTCCTTTTCTTGTCCCAGAGCCCCTCAAGGAGCTGATGTGTGGAAGGTACCCCCCACCCCCTGGCAATGTTCAGTTTCCCCGCACTACTGAAAAACATCTGGCTGGCTTGGCAACTAAGCTGGGTAAAAATAGCATGTCATCTTGTCAGCGGACACCGTGCCATCTCCACAGATGGAGATTGGCACTTTTAGCCAAGAGACCACTGAACAGTATAAAAGCTATTTGCAAAGGTAGGATTCACAGCTACAGGGGCCACGGGGCTGAGTGCCAAGACCTAGATCAGAGGGACAGGAGGGGCAGAGAGATGGGTGCGAACCCCTGTCCTCCACTGGTAGGACAGGGCAGTAAGAGAGAAAATGAACTTGGACACTGGGAGGCAGCAGCGCACAATGAGGAAGGCCTGGTCTTGAAGCCAAATAGCTTGTGTTTGAATCCTATCTCTACCTTTACTAGTCGTGTGACCCTGAGCCAATAATTACCCACCCTGAGCCTCTTGTAAAATCCATCCTGGTAAAGCTATTCAATTATTATTTCATTCAAAAGGCATTTTACTGAGTGTCTACTATGCGCCAAGTACTGTGCTAAGTATGGGATATGACAGTAAGTATGTGATAACTTCTCTTCCCAGTGTGGGAGACAGACATTAATTTAAAATGACATGAATATTACTTTCAGCCAAGATGCAGGTGTAGGTAGATACACTTTGCCTCCTCACACAACCAAAAGAAGGAAAACAAATTTAAAACAACAAAAACAAAAACAAAAACAACCAGAACTGACAGAAAACCACACTGTATGGAAGTCTGACAACCAAGGAGTTAAAGAAGAAACATTCATCCAGACCCGTAGGAGGGGTAGAGATGGACAACTGGGGCAAAGAGGATACAATGCAAGGCAGCAGCTGGAGGAGCGGGCAGTACCACATTTGCAGGCGAATAAACTGGGAGGAACAACTAGGGATTGAGACTGACCATCCAACCCAGAGTTCCAATGCAGGAAAAGAAAGCCTCAAACCCTTTAGCTCTAAAAACCCGTGGGGGTTGCAGCAGCAGAAGAAACTCCCAGTCTCACAGGAGAATTTCTTGGGGAGACACACAAGGTCCTAACACATATAGAAACCCACCCATCCAGGAATCAGCAGCAGAAGGGCCCAATTTGCTTGTGGATAGCAGAGGAAGTGACTGAAATCCAACTGGGAGATGAGCAAATGGCATTGAGAGAACAAATGGCATTGTTCTCTCTTCAACCACTCCCCCCATATAGTACCACAATGCAGCAAAGTGGGTTGCCCGACCTTGGCGAATACCTAAGGCTCTGACCCTTACAAAATAATAGGTGTTCCAAGGCAAAGAAATATGGCCCTAATGAAAGAACAGATCAAAACTCCAGGAAAAGAACTAAGCAATAAAGAGATAACTAACCAATCAGATGCAGAGTTCAAAACTCTGGTAATCAGGATGCTCACAGAAATTGCTGATTATGATCACAAAATAGAGAAAAAAGTGAAGGCTATGAAAAGTGAAATAAAGAAAAATATACAGGGTAGTATCTCATTGTGGTTTTAATTTGCATCTCTCTGATGGCTACCACCTCACACCCATCAGAATGGCCAACATAAACAAATCAACAAACAAGTATTGGAGAGGATGAAAAAAAAAGAGGAAACCCTAGTGCACTGTTGGTGAGAATGCAGACTACTGCAGCCACTGTGGAAAACAGTATGGAATTTCCTCAAAAAACTAAAAATGGTACTGCCCTTTGACCTGGCAATTCCACTGCTGGGATTACATTCTAAGAACCCTGAAACACCAATCCAAAATAACCCATGCACCCCAATGTTCATAGCAGCACAATTTACAATATCCAAGTGCTAGAAGCAACCTAAGTGCCCATCACTAAATGAGTGGATCAAAAAATTATAAACTATGGTAAAACTTACACAATGGAATACTACACAGCAGAAAAAGAAGAAGCCCCTACCCTTTGCAACAGCATGGATGGAACTGGAGAGCATTATGCTAAGGGAAATAAGCTAGGCAATGAGGGCCAAATACCATATGATCTCACCTTTAACTGAAACATAATCTACAAAACAAAAAGGCAAACGAAATATAACCAGAGTCACTGAAAATAAGAACAATCTAACAATAGCCAGAGAGGATGGGAAGGGAAGAGAGGGGAGAAGGGTTTTCAGGAACTACTATAAAGGACACATGGACAAAACCAAGGGGGAGGGTAGAAGCAAGGGAGGGAGGAAGGTTTGGAGGGGGTACAGGGAGGGGTGGAGAGAAAATACAGACAACTGTAATTGAACAACAATAAAATAATTTTTAAAGAAAAAAAATATACAGGGAACCAACAGTGAAGGGAAGGAAACCAGTACTCAAATCAATAATTTGGAGCAAAAGAAAGAAAGAAAATTCAACCAGAACACAATGAAATAACAAGAATTCAAAAAAATGAGAAGGAGGTTAGGAACCTCTAGAACAACTACCAGCGTTCCAACATCCAAATCACAAGTGTGCCAGAAGAAGAATAGAAAGAGCAAGAAATTGAAAATTTATTTGAAATACTAATGAAAGAGCACTTCCACAGTCTGACAAAGGAAATAGACTTCCTGGAAGTCCAGGAAGCTCAGAGAGTCCCAAAGAAATTGGACCCAAGGAAGCACACACCAAGGCACATCATAATTACATTACCCAAGATTAAAGATAAGGACAGAATCTTAAAAGCAGCAAGAGGAAATCAGACAGTTAACTACAAAGGAATTCCCATAAGGATATCAACTGATTTCTCAAAAGAAGCCTTAAAGGCAAGAAGGACCTGGAAAGACATATTCCAAGTCAAGAAAGGCAAGAACCTACATCCAAGATTACTCTATCTAGCAAAGCTATCTTTAAAAATGGAAGGGAAGATAAAGTGCTTCCCAAAAAAGATCAAGTTAAAAGAGTTCACCGTCACCATACCCTTATTATATGAAATGTTAAAGAGACTTACCTAAGAAAAAAAAGATAAAAATATGAACAGTAAAATGACAACAAACTCACAACTGAACCTAAAAAAATCAAAAAGAAAAAGAAACTAAGCAAACAACTAGAATTGGAACAGAATCACAGAAATAGAGATCACAGGGAGGGTTATTAGCAGGGAGGGGTAGGAAGGAAAATGGGGGGGAAAGGTACAGAAAATAAGAAGCGTGGTTGGTAGATACAAAATAGACAAGGGGAGGTTAAGAATAATATGGGAAATGGAGAAACCAAATAATTTAAAAGTATGACCCATTAGCCCTGGCTGGTGTAGCTCAGTGGATTGAGCATGGGCCTGCGAACCAAAAGATCAAGGTTCGATTCCCCATCAGGGCACATACCTGGGTTGCAGGCCAGTTCCCAGTGTTATACCCAGCTAGGAAAATTACAGCTAGGGCATTACTCAACCCTAAATCTGCAGTTCCTGGAACAGGGTAATGAACAAACATCCGGGAACAATTGGGTTTAAAATTCGAGCCAAATAAGGTAACTAACCCGGCCCGCCTGAAAGTGCCCGCCAGCAGCAGCACCCACCAATCAGGGACCCTCGCCGTTTTTAAATAAGCCAATAGCTAACCGCCACCTCTGCTTCTGTATGCCTTTGCTTGCTTGCTAGAAAATATAAATACCCAGTAGTCTGTAAGCCAGGCGCGACTTCCATTTTGTAGCTCTGAGTAGCTACGTGACTCCGGTCACAGTTGGGGAAGTTCGCCCCTGCTCAGGAAAAATCTTTGGCCATTAAAATTTTTATCAATTCGGTTCCGGACTCCGAGAGTGTGTATTTACCCGCCGATCGTCTACAACACCCAGCAGGGGATGCACCAGAAGCAACCATACATTAATATTTCTCTCCTTCTCTCCTTCCCTTCTATTCTAAAAGAAAAATAAATAAAATTAAAAAAAAAAACTGTGACCCATGGACATGTGGAGGGGAATAAAGGGTGGGAATAAAGGGGAGGGTGGAGGGGAATAAAGTGGAGAAAGAAAATGGGACAACTGTAATAACATAATCAATAAAATATACTTTAAAAAAGATAAAACTAATACTTTATATGTCACTTATATCTCAATAAAATTGAAGAAAACAAATGTAAAAAATTTTTTTAATTAAATCTATTCAGATTTCTGTAAAAAGAAACATGACATAAATAAAATGTCACCTGAGATAATTGCCTCAAAGGGAAAGTTTGTGGTTCACTTAGAGCATATAATGGAAGGGTCAGGAAGGAAAACAAAGTCTAGGAAGATGTCCCTAAAGAAAGGACTATTAGGATCTGAGCGATGCATGGGTAATTAAATGGGAAAAAATGAGAGAAGATGCATTAAGCTCTTGGTACAGTGCCTGGGACCTGATAAATATCAGAAAGTGGAAGTGATTATTAATGAATACTTACTGAAAATAAAGTTGTATCAATAGCCATCTCTTTCATCCAGGATTAGAGTGCAGGGCTTCAGCCTGAGCAAACATGCCATGAGAGAGACTGACCTCTTTTCTTCACTCAAACTGATGGAGGACTCAGGAATTGGAAAAATATTAGTTTAAGGTGATAGTTAATAAGCCTAATATTTAATGCATATAAAAAGCTATTATTTCAGGAACTGAACATATGGCCCCATCCTGACTCCAGCAGATCACAAGCAACTGACCTTTGCTCTAGAAGATACCATAAACAGTCAAGATGGTATCTGAGACGCTATGTTCTAGGGAGAGACAGTTTACTGCCCAGAACACAGACAAGGAAAATCACCCAGGGCACAGGACACAGATAAGGTCACCGGTCAGCTGATGACAGAATGTTAGGGAAATTGCTGGCCTGCAGCTTTAATCTGATTAACCTCTTTCCTGAATTCCAAATCCCTTACCTACACTTTTTTTACCTATACTTTTGCCCCCATATAAAAAGTCTGGCTTGAAAAAAAATGTAAGATGGTCTGTTAGGATATATACCCGCTGTCTTCTCAGATCTCCAGCCATCTGAATAAAGCACCCAAAAGATTTGATCCCTGTCTCTGCTTATAGGGTCTGGTAGGTAACAGGCAACATGAACGCTGGCTTTTCCAGTTTTAGAAATACAACTATAGGGCAGTGGATTTTAAAAACAAAAACTCATAAAAATATCTCAGACCTCTGGTGAGGTCCATTTGGAATCTCCAGATGCTGCAGTTTCAGTAACAAAACTCTGAGGACTCTTTTTTCCTATACCTTTGGACAGTTTGCCTGGGGTCAAAACTAGGCCGAAACCTGTTTTTTCCCAGTTTCTAGGCAACCTGAGCAAAAGCCAGGAAGCCCACCTGCTCAAGCCTCAATTGACTTGCCTCTGCCTGGCACAGGTTCCCTTGCTGTACCCACACACTGCAGCCCCTCTCTAGAGAACACTGAACATCACCTGGAAGCAGAGCCTGCTTAAGGAGGAGAAGGGTGTGCATTTCTTCCTCTGATACATTCTTCAAAAGTGGTGCCTTTGTCAAATGTAAAGACTAAAGTAAAGACCCTGGAAACACAGTGTGAGGGCCCCAATGCAACATCAATCATCAAACGGTGACATATGCTGTGCAGAAAGTCAAAGGTTGCCCCTTTCTCATGGGCTTGAGTCTCCACCAACAAAGGTCCAAACTTCACTGGGCCCCAAGCCACCCTGATATCAGGCATGTCCTGTCAGCATAGTTCTAAGAGGGTTGGGGCAGGGGAGTGGCAAAGGAGTTACGTTAGAACCCTCTGGGGCCCTGCCCCAGAATCCTCCCCACCCACCATCACCTCCAGCTGATGCCGTATCCATGATATGCATCCTGGTAGACCTAACATCACTGGGCGTCAGCTGCACTCTACATTTCTCACTTTCCCCCTTAGAGATTCTCAGCTGCCCTTTTGTGTAGGAATCCATTCAGCCATTCTGCTGCCATCAAACCTGAAAGTACCATCTTGACCAGTAGGATGCAGCAGCAAATGGATAATTACTTCCTTCTGTCCTTCAATTAGAAAATTCTGGGTGCTAGTGTCAAAGGTTCCTCAGATGGTCCACTGCAGCCCATAGTCCACAGTGGTGATTGCCTCAGTAATGCATCCCTGCATTGCTTTCTTTATTTTCTGTCCCCCACCCCGTGGGATCAATCCCCATATTAAACTACCTGCAAGCAAGCCTTCATTCTCTACCACTGCTTTCATAAAGGAACCCAAGCCAAGACTGTTGACTTTCTGCCCTCTCTCCACCAGCTGTCAGGATAAGAGGAACTTTCAGAGGCATGTGTGGCAGTTGTGTGGTCAAAAAACTAGAGAGCAGCTGCTTTCTTCTTTCCCAGCTGGAACCTAGACAGCTGGATGAGGTTACTGTCTCTGACTGTCATGCAGGAAGGGCCCCTAGCCTAGTGCCTTTCAAATGGGTTAATAGTGGGACTATTCTACAAACAAAACTCACATGCATAATTTGGTGTTCGATATTTGGGGCACTGAATACATACTCCTTCTTTCTAACTTGGTGTACTTCTTGGAAAATACCTTGTGCCAACTTAAAAGGTCTTAGTTAGGACTTTTTAGTGAGCACTGCCTACTTTGGAATTTTGAGAGACCATGTATTTCCTCCCTAACCCAGAGGCAATCGCAGCCAACTGAATGAATGCTTTCTTTCTGGACTTAGTCTTGAACACAAAACCAAAGGCTGAGGGACAGATTGGAAAGGGGTCTTCGTGAAAGTTTGGCTACCAGTGCAGTTTTTGCAGAACCCTTGTTGTTTCTCTGACCCCATGCCTGGTCCTCCAGCCTCTTAGTGAATCTTTGAATAACTGCCCCTAGGTCTAATACCCTTTTATTAATTTTTTTTCTTTTTGGCCAGAAGAGTCTGTTTCTGTAGCTTGCAACCAATAATGCTTGCAGATACTCATGGAATGACAATCTTGAAAATGGATAAAAGTAGAGTGCTTGGTTGAAATGGAGGAGGACAAGCAGCAGCTCCTCCCTCTGAAACCTCTTAACAAGAGCTTGTTCATTATCTCCAAAGTGCCCCTTGGACCCAAAAGGCTCAACCTGAAAACCCTTTATTTTATCCCATCCCAAATAAGAAAAGCAAGGCAAGAGAAGTCCACTGATTTACCAAGATGCAGCATGGTTTAGTGATGGTGTTAAACTCAGACCTCCTACCTCCAGCCCAGTGCCTTTCTATCATGCCACAATGGGGCTCACTGGAATTTGAGAGACAGTAAAAAACAGAATCTACATAAGGGGCCAGTAGAGATCAAGTGCATGACCAGGTCTTTCCTACACTTCTCAAGACACAATCACCAGCAGTAGCAGGACATTCCTGGAGATCTGCAGGATTCTTTCTCATCTCTGCTCCCTGTCACATGCACTGTAACACCTTCAAGTCATGACAGGAATGCATTGCAAAACACTGCCCACATTTCCTAAGACACAGCACCCTGAATTCTTTCTCTGTAAAATGCTCTACAAAAGTGAGTTCTGTGATCAAATACCTTATTTTTTAGATCCTAAAATGCACTTTCTTATTTTTTCTTGTATTAATATTAAATGAGAGGTTGTATAAGGAAATGGTTACAAGCATTTACTCTGAGTCTGACTACCTGGATTTGATTGCCAGCTCTGGCCCTTCCTAGCTGTGTGAGCCTAGGCAAGTTACTTAACTGTTCTGGGCCTTGATTTTCCCATCCACAAACTGGGAACAAAATAAAAGATCCAACTGTGTTATTTCAGGCTCTGCAAGAAACAGATGTCAAGATAAGATGACATGTATATGACATGCACCTGTGGGAATACATGGGAGATGACAGAGGAGGCTGGGACCATGTGAAACCTTGACAGAGATTGAATTCCTGCAAAAAAAAAAAAAAAAAAAGAGAGAAAAGGAAGAAAATGCCTTAGATGGCAGTGCAGTTATAAAAAAGTTTTGGCAACGTTTTTAGTATAGGTAGTTTGTAAGTCACAGTCAACTGCCAGAGGAGTCCTGCATCTTCCAGGAAGATGCCTGCCTCAGTGTAGCTGACATGCTCCATTGCTGGCTGGGGGCCTGTGGGAACCAAGGCCTCTGCCCAAGGCTGAGATAGGTTCAGAGCTCCAGAACCTGGAGACCTTGGTTAATCACACTCTTAGCAATAAGATATCTTAGAACACATTCTGAGTCCCCTCTAACATCAAAATGTAGGGTTAAATAAGTAAACTTACCCAAAAAGCTCTTAAAATAGTGTCTGTCACATAGTAAGTACTCTGTATGTGTTGCCTTACAACAAACAACAAACAAGGTATGAAATCAGGATGCTTGTTAAAATCAATGTATATACCTGATGTGATAGTTTTCCTTTTTTATTTGAATCCTGGGTCATTGTTATTAAACTGCGGATACATCTTACAATCAGTACATCTTGGAACTGAAGAAATGTTTGGAAAACTTGGCAAACTGTGTACCCCTCTTGGGTACTTGTATTGGCATATTGATGACTTTGATACATCATGCAATAGACTTATTTCACTTGTTCTACTTCTTGTTTCCCAAACTTCTTGGCCCACAGCTCTCTGGTTTGCATATACTTCTAATAATTTTTTTCTCTTTTTTGAAGAAGTTGATTTCTGTTGCTTGCACCCAAACCCAACTAATACACACACAACCTTAATATATCAAAAGTAAAAGTAGAACTGCTGTCAATGGAGATGAGGTGGGGACAGGACTAGGATGCCATGGATTACATTTTGATATGTGCCATGCTTTGGAAATGCCAGTTGTTTGTTGTTTCGGATAATGTTCAGAAACTAGGTTCAGAGTAAATGGAGCACAGTCTTCAACAGAAGGAAGGGAAAAGAAGGGACTTTTTCTGATATGCCCAGGCCACTCCACCCCTCCCTGCAACTTTTCTCACAAGGTCTCTGGTAGACATGATTGGAAAAATGTCCTGTAACCCTTCCCCTTCATGGAGGTTAGCTCAACCCATATCATTCAGTGAGCAGAGCACCTTCTTGATACAAACTCCAGAGAAGCATAAAAGCAGTGGAATAAGAACATCTGGCCTCTGCGACCAGAGATGGAGGGCCATGAACAAATTCAACAGAAAAAATTCCCTCCACTTCTCATTTACCATTGGTTTTGCATGTTCCATGTGCCAAGCACCACATTGTAGATGGGGATTCAGAGATGCCAGGTACAGACTTCACAACCGTCATGTGCTATCCCAAGCTCTTGCCAGTCACCTTTTTGTCCTGTCCAAAGCTGTGACAACCAAGGGTGCTTCACTTCAACTGCACTGGTGTCTGCTTTCTGCAGGGCTTCTTCCCTGGAGGATGCTCAGCCATGTGGCCCCTGGCAAACATGTAAGTTCAATCCCAGGAGTGACTATAACTAACACAGAAATGAATACTCCCCTCTTGTGTGTCCTGAGTGGACCATGCTAAGGTGCGTTCTGTTGCTCCTCAGAAGGTCGGGTCTCCACAGCAGTGTCCCATCCTAATACCTTCTGTACTTGTCTCCCCAGTCCCCCCACACCCTTTCTTAGAGCACTTCTTCAGAATGAACTATCTGCACACAAGTTCTTGTCCAATTTGTATAGCTTTTAAGCAGAAAAGAGAGCAGCCCTCTTGCTCTCTTGCCACTACCTCTCCTGTGGAACAGTTTCAATGGACAGGCATCAACTCACCCAGAGAGATCCAGCAAAGGGACACTGATTCCAGCTGCCTGACTTCTGGGGGCAGTTGGGTTAGGCTTCTCTCACTGCCATCTTTTCAAATAAAAAGTGGACGAGAATTCCTAGTGGGAGGATCCCACTTCAAGATATCTACAAACAAGAAGTGAGCAAGAGCCATTTCATATTCCTGTGTGCACAGATCCTCTGGAAGTTGATGGCATGCCAGCAGCAGTTGCCTAAGGAACACCAGTGACATCAAGGAGACACAAGGACACACTAAATGACTTTAGCAACTATTTGCATTTGGCAGATGTAGCCAGAGGCAGGTCCCTGCATGTCTGTTTGGAAAGGCCCCAGAAGAAATGGAGCCAGCTGAAGCAATAATGGGCAGTCAGTGCATGAGGGAAGAAAGGGACTTCTTAACCCTTTTATGGCCCCTCCTTAAAGCCAGCTGGGCCAAAAATCAATAGCAGTTCCAAAAGGCGTCCCAAGGCTTTGTGCACTCTGAATGTTTTGACCACAGGCCAGAAAAACCCAGAGAAGGTTCAGGCTTTTCCAGGACTGGGTGCTTCCACATACCTCAGCCGCTCCCCACGGGGTCTTGCTCCTGTTTCCACCACCCTAGAAGACAGTGACAAGATGGGCTGTGAGGCTGGGGGCTCACATTGGTGAGGTGGTTAATTGTGATTTTTTTTTATATGAAAAGTGAGAAGTCTGAGCAGACTGGGGAAGTCAGCCCTCTGTCAAACTTTCTCCTTCTCTCTCCTCTCATGTCTGCTCTCATTAGGATTGGGCCAGTTTCACTGAGTCCAACCCTAGAAAAGAAACCCAAGAGTCCAACCCAAGAAAAGAAGCAAATGAGCCCAACACTCCCCCTGCAGCCTGGGAAGTGTCCCTGCTGTGAACTGATCTCTGCAAGGCTGTGCAAGAAGCCCATAGCATCCTGCTTTCTGGGGAACAGAGACACAGACCCAACTGAGGGTCCAGCAAGGGCCCAGACAGAGCTGGGCTTTTCTTGCTGCCTCCTTTAGAAAGTTCTAGTCAGATGGGATTATCTCAGAAATGATTGGCTCCTTCATTCACCTTTGCTTACAATCCTTCTTTTCCAGGGTTCTGTTGAAACAGAGCCAAGAAACACAAAGGAAACCTGGCAGCCATTGAGGGAAGGATGTGGCACTGCTCTGGGCAGGCTGCAGGCAAGCACGGGATTGCCCAGGCACACCTTCTGCTGTAACAACATGGCATGGAGGAATTCACGAGATGAGCTGGACAGGTGAAAAGTACTGTGAACATACCCACGTGGTCCTTAGAGAAGAAGGGAGGACTTTCCCAGGTGAATATTAAAATGTATGCAGATTGGGGAAGGTTCATTTGTCTTGCAAATTGTTTTCCAGCATGAATCTATTCCATGTATGTATTCATATAGAGATTCCACTTAAAACAATGCATGATTTTTAAAAAATGACAATATTCAGAGCTGGCAAAAATTGAAGAAATAGATGGCTGGTGAGGATGACAAGTAGCCAACATTTCTGGAGACCAATTCAGGCACCAAGACTGCTTGCATGTATTCATGAATGAGGCAGGCACCACAGTGCCAGGAAGTCTGTGATTTTGCAAAAACTGTGCTGGCATTGGTGGAACTTAAAATCTACACTCCTGCAAAGCCCCAAATCTCTCCTGGCACCAGCTGCTGGTGGCCAGCAGTTCTCACTCATCCTCTGGGAAAAAATGAATGAAATGCCCTCTGTGCTGCACTCATTTGAAGGACCACACAACAAGAGTTTTAGGCTACCAAAGTTTAGATAGCTCCCCTTCAGATGATACCTATGGCTTCTTTCTTCCAGAAAACAGGCATGCCTCCATGAACTAGGGCAGGTGCTCGTATTAATTATCATGTCCCCAGGACTCCTTCTCCCTTTGATGTTTCTGCTTTGTGCAACATCTGGACTATCATGTTAGACTCCAATCCATATGACAAGGGTCTCTGAAACTGGACCATCTCCTAAACTATGTACATTCATAGTCACATCAGCATATGGTCAAGCCTGAAAGTGGGCAAGTCAAGAGACTTAGATTTATCAGAGGCTGTGAATAGACAACCCCAAAAATATTCTCATCTCTTCTGTTATTCAAATTCTGGTTCCTGCTCAGCCAGAACACCCTACAGGAGCTTGAAGATGATTGGATTATGCAGAAAAATATATTAACAATGCATCCCTCTGGAAAGTGGGATTAAACCAATTTTCTGCCTTTTGCCTCCTTGTTTGCACTGAGAAGACTTTTTGCTCTTTTAAGTGACTGTAAGTGTATTACTTTATGGATGTAGCAGATATATTGAGCAAAATGGTCTAACCTATTCCCATCCTTGTATCTATATGCTTTTGCCACATGACTTTGCAGCCACACTTAGCCAAAGGTTGGGTCTCTTTCTCCACCCCTTGAATCTGAGGTAGCCCATCACTAGTTCTGACCAAAAGGGTACAGGAGCAGTAGAAATGTGACTGGCTTAAGCTCACATCTCAAGAAGCTTTGTGCACTTTTTTTTTTTAGATTGCAGATGCCACCAGGGCAAGCCTGTTGGAGGATGACAGATTGAGGTAGAAAGACAAACTCTCAGTTGGGCCATCCTGGACCATCCAGCCCCAGCTGGCCTGGCCACTAATCACAGGTACATAAGTGGGCCAACCCAGCTGAGACTGAACAATCGCCTAGCTGAACCCAACCCAAACTGCTCACTCACAGAATCATGAGCTGCATCTGATAGGGGACTCAAAGAGCTAGAACATTTTAGTTTATGGTAAATAGTTATAAGCCTAGTAAGTAATGCATATGTTAAAGCTACTGTTTCATAAACTGCAGATAAGGCCCATCCTGGCTTTCAGGAGAGACATCTGACTTCCTGGGGCACTGCTAAAGACCACTGCCTGGGGAGCAAGTAGAGGCATCTGGGCCATTGTGTTTCAGGGAGAGACAGATGACCAGTGCCCCTGGGAAGAGCTAACTACCTAGGACGAGAGTGATGCAATTTTCTTTTATCTAATTTTCCCTGAATTTCAAACCCCCTCACTGCATTTGTTTTCTTTTATTAAAAGGTTGGCTTAGAAAGAAAATGTAAGATGGTCCACTAGGCTATGAACCCACTGTCTTCTCAGATTGCCAGTCATCTGAATAAAGGCTCCATAAAGATTCAATCCCTGCCTCTGCTTACTGGGTTTGGTATGTGAAAGGAAGCACGAACGCTGGTGTTTTCTCCAGTTTCACATCCGTGATTGTTGTTAGGAGCCACCATGTTTGGGGGCTTCCTTTTATGCAGCAAGGGTTGATACCATGTGCTCCCAAACCAAGTTGTGCAAGTGTCATCCGAGGTGGTTTAGGAATCAGAAAAAGATGGCACAGGACTGATTGTTTTATCCAAGATACCATGGCCAGGTAGTAACAGATTCAAAACTTGAACCCAAGTCCCCTGTTGGCCTGTTTTCTTATTTGCATTTCCTCTGGAATGTAAGGTACTTGGGAAACTTCTGGACAGCAGCCTCCAGAGATCCCTCCTAAGGGAACTGCTGCACTTTCTTGATGATCTTCCCTACTTCACCAGCTGCCACCCCAACCCAACTCCTACCTTCCCTTAACCCTCAGTAGGCAGCAAAGCGACACACTATCAATTCCATAATAACAAGGCAGCCATTATTACAGAACAGACCCAAGGAGGGATGTACAATATTACTGAAAAAACAAAACAAAACAAAACAAAACACTAGTTTCGCTATGCCAGCCACATGAGGAAAGACGTCTCTCAATGCCAGAGATTTGTGAAAAGGATAGGAAATATTTACTTAAAACTATACAGGCTTAGAGTAGTGACTTAATGTCTTCATTAAAATATTCAAGTCCTTTAGGATACCCACAGATGCACACAGTCCTTCCTTCTCCCTCTGCCCTAATCTGGGATACCATATCTCAGGAAAGAAAGTAGAAGTCTGTGATTTGGACTTCTGGCACCATCAGCTGTGTCACTGCCATGATCTCCAGTTAATTCAAAGCCATGTGGTACCTTCTCATGGCCCACCAGCAAGAGTCCTTTCACACCTTTTCTTCCAGGCAAAGTCTTTCCTTCTTCCTAAGCCCTGTGGCAAAAGGGAGCACCCCAAAGCCTTATGGTTCTCACTTTCACCAAAGCTGCGGAGTCCCCACTCTGCCAAAGCCACGTGGTTCTCCCTTGCATGGTTGCTGCCTCTGGGTTTGAATTCCTACACCAATCTTCCTCTGCAGCTTCATTTCTGACTCCTCCTACAATCAGTTATACCTGCCAACATTCCTGTATTCTTCCAGGTTTACTGGGCTGCCATCATAAGTCTGAGAAGGTGTGTCCCCATGGTATGGAGCCAATCTTCTCCAAGCTCTTACACAGGCACCATAATCAGGAGGAGCAGCTCCCCAGTTACATCTTAAGTGGAAGTCACTTCCATCCCCCTGGCTCAAAGCATGCCCACAGCTATTTAACATATCTATGAAACCAGTTAAAGGTTATAGATATGGTAAATGACCATGCCAGAGGTTAGCTGTGAAACTGTTGCTGTACAAATAGTTCCACATGTTCCTGCTCCATCTGTCCCTTCCCCAACTCACACCTGTGGTGGGGAGGAAACAGGACATTCTATATATCTTTCTAATATTTACTGGACACCTTGAGTTCTGGACCCCATTGCAAATCCCTATTTGGGGCCCCCCTCTTGGCTGTACCCTGTTATACCATCACTGCCAGCTCTTTCCATTTGCAGGATATCCAGGCTTCCAAGCCAGCTGGCACCCATTCCTTCTGGAATGGGCAGCAAGGGCAACAGCCTGAAGAATGTAAAAATTCTGTTCAACTACACAGTGGGATTGAAGCTGGAAAAGCCAGCATTTATGCTGCTTGTCACATACTATACCCAATAAGCAGAGACACGATTGAATCTTTATGGCCACTTTATTCAGATGGCCAGTGATTTGAGAAGACTGAGGGTTCATACCCATCTTACATTTCCTTCCAAAGCAGTCTTTTTATAACAGGGAAAAAAGTGCATTAAGGGGTTTTGAAATTCAGGGAAAATTAGATTTGAAAACTGCAGCATTCTCACCCTGGGCAATTAGCTGTCCTCTGGTGGTCTGTCTCTCCCTGGAACACAGTGGCTCAGTTGTCTCCACCTGTGACCCAGGCAGTTGGCTGTCTGGGGGGTGGGGGGGAGGGCGGGAGGGCAGTCCATACCTGCAGTTTCTGAAACTATAGCTTTAACATATTCATTACCTACTAGGCTTACTAACTATTTACCTTAAACTAAAATTTTCCAACTCTTGAGTCCTCTATCAGGATCAGTGGGTGAGCCAGTCCACCTGTCAGCGTCAGCTAGAGATCAAAGCAAACACAAGAGGAAACAGATCCAAAAGGAATGAGGAGAAAAAGCCAGTGCTTCAAGGGGTAGATGTTAGGAATGATCATGACCAAAATAGTGCCCCTTTCCAAGGAGCCCAAACAAGAAAGGATGGCAAGGAAATGGAATGAGTAGGGGCTGGAGCTGGGAGAAGGAAGCAACAGAAAACACAAAGGATGGAAGGACGGCAATTGCAAGAAGCAACTCCACCTTTCTGTAGCTTCAAAGGGGCCTTCCTCTGTCTTGGGCCCTTAGGGGAAAACAGCAGGGCAGGAGCCCTGGAGGAGACAGCAGCACACAGCACTCACTTGGTGCAAGCCATGCGCACCTAACCTGCTGCCAGCTGGAGGCAGAACAGGTTGTGCTTGGAAAGCACACCTGACTAGAATTCTAATGGCATAGGCCAGGAGCTCAGAGCTTTCTTCCCAGGGGATTGTCCCTAGGTGAAATAGAATGCTTGGCTGAAGCAAAACACTTTGATGTCAAGAACTGTAGGAGGAAGACAAGAGCTAAATGGCCACTCAGTTTTCAAGTCAGTAGCAGTCTCAGTAATGGTGTGGGCAATAATGATAATAGTAATAATAATGGCTGCCATTTACTCAGCACTTACTAGGGACAGTATTTTATTGCTTCCTCACAACAGTTCAACAGGTAGGCGGGGGAGATGCTGGCAGAACCCCCACTCCCACCCTTACTTACAATCAGTGTTGCAGAACAAAGGTCCAGGGGCGGGCAATATTTGGCCCACCCAGGGACACCAAAAACTGTTACAGAACAGACACACAGGGCCCAAGACTCAGGAGGATGGTATAATAATACCGTCTGGAACACCTACTGGGCTCCATTGTCTGCCACCAATTGGAAAGACATCTCTCAGCAGATTTGTGAAAAGGAAAGGAAATGTTTATTTAATGCTGTACAGACTTAAAGTAGTGATCTAACATCTTCATTAAAATATCAAAGTCATTTAGGATATCCACAGATGTACACAGCACTCCCTTCTCCCCCTGCTCTAATTCGGGGACCTAACTCAGGAAAACAGCAAAAGTCCTAGATCCAGGTTCCTGCCACCATCAACTGTGTTTCTGTCCAGGCAGGATCTCTAATTAATCCAAAGTCATGTGGCACCTTCTCACGGTCCACTGGCAAGAGTTCTTTGTACCCATCTTTCCAGGCAAAGTCTCTCCTGCTTCCCAGGCCACACAGCCAAAGGGAGCACCCCAAAGCTGAGTAATCCTTTTCTACCAAAGCTGCAGAGGTCTGCACTCTGGCAAAACCTCATGCTTCTCCCTTCTGGCTAAGCCTCGTGGTTCTCCCTTCTCCCACCAGAGCCCAGAGGGGGTCCTCACTCTGCCAAAAGCATGTGGCTCTCCCTCTGCCCAGCCACAGCCACGTGGTTCCCTCTCCTTAAATGGCTGCCTTGTCTGGGTTTAAATCTCTGTACCAGTCCTCCTTTGCAGCCCCATTTCCAACTCCTCCCACATTCGGCTACACTTGCCAGCATTCCTGTATTATTCCAAGTTTACTGGGCTGCCATCGTGAGTCTGGGCAGGTGTGGCCCCACGTCGTGGAGCCAGTCACCTCCAAGCTCCCATGTAGACATTGTAACTCAGGGGACCTGCCCCCAGCTACATCTTAAGTGGAAGTCACTTCCATCCCCCTGGCTCAGAGCATGGCCATAGTATTTAACATATCTATATAACCAGTTAAAGGTTATAGATATGTTAAATAACCATGCCAGAGGTTAGCTGCAAAGCCTTTGCTGTACAAAACAGCTCTCCAAGGCCTGCTCCATTTGTCCCTTTTCCAACTCACACCTGTTGGGGGGAAGGGGTGAGGATATCTTACATGTCTCTCCAATATTTCCTAGACACCTTGAGTTCTGGACCCCATTCCAATTCCCTTTTTGCTCCCTTCCTTTTGACTGCACCCTGTATCACCAGTACACTCTGCTCTGACTTTACCTTCCAAACACACATCTCTTTGCTGGAGGCTTCCTCCTGCTGCAGCTGGCTTTGTCCACTCACCAGCAGACAGGAAGTGCCAGGTATTAGGTTGGAGTTGCTCAAGAAACCAGATAGAGGCAGCAAGCTAAGGAGCAGGGCTTACTAGCAGGCAATAAGAGGAAAAATGCAGCCAACCTAGGGAGGTTGGGGAGCCAACCAAGGGAGGTTAAGACTCGTGTGGTTGTTCTTAAGGCAGGGTTTTTCAGCACAAAAACCTGTGAAGGGTAACTGGTTGGGGTGTCAGAGTCTGATTGGCTAGACCTGGTTGCTGGGTGCCTGGTTTTTGCTGACCATTGTTCTTGATACATCTTGTCAGGCTCAAGTTAAAGCTGCATCCTGTTATGCCGGATAGGCTGACCCCAGACCCCAGTCTTAGCCAGGCATCTGTTTATCCTGGTTAGGGTCGTCAGGCAGTTTCCCAGGCAGGCATTTTCCCAGGCTGCAGTTTCCCACGGTACAGTTTTCCTGCCTGGTGATTTTCCATTCCTCCAAGGCCTACCTAGGTCTGTCACCAGGGAATTAACAATCTCACTGCAAAACCACCTCAGCCAACAAGGGATGGAAGTTGGTGATCAACACCCCAGAACCTCTGGTCTTTAAACTGGGTAACATCCTGTGGTCTTCACTGGCTCCCATGAGAATTAAGCTCTAGAATCCAAGTGTGGTCATTTGCCTGACAATGCACCTGCTATGGGCTGCTTTCCCTTCTCTGTCCCACCTCCTGATCTCCTCCTTGTGTTTCCTGGGGTCACCTTCAAAACAAACTACTTAAGCTAGAAAATCCTTATCCTAAGGTTCCATTCTGGAGGAACCCAACATGAGGGAGTTATAGCTTCATTTTATAGGTGAGGCTTGAAAGGGTTTAAAGAACTCACCTTGGTCTGCCAGACTCAGAGAGTGCTCTTAATGAATATGCTCTAGTGCAAGTACTGAGTTTTGCTGAATCCTTTGGGAATCAAGTAAACTTCAGTTCAGGCAAGAAAAACCCAGAAGAGCACCCAATTGAGAGCTGCTTTCTGGCATGAGGGTCTGGAGTCTCCTCAGTACACTGGACCTATGCTCTGCTAGTTAAGAAGACACACTTGGGCTTTGGGCAAGTCCCTTAACATTTCTGAGCCTCCTTGGGAGAGGGAGGCCTCAGAAGCAGCCTGGTGAGATGACAATTCACAGGAGTGGCCAAAGTGAGAGAAGGAGAGCAGTGTGGGAAGCGCAGGGCTGGCCAGAGAAGTCACTATCACTCTGCCACTCAGGGCTTGAGGTCTGGGGCAAGTCACTTTTCTTCCAGCACCTTCCTGCTATTTTGGGTGAAGTTGGGGTGTAGTGTATCTTGTGGATAAAATGAGACCATGGAGGTGAGGACCTTGGTGAGGGCCCAGTTCAAGAATAGCAAGTGTCCTTTATTTCTCATCTTCTAAGGGTTTGTGTTTGCCTAGGTTGATCTGAGATCCCATAGATATTCAAATAGAGTTAGAATTTTGCAACCAATCTGATTGCAGAATAGTTCATGCAGATACCAGGTGACTGATTAGTATTTACCTGTGCCAGCCCACGGGGGCTTTAGAGGGAAACAAAGGGCCTCACAAGCTCACAAACACAGATCAGAGAACTCTCAAAGTTTAAAGGGAGGTTTGCATCCCCGAGCAGTGGTCCTCAGGTGGAGCACAGCCCCCTGCCTATCTCAGACCCTTCCTTCACTGGGGACCACTAAAGAGGATACCTCCCATCTGCCCTTCCAGATCCACCTGCCATCTTTTCCCTTGCCTGATCCTTGGCTGCCCTCTGGCTTTGTGGGAGCACTGGTAGGATACTGGAGGGCAGAAGGAGAATGAAACACAGAAATTTATTCCCATGCTGAGTCACTGCCAGTTAGCTGCAACCCTACCTCAGGTTATACCCTGTCAGGCAGCCTTTTCCATCTTGCAGCTCTCCCTGACTTTAGATAAGCACCTACTCCCTGGTTCTGGCAGCCTGGGGAGATAAGAATTCTGAACTGATAGCCCTGGGCACTGACTAACCTCTTGTGGTTTCCCTAAACTCTTCAAACACCTTTTTAAATGGTGTCCTTTAATTAAACTCTCCTCCCCTGCTTGAGTGGGTCATTAGTTCCCTGTTGAGACCATGACATAGCCACCAAATTTGTAACATTGTGTAAAGTTTATTTTTGCCACAACAAAGCTCATATACTATGGCCATTGTGTACCAGTCTCAATGCCAAGCTGAGAGGCTCATGCAGTGCTTCTGCTAAAGGTCGTTTGACTATGAATAACAGAAAACTGAACTCACAATGGCTTAAACACACCCTACCCCTAACTCAGAATCTAACGCTAACCCTAATCCTAACTCTAACCTTAAGCTTAAACATAACTAAAACCTAACTCTAACATTTTTTTACCTAACGGAAAGTATGGAGGTGACAGTTGCTGACACAAATTTTAGTGTTTTCAGGGACAACCTCCATTATTCTCTTGTCCTTTTTCTGGTGACACAGATGGCTGCTTCATCTCCAGGTACCTCATCTCTGCACATCAGAAATAAGTTAGCCAGAGGGAAAAGCTATATGTGTAGTGAAGAGATTTCCCAGAACCGCCACCCCCAGCAGACCCTTACTTATAGGTTAGACTTTTATAGCTGACTAGCCTAGCTGCGAGAGAAGCAGAGATTGAATTCTATCCTCTACATGAGGAGGTAGCAAGGAAAAAAGCGGTTGGAAACTGTTTGAGAGTAACTTTTCAGCGGGGTCTCCTGGGTGTACAGAAAAAGAAGAACACAGCACTTCCACCAAGATGGAGGTGTAGGTGGAAGCACTGCATCTTCTCGCGCAACCAAGTTTAAAAATAACAAAGTTTTAACAACAAAAACACAGCCAAACCACATAAAATTGAACTACACAGAAGTCTGACAACAACAGACCCTTCGGCCAAATCAGTAAGAGGGGCAGAGCCAGCAGCAGAGAGGGTTTGGGCAGGAAAGATCCACCCTACCAACCCGGGTGCATGACCCAGGCATGCCAGCAGCCGTGGGCAGATCCCAGGTGTGGAGAAGCAGGCAGACCCACTAAGGGCTCAAGGCTTTGGACCCGCTGAGGGCTGATCAAGGTCACACATTTGCGCACAGATAAACAGGTGAAGGAGCTAGCAGTGAGACAGACCTCGCAGGCCTCAGTGGCAGGAAGCGGCAGAGGGAACCGCCATTGTCCCTCTCTGACCCCGCCCTCACATACAGCATCACAAACCAGTGACCTGGGTAGCCCCTCTCTGACCACACCCCCACATACAGCATCACAAACCAGCAACCTGCGTGGCCCCGCCCTGGTGAACAACTAAGGCTCTGCTCCTCATACATAACAGGCACAAACAGATCAAAACATGACTCAAGAACAACTCAGAGCCACAGAGCCAATAAATCTAAGCAACGAAGAAATAGACAAACTTTCAGATGCACAGTTCAAAACATTGGTGATCAGGATGCTCACAGAACTGGTTGATTTTAGTCACAAATTAGAGGAACATATGAAGGCTAAACTAATTGAAATGAAGGGAAATACACAGGAAACCAATAGTAATGGAAAGGAAATTGGGACTCAAGTCAAGAGAGTAGACCAGAAGGAAGGAAAAAAAATGACCAAACAGAAAAATATGAAGAAACAAGAATTCAAAAAAAGAGGAGAGGCTTAGGAATTTCCAGGACATCTTTAAACGTTCCAACATCCAAATTATAGGGGTACCAGAAGGAGAAGAGGAACAGGGACAAGTGGAAAAGTTATTTGAACAAATAATAAAGGAGAACTTCCCCAATCTGGCAAAGGAAATAGACTTCTAGGAAATCCAGGAAGCTCAGAGAGTCCCAAAGAAGTTGGACCCAAGAAGGAACAACCCAAGGCACATCATAATTACATTAGCCAAGATTAAAATGAAGGAGAGAATCCTAGAAGCAGCAAGAGATAAGGGGACTGTCACCTACAAAGGAGTTCCCATCAGACTGTCAGCTGATTTCTCAAAAGAGACCTTACAGGCAAGGAGGGGCTGGAAAGGAATATTCCAAGTCATGAAATCCAAAGACGTACATCCAAGATTGATCTATCCAGCAAAGCTTTCATTTAGAATGGAAGGGTATATAAAATGCTTCTCAGATAAGGTCAAATTTAAGGAGTTCATCATCACCAAGCCTTTATATGAAATGTTAAAGGGACTTACCTAAGAAAAAGAAGGTAAAAAAGATGGACAGTGAAAGGACAGCAAAATCACAGTTATTAAGAACCACACCTAAAACAAAAGCAAACTAAGAGGACAGCTAGATCAGGAGCAGAAACATAAAAATGAAGATCATATGGAGGGTTAGCAACAGGGGAGTGGGAGAAGGAGAAAGAGAAGGGGGGAGAAGGTACAGAAAATAAGTAGCATAGATGGTAGGTAGAAAATAAATAAGGGGGAGGGCAAGAATAGTAGGGGAAATATAGAATCTAAAGAACTTGAGACACGTGGTCATAAACTAAAGGGGGGAATGGTGGGGGAGGGGGTGTGCAGAGTGGAGGGGAGTGAAGGGGGAAATAGAACAACTGTAATGGCATAATTAAAATATATTAAAAACTAAAAAATAAGGAGAAGAACACAGGCACAATCTGAAGTGAGCTGCACTACTCATGGTCCATTGAGCCTCTGCGATTTTGATTCCAGCATGGTGCCAGGAGGAGAAGGGAAGGGCTGTAGGAGGAGGTTGCCTGAGGCAATGGTAAACAAGCTAGCTCAGCACATGACAAGATCTCCCTACCTGGGATAGAAATAGCAGAGGCCCGTGAGTGTGATTGATGGAGGAAAAAACCCTCCTACTCCCTTCTGGAACATGGCAGCCAGGGGAGGTGCAAACCTGCCAGTCTAGGATGGTATTGGCTGGGAAGTTGGACACTTCCAGAGTTCATGGAATTATGGGCTGGAAGTTTTAAAAAGAGGAAGGGCAGAGACTCGGCCTCTTTCTCTTCCTGGGGATCTGCCTGGAAGATTGTGCTGTAGCCACCTGCAGTTCCCAAACAATGGTATTTTTAAGTGGGAAAAGAAACTCTGGACACAACCTAGAGTTGGTCTGGCCTGGCAGAAAGTGGCAGGGTTATTCTTCTCTGGGTATCCTAGAGGAGACAGGCTTTAAGGCAGAAGCCTGCGATTCTTCCAGAATTGTGTAGCTTTCCTTTTTCTCCAAACCTCTGCCTCCAGAATTTGCCTGTGGTTGGCGAGAAGCAGGACCCCACTTGCTCTTTGGCAACAATTTTCCATTTCCTGTGTTTCCTGGAGCAAGTGAGACTTCCTGATCAAGGCAGTAAATGATCTTATTCAGCTAGCAACACTGTCTCCTCAAGGATGCTGCTAAAAATACTACTATTTTGAAAGTATAATAGATCCACAAAAAAGTTAAAGTAATCCATGTTTTCCTGGTGCTTAGGGCCAAATCCCAGACTCCCCCCCATACTGTGTGGCACAGAGGCTTAGGGTGAAGGGCAGAGTCTTCTAGATTACCGACTTTATTTCTGGCTAGTGTGACTCAGTTGGTTGGTGCATCATCTCGTAGACTGAAAGGTTGCTGGTTCAATTCCTGGCCAGGGCACATGCCTAGGTTGCAGGTTTGGTCCCTAGTTGAAATGCATATAAAAGGTAACTGATCAATGTTTCTTCTTCACATTGATGTTTCTCTTCCTCTCTCTTTCTCCTTCCCTTCCCCTCTCTCTAAAATCAATAAGCATGTCTTCAGGAGAGGATTAAGAAAAAAGGGTTACCAACTCTAGAAACTGAGAAGAGGATTCCAATCAGGACCCCTCTCTACCAGCTTCCTACCCTACACCAACCACATTCTCATGTCTTCTCAACCACCAAACGCATTTTGCATTGTAAGCAAGATCATTCTTCCCCAATTCCCCCTCCCCCAACTCTGCTTTCCCTTCCAATTGTGTTCAAATAGCTGAGTGTGGGACCACTTGGCTGTCCTGCTCATGTAAAATGACTCCATTTTCATTATTTTCCATAGTCGTTATTTTCTTCTTCATGCTCATCTGTCTCTTCTCATTTTTTGACAATGCACATGTATGGTATATAATCATTTTTTAGTTAAGTTTTTTTGACAACACCAGGCATGCATCAGAAGGCAAATAAAAATACTGCACCAACAATTGTACCTTTGCCTCCATTTTGTCCCTCTAAGAGTGACTGAAAAAATATATACCCCAATGGGCATAAGCAGCCACCTATCATTTGTTGAATCAGATTCAAGAGGCATTTTAATGAGTGGTTCAATTTATTGAACCTCAACCCAAACCTTCTGAGTTTCCCACCTAGTCTAGGGAGAGAAAGATTAATTCTACACTATGTTTGAGGTTTATCAAACATATCAAACTTTTCTAAAACAGCTTTAAACACAACGAAGCAATGGAGTGACCCTGCAAAGCATTTTTCCAACAATTTTGAAGCTTATGTGTATTTTGCTGAAAATGTAATCCATATGTTTGCTTCATTTTTACATATTTGCCCACATGATGCTAAGAGCTGCCTTATTGATGTTCAAAGGCCCTTGGAGACCTTTTGAAGAAATTTTTCCTCAGAAAGAGGAAGTTGCCTTTGATGGAGCCTGCCTGCCAGTGTTGGAGAGTGAGTTATAGGGCAGAACCACAGGTCTGGAGAAGCAATGGAAGGTCAGGGACTGTCCTTCTGATACAGGGTGCATCCAGGGGGGGCCCCCCCAAAAAAAGATTTGGAATGGTGTCCAGAATTCAAAGTGTATAGGAATATTGGAGAGACATATAAGATGTCCTTACCCCTTTCCCCCCACACAGGTGTGAGTTGGGGGGAAGGGACACATGGAGCAGGAACATGCAGGGCTGTTTTGTATAGCCACAGCCTTGCGGCTAATCCATGGCATTGTCTTTTAACATATCTATAGCCTTTGGCGGTCACTTCGATATGTTAAATGGCTGTGGCCAGGCTTGGAGCTAGGGGGATGAAGTCACTTCCCCCAAGATGTCACTGGGGCAGGTCCCCCAAGTTACAGCGCCTGCATAGGGGCTTGGAGAAGATTGGCTCGAGGACGTGGAATGATTACTGTCCAGACTAACAATGGCGGCCCAGTGAACTTGTATTAATACAGAAATACTGGCAGGTGTAACTGATCTTGGGAGGAGTCGGAAATAGGGGTACAGAGGAAGATGGGTATGAGGATTTAAAAGCCAGACACAGCAGCCATTGAGGGAGAGAGCCACGAGGTTTCAGCAGAGTGAGGGCCCCCTCTTGGTGAGGTGAAAGAGGGAGCCACGTGGTTTTGGCAGAGTGCGGACTCCCTCTTTCCCAGGTGAAAGGGAAAAAACACGCAGCTTTGCCAGAATGGAGATCCCTGCAGCCAGGTGAAGAAGAAAGCCACATGCTTTTGGTGGAGTGCGGGCCCCTGCAGCTTTGGGGTGCCCCCTTTGGCCGCGGGGCCTGAAAAGCAGGAGAGACTTTGACTAGAACTTGGTAGAAAGAACTCTTGCCAGTGGACCGTGAGAAGGTGCCACATGACTGGATTAACTCGAGAGATCCTGCCTACATGGTGATACAGCTGATGGTGCCAGCGGCCTGAAACACAGATGTGTGTTCTTTTCCTGATTTACGGTACCCGGAGTTGGGACAATGGGAGAAGGGAGAGCTGTGTGGGTGTAGGTGTATGCCCTAAAGGACTTTGATATTTTAGTGCAGGCATTAGGCCTGAATAGCATTAAATAAACATTTTGTTTCCTTTTCACAAATCTCTGGCATTGAGAGATGTCTTTCCAATTGGCGGACAGAAGAGCCCAGTAGATTTTAGTATTACATCCTTGGGAGGGGCCCCTGTTATATAGCAGTTTTTGGCATCCCTAGGTGGGCCGAATATTGTATTGCCCCTCCCTCGGACCTCTTGTTCGGTAACACTTCCACAGCAAGAAGGCTTGCAGCTATTTCTTATATCCAGTATTTATTAAGCACCTACTATTCACAGGTTTCAGCGTAGGGAGTGGGGAGAAGGGAAGCTACAAAAATGGCTCATTTACGATTTCCTCTAGGAGCAACTACTCATCCTAATGTCAGCAATGTTTTTTCCAAAATGCCAAACAGAAAATATTTCGGTTTTGCAAGCAGGAAGTCTGATGTAATAATTCTACCTCTCTGTGACTGCAGTGTGACCTCAGGCTCACTTCTCCTCCCCAGCCCACGTAGCACCTGAAATACACCAAATCAGCCTCCATTTTCAATGTGAAAATATGCAGCCTGGATTTCTGGTCAACTTAACTTTGCTATACAGGTTTACTAGCATGGAGGGAAGGGGTAGGATTGATCTGTTTTTGTTGTTAAACAGGTTCCCAGCAGGGCTCATCAAAGCCTTTGACATGCTAATGGACTTTTTAAAGTCTCTGGAAGGGGATATGGCAGGAAGCAGTTTCCCAACTGATTGTTCTAGAAAATGAATGTTTGTGCAAAGCATCCCTCAGTGTGTGGCTCTGGGAATGACCCTGGAAGAAATCTGTTTCTAAGGCCAGTCTCCCCTTAGGACAGATCTCACTCCTGGTACCCACATGACTCTCCTATGACACCAGGAACATGGTGAATGGGAGAAAGTGGGTAAAACAAAAGTCTGCTGTGAGCCTGACATGTGTCTTGCACCCAGGAGAGAGGTTTCACGGGGACTAGTCCCTGAAGTAGCACAAATTAGATAACTGCCATTTTCGATGTCCCCATCTAAGGGATGTAATTTGATACCCAGACTAGAAACTTTCTGGGAGAATTCTTGTAATGACATTAGGACATCTTGTGGCCACTTAGAGGAACCCACACTATTCCCTTTGGGTTTCAGTCCTGAAGGACAAGTCTCATTTCAAAGCTCTCAACCACAGGAAGCCCAGGAAGACATCTTTCCTATAGCTGCTCTTCATTTACAAACAGTAAATTTCTACCATTTAGTATCTTTGTAACAGGGCACAGCCAAGAGGGGGGCACCAAAAAAGGGATTTGGAATGGTGTCCAGGAAATATAGAAAAACATATAAGATGTCCTCTCCCCTTACTGCCCCTCCCCACAGTTGTGAGTTGGGGGAAGGGACAAATGGAGCAGGGTCACTGAGAGCTGTTTTGTACAACAATGGTTTCCCAGCTAACCTCTGGCCTGGTCATTTAACATATCTATAACCTTTAACTGGCTGTATAGATATGTTAAATAGCTGTGACCATGCTCTGAGCCAGGGGGATGGAAGTCACTTCTACCCAAGATGTAACTGGGGACCTGCGTGAGAGCTTGGAGAAGATTGGCTCCATGACATGGGGCCACACCTGCCCAGACTCATGATGGCAGCCCAGTAAACTTGGAATAATACAAGAATGCTAGCAAATGTAGCCAATTGTAGGAGGAGTAGGAAATGGGGCTGCAAAGGAGGGCTGGTGCGGGGATTAAAAACCCAGACAGGGCAGCCATTGAGGGAGAGCCACGTGCTTTTGGCAAAGTGAAGATCCGCTCTTGGCCAGGTAAAGAAGAAAGTCACGCGCTTTGGGCAGAGTGCAGATCCCTGCAGCCAGTTGAGGAAAAGTACCATGTGGCTTTGCCAGAGTGGGGACCCCTGCAGCCATGTGAAAGAAAGAACCATGTGGTTTAGCCAGAGTGGCAACCCTACCCTCTCTGCAGCTCTGGTGAAGGAAATAAGAGAATTTGCCTGGAAGAAGGGTGAAAGAACTCTTTCCAGTAGGCCATGAGAAGGTGCCACATGGCTTTGGAGTAATTAGAGATCCTGCCTGGATGATGACACAGATGATGGTGCCAGCAGCCTGAAACATAAATGTGTGCTTCTTTTCCAGAGTTACGGTACCCCAAATTAGGGCAGGGGGAGAAGGAAGGACTGTGGGCATCTGTGGTTATCCTAAAAGACTTTGATATTTTAATGGGGGACATTGGGTCACTACTTTAAGTCTGTATAGCTTTAAATAAACCTTTCCTTTCCTTTTCACAAATCTCTGGCATGGAGAGACATCTTTCCTCTGGCAGTGGACCAGTAGGTGGTCTAGACAGTATTTAGTATACTGTCCTTAGGCGGGGGGTGGGGGGCTGTTGTTCTGTAACAGTTTTTGGCATCCCTGGGTGGGCCAAATATTGCCCCCCTTGGACCTCTGTTCGGTAACAGTTTTTGACGACTCCACCGAGAGGATAATTGTCCGTGGTAGACCAACCCCCTCAAGTGCGAGAGAGTGAGGCTTCAGAATTTTCCCAGTCTCTGAGAATTTCTCTGTGCTCCTCTTGAGGGCATTGGCTGCCTAATCACACCCGGAAAGGTGAAAAGGAAACAAAACGGGGAAGGGAGCAGAGAAGTGAAATGATTTGGTTGAAAACTATTTTCTGAGTACTCTTGTTTGGGGAATAATGAAGTTGTAGACAATGATTTGGTTAGTACGCTGCCTCCAGGTTGCCCGTCTGCTCACTTACAGTTTTGGTGAGCCCAGGTGGCAGTAAAGGAACTGGTATCAGGTTTGCGGAAGAAACAAATCCCTAGTCGGCTCCACTCTCTCGCTGCACCCATGGGTGGCAGGGGCCTTGGGGGCTTCTGGGGCCTCCTTAGCTCTGGAGACTGGAGCCAGAGCTGCAGGGCTGCCTATGCAGGTGAGCAGAACCAGAGTCAGGATGCTACCATTTTGGGTAAAATGGAGAATGAGCCACGTGAGTGCCCCACCATGGAGGACCCAGCATGCAGAGGGGCCTCCATCTTGGAACTGGACAAAGTGCTGGGCTAAGGGTTCTCTTCAGATTATGGGCTGCGTGTTGCTGCTGTGTGGGCACTGCATCAGTCAGGTTCTCCGTGTAACTGGTTCTAGTCAGAATGGCTCTGGTTTTGAAGGTCATGAATTGAGGTCCAAGGGTGACCATCTGATTTATAAGGTGTTTGCAAGATCTAAGCTTCAGAAAGCTGCAGAATGTCCCTGTGAATCTAGGGACTTTTAGCTGAAGGTACCTATAGTGCTAGGGACTTTTGGCTGCCACATACTGAGTTTAAGTACTGAGTTTAAGTACAGTACTTCCCATGTGGGAAAGGAACCAAGATTAAAAGAGAATGATGATTAAATCTAGATGAGTAGAAATATGTATAAGGGATGTAAAAGTTTTAAACCTGAAGTAAAGGAAATTTCAACTACTTGTTTTCTGGTTTCGTGGGAAAAGAACAAACATTTGGTTCTGCTTCTGATAAGAAACCTCTATCGTAAGACCTAGGAAAGGTTGCTGTAAGACCTAGTGAAGGTCACCATAGCCAATTGGGGAGGATGCCTTTGCCACCCAGGACCCAGAAAGGGTCATTTAGAGCTGATAAGTGTTTCAGCCTGAGGCAAAGAGCATGTCTTTGTCCTGAGACCAGGCCTGAAGGAGCATGTCTCTGCGAGGCACCAGTGGAAGCATTGGTACAAGAGAATGCCTCTACCTGTGTATTGTTCTGGAACTCTGTGTTTTGGATTATGCTCTGTATCTGCTCTGAGAAAGGAAATTGAGGATTCCAGAAAAGGTGGAAACTTCATACGTCATAGGAAAATAAACAAGGAAAAGGATTTTCCATCACACTTTGTATTTTTCTCCCTACCTGATCCCTCCAGAATTTGGCATTCTGAAGGAATGAGTGATGACGTAAGGTTTCTTTGCATAAAACCAGTAAGACCAGTTGTTAATAGTGGTTTTGTTAACCAGGACTTTCACTGGAATGTCACGTCTGAAGGAGGCATATATGGGTTCTGGTCATCACCAGTAAGTTCTGAGGAACTGGGATTGACTTGTGAAGCTAGTGAAAGCCCATGAAATGAGCCTGGTACTTTGGGTGGTTGTGCGGTTCATGGAGGTCTTTCCAGGGAAGGAACAAAGGTTGCTTTCCTGAAAGATGGCTAAAAAAAAACAAAAACCTGTAGGCACAATGGGGGCTCAAGGATCTGAGTGAAATGACTGGTACAGGTGAAGCCAGATGGCAGATGTGTGGCTCTGCTTCTATGCCCCGAGGGACAGACTAAGAAGTCGATCTCAGGGTTCCCTGTATGAGTTCCAGCAAAGCGGACTTAAGGATCATAAGTGATCCAGGCTGCTCTTGGTGTGTTAATGCAAACAAACAGTCAAAATTAAACGCGGGATTCAAAGTCGTCCCTGTAATAAGAGTGAGGGTGATCTTAAGGAGAAAAACTGTAGTTCAAGGAAAATCACTATGCTCAGTATTGGACATCAGAATGGCACAGCTAACTGTCTTGAAAGTTTGTTTTCATTTGAAAGTTGAAACGGGGTTTGTAATATCACCAAAGATATACAATTTACAGGTGCAAAGGACCTGTCAAATTGCCATTGTTAAATGGTATTGCAGGAAGGACCTTGCAATGGAATGTCATCCCAAAAACAGTCTCACAGGCACAGAGACTGGTTTGGGGATTATTCTGTAAATTAACCTGTGTGTTCTTCTGTTTTCATGGGGTGTATGCATATGACCTGCCTATGTCTATGGATGATTAGTTACAATATAGGCCTCACTTAAGGAGCCCATCTTCGGCATCGCCCCCCCCCCCAGACTCAACAGTTTGATTGAACTAAGTAGTTAGGTTGATAAAGGGTTGGGTAGGTCTGTGGGCTTCACTTTAGAACTGATTTTCCCTTTTCTGTCTTGATAGCTTGGACAGAAAGGGCTCAGAAATCTGAAAGGAGGGAAATTCTAATGTATTCCTCTCAGCTCAAGCGAAGTATAGTGGGCCACAAGAGTCTTGGATAGGTGTAGCATGCCTTGTACACCTTCCTCCAGATAAGCCATTCTTTACTGAAGTCCCTGCCTTTGTCATTTAATAGTTATAATTTAATTGTGCTTCCAATTTCTTGCCTAATCTGTCACCTCCATAATATGACCTGACCAGAAGGCCAATGGTCCAGTAATGCCAGTCTTTGGACACCAAGCCTGCAACTACCTGGTGACAGACAACTGACCAGAATCCTGTAAGGTCTTTCCCCTCACAGGAAGGACTCCCTCCATGCTGCACACCCCCTCTTTCAGGGTACCCCTGACCCAAGCAAAGGTAGGACGACGTCTATGTCCAGCCGGAAGCAGTTGCAAGAAGATGAAACCTTCACCCATTGTCCTTTATATGATTATAAAATGATTATAAATCTGAAAGGAGGGATTGAAACAGGGTGCAGCCAAGAGGGGGGCCCAAAAAGGGATTTGGAATGGGGTCCAGAACTCAGGGTATCCAGGGAATATTAGAAAGACATATAAGATGTCCTCACCCCTTACCCCCCACCACAGGTGTCAGCTGGGGGAAGGGACAAATGGAGAGGGGCCATTGAAAGCTGTTTTGCATAGCAACAGTTTCGCGGATAACCTCTAGAATGGTCATTTAACATGTCTATAACCTTTAACTGGTTTCATAGATATGTTAAGTAGCTGTGGCCTTGCTTTGAGCCAGGGAGAAGGGAGTGGCTTCCACCCAAGATGTAACTGGGAGGCAACTCCCTGCCCCCATTACAGTGCCTGCATGAGAGCTTGGAGGTGATTGCTCCACCCCATGGGGCCATACCTGTCTAGACTCAAGATGGCAGCCCAGTGAACTTGGAATAATACAGGAATGCTGACAGGTGTAACTGATTGTGGGAGGAGTCAGAAATGGGGCTGCAAAGGAGGACTGGCATGGGGATTTAAAACCCGGACATGGCAGCCATTGGAGGAGTACCATGCAGCTTTGCCAGAGTGGGGACCCCCACAGCCATGTGAGAAGGAGAGGGAACCACGTGGCTGTGGCAGTGCAGAGAGAAAGCCATGCACTTTTGGGCAGAGTGGGGACCCCCGCAGCTGGGGGTAGCACAGAATCGCCACTCAGCTTTGCCAGAGTGGCGACCCTACCCTCCCCGCAGCTCTGGTGGAGGAAAGAACAATGTGGTTTTGGCCAGACTGAAGACCCCTGCAGCTTTGGGGTGCTCCCTTTGGCCACATGGCCTGGGAAGCAGGAGAGACTTTGCCTGGAAAATGGGTACAAAGAACTCTTGCCGGTAGGCCATAAAAAGGTACCACATGGCTTTGAAGTAATTAGAGATCCTGCTTGAATGGTGACACAGCTGGTGACACAGTGCCGCCAGCCTGAAACATAAATGTGTGCTTCTTTTCCAGAGTTACGATACCCCAAATTAGGACAGGGGGAGAAGGAAGGACTGTGGGCATCTGTGGTTATCCTAAAGGACTTTGATATTTTAATGGGGACATTGAACCTTTGCTTTTCACAAATCTCTGGCATGGAGAGATGTCTTTCCTCTGGCGGTGGACAGACAAGCCCAGTAGGTGATCTAGACAGTCCTTGGGGGGGGGGCCTGTTGTTCTGTAACAGTTTTTGGCATCCCTGGGTGAGCCAAATATTGCCCCCCTTGGACCTCTGTTCTGTAACATCTTGCTGGTCAAAATGTGGTCCTTCAACCAGCAGAACTAGCAGCAATGCATAGTTTTCAGCTGGAAAGTAAGAGTCAGAGCCCAGGAGATTGGTATACATGGTAAACTTTCAGGAACATCACTCTAGTGTACCTCTCTTTGTGGTTAAATACCAAGTTGTTTTCCTTTTTTTTTTTTTTTCTTCAGTAATGGGAGAAAAAAGCAGGCACCAGAGGCTAGCAAACAATGTTAAGCTAGACATTCCTCTGTGTAGTTCTCACTGCATCATTGTTTGCAGAGATTTCAAAGGGCCCTTGGATAAGGTCAATATTTGTACTTGGTTATTTTCCTAGTATATTCTGGACATTTTTGCCAGACCCCACACTACATATTTTACAGACACCAGTTCACTTAATTTCCACAAATTTGAACTGGAAAGAATTATTTGCCCCATTTATGGATGGGGAGAATAAGGCTTAGAGAGGAGGTCAACATCCAGTAAATCATGCAGACGTTGATCTGTGCTTAGTCCCTGAAGCTCACCAATGTTAAGATGTGGGAAGAACAATGCCATAAACAAGAAGAAAATACAGAAGAGAGGGAACAAGCAAATGGCACATGTCAGCACATTTAGGAAGTTGGAAAATGAACAGATAAGCAGCAATGGGTTTGGTCTTGACTTATTTTTCTCTGCTAAGTACCTGAAGGGGGACAGTCAATAAAAAGCAGAGGCGGCACATGGCAGAGTCTTGACAGGTTCAGAAATTAGACACAAGGTACCTCTGGAGAAATGCATGTTGGAGTGGCACTAAGACAGGACAATGGGTTGAAGATCAGTGCATACTTAGACCCTCAGCTCTCTTCCTCAGACCTCACACTGCCAAACAAGTACTTAGCTGTGCAGTTCCAGACAGATATCAGCACTCAGAATAGGCCAGGGCAAGGATGATAACTTGGCAGGTATGAGACCCCACTAAGAGTGGCAATGAGTAGTATACCAAAAACAGGGGGTCAGAGACATGGGTAGCTACACTTTGTCTACTTGCACAATCAAAAGGACAACAAAAAAATTTTAAATAAAAAAATAACCAGAACTGCCAGAATACTGAACTGTATGGAACTCCCACAACTGAAAAGTTAACAAAGAAACATTCATTCAGACTGGCAGGAGGGATGGAGATGGGCACGTAGGGCAGAGAGCACTGGCAGGAAGGTGGTGGCTGGTAGATTGAGTGGTCTTGCATTTACGTGCAGATAAACTGGGAAGAACAAGTGGGCAGTGAGCCAGAATGCACAACATAGGGTTCCAGCAGGGGGAAATAAAGCCTCAAAACCACTGGCTCTAAAAATCTATGGGGGTTGCAGCAGCAGGAGAAACTCCCAGACTCACATGAGAGTTCATTGGAGAGACCAACAGGTCTCTCCAAGAGATAATACCCATGCTTCTGGGTATTAGCACCAAAAAGGCCCAATTTGTTTTTGGGTAGTGGAGGAAGTGACTGAAAGACAGTGCAGAGCTGAGCAACCTGCATTGTTCCCTTTCTGACCCCTACCCCACATACACCACCACAACACAGCAACATGAGTTGCCCTGCCCTGGAGAATAACTAAGGCTCTGACCTTTACAAAGTAACAGGCAGGCCAGGACATGAAAATATGGCCCAAATGAAAGAACAGATCAAAGCTCCAATAATAGAACTAAGCAATGAAGAGGTAGCCAACCTATCAGATGCAAACTTCAAAACACTGGTAATCAGGATGCTCACAGTAATAATTGACTATGGTTGCAAAAGAAGAAAAAATGAAGGCTATACAAAGTGAAATAAAGAAAAATATACAGGGAACCAACAGTGATGGGAAGAAAAGTGGAACTCAAATCAACAATTTGGAGCAAAGGGAAGAAATAAAATTTAACCAGAACACAATGAAGAAACAAGAATTCAAAAAAATGAGGAGAGGCTTAGGAATCTGCAGGACAACTTTCAATGTTCCAACATCTGAATCATAGGTGTGCCAGAAGGAGAATAGGAAGAGCAAGAAATTGAAAATTCATTTGAAAAAATACTGAAGAAGAACTTCCACAATCTGGCAAAGGAAATAGACTTCCAGGAAGTCCAGGAAGCTCAGAGAATCCCAAAGAAGTTGGAACCAAGGAAGCACACATAAAGGCACATCATAATTACATTATCCAAAGTCAAAGATTAGGAGAGAATCTTAAAAGCAGCAAGAGAAAAATCAGACAGTTATCTACAAAGGAATTCCTATTAGACTATCAGCCTATTTCTCAAAAGAAACCTTGCAGGCAAGAAGGACCTGGAAAGAAGTATTCAAAGTCACTGAAGGCAAGGACCTACACCCCAGATTACTCTATCAAGCAAAGCTACCATTTACAATGTAAGGGTAGATAAAGTACTTCCCAGAAAAAGACAAGTTAAAGGAGTTCATCATCTCCAAGCCATTATTACATAAAATGTTAAAGGGGCTTATCTAAGAAAAAGAAGATAAAAAATATGAACAGTAAAATGACAACAAACTCACAGCTATCCACAACTGAACAGAAAAAAAAAAAGAAAGAAAAACTAAGCAAACAACTAGAATAGGAAGAGAATCACAGAAATGGAGATCACAGGTAGGGTTATCAGCAGGGAGGGTGAGGGGGGGGGAATGGGGGAAAGTTACAGGAAATAAGAAGTATAAATGGTAGATACAAAATAGACAGGAGGAGGTTAAGAATAGTACAGGAAATGGAGAAGCCAAAGAATTTATATGTACGATCCACGAACATGAACTAAGGAGGAGAATACTGGTGTGAGGCAGGGTGGAGGGAAATAAAGAGGAGAAAAAGAATGAGACAACTGTAATAGCATAATCAATAAAATATACTTAAAAATAAGAATATTAAAATAAAAACAGGAATAAGTTCATGTCTGTCCACTGAAGAGTGAGGCTCAGACCCTTTCCCATCACACATCTCCAGAATGCCCTATCTTTGTCTCTTTCTTTGTGTCTTTCTCTCTCCCTCTCTGTTACACACACACATACACTCGATGTATCCCCAAGAATATAATCAGAGGTCTCTTCTCCAGAAATGCCACTGAGTCAAAAGCAAAGACCTAGAGAATTTGATATTTGGGAACCCTTAGCAAAAACATACTTACCCCATAGATTTTCCAATCAGACAGCTCCATACCCTTAGACATTTAAAGTATGCTTCTAGCTTAATAGACAGAAACTAAAACAGATAGGAGGGAAGAATAGACACTTAGAGGATCCAAGGAGCAGAAGAATGTTCCCAGAAAAAAAATGTTATGTATCCTTTAAACAAGAACAGCATACTATCAGAAAGGAAAAGAAAATAAGAAAGAGTTCCTGGACATTGAAAACAGAATAGCAGAAGTATTAGGTAACTAAATGGAGAAAGCTAAGGCAGTTGTGCTTTCTAAAACTTGTTTCTCTGCTTCTTTCCCTCTGCTTTTTAACAAATGCTCCACCAGGGCCTCCTTCCAACACTGTCATCAGTCATCGACTCAAATAGCCCTGGGAAAATTTGTGGACTAAATAATGCCCCCTCTCTCAAATTCACATGTGAAACCCTTAACATTTTAGTACCTTAGAATGAGACTGTCTATGGAGATAGGACCCTTAAAAAGTTGATTAAGTTAAAAAGAGGTCCTTAAGGTGGGGCCTCTTTTAAGGTGGGGCCCCAATATTACTAGTGTCCTTATAAGAAGAGAAAGTTTGCAACTCAACAGAAACTTTGCAGACCAGAAGAGACTGGCACAAAATAATCAAGGTGATGAAAATTAAGGACTTAATAACCAAAATTACTCTACCCAGCAAAGCTATCATTCAGAAACAAAAGACAAATAAAGAGCTTCCCAGAAAAGAAAAGTCTAAAGGAATTCATTACCACCAAGCCAGTATTGTAAGAAATGTTAAATGTATTTCTTTAAGAAATAGAGAAAAGATGAAAATATGAATAATAAAATAGCAATAACTACATATATGTCAACAATTATTTTCAATGTAAATGGATTAAATGTTCCAATCAAAAGATATGGAGGGAGTGCTAAATGGATAAGAAAATAAGAGGCTTACATGTGCTGTGTACAAGAGACTTCAGATAAAAAAACACACAAACTGAAAGAAATGGAAAACAATATTTCATAGAAATGGAAAAAACAATAACAACTGTAATGGCAATACTTATACCAGACAAAGTAGATTTTTCAACAAAGGCTATAACAAGAGACAAGAAGGACCCAGCAATTTGACTTCTGGTTATTTAACTAAAGAAACTCAAAGTACTAATTTGAAAAGAGTGAAATAAGCCAGATAGAGAAAGACAAATACCACATGATTTTACTTATATATGGAATCCAAAAAGCAAAATAAACAAATAAAACAGAAACAACCTCATAGGTACAGACAATAAATTAATGGTTGTTAGATAACAGGAGAATTGGGGAGACAGGAGAAAAAGATGAAGGGATTAAGAAGTACAAATTGCTAGTTACAAAATAGTCATGGAGATGTAAAGTATGGCATTCAGACTATAATCAATAATATTGTAGTAATATCTATTATGGTGTCAAAGTGTCCTACATTACTCAAAGTGTTCACTTTGTAAGTTATATAAATGCCTAATCACTATGTTGTATACCTAAAACTAACATAATATTTTATATCCACTGCAAAAAAGAGAAGAAGGTTCGGACACCCAGAGATATACCAGGGATGTGCTTGTACAGAGGGAAGGTCATGCAAGGACACAGTAAAAATGTAGTCAAGCCCAGGAAAGAGACCTCAGGAGAATCAAGCCTCTTACACCTTGATCTTGGACTTGTAGCCTCCACAACTGTGAGACAATAAAATTTTTTCAAAGATTTTTTGGAGAGGGGAAGGGAGGAAGAAAGAGAGGGAGGGAAATATCAATGTATGGTTGCCTCTCATATACTCCCTACTGGGTACCTGGCTGGCAACCTAGCCATGTGCCCTAGACTGGGAATCGAACTGGCGACCATTTGGTTCACAGGCCAGCACTCAATCCACTGAGCCACACCAGCCAGGGAAAACAATAAATTTTTGTTGTTTAAGCCACTCAGTTTAATACAGACACTGTATTGTTGAATTAAAGACTAACTTTCTTATTCCAAGAGTCGAGAAGAAACAACATGGAACTGAGCCTTAAAAGAGGGAACCTTTTCCCAGAGAACAGAATTCTGCAGGCATGAATGAGACATGCATGGACTTTACTGTCTCCTCCATCTTCCCAAGAACTGGAGATGAAAGAAAAGGACCCCTTTGGGGAAAGAAGGCTCAAAGGATTCTGGTACAACAGCCACAGAACATCATCCAGGCAGACTCCCTCACCGAGGCCCAAGCCTAGGTGGGAGCCCCATCAAGGCCTAGTCTCCCTCTGCCTCTACCTGCTCCACAATGCCACCCCCACCTCCCCACCTCTGCTAAGCCCAGGCTCTTTCCTAGGAATCTGTTCTCTGGAACCTTCTGCACCAGAACTAGCTAATCTAATCAACTTATAAGTTGTATCCCCTGCTACCATAATCCTCACCTAGGACAAATATTACATAAACAGCTTCCCTGGACATTTAGATTTAGTAGGTTATTTGAAACATGTTACCCAGAAAATTCTAGTGGAGGCATATTTGGAAAACATCAGTCTAAAGCTTACTTAAAGAGATGTCCTCTCTTTTAGATCCAGGGCACTCTGAAATCTTCCAGGTCGCTATTGAAGTCCTGCTGTCAGAATAAATTGATGATTGACCCCTGCCACAGTCATTCAGATGAGGGGCAGTTCAGATGCATGGTGGCTTCCCCTGGACCAGGCTGAGCTTCCCTTAATGAGGACAAACGGGTGGGCTTTCCAGGGAGGCTGGCTTCAGCTCAACAGAAAGAAAAGCAGTTGTCCAACAATGGAATGGGGCATCAGAAGAGAAGAGGCTTCATGTCCATGGAGGAGTTCAAGCCAAAGCTCAAAAGAAGAGCTCTGTGAAGGGATATTGTACCTTCTCCCTGACTCAGAGGGGCCTGACAGATGCCTCCTGAAAAGATGGGAGGATTGTATAGAGTCTCAATACTCAAAGTGTGAGCCTTTGTCCAGAAGCATTAGTATCATTTAGGAACTTAAAAAAACCACTCTTTTCTGACCTCATCCTCCAAATTTTCAGTTACCTTGATCTAAGGTCAGGCCCTGGTTTTAACACTTTGAAGTCTCCCAGATTGTTCTAATGTAAAGCTGAGGCTGAGAGCCAGAATCAGAGACAACCCACTACCACCACCGAGGGTTCTATCCAACTCTGTGATAAAAGGCTCTCTAGCTGAGCTACAGGGCCATGAACTAACTGGAAGAGAAAAGAACATACATTAAAAGCTATGTCTCTTTTTCACTTTCTTTTCTGTATGCCTTAGCAGGAATTTGTCTTCCGGTGGCCTCCAGAAGAAAAGACTCAGAGAAGTGATGTGACCTGCCTGAGGTTACTCTGCCCATGACACAGGAAAAACAGGATTTGGGACTCCTACTCTAGCACCCTTACTACTTCCTGGGCACTGTAGCCAGCTGCAAAGAACAGAAAGAGGAAGAACACAATGCCCCACCACTAGATACAGCCTGGTGGTTAAATCAAATCAAAACCTAAATATGGCAGAAGCAGAGGTAACAATAAACTTTTATCAAGAATTTATACATACACATTGGCCACTGTATTTTCTTGCACCACACCATTCATTTCTGTTTGATACCATTATTAACTCCCATTTTACTCATGAGAAAATGAGCTCAGAGCAGTGTTGTCATTTGCCTAAGGTGGCACAGCTGGTAAGTAGTACAGCTGAGAATCAAACCTGGGGCAACACCTTGAAAGCTTTAGCACTTTACCACTGTGCCCCACTGTTTTTTCCTCAAATATAAGTGTAGAGGAGAGGGTTTCTGTGGGTGCTGGCAAATTTAGAAAAGGCTTCCTCAAGAAAGACGACTTTGAACTTAGCCATGAAGGGTCAAAGATGAATGTAAGGGCAGATATAAGGCAGGAAAGCTGATGACAGGCACTCGGATTGAGCCCAATTGAGGATTTAGGAGGAAAGAGTGGGCTCTTTATCTCCTTAGCATAAGAAGGAAGTGGAAGTCTTCATGAAAATTAATTGAAAGGCAGTGGAGGATGGAGGGAGTGTATTCCCTTCAGACTGGTGAGTGGGCTCTCCCTCCTATATGAGGGCTGTGGGAGAACCCCAGACACTGAGGAAAGCTGTCTTAGATCATGGAGATATAGGTCATAGGCATGCTTCTTCTGATACCACCTGCTGTGGCCACCCATGCCTAGCTCATGCTCAGGGCTTCGCATGTGTTCTTGATTTGTCATTACTATCTCACTCTACTCTTATTTTAAAGGGGAACAAAGTTTTTGAGGAAACAGAGCTGAGAGAGGTCTTATTATCGAAACCCAAATCTGTGTACCCAACACTTTGACAGCCCAAAACTCAAAATGTCAGCTTAAGAAGATCAGAGCCCTAGAGGTTCCGCAAATCCATCTCACTCATTGGGCCAGGCTAAGGGGTTTTAAGGGTTTAGAGGTAGGCAAGTTTTAACTGAAGGACCTTGGAGCTTGGCCATTTATGATAAAGGAGTGTCAACATCTGATCTCTCTGGACAACAGAACTTTGACTTCTGAAAGTGTTCTGGTATTCAAGCTCTGGTCATGTTATGGTCCTTTGGTTCACTGAAGGTGGGGGAGACTTTGGTTTTGGGTGCAGCTGGAGGCCAACGTTCTCCCCTCTGCACATGCCTCAGCTGCATGGCTTATGGTTTGTCTCTTGTCTCTAAAAGACAACTCAGCAACTTGTCAAACAGGATAAAACCATTTTGAGCTGCTTCTGCAGTTATAGTTAGTATAGTTGTTCAAGGTCATTTAGCTGAGAGGTTGAGCCAAGATGGAAACCCAACCTCGCCTCACATGTTAAAGAAATGAACTTTCTGTTTAAAATGTCTGAAAAAAAACCCACGTGTTTTCTCTGCTCCTTTCTAAGAATCACTAACATAACAGTAAAAGAGTTTTACTAAAAGGTCATAAGTAAGCCAGCAAAGAAAAATACATGAGCAAAAAGGAAAAAGCAAGCAAGCAATGTCAAAAAAATTATTTTTTGAGAATGCTAAAGCCATGCCTAATAGAAAATCATATGAAACAAGGTGATTTGTACCCCCAGAACCCCAGGAAACATCAAGAATCAGAGGTATTAGTGATCCTTAAAAGCAAGGGGCCCAGTGGGGTGAAAGTAAGAGTATTCATTTTAAAATCTTAAAAAAAAAAAAACAAAACCACCCAAGCCCTGGCTGGTGTAGCTCAGTGGATTAAGCATGGGCTGTGAACCAAAGGGTTGCTAGTTCAATTCCCAGTCAGGGCACATGCCTGGGTTGCAGGTCAGGTTCCCAGTGGGGGGCCATGTGAGACACAACCACACATTGATGTTTCTCTCCCTCTCTTTCTCCCTCCCCGCCCCTCTCTCTAAAAATAAATAAAATCCTTAAAAAAAACAAAAACAAATTCACATGCCCAGGTTTCCTCCAACCTCATGCAGCAAGATAACCAACCAATTTAGTAGAAGAATAGAGGCTTAACCTCTAGCTAGCTGTGGGCAAATACACACAGGATTTGGTGCTTACAGGTACAACCAAGGGCCAAGCTCTGACATGAGATGCAAAACAGGGGGATTAGGTGAAACTCAACACATTGAATGATGAGACACAATCCAACCAGGCTAAAATCTAGGGTGATCAACTCTCTGCTTTGCCTGGGACCGAAGGGTTTCCTAGGATGACAGATTATGAGAATTAAGATCAGGAAAGTCCTGGGTAACCATGGATGAGTTACCCTTCTTATCCTCCTCTAAGACCAAAAGAGTTTTTGGGGGGAAAGTGACAAGGACAGGAAAAAATGATCTGAGGGCTAGAAGAAAGAAAATGCCTTCATGAGATGGTGAGATCCCCATCTTGTAATGAAAGCAGCAAACACCAAGTCCAACCCCTCATGCAGAACTTGCATCTGGGGACTTCTGCCAAGATGTAGGCGTAGGTGGAAGCACTGCACCTTCTCGCACAGCCAAGTTTAAAAACAACAAAGTTTTAGCAACGAAAACACAGCCAAACTACATAAAGGTGAACTACACGGAAGTCTGACAACAATGAACCCTTCAGCCAAACCAGTAAGAGGGGCAGAGCCAGCAGCAAAGCGGGGTCAGGCAGGAAAGATCCACCGGACCAACCCGGGCGCATGACCCAACAGCCATGGGCGGATCGCAGGTGTGGAGAAGCAGGCAGACTCACTGAGGTCGCAAGGCGGTGGACCCACTGAGGGCTGATTGAGGTCACACATTCACACTCAGATGGTCCAGTGAGGGAGCGAGTGGTGAGACAGACTGCGCAGGGCCCTCTCTGAGATGGAAGCGGCAGAGGGAACTGCTGTTGTCCCTCTCTGACCCCGCCCACACATACAGCATCACAAACCAGCAACCTGGGTGGCCCTGCCCTGGTGAACAACTAAGACTCCGCTCCTCATACATAACAGGCACAAACAGATCAAAACATGACTCAAGAACAACTCAGAGCCCCAGAGCCAATAAATCTAAGCAATGAAGAAATAGACAAACTTTTAGATGCACAGTTCAAAACACTGGTGATCAGGATGCTCGCAGAACTGGTTGATTTTAGTAACAAATTAGAGGAACATATGAAGGCTAAACTAATTGAAATGAAGGGAAATACACAGGAAATCAGTAATGGAAAGGAAACTGGGACTCAAATCAATGGAGTGGACCAGAAGGAGGGAAAAAATGACCAAACAGAAAAGGATGAAGAAACAAGAATTCAAAAAAATGAGGAGAGGCTGAGGAACTTCCAGGACATCTTTAAATGTTCCAACATCCGAATTATAGGGGTACCAGAAGGGGAAGAGGAACAGCCACGAGTGGAAAACTTATTTGAACAACTAATAAAGGAGAACTTGCCCAATCTGGCAAAGAAAATAGACTTCCAGGAAATCCAGGAAGCTCAGAGAGTCCCAAAGAAGTTGGACCCAAGAAGGAACATCCCAAGGCACATCATCATTACATTAGCCAAGATTAAAAGGAAGGAGAGAATCCTAGAAGCAGCAAGAGATAAGGGGGCAGTCACCTACAAAGGAGTTCTCATCAAACTGTCAGCTGATTTCTCAAAAGAGACCTTACAGGCAAGAAGGAGCTGGAAAGAGGTATTCCAAGTCATGAAATCCAAAGACCTACATCCAAGATTGATATATCCAGCAAAGTTTTCATTTAGAATGGAAGGGAAGATAAAGTGCTTCTCAGATAAGATCAAATTCGAGGAGTTCATCATCACCAAGCCCTTATTATATGAAATGTTAAAGGGACTTACCTAAGAAAAAGAAGATAAAAAATATGAACAGTGAAAGGGCAGCAAACTCACAGTTATTAATAACCACACTTAAAACAAAAGCAAACTAAAAGGACAGCTAGATCAGGAGCAGAAACATAGAAATGAAGATCTCATGGAGGGTTAACAACAGGGGAGTGGGAGAAGGAGAAGGGGGGAGAAGGTACAGAAAATAAGTAGCATAGATGGTAGGTAGAAATAGATAGGGGAGGGCAAGAATAGTAGGGGAGATATAGAATCTAAAGAACTTGAGACACGTGATCATAAACTAAAGGGGGGGAATGGTGGGGGAGGGGGTGTGCAGAGTGGAGGGGAATGAAGGGGGGAATAGAACAACTATAATGGCATAACTAAAAAATATATTTAAAAAAGAACTTGCATCTGCACAGTGCACAGCACAGGGCAAAGTTGGCAGCTGGGCTTAGGGCCTCCAGTGGTGGTGGCCACATGTGGCATGTCTATCTGCCCATAGAGGGCATTAGCAGCAGAGGCTGTACCCAGGCACATGGAACAGGACATCAGTCATGTGAAATTTCCACAAGGACACCCAGAAATACCTGGAGGAGTCTTTGCTGTGAAGGTTGTCACTCAGGCTGCTGAGAGACTGAGGGGGCTATGGTAGCACTCTTTACAATGACCAACAAATGGAAACAACCTAAATGCCCATTCACAGGCAAATGGGTAAATCGGGGTCTAACCATGCAATGCAGTGTCATTTAGTCACAAAAAGGAATGAAGATCTGCTCATGCTACAAATTGGATGAGCCTTCAAAACACTGTGCCCAGTAAAAGAAGCTAGAACCCAAAGGTCATGTTGCATGATTCCATTTTCCTGAAATATCCAGAATAGGTAAATCCATAGAAATGAGAAGCAGATTAGTGGTAGCCTAGGGCTGGAGGTTGAGAGGTGGGCAATGGGGTGTGACTAGTAAATGGGTATTTTGTTTTAGGGTCATGGGAGTGTTCTGAAACTAGATAGAGGGGATGGTTTCATAATATTGTAAAGGCACTTACTATATGCCACTGAATTGTATACACTGAAATGTTAAAATGATTAATTTTGTATTACATGAATTGAACCTCAATTTTAAAAAAGAATAAAGATCAACCTGGCAAGAATAGAAAGAATCATACAACAGGATCATGTAATCCATGCTGATACCAAAAATCATAGCACAGACTTCAAGAGCTGCTCAAAGTTATCCCACCCAAACCCTGCTCTTAGGAAGCCCCAGAGAGCCTGGGAGAAGGCAGGCTTGCTCCCAGAAAGGCAGCAGCTGAACTGAGCCTTCCAACTTCCCCTCCCCAAGCCCTGCAATTAATAACTGATTCCCCAAATAAAAGAGGAAACACACAGACATACAGATGTCTGATCACTTACCTCTCCTTCCACCCTCACCTTGCCCCTACCAGGTTCACGGAGTGCCAGATACCACCCAGTACTTGGTGAGCCCCACAGTTCTCTGGAGTTCTAGAGAACCTGCTGGTTTCCAAATGTTCTCATGAGAAACTTTCAGTAATTAGGACAACAGATCATGCTTTGTACAACTACAGTTAGGTTTGTTTTAAAAAAAACAGTTAAGAAAGAAAGGCACACCTTTTTCCTTGTTAATACCTAGAGGAATTGTTGGTATTCATGCCAGGTGTCTGGAGGCCTGGCTGTCCTCTGAAGAAGAATAAATACAATGCATTACACTCACATGGTGGACCCAAGAGCCAAACAGAGACTGTGCACGGGGATGTGTGCCCCCTGGCAGCTACCGGGCAACACAGCCCTGTCTGCTTCATGCAGTTCTCAGGAACTTGAAAACTTCTCATCACCTTAGCTAGTGCTTGCAACACTCGTTTTTTTAGTGGCAATAATGCTTTTTCCCTTTCTCAAGGAATTTTATGTTTGAAGACTCAAAATATGTCAGGTTTATAAACTGAAAATCCTTGAGTTGGTGAGACACCAGGAGAATCTGATGGCTCCCTTATCATTTTAGTGCCCATTAAGGAATTTCTGAAGCACCCAGGGTTCCCCAGAGCAGTTTATCAACAGCTGATCTGGTCTGATGTCCTCCTCATTGTGCATATCAAAGAATAATTTTCAAAAAGTGAAGAACATGATTCACACAAATAAAAAGGGAACATGTGGTGAGGATTTCACTAACCTATTGGTGGGTGAGTGAGCAGGATAGGAAGGCTCATTCGAAGGCTTATGGGAGAGATCAAAGACAACACAGTGAAGGACAGAAAGAATGTTGAAATGAAATGACAAGATTAGACCTGGAAATGATGAGTGTCCTACAAGTCAATAGGATTATATTCTTTGGGGGTATTTTTTATACGAAGCAGAAATAATTTCCATGACTACTATACCAAAATCATTTGCAAATTATTAGTCTTCCACAAATGAGCATCACATTTTCCAGAGTCTGGACCCAAATTAGTTCTAAATCATAAATCAAACAGCATTATGTTCCTCTAGAACAGGGGTGAGCTAACCTGCTCTATAAAGGGCAGACAGTAAATAATTTTCAGCATGTGGGCCCTGTGGTCTTTCTGCCTGGCCCTGTGTGAAAGCAACATAGACGGCATATATGTGAATGCATGCAGCTGTTGGCCAACAGAACTTCATTGCCAAAAATAGGTGGCAGCAGACTTAGCCTGGGCCCTAAAGAATTAGATAACCCTGAGACATCCTGTTGGCCAGCACTCAGCTAAGGCATTCAAAGGACATGGAGTCATTCTTTTGCCTTATTTCCAAGTTTCTGATGTTTTTTTTTTCTTAACTTTCTGTTACAGATGTGGAAACCAGAGGAGGAAAGCAACTTGGCTAAGGGGATATAGCCTGAGGTAGCTTCACACCACAAATTTCCCAGCTCCCAGTTCTTTACAAATAAAAACAGTGACCATCTCTCCCACCAGAAGGGCAGGCTGGGCACAGGTGGAGGCAGCAATGTTTTCAGGAAAGCAGCTCCTTGACTCCCCACAAAGGACCAGCCAGAGAGAATTTCCTTCTCTGCCTCTGCATCTCCAAGGGATCCCTGGATTGAATGAAGACTGCTGTCTTTACCCAAAGCAGAAGTTCTAAGACAGAAATGCACAAACCCATGTGGATCAATGCATTTCCTCTCAACAGTAATCCATAGTTTAAATGCAAGTTAAATAGGAGACATTTCCACCAGAACAATTAGTCAGAGAGAATTGTTCATTGCCAGGGTCTTTGGAAAATTGCTGAGGGAGAAAGTGAGGAAACAATTTGACAAGAGTCTTGGAAGTATTTTTTTCATTCAATGGAAATAAAAGTGCTTTGTTTCCTCTTCTTTTCAAAATCAGTGCCTCCCCACCAAAGCTACCACAAATGTCTCTCATGCATTACAGCTAGGCAAAGATATTTTTAATGGAATGCTGTCATGTGACTACTCAGCCAAGGCCCTTTAAGCAAGCAACCCCATTGTCTGAGGGGAAAAAGAAGTGAGTTGAGAAAGAGATAGGGCTGCTTCAGAAAAGATGCTTAAATGAGACTGTAAAGAAGTGAATCTGTCGCATCCAAACCCTGTCATTCTCAGATTGGTGATGCCTGAATTCTCTTGCCTTTATCAATTTCACTCAGTAAGAGAGGAAAAAATACTTTTTCTTCCACCTTTCTAAATTCTTCTGGCTAGACAAATAATCAAATTGACAGGCAACAGATTAACAAGAAAAACATGACCAAATTTAATACGTACATGCATACAGGGGTTCCAAAATAATATGAGACCCCAGGATGCATTTGAGGTTTATATGCCAGTCTGGATTAAAGAGGGGGAGCCAAGACTCTGGGACTTCAAACGGTCAGGAGGCAATTTATGGGTAGATGAAAAAGAGCAAATGTGGTAACCAAATTAATGTTAGGTCACCCAGAAACAATGGGACAAAGAGGAAGTTTAGCAAACAGATGTTACTAGATTTTTCTTTGTCTACCACACTTAGTTCACATTATGATGTTCCCTTCCTTTGAGTTAGTTTTCTATATGAATTCCATTAGGCAGTTAAGAAGAACGTTACAGCTTTCCTTGCATCTTCTGTTTCTGAAAAACAACCAACTTAAAACAATCAATATCCCAAAAAGCAAAGCTGCCAGATGCTTTTCCCATATGAGTTCATTTAACCCTTGCCACCATCCTGAATTCAGAAACCCAGGAACAAGACAAAGGTTAAAGGGCAATCTAATATCACAAATCTGAGTCATAGAGCTTATTATATGTTGGGCATTTTACAAGCACTGGATATTTACTAACTTGTTTAATCATCACATCTTCCTTGTGAGACAGGTACATTTTCCATCACCCCCACAATAGGGAAGAAGAAATTAAGGCACAAAACTGCTTAGGGATCCCCAGCTAACAAGTGGCAGAACCAGGATTTCAACTTAGCGATAGAATTCTGAGACCAAGTGCTGACCCATCATACTCTCCTGCATCCAAGGGTGTAAGTCTGCCTTTGTCTCCCAAACCAGCAAGTCCTAAGGAGATAAGCAAAAATGAAAGCTCGGATGCTTCATAGTCATAGAAAAGAATACCTCATTCAAACATTACAAAGCCTATCTTAAAACATCCCAAAATCAACTTCTGGCCAAGATGGAGGTTTAGGTAGATAGATACACTTTGCCTCCTCACATAACCAAAAGAAGGACAACAAATTTAAAAACAAAAAATAACCAGAACTGCCAGAAAATTGAACTGAAGAGAAGTCTGACAATCAATGAAGTAAAAAAGAAATATTTATTCAGACTGATAGAAGGGGTGGAGAGGATGTGTGGTAAGGCAGCGGCAAGAGGATGGGGTAGGCAAGATGGCAGACCAGGCAGTCCCACATTTGTGGAGGATAAACCCAGAAGAACAACTGAGAAGCAAGACAGATCACACAACCTGGGATTCTAGCAGGGGGAAATAAAGCTTCAAAACCACTGGCTCTAAAAATCTATGGGGGTTGCAGCAGCAGGAGAAACTCCTAGCCTCACATAAGACTTCATTGGAGAGATCCAAAAGGTCCTAACACATACATAAACCCACCCACCCAGGAATCAGCACCAGAAGGGCCCAATTTGCTTGTGGGTAGTGGAGGAAGTGACTGAAAGCTGGCCAAGAGCTAAGCAAGTGGCATTGTTCCCTCTCTGACCTCTGCCCCACATACACCACCACAACACAGCAACATGAGTTGCCCTGCCCTGGAGAATAACTAAGGCTCTGACCTTTACAAAGTAACAGGCAGGCCAGGACAAGAAAATATGGCCCAAATGAAAGAACAGATCAAAGCTCCAATAATAGAACTAAGCAATGAAGAGGTAGCCAACCTATCAGATGCAGACTTCAAAACACTGGTAATCAGGATGCTCACAGTAATAATTGACTATGGTTGCAAAAGAAGAAAAAATGAAGGCTATACAAAGTGAAATAAAGAAAAATATACAGGGAACCAACAGTGAAGGGAAGGAAAGTGGAACTCAAATCAACAATTTGGAGCAAAGGGAAGAAATAAAATTTAACCAGAACACAATGAAGAAACAAGAATTCAAAAAAATGAGGAGAGGCTTAGGAATCTGCAGGACAACTTTCAATGTTCCAACATCTGAATCATAGGTGTGCCAGAAGGAGAATAGGAAGAGCAAGAAATTGAAAATTCATTTGAAAAAAATACTGAAGAACTTCCACAATCTGGCAAAAGAAATAGACTTCCAGGAAGTCCAGGAAGCTCAGAGAATCCCAAAGAAGTTGGACCCAAGGAAGCACACATAAAGGCACATCATAATTACATTATCCAAAGTTAAAGATTAGGAGAGAATATTAAAAGCAGCAAGAGAAAATCAGACAGTTACCTACAAAAGAATTCCCATTAGACTATCAGCTGATTTCTCAAAAGAGAAAGAAGTATTCCAAGTCATGAGAGGCAAGGGCCTATGTCTAAGATTACTCTATTCAGCAAAGCTATCGTTTACAATGTAAGAGCAGATAAAGTGGTTCCCAGAAAAGGTCAAGTTAAAGAAATTTATCATCACCAAGCCCTTATTATATGAAATGTTAAAGGGACTTACCTAAGAAAAAGAAGAAGATCAAAATATGAACAGTAAAATGACTACAAACTCACAGCTATCCACAACAGAACATCTGAACATAAAAAATAACAAAAAACAAAAGCAAACTAAATAAACAACTAGAACAGGAACAGAACCAGGGAAATAGAGATCACATGGACGTTTAGCAGCAGGGAGGGTACGGGAGGAGAATAGGGGAAAAGGTACAGGAAATAAGAAGTATAAATGGTAAGTACAAAATAGACAGGGGGAGGTTAAGAATAGTACAGGAAATGGAGAAGTCAAAGAACTTATATGTATGACCCATGAACATGAACTAAGCCAGGGGATTGATAGTGGGAGGGGGTACAGAGAGGAGGGGGAAAAGGGAAGAAAATTGGGATGATGGTAATAGCATAATCAGTAAAATATATATTTTTTTAAAATCTCAAAATCTTGGCTCTATTTTTATTTTTGGTGTATTTGGTTATCTAAGACTTGCAAGGACACAAAGAAATGCAGGAGATCAGGTGAGGTTTTTAGTCTAGACGACATTCTGCGATCACATATTTATTAAGAAGTCAATCTATCCCAGCATCTGTTGACAGGCTCCCATATTGTCTGAACAAATCCCAGCCCAGTGATGAAGATGGAACACTGGTAGACTGAGGCACTAAGCTTTCCCCATGGCCCTGCAGGAAAAAAGCACTCTTTATGGAAAAGATATAATAAAGATTATATTTTAAAAATGAGAAAAGAAGCACACTCTTTTGCTAATCAGCTACTCTAACTAGAAGTTCTGGGTCACATTCCATTTCTGAGACTCTGTCACTGAGAGCCCTGCCAGAAGGAAGAAGGAGGACCTTTTTCTTTCAGAAAAAAGGATATGGACACACAGATGAGACCAAAGGGCTCTGTGCAGTTTTTACTTATAGTTCTTCTGGTACTGAATGAGTAGCCCAGCTCTCATCCCAGCAGTCCTCCAGCTCTTCCACCCCAGCCACATGTCCTACAATTCAATTCAGGCCTGACACCATTACGTGAAGTTAGTGTTAGATCCCACAAAGTAAGGGCTCAATCCTACAATGTTACTGAGTAATCTGGTGAGATCACTGGGGGAGCCATAGCCAATGTATGGTAGATTTCCCTACTCCCAAGTAAGAGTAAACAAACTACCATAGTTCATGACACAGCATTGGAAAGCTTGCACAGAGTGTATGCAGGCAGAAAGGACATAGCACATGTGTAGCATGGAGATTAACACGGAGACAGGAAAAGGTCCCTCCCTGTACAGGGCATGTGCCAGGCTAGCAAAATGTTATGGCAGAGTGGAAAAGCCTTCCTATCTGCTTCCAGAGCACACAGAATTTTGGGGTTGCTGAATTTAAATGGAAGGTGGACAGAGTCTTGCCCTTTCCCCTTCTGTGCCCACTTACTCACCTGGTCAGGAGCTGACTTGTAGAGGCTGAGTCCTGTGTGCTGGGCCATGGCCCTGAGATGTGTGCCCTAATAGCAGCCCATGGGATGCTGTAGCTCATTGCAACATAGAAGATCCCAGATTGTGCTCTTCTCTGCTCTTGAGATTGAAACCAGGAAAGACACTGGATTTCAGGCTGCTTGTCACTATCAAACCCAATAAGCAGTGACAGAGATTGAATCTTTATGGGCGCTTTATGAGAGGGCCAGCAATCTGAGAATACAGTGAGTTTGCACCCAAAAGAACTGTCTTACATTTTCTTTACAAGCAGGTGTTTTTATAACAGAGAACAAAGAGCTTTCCAAGCCAGCATTTTTATAATGGAGAACAAAGCTCAGTGAGGGGTTTTGAAATTCAGGGAAAACCAGGTTTCGAAAACCATATTCTCGGCCTGGGCAGTCGGCTCTTCCCAGGCGTGGGTGGTCGTCTCTCTCTCCCCGGTACACATTGGCCCAGATGCCTCCACTTGTCTGCAGGAGGGGATCCCTAGCGGTGCCCTAGAAGATCTGCTGTTTCTCCCAAGAGCCAGGATGGGCCTTATCTATCTGTAGTTTCTGAAACAAAAGCTTTAACATACATATTACTTGCTAGGCTTATAACTTTTTACCTTAAGCTAAAATTTTACAAGTTTTAAGTTTCCTATCATTCCCCACCATTAGTATTAAACTATCTCACTTCTATGCCATCAGAACTTAGTATTGGACTGTCCAGTGGTGGAGGGGAGGGGATGGGTAGGAATACACCTAACTGCAGACCTACATATAGGAGGCACATTGTATGCAACAACTATAATACTGAAGAAAATGACAAGAATAAAAATAATAAATGTCTCAAAGACCAGGTATACTAGGCAGCTCAGAGGTTAGTTTAGATAAGTCAATACCAAAGAATCTCTCTCTCTGTTTTACATTAGACATTACATTATTTACTTGCTTTACTTTTTGTCCTATGAGCTATGAACTATCAGTTAAAACAGCAGAATCCTTTAAATTCCTCACATTTATGATTATGCCTTAAAAGGTAGTCTACAGTGGCACTATTATTATCTAGTACTACTTCTCTGACTTGTCCTAGTTCTTACTAATGGCACCAATGGCTTACAAGGTGGCATTCAAAGCTTTTACCACAGGGCAAGCTAATCTGCTTATTTCTACATTCAAATAAGTTACTATGGTTGGCATCATAAATATAGTTAAAGACACATATTCAGCAGGGCTTAAAAGGTGTAAGTCACTGATACAATTGGGTGTGAGGGAGAGATCCTGTTGAACCTGGGTCAAATGGGGCTTCTGAGGCATAAACACTGTCAGTCCTCCCAGAGAGCATGTCCCCCAGAGCTGTTTGCTGGAACATAGGAATAGACATTCCACATATCAGAAACCATCCTGTTGGCAGTTTAATATGAGCATAAGACACATCAGTGGTGGTGGTACAATTTATTTTCACACCTGCTGAGAGCACAAAACAGTTTTAGTACAGTTAACAAAAGTTGCACACTCTCTAGCTGGAGTACGTGTGTGACCTTTAAGGGAAACATTTCCCTGTCCTTTATAGTCACCACTGGTCCTCAATTATAAATATCAGAGTAGGTCTTTTTTTCCCAATATGCTTAAACACAGTATAATTTCTAAGGCTTTCCAAAGGAGCACAAACACCTATAAGACATGAAGGGAAAGTTTGTTCAACATAAGTTCCCCCTGCAAAGCAAAAGTCAGAAATATTCAATTTTTGCTAAATATACCCAAATATTTTCATCTTGTTTGGAAGGAATAAGTTGTCCATAACAAGGGGTTAAACAAGAGGCAAAGAAAAGAACATAAGTCACTGTTTTTCAAAGATGACTTTCAAATCTTCTTCCAGTGCTTTCTTTATTCTGGTGTGATGAGTCCAAGGTTTTATTTCTGCCAGTTTCATCATGTTGAGGGTGGTGAGGAGTATGTCCCAAGGTCCAGTCTACTTTCTTCCTAGTTGGCTTTTTGGAGATGCTGTCACCAAAATTTGGAGTAGCATTGTGTCTACAGGCTCAAAGGAATGCAGCAAACCTGTGGGAGAAAAGTCTCTAATACAGGCAAGGTCATTCATCACAGCTAAGGTCTGACTTAAATGTTGTACATTGTCTTTACCTTCCATTTCTTTAAATTTATATACCTATCTCTCACCGCAGTTGTGACCTGAAATGGCCACCTGTACACGATTTTGTGTGGACTCAACTTAATCCCACTTTGAGGAACCACTCTTATCCTGAGCAGGGGAATGAGCAAAGCTTGATCCCGATGGAGATGAGTTTCTTGACACAGCTTGGCTATATTTTTCTTTAAGGTGGCTCATCTTCTCTACTTCCCAGAAGCCTGAGGTAGAGTCTCCAATTGATTCATAAAGTTTACTAACCTCCTGTGTAATTTTTTAGAAAATAAAAGCAGGTCCGTTATCACTCTGGATGCTGCCAGGGAGGCCAAAGTGAGATTATTTCCTTCAGTAAACCTTTCATTGCCTCCGAGGACTTCTCCATTCTAGTAGGATAAGCTTCTATCCATCCTGAAAAAGGTGTCAACAAAGATTAACAAATATTTCCACCTTCAGACCCTTGTCATCTGAGTAAATTCTATTTGCCAGTCTCCAAGTAGACACTATTCTTGGTATTGCTTTCTTTTTTTCCTTTGATGGGGTTCTGCTTTGGAGTTATTCTTCTGTTATATAACACATCTATCTATTACTTTTCTTATGGCTTTAGAAATTCCAAGACCTGTGAGCCACAGTTTGACATAGGTGGTTAATGAATCTCTTCCACAGTGTGTGGCCTTATGCAAATGCTTTATGACTAGCTCTACTAAATGTTCAGGAAAACAGTATAGCTTTTTTCTTATTCTTTTTTCCATCTTCTATCTGGATCTTCTTCATTAAAACCTCAACTCTTAGCTTTTTCTAAGTTTGCAGTTGAATATTCAGGGTCAAATTGTGACAAGTCCAGAACAGGTACTAAAGGCATCATAAACATTCCTTTAGCAGCCTCTTTGGCTGCCCATTCAGCCAGATTGCTTCCTCTAGCCACTTTAGTGTCCTCTTTCTGATGCCCTAGGCAGTGCATAACTGCCACCTGTAAAGGTACCTGAACAGCCTCTAATAATTTTTAAATTTCTGCTGCATGCTTAATCTCCTTTTTATTTGGAGGTTAATAGTTCTTTGTTTTCCTAGATGGAAACCATGTGCATGCAAAATCAGGAAAGCTTACCGTGAGTCAATACACACATTCATTCTCTTTCTATGCAACAATTCCAGAACCCTCATCAATGCAATCAGTTCAGCTTTCTGAGCAGAGGTCCCTGGCAGCAAGACCCTGACCTCCACTACTCTTTCAAGAGTCACAAGTGGGACTTCCGCCAGGATGGAGGCATAGGTGGAGACGCCATGCTTTCTCACACAACCAAGTTTAGAGACAACTAAATATTAGCAACAGAAAACATAGTCAGAACACAGAAAATTGAACTTTTCAGAAGTCTGATAACAACAAATTCTTCAGCCTGATTGGTAAGAGGGGCGAAACCAGCAGTTGGCAGAGCAGGGTTGCACAGGAAAACTCTGTCAGATGGACTCAGTCTCATGGAACCCAGGCACAGGGTTGGACCTAGTGAGCCACCCAGAGAGCGACCGTGCGGAAACAGCAAGGGAGCAGGGCTGCGGGTTGACTGTGGTCGCACATTTGTGCAAAGATAGACAAGCGAGGGAGTGGGCGATTGGACGGGACCCAGCAGGCCCCAGCGGCAAGTGGCAGCAGAGGGCGCCGCCATTTCCCCACTATGACCCTGCCTCCACATACAGTGTCATAACCCAGCGACTCTGAGTGGCCCTGCCCTGGTGAACCACCTAAGGCTCTTCTCCTCACCCAGCGGTGCAAAACAGCAGAGGGGGTCGCCATTTCCCCGCTCTGACCATGCCCCCACATACAGCCTCACAACCCAGCGACCTGGGAGTCCAAGGCTCCGCTCCTCATAATTAATGGGTGCAAACAGACCAAAAATGGCTCAAGAAGATCTCAAAGCCCCAGAGCCTATAAATCTAAGCAATGAAGAAATAGACAAACTCTCAGATGCACAGTTTAAAACACTGGTGATCAAGATCCTCACAGAACTGGTTGATTATAGCCACAAATTAGTGAAACTAATTGAAATGAAGGGAATTACACAGGAAACCAATAGCGATGAAAAGGAAACTGGGACTCAAATCAATGGAGTGGACCAGAAGAAAGCAAATAATGGCCAAACAGAAAAGAGTGAAGAAGCAAGAATTCAAAAAAATGAGGAGAGGCTTAGGAACCTCCAGGACATCTTTAAATGCTCCAACATCCGAATTATAGGGGTACCAGAAGGGGGAAAGGCACAGCCACCAGTGGAAAACGCATTTGAACAAATAATAAAGGAGAATTTCCCCAATCTGGCAAAGGAAATAGACTTCCAGGAAATCCAGGAAGCTCAGAGAGTCCCAAAGAAGTTGGACCCAAGAAGGAACAACCCAAGGCACATCATAATTACATTAGCCAAGATTAAAATGAAGGAGAGAATCCTACAAGCAGCAAGAGATAAGGGGACAGTCACCTACAAAGGAGTTCCCATCAGACTGTCAGCTGATTTCTCAAAAGAGACCTTAAAGGCAAGAAGGAGCTGGAAAGAGGTATTCCAAGTCATGAAATCCAAAGACCTACATCCAAGATTGCTCTATCCAGCAAAACTTTCATTTAGAATGGAAGGACAGATAAAGTGCTTCTCAGATAAGATCAAATTCAAGGAGTTCATCATCACCAAGCCCTTATTATATGAAATGTTAAAGGGACTTATTGAAGAAAAAGAAGTTAAAAAAACATGAACAGTGAAAGGACAGCAAACTCACAGTTATCAACAACAACACCTAAAACAAAAGCAAACTAAAAGGACAGCTAGATCAGGAGTGGATACATAGAAATGAAGATCTCAAGGAGGGTTAGCAACAGGGGAGTGGGAGGAGGAGAAGGGGGGAGAAGGTACAGAAAATAAGTAGCATAGACAGTAGATAGAAAATAGATGGGGGGCAAGAATAGTATGGGAAATATAGAATATAAAGAACCTGAGACACGTGGTCATAAACTAAAGGGGGGGGTAATGGTGAGGACGGGGGGTAGGGTAGAGGGGAGTGAAGGAGGGAATAGAACAACTGTAATGGCATAATCAATAATAATAAATAAATTTTTTTAAAAAAGGGTCACAGTATATACCCAGCCTCTCTGCTTCCTTTGTCCATATAACTGCTTCCATCTGTACAGAGAGTCCAGTCTGCTTCTTCTAAAGGATGGTCTTGTTAATCAATTCTGCTAGAATACACTTCATTAGTTATTTCAGCACAGTCATGTATTAGCACAGCTGAGTCAGGATCTGGTAGAAAAGAGGCAGGGTTTAACTTACTTAGTTTTGAGGGAGATGTTGGGATTGTCAAGAAGGATGGCTTGGTGCCTGTCCCTTCTTCCAGCAGTAAGCCATTTATTTCCTTTTTGCTCCAGCAAACTCAGCACTTGATGAGATGCACAAAAGGTGATAGGCTGTCCCAAGGAAAACTTTTGCAGCTTCCTGCAAGAGCTTCCAGGGGGCTGCCACTCTCAAGCAGGCTGGCCACCCCTGGACAGGGTGATCTAATTTCCTTGACAATTATGCAATGGGCTGAAAATGTCACTAAGCATCTGGGTGAGGAATTCTAGGGCAACGCCCTGTCTCTCATACACTTATCACTGAAAGGGCTTCAGCAGGTTTGAAAGCCCCAAGGCTAGTGCAGAAGCCAGGTGCACCTTCAGGGAATCAAAAGCCTGAGTGCACTCTTTTGTCTGTTCTAGAGGGCTACATTCCAGTCCCTTCAGAGCTTCATACAGTGGTTTAGCAATGAGCCCAAAGTTTGGAATTCAAATGCAGCAGTCGCTTGCCATCCCCAGGAATCTCCTTAATTGTTTCCTGGTGTTGGCAGGAGTCTTCTGTGGACTTTTGTTGCATTGCCTGCATCATACTCAGACTTTTCTGCCCAGGGACACCTTTCCCCATTCCCTCAGGGAGATATCTCTTACAATGCTGTAAGAAAGGCCATCTCCATTAGGGTCCCAGTTGGGCTTGGTTACAGGTATTGCCCTGGGAAGGCCCAGAGCCCCATCTGGATTTTCTTGGTGTAATCTCTGAGCCTCTTCATCTGCCTTATCCAACACCAGCCTCTGCTCATCCCCTACTGAAGCAAAGAATTCAATAAGGCTTGTATGTCTGCCAAATTGAGATAATGAGTGGTAAAAACTGATGCAACCAAACTAATCATTTTAGCAGGATCATGTCCATAAGAAGGGTTTGAGCTTTCCCAGTTTAACAGATCCAATGTAGAAAAACAGAGTATATACCCAATACTATCCAGCAGGCTGGCCCTCTGGCCCTACTCCCACTGAAAATCTCAGAAAAGAATATTGCCCTGACCCAGTAGGGGCTTTTTCTCCACCAAATTTGGTTCCTTGACTAATCTGAGATGGCACACTTTCCCCATTTCACTCATCAGAGTAGATCCCCTGGGGCTGCAGAAACTCTTGTAACAGGTTACAGCCCAGAGGGGGGCCCAAATAGGGATTTGGAATGGGGCCCAGAACTCAGGGTATCCAGGAAATATTACGAACACATGTAAGATGTCCTCACCCCTTCCCACTCAGGTGTGAGTTGGGGAAAGGGACACACAGAGCAGGAACATACAGAGCTGTTAAGAACAGCCAAAGCTTTGCAGCTAACCTCTGGCATGATCATTTAACATATCTAAAACCTTTAACTGTCTGCATAGATATGTTAAATAGGGGTGGCCATGCTCTGAGCCAGGGAGATGGAAGTGACTTCCACCCAAGATATAACTGGGGGCAGGTCCCCCAGGTGACAGTGCCTGTGTGAGAGCTTGGAGAAGACTGGCTCCATGACATGGGGACATACCTGCCCATACTCATGATGGCAGCCCAGTAAACTTGGAAGAATACAGAAATTCTGGCAGGTGTAACTGATTGTACGAGGTGTCAGAAATGGGAGTACAGAGGAAGATTGGCTCAGGGATTTAAACCCAGACATGGCAACCACTGGAGGGGGAGCCACGTGGCTTTGGCAGAGTGGAGACTCCCTTGAAGCGTTGCCAGAGGGAGCCACACTCAGCTTTGGTAGGGGAGAGGACTATTTGGCTGTGGCAGTGCAGGGAGAAAGCCACACGCTTCTGGCACAGTGCAAATCCCCTCAACTTAGGTGAAGAGAGAATCACATGGCTTTGGTAGAGTGGCAACCACCCCCTCCCCACAGCTTAGGTGAAGAGAGAGCCATGTGCTTTTGGCCAGAGTGGGGAACCTCGAAGCTGGGGTAGAGAGAATCACCATGAGGCTTTAGCAGAGAACCACCATTCGGCTTTGGCAGAGTGGTGACCCACCCTTCCCCACCCTCCCTCCCCTGCTGCTTTGGAGGAGAGATCCACATGGTTTGGCCAGAGTGCAGACCCCTGCAGCTCTGGTGGAGAGAAGAACCATTCGGTTTTGGCCAAAGTGGGGACCCCTGCAGCTTTGGTAGAAAATGACCACATGGCTTTGGGGTGTTCCCTTTGGCCACGTGACCTAGGAAGCAGGAAAGACTTTGCCTGGAAGAAGGGTGAAAGAACTCTTGCCAGTAGGCTATGAAAAGGTGCCACATGGCTTTGGAGTAATTAGAGATCCTGCTTGGATGGAGACACAGCTGACGGTGCCAGCAGCCTGAAATATGGATGTGTGCTTCTTTTCCAGAGTTATGGTACCTGGAATTAGGGTAGGGGGGATAAGAAAGTGCTGTGGGCATCTGTGAGTATCCAAAAAGGACTTTGATATTTTAATAAAGACTCTAGGTCACTACTTTAAGTCTGTGTAGCATTAAATAACATTTCCTTTCCTTTTCACAAATCTCTGGCATTGAGAGACATCTTTCCTATATGGCTCCAGACAATCAAGCCCAGTAGGGGGTCTTTTTGGTAATAGTATATTGTGACCCCCCGCCCCCGCCTTGGCCTCTTTGTTCTGTAATATTCTGACCAGCCTGAAGCAGTCATAATATCTAGATCTTCCTGGTCGCTCTCCTCTGAGCTTCTATCTTTCACATGCAAATTATCTTTTCTTACAGCCGTTAACTTATTTCCTTTTTTTTTTTAATTCTACATGCATCTTCACCATGTAAACTAAAAAAAAAACACTTCTAGATAAGGCATTTTGTCCCATTTCCCTGGTTTTTGACAATACAACTCTAGTTACAGTATAATGCAGTAATTTAAAGACCCATTCAGTGACCAGCACTCTCCTGAGTCTAAATTATACAAGACACAAACAGAACAGTACTACAACAAAACAACATATGCCCTAGATATACTCTCATAAGTAACTGACCCCAAAGGGTCATTTCATGGAACAGAGGTTTTTTTCCCCATTCTACCAGATGGAGTTCCAGAGGGTACCCAAAACAGACCAGATATCCTTTCATGAACATAGATGGAGCACAAAACAGAAGATACCCTAAACAGACAGCTCTGTAACCCAGAAAGGTATTTTTACCAGATGACCTAAGTTGTGACCTGGGATTTTAACCTGAACCAGAAAGTGCAAAGATTCAATCAAATATGATAAACGATGAGAAGTGCCAGAAGCTCAGGGGGAGAATCTGCAAGTGAAATCACTTGGTACCTGCTTGGGATTCTCTAAATCCAAACCCCCAGGGCAGCCCAGGCAGCCAATGGGACTCCTCACCAAATATCCAGACTTACCAGAGAGTCCCAAAGTCTGTCCCAGTGGAGTTGCCAAAATATGTAGACAGAAAAGACACGGGTGTTTGTGCTGCCTGTCACTACGAAACCCAATGAGCAATGACAATGATTGAATCCTTATTGGTGCTTTATTCAGATGGCTGGAGATCTGAGAAGATGGTGGGTTCATACTCTAACAGATCATCTTGTGTTTTCTTTCCAGGCCAGAATTTTTATAAGGATGGAAGGGTTAAACAAGGTATGGTGAGGGCTTTGAGATCCAGAAGCTGCAACACTCCTGTCCTAGCAGTTAGCAGTTCCCAGGGGAGGGTGATAGTCTGTTTCTTCCTGGAACACAATGAACTGGATGCCTCCAACTTGTCCCTAGGTGGTAATCTTCTATCAGTGCCCCAGGAGGTGGGCTGTTTTCCCAGGAGCCAGGATGGGCCTTATCTGAAGTTTCTGAAACAAAAGCCTTAACATACATATTACTTGCTAGACTAACAACTTTTTATCTTAAGCTAAAATTTTCCAAGACTTGAGTCCCCATCAACCCTTCCTAACACCTTGATGTGTTCACCAACTCAGAAGCTCTCCAAACCCTATCTTGTAGGTATATATTGGAAGTTTCCACAGGCATGACTATTAAATTTTAGATGATTTAACTCAATCTGCAGCCCCTCACTTCTCCAAGGAGGTTGTGGGTAGGGCTGAGAGTTTCGACACTTTAATCATGCGCTTTCAGGTTACCAGCCCTTATCCTGAAATTATCTGCTGGTCCCCAGCCAGCAGTCTTGTCATTAGCATACAAAAGACACTCACCACTATAGATGTAAATGTTATAGATTACTAGGAGCCCTGTGCCAGGAACTGAGGACATAGACTAAATATAAACAACTTCTTATGCCACAAATGCCCTTGGGTCATCATATCAACACTATACAATATGAGCATATTGTGAGCCTGCAAAGGCAATGAGATGCTTTTCCTAAATGCCTACAAGGTCCCTAGTGGAGGGAGGGAGGGAGGGAGGGAGGGAGGGAGGGAGGGAGGGAGGGAGGGAGAAGTAGAGAGATGGAGGGAGGGAGGAGGAGAGAGGGGGAGGGAAGGAGAGAGGAGGATCTTCCCTTTAAAACCAGGTGCACTCCCTCAGGGCTACATGAAAAACAAAGTCAAAAAATTTTATAATATTTACTCAAATAGCACACAGAGGATCCAGGATAGAGCCCGGAACGAATTCCCCAGTTCTCCAACATTGGGTTCCTGGGGTGAGAAGAAAAATGAAAGGAAGCTTGTCCTGAGAAGGGGCTCCTCAAAAACCTGAGGCTTTAACTCCACCCCACCCCGAGTGGTACCAGAATGAGAGGCTTCCTCTCTCTGATAGCCTGCAAGCTGACAGCCTACAATAGATATGCTAATTAGCTAGAGGAATTCTGCTTGAGGCTTGAGAATCCCCCCTGGTCAGCACAGAGGTAGGGAAATAAGAACAAAGTAATAACTGTTTCTCAAATATTCACAGAAGTCTCCATAACAGGACCCAGATCAGCTAGAATCAAGGGACCAACCACAAGAAAGGGATTGAGAAATTATATACTCGTCCATGGATCCCTTTTGAAGCTACCTGTCTATGGTCAACACTCACCCCTAGCTTCACCCCCTCCTCCCTTCCCTTGACTGTAAAAGATGCCTGGATTCCAGTCTCTCTGAAGATGGATTGTAGAGTTAGTTCTCCCATCTCCTCAAGTTAGGCTTTCTCAGTCAGTGAACCTTTCCTTGCTCCAAACTCTGAACCTTGGGTCTGTAACACTGTGACAAGCAGGCCCTGTGAATAAGGAGGCTGGTGGGGAGGCAAGAAGCAGTCACCACTTTCCAAGCCTTTTCAAACATACCATCAACCACAGTACAGGACTCACAGGGCCCTTTTTGCTTAATTCCCTGAATTGGGGCATTTCCATCTTGAGCCATTCCTCAGGTGTCACTACTGCCAGGGAAGGACACAAGGGACAAAAGGGAGCAGGGAGTAGGAGTGAGGGAATCCTGAAGAGGGAAGAGAAAGGTGGAGGAAGTCAGGGAAGGTAGAACAGAAAATAAGAAAGGGAGGACAAACGGTGTGGAGGAGGAAGTCGCAAAGGGGAGAGGGGATGAGAAGTAGAGGAAGAGAAAGAAAGAGCTACCTCTGAATTTAACTGAAGCCTGGAAGTCTCCTAGTGTCTACCACCCCTTCCAGTATGCCCCCCACCACCACCTCACTCTTGTCCCACAAGGAACATCATCTATGAGAGCCCACTCTCCTTCAGATGGGTTTATGGGGTTGTTCCATGCAGGAGAGGACAAGAAAATGGGTGTTAAGGAAATTGGGGCTCCCCTGGAGTTGGGGCCCTGCACTCCAATCCCCATCCACTATCATCTTGATACATACACTCTCTGGCTCTGAGCCCCAGTGTCCTCATGTTTAAAGTGAGGGAGCTGACCTTCTTCTACACAGCCAGAAACTGGCAGCCTCCATGTTCACCTTCCTGTCCATTGTAACACTCTCTCATGCAAGTGCTGCTGTAGTACTGTTTCCCAGAACTTAGAGAACTTCAAACCAGTAGTGTGGCTCATGTCCAGGATGGAGGTGACATGTACAGCTTCCCTGGCAGCTCTACATGCCAATGACTCCCTTCTAGACAATGGGATATATGGGGAGCCCCCCCAGAAAGAGGCCCATATCACTCATATGGCCCATATCACTCCTCGTTCTGGGGGGGCTCCTCTTCTTCTCCCTCTCCCCTTCCTGGCTACACAGAGTACATCTGGAGAGAAACTGCTGGCAAGGACCAGGACTTCAGGGAGGCCAGGGAGGTGTCTAGGTACCAAATGTAAAGAAGTGTTCACAATCAGGGTAGTACAATGAGGATCAAAAATGCACATCTCATTAATTTTTGCTCCCTGGGCTTTTCATTCATTTCACCCTGGTGCTGGTGCTGGGTCTTGGACCATGTGAATTGAATAAGGGTAACATACGAGGAATGGGGGGGCCTCTGCTCACATCACAGAGCAGAGCTTCCTTCTTAGTCGTCACTACTCAAATGGAGGGGCAAAGCTGGAGGGGTGGTCATCACTGTGGACAGTAGCCAAAGTGTTATACTGGCCAGTGTGTTTACATCATTTCCCACTGTTTTCTCAACAGGGGCTAAGGGCCTGTTTTCCCCAAATTCACTCCTGCCTCTCCAATCCATTCTCTAAGTTTCAGCTGGAACAATCTTGTCAAAATAATATGTTCCCCTATTGCTCTCAGAATAACATGCAAGAATAACAAGGAAGAAAGCATCTCTCATTGGCCTATAAGATACTGCCCTCCAGTACCTTCTTTCCTCCACAGTCATCTCTCACACCACTCTCTGTGGCTTTCTTCAGCTCTGTGTAGACCACCATGGTGTGTGGTATTTACTGCCTGGAACACCCTCTCCCACCGCACTTTCTGCCTTCTTATTTACTCCCATCCTTCAGATCATAGCTGAAGTGTTACTTCCTTGGAAACACCCTCTTATACATTCCCTCTGTACAGCACACTGTACTCTCTCTTCTTAGCTGTAGCTGTCCCTCGGTATATTCAAATAAGCTGTTGTCATCTCCTCTTGAGACTGTGAGGTTACCAAGGCCATTTCTGTTCCATTCACCTTGCCATCCCTCAGGTCTAACCCAGTGTTTGGCCCTTGTTGATGATCAACAAATACTTGATGATAAAGAAAATGACAGGTTCTGAAGCTATGCAAGAACTTTGGCACCAATGAAGAGTCTAACACAGCAAAGACCACGTCAGGAAAGAGCTAACAGGAAGTGGGGCCTCACCACAGTGACACCCTCTGACTCTGTCAGGTTTGGTTTTCACTACACTGGTTCCAGGGAAATCTAAGGATTGTGTAAGAGCTTGCCACCACCCACCTCCTGTTTCAAGTCCATGGCTCATGAACTACCTATCTCCTATGGGCAAGCCACACCAATTCTCGGAGCCTATTTCACCACATGTAAGATGGGGGAATTCATAGGTTCTCCCCATTCTACTTGTTAAGATTTTTGTGATTCTCAAGATGAGATAATAGTGAATGAACATGGATTAAAATGTTTGTCATTCTCCTCTTTGAGAAATGGGGTCTATTTCCTTCATCCCCAAAATCTGTAATGGCCCTGATACTGCTCAAACCGTTATAGTATGAAGAAGTGACCAAATTTCTGCTCTCAGCCTACCATTTAAGAGGATGGGCAGTTCTGCTTCCTCCCTTTAGGAACCACAACCATGCTACAAGAAAGCCCAAGGTGCCTTATGGGGAGGCCCACAGGAAGGATAAAAGAAATACTAGATGGAGCCCAAGCTGAGTTTGCAGCTGGCACAGCCAGCACCAACCTGTCTGCTCTGTGAGGGAACTTCTTCAGGAGAACTTCTTGCCCCAGTTAGATGCCCATCAAGCCCTGCCTAAATTACAAATCAGTGAGAAAATTTAAAAATATAATTGTTATAGTTTTAAGACAATGATTTCTTGGGAAGAAGGGAGAAAGGGGGGTTCTTACACAAAACAGATAACCAAAGCAACATTCTTTGGCTTAGTGTAGTTATTAATACTTGTATCTATTTGCAACTCAGGGTAGTAGTGCTTCCCTGGTGGTGTTCTGGAAATGTAGGGGGCACATTTTTATTTGTCACAATGACTAGGTTTGTGGGGGAAGAAATTGTGCTACTGGCATTTAATGCACATGGTATCAGAAATATCAAATATTAAATATCTACAATGCTTGAAAGAGTCACCACAACAAACTGCCTCCCACGAAGTGACCATAGTACTCCCATTGAAAAGCAATATCCAAGCTTACCAACATGCAAATCACAGAAGTGCCAGAAGGAAAAGAGGAAGAGCAAGAAATAGAAAACTTATTTGAAAAAATAACAAAAGAACACTTCCTTAATTTGGTGAAGGAAATAGACATGCAAATCCAGGAAGCACAGAGAGTCCCAAAGAAGTTGGGCTCAAAGAGGGCCATACCAAGACACATCATAATTAAAATGCCAAAGGTTAAAGATAATCTTAAAAGCAGCAAGAGAAAAGCAAATACCTATGAAGGAGTTTCCATAAGACTGCCAATTGATTTCTCAAAAGAAACCTTGCAGGCTAGAAGAGACTGGTAAGAAGTATTCAAAGTGATGAAAAGCAAGGACCTACAACCTAGATTACTCTATCCAGCCTAGTTATCATTTCATTGAAAGGCAGATAAAGTGCTTCCCAAATAAGGTACAACTAAAGTAGTTAAGCATCACCAAGACATTATTATATGAAATATTAAAAGGAATAGAAAAAGAACATCAAAACTGTGTAGATTAAAATGGCAACTATCAACAACTGAATCTAATAAACAAACTAAGCAGACAAACAGGACAGGAGCAGATACATAGATATGGAGATCCTTTGGAAGGTTATCAGTTGGGAGAGGAAAGGGAAAGAATGGGGGGAAAGTGCAGGGATTCAGAAGTACAGGTTGGTACATACATAATAGATAGGAGGATGCTAAAAACAGTACAGGAAATGGCATAGCCAAAGAACTTATATGCATGATCCATGGACATGAACTAAGAGGGGAGATTGCTGGAGGGAATGGGGGTACTGGGCAGAGGGAAACAAAGGAGGAAAAATTGGGACAACTGTAATAGCATAATCAATAAAAAATATTTTTTAAAAAGAAAAAGAGAGTTCCAGCCAAGATGGGAGCATAGGTAGATACACTTTGCTTCCCCATACAATCAAAAGAAGGATAACAACCAGTTAAAAAAAAAAAAAGCCCAGAACTGACAGAAAAGCAAACTATATGGAAGTCCAACAACCAAGGAGTTAAAGAAAAAACATATATCCAGACTGGTAAGAGGGGTGGAGACAAGAAGCTGGGGAGGAGAGGATACATGACAAGGAATTAGCTAATGTAAGGGGTGGTCTCCCATTTGTGTGCAGATAAACTGGAGAAACAACTGGGGAGTGAGACAGACCACAAAACCCAGGATTCCAGTGCAGGGAAATAAAACCTCAAAACCTCTGGCTGTAAAAACCTGCAGCAGTTGAGGCAGCAGGAGATACTCCCAATATCACCTGAGAATCTGTTGGAGGGTCCCACAGGGTCCTAGAATGTACAGAAGCCCACCCATCCGGGCATCAGCACCTGAAATGGCACAATCTACATGTGAGAAACAAAGGAAGTGACAAAAAGTGGAGCGAGAGCCAAGCAAGCTAGGAAGTGGCACTGTTCCCTCTCTGACCTCTCCCCCACATACAGCACCAGAATGCAGTGATGTTGGTTGCCCCACCCTGGCAAATACCTAAGGCTCTGCCTCTTACAATTTAGCAGGTGAACCGAGACAAAGAAATGTGGCCCAAATGAAAGAACAGATCAAAGCTCCAACAATAGAACTAAGCAATGAAAAGATAGCCTATGTATCAGATGCAGAGTTCAAAATACTGGTAATCAGGATGCTCACAAAAATGGTTGACTATGGTTGCATTAAGGAAGAAATGAAGGCTATACAAAGTGAAATAAAGAAAATTATACAGGGAACTAACAGTGATGGGAAAGAAATTAGGACTCAAATCAATAATTTGAAGCAAAAGAAAAAGGTAAAATTCAACCAGAACGCATTGAAGAAACAAGAATTCAAAAAAGTGAGGAGAGTCTTAGGAACCTCCAGGACAACTTCCAACATTCCACCATCTGAATCATAAGGGAGCCAGAAGGAGAAGAGGAAGAGCAAGAAATTAATAACTTATTTGAACAAATCATGAAGGAAAACTTCCCCACTCTGGCAAAGGAAATAGACATGCAAGTCCAGGATGCTCAGAGAGTCCCAAAGAAGTTGGATCCAAGGAAGCACACACCAGGCACATTATAATTACATTAGCCAAGATTAAAGATAAGGACAGAATCTTAAAAGCAGCAAGAGAAAAGGAGACAGTTACCTACAAAGGAGTTCCCATAAGACTGTCTGCTGATTTCTCAAAAGAGACCTTGCAGGCAAGAAGGGGCTGGAAAGAAGTATTCAAAGTCATGAAAGGCAAGGACCTACATCCAAGGTTATTCTGTCCAGCAAAGCTATCTTTTAGAATGGAAGGACATACAACGTGCTTCCCAGATAAGGGCAAGTTAAAAGAGTTCATCATCACCAAGCCCTTATTAAATAAAATGTTAAAGGGACTTATCTAAGAAAAAGAAGATCATCAAAAATATGAACAGTAAAATGACAACCAACTCACAACTATCAACAACTGAATCAGAAAACAAAAACAAAAACTGAGCAAACAACTAGAGTAGGAACAGAATCACAGAAATGGAGATCACATGGAGGGTTATCAGTGAGGAGTGGAAGAGGGAGAATAGGGGAAAAGGTACAGAGAATAAGACATATAATTGGTAGGCACAAAATAGACAGGGGGAGGTTAATAATAATACAGGAAATGGAGAAGCCAAAGAACTTATATGTATGACCCATAGACATGAACTAAAGGGGAAAGGGGGTGCTGGACAGAGTGGGGGTGGAGGGGGATAAAAGAGAGAAAAAATGGGACAATGGCAAAAGCATAATCAGTAAAGTATTCTTAAAAAAAAAAGAAAACAAAAGAAAAGCAATGTCATAAAATTAAAGGCCTAAACAGAGAGTTGTTTAAAGCCAAAGGTGATATATATTTATAAGAATTTGACATAAACTGCTTTCTCAGAAAAGAAAAGTAGATAGAGTTCATCCTGACACAAGCTTGTATTGCTGGGAGTGGCTGCCTGGAGGGCTACATTGAGAATAATTTGGAGGATGCATGTGACATCAGCTGGTACAGGACAATGTGTCTGTCATAGGACTGGCAAAGGAAGGGAGTGGTGGCCTTAGAGTAAGATAATTTAACGTCCAAGCTGAAACACATTGGGGAGTAAAAGAAGGCGCTATTAGTGAGCATGCTGGCACAAGAGACATAAATGGAGTCTGCCAATAAAACCAAGACATATGGTCAGCCTGCTTCTATGCCATAGTTGCCATCACTGTTACATCCTGATATGTAACTCAGAGGTAACCCAAGTAGGGGGCTGTTGAGACCTACAAGTCCCTGAGATCCAGAACGTCAATTTTTCTTTTAGTACTTTGTTTCAGTGTGTGGGTAGATATGAAGAATTTTTATAAAGAATGCATTAAAAATTAATTAAAAGAGTTTTCTCTAATATTTAATGTTACCAGCCATGTATACTCTGAGTGATGTATTCCCAGTCAGCATGTCAGATCTTGAATAATGAAAATCAAAGAGGTGTGTGATTAAGCATCTTGACGAGGCTTTCTGGGGTTTTAGGCATGGCACAGAACCCAGCCTCTGTCATCCAAGGAAAAAATCTTACATTGAACAGCAGGGTGCAGTCCAGTGGAGACTCACGATGCTGGCATTTATCCTTGGGGTAGACCACCATCCAAATGCACAGGGGCCTCAGAGGGAGATGGAGATGGAGACAGATCTGGCTTTGCTGAGCCATCAGCCCCTGAGATGTCCATCCATGCCTCCTTCCTCTTAGGAGGTCTACCTTGGGAGGTCACCACTTCCTCTTAGGAGGCAGTGGTAAGTTATGGGATCCTTCCAGGCCCCCCGCTAGAACTGAGAGATTTTTAATTTTCTTACCTATGAGATATTCATCCCATCATTTTGTAATATTTCAGAAATCGAAATATGACTTAAAATCAATGGAAAGATTTAAGGTGGTGTTTCTTGGGAGGTGCTCCAGAATGACAGTTAAGAAGAATAAGGCTCTGGAGTTATACTCTGAGTTCTGCCATTTTCTAACCCTGTGGGCCAGGGGCAAACCCCACCCCTCACTAAGTCTCCATTCCCTCATCTGTAAATGGGTGCTATTAATAAGAGCATCGAATAGACAATAAATGAAAGAGATCTTGAGTGTAGCAGCTGGCAGATAGTAAGCACTCAACATATGCTAGCTATTTTTTCCTTTCATGGCGTGCATGCTGTTATTAAATTGCTAGTGTATCTGAAAATTGACATCTTCAATGTGTCCACAGTTCAGTCAGCTTCATGAAGAGCTCAAAACAACTATTTCTGAGCTCACTCTATGCAACAGCCAGAGTATTGATTATGTATTGGGAAGGGGAGATTCATATTTATAGCAAAACTTTATCTGGTATATTTCCACTCAGCTAAATGAGTGGAAGAGAGAAATCTTCCTTTAGAAAACAGGAAGATTCTCTATGAACAACCTCTTTCCTGTCATTGATGCACTAAATCCAGGACATACATTTCTTTTCTTTCAGCATTAGGGTGGTGGAAAGGGGTGAAAAAGAGAAAGTGTCATTTTATCAGGCTTTGTACACAAAATAAGGTAGGCAGTCACCACCCATCATGGCCTGTGAGGAATGTTGCTGTAAGTCTAATGGTTCTAAGAGAAAACAAAAAACACAAGTGTTGGATCCATATGGACCCAAGGATTCCATGCAGTTTCCCTTCAGTTCTCTGCTCTGCCCTGTGCAGCTGTGGGGGTGATTTGTTGAAATAATGCATGTCAGGAGAATCAGGCCTCCTAGTAACCCCCAGGAGAGATAAACTGCTGTTATTAAAACTCAAAAGTCACTCAGGTTGGTATTGGACAAGGTTGTTAGAGATAAATAACAGAATCCACTTGGACTTGCTGAAGGAGAAAAGAATTTATCTGAGAAGACCAAATGCTTTGCAGAGCCCCTGGAATGGTTATTGAAGGCCACTCTAGAGCTCCACAGCCAGGAATAACATCCACACATCATGGGGGTCTCTCCGAGAATGTACTACTCTCTTTTCAATGCCAAAAGCTCCTGAACCAGAGCCAGTGCCAGGAACCCCACTGCTGCTGCCCCTGAAGACAGAATTCCTAGGCCACCATGCTCACTAAAAGACATGGGGCCCTTGGTATGACTACTCCCTTAGCTCACTTCTGAGTATTAGGGTCCTGTGGATGCAAGGAATTTGCAGAATATTGCACATTAGGTTCCGGCATGCAAGGGAACCTAGCAAAGCATGTTTTCTCCAATTTTGATAAAGCAGGAATGAAAATAAGGAAAATTACCCAAAGTGTAAGGGAAAGTATTCCTGGGTGATGGGCAGCCACACATGACAAATGTCTGTTGATTGGGAGTTGAGTAAACTTAGTTTGTGTCTCAGCCTGTGTGTGTCTTAGTTCCTCCTCAAAATCTCAGCAGATTGCCCACCTTGCCTCTTCACTCCTAAGTCTATTGTGCCAGCTCAGCTTATACTGTATGTGGACCTTGACCATGTGACAAGTTTTATAAGAAATCCTGTCACATGCATGAAGTTCACTTTTTATTAATTTAGGGAAAGACTTGGGGGGTTCCTTGTGGTGGATCATGGAGCCCATACCTAATTTCTCGTCACCTCTCTCTCACCTCTGCTGGCTTCCAAGAGACCAGGCCCCTGACCCATGATCCCCACCTCAAATAGGCCTCTGCAGTACCAGCATAGTCTTCCCTATTATTTTCTGGGAGCAGTCCCCCAGATTTGTTGCCTTATGCAGGCCTGGGCTCAAGAATTCTAACTAATATTATTCCCTCTATCTTATAAGTTGCATGTCATTTCCCTTCTCTGAGATGCCAGATCTGTCTTTGAGGGCTTTTATTGTCTTCAGAGTTTTCCAAGTGTCCAAGAACTACCTACTGGATCATTTAGCTTGAAGATGCTGAATTTGATCAGGAAAAGAAAGCAGCTGCCACTTTAGTGTCATACCAAGCTTTACTGTCTTACTATCTTACTTACTGTCATACTCTTGGGTCTTCCCTAAAGCAGACCTGAGTTGGGGCTTTGGATATAAGCAGTCTATTTTTAGGAGCTGATCCTAGGAAGCACCACAAGAGAGTAAACAAAGGATGAGGACACCCATAAAGGGAATATTAATAATTGGATTGCACTTCTGGTCAAGATTACAAAATAGGTAAACACAGCTCAACTCCCCACACAACCACATCAAAATGAAAACTAAACTGTAGAAAAACCACCATTCAGAACCAACAGAAATTGAGCTGAATGGAAGTCCTACAACTATGGAATCAAAGAAGAAACCACAGTGAGACTGGTAGGAGGGGCAGAGATGCAGAATGGGCTGGTCCCAGACCCCGGTGTGGCAGATAAAAATCATGAGGGATATCTTAGAACCAAGAGGTCTCAGCCCCCCACTAGGTTCCCCAGCCCAAGCCTCCAGTACAAGGAAGATAAGTCCCCATTATTTCTGGCTATAAATACTAGTGAGGATTGAGGCTGTGGAAGACAAAATCTGCTATAGTTTTAGGCAGTTCCTCTTAAAGGGTCTATGCACAGACTTACTTGGACTCACTCCCCTGAGCTCCAGAGCAGGGACAGCAGACTCAAAGGCATCCAAGATATATGGGGAGGAACTGAATTGTCCAGCATCAGGGCAAGAGCTGAGAGGCAGCTTTCTCCCAGACAAAAGTGCTGGCTCAGGCCATTGTTCCTTTTCTGAGCCCTCCCACAGTAGAGCCACAGAGCTGGCAGGTGGGCACCATATCTGAGACTCCATCAACCTTGCTTACACTGTTTGCCCCACCCTGGTGATTCCCTGAGGCTCTATCCTACCCAACTTTCAGGCCCACCCAAGCTATTTCCAGTGGCTTTTCCATTTGAATGGCTTACCTTGACCCATGCTTCAGATTTTCCTAAGTACTTTCAAACAAGCAGCATCTGGCTTCAGTGAGCCCCATACCTCTTGCTAAGTTGCCCCAGGCTCAGTACTAGCAGCAACCAGCATTGTTTCACAGCTTAGACTTGCCTGGGCACCCCCAAGCCCAGCACAAATAGATTCATCTGCAGATTGTTTTGTAGATTATGCTATGTGACCCCAGACAGAATGTAGGCAGTGGCTGACCCTGAACATGCCAAAAGCAATTAAGGCTCAACTATAATAGGAGGATGTACATAGCCCACACAGTGGGCATACCTGAGTACCCAACTTGAGCTATAGGGAAGGCTGTGCTACTGGATTCTATAAAACACTATATTAGGCCACTCTATAAAGCCTAGGAGATGTAGCAGCTCCACCTAATACATAGAAAGAAACACAGGGAGACTTCCAAAATGAGCAGACAAAGAAACATGGCCCAAATGAAAGAAGAGAACAAAACTCCAGAAAAAGAACTGAACAAAATGGAGATAAGCAATCTACTAGATGCAGAGTTCAAAACACTGGTGATAAGGATGCTTCAAGGATCTTAGTGAGCATCTCAACAGCATAAAAAACATCCAGTCAGAAATAGAAGAAACATTAATTGAAATAAAAAAACAATGTTCAGGGAATAAACAGTAGACTGGATGAAGCTGAGAATCTAATCAGCAATTTGGAATACAAGGAAGCAAAAAACAACCAATCAGAACGGCAAGATGAAAAAAAGAATTTAGCCCTGGCTGGTATAGCTCAGTGGATTGAGCACAGGCCTGCGAACCAGAGGATTGTGGTTCAGTTCCCAGTCAGGACATATGCCTGGGTTGCAGGCCAGTCCCCAGCAGGCCAGTTCCCAGCAGGGAAAGGCAAGCATACACTGGTGTTTCTCTTCCTCTCTCCTTCCCCTCTAAAGATAAATAAATAAATAAAATATTTTTAAAAAAGAATTTTAAAAAATGAGGATAGTGTAAGGAGCCTCTGGGACAACTTCAAGTGTACCAACATTAGCATATAGGGGTGCCAGAAGAAGAAGAGAAAGAGTAAGAAATTGGAAATTTATTTGAAAAAATAATAACAGAAAACTTCCTTGACGTGGTGAAAAACATAGACATACAAATCCAGGAAATGTGGAGTCCCAAACAAAATGAACCCAAAGAGGCCCACACCGAATCACATCATAATTAAAATGCAAAAGTTTAAAGACAAAGAGAATCCTAAAAGCAACAGAAGAAAAGCAGTTTTTTTAAATCTGCAAGGGAGTTCCCATAAGACTTTCAGTTGATTTCTCAAAAGAAACTTTGCAAACTAGAAGGGAATGGTAAGAAGTATTCAAAGTGATAAAAAGCAAGGACCTACAACCTAGATTACTCAACCTAGATTACTCTAATTCTAAATGATAGCAAAGTTTTGCTATCATTTAGAAGTAGAAGACAGATAAAGAGCTTCTCAGACAAGAAAAAACTAAAAGAGTTTATCAGAAACCCGTATTATATGAACTGTCAAAGTGTCTTCTTTAAGAATAAGATAAAATATATAAAGTGGCAATAAACACTTCTCTATCAACAATTGATTCTAAAAAAAAATGAATGAACAAGCAAAACATAAACTGAATCACAGATACAGAGAACATTTTGTTGGTTACCTGATGGGAGAGGGGTAGGTGGGATGGGTGAAAGAAGTGAAGGGATTAAGAAGCACAAATTGGTAGTTACAGAATAGCAATGGGAAGGTAAAGTTAGCATGGGAAGGTAATAGAGTAGCCAAAGAACATCAGTGCATGACCCATGGACATAGACAACAATGTGGGGATTGCCTGAGGGAGTAGGTGGGGCTGGGTTGAGGGAGTCAAAGGGGGAAAAACTGGGACAACTGTAATAGCATAAACAATAAAATATAATTTTAAAAAATAAGTATTGGGTAACCACTCTCGGCACCTGGGGCTCAGGCCCACTGGATGCCTTTCAGAGACTGCAGGGTACACTCGGAATCATCCCACCACGTGTGGAAGCGGGGCATTTATCCATAGACTCCCAGCTTCACTGTTAACTCCCAGACTGTGAATTCTTGGCCACCTGATGCCTGCTCAGTGCCCAGCTGGGCTTGCTGTGCATTTGCAGAAGGCTGCAGAGAGATACACACTGAGATAAGAGCCAGGCCATGTGTACCATGCTGCAGAGGGTTTCAGGGTAAGAAGGGACCAAACTTTCACCACTCTAAAGTTGCCTTTGTAGGTATTGATTTTAAGCTGTTTAAAGAAACAAGACTCAGAAAGAACCTTTGACCACCACTCCCTTCCCTGCCCAAGAGATTCAGACAGAGAAACCAGCTTTAGAAAGGGAGCCTTTGCTTTATCAACAAGGCTCTTCACCCTAACCCTGGCCCTTGTGGCTCATTTGGGTGTCATTCTGCAAACTGAAAGGTCACAAGTTTGATTCCCAGTCAGGGCACATGTCTGTGTTGTGGGTTGGGTCTCCAGTAGGGGCACATACAAAAGGCAGCCGATTGATGTTTCTCTCTCACATCAAAGTTTTTCTCCCTCTCTTTTTCCCTTCTGTCCCCTTTCTCTAAAATCAGTAAGCATGTCCTCAGGTGTGGATTAAAAAAAATCTTTACGCTAGCTTCAGGGAGGAAGACTCTAGGGCTGTTGGCTAGATACTGTGTCCTATTGTCTCTGAGTCACCGAACAAGAATTTTCCTGCCCTGTGTGTTCTGCTCTTCCTCAACTACCTATAAGTCACCCATTCCACTTCTTGAATCTAATATCCCGTCTCCCCTTTCTCCTTTATCCAAATGTCCTATATATTCAATGTTGTCTCACTGTCTTTGGAATTTTCATGCTTATGTGAATTCCCCATGCACATGTATTAAACTTTGATTTTTTTTTCCTGTTAATCTGTCTCTGTTGATTTGACTCTTAGCTTGATCAGAAGAACTCAGAAGGTGGGAAGAAAACTATTATTATTTTTTGAGCCCCTATAGTAGTCAGAATGAGGCACTGCATTAGTTTCTGTCACCACCTAACAAAGTACCAAACCCAGGTGACTTAAAATAACAAAAATGTATTTGTTCATAGTTCTGGAAGCTAGAAGCCCAAGATTAAGGTGTGGAAGGAACCAACTGCCCTTGGAGGCTCCAGGGAGGACTCCATCCTTGCCTCTCTAGCTTCTGGCAGCTTCCAGTAGCCTTGGCATTCTAAGCTCACAGAAGCACACCTCTGCATATCTTCAAGTGGCCATTGTCCCTGTGTGCTCACTGTGTGTGTGTTTGCCTCTCTGTTCAAGTGTCCCCCTTTAATAAGCACAAATTGGATTTGTCCTTATTTGATTAAGGGCCCATCTACTCCATATGACCTCAACTAATCAAATCTACAATAACCCAATTTTCAAATAAGATAATATCCTAAGGTTCTGGAGGTTAGTACTTCAACATATGTTTTGGGGGATACAGTTCAGCCCATAATAGGCGCCTTACCCATGTGATGTCTTCTAGTGTCAACAGCAGCCTGCAAGATCGATGAGCCATGCCAGTGTCACAGAAAAGGAAATTGAGGCTGAAGGGGTGGAAGGACCACCCAACGTTTCCTGGCTAGAAGCTGCAGAGCTGGGAGCTAAACACAGGTCTACATGAGGCTCAAGTCTCTTCTGTGCTTTCTTCTAAACATGGTGTCTATTGTCACCTGCACTGACTAGAAGAAACAATGGACAGAGACGTGGGCACTCCAGTCAGATGACCCAAATTCAAATCCCACCTCAATTTTTGTGAGCCAGCACCTACAGCACATTCTGTGAGGATTTGTTAAGCTAATACATGAAAATACTTAGTGGAGCTCCAGGAATAAAGGGAATGCACAGTGAACATTAGCCACTGTTATCATCACAGTAACACTCAATACTCATGAACAGTAAGCATAACACTGGACCTTCTATACAAAGCTCACATTTCCATGCCACCATCCAGGACCATATTTGTCTTTTATTCCTAGTCACAGCTGCCCATGATGGGCTGGAAGGCTGGGTGGTGCCTGCCCTGCTCTGTGCCCCTGGCACGCCTCCACCCCTCCCAGCTGGCTAATGCCCCTGTTACTTGAGACAGTAAGAGTGGTAATAAAAACAGCAGCTCTGAATCTCCTGTCTGCCGCTAGAGGCTTTATCTCAACCCCTCCTACCTGGGCTGTGGGGGTTGGGGGACCTGAGGGGATGTGGGCAGATTAAAAGCAGCATTTCCCGACATGCCCTCCCACCTCGTGCAAAATGGGGCCTCTGCCAGCAGACCTCCTCAAAGCTCCACTAGGACTCTGGAGGAATGTTCGGCCTCCCTGGCATGGCAGACATTCAAGACAGCCCACAAAGGCACTGTTGTGAAAGCCATTCAGAAGCACCAGGATGGGACGCAGAGTTTCGTTTGCAATTGGGATCGCACATTTCAAGAAGAGGAGCTGAGTAACAGAATATATGCCTGCGAACACACATGGCTCATAATTAATTCATTTCACCTCCTCCTATTAAAAAAATATTGCAAGGTATGGCAGGGGGCAGAACCACTGATCTGAACAGGTACTTATTTCTCTGCCTGGGGCTCTACCTGGTTAAAAACCAACTCGTCAAAAGTGGAAGTTGAAGTCTAGGTAACTATTGTCCAGGCAACAGCCAGCTTGGCATTCCTGAGCCTAGCTTTCCCAGACTGGCTTCTGTGTGGTCTTTTCCTTCTTGAACAGGATTGATTTTTTAACAGCAAAAAACTAGAGATAGAGCTGAGGACTACAGCTTAACTGCTGAGACTCCCCATACTCCTCAAGTTGCTCCTGTATTCAGCACCAAACAGGCCCTATGCTAGGCCCAGGATATGCGGGGAAAAGCCCACTCCCTCCTTCCAGCAGTTTACAAATCAGCGTGGGACTCAGCTGTGGGAAAACAGAAACGGAAAAACTCACCTCTCTCAGCAGTCAGGAAAGCTTTCTGGAAAACGTGACATCCAAAAGGAAATATGAAAAATAAATAAGAGTTTGCAGGGAGAACAAAAGTACAAAGCAACACGGCTTTTTCTGGAATATTCTGGAAAGTGTGGCCATGTGTCATGGCCTGTAGGAGGATCAGAATTTAAAAAGCAAATGAGGTTTAAAAAATTAACTACAGCTATGCAGCAGGTCCTGCGCTTGTTACCAGTGATTTGAAGGCAGTGCAGACGTGGTCTTTTTTTCAAGGAGTTTAAGAGTCAAGTGTTACAGCACAGTCATAAGTGCCAGACAGCCTATGAGTTCCATCCTATTACTCCTCTAGACAATCTGCCTCCTGAGTAGGAGGGGATGGAAACTCAGGATGTATTTACCTTTCAGAGTCACCCAGGCCACTGTGTCAAATGAGCAGAACTTGGCATGAGTGCACCAGAGGGCTCATGAGAGCTGAGGATTATGAGATGATTCAAATAAATGCATGGGGCAGGAGATGAACAGAGAAAGGGATAGAAACAGAGACAAATACTGAGACAGAGGGAGAGATAGAGAGAAGCAAAGATGGAAAGAGAAAGAGACAAAAAGTCAGAAAAAGCCAGACAAATGGGGAGAGAAAGAAGGAGGTAGGGGGAGGGGAGAGGGTTCAGAGGGAGGCAGAGAAAAACAGACAGAGACAGACAGGTTAAAGAGACCAAAAGAGAAAAATGGAAGCAGGACATAGGCTCATTCACAGAAACAGACAGGAAGAGAAAGAAGCAGAGAAAAGAGACTTCCAGACTGAGAGTAACAGAGACTGGAAGGGTGATGCTTATAGCTAAATTCTTTCCTAAGAAAACTGGCTCCTGCCTACTGATGCCTGGCCTGGCCAGTGCTCCAGCTATTCCTAAGGCCTGGGTGAATCGGGCAGGGCCACTGGGAGAGGACAGGCCCCAGGCACAAGACCTGAGAATCCCAGCCCAGTATAGTGGAGGCTGGCTGTTGGGAGGACTGGAGAAGGACTGGGCTACAGTGACTTATCATCTCTCCTCCAAGGTTCCCACCAAATTCCTACCCACCCCACCCAGCCCCATGTACCACACCCTGGCCCTCACCTCAGGGATAAGATGGTGTGCCTGAGGAGTTAAGGTCACAGAGCATCCCCCAGGATGCTCCTGGAACTGGCAGCCGGCTAGATCCAGCCAAGGAAACAAGCCTAGAAGTGTGGCTGAAGAAGTAGGCTTCAAAACTGCTGTGCTTAGAGCCCTACGGAATATCTGAGGTCCTCAGCTCAATAACTACTGTGGATAATGGGCTGAGTGTGTGCCAGGCCATGCTTTAAAGACTATGAAGGTCAAGATTATTAAGCATTCTCTTGGTGCCAAGCACTGAATATTCACAGTAAAATAGGCACTAATAGCCGCCTATTTTATAGATATGGAAAATGAGACCTCAGAGAGGTTAGGGACCTGTCTAAGGTCATACAGCCAGCATACCTAACCAGGAGGTTCACTGTTACTGTGTGAGGCATTTTTCATTCCTTACCACAGAAAAATTTGAAGTAAACATTAGGACCCTTGATTTATATATTAAGAAAAGGAGGTTAAAAGCAACACAGCATCGAGCCTGGGTCACAGAGCCAGTGAGGAGAAGATCTGGGGGGGAAACCCTGGCATACCCATCCCTGAAAGGTTGGAGTCCCTTCCCAGCACACCTCTGACTCCAGGGCTTCAGCCTGCAGGGCCCAGCAGAAGAACAGGCTGGATGCTAGAGACAAACCACACTGTGCCCTTGGGGTACCCTCTGTTGTGAAGGCCTATAATCACCAACAGGGAACCCAAGGACTCTGTGGATAGCATCCAGGAGATTAACAGACTTGGGTAAAAAAATTATTTTCAGTAGCTTCTAACCAAAATTCAGCTCGTGCCCCCTTTTTAAATGTAAGCCAGAATTCAGTAGGATGAGAGGCACCGGTTACTTTGTCACAGGTAGAAATTACAGACACTCCTGTGTCACACAACAGCTACTGCAGATACCTCAAAATACTGTGCATGCTCATCACTATTTCAGATTTCTTTCTGCTGGATTGTGTTATTTAACATGTTAATAAAGAAGCATGTATATTCCAAGTCATAATTTTTTCCTTTTTAAATATCTTGACAATTGTATTTCAAAACAATTTTTTCTTTAGTCCTATTGTATAACATAAAAGCATTTTTCTAAAAAGAGTCTGAGGCTCTACCAGATCCCAAGTGGTCCATAAAACACAAAAGTTTAGAATTTCTGGTCTATTCCCTTCTCACTCAGGTGCAGAGATTGTCACTGTTCCCTACCTGCCCCCTGATTTCCCAGGGTCAAGGCTTCGAGTCCAAGGCCTTTGGCTCCCTAGCTCAAATGTGAACCTTCCCTGAATGTGTGAGAAGTGCAAGTGGACACCAGCTGGCACAAATTTCTCCACCTTCCCTTGCAAAGTCAAGCGAGAGCTCATACTCGTGTTGGAAGGCTCTGCCGCCAGCCACCTGAAAGCTTCAAAACAGCCTTCTTGTAGCTGAATTAATGTAGGAGGCAGGAGAGTAGGTGGCACTAGTTCTCTGCCTTGGCTGCTCATAGGAATTGGAAAGTCCTGTTGTTTGATTTGTAGTGACTGACACCTGGGCACTGAGATTTTTTTTAAACTCCCCTGGTGATACTAATGTGCAGCCAGGCCGAGAATCTCTGGTGCACTGCAGAGAGGAAAGCCCACAGTGCCCATAGCACCTGAGGTTCAGTTTTGTATCTTGGGCAAGCAAAGACTTTTCTGGATCAGTGTCCCCACTTACAAACACTTGGGATGGGAATTGGGGAGCTATGTTCATTTCCCATCTACCACATACCAGGCACTTTACAAAAGTTATTTACTATACCCCCTGCACAGTTTTGTAATAGTGGTGGTGTCACTCAATGCCCAATATCACCCAGGTAGAAAGCAATGGAATGTGGTTTGAAATTCCATGTGTTTGATGCAAAGACCCTATCCTTCCTCTTCACCACTCTGCTAAATCAGTGCTTTCAAATTTGCTAAACTTTGTTAAAGGTTTAAAGATCTTATTTTTAATAACACAGATTCTGATTCAGTATATCAGATGTAAGTCCCAAGATTCTGCATTTTCAATGGGCTCCCAAATTATGCCAGTGTTGCTGTCACTGGAAGCTACTTTGAGTAGCAGGTGGTTAATGGGTCTTTGTGACCAGCGTCAGTTCTGGTTGACCAGGGCTTGTGCTGGGCCAGTTGGTTCACTCTTTAAGCCCTTCCCCCTATTCTGGTCACAGCACCCAGCTCTGTTCTAGGGCCCAGGCCCCTTGTCACACAAGCCACGGGGCCTGTGTGATAGTGACGGCACCCTGGATCCAGCCTAAGGCAATCAGTACTTGGTGTCTCTCTGCCAGGTGTGATGATTTATGGATGGGCACCTAACTCAAGCCAAGTAAATGGGATACCAAGAGTTTAAGAGCAGAAGATTGTTCTCTTCCAGGGGAGCGCCCCAGGGGGACGTTCTTTTATCCCCAGTCTGACGTGGCTTGGGGGTTTAAAGGATATAGCTCCTGCAGCAGTTTCCTTCCACATGGGAAGGGCCCCAGCAGTGGAGTGTAAACCCAGCAGCGTGGAGCCTAAGAATGAAGGCAGGCAGAGCAGAAAGAAACCAGGTTTGGGGTGACATCACTGAAGTGGCTGGATTAAGCCTAGCTCAAAGTCTACTTTTAAGCTATCAATTTAATCCCCTTATTGTTTAAACCCAAGCTGAGTTGGGTTCTATGTTTCTTAATATCAGTAGTTATAATACAAACTCTGGCATCAGAGAGACCAGAGTTTAAATCTCAGCTCAGCCACTCACTAGCTGTGTGGCCTTGGGCAAGCCATTTAGCCCTTCTTAGCTTCAGTTTCCTCATCTATAAAATGGAACTAATAATGTCTATCCTAAGCATCTATGCAATAAATGGTAACTATTATCAAAACTAATTATTTGTTCTATTTTGTCAGGCCCTGAGTCTAAAAACTATGTATCTCAGCAGTTGCTTCTAGCCATTGGCACACACAAAAAAGGAAGGAAATTAACCTAAAAGATTGTGGAGGGAGATTGCCTCAAGGTAATGAATCACATGGGGAAAGAAGAAAACAAGAGGCAAATGTTCTCAGTAACCAGGAGAGATGGAATGAAGGCCGGAGTCCTACCTAGTTGACTGGTGCTGATACGCTCAGGTCTTGGCTGCATCTAGCAGGGTGAACGGGAGCCACACTCCGCTTCTCTGCAGAGTTGATGGTTGGATTGGCTCAGCCTTCCTAACTGTGTTGTATTGACAAACATATTTGTTTGGAACAAGTAAATGTATTGCAGGCCATAACTGACCAACACCAAGAATATATTTTGCTCTCTGGCACTACTGTACTCAGCTTAGCATTCATTATGTGTCCATGTGAAACAGTCCCCGGAACACTGGCCTGAGTTATCTTCTTAATTATATTAATTTTTTTTAACAGGCATTGTTGGGTGAAACCTCCTGCCTCCTTTGAAATCACGCTGCATGGGTTAAATGTTCAAAGACATCAAACCTATGATACTGCCATGGGCCCTTATTGCTAATGGGAGATGGTGTTAAGTCAGTCAAATCCTTGCCGTGAGTCCAGAAAAGTCCATAGAAACCAAATCCTGATCACCAGTTTGAAATCAGGTTTAAGCACAGAGGTGGAAAACTGAATGAAAGGCAATTCAAAGAGATCCAGTAGGGAGCACACAAAGCAACCACTTCACCACACCCTTCACAGCAGGGGCACCAGGCAGCCAAAATGAGGCTTATCAGAGTCCCAGCTGGGGTTACTAGGAGAGAGAGAGTAAGGGGCACACACACAGGTGGACTTGCAATATGGCAGGATCTGTAACCAGGGGGCCGCTCCTTCTGTAGGTCCTCAGCTTGTCGCAGTCCTGGTTCCAGTTACAAGGTCACTCTGCTTCTTAGAACACGTTGCCCCTTTAGCCCAGCAAATTCAGGCTGTTCTCTCACTTGCATCCATATAAGAAGCACTGCAACAGACCAGTGGTGAAAGCATATTTATTAACAGGAAAAATGTGCACAACCATATTGCTGAGTGCCAAAAGCAAGTTTCTTTCCTCCCCACGACAGGTATTTATTGGGCACTCCCTTGCTACAGATACACTGGGGAGTAAGGTCATGGCCCCCGCCCCTGTCAAATTTACATTCTAGTTACAAAATGTCAAGTAAGATCCCACTTTAGTAAAAAGGTATGTAACCATCATGCACCAGGGTTCACACCTGGTAGAACAAATGAAGTGCACTTATAAACCATTACAAACCAGTGCTGCTGTGGACTCCGGCAGGGACAGCCCCTGGGGACGGAGAAATGCAGGTTCTCCTGCCCGGGCCAGACCTCCTTGGGGCAGGGAGGGGTGGGGCGGGGCAGCAATCTGTGTTTTAACAAGCCTTCCAAGGGATTCTGATATACTTTCAACTTTAAGAATCACTTCCCTAAAACACAACAGCTCAAGGCCCCACTTTCCAAATTAACAGAATTTCCAGTTTTTTCCCCAGGGTTCCCTTTCTCAAATACTGCATTTTCAAGACCACCCAGGGATGCATGTGTGAGCCAGCAATTAATTACAAAAATCAGTTTTATATATATATATAAGGTTACATAATTTAATCCTTAGAACAATTCTACAAAATAGGTACTCTGTGTCTCCTACTTTAAGGACAAGAAAACAGAGAGATTAAGTCCCCTGCTCAAAGTCTCTCAGCTAAGAATGAGAGACAGGATGTAAACACAAGCAGTCAAACTTCAGAATCTGTACCCTTAACCTCTAGTTAAACTACTTGTCAAATAAGTCGTGAGCATTTTTACCACTTAGTAGAAATGGAGAAGTCTAGTCGCCCTACAGCTGTTGTTGGCTCTATGCCTTGCTATGCCCCTTCCCTGGCTGATTGTGCTGCCTGAGATCTGCACTTGCTGCCAGGACCCCATATCTAAAGGGGCTCCCTGTCCCTTCAGAGCAGGGTGTGAAGGGTCCATAGTTTAGAAGAGCCCCACAGCAATGCTGCCTGAGCTTCAAAGTGTTAGAGCCTTTATGTTTTCACGCACTTCCTTTCCCTGTAGGACACCCAGTCAGTGCGGAAGGCTCAGTAAGCTTTAAACCATTGTCAGAAGGAACGCTTGCCTCCAGCTCACTAAGCCAGGGTGCTGAGTCCTGGCTCTGGTCCACGCCCTCCCTTTCCTTCTGAGTATCTGTTAAAATCCTGCGGTCCTTTCTAATGATCTAGCCTTAACTGAAGCCAGCTGAGCCCAAAAGGTAAGGTTGTTTTTACCTTTGAATACAAGGTGAAAGCCAGAGTCCTAGATTCTCTCCAGGAGAATTCTTGGTCCCTGTGGGGAGGGAAATTGTTAATAATAAAAAACAAATAAATAAAGGGGTATTTTTGGCCCAGCTCACCCTCCAAGAGTAATAAGATCCACATGCAAATAGAAATGTTGGCTGGGAAGTGAGGCCTCCTAACTCCACCCACCAAACATATGCCTCAGTCCAGGCCCACCTCCAGCCAATATGCCCGATTACACCTTCAGAGGAGTGCAATGGACACCACTGATAATGATCCATGAAGTTTATTAAAAATTAAACTATTTACAGTCTGGTTGATAAACCTCAGATTATTAAAAATTAAACTATTTACAGTCTGGTTGATAAAAGTTACTGCTGTGCCCCTGGCATAACACCTCACCTGCCCTGGCCCCACCTCTTGGATGCCAGACCTTCTGGATATCCAGTAGCCACAGGGTTGGTGCTGGCACCACAGGGGGCCCACCAACCACAGGACAGTAACCACTGTGTACTCTGATGGATGGGTGTCCATGCTGTTGAAGTCTAGAAAGACACCAGCCTATGGAAACCATGCTTTCCTCCAGGTATCAGGATGGTAGGTAGGTTTTTTTCCCCTCTTCATTTTGCTTATCCATGTTTTTCAGTCTTTCTATAAAAAAAACCTGATTTACTTATGTAATGAAGACCCTTTTTTTAAATGTCAAAGATAAAGGAAGATTTTCAATTTCCTGAAATGAAACGGACTGCTCTATTTTTATTCTTGCCACCACTCCAGCCTAAGTGCCAGCACTCCATTAGAATATAGTAGGCAGAACTGAGGGTGGTGTCCAGAGCCTCCTAAATATGGCCTTTGATACCTTTGAAAACAAGGCTGAGTCTTTTCTTTGCTGGGTCTCAGCAAAGAAATATTGCGCTGCCCTGGCCAAGAGCCCACCTCTGGTCTGCATGACTGACCATCTAATTCTAGAGAATTGGGAACTTATTGAGTGATCTGGCTTCCTCCAGAGAGCAGCCCATTTGTTTCCTGAAGTGACTTGCCACTGGGAAGTGGGCCAGGATGAACCTTTGAAGTACTCAGTAGCAAGAGCAGGAGAAAAAAAAGAGAAAGTATGCCAAAGCAGCCAGGCACTAACAGAGGGATAGGAGTTTGTGTGCTTCTTAAGGACAAAGATTAGATCAAAGCCCCCCAGATACATTATACACACATCAGCCAGTTAACTGCCACCTAGTGCAGACATTGTCAATCAATTACAGCACTTGGTCAGTGCAGCTGCAAGTGTCACTAGAGCTGAATCTCTTTTGTCATCCCTGGAGTACGTGGGCTGGTAGTGCATACCCTCTAGATAAATCCACTGCTGGGACCCCTGGATAAAGTAATCATGATTTTGGACCTAGAGTCTGAACCAAATGGTACTGCAATGACTGTAGTTGTTATTCATTGCCTCCAATTTACAGAAACATCACTCTTTTTAGCATCAGGAAAATCCCAACTAGGTGTGGTTTTACCCTCTGCTGGATGGAACACGAGAGGTCATTTCCTTATCAACCTCTTTTGGGTCATGGAGACCCTTTCTTCATATGAAAACTTAGAGGCCAAATTACAAAACAAATCAAAGTGGAAATACCGCGCTTGAAGAAGAGGTGACTGTTCTGAGCCACGGCCCCAACTCAGTCACTGCCATGGCTGCTGAAGGACTTCCCAGAAATTCCACGGGCTCTGTGGGACAACAGGAAGTCACTGGTCCATCCATGTCCGGCATGAGGGAGGGAGAGAGTGAAAGGTGGTGGAATCACAGGCCCGAAGTCATGTAGCCAGTGAGTGCAGAGACAGGAATCCAGGACACTCCTGGCTCTCGATCCAAACACCCTACCCAGTGTTCCTCCTTTCCTCAAGTGAGATGATCTCCCTGAGCTACTGCAGCTGCTCCCTGGCTTCCAGCCTTCTCTGTCTGTCTGTGGCTTCCATTTCCAGAGCAGCAGCCTAAATGACCACCTCAGACTCTCATTCATGGAACTACCTCATGAAACTTCCACTGTGAGATTGATTCACAAGGACCCCAAACTCATCATCCAACCTAAACCTGGACATCCAACCTTCCTCTTCCATAACAGCCCCATTGGCCTCTGTGATTGCTCAAGCCATGGACCTGGGGTCATCCTTGATTCCTCCCTCTCCACAGTGAGAAGTCTCTGTGGCCATTCACAGTCTTGACCTTGACTTCTATCCACTTCTCTCCATCCTCACTGCTATTAAATTATTTTAAGGCAATTCTGATTCTTCTCTAGATTTTGGCAACAGTCCCTTAACTGCTGTCTCTAGCTTCAGGTCTCCCATTACTTAGGATGGAGCCAATGTAATCTTTCTAAAACACAAATTTGAAACAAGTTGTAAACTGCCCAATAATTCTTCAAAGGCTTGCCATCAGTTTAAAATCTTTTTTCAGTTATACTTGACATACAACATTGCATTAGTTTCAGGTATATAATACATATACTGATTAGACACACATTTACATACCTTACAAAATGATCCCCCCTATATTTCAGGTACCTACCTGACACCATATATATGGTGTCATATGTAATATATGAAACCACTACTTTTGTGGTGGGGGGGCGGGATGGTCAGAGTCCGGGCTGGGAACAATTTCCCCTCTCTTTTCACTGAGCTAACTTCCCCATGTTTCAGGGTTCTCCTTATTTGCCACTGTCCTCACTAGCCCTTCTTGTCCCCAATAGTCCCCAGGAGTCCCCAGTAGTCCCCAGCATTTGTCCTACCTCTTCACACTCATCATCCCAAAGAGCCTTTGCTTGGTGTTCTGTCTGTCTCCCACACTGGACTCAAATCCCTGAGGTCAGGAATTCTGTCATTAAATGCTGGGACTTCAGCTTGTGAAACAATGATGGATGAGTGCATTGATCCCAGGACATTTTTGTTCTTGACTGACGTCATGTCATAATCACTGACTCAAGATGTTAATGCCCTGATCTACTTATAGGGCACTTGATCTTATGCAGGACAAAAGATGAGTGAAAAAGAAAAAGAAAAAGAAAAAAAGGAAGGTAGGAAGGGCTGGCTCTGCTATGAATGGAGAGACACTCATTGTCAGGCCTTGAAAAAAGTGTGTAGGCCAAATCCCCTACACATAGATGGGGATTTCTTGTGCATCACATAGGGTGCAAAAAAGTTTTACAACCTGCTGTTTGGCTTTTAATTTTGTTTACGGTATCTTTGTATGTACAAATAATATCTAATTCCCAAAAGTCATCTCAGTGTTATTTTTGAAGAACACACATCTTTTTTCTAAGCTGATATTGTAGTTTTATTTATGGTACCACTGAAATTGTACATAATGTTCCTTGAGAATAGGAGCTTAACAACTGAGATTAACACAATATCTGATGCATAGTAGACCTTCAGCACATACTGGGTGGGTGGATGAATGGGAAGTAAGGGTGAGGAGGGAGAGAAAAAGAAGGGGAGGGGAGGGTGCTAGGAGAGACAGGGCTGAAAATAGGGAAAGAAAGACCTGAAGAAAGAAAGGACATGCTCAGTACATGCTGGGTTTGGTAGCTCCTCTGAACTCCCTCACACAAGCCTGGCTCAGCCTGATAACTGTTGGCCACTGGCTCCCAGCCACATGACATACTGGCCTGGCAGAGGCAGGGTTAGCTGCCCAACCCTTCCTTGGTTGCAGGGTACATCTGAGCTGGAAACCACCTCATGGATTCTGGGTCATCACATTTTGCCTTGGAGTCCCCAGTACCAGCCCCCAGAGGGGAACATGTGATAGGCCCTTGATATAGTCGCAGGGATGCTGGGTAGTGCATATTCAGCCCTGAGGACAGGGTAGCCTCTGTCCCCCGGATCTAAAATAACAGTGCCCCATTTCCTCTGCCTTGTATCTCTTTCCAGCATCACCATCACCACTCTGTAACCATCAGAGGCAAAAAGAGGTGACGATAGCCCTCCCACTGTGGCCAGAAAGCCTGGTACAAATCTCAGCCTCTTCCTGGCTGGGCAACCTTGGGCAAGTTTCTTAACTGCTCTGTGTGGCAAAATTTTCCCATGTAAGACCATGATCCTAGCGCCTACCCCATAAAGAGTGTCAGAGGAGAAGGTGAGTGTAGATTGTGTGGGTCCCACTGGCTTTTGGACATACTAAGCGCTTCCTCTGCTCTCCAGATCACTACATTCACCCACATAAAAATAGCCAACATATATTGAACATTTTACCCACCTTATTCCAACTTATCCTTGTAATGGTTAATTTTATGTGTTAACTTGACTGGACCCAGGGCGCCCAGATTCAACATTATTCTGAGTGTGTCTATGAGGTGTTTTCAAAGGAGATTGGCATTTAAATGGATGGGCTGGGTAAAGCAGTGGACCCTCCCCAGTATGGCTGGCTCCACCCAGCCCTTTGAAAGCCTGAGAAGAACTAAAAGGCTGAGTAAGAGGAAATTTGTTCTCTCTGCATGACTCCTGAGGCCAGACATGGGTCTTCTGTCCTTGACTAGGACTTACACCATCAGCCCTCCAGTTCTTAGAGATCTGCAGGCTTTCACTGGCCTCCAGCTTGCAGATGGCAAATTATAGGACTTCTCAGCCTCTATAATAGCATGTTATGAGCCAATTACTATAATAAATCATATATTTCTTCCCTTCTGTTGGTTCTGTTTCTCTGAACAACCCTCATAACCTTCCAGTAAAGAATGTACCATCACTTCCATTTGACAGCTCAGAAAACTGAGGGACAAAAGATAAAGTTAATGGCTCACATCACAGAGTTCACACATAGTAACACCCAGATATTTCCAGGCAAAGTGGCCACTCTCAAAAGCCACCCCACTCTGGTTTCCTACACAGTACCCTGCTGGATTACTGGTTTGCTCCTCTGTCTTTCCAACCCTCTTGTGAGGGAATTAGAAAGCATTGCTAGACATTGTTTGTGCAGTAATTATCAGAGAAGCACTGGTTACCAGTCAGAGTGATTGGGTCTGCATGTTCACCTCTTGTAAGCCTTGTGCTGGTTGGAGCATGACACTGAGTCCTCATTGGCCCTGATTAAGCACCTGTGTGCCAGGCACTGAGGAACCAGCAGTGAATGAGACCATTAATGTCCCCACCCTCATGGAACTCCATGACCAGTGGGCAGACAGAAAGAAGTACTCAAAGATGTAAAGTAATTTCAGTAGTGATAACATTGATAAAAAGAGCTAAAGCAGAAGGAGGAGTAGTGATGAGCAGAGAGGGTGGTCAGGGAAGGCCTCCCTGAGGAGGTGACCTATGGGTAGAGATATGAGTGAGGAAGGTCTGGAAGAGAGGCACTCCATGGACAAGAGCTGGTGAGGGCAAAGGCTCTGCAGGAGCACAGACTTAGAATGTTCAAAACCAGAGGTCCATATAAAACACACACTTGTTCACAGTACCATTATCCATAAGCCAAAAAGTAGAAATGTTACCAAACAAAAGTGGAATTTGACTGCCTGCTGCCACTAGTAGGAAAACTCTGGAGGCAAACTTGGTAAGAAAAGAAAGAGGTTTTTATTAAAATGCTGCACCATTTGGGAAGACAGGGGATTCCCTGTCTCCAGGCTCATCATGTTCATCTCTTTCATAAAACACAAGCAAAATCCAGCTATTCTCAACAAGACCAAAACCCCTAAAACCCAAGGCAGTTCCTACAATTCCAGCTCTATCTTTATCTGTCCTTGGAAGGCAGAGGTGGCTAAGCAGGTAGCTGTGGGGCCTCAGGCTCCCTCCTGGAGTCTGTGTATGTTGCCCATGCCACCATTGTCCACGTGGCTTCCAAGGCCATAAGATCTTGCAAATGCACCCGCTTGCGTATCCATAAGGTGAATAAAAAGAGACTGTCTCTTCCTTTCCCTGGGTTACCTGTGTCGGCTAGAGCCAGGTACAGTACATTTTTTCCAGCCTAAATTTCCATGTACTCTGGAATGGTCCAGCCCCCTGACCAATCCCATCTTTTCCCCAGGCTAGACTGACAGGTCTTTTCTGGTACAGCACCTCTTCCTGCCACCATCTTGACCTCTAAGGTATGTGTGGCTGCCTTCCTCTGGTCCCACCCCCAACCAGGGACCAGAGGGGGTTTGGAGGGCTTTTCCTTTAGCCAATCATTTTGTTTGTCTTGTGCATGCTCAGTGTAATGCTTCCTCCTGTGCCCATCTTGCTCTGGAGTAGAGTATCTGTCACCAGGACCAGGACTTGCCACATTGAGACAGAGTGTTCACGAGGTGCTAGCTTGGTTACCAAGGCAATACCACCTCACCCACCTCCTTGAGCCCCTTCTTCTCCCACGGTCTGTCCAGGCAGGCTCTTGGTATCAGAAATAGCCAGCTTCTGCCAACTGATGAATGGATACAGGAAATGTAGTATAGCCATACAAAAGAATATTATCTGGCCACAAAAAGGAATGCCATACCAATTTATGATACCACATAGATAGATCTGGAAACATAACACTCAATAAAAGAAGCCAGTCACAAAAGTCCACATGTTGTAGGACTGGCTTATATGAAATGTTCAGAACAGACCAATCTATAGAGATAGAGGTACACCTGCTGGTTGCCTAGGGCTGGAATAAGGGAAAATGAGGATGAAATTTCTCTTGGGGACAATGAAAATGTTCTACAACTAGATTTTGGGGATAGCCTCACCACTCTGAAAAAAACTAAAAACCATTAAACTGTACATTTTTAATCAGTAAGTTTTATGCATTAAGTATATCTCAATAAAGCTGTTTTTGAAAAAGAAAGGAAGAAACAAGCAAACAAAAAGAAGCAAGAAGGAGCAGGGTGGATGGAGCAAGGGGAGCTAGGGTAAGAGAGAGGACCTAGGGTAGATCACAGAGGCCCCTACAGCTTAACAACTTTGGGTTTTATTCTGTGAATGGAAGCATCTGTGTGTTCCAAGCAAGGAATCTGGTCCAGTTCACATGTTTTATAAATCATTCATTTTCAGGGCAGCATAACAGTGAAGTGCTTGGATTCAAGTCTCAGCTGAGCCTGTGTTCCCAGCTATGTGACTACAGCAAGTGATGTAATCTTTGGGAGTCAAGGAGGGTCTCACAATCTCAACCATAAAATGGGATGACAAGAATATCTCCCTCTTGAAAAGCATAACTGAGTAAATATTCATGAAGTGCTTGCAATAGTGCCTGGCATATATTCGGGTCCCTAAAGTTTGGTCATTTAAATAAACCAGAAGTTTCTCACTAGATGAAGCTCATCTGCTGGGTAGGAAGCACAGCCAGCCAGGTCTGCTTTCTGCCTTGCAAATCCCTCAGCTCTCTATCGCCTGACTCCATCCAACAAGTAATTGCTCCTGAGGCTTCATTCCAAATGGACCATAAATCAGAGGCCAGGAGCTCCTGTTACCAGTGGCTGGTGGTGAAGTCCCTCCCCGGGGTAACTGGAAGCAGATGTTGCCAACCTCGTCTGGCCTCTGGAGGCTTGTATACCTGGACTGCTCATATCATGGCAGTTATAGCAAGAATTTCAATGAGCTTCAAAAGTAAAGGTTGTCAAAGAAACAACCTCCTAAGGCTTCCAGATGTTCAGTGACTTGTTTCAAGCAGGAGGTAGGCAGCTAATGGGGGGGGTGGCCCTCAGGGGCTGAGAAGATAGCAAACTCATGGGTAATGCTGGGTGCCTTCCAAGGGGCTGAGTGACAGGCAAGGTATAGGGGTCAAGAGATGGCAAGCTGTAAAGAAATGAGCACTGGCTTTGCAGAACTTGTACATTTTTCAAGTTCTCCCTTTCTCACTTGTTAAAAATCAGTGCTGAAAGTAAAGGATGGCACCTTTCCAGACCTCTGTTTCCTCTCCTGTGAAATGCTTATATGCTACCTAATTCCAGCACATGTGATAGATGGCAAGCAGTTTAAGTTAACCCTCCAGGACAGTTTCTGGCACACAGTAGATGCTCAAAAAACTAAAGGTAGTTAGAGTAAGGAGCTACGCATGCACCCTAGCTCTTCAACAAGCCTTTATTGTCCACTGCTACTAAGCACTGTGAAGACCCAGAGGACATGTGGGAGGGCACCCTTAGGAGTCTTTCTTTCCAGGCTTCCAAAGGCCAACATTGAGAAGGTCCAGAAAATTCCTCGGCAGTCATTCAGCTACAAAGTCCATGGGTAGCTTGACTTGATAGGTTGCTAGATTTAGCAAATACAAATACAGAACGTCAGTTGAATTTTAATTAAAGATAAACAGAAATACTTTTTAGTATAACCATGCCTCACTAAATATTTGAGACACACTTATACTAAAAAATGTTATTCACTGTTCATCTGAAAATCAGGCTCGGGTGGGCCTCCTGTATTTTATCTGGCAGCCTCTCATACTTCATCCTTAAGCTGGGTCCCCTGGGGAGCAATAGGACAGCACACCTCTCACAGCTTCTCACTGGCTCAAATTCAGTTATGTGACCATTTCAAGTCAAACACTGTGGCCAGAGAACTTAATACACTGATTACTATCACCTTGTCTACCTGTCCCATCCCCCAACTCAGCCAAAGGTCAAATTGGAGGAGGGTGCATCTTTCAAAGCAAAATCCAGGTGTTGTGAATATGATACATTCAGGCAGTAGAACTGAGATAGATGGGAAGTAACAAAAACAGGGTTCACTCTGAGCACATGCAAAGAGGGGAAATTTCTGAGCCAGAGGCAAAAAAGTGGGTACCCACCCCCAGCTGGTAAGGTACCAAGGAAAAAAAATGGATCTCTTAAGGCCAAAGAAACTCCCATTGTGCCTGACTCTGTGGTGACATCTTTGGGTAAACACCATATCCTGGTAGTCCTTTCCTAATTAGTTCTTCTCTGAGCCTCAGTTCCCTCATCAGAAAAATGGGGATAACAATGCAAATTTGTTGGGGTTATTGTGAAAATTACCTAAGATTCAAATGACTCCTGATTCGGGGCCCAATTAGTCTTATACAATGATCACAAGTTTGGCCAGCATTTCTCAAAACTTTATTTTCTAAGAGTATATTTTTACAGATTGGGGCTCCAGTCTTGGAGCTATATTTTCATTCCTTGAAAATAGCAAAATAAATTATAATTGCTGGTCTTGGCTTCTCAACCTTGCCACTGTGGACAATGGGGCTGGATCATTCTATGGTGTGGAGCCGTCCCATGCATTGCAGGATGTGTAGCAGCATCCCTGGTCTCTGCCAACTAGAAGCCAGTAGCAGCCTCCACCACCCAGTCATAACAACAAAAATGTCTCCAGACATCGCCAATGTGCCCTGGGTAGGTCAAGTCCCTCTCTACATTGAGACCACTGTGATAATAAAATAAAATACAAACATAAACCCATATACTTATGTTTTAATCTATTGCATATTATACACATCACACTGGGGAGGCTATCTACATGGGCTGGGCCAGTGAGTTCCCTTAAAATCAAGTCCACATAAACTGGAGCGAAGACACCACTTCCTGAAGTAAGTAAGTCTGACTATTCTTCCTGCCCTCAGGGACTTTCAAACTTCATCTGCTTCATGGACAGGGATGGGGCAATGCCCCATTGTCTCTTTAGCTTTCTTTTTAGCACAAGCCAAAGGGCTTCTTGGAGCAACATCATGATTTATGTAGTGTGGATGTGTCAAAGTCATGTTCTGCTTTTTCCTCTTCTTTTTAAGTCATAGAAAATAAAGGTCACAGCTGAGTGTTATCAGTGGTGATGGGTGGGAGAGAAGAAAGGGGGGGGCTGCAGGTAGACTCAGGAGACAGCAGAATTCAGTTTAAGGCTCTCCTAGATCTTCCACCAAAACCCAGGTTTGCCTCTCACTCCTTGAATATTTTGGTAAATCACCTAATCTCTGACAAGGCTGGCTTCACTGGCCTGTGACCAGCACAGTCACACAGGGCCCTGCCCTCAGAAGTGTTCCACATTTGGTATAATGCTCTGCCATCACCATCTCGAAGTTCCTAATAATTTTTAAACAAGGGTGCCACATTCCCATTTTGTACCACCCTGTAAAATCCAGTGGCCAATTGTGCATTCTGAACGCCACTGTCTCATCCATAAGCATCAGCAAGAACACCAGCACCTCTAGGGCCGCTGTGAGGATTACAGACCAGTCCAGTTACTAACAAGTTACAACACTGCCTGGCCATCCCAGGAGCTTTAGTAACAGTGGCTACAATGATATTCAGGACCCATCTCATAAGTCTTTAACTACAGGACTGAGACCATGATTCAAATCTTCTGGAGCCTTTGAAATTCTAACTGTTTATTATTTTTGTTTCTCCCATCTGTTTCCTGAAGCAGTGAATTCTTTAAATAAAAAGGCCTGTGGACTTGTGTGGGGGATGGAGGACAGGCAGGGAGCAGTTGAGAGACCCCACCTTTTAGGCATCCTGACTGGGGAAGAGTCCCCATAGACTAGTCAGCAGAGCTGAGAAAACAGGCTGAGTTCCCAGAACTTATGCAAGAGACAAAGGAAAAGCGGGATTCTCACTCACATTTGTACCCCACTGAGCTTTCCAAAGTGGACAGCAAAGGTGAAGTGATAACTGGTCCTAAGAGCTATGCATGAACCCACAGTTCTTCTCCCTTCCTCAGTGTTCTGAGAGCTTCTGTGACTGAAGAACTTTGCCAAGCCGTGTGGTCTGCCTGCACCATTCAGCAGGTTCATCTTGGCAGGTTTCAGTGGTACAGGAGTGATGAGGGGCTCTATCTTCCATCACAAGTGCCCCTGCAGGTGTATAAGGCCCTAACCTACCTCTGCAGTCTCCACAGAAATGGGAATATCACATGGAATAATAGAAGATGCCTTTCCAGCACAGGGCCACAGCCACCTCAGGCATTGTTTCAGGCTCAAGTCCGGCAGGGGAAGTAAGGCAGCCAAGAGATTAGGAGACTTCTATCAGACCAAATGAGGACTCAGGCTATGCCAAAGCTGAGGGGCAAGGGTTCATCACTCCTTTTTTCTATACTCCCGAAGTCCTTCCCTGAGGGCCCCTTCATGACCATACCTGTCTGAGGTCATTTCTCCCTTGACAAATCTTACCTTTTCATTGGCTAATCAGTCATTGCCCCGGAGCCAAGCAGGGTGCAGTAAAAGGGGGCAGAGGCAGTGCCCCTATCAGGAAGATAAGCTTTGTCTTCTTAGTGGCTTATAGTCCCAAGGTCTCTTACTCAGTGTTAGCCATGGTGGATTACAGCTTCTGAAACCAAGCAGAACAGTTCCCAACAAAAACAGACAGCAGAGACATAGGTGCTGACAGGACTCCGTGGGACATCCCTGGCACTTAATGACCCAAGTGCTTCCTCCAGGGTGGGGTCTGAGCAGTGTCCAGAAGCCCAGCCCCTCATGCCCACATGGCCCTGGGGCTCCTATCCCTCACTTCACCCCCTCCATCTCTCTCCCTTCCCCCTTCCAGGCCAATCCTTTCCATCTCCATGTCCAGAAGCTCCCCTCTGCCCCAACCCTTCTTCCACATCTATTATTTATGCCATCAATCCATGTCATCCCCTGAGGCCTCAGCCAAGAGCTGACACTTTTTTCTGTTTCTGTTAAGTCATCCACTCCCAAGGCAGTGAGTTCAAAATGCACAGCTGGCAGAAGGGATGACAGTCAAGTAGGAACCAGAGAAGCAAAAACCACTTCACATCCCACCACATGGTTCCAAATAGTTATATCAAGACTTATGATGATGATTTGGGTTTATTTATTTTACAAAAAGTAGAGATATGCCTGTGAGTATATGTCACCATAGAGAAATTGTCTCTCAGGTGACAAAATGCTATAGGAGGGAGTGGTATCTTTGCTTTATGCCAGGGCATCCAGCTCTCAAAGCAGGTGCTAGAAGAAACACAAATCTGGGCATTGCTTGGGGTTGCTACCAATACCACGATGCTGAGACTAATCAAGCTTTCTCAGCCCCTGCCTCTGGCTTTTCCCCCTTTGAGGATGGCTGTCTGAAGCCATCATGTTACTGAATAGTACTTGGAGTTCTGTTGTGCACTGCTGCCCTAGTTCGTTGATAAATGTAGGCAGCTGCAGCACCATAATTCAGGCATCCTTGAGGAAGAAGAGCCTGAGCCTGTGCCTGAGCCTGTGCCTGTGCCTGAGCCTGAGCCTGAGCCTGAGCCTGAGCCAGAGCCAGAGCCAGAGCCAGCTTAGGAGCCAGAGGGCCAGCGTCTTTTTACTGCAATTGGCTCTAAAGGCATTCAGCTTCTCAGTCAGTCCTGTCCTGGACTGCCCACAATTGCCTTGGCAAACTCCTCCTATGGCCCCTCCCTACTTCTCCCCAGTGATCTGAGTTATCTTAATCAGATCTCTTTGTATCAATCACCCTTAGGAAGGCTACTTTATCTGTGAAACAGACTGGTGGTCACAGAGAGTCTGTGGTGGAGAACCAAGGAATTAAAAGGATTTGTTTAACAGGGAACCCCACTTACAGAAAAATTAAATGTGTCTTGTTAGAGCTTCTTTTTGAATGGGAGCTCTGTTTACCCAATGGATCTTTTTTAAAAAATATATTTTATTGATGATGCTATTACAGTCATCCCATTTTTTTCTCTCCTTTATTCCTCTCTGCCTCCCACAGTCATTTCCCCATTTTAGTTCATGTCCATGGATCATATATAAGTTCTTTGGCTTCTCCATTTACCATGCAATTCTTAACCTCACCCTGTCTATTTTGTACCTACCATTTATGCTTCTTATTTCCTGTACCTTTGTCCCCAACCTTCCTCCTCCCCTTCCCACTGATAACCCTCCCTGTGATCTCCATTTCAGTGATTCTGTTCCAGTTGTTTGCTTAGTTCATTATTGTTTTTTTTTCCTATTTTGTTGTTAATAATTGTGTTTGTTGTCATTTTACTGTTCAGAGTTTTGATTATCTTCTTTTTCTTAGATAAGTTCCTTTAACATTTAATATAATAAGGGCTTGGAGATGATGAACTCCTTTAGCTTGACCTCACCTGGGAAGCATTTCATTTGCCTTTCCATTCCAAATACTAGCTTTGCTGGATAGAGTAATTTTGGATATGGGTCCTTGCCTTTCCTGACTTTGAATACTTCTTTCCAGCCCCTTCTTGCCTGCAAGGTTTCTTTTGAGAAATCAGCTGACAGTCTTATGGGAACTCCTTTGTAGGTAACTGTCTCCTTTTCTCTTGCTGCTTTTAAGATTCTGTCCTTATCTTTAATCTTGGCTAATGTAATTATAATGTGCCTTGGTGTGTTCCTCCTTGGGTCCAACTTCTTTGGGACTCTCTGAGCTTCCTGGACTTGCATGTCTGTTTCCTTTGCCAGAGTGGGGAAGTTTTTCTTCATGATTTGTTCAAATAAGTTATCGATTTCTTGCTCTTCCTCTTATCCTTCTGGCTCCCTTATGATTCAGATGATGGAATGTTGAAAGTTGTCCTGGAGGTTCCTAAGACTCTCCTTTTTTGAATTCTTGTTTCTTCATTGTGTTCTGGTTGAATTTTATTTCTTACTTTTGCTTCAAATTGTTGATTTGAGTCCTAATTTCTTTACCATCACTGTTAGTTTCCTGTATATTTCTCTTTATTTCACTTTGTGTAGCCTTCATTTTTTTCTTTATTTTGTGACAATACTCACAAACTATTTGTGAGCCTCCTGGTTACCAGTGTTTTGAACTCTGCATCTGATATGTTGGTTACCTCTTCATTGCTTTGTTGTATTTGCTCTGGAGCTTCGATATGTTCTTTCATTTGGGTCATATTTTTTGTCTCTGCATACCTGTTACATAGTAATAGGTGGATTCTTAGTTATTAACCAGGGTAGGGCAACCCACATCACTGTGTTGTGGTGCTATATTTTGGGGGAGGGGTTCAAGAGGGAACAACACTACTTGCTCAACTGTCAGTTAGCTTTCAGTCACTTTCTCCTCTACCTACATGCAACCTGGGCCCTTCTGGTGCTGATTCCAGGGGGTTGGTTTTGTGTAGGTCCTAGGACCCTGTGGGTCTCTCCAACAAACTCTCCCATGAGGCTGGTAGTTTCTCCCACCACCACAACCCCCACAGATTTTTAGATCTGGAGGTTTTGAGGCTTTATTTCTCTGCACTAGAACCCTGTGTTGCACTGTTTGTCTCACTCCCCGGTTGTCCTTCCCAGTTTATCGGAACACAAATGTGGGACTGTCCACTCTGTCAGCTGCCACCTTGACTGCCTCAGTCCTCCAGCCACTGCCTTGCCCCAAGTCCTCTCCACCCCAGCTGCCTGGCTCCATGCTTTCTACTGGTCTGGATGAACGTTTTTTCTTTAACTTCTTGGTTGTCAGACTTCCATGCAGTTCGATTTCCTGGCAGTTCTGGTTATTTTTTGTTTTTAAACTTGTCATTGTTCTTCTTTTGGTTGTATGAGGAAGTAAAGTGTATCTACCTACTCCTGCATTTTGTCCAGAAGTCTACCCACTGAATCTTAGTAACTCCATCTATTACCTCACTCACTTGAGTAAGGCTCCCAGCCAAGTAACAGAGGAATTCTGCCTTGGTGAGTGGCATCAGCCACTGACAGTTCTCCATGATGTACAGTTTCAGTGAGAAGGAGCCCACACCCATGTGCACCTAGACAGCCTTGAAAATGAAGACACTTGCTCAGGGACTAATCTGGAAAGTAAAGCACTTTAACCTGATTTGAAAGGCATTCCATCCATAGCTTTGCTAAACAGCACTTCCATTATTCGTTTTGTGCCAATTTGTCTCCTTTCAACAAATGCATTTTTAAGTTCAGAGCTGGAATGGGCCTCTAGAGTTTTCTGAGGCCAGTAGGATGAGAGGGAATGAGGTGGGGTAAGGTGGAGCTTGGAGCCACTCTCAAAGATCTTACTGGGGCATTTGTCAAATGTTGGCTCTGGCTACAAGACCAAACCATAAACTTTCTCTGCTGAATTTATCCCCAGGTCAGTAACACTCCTCATGTTCCTCCTGAGTTTCTTTATAGTGCTGTGGAAAGTCCCCTCCAAAAACCAGTGAGCTTATTTTGGGTACATTTTAAAACCCCTGAGAATCTATACTCCCAGACATAAAATGAAAATAATCATGTTTGTCCTCCCTCATAATACAGTGAATTCCTCCTATCAGATCATCAGCTATCTAAGGACAAGGACCATGTCTTATTTATTTTCTGCAGGGTCTAGTACAGGTAAGTATTAGTAACAACAATAATAATCAAAGTATCCTTTACTGAGGACCTATTATGTGTCAGTAATCCTGCTAATCCCTGGTCATATATTTTCTCACTTTATCCTTATGACCAACTTCAGTTTAGTATGGTTATGATCCCCATTTTACAGAGGTTGAAATAGTTTCTAAAGGAGAAAATTTAAACTACTCAGTTTCTAGCTCATTTGATCTTTTTTCCCTCCCCTCCAAACTCTCTCCCTCTAGCAAAAAAGAAGTACAATCTGGTATATGAAAAGACTTCCCATAATGTAAAGTTAAATATATTGTGTCTAGAGCATCTGTAGCTTCCCATCCTCTCCCTGGATCATTGGCCATTTATTTATTAGGAGACAGTTATCACAAGTCTTCTCTGTATTGGCTTAGGGTAAAATAATGAGCAAAATTAACCATCATCCAGCCCTTGGGAGCTTGATGTCTAGGAATATAGTAAAACCTGCTGTGCATCTCTGTAAGCAAAAGGTGCTCTTCACTCCACCCCCACCCCTGCCCAGGTTTTACTCATTCATTCTTCAACATTTATAATATGTTGAACTAAGATTGGGTTAGACTGCAAATAACATATAACTCAAATATTAATGGCTACCTTAAACTATAAAGAAGTTTTTTTCTTATATGACATAATTTCTGGTAGTAAATTGTTTGATAACTAAAAGATGGCAGAACAGAAAGAGGTCTTGATGGTTCTGTTGGCCTTTGCCTCATGTACATAATGTGGCTGCCATAGCTCTAGCCATTAAATCTATATTCTAAGCAAGAGGAAACTGGAAAAATCATGAGCAAAACATCCCATACTAGCTGAATCAGACTCCCTTTTGTGGAGCTTTCTTGCAAGTCCTTTGCAACAACTTACATTTACACTTGTATAACAGACACTGTGGAGCCTGCCCCTCCCATGTACCCTTGACACTCATCATTTGGGTACCACAGAATCCCCTACAAGCATCTTCCTTTGGTGACAGTAACTTGCTCAGAGCACCACACAGAGCAGGCTAGAAGTGCCATAGTGCATGGTGCTCAGGGATAGCCTCAACAAATGATGGACAGCAGTCGATGGACAAATATTACAAGTTCCTTACCCTTGGTGGAAACCTGGAACCTGTTCTACACCTATCAAAGGCTCTCAGTGGGACGGAGCCTCAGATGCTGCACAATAACTTGCTCACTAACACAGTCTGTACTTGTTCTCCTGTTCCTTGATTCATTTCCTGATTCCATGCAAATCCTTCCTGGAGTTACTGTCCAAATAAAAAGCTGACTCTTAAATCTTTGCCTCAGAGTCTGCTTCCAGAAACCTAACCTAAGAGCCTGGTTGGTCACAATGCATTGTGTGGCCACCCTGGCTGCAGGTCTGCAAGATGTGATCCTTTAGATGAATATATCAGTGTTCCCACCAATATTGGGGTTCTGTTGCAAGGAGGGGAAAAGTGGTGACATCTCAGTTGAAATGGAACCTAGCAATCTGTATCACACCTACATCAGGTTATCTCTAGATCAGATGCAAAATTTCCATGTTTGCACCAAGAACCCTTCAAGAACTTAGCCATTGCAAGCATCATGCTGGCCATAGGATTTCAGTAGAGGCCAGGAATAGCTTCTGCCCTCAGACTCAAGGAGGAGGCAGGCAGACAGATAATGCAGATAAGATGCTACAGGGCAGTAATGGGTGCTGACTTTTGAGAGCACTAGTTCCAAGTGAGACTATTTTAAGAGATTTACATTCATGATGACATTTAAACCTCACAGCACCATCTGAAGCAAAGACTATTTTTACTTTTTTCATTCTAAAGATGAAGAAACTGAGAATCATGGAGTTTGAATAACTTAGCCAAGAACAGGACTAGTAAGTGTCAGAGTTTAAATTCAAAATTCAGTTTGAGTGACTCCTGAAGAGAGTGGTGTCTCAGCTATGCATGGAAGGATGGGCAGCAGTGAGATGAGTGGAGAAAAGGGCAAGATAGTGCCAGCAAACAGAATAACATGTGCAAAGGCCAGGAAGCTTGAGATGCTCAGTTAGGGCACATGGGCTGGAGAGACTGGCCAGGCCTCCTTGATTGGCCAACCCCTCACAGAAAGGGAGCAACCGCTTAAAAAGCCCCCCAGAGTTGTACCTAGAAGCTGCTCTCCCCTTTCTATGACACTGCCCCATCACTCTCTGTCACTCACTCTCTCTTACACACATACATATTCCTCCCACCTCTACCTCTGCACTGCCCTGCCATGCTCACCCTTTCATAGGTACCTACTCCAACATGCTATTTGCATTACCTCAGTTATACCAGACCCCTGGTACCCTAGATCAAGTTCCCACATTGGCACCAAGGATCCTCTAAGTATCATTTTCAGAATTAGAGAGTCAGAGGTTCAACTTGCAGCTCTGATAAACCAGAGGCAAGTCATGTAGTCTGTCTGAATCTCAGTTTCCCCATCTATAAAATGGGACTTAAAACACGTACCACGCACTGTCGCAGTGAGGACCAAATTAGATTATGTTTATCAAACTTGGCAGCATATTAGAATCACCGAGGAACTTACGACTCCCCATACATAGGCCCAAAGTGATGGACCAATCATCTCTGAGTTCTGAGCCATGTAGGACACAGGCAATTAGGATTTTCTCAAGCTGCCTTATAGCTTTGATCTGCAGATAGGTCTGAGACTCAGGGCTCTGACCTCTCCATTCTACAAAGGCCTGCTTGCATTTTGACCCAAATTGACCCAGACTCTCATTATTTGCTAGCTGGCTTGTCTGTGTTTGTCTCAGCCCTCAAGTAAACAAGTTCTTTCAAGAAAGCCTCCTCTTTCCTACACTCTGTCAGGGTGTCTTCACCAGAAGTTGGTAGACACACAGCAGGTCATTTATCTTGTCTCTCTTCTCCTCCCCACAACCACTCCTGTCAGTGCCAGAGATCACTTGGACCCCCAGGAGTTAACTTGTTTGCCCACCTGTGGCTTTCAGCTAGAGCTCCTCAGAGCAAATCCAAAGTGCCTGCCCTGCACTGTAGGCAGCCTGCCCTCAACATGGGTAGGGTCAGAGGGCTCATGTGCCTGCCATACATCCATGCCCCAATGCTTTGGCCTCACCTCTGCCTCAAGAGGAACTTAGGAAAGAGAAACCTTCAGGCTCTTGCAGAAAATATTTTCCAGAATAGTCATGGGAACATTTCCCACTCCTTCTGCCACTATCAACAGGGCAAGGTTACCTCCCTCCTCTTGACCTGGGCAGACTTTTATTTCTGTCTCAACCAATAAAGTCTGGTAGAGGTGACTCCTGAGTGTAGGTCATAAAGATGACTCAGTGTCCCTGGTTCTCCCTCTAGAGATTGTCCTTAGAACCAGTTCCCATGAGGTGAGGAAGCTCAGTCCCCACAAAGAGGCCAGGTGCAGATGCCCTGGCCTGCAGCATCCCCTGAGGCCTCAGCCAGATACACCACAGATCTGTGGGTGAGAAAACCTCTTGATGACTTCTGACCCAGCCACCATCTCACTGGACATCAGGAGAGACCCAAGGGAGAATGTTGCACTCATCTGGCTGGCATAGCATGTGAGGGATGTTGCTAATACGGAGGTGATTGTTTCACACCATACACTTTAAAGTGATTTCTTTTATGTCAACAAACAACTAATACACAGGTCCTGAGAGCAGGCTTAAGCCTTTGGGGCAAGGAATTGTGGGGTCCCCAAGACCTAGAGACTGGTCTAGAAGAGGAAATGTGAGCTCTGGGTGGCAGGTCCACTGACCCAGCAGATCCTCCTCTTCATGGGAAGGAAGACAGCTGGAAGTGAGCAAGAGCAGAGCCCTCTGAAGTGTGGGGTCAGCAGAGCCCTGATTATCTGTATCTAAGGGTTACACTGCCCTCAGTCACCCACCTCAAGAGTGGCTCAGGATGACGGTTCAGACTGAGGGCCTTTGAGCTAAAGTCTCCCTTTTGCTTTCTTCATGGTAGAAGCAGGACAACGGGGGTGGGTGGGAGAGTAGGGAGCAAGCTGGGCTTGGCAGCAAGAGCAGAGTTGTCACCAAAGCTGAATTTGACTTGTGCTCACTGGTTGTTTTTTTTTTTTAGAATAAGAATGTTTTGCCAACATTTAAAAGTTGTAACACTTCAAATAAAAACCTATAGATGTATAAGTGTGTATTTTCCCCTGATCATAAAAACAAACATGCTAAGATTTTCTCTTGAAAATCAGATGAGCTGGCCACACTGGGTCCACATTTCTTTGTGGCAAGAAGTAGCTAGAGCTGAGCATTAAACAAGGATTCCCTCTCCATTGTGCCCCAGTAGTCCCAACCCCCACTCCCTATTGCCTTGAACCTACCAGGCTTCATTCATTGCATTAAACTGCCTGGCCCCTTTAGGCATTTGATTTCAGAATTCTCAAGGCTAATTGGTCAGCTGGCCATTCTGATCTATCACTTACTAGCTGTGTGACTTTGGGCAAGCTCCTTAGTTTCCTCTGCTTCTGTTTTCTAGCCTATACATCTATTATACAACTGCCTTAGAGAACTGGAGTGAGAACTAAAATAAAAATGCATGGGAAAGATATATCCCAGCACCTGATATGTAGTAAATATTTTGTAAATAATTGTTATTATCATTAGTTATTTTTCTGATTAGAGATCCTGCCTGCCATCTCCTGTGGCTCCCACTCCGCCCACACCAGTTGTCACCCAACACCCCATTCTACAAGAACATCCCCAGGAGAGCCCTGGGACCAGGAAGCAGCCTTACCATTGAATTTAAATATTAGTGTGGTTCCAGCCTGGGAGTACTGGCTACAGAACAGTGTGCATGCTAGAGCCTGAGCTACCCACTGCCAGGAGCTGCAGGGCACAGGAGCTACCGCCTGACACTCCAGGGCTTTCCTTTGCTTACAGAAGGCTGAAAACATCTTCATTCACCTATGCCCAAGAGCAGGAAGGGTCAGTGTCCACCAGGCCTGGTGTCTCTGATTGCAGAGGAACAAGAACTGGTGCAGGGTTAAGGGTCCTGGCTTTGACAGTGATCGCTCCTTAGCAGGCGACAGAATAGCAAAGGCTTCCCCAGTAGAAGACCAAGTCCAGGAGGGAGGCAACTTGTTTTGACTCCAGCTGCATGACTTGCTTTAGCAGCCATGATCTGCATGTTTGAGGCAAAAGTGAGCACACCAAAAGCCAAGGGCTTTGGGTCAGACTGCTGACCAAAACCAGACCACTCTGGCTACTTAAAGCTGTTTGGGTATAAATAGGGAGGGTTATTGCCATACCTGGGGACTCAGGGACTAAGGAATAGCAGTATCCTCCGATTTTCCAGGTCAGTGGTATGACTTCAGCAAATTTTCCCGGTACTGGACCATCTAGGGAGGCAGTTGTTACAGGGGTGGGTAGCCTTTGGGGTCAGTCAGGTTTGGGCTTGCTTCCCAGGTCTGCCAGTAACTAGCTGAGTGATCTTAGGCAAGATTCTTAATTTCCCTGTGGCTCAGTTTACTCATCTGTAAAATGGTGATAGTACTACCTGCTTCACAGAGTGGTTTTGAGCATGAAATGAGACCTACTCCCTACTCTACTGCAGAGAAAATAGTGTGTCTGGCCCTAAGGGTTAATGTTGCTGTACCAACTGGCCAGGGCTTCTTCCTGGCACCTGTTGCTGACCAACCTGTGCATGATTGCCTTGTGCCACACTGATTCAATCTATGTGGGCCCCTCCTCCCCCATCACAGCTGCTGCATCGCATGACTACAGAGTCATACAATCTGCCACAGTTTAATAGGGAATGAGGCCTCCCCCATGACCTGATGTAGAAAGTTAGACCTGCTCTGGCTGATGTGGCTCAGTGGATTGAGTGCTGGTCTGCAAACCAAAGGGTCACTGGTCCAATTCCCAATGAGGGCACATACCTGTGTTGCAGGCAAGATCCCCATTAGGGGGTGTGCAAGAGGCAACCACACATTGATGTTTCTCTTCCTCTCTTTCTCCCTCCCTTCCCTTCTATTTAATCTAAATAAATAAATAAATAGATAGATAGATAAATAAATAAATAAATAAATAAACTCTCAAAAAAAAAAAGAAAGTTGGAGCAGTTGCCTCTAGATGGGCCTGTGGAGAGTCAAGATGGTTGATGAGTAGTTTTCTCAGCTTACTTCCCTGTGGGCAGACAGGCACTGCAGGCTGATGCATAGATGCCCATAATCTTGTTTGGGCATGAAGACCCCACCCTGATAGCCCGAAACCCCTATATGAAGCCAACCCCCACTCCAACTCTAACAATCAGCCTCTACCACAAATAAACATGGACACAGTAAATTTCTGCTGGGAAAACTCCTTCTCTTCGCAATTCCATGCCAAGCCAGATGAGAGCTACAACTCAACAGAATTATCAGCACTGAGCTCACAGTGACAGATGAATCAAGAAGCAAGTGGGGACAGCAAGCAAACAGATCTATTTCCAAGCTCCAAGATTTCATCTGAGCTTACTCCCAATACACTACATATTTCTCTGCAGAAGTGTCCATAGGTCATTGCAATGGAGTCAATTTTCTTCCCTTCCACCTTCCATAAGCAAGCTGAGAAAGTTGACGGGACCCCACATAGCAAACTTCTTGCTTCAACACTAAGAATCTTCCTGCACAAGGAAGATTTTCTGTGATTCCCTTCAAGAGACTTCTGGAAGACCTGGGGGGAAAAAAGTCTTAAAAAATGTAGTTCTTTGATGAAAAGAGATTGGCTGGGTGTGGGTGGTAGGAGGGAGGTGAGCTGAATAGAAAACAGTCAACTTCTATACAGTAGGAATTCTCCTTCCCCATGCATTTTATGTTATGTTTCCCAGCCAATCCTGAACTTCCACCAGTGCACTAGGGATTGGAACTGCTTGGGCTACATGTCTTGCTAGAAAAAGACTTCCAAGGTAATCATACTTCAAGGTTGTCAAATCAGTGACCTGATGCTGCTGACAGCCCAAGTGGTGCCCCCACACATGTACAGCCATGGGAGTTGTCTGACCCCTGGTGCTGCTGCTCTGAGTAGAGGAAAGGTCCAGCACCAGAGGCTTCCCAGTTCCCCACGGGTTAGCTGCTAAGTTATTCCACAGCTCAATACTTAGACAGCCCCCTCCATCAAGTGGAATGGTGAGGACACCCTCTTTTAACCAAGTGAAAATCAGTCTAAAGATCGTTATTGTCCATGTATTGTAATTAAAGAGAGCTTCGGTAGACTGAACACCTGAAAGTAGAATTCGGGTCAAAGGGCATGTTATTAAACATGTTAATAGATGCTAAAAGCTCTCCCAGTTTTCACTCCAGGGCCAGGAAACTTTTACTGTCTAATAACCTTGAAATTTCAACTGCACAAAACAACGAGCTTTTATTTTCTGACTTACTTGCCTGCAGTTCAGTGAGGGTTAGCCTGATCCAAGCTGGACATGGATAGGCTGAAATCCACACTGTGTTTTCCATCCTCCTTGGACCAGAATATCTACTGGGAATGTTACTCTCATAGTGATGATAACATGACAAGAGGGACAAGTGGAAATATTTAAGGCCTCTTAAGGTTTAGGCTCAGAACCGGCCACCACCCCACCACCCCCCAACCGCATTGGGCAAAGCAAGCCCTGTGGCCAAGGGGAAAGTGACTCACACTCCCCTACTGTGAAGTTTGGAGTAGGGAAGGAATGAATATGTACAGAACAGTAATCCAGTCTACAAGACTCCCTGCTCACTCATGAGCGCAGAGAGTATGCACAAGAATGTTTGCTGAAGCACAGTTTGTGCTGTTGAAATCTAGAGGAAAAAAGCAAATATGCACCAAGAGAGAACAGCTAAATAAACTGCATGAATACAGTGGAATACTATGCAGCAGTTAAAAAGGAATGGGACCTATCTCCATTAAAGAATAAGAAAATATTTCCTAAGTCAAGGTGAGAAAAACAAGTCACAGAATAAACATACACAGTATAATCCCATTTGGGAGAGAAAATACCCCACTGGGTGTATGTGTGTGTGTGCACATCTACAGAAAGAAAATGTTGAAGTAGCCAATTTTACCTATGGTGAAGACCTTCTGAACTGTTTTAAATTCACAAAGGGAATGTGTTTGTACATTATATGTGAATATTTTTAATTAGCATGTCAAAATTTTAAAAAATAAGAAAAAAACATTGTTAGGGACCTGAGACATTATTCGATGCAAATGTTCTAGGACTTTGGGAATTGCTTGGATCCTGCCAAATTGGAGCCCTTTCTCCCCCACTGCCATATACACTCCTGTCTCACAAAGTCCCTTTGGGAGACAAATTCACATGAGATCAAAGGAAGAAATCTAAAAGTGGCCATTTTAGTATGGCGGAGCCCAGCGGCTGGTAGCCAGGCAGGCAGAGCCATTGGGTATGTAACTGAGCTGAAGTATGAGGTGCAGGCCCATAACCTACATGGGCTTCTCCAGTCTTCTCAGCCCTGGTCTGAGGCCAGCTATCTGCTTAGCTTGATAAGATCAGAGTTTCAGAGATGCCCATGAGAAATGGAGGAGAGAGAGGCCCTAAGAACATAGACCCACATTGCTTGGCTATCCAGTCCTCAAGAGAGCTACACCCAGGTAAGTGACTTTGCCAACCTGGATACCCCATTCCCTATTGACATCACCTCCTTTGTGGGGGGAGGGGTGAGAAAGGAGGCTAAGGAAGAGTAGAGTATTGTCTCTATAATGACAGTTTCTCCCAAAAACTAGACCTGCATTGTCCAGTATGACAGCCACTAGCTCCATGAGCCTCTTTAAATTTAAATTGTTTACATCTGGCTGCTCAGTCACTAAACACATTTTGTGTGCTTAGTAGCCACATGTGACCTGTGATTACCATATTGGGTGGCCCAGGTGGAAAACAATGTCTTTCGTGGGGAAAATTCTGGGCAGTGCTGCTGCAGACTCACAGTTACTCAAAGGTAGAGTGACTGGGGTGTCTACTCCAGTCTCTGAACTTAGAATAGGAGCTGGCGCTCGGGTCAGTGACCCTTATTCTTCTGTTCTGAACATCATTAACATGTAATTTCAAAATGTCCATGATTCATAATATTCCAGGAGTCCTTTGAAAGATGTTAACAGTTCAGTCTCCTTTAAAGTGGCTGGGGGAAGTGGCTCACACTGAGCCCTATTCCCTTCTAGGGGGAGCCCTGGTTAAAAGCAAAGAAACTTCCATCTGTATCTTCTTCGTTGCCCCTTGTAAGGGAGGTGGATACCTTTTGGTATAGAAAGGATGGCTCCTCACCCCAGAGAAGTCTGGCTTCTACCTCTACCATTGCACAAACCTGCTCTGTTAAAATCTTCATGTGATCCCCTAAGGGCCAAATTTCCGTTTTCAAACTCTGTAATGCACTGCCTGCTTAAAACTCCTGCCTCCTTTGTCTTTGACCAGACAGTACCCCTGCAACTCCATTCCCCCAGGTTTCTGCCCCCAGCCTTTCACCTCATCACTCTTATTCCAGAAGTGGTCAGGTGATTGCCCAAGAGCTGAATCCAGCTCACAGATGTGGATCATTTGACCTATATAGCACTTTTGCAATGCTTCAATAAACTGTCTCAAAAAATAAAAAAATAAAAATAAATTTTATATAAAAACCCAAACTTCCTTTTCTTGACAAACCAGAAGCTCTTACAAGCCTGGCCTGTCTTCTCACACACAACAAACAACTGAGAAAGGCTACTTCTTCTTCGGCAGTGCTAGGGTACCTCGTTTAGTCACAGGCCTCACTGCTTCCTAAAGTGCCACCTGACTGCCACAGGCACTGGAGTGAGGGACTCTGTTTTCATTTTTCTCTGTGTTCTCAAAATTCATCCCCTGAGGCTCCATACTCTCCCAGAATTCTACTATGCTGGCCCTTCCATTGTACCTCTAGTCCTCATTTCTATCAGTGACTACGCATCACTTGGGCATCCCAGCATCACCTCAAGCTTATCCTATATTAGTATGCCATCTGGTCTTCCCTCCAAAGCTGGCTCCTCCCACTGAGCATCCTAAAATGGAACACTTCCCTTACAGACTGGACACCAGGAGTCACTCTTCTCTCCCCCAAAAGATGACACTGCCCATATGTCCCTCAACCTCTGACTACATATACAGTAGTTTGTCCACACCTGGAGTAGCTCAACTGCTTCCTAACTGCCTCCCCGTCAATTAGAAAACACAACAGCCATTCATTCAGCAAGTATTTATTGAGCACCTACTATTGCCATAGACTATTCCACAGGTAGTGAACAAAAAGGACAATAAATCTGTCCTCATTGAGCTGATACTCCAGTAGAGGGAGAAATAGTAACAAGGTGAGTAGAAAAAGACATTACTGTGTTAGAAGGAGATAGGTGCTATAGAGAAAAATTAGGAGGAGGATGGGTGTGTCATTTTAAATAGGTGGCGAGGAAAGGCCTCAAGAAGGTAACTTGTGAGCCATGACCTAAAAGAGGTGAAGAAGTGAGCCTTTTGGATATCAGCAGGCGAAGCAACATGGGAAACAGCAGATGAAACCCTGATGTGCACATCCTGATGTGTTAGCAAGTTCCAGGGACAGCACGGAGCAAGTCAATCGGGTGGGCATTTGGCAGGGACAGAGTCCCAGATCACATAGGTCTTGCAGGCCATTGAAGGAACCTTGTCTTTCATGTTGAGAGAAATGGGATGTTACAGGAAGGTTTGGGGAAGAATGGAGAGATGATCTAAGTCAGGCTTTATTAGGACTTCTCTGGTTATTGTGTGGAGAGAAATTGAAGGTCAAGGCCTGGAGTAAGACAACACCCAGGAGCTGCTGCAAAGAGGGACCACAGGAGATGGTGGCCCAGACCAGTAGGTGGAGGGGAGGGAATGAAGCAGGGAGTAGGAGTGGCTTTTGGGACCCAAACAAAAGTAGCACTGAGAGACTTCGGGCCAAGATGGAGATGTAGGTAGATATAGTTTGTCTCCTTGCACAACCAAAGGATAACAACAAATTTAAAAACAAAAAATAACCAGAACTGCCAGAAAATTGAACTGCATGGAAGTCCAACAACCAAGAAATTAAAGAACAAACATTAATCCAGAGTGGTAGGAGGAGCAGAGACGGGCAGCCAGGGGCAGAGAGGACCTGGGGCAAGGCAGTGGCTGGAGGACTGGGCAGTCCCACCTTTGCATGCATGAATAATTGGGAAAAACAACTGGGGAGCAAGACAGACAGTGCAACACAGGGTTCTGGCATGGGGAAATAAAGGCTCAAAACCACTGGCTCTAAAAACCTGTGGGGGTTGTGGTGGCAGGAAAAACTCTCAGCCCCATGAGAGAGTTCATTGGAGAGACCCATGGGGTCCTAGAACCTACATAGGCCCACCCACCTGGGGATCAGCACCAGAAGAGCCCAATTTGCTTGTGGGTAGTAGGGGAAGTGGCTGAAAGCCAGCCAAGGGCCAAGCATTGTTCCCTCTCTGACCTCTTCCTACATACACCACCACAACACAGCAAAGAGGATTGGCCCTCACTGGTGAATGCCTAAGGCTCTGGACATTATAACATAGCAGCTGCACCCAGACAAAAAACATATGGCCCTAATAAAAGAACAGATCAAAGCTCCAGAGGAAATAGAACTAAGTGATGAAGGGATAACCAACCTATCAGATGCAGAGTTCAAAACACTGGTAACCAGGATGCTCACAGAAATGGCTGAGTACGGTCACAAAATACAGTAAAAAGTGAAGGCTATACAAAGTGAAATAAAGAAAAATATACAGGGAACTAACAGTGAAGGGAAGGAAACTGAGACTCAAATCAACAATCTGAAGCAAAAGGAAGAAATAAAATTTAACCAGAACACAATAAAGAAACAAGAATTCAAAAAAGTGAGGAGAGTCTTAGGAAACTCCAAGACAACTTTCAACATTCCACCATCTGAATCATAAGGGAGCCAGAAGGAGAAGAGGAAGAGCAAGAAATTGATAACTTATTTGAACAAATCATGAAGAAGAACTTCCACAATCTGGCAAAGGAAATAGACTTCCTGGAAGTCCCAGAAGCTCAGAGAGTCCAAAAAAAGTTGGACCCAAGGAAGCACACACCAAGGCACATCATAATTATATTAGCCAAGATTAAAGATAAGGAGAGACTCTTAAAAGCAGTAAGAGAAAAGGAGACAGTTACCTACAAAGGAGTTCCCATAAGACTGTCAGCTGATTTCTCAAAAGAGACCTTGCAAGCAAGAAGGGGCTGGAAAGAAGTATTCAAAGTCATGAAAGACAAGGACCTACATCCAAGATTACTCTATAGAGTAAAGCTATCATTTAGAATGGAAAGGCAGATGAAATGCTTCCCAGGTGAGGTCAAGCTAAAGGAGTTCATAGCCAAGCCCTTATCATATTAAATGTTAAAGGGATTTATCTAAGAAAAAAAAGATCAAAACTCTGAACAGTAAAATGACAACAAACTCACAAGTAGCAATAACTGAACCTAAAAACAAAAACAAACTAAGCAAACAACTAGAATAGGAACAGAATCACAGAAATGGAGATTATATGGAGAGTTATCAACCAGGAGGGTAAGCGGGGACTAACAAGCATAAATGGTTGGTACAAAATAGGGGAAGTTTAAGAATAGTAAAAGAAATGTAGAAGCCAAAGAACTTGTATGTACATACAAAAAATCAACATGAACTAAGGGGGATAATGTGGGTGGGAGGGGAGTGTAGGACAGAGGGGAATAAAGGGGGGGATGGGAAAACTATTGTACAGTAAGTGGAGGTAGTCTGGCTTCCTCACCCAGGTGTCTACATAGCTAAGGGAAGTAGTGTTCCCATAGCCTTGGAGGGGTCTAATAACTAGTGTTCTCATAGCCTTGAGATTAGGTTCAACAAACTGTTCCCATAACATGAAGGGAGCTTGCATGTGCAGAATTATGTTATGTTATATACTTTCTGGCATTTACTGGCTTTGTTTCCTTCCTTATACTTAAACAGGTAGGGACTTCCTGCAGGGGGCAATGATGATGAGAGACACACAAGGAGACAAGTGCCACAATAGGAGCCACACTGGGGAGCAAGGACCGTGACATAAGACATGCAGATAGACATGCAGCTTATAGCATGCATGACTTTCCCACCTGTGAATAAAGGCATGCCAGACATCCCAATGGCTGCATGAATATTTTTTAACCTGCACAAATACCCTGAACCTGCCTGGCCTTGAACAATGGCGGCACAATTGGTGTAGCCTTCAGGATTCATCACAGAATGCTATTCAGACAGCACCCCTGCAGGGGGACTTAGAGTGGCTGATCGCCAGCAGCTAGTATTCTGTGGCTGGGCTCCTGGCAGCTTGGCCTCCCACTCCATGACTGTCCCTCCATCAGTGTGCATAGACCCAGTGGAGAAAGCCCTGTGGGTGGTGGGGAAGACTCTAGAAAAGCCCAGTGCCCATGTGGCCATGGGGGCCATGGGCTGGGTGTTTCTTTCAGATTTGTGAGCTGAGACAGAAACTATGCTCTGAGACAGTGAAGTTTCAAGAGCCCTGAGAGGGAGTGGAAGCCCTGAAGTCTGAAGTAGAGGAGACTGCAATTAGCCTACACAGCAAAGTTACTTGAACAGGGAGGCAGAGGAAAAAAGGCTTGAGTCTGTGCCCTGGTGAAAAGCCTCAGAGCAACTGAGCTGCTGTAATCCTCTTCCTCACTCATAGTGAGTGATTCAGGGGAAAAGGGTTGAGGGGAAAGAAACTGAGTTCCCTGAGGGCAGCAGCCTATAGCTTCTGAGGGAAGTTTGGGTCTGGGAATGCCCTTCCCTCCCCTGCCCCACACAGAGTTGGAACACAGTTGCTGAGAGCGACCGGTCAGAGGGCCGGCCTGGGCTGGGTGCTCTGGCAGCAGCAGCACAAGCACCCAGGAAGCTCTGCTTCCAGGGTGCTGATCAGAAGAGGCAGGGACCCCTGCAGGTGAGCAACATGGGTTGCTGTGCCTGTAGGTCAAGGCTGAGTGCTTAGAGGTAAGCTTTGCAGCAGTGTTCCAGGAGGAGGTGTAGCCGTGGGAGCTGTTAGAGCTGGCGGCATGACCTGGGAGGCAGCAAGAAAACAGGCTGGAGCTGACACAAGACGGAGACAGGGAAGCAGGCATTGGCACCCAGAAAGCTCACCGATAGGGAGGGGTCCAGAGAGCTATAGTGGCAGTGGTGGTGACAACAGGCAAGCACCAGGCCTGTCAGAGAGGTCCCAGATGACAGCAGCACCAGGAGCCACAGAGACAGGAGTCAATGGAGTTGCAGAAATAGCTGCTTGGTGACCCAAGCAACCGGCACCCACCCAGGCAGTGTGTGGTGCTATACAAGTGTAGCTCCTGATGCCTGCACACCAGGGTCCAGTGCAGGTCTAAATTATCTGTCTAAACCCCAGAGGCTGTGACCCAAAAAGGCCCATCCTGTGCATCTAAAGGGCCATTTGGCTGTGCCAACCTCCCAAGAAGAGCGAGGAAATATCCCGCTGGACCCTGTGAGCTAGACTTGCATGTGATACAGGAAAGCTTTGGATGGGGTTTGTGGCAGCAATCAGAATGGCTTTGTCAACACTTGGGTTTCTGGTCCCAGTTCTGGAAGGGAGCAGAGGTATGGTACTCCTTGGTTGAAAAGCAGGTGGCTTCAGTACATGCTGCCCTGTTGGCCACAGAGGCCATAACAGAAACTGCTCCCATGACAGGACTATGCATCCCATTGTAGGGTGGGTCTGGGACTGGATGGCCTCATAGTGGGACAGTTCAGACACCCACATTAGCTAAGTGGGTGGCCTATCTGTACCAAAGGAATACTCTGTCCATTAACCCTTTGCAGTCTGAGCTACAGGAAGTGTTAGGTCCAGTTATTTCTGTAGATGAGAAATCTACTGTTCCTGTCCCTATAGAAGAGATAGAAGCTAACCCCTTCCAGGAGGGGCAGGCACCTATTCCCTCAGATGCATGGTACACTGATGGGTCCACTGGGGCCAGCCTGCTGTGTGGACTGCTGTAGCAGTTCAACCAGAGACAGAGACGAACTGGTTTGACACTGGCGTGGAACAGAGCAGCCAATGGGTGAAACTCTGAGCCATATGACTCATGGCAATCAATGAAGCCCCACCCCTGACCATTTGCACAGATAGTTGGGCTGTGTACTGGAGGCTAAAATGATAGATCTCTATCTGGCATACAAATAAATAGATGATTATGCATAGACCATTGTGGGGACAGGTTTTGTGGCAAGAGTTAGGGAGTTAGGCCACCAGAAACAAATCTCTGTATATCATGTTACTGGACATGCACCTCTTGCTTCCCTTGAGAATGATGAGGCTGACATTCTAGCCAAGGTGCAGTGGCTAGAAATAGTATGTGGTAGTCCCTTAGGAACAGGAGTCGCCTAGTGGCTACACTGCCACCTCTTACATGCTGGACAGAAGACCATGTGGTCTACTATAAAAACTTGGTGTTTACATGTTGCCTTAGCAGAGGTACAGGAAGCTTGTGAGACCTGTGTTGTCTGCTAGTGAGAACATCCCTGGAAGCCTGTAGGAACATCCCCAGAAGGTGATGCTGGGATGGGTACTGCTGACCCAGTGGTAGGTGGATGTAACTAGGCCCCTACCTAGTTCAAAGGGATGTAAGTATGCTATTACAGGTGTGGACACAGCCACAGAACTTTTAGCTGCTTATCCCACATGGCACCCAGATCAGAAAGCAGTAATTGCTGAACTGCTTATGGGTGACCCTTAATCATTCAAAGTAATCAACAGATGCATTTTACTAGGGTCTTGGTACAGTAATGGGCTTGAGACTTGCAGATTGACTGGAAATTCCATGTGGCCTATCATCCCCAAGCTGCTAGAATGATTGAACAGTACAATGGTCTCTTAAAGCAAAACCTGTGAGCTGCAGCTGCCACCCCTATGCTGAGGGGTTGGACAAAAAGCTTGTGGACTGTCCTTCATACTCTAAATACCAGGAGTCAGAGGAGGTGCCCAGCTCTGGTGGAAGCAAGGCTCCACCAGACTGCAGTTCCAGTTCAGCTACAGGTACAGACTAAGGGTGCCTTGCTGAAACCAGGCATGGGAAAACCGGGGAATATTCTCTTGCCTGCTCTGGAGGGCCTGGAGTGAGGGCAAACAGCCACTGGGACGTGGCCTTAGGAAATAAAAACCTCTCACAAGCATTGGGTGGTTCTTGTTGACCCTTCAGGCCAAGGGGTGGAGAGAAACTTACAAATACTGCCCTGGGTGATTGGGACAGGGCCCTCGTCTTAAAGGGCCAGCAAGCCATGAGATGCTTCTTTGTGATACTTTTGTGATTTCCCTATAACCCATTATAAGTTCTTTTCTGTTATTGCAAGTAGAAGCTGAACCCCCACTTGCGGCAGGAAAGGTCTCGTATTCACTCCCAGGAAGACATTCTCTGTTACTCACTGTCTTATTGGCTGACCAGAAGCTTGCTTGTATATTGCCTGAAGGTTGTGACTTGCCTTTATTGGTGCCTATAACTGCTCTGTCTTTTTGCCCTTAGAGTGCAAAGAAACACCTTAGTGGACAGGGTTCATACCTATGCCTCAGTGGCTGACCAATCAGCATGCTGGGTCTGTACTGAACTCCTCCTGAGCAGGTAAGCCGGCCTCCCATGGTGCATCTTTCCTGCTTCTGTCTCCAACTGGACTTGGCTTCAGAACCAGTGGATCAGTGAACATCCCTTGTGGAATGCTGCCTGGACTGACATCTGTGGTGGAATGAAGCCATGGTATGACTGGCCCAAGCTGTTAAGTGGCTACTCCATGTGGGATGGCTCCAGGTGGCTCACATCAGAGGCTGTGGAGCTGGCTGGACCAGTGCCCTTTTGCACTGAAAACTCCAAAGGACAAGCCCAGGTAGGCTGAACTCTTGACAGGTCTGTGTCAGACCCATATTCCTGGACATTGCTGGGAGGTGCAGAATGGTCTGTGGTCTTCTGTTCCCACTGGGACCCTCTGGGTGGGTGGCCTTCATGAGTGGCCCTATTTGCATGGAAATTGGACTGGCCCTTGTACCAAGGGGTGGCCTGATTACCTGTGTTTTGGCTGTGTGCTGTTGAAGCTTGTACTGCTGCTGCAGCAGTGCTGTGTTCTGCTTGTTTGTTGCTATAGCTTGTATTGCTGCTGTGGGTTATGGGTGCAGGGCTCTGCCCTCCTCTCCAAGGGAACTATGCGGAAGATACCCTCTTGTAGATTGTAAGGTGAGGAACAGAAGGGGTGGACTGTAGGGTAAGTGGAAGCAGTCTGGCTTCCTCACCTAGGTGTCTGGGTAGCTAAGGGAAACAGTGTTCCCATAGCCTTGGAGGGGCCTGATAACTAGTGTTCTCATAGCCTTGAGACTGGGTCCGACAGACTGTTCCCATAATATGAAATGGGCTCACATGCACAGAATTATGTTATGTTATATACTTTCTGGCATTTTGCTGACTTTGTTTCCATCTAGGACTTAAACAGGTAGGAACTCCTTGCTGGGGGCAATGATGATGAGAGACACACAAGGGGACAGGTGCCACAATGGTGCCCCACAGGGGAGCAAGGGCCATGACATGAGACATGCAGATAGACGTGCAGCTTGCAGCATGCATGGCTTGCCCACCAGTGTGAATAAAGGCATGTCAGACATCTCAGCAACTCAGTGAATATTTTTCCACCTGCACGAGTACCATGAACTGTATGGCCTTAAAGGGTGGCAACACAACTATAATAGTATAATCAATAAAATATATTTAAAAAATAATAAAAGATTTTTTTAAAAAAGCACTAAGAAGATTAAGATATATTAAGAGTAAAATGTGAGTTAAAGAGCAATGTGAGGATTATGCCAATGTTTATGTCTGAGTTTCTTCAAGAATGGAGTTGCTACTAAGTAAGATGGTGAATTTATTAGGTTTAAAGCCCTGAACATAATGCTTTCCTTGAATTGTTCAATGTAATCCTCTTCCAAACTACAGGCTGAGATGAGTGCCCTGCCAAGTTTAAGCAATTCGTAGATAAAACAGTCAAGACCATAAGGGCAGGGCTGGATTGCTTTTCTAGGTAAATTCATGGCTCCTGAGCTAGCCTGTCAGGGTCAAATCTTAGTTCTGCTGTTCTCTAGCTATGTGGTCAGGGCAGCCAATTTCACCATAGTTCTAGCTGTGGCTGCAGAACAAGCCACCCCAAACTTCACAACAGTCATTTCATTACTAACAGTCTCAGAGCTGTCTGGACTCAGCAGGGCTGTTCTCTCTTGGATTCGTTCACACAGCTAAAATCAGGCAGGAGCTGGGACTGGCATAGTCTCCAAGGCTTTCTCACTCACGTGTCTGTCTACTGCCAGGGATACGAGAAAATGCAAACTGCTGAGACTACAGTGGCTGAGGCTCCTTGGGGTTCTCTCTGTCTCAATGTGGTCTCCTCACATGGACTCTCTAGCATGGTGGCTTCAGGTCACCTCAACTTTCTTACTGGAGGTTCAGGGCTCCAAATGTACATGTGTCAAGAGAAACAGAGCAAGAAGGAAGTTACACCACCATCTTGATCACTGTAATCTCAGAAGCCATACAGATCATCTCTATGCCATTCTGTTCCTCAGAATTGAATTGCTAATCCCAGCTGATATTCAAGGAAAAGGGAATTAGACTCAACCTCTTGAAGGAATAATGAATTTGCAGGTATGTTTTTAAAACCACTAGAACAACTTCTGTTCCTCAGTTTCCTCATTTGTAAAATGTAAAAATGGGATGATGATGATAATAAGTCTACTTCACAGGGCTATCCCAAGATGAAATGAGAAATCTAGGTGAAATGTGTATATTGTACATAGTGCTTTTTTTAAATACATAATTTATCATTTCATTTAGTTCAACATCAAATAATAACTTTCAAGCCAACAACCTGCCTTTACTTAGATCTTTAGGCATCCACCTGGGTTTTGGCTTAGCTGTTCTGCATTCTTTGTAAGTCCCAGGCATCCCAGAAGGGGCTCCCTGCGGAGCAGCACCTGGCTGGGCCTTGGAGATTCTTCTCCCTACCTGACAAATAGGGGTTCATTCACTTCTGGCTTGTTAGTGAACTCAGTTGTAGAGCACAGGTCCCAGGCTTCCAGCCAATTTCCCCACTCCCTTCCCAAGAAGCTATGTCAGGAGAGGGAAAATAATTAGTTATTAAATGTGCTTCAGGAACTCGATAAATGTCAAGCCCCCATTTTGCAGATGGGAGACATCCTGACATTTAAAACAGTTCCACAGCCCCTTCCCAATGCTCATAATCTATTAATCAATCTGGTTTTTGAAGTCATAGCTGGTGGCCCGAAGAACTCTCAGGCTGCTCTGCTAGCTGCAGACTCCATGAGCCCTGGTATTTTATGACTAACTCACTCTTTGTCATCTGTCTGGCAGAAGTAGCATTGCACATAGAGTGCCACATACTAAGAATTCCAAAGTCATGGCCCTGGCTCCCACACACATAAACACCAACTTGCTTAACCATTTATCTACCCATTTCTACCTCTATTCACCTATCAATACACCTACCTAGCCATCTACCATCCACCTACCAACCCATGCATTCATCTATCCACCTTTTTACCCACTATCTATCCATCCACCCATCCAACTACCCATCTATCCATCTACCTATCCACCAGCCCATCCATTTATTCATTCATCCATCCACCCACTCATTTATCCATTCATCTAATCATCCATTCACCCTCTCATCCATTCTTTCATCTACTTACCCATTCACCAACCTACATATCTACCTATTCCACCTTCCAACCATCAATCTGTCCACTTATCAGCACAATTCATTCTGTCCATCTACCAGGCAAACCATCCATTCATCCAGCCAGGCAAAAGACACCTAATGAGCACCTACTAGACATTCTTGTATTCATTAATTTACCCAGCAAGCATTTATTAGCAGCTACCGTTAATTTATTCATCCAAACAACCAACATGTATACAGAACTTAATAACTCATTCATTTATTCAGGAATAAGGACCTATTAATGCACTTAATAGTGATCAGACAACAAACATTTATTCATTCATATAATGAACATTTTAGCAACCATTATTCAGTTGCTATCCAGAAAGCTAGCATTTATTGAGCACTTACTGATGCCAGAGACTGTTCTAGGGAGTTGGGATGCTGTGATAATTAGGATAAAGTCTGTAATTTTAAGCAACAAACAGTCTAAGCAAGAAGACAGACCTATCAACAAATAACTGTTCTGCAAGTCTGCCAGTGCATTGATAGACATACAAGGAATGTAAGGGTATCCTAGAAGGTGTACAAAATCTAGTATGGAAGCTTTAGAAGAAGCTTCCTGAGGAAGTAAGGTAAGCTTGAATTCAGACCACCTTAAATCCCACTTTTGTGTTCTAGCTCTGGGAACTGGGTTGCAACTTGCTATCTGAATGTCAGTTTTTTCACTCTAGCATAGAAATAATAACAGTGCTTACCATGTAAAATTGTGAAGAGGGAAGCATGTATGGATCAATAAATGGTCACTCTTACTACTTATACTTAAAGCACAAGTGAGAATTGGGAAGGGGCAGGGCACCCCAGGCAGCAAGACCTAGAGCCAAGGCCCAGAGCTCAGAAAGTCTTGTTGAATGTAGGGCCAGGGCATTGGAGACTAAAGGTGATTTCAGGTTGCTGCAAGAAATGAGGAGAAAGGAAAAGGAAGGAGAGGAAGGGTCTGGGGGAAAATCTGGGCCACTGAATCTAAGACAAATGTTCTTGAAGTTTGTTTCCATAATGTAGCCTCAGCATCATGTGGAAACTAGTTTAGAAATGCAAATTCTTGGGCTAACCCAAACCTACTGGATGAGAAGCTCTAGGGCTGGGACACAAGCATTCCAGGTGACTGTGATGCATTCAAGTTTGGGGTCTTGATGCTGGTCTAGAGGGTTGGAGTAATCTAATACTGGCAGGAGGGGGACGCAGAGAAGCCCAGGGTTTCCGTGGGGAAGAGTGTTTGTCAACAGATTTGCTTCCCTTATCAAATGATAAAATACCTTTAGTTGACAATACGAACAAGGGGGAGGGAATGTCAGTAACTGAGAGGAAACCTACGTCTCCTGTTGACAAAACAAATCCCTGACAGCTCCCAGGTGGAAGAGATGGGGACTGGGGTCCAGGAGTCAGGAAGCCCTTGCCTTAGAGTCCCTTTACTCCTGAAAGCAAGGAGTAGCTTCTGGCTCAGACCCAAGAGTTCCAGGCATAGGTCTCCCAGTTCTGAAGCCCTGCTCCCCCATGGCTACACCCTCTGCCTTTCACAAGAGATGTCACAGAAAGTGCCTTTGCAAGCCACCCCACTGCGTTGGCGGCAGCCAGGCAGCAGGCATCACAATGCCTCTCATTTCCTAGGAAACAGGGAGTCACACTTGTACCTTTGCTCGGAGCCCTGCATTTGGAGCTATCATGTGATCCAGGGAGCTATTTTTAGCCTCCCCCTGCCCTGTGTTGTAGGAAGAATGATTTGATGAAAATACTAAGCTCATTAAAAGCCTAGAGGATTGGGAGGGGAGGAGGGGCTGCTGGAGCAGGGAACCTGCAGCCTCTGAGATTGCAGCCCAAGCTCAGCAAGCAGCACAGAGGCAATGGCAGTAGGAACCTGGTTTTCCTTGGGGTCTGTCCTTAGGAGGTGGAGTACAGAGAGGAACAAATAACTCTAGTACCTGGTATTGTTGGTATGTACTATGGGCTATGTATTGTGCCAGTACTTTACCTGCATTATTTTATTTTTTTTATTTATTTTTAAAGATTTTTTATTTATTTATTTTCAGAGAGGGGAGAAAGGAGGGAGAAAGAGAGGGAGAGAAACACTGATGTGTGGGAGAAACAGCAATTGGCTGCTTCTCACCCCCACCCATCCCCCACCCCCTCACCCACCCAAGCCCACAACCCAGGCATGTGCCCTGACAAGGAATTGAACCACTGGTGACCTTTCAATTTGCAGGCCAGCACTCAATCCCACTGAGCCACATCAGCCACAGCTCTTCTGCATAATTTTATTTCTGCCTCATAATATTGCTAGAAAATAACATCTTATCTTGTAGATAAGGAAACTGAGTGAGGCTCAGGCCCTGGCTGCTGTGGCTCAGTAGACTGAATGGAGGCCTGCGAACTGAGAGGTTGCAAGTTTGCTTCCCAGTCAGGGCACATGCCTAGGTTGCAGGCCAGGTCCCCAGCTGGGGGCGTGTGAGAGGCAACTGATGGGAGAGGCCACTGATCCTGCAATCTGACCATCTGACGTATCTCTCGCACTTCAATGCTTTTCACCCTCCCTTCACCTCTCTAAAAAATAAATAAATAAAATCTCTTTATTTAAAGTCACCGAAGGTCATTAGCTTAGAGGCTGGCAAAGGGACCAAACTTTTGCCACCCTAAAGCTGCCTTGTTGGGATATCGATTTTAAGCTGTTTATTAAGAAACAAGATTCAGAACTTTTGACCACTCTCCCCCACAAGAGATTCAGACAGAGAAAGCTTCTCTAAGAAGGGAACCTTGGCTTAATCACCTTAAGAATCTTCACCCTAGCTTTCCTTAGAAAGACCCCAGAATTGTTAGCCAGATTCCCCTGTACCATTTCCTCTGAGTTCCTAGCAAGGATTTTCCTGCCAAGTGTGTTCTTCTCTTCCTCAAGTACATGTAAATCGCCCATTATCACTCACTTCTGAAATCTAATGCTCCATGCTCCCTACCCCTTTGTCCAAAATGTCTTACATACCCAATGTTGCCTCATGTCTTTGAGCATTTTCATGGATTTATTATGCCTATGTGAAGTCCCTATGCACATGTAGTAAGCTTTGATTTTCTCCTGTTAATCTGACTCTGTTGATTTGATTATGAGCCCAGCCAGAAGAATTAGAATATTGGAGGAAAAGTATTACTATTTTTTTAGCCCCCACACTGGGAATCCAGGATTCAAACCCAGGCCACCTGACCCTGACACTTGACCCTCACTCATCCCACAAAAGAAACCCCCATTTGTACCCACTGGCTGTTTAAAGCTGGAGAACAGGGCTGACTTGATAGGGGTGCAACCCCAACAGTCACACAGGGCCTCCACCTGGAAGGGCCTGTGTACTCAGTCATGTTCTGCTGTCTCTACCTTGAAATTCTCAATTGTTGCTGAATAGGGGCCTTGTATTTTCATTTTGTACTGCATCCAGTACATTTTGTGGCTGGCCCTGCTGGAGAATTATTCTACCCTCTTTGCAGTCTCCTCTGATTAGCATGCTGAACTAATTTCTCAATTTATTTTTTTCCCTCCTGTTCAGAATAAAAGACGACTTGCTTTTTCTTGTGTTCATGATGAAGATGCAGATTTTGGAATCACTCACCCAGACATGGATTCTAATCCCAACTCTGAGATGTCTTAGCTCCATGCTCCAGGAATCAGTTTCTTCTCTCTGAGCCTCGGTTTTCTCATCTAGAAAATGAAGACAACAATAGTTCTTATCTCATTGCAATACTGTGAAGGTGAAATACGATTATTTTGTGGCCAGCACTCAGCACAGTTCCCAACGTGTGGTAGATTCCCAATCCAAGCTAATTATTATTGTTGTGAGTAAAGATGGCAAGTGTGCTGTGGGTCTGCCCCTTTCCCTCCCTACTCAGTTTTTTTTTTTAAGTTCACCAGAGGGTGTCACATGAACTTATAAACCTGCTGCCTGCAAAATCCTGTGAATGAATATCCTCTCCTTTACAACTCCTCCAAATATGTTTACTGGAGACTCTTGGGGTGTCTTCAGCTGTGTCCCCAATGCTAAGATGGCTGTGCAGACCCCAACATCTAGGCCAATAGCCTGTGTAACTCCCAGGATCCTCCAAAGCTCATATCCTCCAGATGGGGAAACTCAAGAACTAGAAAATTTTAGTTTTAAGTAATAGTTAATAAGCCTAGTAGTTAATTCATGCAAAAAGCTATTGTTTCAGGAACTGAAGTTATGACCCACCTTGACTCCAGCAGCCCACAAGCAATTAGACTTTTGTGTTCCAGAAGAGACCATAAGCAATCAAATGGTATCTGAGCCATTGTGTTCCAGGGAGAGAATCCCTCTGCCCAGGGCACAGATAAAGATTCAACACCTGTCTCTGCTTATTGGTTCTGGTAGTGACAGGCAGCACGGGCACTGACTTTTCTCATTTCATACTCTGGTGACTCTACCAGGACCCTCCAGTAAGTCTGGGTATTTGGTGAGGAGTCCCATTGGCTGCCTGGACTGGGGGGGCCGAGGGGTAGGGATTTGGAGACTCCCTATCAGCTATAAAGTGATTTAACTTGGGGACTCTCCTCCTTTAACTCTTGGACCCTCCTCTTATCCTCCCTTTTGACTGAATCATTGTGCTTTCTAGACCAGTTTACAATCCTTGGTCATGACTTAGATCATCAGGAATTAAGGTGCCTTCTGGTTTACAGAGCTCTGTCTGGTAAAAAGTTGTTTTCTGATTTAATTAAGGTGACTTCTGATTTGGTTTGTGTGATCTTACAGTGCTCTGTTTGGTAGAAAGAGGGGAAAAGACTCCATTCCAGGAAACAGCCTTTAGGAGTGAGTTTTGGCTGATTGGTCAATCTATGCTTATAAACCTATGACTAAAAAGAAAAAATGTTAAATTGTAATACTGTTTGGCTTATGTATTGTATACTCTGGACTCAGGAGAGTACTGGCTGCTGAATGGGTCTTTAAATCACTGTATTATACAGTTACTAGAGTTGTTTTGTCAAAGGTTGGGGAAATGGGACAAAACGCCTTACCTAGAAATTTTTGAATTTACCTAATAAAGATGAAGGATTAAAAGGAAATAAGTTGATGGTACAGAAAACAGAGAATTTGCCTGTGAAAGATAACAGAAGGTCAGAGAAGAGGGCCCAGGAAGATCTAGATATGACTGCTGTGAGCACGGTCAGGGTTCCTACTGCCCCTCCAGCTCTGGGGGATCTTCCTCTTTACTCAGCTTAGGGAACTGGAGGAGGTGAGACTGGACTGGTCTCTCCATCTCAGACTGTCAGGGAACCAAATTTGGTGGATGACAAGGCCCTGTGGGGCAGGGCAATACCCTTTACAAAAACTTGCAGTGGGAGCAGGGCCAGAGGGCCAGGGTTAGCCCGCTGGATAATATTGGGTACATACTCTTATTTTCTACAAGAGATGTGTTAAACTGGAAAAACTCTGAAAGGACCAGAGTATATTCCTTTAGAATGGATGAAGGAGTGCACCCAGACTTCTGAGTCCCTGAAGACACACCTGGCTTCTACACCAGCCTTGAGGCTTCCACACCTACTAAAGCTTTTTTCAATTATATGTTCATGAAAGGCAGGGCATTGCCCCAAGTGTCCTCACACAATTGCTTAGTGACATTTTGCAACCCATTGCACACTTGTCAAGGAAACTAGATCATACTGTCCAGAGGTGGCCAGACTGCTTGACAGCCGTGGCAGCCACCTGAAAGCTTTTACAGGAAGCTGGAAAGTTTTCTTTGGGACAGCCTATCACCATTTATGCACCCCGCCAAGTGGGCCTGCTGGAGCAAAAGAGAAATTTGTGGCTCACTGCTGGAAGAACAGTCTGGAAGCAATTCTCAACAATCCCAATATCTCTCTTAAACTGTAAGTTAAATCCTGCCTCTCTTCTCCTGGAGCCTGACTCAGCTGCACTGATGCATGACTATGCTGAAATGAAGTGTATTGTAGTAGAATTGATTTACAGGACCATCCTCTAGAAGAAGCAGCCTGGACTCTATATGCAGATGGAAGTGCTTATATGAACAAAAGAAACAGAGAGGCTGGGTATGCAGTTGTGACTCTTGACGAAGTAGTGGAAGCCAAGGTCTCGCCACTGGAGACCTCTTCCCAGAAAGCTGAACTGATTGCGTCAGTGAGGATACTGGATGGATTGTCACACAAAAAGAGATGAATGGGTATCCTCACTTGAGTTATGCTTTCCTAACTTTGCATGCACATGGTTTGATCTGGAAGGAAAGAGGACTATTAACCTCCAACAAAAAGTAGATTAGGCATGCAACAGAAAACTTAAAATTGTTAGAAGGCGTCCAGGTACCTTGTAAAGGTGGCAGTTATGCACTGCCTAGGCCATCAGAAAGAGGACGCTGAAGTGGCTAGAGGAAACAATCTGATCAGGCAGTAAAAAAGGCTGCCAGAGAAATGTTTATGATGCCTTTGGTACCTGTTCTAGAATTGTCACAATTTGATCCTGAATATTCAACTGCAAACTTAGAGAAAGCTAAAAGTTGGGGTTTTGATGAAGAAGGTCTTGATAGTGGATGGAGAAAGAATAAGAAGGGAGTTATACTGCTTCCTGAACATTTAGTAGTGGCAGTCATGGAGCATTTGCATGAGGCCACTCACTATGGAAGAGACCCATCAACCAACTATATTAAATTCACAGATCCTGGAATTTCTAAAGCCATATGGAAAACATAAGCTAGACATGTTGTGTGCCAGAAGAACAACTCCAAGACAGATCCCCATAAAAAGAAAGAAGGGAAACAAATACCAAGGGCATTTGAGGACTGGCAAATAGACTTTACCCAGATGCCAAGGGTCTGAGGGTGGATATTTGTTAGTCTTTGTTAATACCTTTTCAGGATGGGTAGAAGCCTATCCCACTAGAACTGAGAAATCCCTGGAGGTACTGAAAGCCTTACTGAAGACAATAATTTCTCTTTGGCCTACCCAGCAGCATCCAGAGTGATAACGAACCTGCTTTTGTTTCAGACATTACACAGAAGGTTAGTAAATTTTTAGTAATGAAGTGAAGATTCCACATAGCATGGAGACCTCAGGCTTTTGGGAAGGTAGAGAAGATGAATCATACCTTGAAGAAAAATGTAGCCAAATTGTGTCTAAAAACTCATCTCCATTGGGATCAAGTTTTACCTATTGCCCTTCTCAGGATAAGGGTGGCTCCTCAAAGTGAAATTCATTTGAGTTCTTATGAAATTGTGTATGGGCAACCATTTCAGGCTATGATTGGAGTAGGAGATATATAAAGAAATACGCACAATGTTTAAGTCAGACCTTAACTGTAATTAATGACCTTGCTTGTATTAGAGACCTCTCCTCCGTGGTTCACTACATTCCTCTGAACTGAAGATAAGCTAAAATAAGCCTACTCAAGACTTGGAAGATAAGATCCCCAGAAAACCAAATAGAAAAAAAGTGGTCTGGACCTGGGAATGTACTCCTCACCACCCCAACTGTGGTGAAATTAGCAGTAATTAAACCTTGGATTCATCACACCAGAGTAAAGAAAGCACCAGAGGAACAATGCACCATTGAACCACAAGAAGACCTGAAAGTCATTTTTTGAAAACAATGACTTATGTTCTTTTCATTACTTTTTGTTTGACCTCAGGTTGTGGAGAATTTATTCCTTTCAAACAAGATGAAAATATTTGGGTATATTAGTAAAATATGTTCCAAACATCTCACTTTAATCTTACAGGAGGAACTTATGTTGAACAAACGTTCACTTCATGTCTTATAGGTGTTTGTATTCCCCTGGAAAGCCTCCGAAATTATACTTTACTTAGGCATATCAATAAGAAAATGACCCACTCTGATATTTATAACGAGGGACCTATGGTAATGCTAAAAGACAGGGAAATGTTTTCCTTAAAAGTCACTAATGCAGCCCTTGCTGGAGAGAGTGCAACTTTTGTCAACTATGCTAAAACTGTTTCGTGCTTTCAGCAGATGTAAAGGTGAGTTGTACCACCACCACTAATTTATCTTATGCCTTTGGTCATGTCAAATTGCCTGCAGGATGGTCTGTAATATGTGGGAGGACTGTTTATTCCTACGTTCCAGCAAACCGTTCCAGGGGACCATGCTCTCTGGGAAGACTGATGGTGTTTATGCCTCAGAAGCCTCCCCCATCCCCGCCCCCACCACCCCCCCAAGGAAACTCTCCCTTGCACTGACTATAACAATGATTTACACCTGTTTAGTATCACTGACTATCTAGCCATTGTAACCTTTTTGAATATAGAAACAAGTAGATTAGCCTATGCTATGGCAAAACCTTTGAATGCCACTTCACAAGCCATTAGTGCCATTACTTAAGAACTAGGACAAGTTAGAGAAGCAGTACTAGAGAATATCAGAGTAAAGAACTCTGCTGTGTCAACCTGACTGATAATATACAGCTCATAGAGTATGAAGTAAAGCAAGTAACCAATATAAAACAAAGAGAGGGGTTCTTTGGTATTGATTTGTCTAACCTCCTGGCTGCTTAGCATTAGTAGTCTTTGAGAGGCATTTGCTGTTATTTTCTTTTTTTTTCTTTTTTTTTTTTTTTCAGTATCATAGCTTGTTGCATACATTGTGCCCCCTTTATGTGGATCTGCATTTAAGCATATTCCTAATCCCCTACCAGACTGTCTAATGCTAAAATACATGCTCAACAACAGAATGATTACTTCCATATGAAACTGATCTTATAGAAGTAAGATAGTTTAAACTAACAGTGGGGGAACTCAAGAGTTGGAAAATTTTAGTTTAATGTAATAGTTAATAAGCTTAGTAGTTAATGCATATAAAAAGCTATTGTTTCAGGAACTGAAGGTACAGCCCATCCTGACTCCAGCAGACCACAAGCAATTTGACCTTTGTGTTCCAAAAGAGACCATAAATAGTCAAGATGGTATCTGAGCCATTGCATTCCAGGGAAAGACATCCCTCTGCCCAGGGCACAGATAAAGATTCAATCCCTGTCTCTGCTTATTGGTCTGGTAGTGAGACACAGCAGAAATGCCGACTTCTCTAGTTTCACTCCCAGAACATACCCTAAGAGCCCAGGTTCCAGGCTAAAGTGAAGGGACATTCTTCACCTTACTTGATCATTGGTCACATGTGTCTATATCTAGTGTGCCACTCACATAAGCCCTGTGAAGTAGATCTTGAGAACTGGTCCTGTTCCATAAGTGCAGAAGAATGAGTTTGGAAAAGAGACTAACTTGTCCAAGGTCATGGCCAGAAAGTGGTACAAGCAGAACTAGAACCTAAGCCCAACAATAAGTGCAGTGTGAATGTCAAGTCCCATCCTCTACTAAGCATGCACTACAGCCTTCCTCCACAAGACTCAGAGCCAACTTGGGGTTGCAGATAGGGGTAGGGTGGGCAAATAGGCCAGTGGCTTGCCCAGTTGTCTGACACCCATGCAGAGTACTTTTTCCCTACTCCTTTAGCCAAAAATGTTTTAAATGCCATCATTTAAACCAGTTCCTCCCAGACCCCCTAACCAGCCCCCACTCTTCAGAATCTCAGGTAGGATGCCCTGTTAGAGGTTTTGGGGAGAAACATCTGGAAACTACTGGTGGGAGGAGATCCATTATTCTGTAGGAACAATGTGGGCCCTTCCGAGTGTAGGGGTGGGCAGAGGGCTCCCTGTGTTCCTTGTAAATAGAATATTTGGCTTTTGAAGAACATCCAGAGTCAGGGAGCCCTTAGAATCCAAAATGAATTGTTAGTGCCTTGCCAACAGTCCTGCTCTTTGACACCCTAATGCTTCTTTGGCAGAGACCTGTCTGTCCAGGGGAGTCCACTTAGCCATTCAGAGGACATGCAGTAACATCTTCAGTGAGCAGCCTCAGCAATGACAGATGGGAGGTGGGGATCAAATACAGCTTCTTCACATACCTCAAGTGAGACAATTTTAAGGCATGTTCCACACTGTCTCACAGGGGATTCAGTGGCATTGAGTCCTGAATGCCCACAGTAGTAACCTGATCATTAATAAACCTGTCTCAGCTGTTTTCCCTTCCCTGTATTATTTCCCCCACTCCCCTACCAGGGTTTCCTGGGGGATCCTCAGATATTGGCCTCAGATTTTGCTTCTAAGGATACCCAGCCTCATCCAGAAAACATTCATTTATCCATCCATTCATTCATGTATGTTACAAGTCCTCTTTGCATTTCTGCCATTGGATGAGGATAGAAAGTGATTTCCTGTGGGCCTCAGAAAATGGGAATTATCATTCAGTCAATAAATATTCATGGACCACCATGATTCCAGCTTTGTATCAGGAGGTTGGGAGGAGATGGGTATGAATGAAAATAGATACCTTTTACCAAGCTTGTCCCGTGTACCAGGCCCTGTACTCCACATGCATTCTCTTCTTTCATACCCACAATGATCCAGTAAAATAATATTAGATTCCTTTTTCAGACAGGAAATTGAACCCTCAGGGAGACTAAGGATTTTTCTAAGGTGACACAAGTAAGCAGCACCAGCAAGTCTGTGGGAACCTTGACTCTGCTGACCCTTGACCTAGATTCCAAGCTACTCAACTGCTCATCTTCCCCACTGCCCACCAGGCTCTCCTCACCAGCCAAACAGCTGTTGTCATTTTACCCAACAGCTATACAGAAGAGCTGTAAGTAGCTGTTAGAACTACTTGGCTGTAAGTAGAGGAGCTTAGACCAAGAGAACCTCAGGCTCACTATTCAAATCCTCACTCCTCTCTTTACATGTTCTGTGACCTTTGGCAAATCAGTTCACCTCTTTGAACCCCAGACTCTTCATCACTAAAATGTGAGGTGGCGAACAAAGTTAGCTCTTTGTTCTCTGATTATGAACTGATGCCCTGTGACTACCAGAATCAGAATTTGGACCCCATTTGTCAGACTCCAAATCCTGTATCCAAAAATACTACTTCCCCCCACCCCTGCTAACACACATACAGTTACCTACATATCCATCCAGGTAAAGCTGTTAAAAGATAGTTTCCAATTGTGTTTCCAGAAGTGTCTGGAAAGCAGTGGGCTGAATCCAGATGCTTTTCCCATGGAAACAGTGTTCTCAGTCCATAAGAGCCTCTTGAATTCACCATGTGCCTAAAGCTAGTTCAGAGAAACACACCTACCTCACCCTACCAGCTGGCCACTCTTGCATGAGAAAAGACTAGGGGATAAAAGGTAGAATTCACAAGGCTAAGAACACCTTAAGCCCCAAGGTTGGGGACCATGAAAGGTATGTATGAATGAAGTGGGAGGATGGAAGCAGGAGCTTCTGGATGGCAGTGGCAGGTGATGTTTGCCTGTGGTCTAGAAGGTTCTAGATACAAAGAGAGTCTGACTCTGCCATTGTCTAGCTGGATGGCCTTGGGCAAGTTACCTCTCTGAGCCTCAATTTCTTCATCTGTGAAATGGATAATGATACAGCAGTTTGGGGTTTTTGTGAAGACTAAATGAGATACTGTGTATAAAGCTCTTAGCCCACTGCTAGCTAGGTAGTATCTCTTGACAGATAGAGCAATTGGAAAATTGTACTTTCCAAACATGAGCACAACTGTATTTCTACTTTGTAAGAAGTGTATGCTTCTTACAATATGACTGACACTCCTCCCTTCAAGAGGCAGAGTCTATGTTCCCTCCCCTGAAATCTGGGTAGGCTTGTGGCTTCAAAGAACATGACACTGTGATTTCAAAGGCTGGTTCATAAAAGGCAATGCACCTTTTACCTGGTTCTCTTGGGACCTTGTTCTTGGAACACTGCCATCATGCTATGAGGAAGCCCAAGCAGCCCCATGGAGAAATTCATAAAAAGAACCAAGATCCTTGGCCCAAAGCCAGGGCTGAGCTCCCAGTCAACATCCAGCACCTACTTGATGGCCATGTGAATGGTCATGTTGACTCATCCTCCACTACAGTCTCGACTTTTGTCATGTGAAACTGAGAAAATCTTTCCCCACTAAACACTGCCCAAAATGCAAATTTATAAGCAAAATATATGATGGTGGTGGTTTTAAGCCACTGAGCTTGGCAGTGTCTTATTTGCAGAAGTAGACAAATTCAGAGAGGTTAAGGGACTTGCCAAATGTCTCTAAGCTAGTCAGCAGAACTTAGCCTCTAACCAAAGTCTCAACAAACTGGGGTAATTCTCCTTTTCACAGTTATTTAACAGATAATGAAACAGGGCTAATAGAAATGAAGTAACACTACTCAAGGTCATAGTGTAGTGTTTATAAGTTGATTGTGTTTCTCCAAAAAGGTATGTTGAAGTCATAACCCCCAGTACTTCAGAATTTGACCTTATTTGGAAATGGGGATTTTTACAGATGTAAACAAGTTAAGATGAGGTCATTAGAGTGGGCCCTAATGCAATATGACTGGTGTCCTTACAAGAAGGGGAAATTCAGACACAGACATCACACTAAGAGAAGGCAATGTGATGCAAATGTACAGAGAATGCCAGCTACCAGACAAGAATGCCTCAGGCTTCCACAAGCTAGGAAAGATGCATGAAACAGATTCTTCTCACAGCTCTCAGAAAGATTCAACTCTGCTGACACCTTGGCTTTAGACTTCAATGACAAATTTCAATAGTTTGAGTCACCCAGTTTGTGGTACTTTGTAACAGCAGTCCTAGAAAACTAATACAGCTAGGAAGTAGAATTCCAACCCAAGTATACCTGATGCTAACAGTTATGCTCTACTACCTCTCCCCTGAGGCATTCTGGGAAGGCTTCTTAAAGGAAGTGACATCTAAGTCCTGAAGGATGCATAAGTGTTAACTAAGAAGTGATAGGAGGAAAGAGTATGCTCTATAGGGTGCAGGTTGGGTTGCCAGGAGACCTGTTTTCTGGACCAAGAACTAAAGAAGCTTAAGTGGCTAGAATAGGCAGCTCATGGCAAAGACACAGGCTGGAGCAATGCCTGGAGGCCAGATGAGGACAGCCTTTATTAATTTAGCAGGCAGGCCATTTGGATGTCATCCCAAGGGCCATGGGGAGCCATCTCCCTTTTTCTTCCAAGCCTTGTCACCCCAGCAGGATTCCCCTAGGAGCCTTTCATATTGTGGCCTGGCCCTCCTCCTCAGAGCCAGGAAATGAGGAAAATGGCAGGTTGCTCTTAGCAGGGGAGGAATTGTATTTGCAAAGCCCCCTCCTGTCTGGAAACTAAGGGCTTCTCCTGCTGACTTCCACCCTTCAGCCCCTCAAGAAGTCTTATCACTGCCAAGTATAAATCCAGATTTAAAAAGGCCTCCACAGAAGCTTCTGGGTGACACTCAGAGGGTCCCTTACAGAAATTTGGCCTCATGGCAGCCTACTATTCTGGGAAGGTTAAGACACTCCCTTATGCCCCCTGTGAAGCTGGGGCCTCTGAGGGGTTGTTATTAAGATTCCTGTTATCTAGAGCAAGGCCTCACTCCTGCCATCTCTGGCACCCTCTGAAAAGATAGTTTCTATTTCTCTCCCAAAATTCTTTTCCTACATTCCTGTCAGATCCAAATTCCTTCAGAGTTTCTGAAGTCACCACCTCTCCCCACCAGTCTCCTGAGTTCCTCCTAGCTCCACCGATATCCACTCGACTGTTCACAATTCCAGGTCAACAAATGTTTTCAACAAACATCATGTCAGGTAACTACTACAAAGAGCAAAAAGCTGGCTTCTGGAGGTTGGAGGATCAGGGTCATGGAGGAGGTAGAGTTGGGGTTTGCACAGGGTATAACTGCAGCACACACACACAAAAAAACCCCAAACCTCAAAACAAAACCCAAAAACACAGCATCCAATTCTACTCTAAAGGCCCAAGCAGCTCTTTCCAAGAAACTAAAGTTGTCTTTAAAGCCTAGGACTGTCCAAATGGAGACTGTCATGAGAGGAATCAGCCTGCTGACTTGGTGCTCCACACATGGGTCTGCTGCACACACACCCACCACATAGGTGTGCCACCCCCACCCAGGACATGGGTGCATTACTCAAAAGAGATCAAGAGCATGCAGAGTGGTCAGGAACTTCCGGCCAAGATGGAGGCGTAGGTGTAAACACTGTGCCTCCTCGCACAACCAAGTTTAAAGACAACAAAGTGTTAGTAATAAAAACACAGCCAAAACACAGAAAATCGAACTGTATGGAAGTCCGACAACAACGAACCTTTCATCCAGACTGGTAAGAGGGGCAGAGTCAACGTCAGAGTGGGTAGGGCAGGAAAGATCAGCCAGACCAGCCCAGGAGCTCAGGAGTGCAGGAGTGCAGGCAGCAGTTGTCGGATCCCAGGCGTGGGGTGGCAACAGGCAGACCCAGTGAGGGTGAAAGATGGCTGGCTAACCGTGGTCACACATTCGCATGCAGATAAACCAAGTGAAGCAGTGAGCAGTGAGACAGATTGCTCAGGCCAGGGCCCCAGTAATGGGAATTAGAGCCTGAAAGCACCAATTGGAAAGACTTTCGGGGTCGAGGTGCCGGGAGAAGCTCCTGGGCTCACAGAGAGTTTGTTGGAGAGACCCTCAGGGTCCTGGAGGGTGCACAGGCCCACACATCTGGGAACCAGCACCAGAAGGGCCCAATTTACTTGTGGGAAGCAGCAAAGAGGACAGAAATCTGAGAGAGAGAGGAACAAATGCCATTGCCCCTCTCTGACCCCTCCCCCACATACAGCGTCACAACCCAGCAACCTGGGTTACTCTGCCCTGGTGAGCACCTAAGGCTCCACCCCTCATACATAAAAGATGGGAATAAACCAAAACATGGCTCAAGAACAGCTCAAAGCCCCAGAGCCAATAAATCTAAGTGACCAAGAGATAGCTAAACTTTCAGATGCACAGTTTAAAACACTGGTGATCAGGATGCTCACAGAATTGGTTGATTTTAGTCACAAATTAGAGTAACAAATGAAGGCTAAACTAATTGAAATGATGAGAAATGCACAGGAAACCAATAGTGATGGAAAGAAAACTGGGATTCAAATCAAGGGAGTGGACCAGAAGGAAGAAAAAAAGGACCAAACAGAAAAGAATAAAAAAACAAGAATTCAAAAAAATGAGGAGAGGCTTAGGAATCTCCAGGACATCTTTAAATGCTCCAACATTCAAATTATAGGAGTACCAGAAGGGGAAGAGAAAGAGCAAGTAGAAAACTTATTTGAATAAATAATAAAGGAGAACTTCCCCAATCTGGCAAAGGAAATAGACTTCTAGGAAATCCAGGAACACACCAAGGCACATCATAATTATATTAGCCAAGATTAAAATGAAGGAGAGAATCCTAGAAGCAGCAAGAGATAAGAGGACAGTCACCTACAAAGGAATTCCCATCACACTGTCAGTGGATTTCTCAAAAGAGACCTTACAGGCAAGAAGGGGCTGGAAAGGAGTATTCCAAGTCATGAAATCCAAAGACCTACATCCAAGATTGCTCTATCCAGCAAAGCTCTCATTTAGAATGGAAGGACAGATAAAGTGCTTCTCAGATAAGGTCAAGTTCAAAGAGTCCATCATCACCAAGCCCTTTTTATATGAAATGTTAAAGGGACTTGCCTAAGAAAAAGAAGATAAAAAAGATGAACAGTGAAAGGACAGGAAACTCACAGTTATTAACAACCACACCTAAAACAAAAGCAAACTAAGCAGACAGCTAGATCAGGAGTGGAACCATAGAAATGGAGATCACATGGAGGGTTAGCAACAGGGGAATGGGAGGAGGAGAAGGGGGGAGAAGGTACAGAGAATAAGTAGCATAGACAGTAGATAGAAAATAGGGGGAGGGCAAGAATAGTATGGGAAATATAGAATCTAAAGAACTTGTGACACATGGACATAAACTAAAGGGGGGAATGGTGGGGGAGGGGTGTGCAGGCTAGAGGGGAATGAAGAGGGGGGAAATGGGACAACAATAATGGCATAATCAATAAAATATATTTAAAAAATTAGAATACAAAAAAAAAAAAAAGAGCATGCAGAGTGGGGACTTGGGAGTCCAGGGAAGGCAGGCAGAGGGAGAAGTTGAATTGTGACCTTGGTTCTAGTTCATGTGTATTGGTTTTGTCTTTGCTGCTGGAGAGGAATCAAGAAGCAAGTCCATTTGTGGCTTGTTCATAGTGGGACCCTGGTGGGAGCCAGGTCCTTTGGGGCTATTGCAGGGAGATAGCCTCTCCTGTGATTGCTATGAAATCTACAAGATTAGGCTGGGTTTCCAGAGGGATGAGAGAATGATTCCCTAGAAAGAGGATAGAGTCTGAAGATGCTCAGAGCACCCCCCAAGGGAAGTGGTCAGGCCTGAGGGGGATGGGGCAGATAATGAGGGCCAAGTGGTAACCCTGAGGAGCCTCCCCACCCACCCACCCCAATCCTGATACTAACCCAGTCCCATCAGCAGACAGGTTACAGTTTGGAGTTTGAGTTAGGTTTTCTTGGAGACTATACAGACATTGGGCATCTCCTGAAAAGCTGAGTTCATAGATACGGAGTCACTAGAGGAGAAGAAAGGAAATAGGAAAGAGGGAAGGAGGAAGGAAGGGAGGGAGAAACAAAGAGAGAGAGAGAGATGAAAAGAGACATACAGACTGAAGGAGGAGAAAATGAGGAGGGAGGCTCAAAGACTGGCAGATGGACCAGGAAAGTGATGGAGGAACTACAGACTGAGATAGAAACCCAGAAAAGGAAAGGAGGAATGTGGGGGGAGGAGAGTGAGGCAAGAAAGGGGATGGTTGAGTGTGGAGTGGTGAAGGACAAGAGGAGTAGGGACATGGGACGAGAGAGGGAAGAGAGGAGGCAGGGTGAGGAGAAAGAACTGAGGGAAAGAGTGGGAAGGAGGGGAAAGGAGAAGGGAAGGGGAACAGGAAGTTCAGAATGACGGTCACAGGCCCCAAGCCAGTCAGTCACAGTCAGTCACAAGGTCCCATGCCACAAACTGGGACTGTCATTCTTTGTGCTGCTCTCTGGACCCTCAAGTGTACAGAGAGGAGCCATGGCAGCCTGAGGCCTGAGCCCTTCACCCATATCCACAGCAACAGAACTGCTTTCCGTGGGAAGAGTGGAGACCAAAAGCCCAGTCCCCCCGCCCCCCTGCCCATGTGTGCTGGTGCAGAGCTGCATCTTCCTGCAGCTCCCTCTTCTCATTGGCACAGTGTTGCTGGCCTCCCACCAAGCCCTGGGCCACAGGGCAGCACGTGTTCAGAGGTAGTGGCTCTTTCTGATTCCCCAAGAGGGCACCCTAAAAGCCAAGAGAAGCTCTGACATTATGTCCTATCAACCACCACTAGGCCAGCGCTAAGCCTGCTGGGGGATGTCATCTTTATTCCAGGGAGTTATGTGCCCATCTGAGACTTGGGAGTTCAATTTCTAAAGAAGTTGGAACAACAAATATTGAAGCACTTCAAGTAAGAGCAAAGCCCCAAAGTGCAGTAGTAAGTCCATATGGACAGGGGTGGCAGAAGGAAAAGGAGGCTAAAGGTGTAAGAGGAGACACCAGAGTGAAATGTTTGGGGCAGGATGTGGGGGTGCAGAGGCAAAATCCATCAATCACCCCATGGGCCTAACAAGTCAGCCACTTCTGGCTCTGACACTCACTAACTGTGGCTTTGGGCAAAACACTTTAATTCCTGGAACCTCTGTTTCTTCTCTCAAAAGTGAGTACAGCAAAAGCATGGACTTCATGGGTTATTGTGAGTGAAGGATGACCCTCCAGCGGCATGCCCAGCAGTGATTGGAAGCTGTGATAGTGGGGGCATAGACCCAGGTTGAGAGAAAGGGTGTAGAAAGAAGCCTCTAGGAATCCCTTTGGTCTGGAACCATCAGTTTGCCTGCTCAGAAAAAATTAGTCTCAGGTCTGCAGAAAGAGAACACTGCCCTCAATGCCTTCCAGGATTTCTTTGTTTCATCCTTACCCAGACCCTAGGAGTTGGATCCATGCTCATCTTCATTTTAACAAGGAGGGAGCCACAGCTCTAAAAACCTAGCTAATGTGCCCAGTGTTGTCACAAAGCCAAAAGGTGGTTGAGCCCAGGTGCTAGAAGGGGTCCAGAATCCCCTCTGCCAAGAGCACACTACATTCCAGCAGAAAGCAGCCTGTCTCTGATGCACAGCTCTCTCCTCAGGCTTAGAAACCCTTGCTGACTCAAAGCTGGACCACAGCCAGTGTCTGCCAGGTACTGACAGTAACAAGGGTAATGACTGATCACCTGGGGAGCCCTGCCTGGCTCCAGGGAAAGCCCCAGCAGACACAGCAACTCAGTGAGCAAGACATCTCCCTCTCCAGCTTTTCTCTGCTACCTCTTTCTTTCAGAGACTTAAAGGAGAAGAAGTTACAGCAGGAAAACCCACATCAAGGTCACTGGTACTCAAGCCAGGAGGGGGTGTCCAGCAATGGCAATGCTGGACAGCAAGACCCGAGAGCAGAGAGGAGGGGTTGCTTGGAACAGGGTGTTCTGAAATGAGGAGGCAAGCCAAGAAGCCAGTCTGTCATGCATGTGTATGTGTGTGTGTTTTCAGGAGTGGCACTATGGGAAGTCAGCTATAGGATCTGAGCTACTGGGGAAAAGGTAGGTGGCTATCTAGGCAGAGCAGGTGGGGGTAATGATGCAGGAGGCAGTGGAGGAACAAGAGGGGAGAAAGAGGAGGAGGCCAGGGATTTCTGGGACAATGCATGCTCTCATTGTTCCCTGCTAGGAAGACACTGGGGATCCTAGCTCTGAGAAAATCTTCCAGGAGGAAGAAGTAAAAAACTGGTCAACGGTCCCCTGCACTATCTCCATGGCCATCATCCTGTGGCCTCTATGCTTATTTTTCCTCTCAGCTACTTCCTTTCTGATGAATCAGGAGCAAGAGGCTGATTTAGAACCACTGATTCTGAACATTGCTGAAGGGTGTGAAGGCACATTTTTTGTTTGATTTAGAGTTTCTGTCAGTGATTCACTAACGATTCATTTGGTACTGTAAGAAGCCAGCCTGTGCCTCAGTGTTGACAAGGTTAGATGAGTATCTGACTGATGGCTGATGAAGGGTTTCACCATGGCTGGCTGGTTGTGGTAGGGATTGACTGGGCCTTACACTGTGGAAACCTATTAACTGACTACTACCACCTGGGCCACTGAAACAGGGCTAAGAGATTGAGTCTGACAGGCTAAGTGCCTGGCTGACTAGAAGATGGACTCACTAACACACAACTGATTGGCTAGCTGTCTGGGTAATGACGATGGGCTTGGTATTCGGTTGGTTGCCAAATTCAAAATGCTTGGATAACTAGGCAACTTACTGTAACTTACTATTTTGACTCCCTGACCACTGTGATTGACTAATTTAGTGTGACTGGTGGCTAATTCAGACTGACTGGGCGACTATGATCTCCTAACCAATAGTCTGAAGTGATGATCTTGCCCAATGTAGTTGGCTGGGGAAGTAACTGTCTGACCAGATGACTGGATGTTGGACTGTGACAACAGAGCCTTGACTGACTACATTTATTGCACATCAGACTTTGAGATTCACTGACTGGCTGTCTGGTGTTTCTTTGTGCCTGAGGCTGACCAGGCTACTGACTGTGCCTGCCTATGACCGTGACTGACTGTTCAACAGATAGAAATTGACTATGTTTAATTGACTGGTCTGGCTATGTGGACTGACTACCTGCCCTTGTTGCTGAAAATGACTGTCCAGTGGCCTTAATTGCTATACACTGCCTGAGATCAACTAGACTGTCTGATGACCCTGCGGCTGACTGGCTGACTGGGTGACTGTGGTAGTATAATTGAGTCTGGCTGTGAGACAATGTCCTGCCAACTGACTGACTTGAATGTGGTGGCTGCTGACTGATTTTGATTGGCTGTGGGTTGACAGAAGACTACTAGGTGACAGGCTGGCTGTTTTAGGTGGGCTGACTGATCCTGCCTTGACTGATTGACCAACTGACTGATTGGACAGAAGGAGATTGACTGGGTGGCAGGAGACCAACAGACGATGGCTGTGATTGTCACTGTGAGTAGCCATGTCTGGCTGTGTATCCCCCTCCCTGTATATCTCAGTGTGACTGTGAGACAATGCCTAACTGGCTGACTGGTTTACTTGGCTGACTGCAGCTGTGATTTGTGCTATGAATGGCCCTGACTCACAGCATGGCTCTGATTGTGTTTTGGAGTCTGACTGTGACACAATGACAGACTTTCTGGCTAACTGCCCCTGGGTCAGCCCAGGAACACATTCGCTACCTGTCCCAGAAGTACTGGAGTCCCTCCTGGAACTTGGAGAAGCCTGAGGGGACAGAGCAGCCTCTGTCAAGAAGCTGGGTAAGGAGAAAGGGGCAAAGCAGTCAGAGAGAGAGCAGCAATGGGCCAAGCCTGTGCAGGGTGGGAAGCTCCCCACTTCACCCTCGCATGGGCCGGTGCTGACACATGTTCTGTGGGCTATGTTTTTGGCTCAAGTCTTATAACTGCTTTTGGGAGTTTGGGGTGAGAGAGAGAAGCAGGGAAAACCTATAAAAATATTGAGCCAGTAACACACCAATAGGACTCCAGTTATAGGAGTTTGGTATGGGGGAGGGGTGGGGCTGCTGACTGCTGGTTATGGGGTCTGGATTAGGGCCAAACTGCTGCCCTAGTAAACTCAGGCCTTGTAATGCTGGGCTGGAGAAAACTTAGGAAGGAGCAATGTACCTGTCAGGCCCACCTCTGTTACCTCTGACGTTTCATAGCTGAGGAAGCAGAGCTGTGTGGCCCTCAGGGACAAGGGCATTTCCCCAAACCCAGCCTTCCTTGGGCCACTCATCAGACTTTAGACTCATCAGACCACAGGACAATAGTCAACTCCACTCTCTTTAACTCTCCATAATGGCATCATGCAGCAAGTTTTCAAGGACAGCATTGATAACTTTCAGCTTCTCTGAGCCTCAGTGTCCTCATCTGTTAAACAGAGGCTACTTGGCAGAACTCACTGGGTTCACAGATGTGTCTGTCACCTACTGAACATATGGTTTCTTTACCCACAAATGGGAGTAGTATCGATAACAGCTCTTACTCTGTAACTTTGTCAAGAGAGGGAAAAAAACCTAATACTTCAGCTTGGTACTTGGCATCTAGTAAACAACCAAGAAATGTAAATTTTCATGATTATTAGTACTCATCTCACGGGGAATATATTAGGATTAATGAAGGTCTTTGATGAAAATGTACTTGGGAAGCCATGAACTTCGCCCCCAAAAGTGATGAGAGGCAGTTGCACAACCTGGCGATGGCTCCTTCACTGAGCCTGGCTAGGCCCTCCCCAGCTACCCTGAAATCTACCAATCCCCCTAAAGGCTCCCACAGACTCTCTGGGGCAGTATTTGCTGCTCCAAACATCCACTGGGTTCTGGCCCACAGGTAAAGGGAAACAACAATAGGATAAAACTCTCTGGGCTTTCCCTGGGAAGAGCAAGGGCTCAATTGTCATGAATAGACCCTGGTGGGGCAGGAGCCTCTTCCAGGAAAGCCCACAGTCTCAGACCCTCCAGGGGCAATAGAAAAGGCCAGGATGTCCTCTGAGTCAGGGTGGGCAGAGGGGCAGAATTTCCCCAGTTGTCTGAGAACCTGAGTATGAGCCCAGAAAAAATCCCTCCCAATCTAACAGTGCTGCCCTGTTCCCAAGGGGCTGCTGAAGATATGAAGTCATTTGACCTTCATAGCTACCAATAGCTGTGAATTATAACAAACCAGATACTGAAGCATCCCCAAGCTCACAACCAAGAAACAGAAGGTTGCCTCCTGATTTGTTCCTTCCTCATTAATTACTTTATGAGGCTTAAGACTTTAGACTCAGGAACTAGGGAGACTTACATTGAAATAGCACCTCAGCTGGTTCCTAGATCGGTGACCTTGAGCCAGTGATTTCTCCCCTCTTGAGTTTCATTTTTTCACACTATAAATGGATGACAACTATAGCACCAATATCACAGGGTCATGGTGAGGATTTGACAAAATGTTCAATAAGAGCTCAAAAAATGTAAGACTTAGGGAGCTGAGAGTGTGTCTCTTCTGCCCCACAACTGCTTCCTCCTCTGGAAACTGGTGTAAGAAACTCCCCCAGGGTCATTATAAGAGTTCAGAAGAATTTGGCAGAGTTGCCACCACCTTGCACAGCTCCAAAAGTTGATACTCACATCCTACTTGATTAGTCACCACCTCAGCCCTTCTTCATAGTGTCTCTGTCTAGTGCACAATAAGGGCTAAATAAATAGGAGCTATTTGTCTTACTCTTGGGGGGGGGAAGCAAAGAATGAAACCAGCATTTAAATACCAAGGGTATGCTAAGGTCTCATTTTAGATGTGGTGAGCATGCAGAAGAGGAGCCTCCATTTAGTGGAGGAATAGTGGAGAAATGAGGAAGGAATGGAAAGGGTCAGAGACATGAAGGGCTAAACCAAGGGACTTTGTGGGGTTGGCTGGGTCCTGGCAGACCTCATCAGCTAGGAATTTCTGGCAGAGGGGATTGCCTGTTAAAAGACCTGGAAGCTAGAGAGACAGGAGAATGTGGAGTGTCTGGATTTGCTTGGGGGCTGGAGATAAAGTGACCATGGAAGGAGGCAGGAAGAGTTGCCCTCAACCTGTGGTTGGGGTGGGATGGGGGAGAATGAGGCCTTCGTGACTGGCTCCCATGAAGGCCATGGAAGTGATTCTTTCAGCCTGGGTCAGGTTCTCTGGTGTTTCTGAGTGGCTCTTCTGCCTGGGCCAGGGCTTTTTGGCCACCCCTACCCCACCACTAAGTCTATAGAGCCAAAGGCAGAGTCTATCACTGCCCCATTTTACAAATAAGCTACTTATAACATTAGTTTCCTATTACGGCTATTAAAAATTAACACAAATTTAATAGTTTAAAACAACACAAGATCCCCACCATTATCTCCCCCACTCAGGCTTCCCAACACTCTTTATTGAAAATACTGCTTTTTGAGGACTTCCACCAAGATGGAGGCATAGGTGGAAACACCATACCTTCTCGCACAACCAAGTTTAAAGACAACAAAGTTTTAGTAACAAAAAATGCAGCCAAAACACAGAAAATTGAACTATATGGAAGTCTGACAACAACAAACCGTTCAGCCAGACCAGCGCAAACAGACCAAAACATGGCTCAAGAAGAACTCAAAGCCCCAGAGCCGGTAACTCTAAGTGGCCAAGAAATAGCCAAACTTTCAGATGCACAGTTCAAAACATTGGTGATCAGGATACTCACAGACTGGTTGATTTTAGTCACAAATTAGAGGAACATATGAAGGCTAAACTAATTGAAATGAATGGAAATGCACAGGAAACCAATAGTGATGGAAAGAAAACTGGGACTCAAATCAAGGGAGTGGACCAGAAGGAGGAAAAAAATTGACCAAACAGAAAAGAATGAAAAAACAAGAATTCAGAAAAATGAGGAGAGGCTTAGGAACCTCCAGGACATCTTTAAACGTTCCAACATCCAAATTATAGGGATGCCAGAAGGGGAAGAAGAACAGCCAGGAGTGGAAAACCTATTTAAACAAATAATAAAGGAGAACTTCCCCAATCTGGCAAAGGCAACAGACTTCCAGGAAATCCAGGAAGCTCAGAGAGTCCCAAAGAAGTTGGACCCAAGAAGGAACACACTAAGGCACATCATCATTACATTAGCCAAGATTAAAATGAAGGAGAGAATCCTAGAAGCAGCAAGAGTTAAGAGGACAGTCACCTACAAAGGAATTCCCATCACACTGTCAGCAGATTTCTCAGAAGAGACCTTACAGGCAAGAAGGGGCTGGAAAGAGGTATTCCAAGTCATGAAATCCAAAGATCTACATCCAAGATTGCTCTATCCAGCAAAGCTTTCATTTAGAATGGAAGGGCAGATAAAGTGCTTCTCAGATAAGGTCAAGTTCAAGGAGTTCATCATCTCCAAGCCCTTATTATATAAAATATTAAAGGGATTTATCTAAGAAAAAGAAGATAAAAAAATATGAACAGCGAAAGGACAACAAACTCACAGTTATTAACAACCACACTTAAGAGGGAGACTTCCGCCAAGATGGAGGCATAGGTGGATAAGCCATGCCTTCTCACACAACCAAGTTTAGAGACAACTTAATATTAGCAACAGAAAACACAGCCAGAACACAGAAAATTGAACTTTTTGGAAGTCTGTTAACAACAAATTCTTCAGCCTGACCGGTAAGGGGCAAAACCAGCAGCTGGTGGAGTGGGGTCGCACAAGAAAACTCAGTCAGATGGGGTCAGACGGACTCAGGCTCGCGGAATCCAGGCGCAGGGTTGGACCTAGTGAGCGACTGAGCAAGAGACCAAGCGAGCAACTGCAGGGGAAACAGCAAGGGACCAGGGCTGTGGGTTGACTGTGGTCACACATTGGTGCATGGATAGACAAGCAAGGGAGTGGGCGGTTGGACCTGGACCCAGCTGGTCCCCGCGGCAAGTGGCAGGGAGGGCGCCGCCATTTCCCTGCTCTGACCCCACCTCCACATACAGCGTCATAACCCAGCGACTCTGAGTGGCCTGACCCTGGTGAACCACCTAAGCCTCTGCTCCTCACCCAGCGGCACAAAACAGCAGAGTGTGCCGCCATTTCCCCGCTCTGACCACGCCCCCACATACAGCCTCACAACCCAGCGACCTGGGAGTCCAAGGCTCCGCTCCTCACACTTAAAGGGCCCAAACAGTCCAAAAATGGCTCAAGAAGATCTCAAAGCCCCAGAGCCCATAGATCTAAGCGATGAAGAAATAGCAAAACTCTCAGACGCACAGTTTAAAACACTGGTCATCAGGATCCTCACAGAACTGGTTGATTATAGCCACAGATTAGACAAATATATGAAGGCAAAACGAATTGAAATGAATGGAATTGCACAGGAAACCAATAGCAATGAAAAGGAAACTGGGACTCAAATCAATGGAGTGGACCAGAAGAAAGCAAATAATGGCCAAACAGAAAAGAGTCAAGAAGCAAGAATTCAAAGAAATGAGGAGAGGCTTAGGAACCTCCAAGACATCTTTAAACGCTCCAACATCTGAATTATAGGGGTACCAGAAGGGGGAAAGGCACAGCCACCAGTTGAAAAATTATTTGAACAAATAATAAAGGAGAATTTCCCCAATCTGGCAAAGGAAATAGACTTCCAGGAAATCCAGGAAGCTCAGAGAGTCCCAAAGAAGTTGGACCCAAGAAGGAACACACCAAGGCACATCATCATTACATTAGCCAAGATTAAAATGAAGGAGAGAATCCTAGAAGCAGCAAGAGCAAAGGGGACAAGAGCTCTTGCTCTTGTAGTGCAAGAGCAAAGGGCACTACAAAGGAGTCCCCATCAGACTGTCAGCAGATTTCTCAAAAGAGACCTTCCAGGCAAGAAGGGGCTGGAAAGAGGTATTCCAAGTCATGAAATCCAAAGACCTACAACGAAGATTGCTCTATCCAGCAAAACTTTCATTTAGAATGGAAGGACAGATAAAGTGCTTCTAAGATAAGACCAAATACAAGGAGTTCATCATCACCAAGCCCTTATTATATGAAATGTTAAAGGGACTTATCTGAAGAAAAAGAAGTTAAAGAAACATGAACAGTGAAAGGACAACAAATTCACAGTTGTTAACAACCACACCTAAAACGAAAGCAAACTAAAAGGACAGCTAGATCAGGAGTGGAAACATAGAAATGAAGATCTAAAGGAGGGTTAGCAACAGGGGAGTGGGAGGAGGAGAAGGGGGGAGAAGGTACAGAAAATAAGTAGCATAGACAGTAGATAGAAAATAGATGGGGGAGGGCAAGAATAGCATGGGAAATATAGAATCTAAAGAACTTGAGACACATGGACATAAACTAAAGGGGGGGTAATGGTGGGGATGGGGGGGTAGGGTGGAGGGGAATGGAGGGGGGAATAGAACAACTGTAACAGCATAATCAATAAAAAATTTAAAAAAACAACCACACTTAAGACAAAAGCAAACTTAGAGGACAGATAGATCAGGAGCAGAACCATAGAAATGAAGATCACATGGAGGGTTAGCAACAGGGGAGTGGGAAGTGGAGAAGGTACAGAAAATAAGTAGCATAGACGGTAGATAGAAAATAGATAGGGGTGAGGGCAAGAATAGTATGGGGAATATAGAATCTAAAGAACTTGTGACACATGGACATAAAGTAAAGGGGAGGAATGGTGGGGGAGGGGGTGTGCAGGGTGGAGGGGAATGAAGGGGGGGAATAGAACAACTGTAATGGCATAGTCAATAAAATATATTTTTAAAAAAGACAACACAAATGTATTCTCTTTTAGTTCTGGAGGTCTGAGGTCTAAAATCAAGGACTCATAGGTATGTGCTCCTTCTGAAGTCCGCAGCACAAAAGCTGGCTCCTTGTCTTTTCCACTTCCTAGAGGAAATTTCTGTTCCTTGGTTTGTGGTCCCTCCTTGTTTCACTTCAACCTCTTACTTCCATTTTCACATTGCCTTCTGTTCCTCGAATCTCCTGCCTCCCTTTTAATAAAGACCCTGTGATTACATTGGACTGACCATGATAATTTCCCCATCTCAAGAGCCTTAAATTAATCACACCTTATATCACATCCTGCCTCAGGTCCTTTGCACTTGCTTTCTTCATCGCTTGGAATGCTTTCACCACAGATATCCATAAGGCTTATTCTTTTATGTTTTCAAAGTTCTGCTCAAATAAAACCTCTTGCCCACATGTTGGTACTCCTCAGTCCTCTGATTCTACTTTACTTTTCCCCATTTCACTTATCACCAACTGCTATATTAGAGATCCATGTATTTGTTTATTATCTGTCTCCTCCAACTAGAGTGTAAACTGCACAAAGACTAGGATTTTGTTCATTTTGTTCACTATGGTGTTCTCAACACCTACAATGACAAATGAACGAATGGGGCAGCTGAAGCTCAGAGAGGTAGAGTGATTTGCCCAACGTCTCCCAACTAGTAAGTGTCAAAACTGGGTATGTGAACCCAGGCAGATCTGATTCCCATACCTTAATAGTTTGGTTCAATGATATCTGTTAGCCTTTTTAAAATGTGTTTATATGGGTACCAGACCTTTCAGTCTTGCCCTCTGCCTTCTCCAGGTTGATGAGGGAATGACTGGCCAGCTGTGTGACTCACTCTAGGGAGTAACCAGAGGAGTAAAAGTCATTTCTTTTGACCCAGCACATTAGATTTCACCACAGATTGAAGGCACTGTCAGAGCAGGGAACATGGCTGTTCCACTTGGCACAGAAAAATCAGTACTGCCATGCAGTAATAGTCATGAAATCCTTGTTGACAAATAAAAGAAAGGCTCTCATTTGATGGCATAGAGAAGAACTGCTACATATCTATGTGTGTATCTATGTATCCATCTGTCGCTGTTTAAAAAATTCTTATTTTATTTTATTTATTTATTTTTAGAGAGGGGAAGGGAGGGAGAAAGAGGAGAAAACATCAACATGTGGTTGCCTCTTGTGCACCCCCTACTACAGACCTGGCCTGCAACCCAGGCATGTGCCCTGACTGGATATTGAACCAACAACCCTTTGGTTCACAGGCCAGCCTTCGATCCACTGAGCCACACCAGCCAGGGCCCATCCATCCATTTCTTCTCTCTCTCTCTTTCTTTCTCTGGGCCTTGGGGACTATGTATTTTCTGTCTGAGGTCCTAGACATATTCCCTGCTTTTCTGTGCTTCCCACTTGCCCCTGCCTCTCTGGGTTTCATAACAGGGTCTTACTCAGGAGAAAGCCCCTCACCCTCTCCTGAAATACTTGCTCTCAGATGCCACTGCCCATAACAATGACCCCAACAACATGATGGTGAAAATGGCCCCACATTTGCCTCCCAGCCTGAACTGTACCCTCAGGATTGGCCAGAAGGTGAAGGCAAATGTGTTCTCTCATATCATCCACATTTCTGTACTTACCCACTCCTTCCCCAGCCAGGATTTTCAAGAGAAACAGACCCTTCACCTCCTGTACAGTTTCCTTGCTACCAAGCTGCCAGAAAGAGAAGTCTATAAATCTCTCATATTAGAAAAGGGGTGGGGGAGAGTCAACAGAAAGATATAAACAAGGATTAATTAAATCAATATGTAGCCCTGAGAGGCAGCATAATGGTTCTGCATCAGCAAAAGTATCTCCCAAAGGGATAAAGGGATGACAGGAGGGTTAGTTGGGTTGGCCATGGCATCAGGTGACTGATATGTCATTAGAGAAAAGGAAGCAAGATTTGCAGAAGGAATGTTGGCCTGAGAGGGGGCTCTAAGTTGTGTCACTCCAGCCTTCATTCAGTTCCATACACAAACATTTCAATTAACAACTGGGACCAGCACTTGGTTAGCTCTACTGACCCCATGTTTTAAAGCCTTTGTTTTACAAACATGATTATCCTGGCTCTTTATGATAATAGGGCTGCCACCAGTGTGTGGCCACTGCTTATCTATCACCTACCACAAGCCAGGGCTCTGTGCACACTTTATCTCCATTAATGCTCAGAAATTTTATGTTTCTGTGAGTTAAGTCGTGTCCATTCCACAGATGAGAAAACTGAGGCCTGGAGAGGTTAAGTCATTTGCTCAGGGCCACAGTGCTCTTCTCATTTCCATTTTGTTACCCTACAACAGTATACAGCGAACCACCACCTGTAGGCCAATCCAGCTGCGACCAGTTTTTATAAAGTTTTATTGGAACACAGTCATACCTAGTTGCTTACAAATTTCTTCTGGCTGCTTTTCTGTTATATAATGGCAGAGATGATTGGTCACAACAAAGATTATATAGCCTCCAAAGCCAAAAATATTTACTATCTAGATTTTCGCATAGAAAGGTTGCCAACCTCTGTCCTATAATCTTCTCTGCCTGTTCCCCAAAGGGATCCTTTAAAAAGCTAACTTAAGACACCACTTTTAAAATATCTTGAATAAAACCCATATTTCTTCCCATAGCCCACAGGGCCTGCAGGATTTTGTACTTGCTAACCTCTCCCACATTTACCCTATTGCCTACATTCCAACACACTGGACCTTTATCATTTATCTAACGTGATGGGCTCCTTCTAACCTCAGAACCTTTCCTTTTGCCTGTTCCAGAACTTGCTGATCCCACGTCAGAAATGCTTTTTCCCAGCTTTAAACTTAGCTCAAATACCATTTCCTCTGACAGGTCTTCCCTGTTTTTATTTTCTATTCCCATACCCAGTCTATTTCCTTTCTAGCAGTGATAATAGTGTCATTGTTTATCTATAGTTGACTTCTAATCTCTCCTTTGCCTAGGCTACAAGCCCCAGCAGGGGCAGGGACTGTCACTGTGTTGCTCAGCAGTATAGCCACTGTCTGGCATATGGTGAGGGGTCTATAAATATTTGCTGAGTGATAGGCTGTTGGCATCCAGGCCTATGGGTCTCCCAAGCCACACTCCTCATATAAGACACTCCTATCCCACCCCCCTTCCCACAGCATTCAGAAAGCGACATTCATAAAATCCTGCAGAGCAACACGACCACTCCATAGAGGTGGCAACCAGGCTCCTAGTTTCAGGGAATTTCCCAGGGGTCAAATCCTCCCTGCTCACACCCTTTCCTTCTTCTTCAGCAATGGCAGCCAGAGAGGGAGCCCTCAGGTCAGCTGCCTTGAGAGCAGCCCCCTCCTCAAGAAGGAGTCTGCTGCTCCTCACTCAGGCCCCACCAAATTCCCCTGAGATTCCTATCCTCCAAGAGACTTTTGGACATAGCCTGGGCTTTCCTGGAGAACATGACATTGCTGGACTGGAGTTGGTGCTCAACAAGATCCAGGTCCCGGGTGAGGTGGGTTGAACAGTAGCTACAAAAAATGTATATTGTCCAATTTCCAACCCTTGGAACCTGTGAATGTGACTGTTTTTGAAAAAGGGTCTTTGCAGATATAATTAAGTTGAAGACCTCAAGATGGGATAATTTGGGGTTATCAGATTAGTCCTAAATCCAAAGGACGAGTGTCCTTTTAAGACACAGAGAAGAAGGCCACATGGAGACAGAGGCAGAGAATGGAGTGATGGTGGCCACAGGCCCCAACATGCCTGGAACTATGGTAGAAGCTGAAAGAAGCCTGGAAAGCTTTGCCCTAGGACCACAGGACCAGCAGGGAGTCTGGCCCTTCCTACACCCTAATTTCAGATGTATAGCCCCCCAAAACTGTGAGAAAATTATTTCTGTAGCTGTAAGCCACTCAGTTTGTAGTAAATTGTTACAACAGCCACAGGAAACTAATACACCTGAGAAGGACAGGCTCATTTCTTGCTTCAGCCCACAAAGGATATGCTTTTGAGATCACAGAATTTTCTGCAGGGAGAGACACCATGGCTGAGTCAGCTGGCATTTTCTAAATCCTGGCGCCCAGGCTCACCTGACTGCTGTTTCCACTTCCACACACCACTCTACCCATTTCCCCTTAATATTTCTCTTTCAACTGACCTACCTTTTTCCTGCTCAAATGTATCTGAGAGTGAAATTTATCTATAGTGGCAAGAACCAGCACTACTTGCAATTCACCTGATCCACTGTGACTCACTATGCAGCCAACGAAACACTTAAGAACACCGACTCTGTACTGGGCACCAGTCAAGGCTTTGGAAATACAGTCAGGAGAAAGCAGATAGGGATCCTTGTCCTTCTAAGTCTGGCATTCTCATGTGGAAGGGGCTGGAGGATAGTTGACCAAATCAATAGAAGGCTGTTTAAGAGTATAAATGTCCATTACCATGTCCTCTAAAATTGCCTGTTACCAGCAGGGCAGTGGGATGGAGGTGGAGACCAGGGTTGGAATTTTGGGGTACCAGTGTCTGGCTCTGAGAGCCTCAGTCTTCCCTCCACCAAAGCAGAAGGAATTCCCAGGCTCCTCAATCCCCTGCCTCTGAGAGCCTTGGTGCTGAGAGAAAGGGAACTCCCCTACAGGGCACAGCTGGAGCTGGTCTGTGGGGCTGGGATATAGGGCATTTCCAAGGTGCTGAGCCCTCCGGACCCAGAGGGAAGATAGGGAGGGGAGGAGAAAGAAGAAGGAGGTCCTAAGAGAGAAAGCACAGCTGCCAGAGCTCAAAGCCCATACCGACATCATCTTCCTGTGGTTGACAGGAAAGTGGTGTCCTTATGGAATTTGTTGGCAAACAAACTGTGAAGCTGAACACTTACCCAGGGAGGACAGGAAGCCTGCTCCTAAATCATTTGGCTACACTAAACATCAGTTATTCATTAAGTATCCTCAATGTGCCAAACCCAGGCTACCTGGTTTACATGGTTTAGCAACACAACAGTCATCAAGGTAAGTATTTCCAGTTTACAGATAAGGGGACTGAGGCTCAAAAAGGCCACACAGCTCTAAGTGCCAAGAACAGAATTTGAACCCAAGGCTGGTCTTAGCCATCTCACTCTATCACCTTTAGTTTTGTTTCTGAATTAGTAAAATGTTTTTGGTTGCAAGGAACAAATACCCAATTTGAACTGACTTAAGCCTACCTCCATCTCCAAAAAGAATTTATTGTAAATGTCAGGGCTTTCAGGCTCAGCTGGACCCAGATGTAAAACAGCATTCTCACAACTCTGTCTCACTTTGGGCCTCATTTTCGTCAATGTCAGCTTTATTTTATGGTACCAGATATCTTTTTAAAAAAGTCACTTGTGGCTTCTACTCCACTTCACAAACTCACTGGAAATGTGACCCTCTGTTCTAATAGTTCTACCACAAGTCCTGGGTATCATTTTCATTGGCCTAACTTGGGTCACATGACCAGCCCCCAACCAATAATTTAGTCAAGTGGATGTAGTATTCCCATTGGCTAAAAATAGATCAGGTGTCTACCACTGGTGAGCACAGCAATCTCACTCCCAAGTTACAGGGACTGAGAATGAGGTAAGGTGATTCATAAAAGGAAAATAGAAATCATTTACTAGCAGAATGGACTCTTGGCAAGCAGAATCTACTACAGCCTCTCTGTTTCTTCCTTCAGCCTTTGTAAATTTCCTTGGGAAAATCTCCAACCTGATTGTCATGGGAAGAAGAGGTAAAGCTCTCAACCACGGCAGCTAGGCTAGATTGTGGGGGCGACTTTCCTCGCAAGTCCCCCCATGTGCCACAGATGGGAGTAAACATGACTGAGACTTATTGTGATCTGCTTGGGGAGGAGAGGTGGCCAGTTTCCCAGAGGAAAAAGGCGTTGAGCCCCTTCCTCCAAAGGCTTTTATTGGGTTGTAATACGCAGAAATACAGGGCGGCAAGGATCAAACAGTAGATAGTCTGAGTCAGAGTCTCTCAGGCAGAGAGTTTTAGAGTTTCCTGCTCAAACCCTTAACATATGAATGAAAACACTCTTAGCAGAGCAGATTTCACAGGTTTATCAGGAAGTCTTTGTGCCAGATTTTTCCCCTGGACACACTCTAGCAAGGCAAGGAGCTGCACCCCTCTCCATCAGGTATTCAGGCTCAAGGGGATTAGAGCCAGAAAGCTCTTCTCCCAGAGAACATGGGGACTCGGGCTTTGTCAAAGCTAGAGGGTGAGAGTCCGTTGCTTCCTCTTTGTTGCAGCTCTGCAAGTCCTTTCATGATGGCCTTCCATGTGATCGAGTCTGGCTTAGATTGCCCCTCCCCCACTGTGAGGGGTCTTACGAATCATTGACTTTCGACCAAGCTTTGGGGGCAGGGAGAGGAAACTGAGGCAACATTTGCTACCAGAGACAAGCTTTGTCTCCTGTGGTTCACATTCCAGAGGTCACGGACTCATCCTTAGCCACAGGGTGCAGAGAGTTACAACTCCTGAAACCAGGCAGAGTGGTCCACAACACTAGATGGCCTTGGATGAGCCACGTAGTAGAGTGAATTGCAGAGGAAGTGGATTGTACATCTCCCCACAGAGATGGTACGTTGGTCATTTTGCTGCATTTGGACAGCAGCAAGGGAGTGAGTGTATGCAAGCAGAAGTTTTCAATGTGTTTGCTCCTTCTATTTATCATTATCCTCTGGGATAACCACTGGTTTTATAATGAAGAAATACATGAAACATACATGATCATAGATACAAAGCCTACAGCAGACCTACCCCAGATGACTCACAAACCCAAGAGCAAGACACATAAATGGGTTTTGTTTTGTTTATATTTTTAGGAAGGGTAGGAGAGAGGGAAACATTGTTGTGGGGTTGCCTTTTGCACACCCCCTACTGGGGACCTGGCCCACAACTTAGGCAAGTGCCCTGACTGGGAATTGAACCAGCTACTTTTTGGTTTGCAGCCCATGCTCAATCCACTGAGCTATACCAGTCAGGGCTAAATGGTTGTTTTAAGTGCCTGAGATTTGGGGAAAGTTGTTAGTCATTTGGCAATATCACAGCAAAACCTGACTATCCCACTTTGAAAGTTTTGGAGGTTTTATGTTGAAGAAGACTACTATTCTTTGAAGTAAGCAGTTCAGTGAGTTAGTACTCTGAGCTGTGGCCAGTCTACATTCTGCCAAAATGTTCTGGTAACCCAGAAAGATGTCGCCATCATATTTTAGCACAGCAGCCATATCTCAACACCCCAAAAATCTTCACCCCAGGAGTCTGGCATCTTTTCTGGACCCAATTGTCCCTACCCTTCATCTAGGGTCTCTCAGGGTCTATACCAACTGTGTGACCTTGGGCAAATTATTTGCACTCTCTCACACATAGTTTCCTTGCCTGCAAAAGGGAATAATACCAATCCCTGGCTTTTGGGGGAACTAGTCAAGAAAATACAAGTATATAAAAGCAGTGAACTAGCTCAATAAATGTTAGCTTTATATTTACTTATTTTTTAAAATTAGTGAAGAAGTAAAGAAGCATTTTAATGTTCAGTCTACTCCTCTGAGCCTTGGGAACATATTGCAATAAAGCGTGTCAAACAGTGAAAGAGCCCCACAGTGCCTGAGCCTGAGAAAAGAGAAATCTGAAACATCAGCAAGGCAGGCTTTTACCTTCATCCTTGTTTTCTGTTTTGGCTACTTGAAATCACACAGCCAATTTATTTATTTTGATTGTTCATTAAGGAAATAAAATGAAGTTATGCGAACAGTGATAGCATTTGATACAATTTTAACAGATGAGAAAGAGCCACGACTGGAAGAAAAGTCACAATTCTATTACATGAGAAAATATTGAACTCCCACACTTCATTTCCATTGGAATTTAATTGATTGTCAGTTGAGATTTTAATGTGAGTAGATAAACCATACCATAGTCCCACCTTCCTCAGGCTCTGCTTTTGCTGCTTGCTCCCCCCAGATGTGCAATGAGGACCTCAGAGTACAATAGTGATTCTTGTTAAATGGTAGTAGCTAAATTGATGCTCACAGTGCCAGGCACTGTGTAACATCCTGCTCTGCAGAACCACATTCCCATGGGGCTACGGCACAGTTTATTTCAGATGAGGAAACTGAGACTTGGAGATTTGAAGTGATGTGCCCACATCCCACATCTAGTGAGGGGCAAATTCAGAACTTGAACTCAGGTATGAGACAAAGCTTGTGTCCCAAGACACTATTGTAGGCTTCACCCCATGGTCCTGGGTACTGCCAGTATGTGGGGAAGCTGGGTCAGGGAGAGTCATAGCAGTCTGGTGTGGAGCCCCAGAAAGAAGCTCAACATGGGGCCTTTCTTCTCCTCACCTACGCACTGAAACTACTCAGTAGTTTTCAAAGAGTTCCAGGCAAGAATAGCACTAGTGAAAGTACATGCAGACCTTCATGTGCTGTTTCAGATGAGAGTGACCTGGGTCTTGGCACCCCTCAGTTTCCCCAGGGAGCTGGTAGCTGGTGGAACACTGGTGGCCTAGCTCATCCTTGAGGCTCCACCCAGCTTCAATATTTTGTGACTCTTGAATTTTGATAATTGCCTCCCAGACAAGTTTTTCTTCCCATGTGTATTAATAAAGACCCTTGGTAAGAAAAACTTAATTGAAATCAAATTACTCAAAAGGGGAATGTGGGATCAGAGGCCTTCAAATTCCATTTCGATGTTTTGAAAGCTGGCACTCCTTACTGAAAACTTCCTTGAATGGTTTTTAACAGCCCCCAGAGTGGGAATGCCTCCTTTAGCCTGGAAGTCCCTGCCACACCTGGACCCTGGTTCTGTCTCCAGCCGCATCCTATGCCTTGCTCTCCTTCCTTGGGGCCTTTGCACATGCTGTGACTTCCAGCTGGGATATTCTTCCTCCAACTCTCTCTATTCAGCTCATTCTTACCACTCAGGCTTCAGCTCAAATGTCACTTCAGGGAGTCTTTTCCTGTCCACCCCAATCTGTCCTCTTTGCCTCATTCAGCCTCGTTTCCTTATCATTGTCTGGAACACTCTCATTGGTATGCCCCTGTGGTGGCTGTCTTTCTCCCCACAGAGTGCCCCTCACATGGGCACTTTGCATCATCTGCTACAGTGTTTTTGACATCAAACACTGCTTGCCATGTACATGTGCTCAGAAATACTTGAGGAATGAAGTGGTAAATGACTGCCAGTCCCTCTGCCTCAAACTCAACATCACTTGTGCAGGTTTCCATGGGCTCTCCTGGATCTCTTTATGCCCCATTCCAACCTGATTGCCTTAGTGCCACTTCGTCCATGTCACCCTATGCAACACTCAGAGGAATCCCAGCTGCCTTTCTGTGGGCCACAGACTCTACATGGTCTGTCCCCTGCAGCCCATCTTTTGCCATCCTAGCTGTCTTTCTGCTATGGCCCCGTTCGCCTTGTCCCTGCTCCTAGCTTTGTAGAGCATTTCTCACATCTGGTTCACACACTTCCGTTGTGGCCTCTATCTCACCTTACACTCTTCAGAGCAAAGACCTTACCTGGCATGCTGAGTCCAGCCCTGTTCCTGGCATTTAGTAATGCTTCTTACATATTGGCAAATGAATAGCTAAATAAATGTAGTTGAATGCTTACTATATGCCAGATATTAAGCTAAAATGAAAATATGTTATCGCATTTTCTCAGCCATCTTGCAAAGTAGGCACTATTATGTTTGATTGATTGAACACAGAAATGACTAAATGGATGAATGAACTTAAATGCAGGCAGAGCCACAGTCCAAAAGCATACAGAGGCCAGGAGGCATGCAATTTAGTGGGAGACACCCAATGTAAGGCAACCAATGTGAATGGAAGGGACCATGTCATGTTATAGGTTGAGCTGTGTTCCATCAAAATTTGTATGTTGAAGTCTTAACCCTCAGTACCTCAGAATGTAACCTATTAGGAGATAGAGTCTTTGCAGATGGTTAGATTAAGACAAGGTCCTTAGGGTGGGCCCTTAATTCAATATGACTGCTGTCCTTTAAAAAAAAATTGGAAATTTGGACACAGTGGGAAGCTCTTGTGAAGAGATACAGGGAGAAAATGGCCCTTTACAGGCCTGGAAGAGTCAGGCCTGGAACAGATCCTTCCCTTGCAGCCCTAAGAGGAAACCCTGTCACCACCTTATTCTTGGACTTCTGGTCCCCAGAACTGTAAGACCATAAATTTCTTTTAAGCCACTCAGTCTATGACATTTTCTTGTGGCAGTCTTAGCAAACTAATACAGCATCCAGAGGCATTCACATTCAAAAATCTTTTTCAACCCCAGTAAGCCAAATAAGACTCATTCAGAGGCCACATTCTGGCCAAGGGGACACAGGTGGCAACCTGCAGCTTCCCAGGGCATGTTCTGTCTATCATGCTCTGTGGGAAGCCATGGTCAAACAGATTAAATGGGAATTGAATTGTGGTTTGGAGACAAGTTTGTGAGGTCACAGATTAAATGAGGCAGGAATTGGAGTCAGGGCCTCTGTGATGCTTGTGCCCCAGGCTCCAGAATCTTTCTCCACACAGAGCCAATTTGTCAAGGAGGAATTTAAAAGAAGAGATAGATTGAATCAGTTTATACATGGCTGTTAACTAATACCCTTAGCATATAGTAACCAATACTCTGTGAAGCTCATGGGAACTACTGTTTAGACATTCCTGTTAATTATTAAAATTAAACCTATTTTTCCCCACTCCATTTAGTTGAGAAATTTCATGTTACACAGGAAAGTTAATTTCAAACTAACTTTCAAGAACCTTTTGTTGGAAGCTTCTATTTCATTTTTTCCAAGAGAAAGGAATCCTCAAATTCCATATGTGGGAATGCAGACTTGTTCTGGTTTAGCAAGTTTGTTTCCTCATTCTAGGAGCCCCAGATGGGGCAAACCTCTTAAATGGCCTGATGGAGCTGGGATTAACCAGAAACCACTTCAAGCCATCAAAACCATTTAAAATGTAGGTTGTGCTAGTTTTTCCCTATAGACTAAAGACCACCATCTTTTCTACATGGTTGTAAAAGTAAAAGTATCTCTAGTTCTGGCACCACAATGAGAGACAATATTCTAGTGGCTATACCTATTAAGGTCTGTTTACCTCTCCTGACTGTGGGGAAGGTAAATGGTCTACCATCTGGTGGGTAATACACACCACATGGCATTGCTCAGCCTCAAGGAAGCCTAGGAGGCCTCATTTTTGTAGTGATAACTAGAATGGCATGGTACAGAGCAGGCCCCAGTGCCACAGCTGGGCCCCTTCCCATCATTAGCTGCTTCCCATGGCCCATCATATTCTCCCCAAGACTCACTACTTTCAAGCCATGCTGGGAAATGTCCTTGTAGAAGATGGAGGCAATACTGGTTTTTATCTGCTTCCTCTGGCTCTTTAACCCCATGTGATTCCATATGGTCTCACCAGACTGTCATTATGATACCCAGCTCCTGGGCATTATGGTTGGGCCAAGCATAGGACTATATCCCTCTGTTGGGGTCAGGAATGGGCACATGACCCCAAATCTCTGGGACTTATAGCTAGTGTGTGAAGATACTCCTCCTTTTAGAAAAAACTTTTAAAAATTCTGTGCTATAGGGATATAGACCCAACATTTAGAAATGAACTTTCTTGCACAATGGAGTATTTCTGGCTACAACTAGATAACAAAATATACGATAATGGTGATGATAGTTAAATACTTATGTAGTATCTAGTGTTCTAAGCATTATTCTAAACATATTGTATATATTGCCTCACTGAATCCCTACAACTCTCCTCTTACCACCAACACCATTTCAAATAAACTAGGAAACTGAGGTATAGAAAGGTTAAACAATTTGCCAAAGTTCCCATGATGAGCAAGATTGAAATCCAGGCAGCCTGGCTCCAGAGTCTTTCCTCTTAATCACTTTCATAGAGTGAACAAGAGAAGGATGGAGAGGTGTCATCAATTAAGCCCCTGGATGCCACCTGAAGTAGATTTCCCTGTAACACAAGCCAATTCATTCCCTTTGCTTGAGCTGCTTTATTGTGTTGTCTGTCTCTTGCAACCAAAGCAGTCCTGCTTAATCCATCCCTCCAGTATGTTCTTCCTGGGTAGAAGATAGGCAAAAAGCACCTTAGTGTTTCCTGTAGTCAATTGAACAGAGCTTTGCTTACGAACATAAAATCCCTTCCCACGGTTCTATTAATTTTATTCCATAGACTATGAAACTGAGTCCCGAAGATGTTGCCATTCAACATCCCCTCTTGATGATGTCATTCAAGAGTCCCCTCAGGTCTGCCTGACCCATTGTCTATGACCCTGACCTTAAAATCTTCAGTGTCATTATGTTGATATGAAATACATAGCCCAACTACTTCCAAAAGTAACATAGCAGCTTTTTGTAGGCATACATATGCCTGAATATTAGTATTTTTTAACAATGGATTTATATATAATTCAATTCAACACTTTAAAGAGTACAATTCAATGATTTTCAGTATATTCACTGAGTCGTATAAACATCACCAAAATAATCTGCAGAGAACATTTTTATTACCCCCCCCCCAAGAAAACCCTGTATCAGTTGTTCTCCATTTCTCTCCAACCCTCTCCCGAGTCCTAGGCTACCACTAACCTACTTTCTGTCTCTATAGATTTGCCAATTATAAACATTTTATATCAATAGAATCATACAATATATATAATAGAGTTAAGCATTCCACATATGAAACCTGGGAGACACAATTCAATCCATAACACTTAATATTCTTTGTTCATCTAGGAAATTCTTTAGCCTTTGAGCATGTTGAATGGGGTACATCTGGGGAGCATGCACCATATGTTAAAGCATCCTGTTGTAAAGCCAGGACTGAGAGTGAAGAGCTGGGCTAACCATGGACATTGTTAAACATACCTTTCTTAGGAATTCTATGTTTGGATCATCACAGGCAACTCCCTGTCAAGAATCAAAACTATGGACCAGATCCACACAAAGATCTTCTAGAACAGAAACAAAGAAATATATAACTGATGCTACATCTCCCTCCTATCCAAAACTTCAGACCACAAAACTCCCCAACTATAATAACTTTTCTCAATTTTCACTTTATAGGTGTCTAACTGACTAGAAAGAAGGAAAGAGGTGACTGGGAACATAAAATTGTGTTCAGCTGCAGCCTGGCTCTTCCTTAGTACCAAGAGTATACATATGATTGGCTTCACTTTGCTTCCAACTCTAACAATGCAGCAAGAATGGAAAACCAGGTTTTTCTATTCAGAGCTCTCCTTGGATACGGGTAGGGAAGGATGTAGGTTGTGCAATGAAGGAGCTAGGTTATGTTTAGTTCTTTCTGGTTCTTGGTCAATATTCTAATAAAATGATATGGTAGACCAATTAATGCTCAAAATATTTGTTACCCTTCCTGTGGCACCTATCCTGTAGGATAATTATACAGCCCTTTCCCCTATGATCATGTGATTTTTTTTAAGCTTATCACATGTGAACAGGCACAACACATGCCATCTCTAAGCAGAAACTCAAATAGCCTGGTCATGGTTTGCTATCCTTTCTGCTTCAAGATGGACCATAATATTCCAGAGTGACGCTGCTCCATCAGCATGGCTTTCAGAATAAATATGACTTGCAGAAGAGCTGTAAAAGACTTGTAGCATGGGTGACAAACCAACCTTTGTTGTTGTAAGCTTTGGAGATTTAAGGTAATTTCTTATGGCAGCAAAACATAACCTGAGCTGACTGAGCTGGGGATTCTTCAGAATCTGCCCAACAGTTCCCTGTTTACTCAAGTGGCCACCATGTTCTCTGAATAGTATAGATTTTTTTTTTATTTTCAGAAATGATGTAATTTAGAAGAAGAGAAGAGAGAGCTATACCAAAATTATCTGGATCCTTTTTAGCCTGCAGTGGCACTTCAAGGGGCCATGAAACTATTCTAGAATCCAATGAAACCTCTGAAGACTGAGCCCAATAAAAATGTATAATTGCAATAAAAGGCACACATTTTGTAAATCATTTCAAGCAATTCACTTCACAGACCCTCTGAAAGCCCATTCATCAACCCTTGATTTAAGTTCTAACTCACATTTTTCTTCAAAATTTCCCAGCAGCAGAAACTAAGTTGGAAAGCTGAAACTTGATATAGCACTTAGAAAACTTTCAACTTCCAGCCAACATGGAGGCTTAGGTAGATATACTTTGTCTCCTTGCACAACCAAAAGAAGGGCAACAACAAATGAAAACAACAACAACAACCAAAACTGCCAGAATCAAACTGTATGGAACTCCGACAACTGAAGAATTAAGGAAGAAATATTCATTCAGACTGGTAGGAGGGGTGGAGATGGGCAGATGGGACAAAGAGGATGCTTGGCAAGGCAGCAGCTGGTGGGCTAGGTGGTCTTGCATTTGCATGCAGACAAACTGGGAGGAACAACTGGGGCTGAGAAAGACCATGAAACCCAGGATTCTAATGTGAGAAAATAAAGCCTCAAGACCACTCACTGAAAAAATCTGTGGGAATTTCAGCAGTGGGAGAAAATCCCAGGCTCACAGGAGAGTTCGTTGGAGTCCACAGGATCCTAGAATGTATACAAACCACCCACCCACCCAGGAATCAACACCAGAGGGGCCCAATTTGCTTGTGGGTAGTGGAGGAAGTGACTGAGAGCTGGAAGAGAGCTAAGCAAATGGCACTGTTTCCTCTCAGACCCCTCTCCCACATACATTGCCACAATGCAGCGTGTGTTGCTCTGCCTTGGCAAATACCTAAGGCTCCACCCCTTAACCTATAACAGATAAGCTGAGACAAAGAAATATGGCCTAAATAAAAGAACAGATCAAGCTCTAAAAATAGAACTAAGCGATGAGGAGATAGGCAACCTATCAGATGCATAGTTCAAAACATTGGTCATCAGGATGCTCATAAAAATGGTTCAGTATGGTTGCAAGACAGAGGAAAAAGTGAAGGCTATGCAAAGTGAAATAAAGAAAAATATACAGAGAACTAACAGTGAAGGGGAGGAAACTGGAAGTCAAATTAACAATTTGGAGCAGAGGGAAGAAAACATTCAACCAGAACAGAATGAAGAAACAAGAATTCAGAAAATGAGGAGAGGCTTAGGAACCTCCAGGACAACTTTAAATGTTCCAACATCTGAATCATAGGGGTACCACAAGGAGAAGAGCAAGAGAAAGAAACCGATAACTTATAATGAAAAGAAAAACTTCCCCAATCTGGTGAAGGAAATAGACTTCCAGAAAGTCTAGGAAGCTCAGAGAGTCCCAAAGAACTTGGACCCAATGAAGCATACACCAAGGCACATCATAATTACATTACCCAAAGTTAAATATAAGGAGAGAATCTTAAAAGCAGTAAGAGAAAAGGAGACATTTACCTACCAAGGAGTTCCCATAAGACTATCAGCTGATTTCTTAAAAGAAATCTTTCAGACAAGAAGGGGCTGGAAAGAAGTATTCAAAGTCATGAAAGGCAAGGACCTACATCCAAGATTACTCTATCCAGCAAAGCTATCATTTAGAATAGAGGGGCAGATGAAGTGCTTCCCAGGTGAGGTCAAGTTAAAGGAATCCATCATCTCCAAGCCCTTATTATATGAAATGTTAAAGGAACTTATCTAAGAAAAATATGATCAAAACTCTGAACAGTAAAATGACAACAAACTCACAACTATCAACAACCAAACCTCAAAAAACAAAAACAAAAAACAAAAGCAAGCTAAGCAAACAACTAGAACAGGAACAGAATTACAGAAATGGAGATCACAGGGAGGGTTATCAGTGGGGAAGGAGAGGGGGGAGATTTGGGGAAAAGGTACAGGGAATAAGAAGCATAAATGGTAGGTATGAAATAGACAGGAAGAGGTTAAGAATAGTATAAGAAATGTAGAAACCAAAGAACTTATATGTACAATCCATGGACATGAACTAAGAGGGGTAGGGAATGTTAATGCGAGGGGAGGAGGTGCAGGATTGCAGGGAATAAAAGGGAGGAAAAATGGGACAACTATAATAGCATAATCAATAAAATATATTTTTTAAAAACGAAATCTTCCACTAGAGCATGGGGACCCTATAACTCAGTTCTAGGTCATCACAATATTTAGCACAAAGTAGGCAATCAAGAAAAGTACATTGGACTAAACACAACCTCCATTTTGGGAGGTACCTCTTGACTGACATTGTGAGCCAAGGTCACCTAACTATTAAGTGACAACTGGATCTATACCCTAAATCTACTGATTTTAGATCTGGTACCCTCCATAAGTCCAAGCTACTCAAACTTGGGTTATATAATACTGCTTGGGAAACATGACATATATTTCTGGGACATCAGTTTCACTAGGAATTTTTTTTATCAACTGCATATAACAGAAAAACCCCAAATAATAGTGTATGATGGTTAACTTTACCTGTCAACCTGCTTGGGCTAAGGGACACCAAGACAGCTAGTTAAACATCATTTCTGGGTGTGTCAATGAGAGTGTCTCTGGAAGAGATTAACATTTGAATTAGTAGATTTAAGTCAAGAACATCTGCCCTTAACAGCAATGAGGGTCCCAACAGAACAAAAAGGTGGAAGAAGTGTGACTTCCCTTTCTCTCTGTCTCAGATGAGACATCCATTTTTTCATGCCTTCAGACATCAGCATTTCTGGTTCTCAAGTTATAGACTTAGAATGAAATTTATATAATCAGATTCCAGATTCTCAGGCCTTCAGACTCAGACTGAATGATCCATTGTCCTTCTTAAGTCTCCAGCTCGAAGACAGCAGATTGTGGGACTTCTCAGCCTCCATAATTACATAAGCCAATTTCTATAATCCCTCCTCCCCCTTTTTCTTTCCTATTCAGTAGGTAGGTTTTATCCTTAAGGTTACATCATACTCCAAGATGACTGATAGAAGTCAGTCAGCCATCACATTCAAGTTCCAAGAATGAAAGCTTGAGGAATGAGGCAAAGCAAAAAAGTGCTGTCTTCCTCCCCATCGTCAAAGACATTTCCTACAAGTTGCATGACAGACACTTCAGCTTGCTTCCCATCAGCTAGAATGTAGTCCAATGGCCAGACTCAGTTTCAAGGGAGTCTGGGGAATGTTGTCTTATCCCAGAAGGCAATCTGCCCTGCTAACAACTGGAATTCCATTACTAAAAAAGAAGGGAAGGATAGAAATCGGGCAGCAATTAAGAGTCTTTACCACATGATTGGGAGAGGTTATTATTCTTACATTCAAATACAGCCCCTTCTAATCAGATAGACCTGGTTTTCAGTCTGGCTGTGCACTGGGCAAGGGTTGTCTGGATGTAAAGCTAGTAGTGTTTGTGCAGGGTCCAGGGTGCCTGTTTAGGGGCAGGTAAGCTCAGACTCTCACTTCAAGGATGGACTCCTTGTGGGCAAAGACTTAAGGGTGGGCAGTAGTGAAGGTAAATGTGCTGACCCTGATAATGAAGAGAAAGGCAGCCCACAATCCAGGCATGTGCCCTGGCCAGGAATCAAACTGGCAACCTTTTTGATGCTCAACCAAGTGAGCCATGCTGGTCTTCCTGAGAGAAACTGAGCTGGTGCTGGCATTCCTGAGGGGGTTTGGCTTTATGTGGTTGGAGAGACGAACTAAAAACAGAGGGAGGCTAAGGACCAGCTTTCCCACTCAGGAGTATGTGTGGGAGGGCGGCTGGCTCTGTCTCCCAACTCCTGGGGACTAGAAGATGTACCTCGCAGGTCCTTGGAATCTGTGCCTTGTTAAATATATATTTAGCCCTCCCCAAACTAGGCTCAATGTGGCTGGGGGGCAGGCAGAAAAGTAAACAGACTACCCCAAACTTTTTAACTGAAGCACCCATCAAGGCAGAAGAGTATATGAAGTCTTGCATTTTATTTCTAAAATCCATATGGAGGTTGTATTTCCCCACACTCCATGCTCCTATTATACTGTTCATTTAGCTACTCCTATGTGCCAGGTATCATGCTACCTCCCTCCCCTCCAGGGAGACATACAGCTTTTCCTAGGCTGACAGGGCACTGCGGGCTCCCAATCCTCTACACAACCCCAGCAACAGACTCCTCAGCAGCCTGGGGGGCGGTGAGGCTGGGGGGAGACGTTGGAAGGTGCTGAAGTGCACATGCACCACCAAGAAGCTGCCAGAGCCTTACCTGCTTTCCAGAAGAAGGGCTTCTGGTGTGCAAGGAGTCAAGAAGAACTCACTCCAGAGGAGGGTGACTGACTTGAGAGTGGACTGGAGAGCTCTGCTGACAGAGTGTGTGGTCACATCTCCCCAGAACTGACAACAGAGTGCAGCTCCCTCATGGCACCAGGACACGGCCACACTGTTGACATGAAGACAGCCGGGTATATCTTCCTGTTTGCAATCATAATGCCAGACCTTCTGTATTTTGTGGTGGGGTTTCCACTTTATGGTTCTGAGTAATCTTATATTTGTAACCAAATAGGCACCTGAGAGTGAAATGAACTATCCCTTTGCAAAGCTACTGTGGTTCCAAATGTGGCCTACACAGTGGGCACTGGCAGTTGTGTGGGACAGATACCCAAGCTACCTGTGGCAGGGAACTGCCATTTTGTGTGTGTCTACCAGGAGTCAGGGACTCACTGGCTCACTAAATCCTTATGACCACCTCACCATTCTACAGGGAAAAAACCTGAGGTTCAGAGAGACTCAATAATTTTCACGTGGTCACAGTATCTACTACGTCTTATCTACAAGTCTTTTTACTAACCCTTTCCCGAGTTATATTAGTTGGTAGAATGTAGGTCAAATAAGTTTTAAAAACACCATGTTAAAGAAAGTTAAGTGGTTTTCTTTTTTTCCCTGCAGAACTTCTCAGAGCCTTCGCTATGCCAATACGACTAAAGCTCTAAGAGGACTTGTATATTAAGCAGTATTTACCAAACTTATTTGGAACCCAGCCTAAATGGAGTTCCAAGGCACACATTTTGAGCAAGCTACCTTTTCAACTTCAGGACAACTGAAAGCCAGGACTATGGATGAGGCAGCCCTGGTTGATTTCTGATTCCTCCACTTACTACCTGGGTAAGCTTGGGTTAAATTCCTTAACCTTGCCATGCTGGGTCCCTCATCTGTATGTAACACGGGCAGGTAGTGGGTCCCAGCCTGTGTTACAGATGCTCGAGGCCCCTCCCAGCCACCGAGGGGTCAGTGCTCACCTGCTTCACAGATCATGAGGAAATGGCAGTGCATTTGAGGTCAGAAGTACTTTTCCCTTAAGGTGCCAGATAACAAATATTTTAGGCTCTGAGGGGCCGGCCACACAGTCTCTGTAGTAGGACTCCCCTCTACTGTAGTAGTGGGAAGCAGCTATAAATAATACATGAACAAGTGGGACGTGACTGTGCGCCAATAAAGTTTCAATTATAGATGCTGAAATTTGAATTTTATATGATTTTCACCTGTTACAAAATTACCCTTTAACTGTTTTCAAACACGTGAAAATGTAAAGACCATTCTTAGCTTATGAGCTACAGGGATGGTCTGGCTGCAGTTTGCCCCACCACTGCCCCAGCTGTATTCAATACTGTAACTGTGAGGATTAAATGAGTTAATACTCTTAGAGCACATGAAACATACCCATAAATTGTGCCATTTTTGCCACTTAAATACATGTTGCTGTGATGCCCCACCATGCTGAGTAGAGCTGGTTTAGAATCAGAATGCAATGAGCAGTTGTCACTGGGCTGAGAACATGAAAGGAGATCCTACAGTGAAGCGTTGTTCCAACCAACCCCAATCACATGTGTCTCCATCCCCACTTTATTCAGACTCATTTGAGCAAAAGTTCCCACCTGGATTACCAGCTTCCACAGAAGAGTGGTGAGCCTGGCCAGGAGCCCACCAAAGTGGTCCTCACCTTTTGCCAGCCACATGGGGAAACCGGTCCATCTGTCCACCACGTGATTGCTCAAGGTGAATGGGAGACTCGGAATTCCCCCTCTTATTACCCCATTTGTTGCTGGCTTGTGTGCCTAGTCAGGATGATCTCTGCAAGCAGGAGTCCCCTGGAAACTTAGAGTAGAATTTACTGCAGGGTCTTGCCTCTTGGGCATACCTCAAACTTTATGTATTTTCCACTCCAGCAGTTATAATTCCAGCCTATGAGATCACTATCAGCTTGTCCGAAGGGGTACAAATTCCTTTAAATATGAAGAGGCAATGAATACAATTTATTTATCTGTGTTGCTCACCCCATACATGGAGGCTGCTGCAGTGTCTGAATTACTCACACTGATAAAATAGTTATCTAGAATTGACTCATCATGAGTGTATTTATGGCTCATCTAGTGGTTCGTAGCTCTAACTTTCCTATGTTGGGGAGTTGTGCCATTTACGCCTGAATGAAAAAATCCCATTCTGGATTACTAGATCTATTGGGATGATCACTTCTTAAGTTAAATAAATGTGTAACCACTAGGCTGTACACCTGAAACTAATATGATATTGTATGTCAACTGTAATTGAAAATTGAAAAATCAATTTTCAAAATCCCATTCTTTCTGTTTAATGAATATTTATGCTTTACAGTTGTTCCAATTATTTTCCCCTTTGCCCCCCCTCCACCCACCCCCCCCCTCTTTCCATAGTCAATCTCAATCCCATTGTCCATGGGCATGGATCCTGCATGTATGTTCCTTGACTAATCCCTTCACCTTCTTTCAAGCAGTACCCCCTCCCTCCTTCCCTCTTATAGCGGTCAAGTCTATTCCATGAATCTATGCCTTTGGCTCTATTTTGCTCACTAGTTTATTTTGTTCATTAGATTCCTCTTATAAATGAGATTATGTGGAATACTACACAGCAGGAAGAAATTTGTATGTTTTGTGACAGCATGGATGGTACTGGAGAGTATCCAAATCCCATCCTCAATTAAGAAGCCATACATGTGTGTTCATGTATATGTAATACAGTAACTAACGTTTATTAAGTTCCGACCGTGTGGTGGTGCCCAGGCACTCTGTGGACCTTTAATTCTCCCACTGACTCCGAACTTTTTCTCTTTTAATAATAACAGTACAGTAAACATTTAAACAATCAAGTTTTAATGAAGAATAGCCATATTCACGAACACTACTTGTAGAAACAGAAACACGGTGCAGCTGTCAAAAATACCGCCGAGCTTTATTTACATGTGGCCTTTCCACCCACTGCTCCTTCTTCTTTGTCACGAAGATAAATAAGTAAATAAAATTTAAAAACAAGATAAAACAATTACAAAATAAATCCTCATTCACTGCTGGCGTTGACATCTGTGAAGCATTAGAATATTCAGAAATAAATCTTGCTCCCCATTATTAAAAACACTGTAAAATACAAGCAACCACCGAAGCGCTGGCCCATGGCCCCTTGGAACAGAGAACAGAGCACTACATGGTGCTTCAGAGATGAGAAAATATGCCTAGGGAGGCTGACTTCCCTAAGGTCCCCTGACCAGGTGGGGGCGTAGTCCCATTGGTTCACTCCAAAGGTGTGTGTATATATATATACACACACACATATATATATACACACATATATATATACACACACACATATATATATATACACACACACATATATATACACACACACATATATATATATATATGTGTGTGTGTGTGTGTGTATATATAGCTGGTGTTTCTAGGAATCCCTTTGGTGTTGTGTTTTGTTATTTGATAGTTCCTGAGGTTGACCAAACTGGTATGACTGCTTGGACAGGTCCCTGTCTAGCCTACATGGCTGGCTGGCCTGTGGGTCTTACATTTAAAGCTCAATACTGGACTCTTGATCTGGTCCACTTTTGAACAGAAAGCTGAGCCTTTTGAGGAGTTGGGTGTTGGACACTGATTTCTCATGTTTCCTGACTCCTGCAAGCCTCTGTCAGCCAGCCTTTCTCTTGGAATTGCTACAGTTCCAGGGAGTGCTGCAAAATTGAAGAGTTGATTAAAAACTGCCTTGTAAGGTTCCCAGATGCTTTGGGTGAGTTTTTTCAAAGGCAGGAATGACAAATGCTTTCTTCACAGGAACAGGGGTTGTGATGCACATACAGCCGTTTTGAGGATTCTGAGCCTGAATTCAGCTGAAAGAGTACTTACTGATTGATTAGTGATGTCTGGCACAAACCTGAGAAGGATAATAGTGGGGAGTGGCATGACTTTTTTTGCCAGGTGTAGGTCACAAGAACCTGCAGGAGTGGGCCATGTTCAGGCTGTGCCCTCCTCTTCACAAATGCTTCCGTTGGCCCTTTTTAGCACTGCACTGGATGCAAAACTAGTACTCTAGCAATGCCTGAGGCCCCCAAACCCCAGCCTCATGGTTAAAGCCTGGAGAGAAGGCAGGTTTACCACACAGATCTTAACACATGGACTGTACTTTCAGTGTAGGGTCTGAGCCTCACTCCATCTTCCCAGACTCTTCTTACAACCTTTTCTATAAACACCAGAGCCTTCAGTGGCTCACTTCTATTGTGCCTAACAGCCCAGGCTGCTGGGAAGATTGTCCCTTCCTGACAGACACGACCAGGCAGCCAGATTAGATTCAGCATCTTTTGATTAGCAAACAGGAGCTTGATCACGAATTTTAAATCCTAACACAAGGATGGCTCGAAACCTTTTAAGGTTTCTGAGTAGCTCTTCAGAACTCCTGGGAAGCCAGGAACAAGATAGACCAAAGGACTCTGACATCTCTCATCTTTTCTTTGTTGCTTCGGGCAGATACTGAAAACAGAGAATAAGCTTGGGCACTTTCTTACCCTTTGACCAAAGTTAAATCAGCAAGAGCTTCTGACCACAACGGTGTCACATATAGCCATGGTATTCCTCAGCAGGAGTCTGAACATGTGGACCCCAGCTTTTGCCTCCCTTCTCAACCTTACACTTGGAAAAACCCACCCTCTTCCTAAAAGGTTTGCACTTCCATTGTAGGGACCAACGTCTTGCTGCCTCTAGCTAGCGTGGGAGGCAGCTTTAATCCTCCCCAAATGATGAAACCAGTGTGACCAGCAGCAGGGACCCTCGTGGAGGACTCCTCAGGTACCATCACTTAATCTGTATCCACAGTGGGAAGTGGTACACATCAGACACCATCTGTTCCCTGCCCTTCAACCCTTCCACATCCCCTCAAAAGTTCTGAGGAGCCAGACTAAGGTTGACTCAGTCCTGGAGAACAATGACAAGGAGAATGGAGTTTGCAAAGTTTTCTTTTACCAGGACAAACCAATTTTCAAATTAGGATCCTGTACCATTTATAATCTCGTCCTTTCAGTGTTAGTTTAGCCGCCAACTCAGGAAAATGAAGAGTAACTGGGGATGGATCCTGAAGTTTTTAAGAGGTTTCCATATTTTTTGGAAGCAGCAGCAGTTTGCCACCAGGCTTCCAGGTTTGACACTGCCTTTTGTTTACATCAAGTCACACATTTACCTTACTGCAGTTGGCCAGAAACAGGTTGTCTTCCAAGGATTTTCAGTATCACATGTTGAATTACCTACTAGGCCATCACCTCCATTCCCTTGTTTAGTTCCCTGCTGCCTATTTCAAAGGATGCCCTCAAACACATTTTTTCTTTCAGAATTTGGCCATTCTTGTGTTCAACTGCATTTCCTGCTGCTGCCATGTAATGAAATACGCAAACCAACTTTAGCTTTTAATAAACAACTCAAGTTTTTAGCCTCCTATTCACACTGAGTATATTCTGTAAATTAAAAAATTCTGAGTTCAAAAAGTATTTCCCTAGAGGCTAAAATCTACACAGACACAAATAAAAGATTTCAATGTAAATTTTACTATTTTATTTGTGAAAAAACTACAAGCAGAATTCATAAATAGACATTTCTATTTAAAGCAAGAAAATGATAAAGTGGCTTCTAATAACATAGTCGTGCACATGCCAGTAACAGGAATATATTAACATCTTTTATTTGCTAGACAAAGAGCAGTGTCCAATATAAATTTCCCCAAAACATTTAAGACCTGTGAATTTCTGACCAGTTCACAAAACCACCAACTGACACTTTAGCATGAAGAAAAAAACAAACCTAAGACTGTCAGCTCTAAGGACGTTACAGAGCAGAAACTTCCAAAAGCGTTATACAAGCTGTCTTTCTGGGCAAATGAAAAATATAGCTCGTATAATACATTAACAAAAATTCACAAGATTATGTTTTGACATACTTAACAAGCATTCTCTATTTGTCTCCAACAAACAAAGCTAAGGAAATAATGTAACCATCTTTACACAGTAAATTAAGGTTACAAGTCATACACAAGAACAGAACTGCTTGCGCATTAAAAACTGTTCAGCTCCATTGTCATACTCTAAATGTTGGCTCTTAAACCATTTTCGGTTACATACAAGCAGAGGTTATTATATATTCAGCAATTAATAAATTTTCAATAATTTAAGATATGGTAGCTTAAAAAAGTAGACTGAGAATGGTCTTGATAAGGCAGGTGAAACATCTTAGTGGAACTAAACTCACAGAAGCTTCTGCCAATGTTTTAAAATAACTATATTGAAACTGAAAGGTCTGGATTAAAATGTTGTGTGTCAAGATGTTTTTACCTTTTTTCCTTTCACTGCATGACTCAAACAGAGCATGTCAGGTAACTGTGTATGCACACACACGCGCAATAGTGTGGTAGTAAAACAAATGGAAACTTGCAAGTGTTAACACTGTGCTTTTGTTTTTGTTTTTATAACCTGCTTTCTGTGCCACTGAATACCAAGTATTTCTGGCCCTCTTTTAATATATATTTTTCTAATCTACACTAGTGTTTTTACACACTGCCTACTAGGTGTAGGACAAAATGCAAATGCAGTAAGTTGAATGAATTCCATTTCCAGAATACATGCTTGAGGGATATCATCAATTTCAGAAATTAAAAGCCTCACGTACCTACCACCTCACGACCTCAACAGAATAAACAATGGCAGCTAAAAGGCTGGCCCAGTAACATCTGATTGCTGAAAAAAGTTCCAATGTCAGCTGCAGTTTCAAGTCTCCCTTCCCTCACCCTTCTCTAGTCTTTAATTTTATCACGGAGGCAAAACCAAAAACCAAGACTTTGGCAACGAATTAGCAGCCTATGAGTAGCTGGTTAATTAGCTTTTTCCACTAATCTAGGGGTCCAATCACTTTACATGAAACTAATTTTGAAAAAGTTACAGCGTTTCTGAACAAAGTGCATACCAACACTTACTGGTTCAAGAAGCAGTGCAAATTATGAGTTTGGTGACATTTTTTTTTCTTTTCAAAAAAGTTAATTTAAGAAACTTAGCAATTCCTTACATATCTGGAAAATAAATATGGCTGATTAATTTACCCTCCCTGAGACCCTTAATAAAAGGAATATTAAAACTTTAGAAGGAATGTCTTTGCAATATCCCACTAATATTAAAATGTGGATTTAAAATTCATAGTCAAATCACTATGTATTATATATTCTGATGCTTACAGAAGGCATCTGATTTCCTTTGGTTCATTAATAAATACTTGAAAAATGTATTTAAGATAAGCATAGCTTGCATCCCACATACAAGCATTATTTTAAAAAGAGGGGAACATTGTCCATGCATTTTAGAATGGGACCACAGCAACAAATAGCACTGCTTTATAACCTTTGACTTTCAGAACAAAATTTAAATTATGGTACAACAGTGACTACAGAAGAGTTTTAATGTAAATGTGAAAGGCTACTCAAATCAAGCTGTTAATTTTTTTTAACTTGTTGCCTCCAAAGTTACTTCTATTCTTAAGCACATCAGGTTTTTCCACACCAAAATGTGGTGCTCCCTTACAAATCAGCTGCCCTTGCATGAATCCCTAAAGTATGATCAAAGAAGGCAGGTGACATCAAATCCCCATGCCTGAAAATGACTCTGAAGTCTATAAACTCTGGATGTGAATAGTAACAGTTAAATAGAAGCGAGACTAAATCCAAACAGAGCAAAACATTTTAAACATGTGGGGTGTGGAATCATTAGTGGTTTTTGGTTTTTTTTGTGTGTGTGTTTGCAATGCAGTAAAAAAGATGAGTGAAAAATAAACTTTAAAACAGTCTACTCAAGCTATCTTTATGTCCAGGAAGAAAAGAACACAGGTTCTCAGTAAGTATGAGCTCTCCCTGTAACTCTGGCTGCTGCCACTTCAAACACTGACCACTTGAGTTCTTCCCATAGCAGAGAATTGAATAATGTCTGGACTGAATGTATGGATGATAATCATTTTCATTAAGTAAAACAAACAAGAGTAGATTTTTAAGAATGAAAAACATGCTCGCAACTGAACTGGTAGGGTAAGGGAAAGGAGGGGACATGAGGCAAACAAATTTCAATTCCAAAACCACCAATGGAATGTCATGTGCGAATTGGAAATAGGGATTTATTTGCTTCTTGTATGGACCAAAAATATACTTTAGATAGTTTTAATCCTAAAACTAAGAGACAATTTATAGATTTACCCCAGACATGAGTAGGGGTCTGGAAAATGGATGGAATTCAAGTTATAGAATACCATATTTTTATGAGCGCTTATGTAAGAACGGCAATGTTAACACATAACCGTAAATTTACACGAATACTTGGCATTCTGGAGCTAGCTTAGTTTCTTCTGAATGACAGAACCTCCCCACAAACCACCTGTGATCTGTCAGTTATTCCACTGCAAATGCAGGCTATCTGAAGCAGTCTTTATTTTGAGATCACATTGTTTAAAAATATATATTTTCATATTGTCCAGTATTCTTTAGACAGATGAGAGAGTCGAGTTCCCACGTAGGTTGGAACACACTTCAGGTAAGACTGATTTTAACTGAGTTTCAGCTCTTTTGCAGAAGGGACTGTCCCAGATCTGTAACTGTTCGATGTTGTATTCACTTCACAGTGTATCAAGCACCAGCGTTGCCATGGATTGGTTTCAAATAACCCTTTATATATATTTTTATATTTATATATATAGTTATATCAAAACTGATAGTACATAGTATAACTGGAAGGAAGAACTAAACTTAGAAGGATATGCTGAAAGGATGAAGTTTGTGAACACAATAAATAAAAGTCCCTTCCAACCCACCCCACCCAACAAAACAAAAAACCAGTTGTAATGTACATGGAAAATTGTGCACAGCAGTTTTTTTTTGTTTTTTTGTTTTATAAAAAGTAGATTCAGAAGCACATCCAATTATAAATGATTGTTAGGAAAAATCATATAAAACAATGGAATACATAAAAGTGTCAGGAGTAATTGTCAGGGTGCGAAATTCCTTGGTGGCCAAATGCCCATGGCAAGCAGAAATTATCCTGGCAGCATCACTAACAGGTCGATGTCCACAGAAGATTCTCCAGGGGTGCAAGCAGCATGGGCAGGTGGAGGATTTGAATTTCATACCCTGATCCATAGTTTTCACAATTCCATGTGCAATTTCAGAACGATTCATCATTTACTGCTGACATGTCGCCCTTTGGAGTGGAGGAGCGGGAGGAGCCTTTGTCTGTGCTCTCCGACCCCGAGCTGCTCTGGTTCTGCTGTTCTGACCCTGCACTGGAGGTCACTGTGGATGAGGATGTGGAGGAAGAGCGAGTCTTTTCCTTAAAGTCTGTGATAATGACGGTGACATTGCCCACAGTTACTGCCAACTGCTGTGCAGTGCTCCTGTCCACGTTTTTCAGTCGGGGCCTGAAAGCAATAACCACAGAGGAAGAGCCCATTAAATAAGCTATGGATTAAAAATGATTTCTGGCAGACATTATTAATACGCAGATATTTCATGACACTGTGGCACTGAATCTAAATTGTCACCACACATGCCAAAGCTTTAACACAAAATCTGCTGCTATCTTAGCAATTACAGAAAACACCTTCAGTAAGCAAAGCCTTGGATGACTCCAAAATTATCATCAATTGATCTGTCTCCTGTTCTGACAACAACGATATAAAGTAGTGTGTGTGTGGGTATGAAATTAATAGTCTCACACTCTACCCCTTCTTAGCCTACAAACCCACAGGCACAAAACCATCTGAGTTCTTGATTATGAATAAGCAAATCAGAGCAGCATTTAAGTATTTTATTCTAGTTTCAAATACCTTGAGGTGTGATTCGATTCACTGGTCTTTGTTGTAGCGTTTGCAGACTGTATGCTGTTTGCTTCACTAGGAGGATCTTTCAGAATATCGGACTTTGGTCTAAAGAGGGGGAGGTATACCAAGAGAGGCATTTAAAGATACCTTTGATTCATCTGTAAAATAATATACTATGCTGAGTTACCTAGGAACTTACTTTGTTTTCTTGTTGGCATTTTTCTTGGTAACACTGGGACTAATTTCCTTGTCTTTCTCAGGCTTCTCTTTGTCTTGCTTCTCCACCTTCTCCTTCTTCTCCTTCTTCGGAGGTGGGGGGGTGGCGTACTGTTGTGCCACTTGCTGTGCCACCAGCTGTGAGTTGATTCGAGGTTTTCTAGAACATTCAAAGAAAGACTTATTTACTTTATGAATATTTCTGTCAGGTTTTTTGGTCTCTTAATTCCTTAGATATTTTATTACCCTGTATTTGGCACCTGAAAACTCAATTACATGGTGCTATTTCTACATTACTGCTTCTATGTAGCATGGATGAGTCCATAAAACTTTCCCTCTTTCAAATTCACTTTCTGTACGACTGCCTTTAATGACATACATACATGCTGACAGAAAACAGTAAAAATGCCTTTCAGCCAATAAAAAAGAGGACACTTTCTAAGAGTGCTGAGGACACTACTTCCTTTGAGCTGTCAAGATTACATAGACTGACAGCTTTCAAATACTCCTTCCTGCTGCAGAGGGTTACTCTCATTTTATTAAATGGACACTGGTAATCCCTTGAAAAGAATAAAATCAGAAGTGTGATATTTACTCCTCAATCTAGTTATTCCAATTTGGTCTGCTCCCCTCCAGCTCTGTGGACTGGCTCGGAGAACACACACAGAGCAATAAAAGGTAACTGTGGTTCGTACTAGCTCCTAAAGGGATGAAGACTGAAGGTCAATACAAAGAATCTTAGACAATACATTCATTGTATTATCAATCATTATGTCCCCACCCATCTCCAACTGACACTGGCTCTTAACACTATTGCTCACAAATTTTAAGTGATGCTAAACACTTCTTACAATGCATGATCATTCACACTCAAAGGGGAAAGGAAGAAAGGAAATCCTCTCTGCTGTTTTGATGTAATATTAAAATTTCAAAAACAGTCACATCTAGATCAACAAATACAGCATAAGCTCTCCAAGTACAAGATGGGGAAACAAACACCCACTGGATCCATTCATGAGGTGAAACTGACTGGCTGCCACAATGTAATGATCCCCCTTCAGGCAGGCCCTAGAACTCCCTTTCCTTTTCCCAGGATAGAGGGCTACACAAAATGAAAAACAAACCTAGGAAAAACAAAACAAAAACAAAGCTTCCGTATTAAGTAATTCTGGCATTTTCTGGGAAAGAAGATAAACAAAGAAGACTTGTTAGATACATGATACACTGACCCATTAAGTTAAACATGGTTACTGGGTTATTTGAGCACCTCTTGGGAGCAGGATGCTTGCTCCACAACCACATCAAAGTGAGCTGAAGCGTGGAAGGCACCGAATTTGTTCTGAGTGTTTCAGTACTGGTTTGGTGGTAGTGTGGCTTTGCCAGAGAACATACCAACAAAGGTGCAATCTCAGAGCAAGCTTCCCATTGGCCTCCATCAACACACGCCTTGGTCACGGGGTGCCACACCATGAATGCCAGTCAGGTACACCTCAGCCTGGATCACAAATGGCCTCACTTGTCACTGAGCAAGGGATTCAAACACAGATGTGAAGTATTCCTAGAGAGAAAGGGAGGAATGTACTTACTCTAAAGCCTGGTCCCCAAATGTGCAGAGGATCCCACATGAAAAGCTAACTTTGTTTAAGTATTGGGTTGGCCAAAAAGTCCATTATGTTTTTTCCACATGACAGCTCTAGAGTGCTTAGTTTGTCTTTTAACTTCACTCAAAATAATTTTATTAGATTGTACTGTGACAGCTGTTGTGTCAGCATGCATTAAAAAAAAACACACATCGGTGAATTTTTGTGCAGCCATTTTAAGATAGGCAACATTTTTGGTATATGATGCTTTATTATTTCAAGAAAAGTCAAAATGCAACTGAAACACACACACAATAAGATTTGTGCAGTGTATGGAGACGGTGCTTTGACCAACTGACCATGTCAAAAGTGGTTTGCGAAGTTTCTCTGTACTAATGACACTTTGGCCAAATAATTCTTTCCTGTGGGGCTGGTCTTATGCACTGTAAGATGTTTAGAAGCACCCCTGCCCTGTACCCACTAGAAGCCAATAGTGAGTGATAGCCGACATACTCAAAATACCCAAATTAATGAAGTTATTGGTGAAAATGTGTCTTGTTTTACAGAAAAAAGTCACAGACTTTTTGGCTAACCCAATATAACTAAGCTAATACTCACAAAGAAGATTAAGTGCCACCAGGAACATTTCACAAGCAACTGCTAGGGACATAACTGATGAGCTGTCTGCAGGGATTACCTAAAAGTTTAAATCAAATCAGAGTGCCATACACTAAGACTCAGCCAGGGTTAACACAGTGAATCTACCATAAAACTGAAAAAAAAAACTACTCCTTGATGGAGAATTTCAATGAAACCAGACGTGTACTTTCCTTCAAGGAAACCCAACACAAAAACAAGAGCAGAGATGGACACCAGTCTAAGAGTATCTTCAACAGACAGTCACAGGTATTCCAAATGCCTGCCCCAGAGAACTCCCAGCTTAATCAAAGGCTCTTCCAATCATAGTTAAGAGGAGCTTGTCTGATACTCTAGGACATACATTTATGATGTCACTTACCATGTTACACTAAATAGCCAATCAACTAACTGTATACTCCTCAATGGCAAGACTGCCATCTCAATCATCTTTGTCAATAAATTCGTCTATTGGATAAATAAAAAACAAACAAACGCTGCAGAGAAAGACAAAGTAGGATGAAGATTGAGAAGAGGGGCCCAAGCTTTGGTGATGAGGAATAGCTGCCAGCTTTTAGAAGAACAAGCCACATTGGATCGGGGCTGTAAAAATGATGGAAGTAAACTGCCACAGAGAATTGTGCTGTTGAGGTAAAGCATGGCCCTAGCTACTATTGGAAGGGGTGGAGGGGATTTTTACACGGGAAAGGGAGACAAACTGTGTTGTACACTGAAAGAGGGAGAAAAATCAAAGGGTAAGAGGGGTGAATGCATTGGACAAAGGAGATAAAGAACACACTCAACAAAGTCTTGGGAAAGGAATGGGGACACTTTTTTTCTGAAACAGGAGAGAGACGCTAGGTAAAAGGGGGTTGTGGGCAGAATACAGAAACGAGAAATCGGAGAAGAGATTCAGAAACCATAGACATTATGGTTTGGTGAGCAGCAGGCACTAACAGCAGAAGGGAGAGATGGTGGTGAGCAGAGAGAGGAAATAAGGTCACCGCACTGGTATCTCACAAATTGCCCTTAATGGCATGAGTGTGGCATGCCTTATAGAAAAGCTCTCAGCTAGCCAGATATCACACTTATCCAGAATGGATTATTCTCTAATGAGGCCAGTAGGCCAAGACTATGGGTATACTGTGGACAACGGGCGAGTCACCCATCTGCATGTTTCTGCCACTGGCATTCTCTAACACTTCAGCAAATACACCCTCAGAATTCTTCAGCACAAGCATCACAATTCAGTATCTGTAGAACAATATCTACACGTACAAAAGGTAAATTAAGAGCTACAATTCTAAATATGTAGTATGTGTGCAAAAATGCATGCATGTTCTCATGTGCTTCTAAGAAAATGAATTTGACTAGAATGGTTAGGTATTCCTCTCTTCTAATGGTCAGCCAAAGCAAAATTTCACAAATGAAAAGGACCCAAGGTTATAGTTACAAAAAAATATGGGTTGTTTGCTAAATCTACCTGTGTTGTCAAAATTATTGCTGTGTTCTAAATGTCGTATGTCTACATCCTAAGTAACAAACAACATAACTCAACCTTTCTCCATAAACGAATTTCAACAACAGATGAGCGCTTATTACTTTAATTATTACAGCTGCTTTTTCATGTTTATTCCCCCAGGGTCAGGGAATTGCAGATGAGGTAGGAAAATACACCTAATTAATTTAGAAAAGGCACACGGTGTTTCTGAACAAAAAACATACCAACACTTACTGGTTCAAAAAGCAGTGCAAACCTCTTGGAAGCGGCAGGTAAAACTAGAAGAGCCTCCAGTGTGAGACCTCCCACATGGTCTCCTGTTCTTGCAAAGAGGGTGCAACCATATCCGAACTGTTCTGGCAACTTTTCCAATCTGTTCCCTCCTGATTTCTAGGCTAATACACTCTGACCATGTGATAGAATGGAAATGGCCAATGTCCAGTAATAGAGCTACACGCCCTTCACTCCCATGGGGCCAGGCCAGCTAGCCCCCAGACCAGATGTGACAAACTGCGCCTGAAGTTGGAGAGGTATAGTTGACTGACAGGAGGCACAGGAAAGGCGCACATCCTCTAGACAAGGAATTTTTACCGCCATTTTAAATATTAAGAAGATGGAGAAGCAGAAAGATTAAGAAACTTATGTTAAGTGGTTGAGCTAGGATTTTTAACCCAGATCCATCTGGACTCTCCATGGGCTTCGAGTCTCTCCACCTGCAAAAAGCCCAGACTTGTTTTTATGCGTGTTTGTGTACACAGGGGGAGGGGGTAGGTATGGGTGATATGACTCCAGCACAGGGTACTAGGGATGAAAAACCCAGGTCAATCCCAGGATACACTTCAGCTCAATACCACTCAAGAGCCCCACTACCCTCATTGGTCTCACCACCTTTACTGTGGCAAGAGGACTAGTGGGGTATCCTTAAGGGAAGAGAAAAGGGCAGGAAGGAGCCAGGAAGAATTTTTTCCACTGCCTTTGGAACAACTGCCTGTAAGGAATGAACCCTTATCATGACATTTAAAACTGCTTATCAGTGAGAAATACTTCCCAGTGATTTACATTGCTCAGTGAAGTCTTCTAAGTGTCACACAATGAAGTGTAGATAGCATGTTTAACTGGCAGATTTGCAACATGTTGTAGAAAGTCAACATTTTGATATGGAGCTGAGAGCCTGAATTCTCTAAAATTACCTAAGTTTCTCAACTAACACAGCTTAAATAAGCAATTAACAGACTCAGATACAGAGACCAATTTGACGGTTGTCAGTTGAAGAGGGAGATTGGGGGAATGGGTGAAAAAGGTGAAGGGACTAAGAAACACAATTGACAGTTACAAGAGTCATGGGAATGTGAAGTACAGCATGAAAATACAGTCAATAACACTGTAATAACTATGTATGGTGCAAGGTAGGTACTAGACTACTGTGGTGATCACTTCCTAAGATATATAAAGTGTCCAATTGCTATGTTGTACACCTGACACTAATATAATGTTGTATGTCAACTGTAATTAAAAGATAAAGAGTATTTTTAATAGAAAAATTGTCTTAAATTTTATAGATCTATTGCTACTTCAGTAGCATTTACAAATGGAAATCTGTTGTGAAATTGCAATAATAGACACCATCAGGAAAACATGTTTATTTATTTGCATTTAAACAGCTAATACTTCAGAAAAGTCTATTCCATAAAAAGAGAAGTAAGTCTTTATCTGGTTACACCTTAATTTTTAATGAAGAAAATTTTCCAGAGTTCCAGCATACATAAGTGAATGAACATAAGGGAGAACACAAAACAGTATCTTTGGGGATTGTTTTGGTATGTATGCTTGTGCCACTTTGGGGAAGATAGGCAAACCATATTTTTTTAAAGAGGTATTTCTCCCATATACCCTTTGCCTTTTTTATCTGTGCACTCAGGGGAACCTGTAATCTTACCACTGGCTTCTCATGTGCTTCTCTGTCCCCCACCTACCACAAGAGCAACAAGGCCAAGACATCTTGTTGTTCAGGCAACAAAGAGCTGGAGTCATCTCTGACAAATCCTATCTTTTCCTTATGGCCAGCTCTTCTTAAATGACCATTTGTGAATTTTGCCCACTTACAGAATTCTATCTGGTATTTCACTTTTCAATTAAAATACTCCAAAGGCCCCCAAATCAGACAACTCATCCATCCATCAAAGAAAAAAGGTGGGAGGGAGGTACTTGACAACTTACAAAACGTCTTCAAGTCAGCTTCCATTGCCCTTGAGTTCTTTGGACATTGCCTTGCCTTGGCAATCTGTCAGTTGAAGAATTAGCAATTGCAAAGGCTTAAGAACTCTGTGAATGACTTTTCCCCTCAGCTCACTCTATCAGGAGCCCGATTCTTTAGGACAGATCACAAGGAGCCTCTCCAAAGTCCACTCTCCTGTCCCTGCACTCAAAAAGTCATTCTATACATGGCGCTGATCTGGCTAAGATAGATTTTTACCCTACCCAACAATAACTGAATTTTTCCATTACTGATGCCCCCAAGCATATATACCAGCTTGGAACATAGCAAAGTACTCTGTGCATGCCCATTATTCAATAACACCTGCTGATGAAAACATTTTTAAAATAAAATGGGAATAACAGTAAATCCAACCTCGGGGAACTGAACAGGCCAAATGTGTCAAAAAGTGCTTTATAAACTGCACAATTTTTTTTCTTTGCAAAGTACCCTGTTAAAGCCACAATGAGGTTAATAAACCAGATCTTTGTTTGGACTAGTCTGCATACAGTAATGTATTCCAAGTTGTAAACAACCAAACTGCAAACACATTAGCAAATTAGTCAACATTTGCATTTATCTCTAATGTAAGTGTCAAGTATCAGACTTTGTCTATCCCAACAATACCCAGTACTAAATATGAATGGCTCCTGGTTTTGATGAGTAATTCAGAAAAGAGGCCTACAAGAACTTGTTTTCTGTTCATGTTATCCACCACGCACAATTCATTCTATTTTTAAAATACCAATGATAACGTAGAGGAGAAAATGCTGTGAGCAAAACACAGAAGAGTTCTAACTCCAACATTAATAAACATGAGACCTTACATCAGATAGGTATGAGATTACTGGGATGGTCACTTATGTAATGTCTGAATGCTGGAGTGTATACCCAAAACTAGTAATATTGTATTGTCAACTGTAATAAAAAAATTAAAAATGACTTAAAAAATAAATCACACACAAAAATAACCATGACACTTTAAAATGTAACATAAGACTTAAAAAAAATCTAGAAATGTATATAACATACTTAAGCAGGCTACTAAAAGGGCTTTTTCCACTCCATCTTTAGTTTTTATTAAATGACTAATGTGCCACTTTATCCTCAACAATTCTAAAAGATAAGTTAGACAGTCACTAAAAAAAGAGAGGGTTAACAATCAGATCAAAGAGAATCAGAATCCCTGGAATGTTATCAGTCTGATATTCTTTCAGCTACGCAATACTAGGCTGAGAGCTTTTTAAGAAAAGGGTTTTAATACTTTAAAATTTTCTGTACCTTTTTCATATCTGCTGTGGTATTAGTAAGAATCACCAATCCAATGTATCCTAGTCCAATGAAGAGTAAGTAACAGATGAGGAAAATATGGTAGATCATTTGGTTTACAAGTAAATTCCCAGGGAGTTTCTAGTGCTTTCTTTGTCATTATTTTAAAGGACTGATAATCTTTAGAGAAATCTGCTCAGCTAGATTTCTCTAAAGACAAATCTAAAGACGGGAAGACAAAACCACACAACAGCTCCAACCTTATTCTTCCCTGATGACAGGAACATAAGACCTTACACTAGCTGTTAGTCCCTGGTGTAGGCCTACGCCTGCACTACTCCAACCTGCTGGCTTTGCTCTTGAAAGGTCAGTCAGTACTCACAGCCAGACACTGCTTTTGCCACAGTGTCTGGCCATGCCACACCAGAGTTATAAGGACTCTATGTGACCCTCAGTGAAGACAATCATCATCATACAATGGATAATTTAAAAAGTCAGTTATCACATAACTTTGCCAGGATCAGACCTTGCACAGCATTAATTTCCCTTCAGTCCCCAAATAGCATCTCTTCTTGCCATTATTTTCTTTCCCAAACAGTTTTTTCCCTCATGTAAATACCTGTCTTCTTGAAATTTCTCAAATCCTTTGGCTCGTCTAGAATGAACTACTGGGTGAACCTGCAGGGATCTTAGTTTGCATTCTAGGTTATTCTTTCTCACCAGTACATATCCTTGACTCAGGAGAACCACTCTGTCTGTACCAGACAAGCAACATTTTCCCTCAACTGTGACTCCAATTGTCCAATTAAAAAAACAAAACAAAACAAACGAACAAAAAAAAGAAGAGTTCCAGTTAAGGTGGAGACATAGGTAGAAACACCTCACTTCCTCACACAACCAAAAGGATAACAATTAATCTAAAAACAATAAACAACCAGAAGTGCCAGAAAACCAAACTGCATGGAACTCCAACAAACCATGGAATTAAAGATACTTCACCCAGACTGGTAAGAGTCTGGCAACCAAGCAGAGGGAATATGCGGGCAAGACGGGGCTGGCTAAGAGGACTCACAGCAAGGAAGCAGACTATGCAGACAAGGCATAGCTGGCTGAACAGGAAACTTAAGACTCAAAGCTAGCTGTAAACTACTGCAGGGGTTTCCACAGCAGGAGGAACTCCCAGTCTCACGTGAGAGTTCGTTGGAGCAAGTGAGCTACATTGTTCCCTCTCTGATCCCTCCTCCACAAAGTGTGTCACAGCTCAGCAAAGAGGGTTGCTTCATCTGGGTGAATACCTAAGGCCCCACCCCTTACAACATAACCAGTGCACCAAGACAAAGAAATATGGCCCAAATTAAAGCACAAATCAAAATTCCAGAAAAAGAGCTAAGTGACAAGGAGATAGCCAACATATCTGATGCAGAGTTCAAAACACTGGTAATCAAGACGTTCACAGAACTGATAGAGCTCAGTTGCAAAATGAAGAAACAAATGAAGGTTACCCAAAGTGAAATAAAGCAAAATATATAGGGAACCAATAATGAAGGGAAGGAAACGGGGACTCAAATCAACGATTTGGAACAAAAGGAAGAAATAAACATCCAACCAGAACAGAATGAAAAAACAAGAATTCAAAAAAACGAGGAGGCCTAGGAACTCTGGGACAACTTTAAGCACTCTAACATCAAAGTCATTGGGGTGCCAGAAGGAGAAGAACAAGAGCAAGAAGTTGAAAATTTATTTGAATAAATAATGAAGGAGTACTTCTGCAATCTGGCAAACGAAAGAGACTTCCAGGAAGTCCAGGAAGCTCAGAGTCCCAAAGAAATTAAACCCAAAGAGGAACACACCAAGGCACATCATCATTAAGTTACCCATAATTAAAGATAAAGAGAGACTCTTAAAAGCAGCAAGAAGAAAGGAGATAGTTACCTATGTTCCATAAGAGTACCAGCTGATTTCTCAAAGGAAAGCTTGCAGGCAAGAAGGGGCTGGAAAGAAGTATTCAAAGTCATGAAAGACAAGGACCTACATCCAAGATTGCTCTATCCAGCAAAGCTTTCATTTAGAATGGAAGGGCAGATAAAGTGCTTCCCAGGTGAGGCCAAGTTAAAGGAGTTCATCGTCACCCAGACCTTATTATATGAAATGTTAAAGGGACTTATGTAAGAAATAAAAGATCAAAAACTCTGAAAAGTAAGATGACAACAAACTCAAAACTATCAACAACTGAACCTTAAAAAAAAAAACAAAAACAAAAACTAAGCAAACAACTAGAACAGGCACAGAATCAGAGAAATGGACATTACATGGAGTGTTTTTAGTGGGGAGGGGAAGGGGAGGAATGGGGAGGGGAGGAGGTACAAGAGTAAGAAGCATAATTGGTAGGCATAAAATAGATGGGAAGGGGTTAAAAATGGTATAGGAAACAGAATTCAAAGAACTTATACATACAGCCCATGGACATGAACTAAGGGTGGCAGGGGGAGAATAATGGAGGGTTGGGGGATGCAGGGCATAGCGGGGATAAAGGGGAAAAAACAGAAAACTGTAATAGCACAATCAATAAAATATACTTAAACATACACATACACCCCACACACAAAAAACTCCCCCACAACCAAGTCATTCCTTTTCCCCACATATCTTCCCTTCTGTCATCTTCACAAATGATAGGGAGGATATGGACTTTGAGGTAGGACAGCCTTTGGACTTTTCATCCAGGCTCTGCTACTAAACTCAGGTAAATTACTTGAAATGGGAATGGGGCCAAACCTAGTTCAACAAGTTGAAATCAAGATTAAATTAGGTAGCTTACTTAACTCTTCTCATAATATGTGTACATAGAATGTGTAGATGTTCAACGAAATAATTTCTCTTAAAAATAAATATACACGCTTCAACACACTTTTCCAGCTGTGGATGCATATACCACCCTTTCTCAGCCACTAGGAAGTAAAGATTTTTAAGTGCAAGAGGTTGGTAAGCATTCCTCCAGAAATGGTTCTAGAGGCAGAAATCCTTCACATTAGCTTCCTGAAGTTAACTATGGTGTGTAGCAGCAATAGCAGCACTAAAGATCCTCACAGACATAACTGCCAATTTTTCTGCATATTTTGGTATGACAGAATTTTGCTTTTGCAGCTATTCCTTTTAAAAGATGCCTTCAAGAGGCAACCAGACTTCAACTGTACAATATACACGGCACCACGCACACACCAGATACAACTGGTTCCAACAGAATGAACATATCATTGCTAATTTAATAAATAGCATAATGTGAAATGTTCAACTCTAGATTCAAAATTATCATTTTTCAAATGTCTCTTATGCCCTGAAATCACACTTACTTAACATATAATTGAGCACCACTAAGTGAACACACTGCAACTTTTCCACAACTCAGGAACATATGTTAAGTAAAAGGAGCTACAAGTGGTTTAGATTTTTAAAAACAAAACATCTATTTTTATAAGCCAACCTGGCAGCAACAGACAGATATCTCAGCCCGGTGGTTCTCAGAGTATGCTTCAGAGACTCCCAGTGGTCCTCAGGAGGGGTCTACAAGGGCACACCTGCTTCCATAATCATTTTATTTTCCATAAAAATTCTAAGACATTACTAGCCTTTTATTTTTCCAAAGACTACATGATATCACTGCTCTGACAGCTAATAAAATTTATGTTTGTATATTCTTGTGTTTTAAATTTTTCTATTTTAATTTCTGGTATGGGACACATTTATAGATACAACTGACATAAGCAAAAGTTCCCTGGGGTCCATAATAATTTTAAAAGAATGTAAGGGATCCTCTGACCAAAAAGCTTGAGAACTGCTACCCTAGGTAATGCCAAATATTTTACTATGCAAGTTTGCTTCATCACAGGAAGAGACTTTCTTTAGAAAGCTTAAAATCCTTTCTCAGCAAAACTTCTAAAAGGAAACATGAAAAGCAGCCTCACCTTCAGCTGCAGATTAAGAAAACATTCTGGGGAGAAAAAAAAAAACATTTCAAACTTAGTAAGCACTAGAATAACTTTCAAGAAGTGGGCTTAAGGTATTTCAACCACAGACTATATATAGATCTTGCTTCCTTCCTTTTATTGTGGTCATTCAAAATGTCCCATAATAAATGTGCCCTTTAGATCTCTCACAGCTTTTGTATAAAACCAAGCCCACTGAAACAGAACAAATAATTCTGACCAGATCCTCAGCAAGCAAAAGACCTATGATAAAGATTTAGTCTGAGCAGTGTTGTATTTTAGGGTCACTGTCTATCACCCCTACATCTTCATTGTTCATTTTCCTTCTAGTCCAGGAACTAAACACCTTCCTCAAAGACACCACAATGTCACTTTACATCTTCCCTTTACTTATCTTACATGATACTACTGAAGCCATAGGTCCAAAAAAGAAAATTTAACGCTTATTTCTCTGCTTGAAACCTTTGCTACCAACTAAGGCTTACAGAGGTAAACTTTAACTTCCTAGCTTGATCTAATAGGGATCCTCACAATGTAGTTTCACCATTCCTCACCAGCTCACCTTTCCTCCACTCACCATCCCAGGCTGCTTCTGAGTTGTGGCTCAAGCCACACCAAGACTTTTTTCTTTTTATCTATCTATCTATCTATCTATCTATCTATCTATCTATCTATCTATCTTTAGAGGGGAAGGGAAGGAGAGAGGGAGAGAAACATCAATGTATGGTTGCCTCTCATGCATTTCCCACTGGGAACTGGCCTACAACCCAGGCATGTGCCTGACTGGGAATCGAACCACGATCCTTTAGTTCACAGGCCCGCACTCAATCCACTGAGCTACACCAGCCAGGGCAAGACTTTATCTTTTCAAAAGATACTTTACCACTCACTTATATCTGCCGATTCCTAACATTTTTACATCACCTGCAGAACCCACACCTACTTTAAAACTCAGCTCAAATGCCACCGTTTCCCAATTTCTCCTGCCAAATAACAGTTTGTGGCCAGATCTAAGGGGCTTCCCATACCATCCTGACATACTTCTGCTACTTAATGTTCTACATTATAATATCACCTGTTTATTTGTCTCTGCCTACTCAATTAGGAACACCTCTGAGGCAGAACTGATCCTTTATATTTTATGCTGTACTTCCCAAACTTGCTTCAAAATAATTGCTTGTTTCCTGACAGTAGCTCATTTGATGCTGGCTACAAGGATGTTATGTCCTCTGTATAAGGTGGTGCAGACAGCAGATGCTGCATCAGCATGTAACATCATAGTGCATTATAATGCTGTACTTAACAGTCTCTCTGGGCCTCAGAAGTAAGGGACTTTGTATATAACTCATCTTTCCTACTACCATTCCCCAGCAAAAAGGCAAGGACATAAAAGGGTACCAATGAATACATCTAACACAGAGATAGAAGAGCTCCCAGTTTAAAAGAGGGGGAAAAAGTAATAGAATGCTTCCTGTAAGGAGGCACTGTGTTGAATATTCTACATATTCATAACTTTTTGAAATTACTGAAGGAACCAAAGTCTAAAGGTCCAACAGTGAAAAGAAAGCTCAAGCAAGTGGAGTTTAACCCAAGTCTATGCTCTTTGCACTAATCCACACTGCCCACTCAATGAATCTTAAGAAGGGAAATGAACTGAAGCCAATGGAAGGAAAATAAGCTGTAGCAAAGGAGGACTAAAAACAGGTCTCTGAATCTGAAAGTTATTCCTTCAGTTTTACTCTGCCTGTTCTCATGTGACCTGATTCTTTTATAGCCTCATATGTTGAAAGTGCAAGAAAAAAAGTAGATGAGCCAAGCTGAGCTTGGCAATCTAGGTGTTTCTCTTCTGCTCCTTCACTAGATTACACATACACCCATTACTCGCACCTCTGCTCCTACCTGAACTATCCCAACTACTTTAACATATCCCAGCTACACTCACAACCATACAGGTATGAAAAAAGCAGGCTTTGACCTTCTGTTCCACAGTGCCTTTTTTTTGTTTTTTTTTTAAACAGCTAGGTCTGAGGATCTAGGACAAAATTCTTTAGAAGTCTAAGTCCTTCAGAAATGCTCTTGATCTTCTGTTTCCCCAAAGTAAAAAAAGATCTATGGGTAGGAACAACTGACTTCTCAAAGCTTACTTTACCCCAGAAAAACCACAATATCGCAAGAGTAAGTACTGTAGCATCAAGTGGGGGAAATCTCACATTATCAGCAAGCTCTCCAATTACAAAGATATACCTAAATCCTAAGCTTACACAAAGGGATATTTGGATAAACTGGGATGGTAGTATAGTAGACACACGCAAACAAACATCTGCCATCATTCCGATACCAGAAGTTTATTTTAAGTTGGTATCACACTCAATTAAGTATCTCCCTTTGGTATCCAACTAAGCCAATTTGCATGCCTTGTAATACATCTGCAACAAGGTAAGGATCTTATTATGTCCCATAAATGACTTTGAAAAGGACATTTTCCTCTTAAACTAAGTTGCTACAAGTTTACTTTCTTCAAAGATTTCTTGAATGTTTGACTAACTTGCAAAGATAAAACAGATCTCTCTAATGCTTTTCTAGAACTCTGAAAATAAATTTTAAACATTCAATTTTTAACTACAATAATTTCAGAGTTCCTATATACCTACCTCCTCACCCGGTTTCTAACGTTAACATCTCATACAAAATAGTATAATTATCAAAACCAGAAAAGTAACACTGGTTTAGTTTACAATACTGTTAACTAAACTGAATACTTTTTAAAAAATTCTCACCAGTTTCCCTATGAATGTCCTTTCTGTTTCAGCATCATGTCTAGGCTCCCACATCACATTCTGTCCTCATTTTTTGTTTCCTGTCTACAACTGCTCCTCAGTCTGTCTTAAAATAAATAAATAAATGAATGAATAAATAAACCCTCACCTGAGAACATACTTAAGGTAAGGGATTGGGGGGGCCCCCCAACGGGGGAGGTGGGGGGGACGGGGAGATAGAGATATCCAACTGTTGACTCTTGTTGGTGCCTCAATGGGGGACCAAACCCACAGCCTAGCCATGTGCCCTGACTGGGAACTGAATCCACAACCTTACAGTTCACAGGACAGTACTCCAACCAACTAAACCAACCTAGCCACACCGGCCAGGGCGTATCTGATGTTTTCTTATGGTAGAATGAGGTTCACATTTTAACAGTAACACAGCAAAGATGTATGCCTTCTTAGGTGTTTTTCACATACTACATTATCACAAGAGTAAGCGCTGTGGCATCAAGTGGGATATGATTATCAAGAGGTTCATGATATTTCTATATCTTATCACTGGTGATGTTAACCATGATCACTTGGCTATGGTGGCGCCTGTCACGTTTCACTTTAAAGTTACTATTCTTTAAATAAACATCTCAGAAGAGACATTTTGAGACTGTATGTATAAATATGCTGTTTTCCCTCAAAGGTCCACTCACTAACTTTAGCATCCAAATGTGGACTCTACAAAAATTACTGTTTTTTGTTTTGTTTTGGCCTAATGGCAATTTTCTAGTTCTTCCTTTCCATCTCCATTTGCTATTTGAAAATTCTTATGTAAGAGTTGTCTCTGCTCTCCTATTTACTCATATAATTATCTGTATGTATAAATTCATGTTACCCTATAAGTTAACATCCAGTGCTACTGAAATGAGGTAGGTAACACCAGAGATTGTTGGAGAACCGGGGAAGACCCCAGTCCAGAGGAACCCCAACCTGGCACAAGAGGCTGTTCCCCTTCCTGCCAGGAGAAGGCAGAGGGGAGAGCTGCCCATGCTGGGATACATGCCTCACTGGGACTCTGCCTTTGAGATGTTACAACCCAGTGCATCAGGGCACATGGGTCCTACACAGCATTGGAGCTGCTGCTGCAAGACAATGGTGACTCTGAAACCCACAAATGCATACCCCAGTGAGGATGGAGACCTGTCTGCATAGCTGGATTAAGCTCTAGAAGGACAGATAAACAATAAGGGGGGACTTCTGGGTGTGGCTTCGGTTATCGATCTTTTGGGGAGTAAGACAGACTTTGTGTATTGCAGTAGAGCAGAGCAGCTTCATTCAGAAGCAGGAATGCTCCCAAGCCCCTCAAATTGGAAACCCTGTTAATAAAAACCTATTTCCTTCCACACAAATCTGTGTTATGTGTATACATAGCAACAAGTGGCCAGACCCTATGCTGCCTGGTTGCACTACCATTATTTATTTTGTGGCTCAAGTTGCTCCACTGGAGCTACCACCAGGAGCTCTTCCTTCAGGCTGAGGTCTTTTAATAGTCCCCAATCCTTGTTTAACCCTTAGAATTGAGAAGTTTTTAGAAACAAATAATATTCTTTAGGCTATTTTACACTCCTAGGCACTGTAGTACTAAAAGAAAACCATTACAGACCAGCTATAACAGGAATAAAATACTCTAACTTGTCAGTTGTGCAGTGATAAATCCTTACATCCTATCCCAATTAGCTTTATATTCCAGACAGCAAAACCATTAAAAGCTGGGTGGTGTCTAAGAAAGTAGGAGCTTTGGGACTTCCGCCAAGATGGAGGCATAGGTGGATGTGCGATGCCTCCTCACACAACCAAGTTTAGAGACAACTACATACTAGCAACAGAAAACACAGCCAGAACACGGAAAATTGAACTTTTCGGAAGTCCGTTAACAACAAACTCTTCAGTCTGACCGGTAAGGGGCGAAACCAGCGGCTGGTGAGGGGTTGCACAGGAGGACTCAGTCAGACGGACTCAGGCGCAGAATCCAGACGCGCGGAATCCAGGTGCAGGGTTGGACCTAGTGAGCGACTGCGGAGGAGACAGCGGGGAAGCAGTGCTGCGTGTGGACTGTGGTCGCCCATTTGTGCGCAAGCGGACAGGCGAGGGAGCCGCCATTTCCCGGCTCTGACCACGCCCCCACATACAGCCTCACAACCCAGCGACCTGGGAGTCCAAGGCACCACTTCTCACACTTAAAGGGCCAGAACAGACCAAAAATGTCGCAAGATCTCAAAGCCCCAGAGCCCATAGATCTAAGCGATGAAGAAATAGCAAAACTCTCAGACGCACAGTTTAAAACACTGGTCATCAGGATCCTCACAGAACTGGTTGATTATAGCCACAGATTAGACAAATATATGAAGGCGAAACTAATTGAAATGAATGGAATTGCACAGGACACCAATAGCAATGAAAAGGAAACTCGGACTCAAATCAATGGAGTGGACCAGAAGAAAGTAAATAATGGCCAAACAGAAAAGAGTCAGGAAGCAAGAATTCAAAAAAAATGAGGAGAGGCTTAGGAACCTCCAGGACATCTTTAAACGCTCCAACATCCGAATTATAGGGACACCAGAAGGGGGAAAGGCACAGCCACCAGTGGAAAACATTTGAACAAATAATAAAGGAGAATTTCCCCAATCTGGCAAAGGAAATAGACTTCCAGGAAATCCAGGAAGCTCAGAGAGTCCCAAAGAAGTTGGACCCAAGAAGAAACACACCAAGGCACATCATAATTACATTAGCCAAAATTAAAATGAAGGAGAGAATCCTAGAAGCAGCAAGAGCTAAGGGGACAGTCACCTACAAAGGAGTCCCCATCAGACTGTCAGCAGATTTCTCAAAAGAGACCTTACAGGCAAGAAGGGGCTGGAAAGAGGTATTCCAAGTCATGAAATCCAAAGACCTACAACCAAGATTGCTCTATCCAGCAAAACTTTCATTTAGAATGGAAGGACAGATAAAGTGCTTCTCAGATAAGATCAAATTCAAGGAGTTCATCGTCACCAAGCCCTTATTATATGAAATGTTAAAGGGACTTACCTAAGAAAAAGAAGATAAAGAAACATGAACAGTGAAAGGACAACAAACTCACAGTTATTAACGACCACACCTAAAACAAAAGCAAACTAAAAGGACAGCTAGATCAGGAGTGGAAACATAGAAATGAAGATCTCAAGGAGGGTGAGCAACAGGGGACTGGGAGGAGGAGAAGGGGGGAGAAGGTACAGAAAATAAGTAGCATAGACAGTAGATAGAAAATAGATGGGGGGGGCAAGAATAGCATGGGAAATATAGAATCTAAAGGACTTGAGACACATGGTCATAAACTAAAGGGGGGGTAATGGTGGGGATGGGGGAGTAGGGTGGAGGGGAAGGAAGGGGGGAATAGAACAACTGTAAGAGCATAATCAATAAAAAATTTAAATAAATAAATAAATAAATAAATAAATAAATAAATAAATAAATAAATAAAAGAAAGTAGGAGCTTTGGATCTCATAATGAGGACATTTTTTTTCAGAATGTATTCACTAACCTCAACAGAAACCTGCTGTGTTCTAAAGACATATTTGATCCTCACATTTTGCAATCAGGGGTAAAAATTCCAAAAGGAATGCTGATAGGTGTCAGTTACACAAAGTGTTCTTAGAATATATATTTTTCTGGTATTCTGAGGCAGGAAAGAAAAGATTTCAAACTCTGTAACAATCTGGAGGTATTCTGCCCAGGAAAAAGGGTACCAGAGCGGAAGCATGTTCCAAAGAAGATTATAGCCCATAGTGTGGGAAAGAAACTTTCTTTCTGACTCTAGCCCTCTCCAGAGCTCTGAAAGAACTAAAGGCTAGCAGTACTTCTAAAATCACTCACTGCTTGCTTACAGCTGCAGGCTCTCCTCCATCTACAGACACATGAACAGAGGGCGAAAAAGAGCACAAACGAGTGCCGAGGTTTGCTGACTTGGCCAATTTTTGTACAGGATAAATTTTAATGAGATACAATCTAGAGAAAACAAAATACACGTAGTTTTAAGAGTACGGTTTACATTTTGACACATGTATACAGCAGTGTAATCACAATACCCAATCAAGGTTCCTCTGTGTCCCTATTCCCAGCTTCAGAAGGCTACCAATTTGTTTTGTCACTATGGATTAAATTACACTTTCCCTGGAGTTCCACATAAATGTAATTATATGGCTTATGATTTTCACTTGTGTATGATTACTTTCACTGAGCAAAATATTGTCTAGATTCATCTGTATTGTTGTGATTTTATTTACCCACTCTCCTACTGATGGACATTTGGGCTGTTTCCAATTTCCAGGCATCATGAATACAGCTGTTTGAACATTCATGTAAGTCTTTGTGTGGATATGGTTTCATTTCTCTTGGCTAAAATACCTATGGCAAGTGTATATTTAACTTTAAAAGAAACTACCAAACTGGTGATTGTACCATCTTACTTGCCTCCAGCCAAGTATGGGACTTTCAACTGTTCCACATCCTCAACAACACTTGGTAGGATCAGTGTTTTTATTTTGAGCCATTCCAGGGGGCATACAGTAGAATCTCAATGTGCTACTTTAACTTGCAATTCCCCAATGAACAATGATGTTGAGCCAACTTTTTGCTGATGACTTTTACAGTATTTGTGTGGATCAACAACCTTGCCAATATGGTAACGATCAAAACTGGATGATGGAAAGACTACTGTCTCTAGTTTTGTGTTTAAACTGTGTCCATTTCAAAAAGTTAAAAATACATAAACCAGAAGTCACACCCAGATAGTGTCTCAATGTCTTAACTGAGGTTACAAGGACTCAGGAAGAAGAAACTGAAAGTAAAGACACAATTACTTGTCTAATCCAGGCACAATAATGAAATAGGGCTTTTTAGACTCTGATCTAAACAGCTTTTCAAAAACTATCAACTAACTTTAAAAAATTACCCAACTGACCCAAATGATCAAGGTTTTAAAAAACCAGTACATAAATGACAAACTGGAAAGGATCGCCGGAGGGATATGCAGCACTGTAGATGAGAGAATGAAAATCTGAAGGGGTTCAGCAAATTCTAATAATGAATCTGAGATCAGACTACTGGTTTATAGAGGATAGCAATATTTATGGAGATAATCTGCTTGCTGTATTTCTTTATCTGACTCTATCTGGTCTTGTGAAGAGTGACAGGTGTTAAGAAAGCGAAATTTTAGCCCTAGTTCTTCTTATCAATTTGCAGAATGACTTATAACAAAGAACCAGTCTTCAGCCTCACTTGTCCCAACTGTTAAAAGTGAGAGAATACCTGTCCCTACATATCTCTCAATATGGTTGAGGATAAAATGTTGGAACTAGCCAAATAAACACGTGGAAGGCAAAGTCTAGAAGAGTCATTTTGGTTTTCACATTCACACATGCACGTATTCATAAAGTGAACTCAAGTTTTAAAAACTTTCATTTTAGTAAAAACAAAAGAGTATTTTTCCAAGCTTCATACCAATATATATCTCAGAGGGTTGATGGATACTACATAAAGACTCTAACAAGAAAAAAATGACACACGTTAATTGGCATCCTATATTTATTGAGCACCACTGGTGACTCATGAGTGAATTTCACAAAAAAGTAAATCTGTCCAGTGCCAAATAGTTTTTATAAATTATTTTTAAAAAGTGGTATTCCACGTTCCTCATATTACTGAATACCACATGGACAACAGGTTAGCCTTCCAATTCATTCTTTTAGCCTGCTATTCCAGTGAGATTCCCTGGAGAGGTATGCACAGCTGCTCCAGCCCTCTCTAACCATGCCATCGGCTGTATGGTATGGACCATCCTACAGTCAAGCCATTTCTGTTATCCTAGGAGCTGGCCATTGTTCCTGCTGTTAACGTAAGAGCCATCCACACCCACACTCAGCTGTCATTCTAGGAGACTGAAATGTATTTAAAATAATATGCTAGGATTGAGAATATAATTGTTTCAAAAGCAAATTATAATGCATTCAATTTCTGACCACTAATTCAGCATCTCCTACAAGTGTCCTTAAAAAAAAAAGTGTTATTGTAATGGAACTATTACTGTATTAAACCCACCAATCATAAAAAACACATTCAAAACTTCCTCCTAAACTTAACCGTTCTTAATAAGCTACAAACACACACACACACACCCACACCCACACCCATCCCCCCACCCCCCCGCTGGTGTACTTCAGTGGATTGAGCATGGGCCTGTGAACCAAACAACTGCGGTTCAATTCCCAGTCAGGGCACATGCCTGGGTTGTGGGCCACTTCCTGGCAGGGGACGCACGAGAGGCAACCACACATTGATATTTCTCTCCTTCTCTCCTTCCCTTCCCCTCTAAAGGTAAATAAATAAAATCTAAACAAACAAAAAACCCCAAGCTACAGTCATGTTATCGCCGTATATATGAACATCCCAAACTTAAATCTGGTAAGGAAAACTTCAAGAAGATACAAACATCAAGAATTTCATTAGTTCTGTAAGTAAGAAAAACTATGAGAATGACAATATAGTAATTCAAGACCAAAAACCTCCCCTTCAAACAGCAGGTAGGGGATATATTTTTTTGATTGATAGGGATATGGGTGAAGACACAGCAGTCTAACCATTAATATTTTAATCACAGAAGCGGTGTTTCCTACCCAACAAATGACCCATCTTCTCCTGAAAAAAAAAATCAGCAAATTCAATTCCTAATTTTTACAAAAACACAAAACTCTAAATAATATTATCATTTTAATTTATTTATTGTGAATAACAGAACTAGTTTCATTCAACTTTTTCAGCTACTTTAGAACCTTGATGATTAGGTGTCGCCAAAACTGAACAAATTATCCCATAAAGTTAAGAAAAATAAACATGTTAAAAATAGAGAAGTGATAAGGAGAGTCATAAGTAGTTTAACTATGGGGAGGTACGGCACAGAGCAATACTCCCAATCTAATTTGTGGATCTGTGAGTAGTTATCCATGGTCCAAGATCCACAGGCTGGACAAAGGGGGCTGACAGCCAAGCTTCCATGTGGCACCTAAGCTCCTGAACAGCCCATCTGTGGATCAATAGGATATTGCTGGAAGCCCCAATTCTGTCCATGTACAGCTGTACCACTGATAGAGGAAATCAACAGTGCTTTAGGGAAAAAAACAAAACAAAAACAGGTGCCTGTCTCTGGCTTGTGTTCTTTATTAGGAAGGATGGAGTTTCAAATCTATACACATTTAGGAGTTTCCTAAATGCAAAAGCGACTCCCTACTAGGTGCTGTAAGAAAATGAAAACAGGTAAGACAGGGACTACAATGAACCACAGCAGGATAAATACCAACAAAGTACAAAGTATATCAGAGTTTCACATAAAGCGGAAAACGGGTATAGCTGGTGTGATGGAAAATAAAGGGGGGAGAAGGCCTCCTGTTTAGGAGGCTTCAAATGGATTGTAAGGAATAAACAAGATCTTGAAACCTTTAAAGATCTAGCTTGCTCTTGTAGTCAGAATACGACTTTATGGAAACCTACAGCGGTTGTCAAGTACTGCTTGGCAATGTGCAAATTCTTGAAGAAATCTGAGAAACCTACCTACCTTACAGTATTCTCTGTAAGGTTCAAAATAGGCAGTGAGTATTAAAGACCTAAAGACTTATGCTGTTAAATCTGTTGAGCTTGGTCTTTACCCAGTGCTTCCGCCTTTATTTGATCACCTAATCTTTGGTTTTGCTTGTTTTCCCTGTTTATACGGACTGAGTTTCTAACTTCTGTAAGGTTTTATTTCGGTGTTCCATCTGTTTCACCTGTTGAACTAAAGCACGAGGACTGGTGTCTTCTCTTTTGAGGAGAGTGAGATGAAGATGGCATTCTCTCTGTTAACCTAAAGGAAGTTGTAGTTCATGTTTTCCTATTTTCTAGTAATAAAAGTTAACTAAAAAATGTGGTAAGTGATTAAAAGTCTAACCAACTTTAGACTTTAGAGTTACTAACCAACAGGGTAGTGAGTTTCACATTTTACATATTACGATTCCAAGGGCAACCTTACTGCAGCTGTATTATAAATGCTGTCCAAGAATGCTAATACTGGTATGCCTCGTTTTTTGTAAGTTTTTTTTGTATATGCCACTTGCTTTTACAAAAGACCTACATTAGTATTTCAGAAAAATCCCAAGAGTATTTTGTTTTATGAAGAAAGGTGAAAAGTGAAATAACGTTCAGTATTTGTTTTACCACAGCCATTACAGAAACAGTGTGCAACAAATACCCTTGGCAACGAGAAGGGCCCTGCCAAGCTCCTTCCCTGGGAACCACACTCAGCATAGCATCTCAGCATCCAGATGTCAGGGCTTTGAACTGTGTGAGCATCTATGCTTTACCACCATTTATTCTGTGCATCCTTCGGAACACTGTCCTAAGGTATCACAAAGCCTAAGAGATCTTAGCTTATATGGGTGTTACGCTTGGCATAAAACTGGATGTAATTAAGTGTTTTGATCTTGGTGTATAAAATATATCATGTGTGCTTGAAGTTGTGTCCACCATTCACACTATTTATATGCAAAGAGAAATAATCTTGAAAGCTGGTGAAATCACTGTTGATTCTGCTGATAGGAAAGTAGTCTCTTTTTAAAAAAATATATTTATTAATTATGCCATTACGGTTCTTCTATTTCCCCCCTTCATTCCCCTCCACCCCTACACACCCCCTCCCCCACCATTCCCCCCTTTAGTTTATGACCACATGTCTCAAATTCTTTAGATTCTATATTTCCCATACTATTGTTGCCCCCCCCATCTATTTTCTACCTACAGTCTATGCTACTTATTTTCTGTACCTTCTCCCCCCTTCTCCTTCTCCCACTCCCCTCTTGCTAACCCTCCATGAGATCTCAATTTCTATGTTTCTGCTCCTGATCTAGCTGTCCTCTTAGTTTGCTTTTGTTTTAGGTGTGGTTCTTAATAACTGTGAGTTTGCTGTCCTTTCACTGTTCATATTTTTTATCTTCTTTTTCTTAGATACATCCTTTTAAGATTTCATATAATAAGGGCTTGTAAGTTCATATAATAATGAACTCCTTGAATTTGATTTTATCTGAGAAGCACTTTACCTGCCCTTCCATTCTAAATGAAAGCTTTGCTGGATAGAGCAATCTTGGTTGTAGGTCTTTGGATCTCATGACTTGGAATACTCCTTTCCAGCCCCTTCTTGCCTGTAAGGTCTCTTTTGAGAAATCTGCTGACAGTGTGATGGGAAGTCCTTTGTAGGTGACTGTCCCCTTCTCTCTTGCTGCTTCTAGATTCTCTCCTTCATTTTAATCTTGGCTAATGTAATGATGATGTGCCTTGGTGTGTTCCTTCTTGGGTCCAACTTCTTTGGGACTCTCTGAGCTTCCTGGATTTCCTGGAAGTCTATTTCTTTTGCCAGAATGGGGAAGTTCTCCTTTATTATTTGTTCAAATAAGTTTTCCACTCATGGCCGTTCCTCTTCCCCTTCTGGTGCCCCTATAATTTGGATGTTGGAGCGTTTAAAGATGTCCTGGAGGTTCCTAAGCCTCTCCTCATTTTTTTGAATTCTAGTTTCTTCATCCTTTTCTGTTTGGTCATTTTTTTCCTCCTTCTGGTCCACTCCTTTGATTTGAGTCCCAGTTTCCTTTCCATTACTATTGGTTTCCTGTGCATTTCCATTCATTTCAATTAGTTTAGCCTTCATATGTTCCTCTAATTTGTGACTAAAATCAACCAGTTCTGTGAGCATCCTGATCACCAGTGTTTTGAACTGTGCATCTGAAAGTTTGGCTATTTCTTCATCGTTTAGATTCATTGGCTCAGGGGCTCTGAGTTGTTCTTGAGCCATGTTTTGATCTGTTCGTGCCTGTTATGTATGAGGAGTGGAGCCTTAGTTGTTCACCAGGGCGGGGGCACCCAGGTTGCTGGGTTGTGATGCTGTATGTGGGGGTGGGGGCAGGGTCAGAGAGGGACAATGGCAGTTCCTTCTGCCGCTTCCTGCCACTGGGACCTGTGCGGTCTGTCTCACTGCTCGCTCCTTCACCGGTTTATCTGTGCTGGAATGTGTGACTGCGATCAGCCCTCAGTGGGTCCACTACCTTGCGCCCTTAGTGGGTCTGCCTGCTTCTCCTCACCTGGGATCTGCCCATGGCTGCTGGCGCACCTGGGGTGCGCGCCCTGGTCAGTCTGGTGGATTTTTCCTGCCCAACTCCGCTGTGCTGCTGGCTCTGCCCCTCTTACCGGTTTGGCTGAAGGTTCGTTGTTGTCAGACTTCTGTGTAGTTCAATTTTCTGTGGTTTGGCTGCGTTTTTGTTGCTAAAACGTTGTTGTTTTTAAACTTGGTTGTGCGAGAAGGTGCAATGCTTCCACCTACACCTCCATCTTGGCAGAAGTCCACTTCAGAAAGTGGTCTCTTTTAGTCCATATCCAGTAATGGAGAAAATAAGTGTTGCATGATTAGGTTGATGTGTGTACAAGAAGTGGTGTTCCGAGAAGTTATCGCTCAAAAAAATGTCCCATATAAGGTGATGGTGACTGCTTCTTTGTTTTATGACTTTTGACTTAAGAAAGGTTTACTAGGAACATTCTACTTTCAGATAGTGGGGGGGAACTTCTACAGAGAGAGAATTTCTGCAGACACTGCTGGAGTATGCTGGATACTCTCTCCCTTATGCTTAGTTTCAAAGTAACTTTTTCAGTTGGTGTTTCATGATAATGAAAATTTCCCTTTATTTTACAGGTGAGGTGAGTAAGCTGGCCTTGAGAGAATGAGCAATTTTTTCCATGAATCTGGGTTTAATATGCCTCCACAGACTACCAACCAGGTAAGTGGCTAACCAAGATTCCTAAAATATTTTTCCCAGTTTGTAACAAAGGGTCAGTGGATAACTAAAACTCTCATACCTCTACTCCAGGACCCAAGTCATGTCATGTTTTCCTATTCTTACCAAGTGTCAAAGAAATGTTTGTACTACCACTTTCTCACACCAAGTGAAATATCTACAATGTTAGTATGCATCACCATTTCAAAAAGGTTAAAATATGGGGGGACTGGGCCCTGGCTGGTGTGGCTAGTGGATGGAGGATTCACCCACAAACCAAAGGGTCATTGGTTGATTCCCAGTCAGGGCACATGCCTGGGTTGCAGGCCAGGTCTCCAGTAGGGGTACTTGAGAGGCAACCACACATTGATGATGTTCTTCCTTTCTTTCTCCCTCCCTTCTCCTCTCTAAAAATAATAGTATCTTTAAAAAAATAAAAAATATGGGACTGATGTACCAGAACAGGCGAAACAAGGTGTGATATGATTTACTCCTATGATCACCGAATACTTGCCTAGAGTAGTTACCACTACAATAAAAAGATAACAGTGCTTAAAAATAAAACTGAATTACTTTAAAAATACTCTTATTATTATAAAGTTAAGATTCAATCTCTACCCCCTACTTACTCCAAAAATAGTTAACCTTCATTAACATTTATACTAAAGCTTTAGGGAAGTGGCTGATATTCTCTACCGATATATCTACCAATTACCTTTAAAATATAAATTTAAAAGTAATCCAGGAAAAGTACTATCTGTAAAGTGCTATGCATTCTGTTCTGTTGTTTTGTGGCTCAAGGAGACAAAGGAAGGAAAAATATGGGTTAATGGAAGGAATTATGGGACATCTACAATAATTTCCCACAAAAATACAAGACTTGTGTCCCCGAAACATATTTATTCACTGTTTAAGTGCTTAAGAAATTTAGATAAAGAAAGTACCTGTATCTAAATTCTTCAGTCATTCTTAACATGGGTGGGTGGGATCTTTCTCAGAAGCTTTTGTGAATGTGATAAAAACTATTAACCTCATCAGGAAAAAAATGCACACACAACAATAAATGTCTGCATGGAATCTCAGAAAATTTGTAGGCCCCATGGTTATGAGACAGTAAATACCAGTTCATATAAAAACAAACGAGAACAACAGGGATGAATGGCTAAAATCCCATCTGGAACTTGCGGATCTCAGGATGTTTCTGTTCAAGTTGTCTCATTTTTCTCTTATCAACTGTAAGAACTGAAGATTCAGCATTTAAGTTGTAAATTGGGTTATACCTTGAATAGTATCCAAAAACTTGGTTAAATTAAAATGACTGAAAATGGCCACACACAAATGCCATTCTACTTTTTCCTCCATAAATAGTCACAGACATTTTTTCCCTTAGGATGCAATTTAACAGCCACATCCAAGATCGTTCCATCCTTCTCCATTCTCGCCTCATCAGTGCCTCTCATTACAGAGGAATTAACACAGATTTTATATTTTTAACTTGCTTACCCATTGTAAATAAAGTTTTGCCTTGTGTACTTTATTGGATTGGTCAAAAAGTTCATTAGGTTAAGCAAAACCACTTTTTTCATTTTTACCAATGACTTTATTGAACAATGTATTCATCATTTTGTTCTATTACCGTCTGCCATTTTTCAAGCATCTTCATAATTCCACTTACCAAAACTTTTAATCTTTAAAAAAAGTTTACTCTTTATTTTTGCCCAATTACCATTTAGTCTCCTTATACACCCTCTCCATCATTTTTTTAAAAATCTTTTTGAGCAAAAAACTGTTCTAGGTGCCTTTTGCAATCTTCCAGGGAATTTACATTTCTTCCATTAAGAGAATTTTTTAATAACTGAAATAAATGAAATCTGAAGGAGCAATGTTTGGTGAATACAGTGGATGAATTGGAACTTGCCAGCCAAGCTGTAACAGTTTTTGCCTGGTCCTCAAAACAAACAAACAAACAAACAAACAACCCCCCCAAACAACAACAAAAAACCATGCAGTCTTATATTATCCTGATGGATGATTATATGTTTTCTGTTAACTAATTCTGAGTGCTTTTTGTCAAGTGTTGTTGCTTTCAGTTAGTCTAATTGGGAGTAATACTTGCTGGAAGTAATTGTTTGGTTTTTCTAAAGGAGTTTATAACAGATGACTCCCTTCTAATCCCACCATATACATGTGACCTTCTTTGGACAAAGATTGGCCTTTGGTGTGGTTGGTGGTGGTTCATTTCACTTGAACCACAATCTCTTCCATTTCACATTATTGTACAGTATCCACTTTTCATCGCCCATCATAATTTGTTTTAAAAACAGAACATTTTCATTACGTTTAAGCAGAGAACTGCATACACAAATGTAGCCAAGAAGTCTTTTTTCCCCATTTATGTGGAACCCAAACATCAAAATGATTAACATAACCAAGCTGGTGCAAATGATTTTCCATGCTTGATTTAGCTATTTTCGAATATGTCAGCTATCTCCCACATAGCATAACATTTATGGTTCTCAATCAATGTCTTGATTTGATCACTGTTATATATAACTAGCCTACCTGACCATGGAGCATCATTGTCCTGTGAGACAACTCCAATATGAAACTTCACAAAACACTTTTGACACCTTCAACCATTCACAGAACCCTCTCCATATACTGCACAAATCTTTTTTTGTGTGTTTCAGTCATGTTTTTACCTTTGTTGATACAATGGAGCACGATATATTGAAAATGCTGCTTTTTTCCTTCTATCTTCAATATTAAAATGGCTACACAAAAAGTCACCAATTTTGATAAGTTTTTCTTGAATACACACTGTTATGACAGCTGTCACAATACAATCTAACAACTGTTTTGAATGAAGTTAAAGACAACTAAGTACTACTAAAGCCATCTTACAAAGTTTTTGGCCAACCCAATATTTTTGTGATCTAGAACAGTTTTCACATTCTTTCTTTAAAATCTGAGCTTATGGAAAATATTATTTCAAACATTAATATTACCAATGTCTACTATTACAGGATTGAGAGACATGTTTCTTTTCTCCTCTGACACCTTGAACATAGCTCTGAATTCAAAATTTGTACTTTAAAGTCCACGCAAAAACTGTTTTTAAATATATTCTAGCCCTGGCTGGTATAGCTCAGTGGATTGAGCGCGGGCCTGTGAACCAAAAGATCGCAGTTCGATTCCCAGTCAGGGCACATGCCTGGGTTGCAGGCCAGTTCCTAGCAGGGGCCAGTTCCCAGCAGGGGACACACGAGAGGCAACCATACATTGATATTTCTCTCCCTCTCTCCTTCCCTCCCCTTCTAAAGATAAATAAATAAAATTTCAAAAAAAAAAAGTTCTTCCCTTGCTTTAAAAAATATATATATACATACATACATATATATATATTCCAAAAGGAGAAAATGCGTCTTTATAATACAAAGATTTGGTCAATCTCCCTCATAGCTAAATCCATCCAGGCCACCCTGAAAACATGATTGATCATGAAGAGAGTATGGTGACCTGAAGCAGATCCCTGAGTGAACTGACGGGGGCAAACTAAAATGGGGTGGCTTGGGTAAGATGAATTTCACAGGCTTGTGTAGTACAGCCATTCACATAAATTTCATACATATGCGTGTTTGTATATAATGAAATAATCCCAATTGAGGGCAAAGACAGCTCCCAAAAGCAGAGATGTAGCCTCTTCTGGAGGCCTCCAAATGAGTCTCAATCTACCCCTTCCCACCAATCAGCCTTACTTTCATGTAAAACAACACTCCAGTGTCACCCTGCCTCAGCCTCCTCTCAGACACACCAGCAGCACATACTATTTTGGACAGACACATACATGTATCTGCCCACACCCCTCACGCAACCCCCAAGTCCACCCCTCAAGCAACCCACACAAGAACACACATCCCTCAAATGCACAGGTTCTTCACATACACATACTTTGATACTAATAAAATACACAGACTACCCAAATAAACCAGTACTCTCACTTCCTCCTAAAAGATACATACTCACACCTTCAGTCCATCACTTATCTAGAAAAGTTGCCAATATACTTCATGTAACTCAATCATACAAGAACAGACTCCATTCACACCTGGCAAAGCATGTGTAAGCCCCTGCTTCTACCACTATCACAATTGAAAGGGATCATGCTTGGTTTTAAAATCTGTCCAAATTCTTTGATACTTCTCACTTAAAAAAAACAAAAACAAAAAAAACCCTCGGGAGCCTAAATTTCTTCTTGACTGTGAACCACACATACTTAATAACATACATCTAACAAACAAAATATGAGTTAAGTGATTTCTGAGTTTATATATAAAGGCACTGTGGCTTCTTCCTTGCTCTCCTTTGGACCATTGGGGGAAGCCAGGAGTCATGTCATGAGGACACTTGTAAAGCCTGAAGAAGAGGTTCATATGGTGAGCAACTAAGACCTCCTTCCTTGCCTACCCTCAGCTAGCAAGGAACTCAAAATCTTTGTCAAAATCACACAAGTCACCTTGAAAAGTTACATCTTCAAGCTGCAGTTAAGTCTTCAGGTGACTGCAATCCCATCCAACATCTTGCTACAACCTCATTAGGAACCTGGAGCTCAAACCACTCGTAAATTCTTAACTCTTAAAAATGGGTGAGAATTGGATAAAAGTGGTCAAAAGACACAAACTTCCAGTTGTAAAACTAAGTAATTAAGTGGGGATGTGATGTAAAACATGATTATAGTTAACACTGTTAAATAATATATTTGAAAGTAAATCCTAAATGGCCTCATCACCAAGAAACATTTTTTGGCAGGGGGACTAAATGAGATGATGGATGAATGTTAACTAAACTAAACTAAACTAAACTTACTGTGGTAATCATTTTGCAACATAGTTAAGTCATATCGTGCTATACCTTAAACTTATATAGTGCTATTTGTCAAGTGTCTCTCATTAAAACTGAAAAAAAAAGTGTGAAATATTTGTTTTAATTTGCTATTTTGGGGATATGTTACACAGCAATAGATAACTCTTAATAGATACAAGCCTTACACATTACCTAAACATAATTAATTTGAGGAATCCAGAAGTGAAACAATGCAGTCACCCAGCCAGCCCTGACCTCATACTTAATTCTTCAGATATAAAATCAAATACTGTCAATGTTTATTATAGCATTTCGTTAGACCAGGGGTCAGCAAACTATTTTGGCTTTGTAGGCCAAGAGGCAAAATCAAAATGATTATGTAGACACTTCCATTAATGACCATTTAAAAATACAAGTGGTGGGCCACAGTTTGCTGACTAGAGTCTAGACTACAAAAAGTACATGGTTTCTCACAGTAAAGCAAATCCAAAACTTTCAGTACTTAAATTATTTCTTTAAAAAAATTTTTTAACAATTTTAGAGAAAAGGGGAGAGAGAGAAAAACACATCAATTTGTTGCTTCACTTATGCATTCATTGGGTGATTCTTGTTGTGCCCAGGGACTGGACCTGCAATCTTGGCATATTGACCAATGTGCTGAACAACTGAGCTATCCGGCCAGGGTTCAGTATCTATATTTCAAATGACTTCCCCATAGATTGCACATTATGCAAATTTCAATGAAAGAACAACACAGAATAGCTGCTTTTTCATGAGAGCAAGGTTTGCCATTCCAAAATTAACAATATCTCAACAGTCTTAATAACAGACACATTGCTGGCAAACTGGAAGAAATCCAAATTTGTTTCGGTCAGAATACTAGAGGCAAGATGGTGATGGTGGTAATGTTCCAGCAACTAAATTTATTATAAACAAGTCAGGGTTTGAGCCGCAAACATGACATACTGATTACCCAGTACAGCAAGGAATCATGCAATTCATCCTCAACTATACCATTTCATATCCTCTGCCTTAAAAATTCCACAAGTTAAAGTTTCCTAATTTAGTATTATTTTTTAAGTACATGCAGTTCTGTAAATACAACTTATTTGGACCAATGGATGGTTGGAATGAGGTTAATCATTAATTAATCCCCAATAACAATGATAGGAAACCTCCAGTGTGTAGTCCCTCTGTGACTAGCTGCTCAACCTTTGCCCAGTCATTTGTGTTCTTGGGATACAGATTCTGTCGGGAGCTGACCAGTAGCTGTCCCTCGACAGAGTCAGGAGGGATGAGATGCATCTGCACAACAGAGGTAACTGTGGCTGGATTTCCTGTCTATCTCTCCTTGCATGTCTGTCTTTGCGATTAATAGACACCTGCATTTCAGGTCCAATGATCCACATAATTCCAATGAAGTTATACAAAATAATTTCTTGGCCAGAGAACAAAGTCCCCCCCTAATGAAGTAGCCCCTGAATATCTAAAAGTTTATAGAGTAACAGCCCCTCCTCTACCTTGGACAGGAATATATATTAATTAGAATTAGACAGGCAAAGAAACAGGAGAAGCTGGTCAGTTACTACAAACTAAGCATGTAGAAACCATTACCAAGGAGTCAGAGTTCATATTATATGAAGAAACATTTTAGACAGAAAGATAGCTAAGTTAGACATCACAAAGGCCTTATAATAAATTTCCTATAACCTCTGCTCAGTTTAGTGTATCCTTTTGCCCCATGCGAAATTCTAAGAACCTTAATAAACAATAAGACATCTAAACTCTGTACATACAGCTATTTCTAATTATCTGATTAATGGCTCTCTTGGTCAAAACAACTTTTGTTTAACATAACTGAAACTATGGAAATTCTTGTACTTTTCCTGGTTACCTCTGTATTCGTTTTTTCTGCTTAACTGATCAAGCCATGCACCTGTTCCTTTAATGTTATACAACAATCTCTATAAAAATAAAGCCTAAATCAAACTCTGAGAGTTCAGTCAGATCCACAGAGGCTGGCTGTTCTCCGGCATCCAATCGGGTTTCTGACTCTTCATTCGTCACCAGCACCGTCCATCCTTCGGGGACCCTGAGCCCTGCCGAGGCTGGACCCCTGGACCCTGGCAAGATTCCACATGATGGAGCTAGAATTTGAATCTGATTCCTCTGAATGACAAAAATCCATGACTTACACTTAAATATGAAAAAGCCTAAAATAATTTAATTCCTTTTACTTAGCTGACATTATTTGGTAAGTTAGCACTGCTCTTATTATACTAAAAAGAAGGCAAAGAAATGAAAAGAAATTAAGGTCTGGAAAGTACTCCATTTGCTTAGGTTCTCATATTAGGAAAATTCTCTTTCTAAGAAGCCAGTGAAATGTTTTCTAAAGGGAACAACAATCTCCTTGGTTAATTTGCTTTAAGACAGTGTTTTGTCTCTAAAATAATAGACCCATTAATCTTCTCAGAATTCTTTTTCCACCTGATAAAAGCTTCTTGTTGAATGTTCTTCTTTTAAGTGAAAATATCACTGAAAGCACTTAAAATCAGCCAGGTGAGCCAATCAATGACCCAGAAAACCCTCACTGGAAAAAAGATGAAATTAAGCTCCATCTGCCACAAATGAATAGCTGCATACTCACTATGAAATTATAAAGTCTTGCAACTCATCTGACTACATACACGGTCTCTTTCTTGGTGGCAGAGAGTACTTAGTAAAGCCCTCATTATCCTATCTTGGCATCCAGTGACAGGTTAGGATCCAGTATGAATCCAAGTACTGTTTAAAGTCCTCAATATTTTAGGAGTTGTGAATATACATACTTAAGTAAAACTGAAAATATTAAGTACCTTAGGAACACTTGATGTTGTAAGAAAGCTTACATTTTCTTAAATTTATTTAATAAATTTAGTGGTGTACCATGAGTAATCATCTTCTTGCAAATAAAACTGTTTCGTATATTATTTCAATGGGATTGAAGAGAATAGGAAAGAACTAAATGTTTCAGAGTAAAAAGTGGACATGAAACTAGTATTTCATGAGCTAGTTTGGTACTTAAAAATATGTAACCATTATGTTATTCTCCCTCCATTGTGTACTACAAAGGGTGAGACTTTGCAAATTTTTTAACCTTAAATATTTATATAAAAAAATCAATGCTAATGAAAAATACAGAAATCAAAGACTAGGGAACAAGAATATGCAACACTGTTGCTATAGTTCAGCAATTTTCAACCCTTTTCATCTTGTGCCACACATAAAATTATAAATTACTAAATTAACTAAAATTCTGCGGCAACCTAAAAATATATTTTTTACCAATGACAGAAAAAGGTGTAATTTTGATTCATTCACATGGGATGGCTATTGTGTTGGCTGCCATCATTTTTTCATTTGACAATCTAAGGGAAAAGAGGACAGTGCCTGTGCCCAAAGTCAGATACTCCAGTTTTAAAAATTCTTGTGGTTCACCATGTACCTGCCACAGCACAGCAGTTGAAAATTGCTGCTATAGTTAATTAAATTACTATCTAGCTCTTAAGTTTCCCAGGGCCCCTAGATACTTCTGAAAACCACTGGATAACAGCCTTTAGAGCCTCTTGATCCTTAAGGAAGAGAGTTTAGAAACAAAAATGGACTAAGTAGTCTCTCTAATCTTCCTTTAATATCAGTATTTGGGGGGGCAATTTTTGGGAGAAGAATCAGTTAAAGGTGCTGTTTTCTAATCAGGTCCTAGATACTAGCAACCAGATGAGTAGGTAGATGCTAAAGCATGACAGCTATTAAGAGGCACTTAAAACCAGGCCATCCACTGCCTTGTGAACAGCAGAGGCAGCTACAGGCAGTTTCTTTTTTCTTTTCTTTTTGTTATTTAGAGAGCCTACCTCAGCACAAGTATTAAACTGACCCTCTATAGTTCTACATGACAGGCCACATAAAGTGATTTATGTCTAGAAAATTTTCAGAAGAGGAACCCACCAGGATTGCAAAAAAGGTGTACAGGGTGCTGCTGTGAATATTCTGGTTTTGCCAATGCTTTGTGTACTGAACCAGACATTAGCAAAGAACAATAATAAATCCCAATGCATTTTATTCCCTAGACAATTCAAAACAGGAATAATTAATAAGAAAAAAAAGCCAACCATGATCATCTTTTTACCTTGGTTTATGTGTAATGATATGTTTTCTTTTCAGCTGTGAAGTCCGGACTATGTTCTGTTGGTTCTTCCCACTCAGAAAATATTTAGTCTAATTTCTTCTGTTTTACAGATGACAAATATGATATGTAGACAGTGATTTGCCAAAGGTTTAATGTCAGTGTCTAACTCCTGGGTATAGTAGGCTTGCTTTTGTAATTCTGTAACACTGCTTTCCTTATAAAATTTATATAAATATCCTAAGTTATTCATAGATGTGAAAATACATTCCTAAGTATTAGAAATTTGTCCTAAGATTCATTTGCTATTAGAAGCATCAAAGAATTGGTTTGCCTGTCCAACCAATTTTTGAATTAAAAAAGGTATGGATTTTCCCCATCTTTAAAAAAAAATAAATCCACCAAGAAAAGTCACACTACTTAAGTCAAATTTTGCTACCATTTAATAACAATTCCTTAAAAATGCAATCACTCTTTATTCCTCTTCCACAGGTTTCCTGCACTGACTCCTTCCTGTCTATCCGGCAGTCCAGCAAAGCTCAAGGATGTCAAGATCCCAGCACAAATGCTCTCCCTTCCAAACAGAGAGCAAACATAATAGAGCACAAATGGGGCTCCAGAACCCTCAATCAAAATTATACTCCAGTTCCTTCTGACTCTTCCATTTTGGCCTCTACCCTAATGCCAAATTCATCTTTAAAATTACTGTTTTGATCCTTCCTCTAAGATCTTTAATGTCTTTCAACTATGTATGAAGTGAAAACCTAAAGTCCACAATGTAACATTAATCTAATGCCTGCCTTTTCCCAGCCTGATAACTATACCCTAAACCAGTGATTTTCAACCTTTTTCATCTCATGGCACACATAAACTACTGAGATCCTGCAGCACTCCCCAAAATATATGCTTTTTGCCAATCCAACAAAAAAAATAGGCGTAAGTTTGATTCATTCACACTGGACAGCTATTGTGTTGGCTGTTGTCTTTTCTTTTTTTGGTGGGGGGAGGGGAGCAATCTAAGGAAAAAAGAGATCAGTGCCTCTGACTAAATAGTCAGGTATTACATATTTAAACAATTCTTGTGGCACACTGGCCCTAAACAAACACGTCTGGCTACTGACTCCCCTCACCCCGAACCTGACAATTCATATCCCCTTGCTTCCTACTTCTATTATCTATATCAAAGACTTTCCTGATTGCTCCTGTCCAACATGGTATCTACAGCCTCAGAAGTCCTTAAGTTCCTATGAGCTCTATTATTTAGTTGGTTCTATAAACACATATAGCTAATGTAATTCTTATCCAGTGCTTTGCATTATTTTTTCATTCATTCATTCATTCATTCAACATATGCTGTATCTCACACACTGTGCTAGATACTAGAAATACAATGGTGTATAAAAAATAGGGAATTCCTGCTCTTTTAAGAGCTAGGTGTAAATAGGAAGACAAAGCAGCAAGAAAAAAAAATCAATCAGACACAAACAGAAAATTACATCTGAGGAAGTGTTGTAAAGAACAGCAACCTCAGGAATGTATTTTTAAAAACTGGTTTTGGGGTGAGCAAGTTTAGCCAGGTACGGAGGGGAGGAAGAGTCAAGGACTGGCAGTCTCAGGTAGGGTAAAGATGGAAAATGGGCCTGTGGTAGAAAGGGCAAGGAGATTAGATCAACACTACTACTTAGGAATCACTATTCAGCTACTATAAATCCCATATACTATTTACTACAGTACTAAATAGTTGGAAACTTAAAACTCATTTACTTAATGAAAAGTTACATACATCATTAGGAATGTGCTAAAATCCTAAACAAAATACACCCAAGTTGCTAAAGAAATAGCAGCTTGGTAGACAACACTACATATCATTGATTCTCATCCATGCTTACCCTCTGATCAATGATGTTCAAATCTGACTGAATATTAGAATCAACCAGGGAGCTCTCAACGAACAATGATGCTCTGGCCCCACCAACAGTGTCAATCACTTAATGGGTCTGACATGAAGTTCACTGAGGAGAAAGTTATTTTAAATGGCTCCCCAAGAGACTCTAATGTGAAGTCTGGGTAAAGAACCGTTTGTTTTATCAAAAGCTCTCCTCAGAAATAGCTGTGCACTTCTTTTAAAGTAATAGCTTTAACCCTTAAACGTGGACAATCCACCTCCTGCACCGCCCCTCTCCCCCCCACAGTGTATCCCAACTGCAGTGGTCCCCAAACACATGAGTAGCTAAATCCCAGGTAAAACACTCTTTCTTTCCACAGCCTTTCAAATACGCAAATTGGAATAAAAAATGGAGTAGGAGTAGAGTGAGGTGCTGATTTGAAACAATAAAACCACTGTGACAGTAAGCAGGTGAGTCTTGAATACTCTAGTCACAACTGTAGTTTGTGGAAGAGGGGCAAAATCCGTAAGGCAGTTGACTTTTGTCAGAGAGAGAAAAGCTCACCCTTACCACCAGCAGAAAAAGAACTACTTTACTCATGTTCACTTGTGTCCCAGGCAAAAACCTTTGACAAACTTGGAACACTAATCCGCAGTATCTCAAGAAACTATAGGAGAGGAGTGCACTGAAAATGGCTTCTGAAGTTATAAGCAAGTAACAGTTACAACTCAACTCCTAAGCTAACAAAACTGCCTGAATACACACACACACACACACACACACACACACACACACACACACACTTTGGTTATAGCTAGAGTTTCGTTACATAAGAAAAATGCCAGTCAATGTTTTGTGTATAGACCCCTGAGAAAGAAGAGACCCACCAAAGAGGACTCCCTATGGCTAAGTGTACTCAAAATTTTAAAAAAACCCTACCAGTCATTTCTATAAATAGGGGCCTCTCCTGTAAACACTGCTTGAGAGAAAAGCCTACACTGAATTGCCTGTCTGTACTGCACTCCTGCTGACCTGAGCCATCCTTTTCAAAGGAGTTCCTGGAGTCCTACTGCAACCAGTAAGATAGAGGCTTTCCCTATGCAATCAGAGCTGCTATATTCCCATCAGCTCTTCACTGACCAATCGGAGAAGCTCCATTGTGACCAATCAAGACAGTGAATTTTGGATCAATCAGAGTTTGAGAAGCTGGATCCCTAATTTGTACGAGGACAGACTAATGAGGAATCAGAAGCAGGAACTTCTCTTCACATGAGTCAGCCCCCCTGACTCTGAGAGCACACTTTCCATATCCACAGAAGAGTGAAGACTGTTTCCCTAGATAGCAAGTGGCAAACACAAGGCCCATGGGCCAAATCTGGCCCTCCACCTTGTTTTACCCAGCCCAGCACCTTATTTCTACCTGGCAGCAGCGCCAAGCTCTCACTTAACTATTAAGGAGTAGTTACATTTCCCCGCTCTGGCCACGCCCCCCCATACAGCGTCACAACCAAGCGACCTGGGAATCCAAGGCACCACTTCTCACACTTAAAGGGCCCGAACAGACCAAGAATGGCACAGGAGGATCTCAGAGCCCCAGAACCAATAAATCTAAGCGATGAAGAAATAGCAAAACTCACAGACGCACAGTTTAAAACATTGGTGATCAGGATCCTCACAGAACTGGTCGATTATACGGACAAATTAGACAAATATATGAAGGCGAAACTAATTGAAATGAATGGAATTGCACAGGACACCAATAGCAATGAAAAGGAAACTGGGACTCAAATCAATGGAGTGGACCAGAAGAAAGCAAATAATGGCCAAACAGAAAAGAGTCAAGAAGCAAGAATTCAAAGAAATGAGGAGAGGCTTAGGAACCTCCAGGACATCTTTAAACGCTCCAACATCCGAATTATAGGGGTACCAGAAGGGGGAAAGACACAGCCACCAGTGGAAAATGCATTTGAACAAATAATAAAGGAGAATTTCCCCAATCTGGCAAAGGAAATAGACTTCCAGGAAATCCAGGAAGCTCAGAGAGTACCAAAGAAGTTGGACCCAAGAAGGAACACACCAAGGCACATCGTAATTACATTAGCCAAGATTAAAATGAAGGAGAGAATCCCAGAAGCAGCAAGAGCTAAGGGGACAGTCACCTACAAAGGAGTTCCCATAAGACTGTCAGTGGATTTCTCAAAAGAGACCTTACAGGCAAGAAGGGGCTGGAAAGAGGTATTCCAAGTCATGAAATCTAAAGACCTACAACCAAGATTGCTCTATCCAGCAAAACTTTCATTTAAAATGGAAGGACAGATAAGGTGCTTCTCAGATAAGATCAAATTCAAGGAGTTCATCATCACCAAGCCCTTATTATATGAAATGTTAAAGGGACTTATCTAAGAAAAAGAAGTTAAAGAAACATGAACAGTGAAAGGACGACAAACTCACAGTTATTAACAACCACACCTAAAACGAAAGCAAACTAAAAGGACAGCTAGCTCAGGAGTGGAAACATAGAAATGAAGATCTCAAGGAGGGTTAGCAACAGGGGAGTGGGAGGAGGAGAAGGGGGGGAAGGTACAGAAAATAAGTAGCATAGACAGTAGATAGAAAATAGATGGGGGGGGGGGCAAGAATAGCATGGGAAATATAGAATCTAAAGGACTTGAGACACATGGTCATAAACTAAAGGGGGGGTGATGGTGATGGTGGGGATGGGGGGTAGGGTGGAGGGGAAGGAAGGGGGGAATAGAACAACTGTAACAGCATAATCAATAAAAAAAAAAAAAAGGAGTAGTTACATCTATCTAGTCCTAAAATTACATTCGGCCCTTTGAAGGCGACTGTGAGGCTCATGTGACCATCTGTGAAAATGAGTTTGACACCCCTGCCCTAGATGTTTCATTGGAGCAGACCAGTTCAGAGCAGGGTTGTCTACCAGAAAAAGAGATGCCTGGCCCCAGAGCCTCCTAAGTTCTATTTTCACAGTGTGCTATTTGCACTGAATAAAGCTTCCTTCTTCTCTGCATCCCAATTGGGAATTCGTGATAGTGTTGAATTAATACCAATGACCTTTGGGTGACATCTGTAATAATAAGATTCTACCCCTACTACTGTTTATATACAAAGATAATGTTTACTATTACTCCAAATTAAATCTGATATTCACTAGCTACTGTGGATTATCTGTGCGCATCTCTTCTGTATTAGGTCAACATGCAAAGCATAAAGGAGATTTTAACAAAAGATGAAATGAAATTTTCACTCTCTCTATTTTAAAACTAAACCCATCCTAAGAATAATTATAAGTGACAGTGAGAAAAATAAGCTCTAAGACTTTTCAGTTCTAAAATGAAACTTGAGCAGTTGTAAAACCACACCATCCAGGCACCATTATTTCAAGTCATTAGCCACTGAAAGAGTCTCACATCAATGACAGAAGTGCCTTTCATTACCCACCCCACTTTATGCCCACAATCTCTCCCTAGTTCCACTGACCAGAGTATAGAGCTGATATGGGAATGGAATATTGGGCTTCTTAATGCCATTATTTCCTGTTAGCTAAAGGTTGAATTCTTGGCATTGTGCCTTAACTATATAACACATGTGGAATTGTCAGCTTAATATAAAGTATCTTTACGGAGACTCTTGAATGAATAAAAGAAATAAAAAATAAAGTGTGCTCAGCAAATGCCTTTCAACTCCAAGCTTCTGTAACTTTCAAACGTACATGAAATTTTTTCTTTAAATCCAATCCAAGAATAAGAAGATTTCATTATACCTTTTGATGGTATAACTTAAAACATATTTCATTCAGGTTTTTATATCCTTCTCAAAACACAGTTACACTATGGGGGAAAGATGACTTAAAGACATCATCCAGCACTTCTAACAATGGCTACGTTCTTGGAAATGTGTTCTATTTCATCATCAGCCTAAGGCAACAATATGTCCTTGTGTTTAAAAAATTAACACAATATAAATCTTGGGACTGAAAAAAATAATGGAGAATTACTTTATCATGCATCAGGAATCCTTTCCAAACATGTTCCTCTTTGGTATTTAAAGGTTATTTCTATAAACTCAGTAATTTAATACTCCCCAAACCATTTCCTCTACCTTTAGTATTTCACCAATTGAAGGCATTCAGAAAACATTAAACTAAATTACTACTTTTTACTAAAACTTTGTTTAAAGTAGTGAACCTGTCTGTTTACACTGGACTGAGACCAATACTAAACAAATGAAAGATATTACAATTCCCTTTTGGAGATTATGATCTATTAGCAACACAAAATATTCAGAGCACACAAGTAAAAAACAAAATATCTGATACAAGCTAAATAGCACATTCAATGAATTGGTGAATAAAATGGTAAAAGGTAAATGGCAGTTTATTGCAATAAATCATAACAACTCCTACAGAACACCTGAACACTTCTTAATATGACAGAAATCTACCTAATTCAAATCCTGAGTTACTGAGGACTCTGACAAGCTGATATAAGGCATTTCAGAAATACATGATAATACAAAGAAGGCTAGGACACAAGAACAGAAAACTTAGTGTCCTTTTTTTAGTTTATCACAAAAAAAATGGGAAAATTTATTCTTCCAGTGCCATTGGGGACCACTCTGCCTGGTTTCAGGAATTGTAACTACTCCCCATGGCTAAGGATGAGCCAGTGACCTCCAGAATGCAAGCCACAGGAGACAAAGCTTGTCTCTGATAGCAAACACTGCCTCAGCTTCCTCCCCCTACCCCCGAAGCATGGTTGATGTCCATGATGGGTAAGACTTCTCACAGCAAGGGGCAACCTAAGCCAGACACGATCACTTGGGAGGCCATCATGGAAGGACTCTGGGCTGCAACAGACCCTTGCCCCCCAGCTATTCTGACATATCCCGAGTCCCCATGTCTTCTGGGAGAAGCGCTTCCTGGCTCTAACCCACTTAAGCCTGAAAACCTGATGGGGAGGCCGTGCAGCTCCTTGCCTTGCTAGAGCAGGATCCAGATAAATCTGGCATAAGAAAGAATTCCAAAAAATCCTGTGAAACCTGCTTTGCTAACAGTGCTTTCATTCATATGGTAAGGGTCCAAGCAGAAAATGAGTATGTCTCCCAAAGTTTCTGCAACCCTTTCCTGACAGACACTGACTGAGACTAAGCCCTCAGAGATTTCTTTGAATTGATCCTTGCCACCCTGTATTCCTGTGTATTACAACCCAATAAAAGCCCCTGGGGGAAGAGGCTCCTGGCCTTTTTCCTCTGAGAAACTGGCCACCTCTCCTCCCCAAGCAGATTGTGTCTTGGTAGCATTTACTTTCATCCATGGCGGATGGGGGGACTTGAGGGCAAAGTCACCCCCCCACTGCCACTAATTAATTATACCACTCCCTTCCTCCAAAGTATCAGCACGAGTTCCCACATGCACTATGGGCCAGGTCTGGGTTCTCAACTTCACAATCCACTCCCAAGTATATTCAGTGGTGCTTCTAGAAGTTCTCCAGAGGTACCTTTAGCTGGGCTACTCTTTCTGCCTCCCCACAATTCAATATATAGTGTCTTTCTTGTTAACTATTATCCTGAAGCCTCAATTTTTAGTTCACTCAAGAAATATTTACTAAACATCCACTATATTAACTAAATTGTCTGATTGACAAAGAAAAAATGGTAACTAGAAACCTAGATTTGTTTCTTTTCCCTGTACTTCACAGTTCTATAATGTTGCTTTCTCCTTTCCAGTTGCTCATACATACTCTTAAAACAATTAATTTCCCAAATAAGAAAACTATGAGACCCAGAGATGGTACCTTCTAACTAACGACAACAAAAGCAGTCTCATTTGAATCTTTTGGGTATGTAACTCCTTGGAGCCCTAGCTATCCACCTTATCTATTCTAAATGCATCCATCCATTTTTTTAAAAGACCTCATCAACTTGTTCTCTGTCACTAATTACATACTTGTATTTAGTGATTAATACAAGCACAGCACTCGGGACATGTTTTATTGTCATTATGCCCCGGTAGTAGTAGTTATGGGTTCAGCTCATTTGAATGTTCTGTTATTTGGTGCCAAGATACACTGCTGCTGCTGCTACTAGTGGAAAACCTTACTATACATGCCTATCATTACACAATGAGCGTGTAAATGAATTATTTAATATTCAACCAACATACATTAGGTAGAGACAAGTCTAATAGTCCCTGCCCTCTGGGGGTGGATAAGGTTAGCAGTGGTGAGAAAATTTTAAAAGTGAAAGATGCTGGTTAAGATACTAGGTATTGTGGTAAAAAACAGGGAATACCAACTTTGCTCTAAGAGATGAATAAACAAATGACGAGGGAGGCTTCAATCAGCTACTCTGGTGAACAAAAAAGGGAATATCCCCAGAGAGGAAAATATATGTAAAGGGAGAGACAAACAAGTGTGGGGAACTCCAAAAGATCTGGGCAAAGTACACCATTACCAATGATACTGAGGACTGTAGGTGTTCGCTAAGTATCTGGGTTTACATGGAAACAAAAAGTATATGGGGGGAAGGGTGATGTGCCAATTACAAAGAACATCTTTATTGCCAGATTTGTTCTGCATTTGTAAACTCACATAATAGATTACATCACTATATTCTTCTACGTCCATAGTCTTTCTCAACCTGAACCATACTACATAAAAAAATGAAATCACTGATTATTTTCTTAATTCTCCCAAGAATATACATAATCAGTACAATTATAAATGCAGAGGGGAAAAGGTGATTCACTATCTCCAATGGAAGCCTAACAGCAGCAGAACCCCATTATCTCAAAACTGGTTAAGAAAGGCTCCTGGTTTAAGAAATCTGTCTTTGCAGTTACAACCCAGTACATATTACTGACCCCAAGAATGAATGCACCTGTTGAGAAGGCCTCTGGTGGCTAACTGGGGTCAAATTTATAAATAGAGCCTAGCAGCCACTGCTAAATTAGGGGCCTCTTATACAAACTGCTTTTCAGGGAGAAGCCTGCACTGAACTGCCTGCCTGCACTGTGTTGCTGCAGTCTAAGCCAACCCATTTAAAAGAGTTCCTGGAATCCTAGTTCAACCAACAGAACTAAAGACTTTCCCTGGCCAACTGGAGATGCACGGCTATATCCCCATTAGTATCTTCACTAGCCAATCAGGACAGTGATTTTGCACAGAACTGTGAAGATTTGGAGCGTTCCTTTACTTACATAAGTAAGGATGGACCATTTGGGGACCAGAAGCAGGGACTTTTCTCTATATAAGTCAGCCCCCCCTCCCCCGGCTTTAAGAGGGTACTTTCTTCCCCTTTCTATCTAAAATTGAGGACTGCATTTTCCTGGCAGCTGAGCAAAAAGGAGTAAAGCAAAGATGTCTAGCCCCAGGGCCACCTCAGAACCATAGCCCTGCTGTCTCATAATTGAGCTGTCCCCCACAGCTGTGTTGTATCACAATGAAGCTGTTTGTACTGAATAAAGTTTCCTTCTTTTCTGTATCCCAAAGTGGGAATTCATGTTGGAGTTGAATTGGTGCCAATGCCCACATGCTGACAGTAGAGATAACTCAACCTGAGGTTTGTGACCTTATATGAAAACTAGTAAATGATTTCCATCGATGCTCTATTTTTCTCTGAGCTTAAAATGGAATAAGCAGTATAGTTCGTTATTTTCCAGTCTGTACAATATTTGCAAATAATTACTAAGTATCTCAGATAGTATATTTATTTACAACAGCTTTATAAAAAAATTACAATCCTGCTGAGATCTAATAAGTATAAACTGTTCACGGTACAGATCAGAAAACCAAAGCCAAAGAAGGTTTATTTAGGTGACTTGCTCAGGCAGAGGCAGCACTGAGCTCAAGACTTCCCAGACACTCTCCCTTTCAGTTTACTACTTGTCCTCTTTTCAATCAACATACTGTACTTGAAAACAAAAGGGATTTATAATGGCATTAATAATAGAAATTGCAATGATGGAGAAGAAAAAGCATTATTTTATAACTCTTTCTAAAGATAGCATTTATACCCACTTGACCTTGCATTGTAATAGCTAGGCTTATCTGGTTCTATTTATGTGTTAAGTTTTAAAAGTCTGAAATACTTTTAAATTTGTTTACTACTGTATTATTGATGTAGATACCCTAGTCCAGGGTATGTCACACTCATTTTCACGGGGAGCCACATCAGTCTCGAGGTTGCCTTTAAAGACGTGAATGTAATTTCAATTCCTTAACGGTTAAGGAGTAGTTACATTTATACATCCCTAAAATTATTTTGGCCCTTTGAAGGCAGCTGCAAGGCAGATGTGGCCCCCTGTGAAAATGAGTTTGACATACCTGTTCTATTCACTGAGAAACTGGTTACACAGGAGAAATACTCTCTAATGTGCTCCAAACATCTAACTTACAAAAAGCCAATTTTGTTGTAATTTTTAAAAAGATTTTATTTCTCCATTTGTAGATATGGCGAAGGGAAGGAGAAAGAGAGAAAGAGAAACATCGATGTGAGAAACACTGATCAGTCTGCCTCTCATACAAGACCCAACCTAGGACCCAACCCACAACCTAGGCATGTATGTGCTTTGACCAGAAATTGAACCAGTTATCTTTTGCTTTGCATGATGACGCCAATCAACTGAGCCACACAGATTGGTGCTATGCCAATTTTTTAAAAATTAAAGTTTAAAATACAAATTCCATCTTTGAGGTTTCTATAAGAAGATATTTCACAAATTCAACTTTAATTAACATCTTTGCTTTATTGGAAGGTATAAGCAAAGTATGAATTTACTTGGCTTAAGCCAAAGTAATTTATTTTCGTTGTGCTACAGGTTTTAATAGTAGTTATTAAGTTTTCCCATGATCTATTCAGAAACTTCAAAATATACAGACATTGGAAAATACAAACCTAATACAGTGTATATGTTTTTTAAAAATGAGAAACCAATCAAGTCTAGCCCAGATGACAAATACTACACCAACAAATACAAACAGATAGTTGAAGTGTGGCTGATAAGAGGACCAGATCAGACTACCTATACAGCTAGGTGCTGCTAAATGCCCAACAAAAAACTTGTGGTTAACTCAGAAGGACCCATCACCACAGAAGGCATGAACACTTACTTGAAATCCTTTCCAACAAACTCAAAGAGAGTAAATGTTTAAAGAATTATAACATGCATATTACAACAGTTTTCCATTTCCTCACTTCTGTGCATCAGGAGTGTTGTTTTAAAAAACTATACAGTTAAATGTCTACATAAACAGGCATTCCACCTTCAAAATCCTCTAATTGTGTACAAATAAAACAAAGGAGAAACCTTGCAAAAAGGCATAGCTAATTTTGACAGACATAATCTTCCATGAGAGCTTATGTTACTCCAGCAACATGCCACATTTTCCCTCACAGAATTCTCTCAAAATATTTCCAGTGAAGCAACACCTAAATTCCCCTTATCTTCCCCTCCCCTAATCTTATCACCAAGTTTAGCTATGTCCTTTTACTTCTTAGCAAGAAAGATTTGTAGCTTGTGGAGGACACAATATACATATAAATTAGCAAGTGTGTACTACTTAGTTCATGCTATTTGTTCTGAAAGGTGATCTCAGGCCCCTCTAGTTTCTGATCTTCATTATCAGTCACTTACATGGCTTGCAGTCTATACATATTTACACAGTGCCCCAAAGCCAAGATTGTTCTGCACAGGGGAGAATCTTAAAAGTGATGCAAAGCATTGCTAAGCATACGAAAAAAAGCACTCAATCTCCTTAACTTCTATCCTCATTGTGAAATTCACCCCAGAGAGTTCACTTTCAATTAAGTGTTATCACTGTGTTGCCTTTTGCCTATTAAGATGACTGGTTAAGAAATCTAACTACAATTAAGTGTACGGTTGCATTTCTTCCTTTAACAAAGTTCTTCCTTTACACACAAAAAAGAATCTACTCAAGATTTACCTTGCACTTTGATAATTTATTACTAGTGAACCAATGGCAAATGAAGCAAAAAACTGATGTATACAGGCATGAAGGGAGGGAAAAATGACAAAAATCTGATGTCTCTTCCGCTAAAATTATAGTGTTGTAATAAATCTTCAGACAGCAAATTTTTAAGAAGCTTGCAACAAGAAAAGACTACATTAAAAACTTACAAAGTGAAAAGATGAAGAGCATTTTTATTTCTTCTGCTATGAGTTCTAAATGAAATGACAGTAACAGATATACACCCACACGAACACACAAAAGTGGGGGGGTTATTATTTGCTCTGCAAGAACATTCCTTAACAGTTCTAAGGTGAAAATATTTCTTGCCTTTTCAATATGAAGTAATATGGCAAAACCAAACACAGGTGTAATACATTCAAGAGGTTATGGGGCAAAAATATAGATACCAGTACCTGTTCTTTTTCCCTTTTTTTTGGGGGGGGGGACTAAAACCCAAGAAAACAATCAAGACAGTAACCCAATAATGTTTTATAAACAGACTAAGTCACCTTATAATGCATATACATCATTCTTTCACTAGTAAAACTGTCTTCTTAAAAAATATTTCTATAAGAAAAAACAGGATAAATTGAAGTTCATCAAATTTAAAAACATTTCCTCTGCAAAAAACATCAGGAAGAAAAAAAAGGCCTATTACCAGAATATACTTAAGAAATCTTATAATTCTAAAAAGGCTTATAACCCAATTTTAAAAATGGGTACGAGAGGTTCATCATTAGTTCTTTGAGAAATGCAAATTGAAACTACAATGAGGTAGACTTCCAATCAAATGGCACTGTAAGCAGACATGGCTCACTTCTTTGCACAATCATGTCATAATTACAACTAAAATATAGAACAAACATCACTCAGAACCATCAGAAATGCAGTTGAATGGAAGTCTAACAACTACAGAATTAGAGAAATGACATCTATCCAGACTGGTAGGAGGGGCACAGATGCGGAAGGGTGCAGATTCGGAAAGGGCTGGTCCCTCACCCACATGTGGTGGATAAAAATTGGGGGATTATCTCAGGAGCAAAGAATCCTACCTGACACCAGGCCCACCAGCCCAGAGTTCCAGTGTCAAGAATTTAAGTCCCCTCTTAAGTCCCGCAACTTTTGGCTGCAAAACCCAGCAGGGACTGAGTTGGTGGAATATTGCTGAAGCCCCAAGTAGTTCCCCTTGAAGACCTCACAGGTGGACTCACCTACTCAGATTCACTTGCTTTGAGCTCCAGCCCCAGGTTAACAGCTTGAATGGCACACAGGGAAGAGCTGTGTGTCAGGCATGAAGGTGACCAGAGGCCACTGTCCCTTTTCTGAACCCTCCTCCCACAGAACTGACAACCCAGAACCATACCTGAGACTCCACCCCACCCAAGCTGCTTTTCCACATGACTGGCTGGTCTAACTCAGGGTTCACAACTTTCTAAATCCTCCGAAGCAAGCAAAGCTGGCCTCAGCGAGCCTCAGGCCTAGCACTTGAAGCAACCAGCCTAGATTCACAGCTTGGCTTTACGTGGGAAGTCTCCAAGTCCAACACAAATAGAAGCCATCTCAGATTGCTCTATTCCAGCCAGGATGGCCCCAGGGCAAAACACTGACCTTGGCCTATACCACCCAGGAAACCCCAGGGCCAACCCACCCAGTGGACAGCTACAGATCATGTCAGAAGACCACTACCCTACCCTGCACAGCTGATCCTCCATGGAGAGTGAAGGTTGGTGACCAAAGCCAATTTTTGCAGCTGACTGGCCTAGGTGAATCCCTCCCATTGATCTGCGAACAACTACCAAGGCTCAACCACAAGTGGAGGGTGTACTCAGCCCACACAGAGGGCACACATCGATTACCCAGTATAGGTGATAGGGGAGGCTGTGCCACTGGATCCTACAGGACATCTACTACATTAGGCCACACGACCAAGGCACTGAGTCAAAGCAGCTATACCTAATACATAGAAACACAGGGAGGCTTCCAAAACGAGGAGACAAAGAAACATGGCCCAAATCAAAACTCCAAAAAAAAAAAGAGCTAAGTGAAATGGAGATAATCAATCCAGCAGATGCAGCCTTCAAAACACTGGTGATAAGGATGCTCAAGGAACTTAGTGAGGATCTCAACAACCGTAAAAAAAAAAAATCCAGCCAGAAACAAAGGATACACTAATTAAAATGAAGAACAATTTACAGGGAAACAACAGTGGAGTGGATGAAGCCGAGAATCAAATCAATGATATGGAATATAAGGAAGCAAATAACAACCAATCAGAACAAGAAGAAAAAAGAATCCAAAACATAGAGGACAATGTAAGTAGCCTCTGGGACAACATCCAGAGGTCCAACATTCAAATCATAGGGGTGCTGAAGAAGAGAAAGAGCAAGAAATTGGAAATCTATTTGAAAAAATAATGAAAGAAAATTTCCCTAATTTGTTGAAGGAAATAGACACACAAGTCCAGGAAGCAGAGACTCCCAAATAAGATGCATACAAAGAGGCCCACTCCATGACACATGATTAAAATGCCAAAAGTTAAACATTAAGAGAGAATCTTAAAAGCAGCAAAGAAAAGCATAGAGTTACCTACAAGGAAGTTCCCACAGGACTGTCAGCTGATTTCTCAAAACAATCTTTGCAGGCTAGACGGAATTGGCAAGAAATATTCAAAGTCACGAAGAGTAGAGACCTACAGCCGACACTGCTCTACCCAGCAAACCTGTCATGTTGAATGGAGGGCAGATAAAGAGCTTCCAAGACAAGAAAAAACTAAAGGAGTTCATCATCGCCAAACCATTATTATAAGAAATGTTAAAGGGACTCAAATAGTATCACAATTATGAACAATAAATACCTATCTAGCAACAATTGAATCTAAAAAAACCCCAAAAAACTAAGCAAATAACAGAGGCAGAATCATGGATACTGAGAGCGTTTTGATGGTTGCCAAATGGGAGAGGGGTGAAGGGATTAAGAAATACAAATGGATAATTACAGAATAGCCAGACATGTAAAGTATAGTATAGGAAATGGAGTAGCCAAAGAACTTATTATACACATGACCCGTGGACATGGAAAATGCTATGGGGGATTGCCTGAGAGAGTGGGTAGTGCTGGGTGTAGGGGGGCAAAGGAGGAACAAATCAGGTCACCTGTAACAGTATAATCAATAAAATATAATTTTAAAAAACTACAGTGCAGTACCAAAATATACTCACTAACAGGGCTTTATCAAAAAGGTAATACCAAGTGTGAGTGATAACAAGGGAGAAACTGGAATTCTCACATATTTCTGGTGGTTAATATACAAATAGCACAACCACTTGGAAACCTTTTGACATTTTCTTAAAGGGTTTAATATACAATTACCACATTAAGTCGGCAATCTACTCCTAAGGTTACTTGAAGAAAAATAACAATGCACACACACACGAATTGGAAACAATCCTAATGCATTAACTGGTAAATACAGAAAAAGTAGTTTACCTATGCCAGGTGAACTGTAGTAATATAACAAGGTACACAGACCTCAGAAACAGTATGCCAACTGAAAGAAGCCCGACACAGAAGACTATACTGAATGATCCCACTGACATAAAATTTCTGGATATACAATGTGAGGACTGACTGTGAACAGGCACAAAGCAATTTTTTGAAGTGTTTTAAGTGTTCTCAAATTGGGCTATGGTGATAGCTGTAAAACTATTTAAGTTCAGAAAACACAGAATTATTTGATAGGTGAATTGTACAGTAAATTCTAAGAAAACTGTTAAAAGTGAATACTAACAACTGAATTCCCTCAAAATTTTTAATATTGAAGTTCATTTACATTTGAAAATATTCTTATCTTACCCCTTATTTACCAATAAACAATTATGTTTTCAAACTTAAACTGTTAGAATTAAAGGAAACTGGAGATGGTCAAAGTCCCCATGTTAAGTCATGTTGTTCAGAAATTTCTAACACAGCACCCATATTCCAGTCTCAATGTACTGCCCAGTAAGTGTACTCTTAGGCATTTATTCTAGAGAAATAAAACTTATATACAGGGTTGGGCAAACATAGGTTTATAGTTGTGAGTGTGCAACACAGAGTTTATTCTTGTATTATTATTTAATTATTGTATTATTTTCTATGTGAACAATGATAAATCTACTTTTGTAGGTTTGTATTATCCACCTTATAGTCACACAAAAATCTGTATAGCCATGTTTATAGCAGCTTTGATCACTCGTAGCCAAAACCTGGAAATGACCCAAATGACCTTTTTTATGGATGAATGTTAAAAGTACAGTACAACCATACCATGGGATACCAACCACTAAGCAATAATAAAAAGGAATGAACAGTTCATACATACAATCTGAATGGATTTCAAAGGTATTATGATGAGTGAAAAAAATCTGAAAAGGTTGTGTATGTGATTCCATTTACACAACATTCTTGAAGTGAACAAATCATAGAGGTGGAGAAAATTTTGTAGTTTCCAAGGAAGTTGGTGGTGGGGGAGGTGACTGTGGCTATAAAACAGCATCAAGAGGAATTTTTATGATGGGACTCTTCTAAATCTGACTGTGATAGTATTACGCAAACCAGACATGTGATATGTAACATTATATAAATGTAGATGTGCATTCTCATATTCTCCAACACTGCTCTTACAACTCCACACACGGGTTCAAATAAAAGGAGAAGAATCTTATTCAGTTTGTAGATTGTATCAGTGTCAATTTACTGGGTGTGATATTGCACTACAGCTAAGGGAAGGTGTTACCACTAGGAAAAACAGGTTAAAGGGTATATGAGATTTCCTTGCAGTATTTCTCATGTATGAATGTACAATTATTTCAAGAGTTAAAAAACACCCAACATATTATATATGCACTACTACTTCTATGGAATACCAATATATCACAACATGTGTGGCTAACCTACACTGAAGTCTTGTAATATATTATTATTTCTATGAGGCACAAACCTTTTCCTAAAAAAATACACCTAACAAAAGCTGTGATTAAAATCATTAACTAGAGGTAAAAAAGTAGAACAGAGATTCAGCACTTAAAAATTCTATATGAAGCCACATAAAACAATCTCTGGAGGTGGATTATAAATTTTCACAGAACAAAAGAACAATCTCATCAATCAGAAAAGTATTTTCTCTGGTGTGAGATGGATAGAGCATTCAAGACTGTAAGACACACCAAAAAGGCACATCTTTTGTTAAAAATTCCAGGTTTAACCCTGGCTGGTGTAGCTCAGTGGATTGAGTGCCAGCTTGTGAACCAAAGGGTCACAGGCTCAACTTCCCATGGTACATGCCTGGGTATGGGCCATCCCTCCCTAATAGGGGATGTGTGAGAGGCAACCTTACACTAGTGCTTCTATCCTTTTTCTCCCTCCCTGCCCCTCGCCCTGAAAATAAATATAATCTTCCAAAAGAAAATTCCACGTTCATCAAGCAAGTTCAAATCACCAACCTGTGTTCTTAGCATCTTGACACATAAAGTACATGTGACAGGATATCTGAGCGTTTAGTGGAAAGAACTATCACAAGAAACTGTCCTTCTCCTTATACTCCAGTGTTTTGGGAGCAAGATTTCATCTCCACCTACTATCCCCACATAAAGAGTGCAAAGCTAAGTCTCTTGAATATGGAGACCTACTGACAGTACCCAGAAAGTCTTCAAATGTAATGAATAGCCAGTTGCCAGTCTTCAAATGTAATGAATAGCCAGTTGCCAGGAAAAGGAGGAATGCGAGTCAAGGTGAAATGGAGGGTCTCCATTTGAAACAAAGAAGGAGCTGTACAGGACCCATTTGAAAAATCTTACATTGCCTGATAGTTTAAACCATACAAAGAAAAGCAAGATATGCACATACTATACTATAGACCTTTTGTACCCAGAACCAAGCAGACAACTAAAAGACAAAGAATAGAAAACATGAGAAGAGACTATAAAAAAATTAAAGGAAAGGACTTAAAGACTTTTGCCCTGGCAGGATGACTCAGTTGGTAGGACTGAGTCTTGTACACCTCCCCTCCGCAAAAAAAGGATTGCAGGTTCTATTCCAGGTAGGGGCACACACAGGAAGCAATTGATAGATATTTCTGTTTCACACCAATGTTTCCCTCTCCTTCTATAATCAGCAAACATGCCCCAGAGTGAGAAAGGAAGGTAGGCAGGAAAAGAGGTGGAAGGTAGGGGAGAGGAAGGAAGGACTGACTTTGCCAAAGTTCAAATTATAACTCAAAGAAGTATGTCCAAAAGATTATACCTTCTCAACATTCTAACATCACAGTTAACAAATACAGAAGGATTTAAAATAACATATATACAGATATACCATGTTTGAGGATTGGAAGACTCTATTGTTAAGAAATCAATTCTCAAAAAAACAAACAAAAAAAATTTTAATTGATTTCCAGTCTCATTATCCACATTTTAAGTAGTCAATAGTCAAATGTTGCTAGTAACTAAACATGACCATCATTACAGAAAGCTATATTGCTACCAAATAGTTCTGATTTATAAATTTATTGCAATCCCATCAAAATCCCAGCAAGTTTCATAGAACTTGACAAGCTAACTCTAAAATTTACATGAAAAACTAGAGTACCTAGTATAGTCAAAAACAATTTTGAAAAATACCAAGTCGAGACACTAGTGCTACCTGAATTCATGATTTATGCCGACTGCTTATAGTAGTCAATGACAATGAGGTTTTGGCAAATGCCAAAGCGCAGAAACAGAGACTCAATGGAACAACAACAGTCCAGAAACATATCCACACATATGGTCATTTGATTTTCAACAAAAATTCCAATGTCATTAGATAAAAAAGAGTTTGTCAACAAATCAGAAGATCCATGTATAAGAATTAAGAACCTCAATCCATACCTATTATCCATAAGATAATGATTAACTCAAAACAGATCATATATATAACTGTAAAACCTCAAACTTTGAAAAATTCTAAACCCAGTGTGGCTCAGCTATTTGGCGTACCATCTTATCACGGTTTCAATTCCCAATCAAGGAACATACCTGGGTTGCAGGTTCGATCCTTGGTCAGGACACCTACAGGAGGCAACCAATCTGTGTTTCTCTCTCACATTGATGTTTTTCTCCCTAAGCATATCGTCAGGTGAGGATAAAAATAAAAATAAAAGTAAAATTTTTAAAAAACAAAACCTAAAAACACATAAAAGAAAATATGATCCAGGTTTCCCTAGATAAAACATAAACCATAAAAGAAAAACAATGTTATACTGGTTATGATCATAAAAACTAAACATTTCTGCTGTTTAAAAGACACAATTTTTTCCAGTTTTATTGAGAAATAATTGACATACATAGCTGTTAAGGTGTACAGCATGGTTGACATATATATTGTAAGTGATTACAATGTTTAGTTAACATCTGTCACATAGCTACGTGTGTGTGTGTGTATGTATATTCTCCTTGTGGCCACAGGAGAATCTACTGTCATAACTGCCCTTTACATCATACAGCAGGGTTAACTATAATCATGTTGTACACTACATCCCTAGTACTTATTTCATAACTGAAAGGTTACACCTTTTGACCACCTTCCTGCAATCCCCCATCCCCCGAAGCACTATTAAGAAAAGAAAAGCCACAGAAAAAGTAGAAAACATTTACAAAACATGTATCTGATAAAGAACTGTTATCCAACAAAATTTTTCAATGGGCCAATATGGAGTCACGTCAAGAAAAAAATATATGCATTATTCACATCAGCACATGAAAAGAGGCTTATGCTTAGTTATCAGAGAAATGTAAATTAAAACAGCAATGAGATGCTACCTACTATACTGGCTTATTAAAGACAAAACAACTGGCAATACCAAGCAGTGAGGAGGATGCACAGAAATTAGAATTCCTAAACTGCTGATGAGAGAGCAAAATGGCACGTTTTAGGACAACACAAATACTCTTTTTCTTGATTGTAATTACAAGACTTAGTTCAACAAAATTCATAAACCTGTATTCCAAAGGGTCAATTTTATAATATTTAAATAGCTCAGTAAAACTAACTTTTAAAAAATTATCAAAATTTAAAGTTATTTTCTCTGAAATATTTTAATTATTTAGGTTTTCCATTCAGAAACTCTGCTCATCATATACTACTAATAGCCTTCTGAGGACCTCATACAACCAGTTTCATCAAACCTCAACACTGAAAGACAAGATGGCCTCATTTCCTGCATTATTAAACAATGTTTCAAATGCACAGGAATGTACAACCAACCGGTTAAGCTTCAAAAAAAAGATAGAGACAGGTAAGGTCTTCTACCACTGCAAAAATACTGCAAGTGCAAGAAAGTCATCAAAAAGAATAATTCATATGGAAGGATTCTAAAAACAAAGGGAAAGAAAGTACTATGAATGTGATACAGAAAACATGTCGAGAGAAAGTAAGTGCATACCCTAAAGCCCCCTTGTATCAAATAAGAAGTTACCTTATCAAGCAAACCAAATAACAGACTTTCTAAGATAACATTTTGAAAGTCTAAGACAATTATAATTACCAAAGAAAATACTTCGCATAAGTATTTGTATGGGGGAAAATGGGAGCTTGAAATTGAGAAGAAACTGTTATTTCATTATGAAATACACACGTACCTGCCATAATTCTGAATCTTAAGAGTTAAAGAAATCCTGAAATAGAGAGCACAGCAACAATCTTACTGCATTAAGAGCTCAAAGGTATACACCTCTGGCCATCTTCCTAATGTTTGGTCTATCAGAGGTGGTGTAAATGATAGGAAGAGGACAAGGCTAGCCCAGAAGTCCAGTCCAGTTCAATACTACTAATCTGCTCCATGACAATGGGCCAGTAAACCTCACTGAATTCTAGTTTTCTTGTATATAATGTTGGAAAAAAATATCACTGAAGTGCAATCTAAAGAAATTTTTTCTGGAGTAAGAAAGAGTAGGCTAGGGCAATACAAAGCACTCTAGCTCTTTTATGACGTTATTTCTTACCAGTAGCAGATTTATCAGCACCTCACTTTTTATGACTATATTTATTGCCCAACAGAATTTGAGTTTTAAGTAGAAAGCAAAATACTGTTCAATAAACCATAAGCACAACAAACTTGAAAACTACGCCAAGCCCTATCATAAACAAACTGCCACAAACCAGTGATAAAGAGAAATCTTTAAAAGTTGTCAAGAGAAAAGATGTATTTTATAAAGGAACAAAGAGTAAGAATGGCAGCATATTGTTCATCAGAAATGATGTAACCCAGAAGACAATGAAATCTCCTTAAAGGTGCTAAAATCAAAACTGAACCTAGATTTCTACCATCCATTGAAAATATCTTCCAAATCAAGAGGAAGAAACTGAAAGCCTCATTCACCACTGTTGGGAATGTAAAATGGTGCAGCTACTTTGAGAAACAGTATGGCAAACTGCAAAATGTTACCATTTGCTCCAGCAATTCCAATCCCAGTTACATATTTAAGAGAAATTAAAACATCTGTCTACTTAAAAAAGTGTACACAAATTTCATGACATCATTATTCAAAATAGCCAAAAGATAAAAAAATTCAAAACATCCATCAACTGATGGATGAATGGATAAACAAAATGTAGCATACATTCATACAATGGGGTATTATTTGGCTATAAAGAGGAATGAAGCAATGATGCATAGAACAACATACACATTTCTAAGGTGAGCCTTGGAAACCTTATACTAGTAAAAGGATCCAGTCACAAAAGACCACATATTTCTATTTCATTTATATGAAATACCCAGAATAGGCAAATCTTCAGAGACAAAAAGTATATTAATGGTTCTGTAGGACTGGGAATGGTTGCATGGGGCAGGGGTTGGAGCACCCAAAAGGTTAATAGCTACAAAGCATGGATTTGGGGGGTGGGGGAGGTACTAACGGAATCACGATTCTGTGAATATACAAAAACCCACTAAATTACATATTCTAAATATGATGTACCATATATACTATATCAATTGTATCTTAATAAATTGGTTAAATAAAGAAAAAATTAAATTTGTAAGACATAAAAAAAATCAACCACCAGCAGACCTGCACTGTAACAAATGTTAAAAGAAGTCCTTTAGGCAGAAGGACAATATTACCACATAAAAATCTGGATCTATAAAGAGGAATGAAGAGCACCAAAAATGGTAAATGTGTGAGGAAAAAAAAAAAGACTTTTCATTATATTTTGAAATCTCTTTAAAAGATAATTAACTACACAAAGCAAAAATTGACTACACAAAGAGTTACAGCTAAGAAGTTAAGAAGGACATATTGGGGTTAAAAAAATCCCCAAAAAAGGAAAAACAGGGAACAAAGAATGAATGGGACAAATAGAAAACAAGTAGCAAGGCAAGTAGATTTAAAACCAGTCATATCAATAATTGCACTAAATTTAAATAGTCTTACCATCACAATTTAAACACAAAGATTAAAATATTAGATATTTGATTAGAAAAACAAAACCCAACTACATACAGCTTAAATAAACTATATATTAGAAACCCATTTCAAATACACAGACACACACAGAAAAAAATGTATGCCATCCTAACCCTAGTTAAAAAAAAAGTGGCCATATTAATACATGACTAAGTAGGTATCAGAGCAATAAAATCACCAGGGATAAAGGTCATTTCATAGTAACAAAGGGCTCTATCAAGAATTATTCTAGAAATTTAAGGCCAACATGAAGTGTAGGTAGATTCACTTTGCTTCCTCATACAACCAAAAGAACAAAACAAAAAATTTAAAAACAAAAAATAACCAGAACTGCCAGGAAACCCAACTGTATGGGAAGTCTGACAGCCAAGGAGTTAAAGGAGAAACATTCATCCAGACCAGTAGGAGGGACAGAGATGGGCAGCTGTGGTGGAGAGGATTAGGGGCAAGGCCAAGGCTGGAGGACTGGGTCTGGCAAGGTGGCTGCTGGTGGAGTGGGAGGTCCCACATTTGTGTGCAGATAAACTAGGAAGAACAACTGGGGAGCGAGACAGACGGTGCAACACAGGGTTCCAGCACAGGGAAATAAAGCCTCAAAGCCTCTGGCTGAAAGCACCTGTGGAGGTTAAGGCATCAGGAGAAACTCCCAGCCAGTTCATTGGAGAGATCCATAGGGTCCTAGAATGTACATAAAACCACCTACCTAGGAATCAGCACCAGAAGGGTCCAATTTCTGCGTGGGAAGCAGGAGGAGTAACTAAACCACAGCCAGACACAACCACTTTTTCAGCCAGACAGGTCTGAAAAAGCCTCACTGTTCCTTCTCAGATTTCTCCCCCACATACAGTGCTACAACGAAGCAAAGTGGGTTACCCAGCCTAGTGATTACCTAAGGCTCCACCCCATACAACATAACAGGCTCACCAAGACAAAGAAATAAGGCCCAAATGAAAAAACAGATCAAAGCATCAGAAAAAAAACAAAAACAAAAAACTAAGTGATGAAGAGACAGCCAACCTATCAGGTGCACAGTTCAAAACACTGGTCATAAGGATGCTCACAGAAATGGTTGAGTATGGTTGCAAAGTACAGGAAAAAGAGAAGGCTATGAAAAGTGAAATAAAGGAAAGTACATAGGGAACCAACAGTGCAGGGAAGGACACCAGGACTTAAATCTACAGTTTGGAGCAGAAGAAAGAAATAAGCATTCAACCAGAACACAATGAATAAACAAGAATTTTAAAAATTAGCAGCTTACCAACTTCTGGGACAATGTTAAATGTCCCAATGTCCGATTCATAGGGGTGCCAGAGGAGAAGAGCAAGAAACTGAAAACTTATTTGAAAGCATAATGAAGGAGAACTTCCCTAATCTGACAAAGGAAATAAACTTCCAGGAAGTCCAGGAAGCTCAAAGGGTCCCAAAGAAATTGGACCCAAGGAAGTATATACCAAGGCACATCATAATTACATTACCCAAAGTTAAAGATAAGGAGAGAATCTTAAAAGCAGCAAGAGAAAAGGAGACAGTTATCTACCAAGGAGTTCCCATAAGACTATCAGCTGATTTCTTAAAGGAAATCTTGCAGAGGCTGGAAAGAAGTATTAAAAGCCATGAAAGACAAAGACCTACATCTAAGATTACTCTATCCAGCTCAGCTATCATTTAGAATGGAAGGGCAGATGAAGAGCTTTCCAGATAAGGTCAAGTTAAAGGAGATCATCACCACCAAGCCTTTATTATATGAAATGTTCAAGGGACTTACCTAAGAAATAGGAGATGACCAAAACTCTGACCAGTAAGATGACAACAAACTCACAACTACCAACAAATGAACCTCTAAAAAAAACAAAAAACAAACAAACAACAACCCCCCCCCAAAAAAAACTAAGTAAGCAAACAACTACAACAGGAACAGATTCACAAAAATAGAGATCACATGGAGGGTTATCAGCAGAGAGGGGTGGGGGTAGAACGGGGAAAAAGGTACAGGGAATAAGAAGCACAAATGGTAGGTACAAAATAGAGAGGGGGTGGTTAAGAATAGTATGGGAAATGGAGAAGCTGAAGAACTTATATGTATGATCCATGAATATGACCTAAGGTAGGGGAATGATGGTAGGAGGTGGGACAGGGTACAGGGGAATAAAGGGACCACTGTAACAGCATAATCAATAAAATATATTTAAAAAAAACTAATTCTATGAGGAACAAGTATGAAAGACACAGAGATGAGGACTGGGGGGGCGGGGGGGGAATGGGAGGGAGGGGGGAGACGGCGGGGGGGGGGGAAGAGAAAAGAAAAAAAATGTACTTGAAAAGTAACTAAATAAAATTAAATAAATAAATAAATAAATAAATAAAACTAATTCTAAAAAATACATATGTCTAATAACAATACTGACATAAATTATATGTCAAAACAATGGTTATCTGGAAAATCCTCATTCAAAAACTAAACAACATAATTCTAAACAACAACAAAAAAGGGAAACTAAGTAACATAATTCCAAATAAAGTCAGGTACCACATACCAGCATCTTGGTCAACATCAGGCCACATATACAATGTTGGTCTCTTAAGATTATAATAGAGCTGAAAATTAATACTGCCTAGTGACAGCACAGCTGTCTTAATGCTGAAACACATTACTCACACTGCTTGTGGTGATGCCAGTACAAACACACCTACTGAGCTGCCAGTTGTGTAAAAGTACAGTACAAAGAAGTATAGTAGTGATACCATTTAGGTTTGTTCACTGCATTCTATGATGCTTGCATAATGACAAAATTACTAGACACATTTTTCAGAATATATCTTAGTCATGAAGCAGCGCATGACTGTATCAGTTAAAAAACTAAAGACAAAAGTAGAAAGTATTTTGAACTAAATGAAAATGAAAGCACATTATCAAATTTCATGGAGTGTAATTAAATACTTGAGAAATTTACAGCACCAAATGCCTGTATTTGAAAATCAAAGTTCTCAAAAAAATGACCTCAATTTATACTTTATATAACTAGATAGAAGAACTAAAACCTAAAATAAGCAAAAGAAAATCAATAGTAAAGATGGAACCATATATAAATAAAATACAAAAGTGAAACAAAGAAAAATCAGTGAAATCAAAAGCTTGTTGAAAGCAATAAAATCCTGATAAGCCAAACTAATCAAGAAAAAAGAGAACAAATTACCAATGAGGAGTAAGAGAGGTAACATCTCTACAGATACTAAAAATATAACGAGAATATTATAAACAACTTTATTTTATAAAATGAACAAAATCCTACATTTCTTGAAATACACAAACTGCCAAAGTTCACTAAAAACAAATAATTTCAATATTCCTATAAAATTTAAACAAATTTAATTTCTAGATAAAAACCTATTGGATTGCCTAAAATGTTTGGTTTTCCCCATAAGATGGCTCTAGTAGCACTAAGTTATCTTTAACCTCATTCAAAACAATTTTGTTAGACTATACTGAGACAGCTGTTATATCAACATACATTTAAAAAAACATCAAAATTGGTGAATTTTTCTGTAGCCATTTTAATATTGAATATGGAGGAAAATATGCAACTTTTTTGGCATATTTATTATGTTTCATTATTTCAAGAAAGGTAAAAATGCAACTGAAACACAAAAAGAAATATGTGCGATGTATAAAGAAGGTACTGTGTGTGACTGACTGAATGTGTCAAAAGTGGTGTGCGAAGTTTTGGGCTGGAGACTTCTCACTGGATGATGCCCCAAGGTTGGGTAAACCAGTTAAGCTGATAGCAATCAAATTGAGACATTAATTGAGAACAATCAATGTTATACAGAGATAGGTGACATGCTCAAAGTATCCAAATCGATAAAGATATTGGTGGAAATGAAAAAAAAACTGCATTTTATCTTTGGAAAAAAACTAAAAGAACATTTTGGCAAACCTAATACCTACAAAGAAAACTCTAGGCCCAGATGACTCCACTGGTAAATTCCACCAAACATATCCAACATGGATTACTGCCGTAAGAATACATCACGACAAAGTATGATTTATCCCATGATTGCAAGTTGCTTTACAATTCTAAAATTAACCAATGTAATTCAGCATTATGTATGAAAAACCACATAATTATCTTAATAGACACAGGAGGAAAAATGTATCTGACAAAGTCTAACATCTAATTCCTTAATAAAAATTCTTAGCAAAGTAGGATAGAAAGGAACTTCCTCAACCTACCAAAACAAAAACAAAACAAAAAACATGCCCTGGATGGTATGGCTCAGTGGATTGACCGCGGGCCTGCGAACCACACAATCAAGGTTCAATTCCCAGGCAGGGCACATGCCTGGGTTGCAGGCCAGTTCCCGGCAGGGGACTCATGAGAGGCAGCTGCCACACATGGAGTTTTTCTCCGTCTCTCCTTCCCTTCCTCTCTAAAGATAAATAAATTAAATTAAACAAAACAAAACAAAAAACTAGAGCTAACACCATACTTAATATTGGGTTGCCCCAAAAGTCTATTTAAACATGCTTTTCATTTTCACCAATAATTTTATTGATTTGGATATTCTGAGAATGTCAGCTATCTCCCATGTAGCATAACATGGATTTTTACACATTTTGTATCCTGGAACCTTGCTAAATTTAGCTATTCTAGCAGCTTTTGTAGCTTTTGCAGAATTTTTGTCATAGATGTTCATGTCTGTGAATTAAGTGGTTACACTTCTTTTCTAATTTGGATGCTATGATAATTTTATTTCTTTTTTTTTTTACTTGCCAAGTTCACTGACAAACCCTTCCAGTACAGTGTTAAATAGCTGTAAATATGAACATCCTTGCATTGTTCCTAACTTCTAAGGGAGTAATGCGTTATACTATTTCTATAAATGAGCTACAACCAACCAGAAATTGTGAAACTTAAAGCAGTAACATTTATATAGCATCAAAAATGTTAAGCACTTTGTGATAAATTTTACAAAAGATATGTAAGACTTGTACACTTGACAATCTAAAAACATTGCTGAGAGGACAAATAAATGGAGAGTTATATCATGTTCAGGGATTAGAACACTGAATCCCACATTATTTAGATGAATTTTTCCTAACTTTATCTATAAATTCAATGCATTTCAATAAAAATTTTAGCAGGCTTTTTTGGTAGATATTCACCAGATGATTGTAAAATTTATACGAAAATGCAAAGGATCTAGAATTGCCAAAATACACTAACTTTGGGAATAAACAAAGTTAAAAGGCTTATACTCTGATTACAAGGCATTATATAAAGCTACACCAAGACAGCAGTACCCACATTAAAAAAAAAAAAAAAAGACAAATAGGTCAATGGAACAAAATAAGAGTCCAGAAACACAGCAAATATACAGGTAACCAATTTTCAACAAAGATGCCAAGGCAACTAAATGAGGAAAGAACCATCTTTTCAATAAATGGTGCTGGAAAAAATATATAGACATAAATAATAAAAACTTACCTCACCCTTACAAATTTGTATTAAAATAACTAAAAAAAAAACCCAAAAAACAGTAAAAACCTAAATGTAGGAGATAAAACTAAAATATTGGAAGTAAATAGCTGAGAAAACCTTAGTAATGTTGGATTTGGCAAAGATTTCTTAAATGACACAAACTAAAAAGTATAAAAAATAATAAACTGGGCCTCATCAAAATTAGTCTGCTGTTCAAAAGACTTTGAAAACATATATGAATATAGAAAAAGAAAATGTATACAGACGGCAAATAAGCACATGAAAACAATCTCAACATAGTTATTAAGGAAACACAAATTAAAACTATAATGAGATACGCTTTCTCAGTCTAAAATTAAAAAGACTAATAACCACATCAAAGTTGAGAAGGATGTGGAGCAATCGCAACTCTTATACAGTGCTTTGGGAATTGAAAATGATAAAAACAGTTTGGCAGTTAAGTTAAACATAATCACTAATCCACTCCTAGGGTATTTACTCCAGAGAAGTGTAAAAGAAGTCTACACAAAGACTTGTTCAGGAATGTACAGAGCAGCTTTATTTCTAACAGTCAGAACCTGGGAACCCAGAGATCTGTCAGACAGCTGAGTGGATAAACAAACAGCAGAATACACATACAATGAAATATTAGAGGATGGACATGTATGAATCAACATAAGCATGAAAGAAGAAAGACCAAAGAAGCAAGAGTACTTAAGACAATGCAAACTAATTAATAGTGACAGAAAGCAGATTAGTGGTTGTCTTAGGGACAGAAAAGGGCAATAGGAATTACTGAAAGGCAAGAGAAAAATTTTTAGGGGTGACAGGATCATTATCTTGTTTTTGGTCGTTATTCTGGTTAGTCTTTGAAGTTTCTTATATGCCAATTCTTTAATAAAGCTGAATGAAGTACAAATATTATGCCTTTTTTGTTTTGCTCATTAAAATTGAGGATTATTTAATACAAAGATCAAGTAATACAGAAACTATACATTGGTGTGCAAAATTTACTTTATGTAAGAATTACTGTTTATCATATTTCAGTATCAGGAGATAAAAATGTAGTTGTTTATTACTGTGTATTTGATGATATATTCTAAAAGTGCTACAAATAGAGCAAATTTTTAGACAGCAAGGTATTTTATCACTAGCTTATATTTTCAAAATGTTGTTTTCATTCCTAGTAATTTTAATTGTCAATGGATCCTAACTCTTTAGCTGTAAATTTACTATCAATACCATTATTACACACACACCCTAGAAATTATAACATGAATCCCTTCAGAAACAATCTGTACAGCCGAGTTTTACCACAGCATAAAGCGGTTTTCCTGACTGGAAGACATCATAAATCTAGCTTGTTTACAACTTCAAGTAATTGAGGTCAGTATGCTATTTCTCATATTCCCTACAGTAGAGTAATTCTACTCTTCTTCCTTATCTCCACACCAGTATCTGGTCTAAACATTTTTCTGTCCAACACAAGAAAAGATGTGAAAGAAAAGAAACAGCTAGGCTGAGTTTACTCAAAAGTCAATTATCTACCTAGTTAGCTCTTTCCTGTTTCATGTCACCTAACAGTTTTCATGCAGCTGGACAAGAGGAGAAGTGGGGCTTAAGACTTTTGGATCTCTAAGTCTTAAAACACAAAAGGTAAAGAAAAAAAGCAGTAAATCAATTCTTATTTGCCAGAAGCCTTCTTTTGTTCATTTCCAGGGTTTGCCACCCCCCCCCAGGGGAAAGGTGGTGGTGATGGTGATGAAAAAGTTGAAACTAATGACTGAAATGAATTTTAAGGTTACATGAGGAAATTCTAAATCATGTAAGATAACTGGAAACTGGGGCTAACTGCTCTGCATTCATCATTCTTATGTTGCTTTCTAATACAAAGCAGAAGAGAGGCCAACAAGATGCTGTTTCTGATTCTAAATAGCCAGTGTTAAGAATTAAAAATGCGTTCATTCATATACAGTAAAAAGTATTCCATGACTTAATGCGAATACCTAAATTCGCAATTTGACTAAATTGAAGGTCAAATTATATACTCAAGAACATAACTATAAAAGGTCTGATTTATCTGCTACACATATTCTAACTCCTAAGGAACAATCCATCAGTCGAAGTCTATTCTGTAAAGGAAGAAACATAAAGGACACAAGAAAACCACATACTGTGTCTTACTTTCTAAAATTCAGATACATGTACTCAATTACATAGCGATAAAAGAGTTTTAAAATAAAAAACTAAGTAGTAGGCATCACCATAAAATCAAAGTTAGAAGCTTTAGCTATCTATTTCATACCTCTCTCCTTGAAAAGCTGGTTCATTACCACTAGGAAAAGTTACAATGACACAAAAATGTCCAAAATATTGGACACTAAGTCAGAGAATAAACATTACTGTAAATCTGAATTCCACTTTATAGACAAGACAGTAGTACTAAAGAGTTACAAATAAAAATCTGATTTCTAAAGCAGTATTCCACATAAAACTATAGAGCCTAATAAAGGAAAGAACTAAAAAAAAGATAATTAGTACATATTTATTTAGAGAGACAGGAAGGGAAGGAGAAAGACAGAGAAAAACATCAATATGTGGCTGATGGAGAATTAATAAAGCTGAATTAAGTACAACTGAGGCCCCTACTAAGGACCTGGCTGGCAACCCAGGCATGTGCCCTGCCTGGGATGCCAACCAGTGACCCTTTGGTCCACAGGCTGGGGCTCAATGCACTGAGCCACACCAGCCAAGGTAATTAGGACATTTTTACTTCACAAATTAGGACATTTTACTTAGGAAATAAACTAAACTTCTGGTGGTAACAAAACAAAACTAAAAAGTATACTTTAAAGATTATACTTGTTACTGAGACAAACTTATATCCTTATACCAATTTTCTGTGATTGTATTATCAATAAAATTAATTCAAATTCTGAAAATAATATACAACTTCCAAAATGACTCATCAAGTTACCATTCATAGTTTTAACTACTGGGATTAGGTCTAAGACTAAATTTTGTGAAAGATCATCATTTAGGGAACAACCTGGTTGCTATGTACTGAATTTATTCATTTTTGAATAGTACATTTCCAGTTTGTAAATACTTTGTAAAGACTAGGTATTACTCAACAAAAGTTTCCATATAATAATTATTTAGAAACCAACTCTGAGGTTCGACATTAATCTCTATTTTCACTGACAATTTATTCTCAAAGTTTGTACTCCAGTAAATAATTAATACTGAATAGGTTATTTTAAAATGTAACAAATCCTCTTTTTAAGAAAACATACAATTCATCATGAGGAATATATTCTTCCATGATATTCATGTTGAGGTCGGAGAGTTCTAAAAATACAAACATACAATTCTAAGGCTTCATTTATAAAACAGTACGAGCCTAAAGGGAAAGATCATCTAGGACTTCACTCCTGAAAAATATTAGGTAAAATTTCAATATCTAAACTATTAGTAAGTTAAAAAACTTCTGTGGTTAACCTCTTGGAAAATCCTTTACTAAGAGAATTAGTACCATTCTAAGTCCTAAGTCAGCTGCAAAATCTCAAAGAAAAATAGACTTCAGGATCATGCCAATTTTAATTTACCTTTACCCCCTCCAAGCTATTACCTTAGTCTAGAAAGGTCCTCTCCTAATCTCAATAGTCAATGTTTTACAAATCTTCTGAGATACCTGTTTCCACAACCTTAAGCCAGCAAGCACAGAACAGAATGGAATTTAAGAGGAAGGCATTCTTTAAGAGTTCTCCTGAGAGGGATCACTTTCTAAAACATTGCTTCTGAAGAATTCTATTTTGTAATCTATTCCTATCTCAGTTGTGAGCAGTAAAGCAGGTAGGTATAAACTTGATAGGGAGATAATTGAGAGACCTATCTTAAGAGTACAACAAACTATGCAAAGAGTAAAAATAGAAACTAAAGGGAGGAAGTAAACTAGTGTGGCATTATTTCCAAGTCATTTACCAAGTGTTTTTTTTATTTTATACTGAATAAATATAAATTTTATTATATAAGTTTCAGGTGTACAACATAATGATTCCCTATTTGTACATATTGTGAAACAACCACCACAGTAAGTCTAGTTAACATGCAACATAATACATAAGTTTTTTTTCCTGTGATGAGAATGTTTAATATCTTCTTAACATAAATACACAAGGGTTCCCCTGTCTGCTTGCTATGGATGAATGTCTAAAATGTAGTCTATAGATTGGGTGGCTGTACAGATCATAATGCCATTATCGAGGGAGGGGGGGAACCTAAGGTGAAACAATAAACAAGTAATCCTGTGAAGCTAGGAAGGATGAGAGTCAAGGGCACCTCTGCTATGTCACTTGCGTTAGGAATATAAGCTCTAGGTCAAGGGGTGTCCAGCCCTTTTGCCACAGTGGAAGAAGAGCTATCTTGGGCCACATGTTAAAATACACAAACACTAGCCCTGGCTGGTATAGCTCAGTGGATTGAGGGCAGGCCGGCAAACAGAAGGATCCCAGTTTGATTCCCAGTCAGGGCACATCCCTGGGTTGCAGGCCAGTTCCCAGTAGGGGACGCATGAGAGGCAACCAACCATACATTGATATTTCTCTCCCTCCTTCCTTCCCTTACCCTCTAAAGATAAATAAATAAAAATCTTTTTAAAACTACACAAATACTAATGAAAACTGATGAGCAAAAACAAAGGTCCGTGCATCATTTTCCTGATTATCTGCCACCACAGATAAGCAAAAAAGTCTTCACATAATAACCCTAATTATGCAGTGGCCCTGTCAATAATCTTTTAAGATCATGGAGCAGTTCCAAAGTTTGTAATCACTAATATAGAAAATGTACATATCTAAATAACAAAACAGTAATAAAACAAAGTAATATTTTAAGTAAATACACACTTTTGTGTACGGCCACATTCATAGCCATCCTAAGGTGCAGGATGAACACCCCTGCTCTAGGTCTCATTTCATTATCTGTACAATGGGATGTATCTATGTATATATCATAGACTCAAGGGTTAAATAAGGATGCATGAAATGGATTTAACATAGAGCCTGTACTATGTTAAAGGCCTATTAAAGGTTGGCCCTTATAATCATTATTAGTGGGCTGGATGCAGATCACCAATGAAGCTTTTGATGAGCAGTGTCCCACTGTTTTCTTCCTATGAACTAATGATATTCCTTCTCGGTCTGTGTTACCCTTAACAGCACCGAACTCAGTAAAAGTTGTTCAAAATTGCTAGGCATGAAAAATTACCACTGTACATCTGATTTATTAGAACCAGGCATTGCTCTGGGGCATGATCCAAGTAGTAACCATTTCAATAATATAAACGTTTAAAAGAAGAAAAAAAAAAAAGGATGGCCCTGGCTGATGTAGCTCAGTGGATTGAGCAAGCGCAGGCCTGCGAACCAGAGGATCGAGGTTTGATTCCCAGTCAGGGCACATGCCTGGGTTGCAGGCCAGTTCCCAGCAGGGGGACACATGAGAGGCAACCAAACATTGATATTTATCTCCCTCTCTCCTTTCCTTCCCCTCTAAAGATAAATAAATAAAATCTTTAAAAAAAAAAAAAAAAAGGATGAACCAGAGTCATTCTTTTAAGTAATATAAGAAGTAAAAACTTCCCTAGGGCTTCAATACACCTGTATGTACTTAAAAAAAAAAAACAAAAAAAACCTCATCTTCTATACCAGGTGTTCTGAGGGGAAGCCCTTATCTTAAACAACTTTACTCAGGTATTAATAATTAACAACAATCTATAGTCACACACAGACACCCAACCTTTTGGCTTCTCTGGGCCACACTGGAAGATGAGTTGTCTTGGACCACACATTAAATACACAAACACTAACGAAAACTGATGACCAGAAACACTTTTTTAGTAACTAACGATTTTGTGTTAGGCTGCATTCATACCATCCTGGGCCCACGGGTTAGACACTCCTGCTTATAGTATTTTGGTCAGTCTGTAATGAATTTAATTTCTTAGACTGAGAAAAGTCAGACAGAAGGATTTGTTAACTATACATGTGGGATTTCAAAATAAAAACATTAACTATAATTTAAATAAGGAAACTGTTCAGCTACATGTGAACTCTGTAATGCCAAAATATTTTGAAAAATAAAGCTTTCCTACTTAGAGACTCTGAAATGTTTAAATACCTACTGATACATTTTGGGGTAGAACAGGTGAGAAATTACAAATAAATTATTTTCTATATGTTCTTAGATAAGTAATTTGGCACTGTGATAGTTAATAGTCATTTTATTATTGATATTTATTATGAATTGCCAGAACTGATACAACAAATCACAATATTTTAGAACTGAAGAAGACACAGAAATCACCTAGTTCTGGAAATTTCAAAACATTTCAAATATTAATTGCAACCCACATTTTAAAATGCAAATTTAGCATACACATCTATCTGTACATACATAATATCTTACAATGAGATTATTTTTAAAGTTTTTATTGACAATAACTACAGTAACATAAGTTGTTTGCAGCCAGACTTTTTAAGAAATCCTAGGCATTTGAGATTCCCCCGCCAAAACAGAAATCTTTGAAACATGATTGCATTAGATAAAATTTCATCCCGAAATTCAATCAGGATGGCTACATTTCACAATCTTCATAACAGTCCTTCAGTAAAACACCAATGCAGAATTTCATATGGCTAAGATTCACAAAGATTAGAAATGATGAGTACTTACTATAGGATTCTGATGGGTTCTTTGCGTAAGATTTATAGTCCTAAATCTACAGTTAAAGTTGAGTAGAAGGGAAGAGAAAGATTACATTGTCAGGCAAATCATGTTGAGCTGAAGGGGGGAAAAAATCTGAAAATGTAGAGAACCAGGGGGCCAAAGAACACACTACCTATGTACTTCCCGCTATCATTCTGGTTAAGAACACCAAGATATAATTCCTGTTATAAATATAGATTATTGATGCACACCAAAAGAACTTGTAAAAATGAGCTGATACTCTGACCAGTGTGGATTGGTTGGGCATGGTCCTGCAAACCTAACTGTCCCACCAATTAGATAACTGGTCAGGACACATACTGAGTAGGGGCTTTAGTATGTGGTTGGAGCATGTATGACAGATAACTGATCAATGTTTCTCTCCCTCTTCAAAAATATATAAATAAAAAAAATCTTTAAAAAACAAAGCTGTTTACTATCATACATTTTTGTCCCAGAGTACTTAACAATAAATTCAATGTCATGTCCTCAAGTTTCCTAATTGGAGAAGAAACCGGAAGCTAACAATGTAAACAGTGAAAGCAGACTCTACATATTAGAACATGAACAATGAACACCTAATGACATATGCTACATCTGACTCTGCCCAGGAGACGAGTGCCTTCCACTGAACCCCTCCCTATCTTGAGAGAGTCACTCATTCACAACCTCACTAACACGGTTAGCATATATTACATATTCTCAGCCCATTTTTTGGATATATTTAACCAAGAAAAAGAATGATAAACACTATAAACAGAAATATCACAACAAGCAAAAGAAATCAACTAGTAATCTATACAGGCTTATGTTAACTTTTTACACCATACGTGATCTGATTAAGATAATAATCTCAGAATAATTCTGAGGTAGCTATTCAACTGACATTATTATCTCCCTCTTTTAATTCAAATGGCCCTGGACAAGGCAAAGGTGGAAGGGAAAGAATCGAAAGAATGCAGTTTGGACACATGGGGTACCACACTAATTTGTCCATTTAGTTAAGTCACCTTTCTATTTCTTCTATTCTACTGAGTATGAAATCAACTAAGTCACTTCGCTGTTCTAAGCCCCAGCTTCTTCAACTATTAAAGTTGGAACAATGACTACCTATCAGGATTGCTTTGGGTATTACACTGGGAAAATACATATAAAGGTGGCATGCAAAATGTAAAGTACTATGCAAATACATAGTATTTGAGGGTATTATTCTCAAGACTTACAGCCAGAAAGTTCAAGTGACTGGCGCAGTATTTTGCACATGAGTGCTCAGGTACTTGTCTATTCATCAATCATATTATGAAGATTACCCCATGTACTATTTATATATTTATTCACTGGTAATATTATAAAGAAATCAGTCATGTCTTTAGAATGATTAGTCATTCAATCCAAGACACACTCTACTGGAATGAAAATAACATTACCAACAGTTGTATACTGTTTACAGCATGCATTCTGTGCCAAGTCCTGTGCCTAGCACACTACACACCTTCACTCATTTAACCGTTACAATACCTACCACCTATGAAGAAGTCATTATCCGTAAATGAAAAACTAAAGCACAAGTTCAAGTAACATGCCCAAGGTCACAAGGATAGCAAATAGCAGAGCTGGCATTAAAGCTCTACAAAGCTGGCAAAGCAGGTCTGACACCAAAGACCTGGCTCTCAACCACTCTCCAATATGGTAGCCACTAACCACATGTGGCTACTAAATCGTGGCTAGTCTGGAATTGAGCTGTAACTGCAAAACACGCACCAGACTTTGAAGACCTAGTATAAAATAAAGAATGCAAGACATCTTGCTGCAAGTTTATAATGATTACATGTGGAAATTATAATATTTTTGATATAGTGAGATTAAATATAAAATGTATTATTAAAATTCATTTCACCTGCTTCTTTTTTTTTTTCTTACTGTGGCTACTAGAAAGTTTTAAATTCACAGGTGGTTTGCAATGTGTATTTTAAACCGGACAGCACTGATTTACAACATCATACAGGGTATCTCGTAAATACAAAGAACATAAAACAATTCTGATTTTACAAAACAACATGTTTTACAGTACAGATGCTTTCCAACCTTAATAGCTGTTATAATACCAAGGTAGTGCAATCAATATTAACAAACTTTAAAATCCCACAATAAAAATATAGTTCCACCTATTTAAATTTCAATATTCCACAATTAGATCATTTTTTTAAATGCGCTCATAGGAAAACTGGTCTTTTGGGCTATAAAAATGATACCAACCCATCCGCCCTGTAGAAATTACAGAAAAGTGCACACACAAAAAAGAATCCATCACCCCACCACTCACAATCAATATTTTGATTAGTCATTACTTCTAGGTGGTTAACAATTATAGTATGAATACTACTTAAAGTAGGATCATACTGCTTATCATTTTGCAACTTGTTTTCTATTATGACATTGATTACAGATTCTTTCTGAAATTCTTATTTTGAAACAATTACAGATTTATAGGAAATTATTAAGTCATACCAGGTCCCATATACCCTTCACCCAGTTTCCTTGAAGTGGTTCCATCTTCCTGATGGTAGTGCAATATGAAAACCAGGAAATTGACATTGGTACAATGTATGTGCATATAGGTCTTTGCCATCTTATCACACATGTAGATTCATGTATTTAAGATACAGATCTGGGGGTAGGATTGAGGGTGGGAGGTGGAAGTGGGTAGGGCAGGGGGAAGTGGTGATAGGAAAACGGAGACAACTCTATTAAACATCATTTAAAAAAAAAAGATACAGATCTCTTTCTTGCTACCCTTTTAGAGTCACACTCACCTTTCCCAGGCCCCCCCTTAAGCCCTAAACCCTAGCAACCACCACCAGTTCTCTCTGGCTAATTTTGTCACTTCAAGAATGTATGTGTAACCTTGAGATTGGCTTTTTTCATTCAGAATACTGCTCCTGAGACCCATGACAGTTGTATGTGTCAACAGTTTGCTCCTTTTTAATCACTGAGTAGCATTCCACGGTATGAACACAACATTCACCTACTGAAAGACATTTAGGTTGTTCACCATGTTAGGCTTTTATAAACAAAGCTGCCACAAACAGGTTTGTTGTGAACGTAAGTTTTTACTTCCCTGTGGTAAGTACCTGTGAGTGCAAATGCTAGGTAATATGGTAAGGTAAGTAAATGTTCAGCTTTGTAAGAAACTGCCGAACTTTTTTCCAGAGTTGTCCATTTTACATTTCCATCCCCGATGAGAGAGCTGCAGAATATTCATGACTATTTCACACTTTTTAACAACTCCTGCTGATTCAGATGTGGGCAATTTTTACTTTTGGTTACAATAATGATGCAATTAATATACCTGTATTTACACAGAAATTTTTACATACAGATCACACAAATTCCTAGAAATTAAATTATTGGGATCAGGGAACAAATTTATGTATTTGTATTTATGTATTTTAAAGAAATTTGATACCAACCATCATAATGGACTTCAGAAAATTTAAATCAACTTACCCACCCATCAAGCATCCATGAGAGAATGCCCATTTCCCAGCCGTACTAAAATTCTTTTTAAATATTTAATATTTGACTTGCCAAAATATGCTATATTGTTTTATGTTTACTTGAGAAATGGGAGTTATATATTTCTTATCTTTCCTAACTTAACTTATATTCTTTTATGAGTTACCTATTCATGTTCTTTCCCAACATGTTGATTTACTGATTATAAAGATCTGTTTATCTCTCTAACATATTATGAAAAACAGGATTTTAAAATACATATATCTGAAATCCAATGCAAGTGTCAGCAATGTAAGATAACAGCTGATTTTAGGATGTAAAAAAGATACAAGTTTAGCTGATATAGTAACCCAATTTATAAACATTCCCACACTTCACATGATGTATTGATAGTTAAGGCATCAGATTTTGTGCCAGCTTCAGAATGGCCCCTATAATGCTGATCACTTACTTGTAACTCCATTTTGACAAGTTTGAAAGGCCAAAACATAATTTTCCACAACCAACATCAAAAACTGTCATCGGCTTCATTAGGAAGCCTGGCTGGCTCTTCTTGAGAATGTAAGGTCATCTAAACCAGCAGTTCTCAAAATGCGATCTCCAGACAAGTAGCATCAACATCACCTAAGAACTTGTAAGAAATGCAAATTCTCAGGCCCTACCCCAGACCTACTTAATCAAAAATTCTGGAAGCTGGATCCCAGAATTTCAACAAGGTTTGTATTTTAACAAACCTTCCAGGTGATTCTGATGCATACTAAAGTTTGAGAACCACCAATCTAAACAAACTTAACATAAAAACATTGAATCAAGGTTGCCTTTTATACATAATTGTCCTTCAATAAAAAATTTGGGAAACTTAATTATGCTACAGATATTAATTATTCCTCAACATTTTCATTATTCCTCAAATGGAAACAATCCAAAAACAAAACCATAACCTGGATTTTAGCCTTATTTCCTACAAATCAAATCCTAAAACCACCAAGTGTTCACAAAAATTTTCTTAGAATACAAAATGAACCATATAAACAGATCAGAATACATATTTTTTAAACCAAGAGACTCTATTTGTCTCATACTACATACTGCCTGATTACCCAACTCCCACATGGAACTACCACGTACATCATTTTGAAAATTCAATGAACTAGTATATTAAAGCACAACACATGGAAAACTATATAGTTTCTTAAATATCTGTGGTTCAGTGACACATAAATTGCTAAGTAAAAATAATTCTGGATGGCAGGATTATGAGTGGCCTACTGTATGCTTCCTCCCCTCCCTGCAATTCTCTGCGATAAGGAAGTATTACCTCCATAACTAAAATAAAGGACAAAGAATCGCTGGCCATGTATGATGATATAGGAAATCAACCTATAGAACATGAGCATTTTAAAAATTATAGCACTGCTCATAGACAATCTTTTTTTCTATGTGATAAAAATTAACAAGGTAGTACAGTAAGAAATTAATTATAGTTCAAATTTAGAACTGAACTTATCATGAGTATTAATCCAGTAACACAACCCAAAAGTTGTACTAAGCTACTGTAGCTACTTTCTATCCATCTAGTTAAATGTCCCATCTCCTTTCAAGTAAGAACCTGCAGATGTGTTAGGTTTGGCCAGAGTATCCCGACCTCCAGGAAACCAAAAATGGTCCAAGAATTGGGCAAGTGGCAGGGGTCCTCCTTTCTGCTGTTATTCATTTGATTCTGAGTTCAAATGGTATCCTTGTCATTTGTTGGTTATGTGGCCCAGTAAATTCATTTTTTAAATTTTCTTTTGACTTAATGTAGTTGAGTTAAATTCCTATCTCTTGCAACCTTGAATATTCTTGCAGCACTTAAAGTATTAAAACAACTTTTAGTTTTGTAAAAGAATGAAAAACAGTGCATAAACTTCATAACCTACATATGAAATCTGATCTGTTCTTAGAAAGCAGTCACCAGGTTTGTTTTCTCCCTTTGACCAAACACCATGTACTTACTTGATGTGTTTTAAGACCCAATTTGATAATGAAACTGGTATCCTCTACCATCCTTAATTTCCTGTCCCTCCCAAAGACTATCCAAGTTTCATCTTAAATTGTATTCCTAATGTTCTTAGAGAAAAATCTTTTGAACAAGTTTAAAGATACACTTTACATATCCCTTCCACCAGTTTCTTTTCCCAAATAAAGGAAAAATTAAGTACATTTTTCTAAATTGATAAAGGGGGGAAATACTAATCCTATTAAAAATTAAAATTTCACTGTTTACCCTGTGATTTCAACTATTCACGATTTCTGAGTAACACAGTTCATCTGTGTTGCCTTTATGGAGAATTCACCTTTGACACCACATTCTGTGTCAATTACTGCATAGAAGTGAAATTATAGCTAAATAAAGAAAAACGTGAATGAGTCAATTTCAACCTAACAGAAGTAATTCATCCAAATTACTAAACAAAATAGTAATGTACACTATGTACAAGGTACAACTATCAAGTTATGGGTATACCGACACAAGAGCTTACACAAGTGGACAGCATGACACTGTTAACACTCAAAATGCTCTGCAGCCATTAGGTGCCAGCTTACAAATATACCATCTAGTTCCTTATTACACCTCAAAATTGGTTTTGCACAACAAAATGAGCCTCTGCTTTATTACCAGACTTTTCAATATGACTTTTGGTTGCTTAAACCACCAAATGGGCAAACAGAAGAAATTAAGAAGCATTTTACAGTTACTGTTTTTTAGCTGAGTGTGCTAAAAGCTCTAAAACTGAAACCACTCCAAGAAGTACTGAAATGCACTGCCTACAACAGGGGTGTCAAACTCATTTTCACCGGGGACCACATCAGCCTTGCAGTTGCCTTCAAAGGGCCAATTGTAATTTTAGGGCTGTATAAATGTAACTACTCCTTAACTAGGGGCAAGGAGTTCAGTGATGCCGCCAGGTAGAAACAAGGTGGAGGGCCAGATTCGGCCTGCGGGCCTGTATTTGCCACCTGCAGCCTACAGCCTTCAAGGCTCTAGTTCTGTGTTTAATTTCTAGTACATGTTTAGAAAACAAAACCAGAAAAACAGGACTACTACTTTAGGGAAGGAGGTAGAGAGAGGGGACCTTTCACAGGCACCCCAAACAGGAACAGAACCTGCAATCTAGGCATGTGCCTTGACCAAAAATCAAACCCACAACCTTTGGGTTTACAGGACAACACCTAACAGAGCCATTCCAGCCAGGGAAGGAATACTACTTTTAAGGACATACTTCATACAGACAACTTTTCTCTAACCCAGTAATATTCACATACACAAGATACAAGCCCTAATATGAACAAACACTTATTAGAACTCTTAAGTAGTATAGTTTTAAAGGGGACTCCACTGAACCCCCCAGTCTTCATTTATTTTATATATACTTACTGACCCACTGCCAAGTGCCAAACACAGTAACAGACATAGCAAAATAAAGCTATGAAAGGAAAGGTCCTGCCCTCAACAGCAAAGGTGATTCAGTGAATATATAGTTCAACTGTCATGAGGTATAAACCAAGGGCGATGATGGAAAGGCTCCCTGAGACATCCAAAAGGACAATCAGGAATCATCCAGGACACAAAAGGAAAGAAAAAGCATTTGAGAAAAAATCCAGAAAACAGAATGTGTAAAGGTATAGAAACAATACATCCTTGTCAGTGGCTCAAAAGCACCAAGCAGTTTGGCATGAAAGACACATACACTGTACATGGAGGGCAGATGGGGTGATAGCAGGCTGCTACCAGAAATTCCAAAGGACCAAATCAGAAGTCCATTGTGATGATCAGGATTTGGACTGTATCCTAATGGCAATTAAAACCAAGAGATAAATTTAAGTTGTCCAAGAGGAGAGGCCCAAGAGCCAATTAGATTTTTGTCATGTGTATGTGTGCATGGGGTGCTGACAGGTGGTTAATAAACAATACTGGGGAATTGCCAGTCTGTGGAGATAAGTGCAGATGACATCTGAAGAGAGAAGAGTTAATAAGTAGGTACAAGGAAGCAAAGAAGTAATTAACTTGCACCAGCTTATCGCAGGGATATACAACCTTTTGGTGTCTCTGGGCCATACTGGAAGAAGAGCTGTCTTGGGCCACACATTAAATACACAAACACGGATGAAAACTGATTAAGAAAAAAAAAGTTTTAAGTAAATTTACGATTTTGTGTTCGGCCACACTCACAGCCATCCTGGGCCACAGACTGGACACCCATTAGACTAGAGCAAACCCTACGTCCAAGAACCATAAAGGCCTAGTTTAAAACCTAGGTTGTGTGAGGCGTTCCTCAATGCACCCCGCACCCCCACAGACTGACTGTCTCTACCTCTTCTAAAAGACTCTTATGTTCTCTACCATGTACTCATTCACTCCATGGGTACTGTGAAATTCATTCACATCACTGAGTGCTTTACATCATTAGTTATCTTTTTGTGGTCTTATCTTTTCAACAAGTTTGTTAGGTTCTTTGAAAGTGGGAATTTTCTGTCTATTTAACCAACACACCTTGAAATAAAAATGACTAATGAACAATACTACCAATGAGAAACAAAGTTTACTCCATTTATGCACTCTAGAAAAAAGTTCTACACACCAGGTTTTGTTCCTTCCTGTCCAAGCATGCAGGTGATTAAGAGACACTGAAAAGAGACCCTATCTCTAGAATGCACTCCTGTAAGGGTTTGCATGAAAAGACCTGAGCTCTAAAATATTCTTAGGATTAAACAGACCTAGTAAAATAAGCAAAAACAACATTGGGATAGACCTTACAACCCAGAAGTATACAGGCCATATGACTCTACTTACATAATGTTTAAAAACAAGCAAAACTCATCTCTGCAGTTAGAAGTCAAGAGAGTAGCTGGGGTAGCTGACTACAGAGTAGCTGACTACAGAGTCCTGGGGTTCTCACGATATTCTGCTTCTTAATCTGGGTGCTGGTTACACATGAACCCTCACTTTGTGAAAGTTCAAGCCTTACAATTAATTTACACACTTCTCTGTAAGTATGCTACATTTCAAAACATTTACTTAAATATCACCAGGCAAAAAAGAGGAGGGGAGCACCAGTGATGAGGACTATAAAGGAAGATTCCACAAACCAGAAGATGTCCCTGGTGATAGGGCAAAGCAGAAAATAAGAGCCAAAAAGACTGCCGAATATTTTAGATCAAGTTGGAAAGCAGACATTTAAAGACCTACAAGTTACCTAAAGTACTAATGAATTGAATTAGTGCTGATAACTATTTTGGTAAACTATTGCTACTTAAGGAAGTTTATAATTCATCTTAAAATTTCTTCAACATCGACAGAAGCACACAGTAAATGTATGTCACATTAAAAAATACGTAACTGAATCATCCCTAATAAGATAAACTAATAAGATATACTGGCAAGTCAGCTGGCCTGGGTTTAGTCTGTGACAAACAACTAAAAACAGTTGAGTCACCTGTGCACAAAGGTTCCATCCAGCTCCAAACTGTCCCCAACCAAATAAGCTAAATGGTACAGGTAAAAATCTTACAGAAATAACTATCCCCTTGTTCCAAAAGAAAGCAGCATTAGCGTTTCCTAAAAAGACAAACGTGTATCTCCACAATCTATAAAGCAGTCACTCCACCCAGTTCTCATTACTCTACAGTTCCCCAACACAACACTACTCTAAATTCTTTGTAACACTTTTCACTAGCTGGAATTATTGTTTTTGTTTACTCATTTATTTTCTTTCTCTCCACAGCATTTCAAGCTCTGTGAGAACAAGACCTTACTTGTCTTTATACCACTGTAGCCAGAACCCACATGGCTGTGTGCTCAATAAAAACTTGTCAAATAACCGCAACTACTCAGGTAATTTACTCTAAGGTCACCAAGTATACATAAGATCAAGTCAGTACCAATAAATCAGTAGGTTCAATGTAATAGCAAATACAAAATAAATTATCGCCCTGTTTCTGGGTAAGAGTAATTGGTCCAGCTTTTGTAACAGCTTTGAGGCTGAAGGGTTTGATCTTTTGCAAGCCAGGTAATTTTCTGTCTTTTATAAAGAAATTGTATGAAAGACAAACACTATAGCACAACCAATATGGCCCTGAACGTGTGGCTGGGTCTCAGTTAGTTAGAGCGTAATTCCCTACACCAAAAAAAAAAAGGTTATGGATTCAATCCCCAGTCAAAGCACATCCAGGAAACAACCAATTGATGTTCCTTTCTCACATCGATATTTCCCACATCATCTCTCTCTCTCAAAAAACAAACAAACGTATCCCTGGGTATTAAAATAAATCAAAATCACTATGACCAAAGGACCAAAAAAAAGCACAGTGGTAGATGACCCAGGACCTTGAAGAGGCCTGGCTCTGCTACAGGTTAGGTGCCTTCTCCCTCTGCTTTCCAGGATTTTGCCTAATCTAAAAAGTATTACAGGAAGATGTGCTTTTGAAGTTCCCAGAAAAGATCCAAACTTTGACATTATCACTAATTATGTGTGTCTTCCCATATAACTTCCAAAGTACTTCATGACTAAAGACACTTTCAAGTTGTCAGTACAGGTGTGTGAATTTAAGGGGAGAAAAAGTCCAGAGGTTCAACTGCAAAGAATCAGGGAACAAGGGAAATACTTTCCACACAAAACAACTATCAACTTCCAATTCAACATCCTAGGTACCAACTTTTCGATTAAGCTATACTTATTATACATCTAAAGTAAATTCTTCACTTTTACTTGTCTGGAAAATCTCTAAAAAGAGACCACTTTTCAGAAGAATAGTATTCAAATAATCAGGGATTAAATAAAACATGATTTCAACTCCACACCATGTTAAAATCTAAAGGTGAAAATTAATCAAGTTCTAAATCTATGGCAATTACCCAAAGCAAAATTTCTCCAATTTTTCAAGTGAGTGTGATTTAAGCAGTAGCTGAAGGTCAAGATGCAGCACTATTACCAAAGAACCATTAATCAGCAACATCTTGGTAATTTTTATCAAGACATCACTGCATTCAAAGAAATTACAAGGCCAAAAGTAAAATATATTTATCACCAAGTGTAAAAGTTATTCTGCCCAATACTCAGAACTTCAACTTAACAATGATTAGATAAAGTGATGAATTTGTGGGTTGTTTTTCTTGTAAAAGCTGGTATCCTCTTTCATGAAACTGGCAAAATGGGCTGGGAAATACTACTAGCTATTACCCAGGAAGAGATAGTTCTTTTCCCCCACCTAACACCACGCTGCATACACACTTCCTTCCTTCCTTTATTTATTTATTTATTTATTTTTAGCTTGAAAGGTATAGAGTAGAGCAACCTGGGGAGGAGGGGCATGTGTAGAGGCAACCTTCCCAACTGCAGGTGACTCCTCCACGTACTGCTGTTAAAAATACTTAAAAGTGTATCACACAGCAGGCAAGAGGAAATCACATGATGAGATGGAAATGTTCTAAAGTGATTTGTAGGGATGGTTGCACAACTCTTTAAAATTACTAAAAATCACTGAATTATACATTTACAATTGGTGAATTTTATGGTGTATAAATTATACCTTAATAAAGCTATAAAAATATAAACAGCAAGAGGTAGAGACCTAATACATAATTGACACAATACATCCAAAAATATAAGATCTCTACTTCCCCCTGAACCTCCAAGTAGCCTATTAAGTATTCCCTCCTTCCTTTAACATGTTCTTTAAGGGTTTCTGACCTTCCTTTCATTTTGCTTTGCTGCTCCAAAAAGAATACCTCCTGAATCACTTTCATGATTCCACCTATAGAATTAAAAATATTTCATACACACGGCAATAGTACTGAAGGGTTGGCAGGTTATTCTGTAGAAATCAATTGTCCTGTCCAGAAGAAATAAGGGGAAGGGGACTCCTAACTGATCCCCAAGCCAGACTGTGCCGACCTCCCACATCTCTTTATATGTCTCCTAGGGACTTTGTAACTTTGGAGTATGATCATTCTGGTACATTTACCAACCTTGAACACCCTCTTTCCCTCCCCAATGTCTTGAGCAGTGGCTTTCAACATCTTGGGAACTTAAAAATGTTCTCTGGATAGGCGGCAATATTTTCCTAAACAAATTAAGGAATATTAATTCTATCCTCAGAGGGTAAGTACAGTTGTGTCCTACTGGACTACCGCTAATTCAACACTGACTTCTTTGGTTGACTGGTAAATGATAGCAACAATTATGACAAGAATGATAAACTACCTCAAAAATGATCACAGGGTAGCCAACCAGCTACACTATTCTAAAACCAAACACCAGCTTAGAAAAACAAAATCCAATTCCTATGCCAGTCAACAGGTTAGAACAACCCTTTTAGTATTTAGATATTATTCTAAAAATCACAAATTTTTGCATATTATCCACCATCCAAAACCCAGAAACAAGCTTTTCTACTGCCATCAGTACCAAGTCTCGTTAAAACATTATACAAGGCAGAAAATGTCAAACCTTTGAGGTAGCAGAAATTATAAAAGGGCCCAAGAAAAGAATACAGCAGTAACTAGGAGCAGAGAAATTAACCAATAGACTGGATAAGACAAATGGAAACCTGTGAAAGTAACCTTCCTGCATGAAGTACAAATGTTATTTGCCTTTCAACTAGTGATGACTTCTAGAATAGCTCCAAAACACCAAAACACCAAAATATTGGCAATAACCAAAATAAAACAAATTTAGGTTGATACAAATTTAGTCTAGGTATCATAAGTTGATAAAGAGTTTAAGTCATCAGAACTCTGAAATCTGTGTTCAAAACCTACTCAACACCACACACCAAAAAATAATTAAAAGATTCTTAAAGACCCTGAGTATCCTGTTTCTGAATAGACTTTAAAATATTTTCATTAAACCATTTAATGTTTGCTTAAAAAACAATTTCACTATCATAAGACTCTGAAAAACTTTAAACATCATATTGTTTTTAAAGTCAAAATCTACCATGTGCTTACAAAAAGTTGAGTCAGATTTTTAATACATTTAGAAACTGAAATGCATTTCATTATGTGACATAATTGTTCCCAGCAATACATCATGTGTAACTTTTGAATTTGACCTAACTTTCCTTTCACCAGTAAAGTTTTCAAGTTCTTAGGAGTTTCATAGTCATTTACTTGAACATTAGCCACAGGAACACTCAAAGCAAAACCACAATAAAGAGTTATGGCCTCTGTGGGATTCTACATGTAAAAACAAAAAATTACTCATAAATAAAATATATCTGCTATTGCTTTTAATAACATACATTTCTAAACTTTCATGCCATTTGATGGAATTCCCTGTTTTGGACAGCAAAACAGAATCAATTAAGCCACAATGAGTGTTATTTGAACTAAGTAAATCTGGAATTTAAAAAAATTGACATGCATTTACTTTAAAGATTATTTATGGTGAAATATCTTCACTTTTCGAGTGTTTTTATTCAAGTCTCATTATTTACAGTGGTAGTGGAATTTACAGAATTGTTCCATCAGTAACTAAACCAATTCATCTGAGTTATATTCTTTAGGTTGCCCAATATCATATTTAATCCCAGGTATAAATAAAGCAATGATATCCTAATAGTCACATTCATTTAGTCAAAGAACAATACCCAGTTAAAACTAACAGCCATGTTAAAATGCCACCAATTCAAATAGAAGTAAGTACCTGATGATATGAGACTTTAAGCAATCAAAATTAAGTATTCAAGGATAAACCAAGGAATTTACTCATTCTGTCTCTTACACACACCAATATCTAAACATTATATGACATCAAGAATAGCTTAACTTCGAACTCTATCATCACTGAAACAAATTCAAGATATGTTAAGAGGATTCGAAGACTACAAAATGAGCTTTCATACACTACTCTAGTATATCTACTCATTTTGATACCAAATGCAGTTTACTTCCTTCACCAAAATGAAATGTTTTCATTATAATAAAGTTTTAAACACAAACTTCAATAGTCACACTATTCATTTCATTTTTGCAAAATCGCCTTCCATAAGATAATCAGAAAAAACAAACAGCTCAGCCTTCCAAAAAATGCACTTTTAAAAAATCAAAGCTCAACGTTTATTTTCAAGTGCAAGAAAGTAACAGACATTTGCAGCTCAAGACATGAAAAACACAACCAGTATTACTATACAACCATCACTAAATTTCTCAAAAGAGAAAAATAATTCAAGACAGGCAAATTAAAAACATTCTGCACGTGGTAAAAAGGTCTTCTGTCCTACTATTCACAGCAAAAAGTACTGCGCTTCCTCTTTATGAGCCAATACCAGTGAGCCAATGGACACGAGTATAAAATAAACTCAGCATCTGTCTGAAATAAGACGAAAATCTGAAAAAAAATTCCCTCCCACATTTATTCAACATGAGGCTTTGCATCCAACACAAAATACAACCCAAACCATACATCACCCACCCCAGAAATGCAGAAAAAGCCATAATCAACAAGTGGGAAAGAGGGCAAAATGAATAGCCCGCAACCCTCTCTCCCACTCTAAGAAAAAGAAAAGTCCTGTAACAAAAGGTAACACAGATCTTCAGTACCTGGTGGAGGTGCCTTTCCTCACATCACAGATGCTGCATTTAAAGGCTTCCGCGCTGTTTCTGAAGGTGCACACGCTACAATCCCAAAAGCCTTCATCTGCGGCAGGTTTCGCTTGTCTTTTTGGCCTTCGGAGGAGTGGGTAGTGAGCAGAGGGAGAAAGGGGAAGGGAAGAGACAGGAGCAGGAAAAAGGGGGGAGATAGCAAATCACAAGCGCTGGTGAGCCGTCTTAATTTCGCAGGGCTGGAAACTTCGCTCAGGTGACCACCCACCCACCCTTTTCTGTAACTAGAAGAGGGACTGGGGCCACGACCGGCCCTTCGAAACCTCTGGGCCGCGTGGCCTTCGGTGGCGGCTCCTGGGGAAGGACCGCGGCGGGCGCAGGAAGCGGGCGGACTTGTGGACTAGAGCGTGGGCCTTGTGGGGAGTTGGGGGGGCCGGGAAGGAGCCGCAGCCGGATCTGGAGGGGGCGCGCAGGGGCCGCCTAGGCCGGCCGGGGTGACTGGGCCGGTCCCTTCTCTTCCCTTTCCCTCCCAGGCTCGCGCCCGCCCTCCCTCCCCCCTCCCCACCTGGTTAAATCTCCCTTTGTCTGGGAGGAGTGGCGGCGGCAGAGGGCCGCGGAGGAGGGCCGCAGAGGAGGGCCGCCATGGCTGCGGCGCGCAGGGCCGCGGGCCGCGAGGCGAGGCGACACCGCCTCCCGCCGCTGCGGTGGCCGCCTACCCCCGCCCCCAGATCTCCATCTTAGCAGCGCCTCCCCCACCCCCGCCCCGGGTTGCTCCGAGGCCTAGTCGTCGTCGGCCCCCGCCGCCTTCAGTCCTCCCTCCCCTTCCGCCTCCTGGCTCGCAGCAGGTACCTGGTCGGGCTCTTCTTGTCGCCCATGGTCAGGGATGGGCTGGACCCCCGCCCCCACAAAGTCGAAACCGGCGCCGCTCCGAGGAGAAACGCCGTCTGGGGAAGTCGTCGCTGACCGACCCCCCCCTCCCTCCCCCGCGCGCACCCGCCCTCAGCCGCTGGGGCTCAAGCTCCAGCCGCCGCCGCCGCCGCCGCCGCCGTCGCCGCCGCCGCCAGTCCCCGGACAAGACTAGTCCCCAACAGCGCCGCCTCCGCCGAGTGACTGACGAGGGGCGGGGCCGGGTGCCTCGCGTCACGCTCCTTGCGGCCAATGAAAGGGCGGCAGCTTGAGTCGCCGGGGCATGGGCGGGGCGCGGGTGAGGGCGGGGCGTGGTGGACTTGGGCAGGGCTGTGTCTGTGCGTGCCCTGGAGTGTGTGCACGCCGGGGGCGTGCGTTTCTGCTAGCGTTCCCGCTGTCCCGCGCCGCGGAGCGTGGGAGTCTGGCCGGGCGCACGTGGCCAAGACCGAGAGCTCGCGGTGGGCTTTGAAACCTTTAGGGTGGCCTGCTGTGGCTGCCCTCCGGGCCTGGACCCTGAAGTCGCCTCAGGGAAGTAGGTCCCAGCAGTTTGCGTGCGCTTCTAGGGCTTGCAACAATCGCGCTGATTCCTACGCCTCAAGGTTTGCAGTGCCAGGCGAGCCAGCAGGGCCCACTTGGCCTGTGTTCGCATGCGCCCTTAAGCTCCTCTGCTATGCCCTGCTTTGTATCTGCTTCTCCTTAAGTCCTGCTTCAGGTCCAAAGCCCCCACCCTAGCCCCTGACGCAAGAGGGAACTGTGCAGAGGGACGTAGCACAAGTAAAGGTTTCCCAAGGCTGAACCCTGAGCTCCCGCGTGCCAACGCCCTCTGTAGCCCACCCTGAGCCGAAATAGGGCGTTTCTGTAGGGAAGTAGTTGTTGGATTCCTGGCAGTCACGTGCCAGCAGTAAAACCTTGGGCCTCAGCTCCTGCATCTGCAAAACAATTCTCCTAGGACTGGAAAATTCGGAGACACAATGCACGAAAAGCATGCGGGTTAGTGCACGACACTTTAGAAGGACCGATACAAAATACTAGGTTGAGAACTGCCAACCCAATGGCTTGGGTTGTACACCATTTCCCCGACTTTAGAAGACTCTTGACAAGGAACGTGCAGCTCCCTTTACTTTCTGCCCTGCTCCAAGAAAGCTTGCTAAATTGACATGAATGTGGCTCAGGTCCCTCTGCTCTTAGGCACTGGGGAGTCCTAGTAGAAGCAGGACCCCAGATGATAAGATAAAAGGCTTAGCTGAGGTGAAGCCCTGAGTGAGGGTAGGGGCAGAGTCAGAGAATGCTACCTGAGGTTAGGAGAAGGGAGAAAGATGTAGAGGGAAGATAAAACTAGTCCTCAGCATTCACTGTGATAAGCGTGTTTCATATGCAAATGTAAAGTGGGAAGCTTACTCAGACTGAGTGCCCAGGGAGCTGAAAGTCCTAGGATCAGTCCAAGGATCAGAAGCCAGAGAAAAAAAGAGGGAGGGAATGTGTCAACTCTAAGCTTGATCAGCACATGCTGTCCTTTCTAAGCAGATACACCCTAGAGGGCCAGAAGGGACAGCACTATTTAGTGAGGGTCAACAAGCCCCCCTGGACACTCTCTCTGCCACTTGTCTTCTCAGAAAGGGAGGGAGGAAAGGAGAAAGAAGAGGAAGCAGACAAGGGGCAGAGGGCCAAAGGGGCCAGAGAAAGCCAAGGGGCATGCATACAAGCCATGGCCCCAGTGCCCACAGTGTTGGCTTCTGGTAGCTGCATGGCATGCTTCCAGGATGCCTCCCCTGAAGTGAAGGTACTGAGATAAAAGGGGGGGTAAAAAATCCCAGCTCTAGGAGTGGCCTCTGGGGAGAGGAACTGAAGCTGGGAGCCACAGGTAGTGGGAAGAAGATTGACTTTATTATTATTTATGTAGAGTAAAATGCACAAATCATTTGAGGCTCTGTGAATTTTTTTATCCTCACTCGAGGTTATGTTTAATGATTTTAGAGAGAGAGGAACATTCATGGGAGAGAGAAACATCAGTCGCCTCCCAGATGCACCAGGAGTAGAGGGGAGATGGAAACTACATCCTAGGTATGTCCCTTGACCAGGGATCAAACCTTGACCTTTTTGGTGTATGGAACAAAGCTCCAACCAAGTGAGCTACCAGCCAAAGCCCATGAATTTTTTTCAATTTTTATTTATTGACTTAAGAGAGAAACATCAATTTGTTGTCCCACTTATTTATGCACTCATTGATTAGTTCTTGTATGTGCCATGACCAGGGATCAAACCTGCAGCCTTGACGTAACATGACAATGCTCTGACTAACTGAGCTACTCAGGGCTTCTATACAGGGTCTGGCAGAACTAATGCCTGCTTGAATGTGGTTGGTAAGGTAATAATATGGGTGTGATAATTTATAGCTTTAATTTGAACATTTCACCTAAAATATCATGTTGTGCTTGAGTGTGATATTGTTATGTTACAGAATTACATGCTTATAATTTTGTAATAAAATATTTTGTAATAAAAATGGGGCATTATGTGTGCTGGGCTCATATGTATCTACTACACCTTGGTACCCACAACCTAGATCAAAATGTAGAACATTTTCATCCTTTTATCCCTTCTCTGCATGTAACCACTATTTTAACTATTACCAAAGACTAGCATTGCTTGCTTGTATGTTGTATACACAGGTCATATAACATGTACTCATAAGGCTGGCACCTTTTTTTCAACGTAATAATTCTGATATTTATCCATATTGTGTCCACATCATTAGTTCATTTTTGTTTAAGTGTCTAGAATTCCATTTAAAATACAAGCTAATTTACTCATTTAGAGGAGGTTGACTTTTCTAGTGTGTCTTTAAATCTTTGGCCTGTTTTACCTTTGCAAAGAAAGACATAGTTTAAAAAACATTTTTAAGGAAAAAAAGAAGTTCCAGTATAGAGAACTAATTTCTAGGAACATATTGGACCCACATGTTACCATGTGGTTGTAACTGTAGAGGCTTTAATTTCATTTGCATGTTGGAGGTAAATCATCTACTGAAAGTCTCCTTTTAGTGACAGGAGCCAGACAAGACTACTTCTGAAGCAGTGTGCTGCAGAATAGCATGGCTCTAAGCAGAACAGCAGACTATGATTCTTAGAGTCATGGTTGCAACCTGAGCTGGGGGAGGAGGGCAAACCTTCCTCTACAATGTTGCCTTGAACCAGTGTGTTGTGCAGAGATGAGTGGGGGTTGACAGAGAGCCCGCCCCTGCTCCTCTGAATCCTATCTTGAACTTCTACTTCATGTTTCATTTGAAGGCAGGTTTCTACTGCTTTAAAAGTTATTTGAAACCCATGGTTTAAAAACAGATGCTGGTTAGAAGTGCTACCCAAGAAGTGTCTCATGTGAATGATTCCACTGATACATACCACAGATTAAAAGACCACATTCTGCCCTGGCCGGTGTTGCTCAGTGGATTCGGTGCTGGCCTGCAAACCAAAGGGTCACTGGTTTGATTCCCAATCAGGGCACATACCTGGGGTGTGGGCGAGGTCCCCAGTAGGGGGCACGGGAGAGGCAACCATACACTGATGCTTCTCTCCCTCTCTTTTCCCCTCCCTTCCCCTCTTTGTTAAAATAAATAAAAACTTTTTTTTTTAAAGACCACATTCTGTCCAAGTCCCTCTACTTTAGTCACAGTGGCTTCTTTGCTATTCTTCAAACTGTTGTTCTCCCACCTCAAGGCCTTTACACTTGGCTGTTGTGTCTGCCTGAAATGATCTTTCCCCCCAGATAACCACCTTTTTACCTGCCTCAGTTCCTTCAGGTCTTTGTTCAAAAGCCTCATTTTTAGTGTGGTTGCCCTGGTCAACCAGTATAAAAATTTCATGCATCAGCCCATAGCCTAATGCCTCATGTCCCCCTTTACTACTTCACTTTTTTCTCCTTACCAGTTATCACCATCTGACATACCATGTACTTTACTTATTGTTTAGCAAAATTGCCCCAGTAGATTATAAGCTACATACATGGCAAGGATTTTTTTCTCTTTTCATTCCTCCCCCAAAATGAAATATTTTTATTTCACAATAGCAGTTTAGGAACTTCCAGTCAATATGGCAGCATAGGTAAACATGGCTCATGTCCTCACACAACCACATCAAAATCACAACTAAAATGTAGAACAACCATCACCAGGAACCATCAGAAGTCAAGTTGAATGGAAATCCAACAACTGCAGAATTAAAGAAATCGCATCCATCCAGACTGGTAAAAGGGTCAGAGATGCGGAACAGGCTGGACCCACAACCATGTGTGGTGGATAAAAATTCGGGAGGGACATCTCGGAAATGCAGAGTGCCAGCTCCACATCAGGCACCCCAGCCCTGGATTCCAGTGCCAGGAAGATAAGTCCCCATAACTCCTGGCTGCAAGAACCAGCGGGGACTGAGTCAGAGGATGAAACTGCTGGAATCCCAAGCAGTCCTTTTTAAAAAACCTACCAATGGACTTACTGAGATTTATTCCCTCTGAGCTCCAGCACCAGGGTAGCAGCTTGAAAGGCACCAGTGGCATACAGGGATGAACTGAATGAAGTATCTGGCATCAAGGCAAGAGCTGGGGGACAGCTTTCTCCTAAACAGAAAGGTGAGCAGAAGTCATTGTCCTCTATTTAAACACTCCCCACCACAGAGCCAAGGAGCAGTCAGGTAGGTACCATAGCTGAGACTCCATCGACCTGGCTAACACTGTTTACCCTACCCTGAGATTCCATCTCAGCCTGCTTACCAGCAACATCCAAACTGTTAACAGTGACTTTTCCATATGAATGGCAGGTCTTGGTTCATGCTGCACAATCTCCTTAATCCTCTCAAATAAGCAACAGCTGGCCTCAGTGAGCCCCAGATCCCCATACTGCTTGCTAAGTGTGGTGACCAGGCACTACAGTAGCTACCCTACTCACAGCTTAACCTCACTTGGAAATCTCCGAGTCCAGCACAAGTAGTAGCTATCTCAGATTGCTTTATAGCTGAGATAGAGTGGCCCCAGGCAGAACACAGATGGGGTGCTGTCCTTGGCCTGCACTACTCAGGAAACCCTGGAGCCTGCAAAACCGGTGGACAGCTACAGACCACATCAGAGCACCACTACCCTGTCCCTGCATAACTGATCCTCCATGGAGGGTGGAGGTTGGTGCTCAGTGGCCACAGGCATTCCTTACAGTTGACTGGCCTGGGTAAATCCATCCCACTGACCTGTCAATAGCAATCAATGCTCAAGTACAAGAGAAAGGCATACTCAGCCCACATGAAGGGTGAACCTTGAGTACTCAGCTTGGGTTATAGGGGAGGCTATGCCACTGGACCCTGTAAGACACTTATATTAGGGCACACTACAAAGACAGGGAGTCAAAGCAGCTTAACTTGATACACAGAAACAAACTCAGGAGACTGCCAAAATGATGAGACAAAGAAACATGGTCCAAATGAAAGAACAGATCAAAACTCCAAAAAGAAAAAAAAAGAACTAAGCAAAATGTAGATAAACAATCTATCAGAGCAGAGTTGAGACACTGGTTATAAGGATGCTCAGGGAACTCGGTGAGGACCTCAACAGCATAAAAAAGATCCAGTTAGAAATGAAGGATACACTAATTGAAATAAAGAACAATTTACAGGGAAACAACAGTAGAGTGGATAAAGCTGAGAATCAAATCAATGATATGAAACATAAGGACACAAATAACAACTAATCAGAACAACAAGAAGAAAAACAGAATCCAAAAAACAAGGATGATGTAGCCTCTGGGACAACTTACTTTAAGCATTCTAATATTTGCATCATAAGGGTGCCAGAAGGAGAAAAGGGAGAGCAAGAAATTAGAAATGTATTTGAAAAAATAATGAAAGAAGATTTCCCTAATTTGGTGAAGGAAATAGACATGCAAGTCCAAGAAGCACAGAGGATCCCAAACGAGAAGGCTGTGAAGAAGCCCACTCCAAGACACATCATAATTAAAATGCCAAAAGTTAAAGATAGAGAATCTTAAAAGCAGCAAAAGAAAAGAATTTTTCTACAGGGAAATTCCTGTAAGACTATCAGCTGATTTCTCAAAAGAAATGTTGCAAGTTAGAAGGAATTGGCAAAAAATATTCAAAGTCATGAAAAGCAGGGAGCTACAGCTAACATTCCTCTATCCAGCAAAGATATCATTTAGAATTGATGGGCAGATAAGGAGCTTGAGAGACAAGAAAAAACTAAAGAAGTTCATCATCACCAAACCATTATTATATGAAATGTTAAAGGTGGTTATTTGAGAAAAAGAAAAAGATCAAAAGTATGAACAATAAAATGGCAAGAAATACATACCACATTTTTCAGACTATAAGATGCACCTTCCCCCCAAATTTGGGAGGAAAGGTGATGCATCTTATAGTCCAAATGTAGCTTACCTGGCTTGCTCTGTGTGGGGGAGGGTGGAGTGCAGTGGTGGAGCAGGGTCACAGGTTATTTATTTTACCACAGTTTTTGCTTCAAAAAATTGTTTTCTATTTTCCTCCTATAAAACCTAGGTATATCTTATGGTTCAGTGTGTCTTATAGTTCTAAAAATACGGTATCCAGCAACAATTGAATCTAAAAAACAAATTAAGCAAACAAGAAGAACAGAGATAGAATCGTGGATTCAGAGAGCGTTTTGATGGCTGCCAGATAGGAGGGGGGTGTGGAGAAATGTGTGAAGAGGTGAGGGGATTAAGAAGTATGAATACATGGTTACAGAATAGCCGTGTGGCTGTAAAGTACATTATAGGAAATGGAATAGCCAAAGAACTTATACTTATGACCTGTGTACATAAATAATGGTGTGAAGATTGCCTTAGGGAGTTGGGGGAAGCTGGGTGAAAGGGAGATAAAGGGGAAAAATTGGGACAATTGCAATAGTGTAATCAATAAAATGTAATTTAAAAATACAATAGCACTTTATTGAGTAGCACTAGGTGCAATGCGCCATTTTAGGTACTAGAAGATCAGATAAACAAGTCAGACTTGATTCCGATTCTTTTGAAGTCGACATTCTAGTTGAGAAACCAAACTTTATACAATTAATTAATTATGATTGTAACAATTGCTAAAAGGGTTGTAAGGGATGGCAGGATCCTTGGAAAAGTTAAGATCACATAGGAGAAGGGAATGGAGATTGCTCCCAGATGTGGTGTTTTGGGAAGAGCTGAAGGCAAGTAGCTGTAACCAGAGCCCTGAAGGAGAGGAGATATAAAGCTGAAGAGGTACATTCAGACTATATCCTGTATGGGAGGGTAGGCTTAGCTGGGTCTTCAGTCTTGATCCTGAATGCATGGAAGCCATTGTGTCAGTAAGAAACATCTAAACCTGTAGAGAATTTTTATGACTTTATTTGAGCCCAAAATGACAGCAGTTGCTTGAAGCAAGATCTCAAATACTCTGGAGGATAACAGTTTACAGTTTCTTTTATGCATTTGGAATTAAGGTGAGAACATAAGAAAGATTACATGGAAGTGAGAGAAAGCAAGATGTGGATTGGATTACAAGATAGTTAAAATTATATATTCTTGAGGGGTATTTTGACATTTCAAAGGTGTGTTAAACTAGATGCTCCAGAACAATAAATGGATAGGGCTGCTTTAAAAACCTTTCATTTAAGAAATTATAGGCCTAGGGTATGACTGCCCAGTTAGAAATTTATGATTTATTACAACACCACTTTTTCCTTCATACCATTGATGAGTTTCCTAAGAATATTTGTCTACTTTGGACTGTCTGTGGTCTTCCTTAATGAATGAGATGCTGGGGAATGCAGCCCTTTTGCAGTGAGGAGGTCATGAGAGGACCTTTACATTGGCCAGAGAAATGGACCAGGAAGTGCAGCTTGCATGGGCTTCCCTCTTTTATTTTACTCAAGAAAGCAAAACCTACTGGTGACTTCCAAAATAAGGGTGTGGATCATTATCAGCTCAACTTCCTCCTGACTCTAAATTTGCAAGTACTACTCCAGGCAGAAAACAGAAATGCTCACTAAGACCTGGATTTGAACTTTAGGAAAACCCAATAAAGTTAACAAGTAAAAAGCTTTCTCCAAATAGCTCAGGGCTTAACCACCCCACCCGTGTTACATCTTCTTTTGGTCTGAGTGCCAAAATGTACTTTGGGGTGGGGTTCGTACCAATCTGCACAAATTGAGAAAACTAATGGATAATTGTATAAATACTTTCCTACATACAAGTAAATTACCCACAGTTGATTCTTGGGAAATACTTGTATTTGGAGATTATATCCTTCCATATTATTTTCTTTTCTTCAAGGGTTGGGTAATTTATTTTTTTTAATTATATATGTATATGTATTTTTTTTCAAATACAAGTTAAAGTTTATTTAGAAAGCCACAGAGGTAGAAGTGAGCCATAGAAGAAAGGAGCCAGCTGAGCTGTGTGAACTCAGGAAACAAGTTACAGAGGTGAAAGTGTGGTTCTTGGAGCTTAGGAGAAAGGAAGGCAAAGAATCATCCTGGAGCAAGGAAATTGGGAAAGGTGCAGGTGCTCCAGAGAGAATGTGTCTGGGGAAAGAAAGGGCTGGGGAAAGGCACAGGCATGAGAAAGAGAGAGAGAGAGAGAGAGAGAGAGCCCTCAAGATGGTTGGGCAATTTAAATGCCATGTTTTTAATGGAGTGATGGTAATAGTAGATGGTAGTTGCCTTTTTTAAGTTGTACTCAATTGGACATTATCAACACATTGATAATTCTGTGTTGACTTCCTCACATTCTCTCACCTTACCAATTTTATTCTTCAAGTTTTAAGTAACCAAGATCTAAATGATTTTAATTAAATATTAGAACCAGTGTTATTGAGGGGAAGAGGAAGGTAAAAATATTATCATTTGGTGGCTAAAAAAGCCACCCAAGAAGGACAGTAACTAGGAATCTTTAAGATTTTGATTCTAATTGCTAAGATTTAATGCCCTGCTTTGTACTGAATGTTAGTTCAGTGATTTAAGAGAGAACATTGTTTCTTGAAGCAACTGTCTACCTGGAGTATCTAAGGAACTGGGGAGAACCTAGGTCATTTTCACTTAAACAATCAGGCTTGTCCCTACACAACTTATTCCCTACCACAGGCTGTTTCCAATGGCTTTTCCAAATAAATGGCCCGTCTTGGCTCATGCTTCAGATGTTCCTAAAATCTCTAAAACAAGCAGCATCTGACCTCAGAGTGCCCAGATCTCTCACTAAGTGGCCCTAGGTCCAGCACTAGCAGCAGCTGGCCTCGGTTTATAGTTTGGCCTCACCTGGGCACATATAAGCCCAGCACAAGTAGCAGCCACCTGCATACCACTTTGTAGCTCATGCTGGGTGGTCCTGGGCAGAACACAGGTAGCAGCTAACCTTGATCTGTACCTCCTGGGAGGCCCCAGAGCCAGCATACCCTGTGGACAGCGTCACACCATGTGGAAGCTTCACCACCCAACCACCTCCACAAGAGATATACTCAAGGGGTGGACTAAGCAGGTGCCAAAGCCTCACTGAAATAAGCCCTGCTCCATGGGCTGGGCTTCTGCATAGCTAATCCTCCAGGGTGGTGAGAGGTCAATGCTCCATGGTTGAAGCCAGTCCTTGCAGGTGATCATCCTGGGGGTAAATCCTCTCATTTACATGCCAATAGTAATCAAGGCTGAACTGTAAGAGGAGGTTGTACACAGCCCACATGGTGGGACACAACTAAAGTGCCCAGCTCTGGTGATTGGGGAGGCTGTGCTATGGACCCTACAGAATACCTACTATATTAGGCCACTCTACCAAGCCAGGGAGACACAGAAGCTCTACCTAATACACACAAACAAAGATAGGGAGGCTGTGAAAATGAGGAGACAAAGAAACATGGCTCAAATAAAAGAACAGAACAAACCTCCAGAAAAAGCAATCTCCTAGATGCAGAGTTCAGAACACTGTTTATAAGGATGTTCAAGGAGCATAGTGAGAAACTCAACAGCATAACAAAGGACTAGTTAGAAATGAAGGATACACTAACTAAAATGAAGAATAACTTACAGGGCATCAATAATAGAGTGGATAAAGCCGAGAATCAAACAGTGATTTGGAATATAAGAAAGCAAAAAAGACCCCACCAGAATAGCAAAAAGAAAAAAATAATCCAAAGAAATGAGGATACTGTAAGGAGCCTTTGGGACAACTTTAAGCATACCAACATTCACATAATGGGGCTGCCAGAAGAAGAAGAAGAGAAAGAGCAAGAAATTGAAAACCTATTTAAAAAAATAATGACAGAAAATTTTCCTAACCTGATGAAGGAAATACACACATAAGTCCAGAAGCACGGAGAGCCCCAACATAATGAACCCAAAGAGGCCTATACAAAACACATCATAATAAAAATCCAAAAGGTTAAAGGAAAAAAAGGAATTTTAAAAGCAGCAAGAAAAATGTAGTCAGTTACCAACAAGGGAACTTCCATAAGACTGTCAGCTTATGGGGTCAACAGAAACTTTGCAGGCCACAAGGGAGTGGCAAGAAATATTCAATACGATGAAAAGCAAGGACCTACGATCAACATTACTCTACCTAGCAAGCTATCATTTAGACTCAAAGGACATATAAAGAGCTTCCCAGATGAGAAAAAGTTAAAAGAGTTCATTACCACCAAACCTTTATGAAACCTTTATGAACCTTTAACATTTCTTCCTGAACAAGAAGAAGAAGACAGTGGAGGATGAGGAGGAGGAGAAAACATGAACAATAAAATGGCAATAATTATATATCTATCAATAAACCTAAAAATCAAAATAGACAAACTAAGGAATAGACTCATAGATACAGAGAACATTTTGAGGGGTGCCAGGTAGGAGGGGGGTTGGGGAATGGGTAAAAAAAGGTGAAAGGATTAAGAAGTACAAGTTGGTTGTTACAGAATAGTCATGGGATGTGAAGTACAGCATAGGGAATATAGTCAATAATGCCATAGTTATATATGATGTCAGATGGGTGGGAGATTTATCAGGATGATCACTTGGTAAGTTATGTAATTTCTAATCACTGGGGTGTATTTTTGAAACTAATATAATAATGCATGTTAACTATAACTGTAAAATAAAAAGGATTTAAAAATAAAAAAAGAAGAACCTGGCTTGTGCTAGTATCAGTGTTACTAGCACAGGTTTGTATTAGTGCCACTGGAGACTTCTGCAGAGTGATAGTAAAGATAGAAGTCATTTATAAAGAAGCAGCCCTGGAGCCAAAGAGAGGTGAGCTTCCTTGACCATCTGGGTTTGAATGTTAACCAGGTTTTGCAACCAGCTGCAACGCCACTTGTGCACATGCTTATCAGAGATGTGAAGTTTTATTGATCTGCTTCTTGCACAGTGGGTAATATCACCCATCAAAATTTTCCTGGGTTATAACTCACACCATTAAAAAATTAATTCAAAATAGAGATCACAGACCTGAATGTAAAGCCTAAAACTATGACACTTCTAGAAAAAAAAGTATAGAAGAAAGCCTCTGTAGCCTTGGGTAAACAAAGACTTAAACAATCAAAACCATAATCTAAAAAAGAAAAAGTTGGTAGCTTGGACTTTATCAAAATGAGAAACTTCTGCTCTTTGGAGGACACTGTTAAGAAAATGAAATAGAGAAGTGAAAACTAAGAGAAAATATTTGCAAAATATTTATGCAAATCTGATAAAGGAATCATATCTAGAATATAAGAAGATAAGCAATCTAAGGAAAACATGACCAAAAGATTTAAGTAGACTGTTCACAAAATAGAGATATATTAATAGTTAATAAGCAAATGAAAATGTGCTCAACATCATTATTCATTAGGGAAATACAGATTAAGACCACAGTGAGATATCGCCGCACTTTTGAATGGCTTAAATTAAAAAATCCTGCCCTGGCTGGTTTGACTCATTGCACTGAGTGCCAACTTGTGAACTGAAAGGTTGCTGGTTTGATTCCCAGTCAGGGCACATGCCTAGACTGTGAGCCAGGTGCCCAGTTAGGGGTGTGCAAAAGGCAACTGATTCATGTGTTTCTTGCACATTGATGTTTCTCTCCCTCTCTTTCTCCCTCCTTTCACCTTTCTCTAAAAGTAAATAAATAAAATCTTTTAAAAAAAATTCTGACAACCCCAGGTACTGGGAAGGATATGGAGTCACCCTCTCACAATGCTGGTGGGAATGCAATATTGTACAGTTCCTCTGGGAAGATGGTTTGGCCATTTCTTGTAAAGTTAAACATGTACTTATCACATGAACCAGCAATCCGACTTCTAGAAATTTACGAAGAGAAATAAAGACATATGTTTACAGAAAAGCCTGTATTCAGATATTTATGATTTTATTTATAACCACCAAAGGCTGGAAACAACACAAATGGCCTTCTGCTGGTGAATGATAGACAACAACTGGGCCGTCTACCCCATGGAAGAAAAAGGAGGAAACTATTGACATGTGCAACACACATTAGTCTCAAATTCATTATCCTAAGTGAGAGAAGTCACTCTTAAAAGGTCACAGAGTTCGTGATTCTATTATGTGACATTCTAGAAAAGGCACAACTATAGGGATGGAGAACAGATCAGTGGTTTCTAGGGGTGAGGGATGGTGGAGAGAGGCTTTGACTACAAAGGAAGGAGCAGCAGAAGGGACTTTTGGGAGATGATGGAAGAATTTACATGTTGATTTTAGAGGTGATTACAAGACAAAATGTATTTGTCAAAACTTGGACCTATATGCCACAAAGAGGAAATTTTACTGTATATAAATCACACTTTAATAAATATGGCTTTTAATCATTCTGGATGAAGAGGTCCCCAAGACTCTACATTCTATACTGCCTGTTCTCTTAATAGTAATAACCACAAGAGCTAGCATTTTTTTAGTTTCCAGCACTGTGGATAATTCTGTGCTTTTCTAAGTGTTCTTTTCAGTACTTAGGTCAAGAATCTTGGAGTCCATGGCTCTTCACTTTCCCTTATACCCTACAACTAGTTCATCAGTAAATCTTTTGTTTTTGACCTTCACTATACATGAGTGCACTGAATCTGACCTCTTCTTTTCATCTCTGTTGCTGTCACTCCATTCCAGGTAAGGATCATCTTTCAGTCTCCTAACTGGCCTCCCCACTTCTCCTGCTCCTTGAACCTGATAGAATATTTTAGATTATGTTATGGTTATGACTCCCAAATCTTCATGATTTTCCTTGAAGAGGCTGAATTCTCACTGAAGTGATATGTTCACTTCAGGCCAAGTACAGCTCTGTCCCATATCTCCTCCCCATGATACTCAGGCTGAAGGAGCAGCCTCCACCTGAATATTAACTGGGACACAAGAAGCAGGAGCTTGGGATTGCTTTACATTGACAATTAACTGCTTGGCTTGGAAGTGGCACTTGTGACTTCTGCTCATAGATCATTGGTCAAAGTTACATGTCCCCACTCGGCAACAGAAAGTGTAGCCCACCATATGCCCTGGAGTTGGAGAGCTGGAAATATTTGGCCATCAGTTTTCTTATTACTATGATTCTTTAAAAATCTCTTCTTCATACAGTCACGGGGTCCTTTTAAGATGTATGTGACAAAAATCAGCCCCCTGGATGAAATCCTTGAATGACTTCTCATAACACTTAGATTAAAATTCAGAATCTTGACCCTCAGTTTCCAGATCCACTAGTCAACTCCAGGCACACTGACCTTGGGTGATGTTCTGCCAAGCCTGGCCATTCCTAGGGTTTTTCCACCTGTTCTCCCCCAGAAATTCTCATGACCACATCTCTCTCCTCATCCAAGCATCTGTTAACCTACCCCCTCTTCAGGGAAGAACTTCCTGACTAAGACATTTTGTGTTGAATTACCTCTAGTCAGTGCCATTCCTTATCCTACTTTATTTTTCTTTATATTCGTATCATGACCTGGCATTTTGTGATGTATTAGTATTATTATTACTATTTTTGCCTGACTTTTCCACTAGAATTTAATTTCTGTAAGGGCAGTGATTTTGTTTTGTGCCATTCTATATCTCTAGTAAATAGAGCAGTATAGTAAATGTTCCTACTCATAGCAGGAACACAAAAATTATTTCTAGAATGAATGAAGCATTTTTACATATGTTACCCCAAATGACTCAGTGAGTAAAACTCGTTACCCTACTCTCTTTGATAGATGAGGAAACTGAATCAGTGCAGTCATTTGCCCAGAATCAGGGTCAAAATCTGAATACGTTCTCAGCATCTGACTTCCCAACTTCATCCCTAATATCTCTCTTCACTATGCTGCTTCTAAAGCACACTGTTATTGAAAAGGAATCAGCCAGTTTTGGAGCGTGCCTGAGAAAGGCGAGCAGACAGGGAAGTTCAAGGGGTCCTTTCTGACACAGTATCCCAGGGTCCTCTTAAAGATAGGGAGGTTTACTGGCTCTCACACACCTAGTTTATAAGTCCATAGTACTGTGAGTTCTTGCCAAAGTAGATACACCACATATAGCAGAACACAGGGAATGAATGATACACTTGGCCATTTTTCCAGTTTGGGCCTTAGGAATATACAAGAGTTGGGGAGGGTTCCTATAATGGCATGATTTCTTTCATTGACTCAATAATACCTATTGATGCCTTAAGCCCAGAAATTCCTTACCTAGTAGCTGGTTTTTGATACTTGAATTTCCACCCTTAGAATCAGAGTCATAGACTTGCGGAGGATGGAAAGGAGAGGCAAGACAATTCATCTAGTTTTATCCTTTGAGTTCAGAGGCAAAAACCCAGGGGTATGATTATGGAATGCGTTCACACACTTGTTGCTCATGATCTTCACAGCCGCAGTTGCTTTAAGTGACCATATCCTTCTCAGGAAGAGAACAGTTTCTGAGGCTCCAGCAGGGCAGGTGACTGGCCCAAGGTCATAGAACTCTGAGCAGGCTTGAAGCTTGGGCTTAAAAACTGAGCTCAAAACCTGCTTTTCTGATTCCAGATTCTTTTTCTACTATTACCACAAACAGAATCCCTGGAACCCAAACATCCTGGGATTCATTAATTAGGAGTTAGATTAAGAAAGAGGCTCACCTATAGGAATATCTAATGTTGTCATGGACTGAATTCCCCTTAAATTGATTAAAGCCTAACCCCCAGTTACTCAGAATGTGACTATATTTGGAAGTAGAGCCTGTAAAGTGGTGACTAAGCTAAAATTAGGCCACTAAGATGGGCCCTAATCCAGTCTGACTGTGGCTTTACAAGAAGAGGAAGAGAAACCAGGGCTATATATGCACATAGGAAAGGCCATGTGAGGACACAGCAAGGAGGTGGCCATCTGCATACCAAGGAGAGAAGCCTTGGGAGAAACTGACCCTGCTAACACTTTGATCTTAGACTTCCAGCCTTTACAACCATGAGACAATAGATTTCTGTTGTTTAAGCCATCCAGTCTGTGGTATTCTGTTAGGGCAGCCCAAGCAAATTAATACACATATCCCCAATCTGTGTATAGCTACGGACACATTACCTGTGGAGTACTAACCAATATATATGGAATGTTTACTTGGGCAAACTGCTAAACACTTTAGGTGTTTTAATTCAATGAATGCTAAACAATAACCAACCCTGTGAGGTAGGTTCTATAATGAGCTCTCTTTGATAAATAAGGAAAGTAGGACCAAAAATGTTACTTGCCCTGAGCTACATATTATGAAAGTGACAGGTCTGGAATTTAAACCCAGGAGACCTGGGCTCCTGAGCCCATTCTCTAAAAAAAATGTAATAAAGTTAGTTTTTCCTATTTTTTACATAAGGAAACTGAGATTCAGATAGTTGTCCAACATCCCACAGTCAGGGTGGGGCAGAACCATAATTTCAAGTTCTTTGTACTTAATAACATACTGAATCCCTCGAACTCAAGAATCCTAAAAAATTATTAATTGGAGGCAAGGAGGGGGTCCACCTGGAGAGCTAAGAGCAAAAATCTGTGTCTATACAAAATGAGTTTTCAGGGGCATCTGATATAGAAGGTTGGGCCACTTGAAGAGTGAGGGGAGGTGGTGAAATTGAGCCAGAACCTGGGAAGGGTAGGAAAAGGGGAATGGACGAATGACAGAACTCTGAGGGGCACTGTGTCCCTCCTCTCATGCTGGGGACCTTTCCTCCTGTTGCCTCAGGTCATACAACTAGGAAGGCAGGATTTTTATTTTACTTATTTATTTTTAGAGAGAGAGGAAGGGAAGGAGAAAGGGAGAGAAACATTAATGTGTGGTTACCTCTCGAGTGCTCCCTACTGGGTACTTGGCCTGCAACCCAGATTTGTGCCCTGACTGGGAATCGAACCAGTAACCCTTTGGTTTGCAGGCCAGTACTCAATCCACTGAGCCACACGAGGCAGGGCAGGAAGGCAGTTTTGGCAGTATTCACTGAGGTGTCCTTGAATTCAGGTCAAAGTTCATTATTTTCTTACTTTTATTTTTAATTTTGAGAGCTATTTGTGGGCCACTGACTATGTGCCAGATACCAGGTGCTGACAAT